>NC_055698.1:8233246-10633246 GCF_017639745.1 Melanotaenia boesemani | reverse complement strand
CACACACTGTGTCAGACAGAAACACACTGAATTAGACAGAAACACACTGAGTCAGACAGACACACACCGAGTTAGACAGAAACACACTGAGTCAGACAGACACACACCGAGTTAGACAGAAACACACCGAGTTAGACAGAAACACACTGAGTTAGACAGACACACACTGAGTTAGACAGAAACACACCGAGTTAGACAGAAACACACTGAGTTAGACAGAAACACACTGAGTTAGACAGAAACACACTGAGTCAGACAGACACACACTGTGTCAGACAGAAACACACTGAGTTAGACAGAAACACACTGAGTTAGACAGACACACACTGTCAGACAGAAACACACTGTCAGACAGAAACACACTGTGTTAGACAGACACACACTGAGTCAGACAGACACACACTGTGTCAGACAGAAACACACTGTCAGACAGAAACACACTGAGTTAGACAGACACACACTGAGACAGAAACACACTGAGTTAGACAGACACACACTGAGTTAGACAGACACACACTGTGTCAGACAGAAACACACTGTCAGACAGAAACACACTGAGTTAGACAGACACACACTGAGTCAGACAGACACACACTGTGTCAGACAGAAACACACTGAGTTAGACAGAAACACACTGAGTTAGACAGACACACACTGTGTCAGACAGAAACACACTGTCAGACAGAAACACACTGAGTTAGACAGACACACACTGAGACAGAAACACACTGAGTTAGACAGACACACACTGAGTTAGACAGAAACACACTGAGTTAGACAGACACACACTGTGTCAGACAGAAACACACTGTCAGACAGAAACACACTGAGTTAGACAGACACACACTGAGACAAAAACACACTGAGTTAGACAGACACACACTGTGTCAGACAGACACACACTGAGTTAAACAGACACACACTGAGTTAAACAGACACACACTGAGTTAAACAGACACACACTGAGTTAAACAGACACACACTGAGTTAAACAGACACACACTGAGTTAAACAGACACACACAGAGTCAGACAGGGAGAGAGACAAATCGGAAGCTAACTGAGACAACTGTAAAGTTCCAAAAGGAAGTCAAACCATAGCCTGCTTCCTTTTGGAACCCATCTTAAGGATGGGGCTGGTCAGACTGACCATGTCAGTCTGTGTGATGCTCTTATTGAGCAATGTGTCCTTCTCTAACAGCCTTTCTTAAGTTGACCTGAAATACAGTCTTCAAAAAGTAGATACATTTTGAACTTTGAAGAACTAAATTCTTAGAAATCACTGCCAACAAATTTCCCAAATATGACATGTTTCCTAATGCCTCAAATTAGTTAAATAAATTCTGTTTTAATTGTAGCAGCTGATCTATTGTAATCCTCAATCATGAATGTTTTCTTATTTCTCACTGATAGTTTTTAAAAAAAAAATCAAATTTTCATCCTCTCATCATTTTGAGTCACTGAGGTGATTATCATATAAATGCATCTTAATTCTTTTTTCAGTTAATGTGAAAGGGTTCCATATGAAATTATTTTTAGTTACCACACCTAATATCTTATATAATTTCTCTATTATTTCATTTTAGGCGCCTCATTGGGATCAATCCCGAAAGGGGAGGAAAGACCAGCCAGGGAAAAGTGGTGTCAAAGAGGACGGGGAAGCTGGTCCACAAAAAGGCAACAACGGTGAATCCCCATGTGGCCACTCTCCTAAAAAATTTGATGGACTTTGAGTGGGGGTTTATTTAGTTCAAACTGTCTCAGGTGCCCATGGTCAATTTTTTTACTCACAGTTGTTGAAAACCTGTTTATGTTTAGTTTTTATTGTTGTGAAATGTGTGTAATGAAGTTAGCTTTTACTTTGTTCTTAGCTGCTATGCAGTGACTTTAACTGAACTGTTTCAATGTTTTGGTGAACGGAGGAAGGAAGAGGAAAAAATAACAAGCAGTAAAGTGAAGAGGATTTGAATTGGCTGATGATTTCTATTCTGTTTGCAAACAGTCAAACCAGCCTCGATCAATTTTGACCCAGTAGGACAACACAAAGTTTAATAAATGTAATGTGATCTAAATCCCATGTCATAGTTCAAGAAAAAATATGACAGTCAAGTAATGATGCTTGTGGATTTTATGGATACTACAAAAGTTCAGTTTTAATAAATATCAATGTTGTGAGGCCATCTCTTGTCTGAGCTCTTTCTTATGGCTGTTTTAATTTATTAGTAGTATAGTTTTACTTTTCACTTTAAAGATAACATTTTGTAGGATTTTGATATAGTTTTACAGTAATAAGTTGTTAATGGAGAATACTGTAAGAACTGTAAAATAACAGTATAATGGCAAAGAACTGACAGTATAATACTGTAATGTTTGTTTTATGTACAGCACAGTACTGTAATGTTTTTACAGTAATATACTGTTGCTGTAGATTACAGTAGATATACTGTAGATTAACAGTTTCAAGCTGGCAACTCTAGCTGCCAGTAGTTAACTGTAATTTAACAGGAAAATTTGTTACAGTGTAAGATTAATGTAGCATGGAAACAAATGGAGAAGAAATTGCAGCTTGCACAAACCAGCAGACATATTGGGACACACTTTGGAAAAGAGTGCAATAATCTGTTAGTGTTCTAGCTTATAAAACCTACTTTATGATAATGTGTCTACGTTTACACTGCAGGCAAAAGTAATAGGACTAACAAGATAGCTAAAATCAGATGCGATCGGTAAAAGTAGAGGTTTATCATGAACATTGGTTATGTAAATACACTGTGGAAGACTGTAATTTAGGTGCCTTTTCTTTACATCTTGTGTCTACAGTCACTGTTTTGTCAGGTTTATAAAACAAAAATACATGACATTGTTTAGATTTCTTATTGTTTCTGGGTCTGTGATGTGATAGGTTCAAGATTTGGGTTTAAATATACCCTTGCAAAGGATGTGTAACAGAAAAAAATATTTCTACATTTATACATACATTAAATTCATTATACAGACACTTCTGAACTTGGGCAGACTTTTACACTTTTGCACCCCCTAACACCAAGTTAAGTTATTCAGCATCCGTTTTGCATCCTGTCTCTTCTCTGAGCTCTTTGTAGCAACTAAAACTCAGTCTGATGTTTACTCATGTCTTATCTCTTGCTCTATTACATTCTCTCTTTTTCTTCTTTGCTTCCACTGACAATGTCTTTTTAGTTTCTTTGTGCTTTTTTATTGTTTCTTTTCTTTTTTTTTTAACCCATGGTGCATGTCCAAAACAGCCAGACTTTTGGAATACAGTGGCTGTCATGTGACATGGTGCTGTACAGCAAAACACAGCTGCTACCTGATGCTAGGGGCAGAAACACATAGTTGTGAAGTTTATAGCCCCAGCTGTACAGCAATGACAGCATCAAAATGAGTCCGAAGCACATAGTTTTAATGATTGCTTTATAACAGAACATTGGCTAATATATGTGTGGTATATTTCATACTGAGCTTTACTTTTGGCAGTTTTAGTTGTTGTTAATAACTATTATAGATCTGTGTGCTTAGTGAACATGCTCACAACATTTCAAATAGCTTTAATATAATTTCTTTACTCACCACTTCACTTCACATGCATTCCACTCTGCAGTGCATCATACTTAATAATAGTGACTAAACTTGGCATGCAGCTCACTATTTAATTGAGATTATTGATAACAAAAGACTAATAAAATTAAAATTAATTCTAGTCATATAGGGAGCTGAGAAGTGGTAAGAGAGTGGAGGGGGAAAGTTGGCCCATGATTAGTATAATATCCCCATTTGATAACATATTTTGGAATACACAAATTGGAAATTAAAGATCATGTTTAGAAAATAAAACATTTACAAGAAAATGGCTTTGGATTATTTTCCAAAATACACAAGCTTCCAATTAAAAGGGTAATTGAGGATACCAATAAAGTAAGCTGAATTGAAGTTTAATTTCTGATGCCTTTACGTGTTAGAAATACTTTGTTGCGAGAGCTTTGATAAACTAGGTGTGACTTTTTTCATCAGGAAATAAGAATAAGAAAAGGAAATGTCTTTTTTTTTTTTTTTTTTTTTACCATCAAAGTGCTGCCATAAAAGGCATATCACTGCCAGGGTAAAATTTTCCTGTCATCCAAATGGCGTCCAAGTCTTATCCTTGCTTTGATATCTTTTACACAAATTTCAGCATTTAAAGTTTTAAGCAAAGCCACACAGGCAACCGTGCACAGTGACGCAAGCACACAGCATGGTGTGGACATGGCCAAGTGTGCATGCACATGCACACACTCGTAAATTAACAACCCTTGCAAAAGAAAAGCTAATAGATATGAACTCATCACTTCTAAAGACACATGCATAAGGATACTCCACAGTGCAGACTGTAGTGAAAACAATCAATCAATAATCCAGCATCTTATGATTGTGCCTAGATTTCTTCCCTTTGCCTTCTGGTGTCTTAAATATTTAGACAGTTTGACATCAAATGCATACATGAATGTCAATGAGGCAGATCTCAGTCCCCTAATCGCAGACATATGCACTGAAAAGACTGGGCATGAAAAAGCAGCTGGATGCCGTCAGAAGCAACTCAAATCAGAAACAAATGACAGCGGCAAAGATGTTTTTTTTTTTTTTTTTTTTTGTGATATATAAAAAAAATAAAATTGTCCCCTCGCTCTCCGTGGGTGGTCTCATCCATCTACGCTCGGGTCCTGGGAGCTTGAAGGTTCTGTGCAGTATCTTTGCTGTTCCTAGGACTGCACTCTTCTGGCTACTCTGCTGTAGCCACTAACCTCCAAACTGGAAGAGTGGCTACAGCATATATATGTATATATATATATATATATATATATATATATATACATATATATGTATATGTATATGTAGAGAGAGAGAGAGAGAGAGAGAGATTAGCCATTAAACAGCCAAGCCCCCAGTGTGCATGGTTTGATTCAAGAAAGACAGAAGATTGCTTGTTGATTGCAGAGTAATCTTTTGACTGTTACTTCAGGAAAATCTTCCATGTCTTTGACACACAGAGGGGCGAAGACATGGGAGAATTCCCTTTTTATGGTGATGGGTGGTGGTATATTCTCCTTGAATGTTAACCCATTAATAAATACATGTGTCGATCAACTAAGCCACACAATCAGTTTCTTTATGCTTCACAATGTAACATGCTGCTTCTATGAATTGCACAATGTTGGAAAGCTCTAAGACAAATACTGGCTTTCGTTTATTTAAATCACTGAATTCTTCTGAGGTTAATTATATGTGTTTAACGAAAATAATGCTGAAGTGTGACACTGAGTTAGTGGACCAAAATGCAGGAACCCAAAGGGGGAGGAAAAAAGTAGACAAAAATAAGAAAAAAAAACTTACAAACAAAACCCTTCAGGGCAGAAAATCCAAATTAAGTCCAAATGCTACAACTAATGCAACAAAACAGAAAATGAAAACTGCTATATCTGGCAGGCAACAATGACAATTATCTCAGAGTTACATGGAAAATAAAGAAGAGGAAATTCAGCTAACTGACAAAACAGGCACTGAGCACAGTGACGATAGAGGCTGTGGTCTTCCACACCAGACATGATCCTTGGTGCAGGCTTTGCCAAGAAGCCTTTGAGACAGTCTAGCACATGGTAGCAGGGTGTAAGGTGTAGCACATGGTAGCAGGGTGTAAGGTGCAGACAGGTGGCACTCATGCAGTGGCATAACCAGGTCAGGTGGCTGTAATAGTGAACAGGAACAACTGTACCAAGTTTGGACTGACAGATGCTGGCAAAGATCAGAAATGCCACTAAAGTTAGTGGATATCCTGCAGAAGTTCTATATCCAGACTGGTAAACAAGTAATGCTAGCCAACTGGACACGGTGTTGGTTGAAAAACCACAGAAGAAGGCAATAATTTGAGATGTAGCCATCCAGAATGACAGCAGCATGGAGAAGAGGAAATATTCAAAAAGCTGAAGGTTTCTTACTATAAAAGTTTGAGCAAATACTTTTCCAGCCACTCTTCAATAAATTTTTGTCCTACAGAAACACCTAGTTTTAGTCACATGCCGGTCTGACTCATCTGCTCAATCTATTCCTTTATTTAAGAATTTAAAAATTATCACTATTTATGATATTAATACTTTTCAGTTTAGTGTTTTTTTTAAATAAGATGTACTTGGGAAAGATTCCTGATCGTTCTCTGTCTTTTTGCAAGTTAATTAAGGCCCATTCTTATGTAACTCGAAAATCAGCAGATCTTCATCTTCCTCAGATAGTCACTAGGTGCAGCCAATTTTCAGTAAGATACAGAGGGGCTAAATTATGAAATATTACTCATTTAGCTAACACATGTCATAGTGTAGAAAGTATAGCGAGATGCTTAAAAGGCCATTTGATTGCTGACTTTTAATCTTTTATATATGTATGTTTTCATTTAAACATGTTTTTTTTTTACAGTTTGCATGTTTAGTTTTATTAAGATTAAATATATATCTTTTTCTCTTATAGTTGTTTTGTTTTAAGTTAAGGCTTGATATATGCCTGTTTGGGCTTTTTTTTGCCTCTCCCTACCCTGTATCATCGGTATGTATGTTTTAATTGTGCAAAATAAAATGAACAATGAACAATGGAGTTGAAAAGATGAGTGTCATTAAGTGAAGGCAACACTAGTGCCAGTGGTAATTGGAGCACTCAGGGCCGTGACCTTCAAACTGGAAGAGTGACTAGTTAAAACATCAGTGAGCCATTTTCTATAGTATCCACACACTCTTCATTTTAGTCAAGTTGACTGTCATGAGTTTATTGATGCTTTTTAAAAGAGGCAGACTGATTGGTGCTAGGATGTGCTGCTTTTCTTTTTTTTACCCTCTAAATGTGCACATGAAAGTGGCTTTTGTAACAGAAATCATGTATTGTAGCTCAAGTGTAATAATTTGCATTCAGCAGAGAGATGTGTCACGTAATTAACGCTGCAGAAAATAGTAGGTGCAATAGAAAAGACTTCACTGCAAAAATACCACATTATTTCCCTATAAAATAAGGATGCTTCAGACATCTCCAATAACTGAAGTCAGTGAGCTTTTGTATATCTGGATCAGTCAGGAAGGACTGACCCTTAAAACACACTGAGTAACTTATTATAGAAAAGAGGCTTTCCAAGGAAAGGCATGCTACATCAAATTACTCTCCTCCTTGCACACTCTGTTGATAAACTGTTTGTTTGGGCCATGAGCATTTCATTGTTTGTTCTACACAGAGTTGAGCCCTAAGCCGGGTTTACTTGTCCATTGCAAACACCAGAGTCTGTGCCTAAGTCTGCCTCCTGTTTTGGTGCATTTACTTTTTAAAATTACTGTCCAAAAGATTTATGTGCAAATACCAACATGTTGGAACACTGTGAAGCATGTGTATTTTTTATATTTGTGTCAGGGTGTCTGAGGAAACTGTGTGCATGTCAATGTCTATTAGAAGTCCCATACACTATTTTATAAAGTTAAATTCTGCTCTGACTTAAAAAAAATCTTGTGGAATGAAGACTGGAAGAGAAGGAATACATTTGTGGCTTATTATCTGTAAGTGTGTATTTGTGTATTTGAAGGTGATAAAAAGAACTTTGAACCTCAGCATTCAACACTGTGTGGTGTGATGTATGTCAAACTAATTAGTACTTATTTAGCAGCCATTTCATTCTGCAGGTCGCAGGAAATCAGCAGACTGGCCGACTCTTGTATAGCAAGTCTAGGCTGTAACTCAATTTCTAGTTAATTTGCTTTGCATGTGGAAAGTTTTAACTTTTCAGAAGACGTGCATATATATATATATATATATATATATATATATATATATATATATATATATACATATATATATATAATACAAGGGTTAGACTAAGACTAACCCAACAAAAAATAAACTTAAAAAATCCCAACATCAGACCTTTTGGACCAGTATAATCTGTTTATGATTTCAGCTTTTTATATTCAGTTAGACTGGATAACAAAGAATGTCATGTGCATGTAAATCTCTATTTTTTTATTTTTCAGGCCAGACGAGTCCCTCCTAAAAACAACCATGTGTGATGGTGACAACCATTATGACGCAAGTCGCTGAGCTCTACAGTGGTCCTTTTCCACATCCCACCAGTCTTCTCTTGTTAGAGTTTAAATAAACATTTGCTTCATTCACTTTTTTTCTTTAATGTTCCTTTGGGGCTGAGTGACAGCACCACTGTGAGGTTTATCATGAGAGGCAAAGGACACTGCAGTCAGTGCTTTAGTTCATTAACAACCATCTGTGTGCTCTGCAAACTTAGGTTAGGCCTTAAATACAAAATGCAATGTGTCTGCACTTTCCAGATGAAATACGTAGTAATAACAAAATCTCATTGTGCTATGGTGATAGTAAAATGGCCATTATTCAGCAGTGGAGTGTCATTTTCGCCAGCAGACCTTCTCATACATAATGCATCCAAATCGTTGCATTTTTCCTCTTTTCTGGGCTACAATGCATATTTCATCAAGCCAGTGAAATATTAAGCGCTCTTATGATTTGATATTCTCTTCTAAAGGGGATTTCACTTCATATATTTTTGTCACATCTCTAGAGCGCCTGCTGAGACCAAATTCCAAGGATGTCTTTATTTGGCGTGTTTGTTTACCATTGAGACGTATGATTGGTTAATGCCGAGGTAATGATCAATGAGGCAGACAATCAATTCCAGAGATCATCAAGGCTCAAGGCCCATTGATCCATGAGAGGGCTCAGCACTGAACGTTAGGCACACTGCAGCTTATTTGATTGAAATTAGAGTGGCTCAAACTGTGCAGCTACTCTTCTACCCTCAGCCCTCAAAACTTAAACATCAGCTCTGACTGATGTAGACAGCCAACGGGAGGTTTGTAGAGAAGCATTTAGCCTTTTATTCCTGCTACTTTATGTAGGGTGACAGTGTGATCATCAACAGGTAGTCTGCTTCTGTTCAGCCATCTCATTTTGAGGGCTTTAACCTCATACTTTATTTTACAGGGCTGCCTTTGTCATATGCAAATCATGAGCTAATTAAAGAATAATTTCTCCCTCTATTGTCAGAAGCTATGCTTTGCAGAATATGAAAAAGTTGCCGGTTTCAAAAGTTTTAGCAGATGTACTGCAAATCTGACATTTGTCAAGAGCAGTTTTTGTCATTTGAAAAGAAATCATCCTCTGGCACATAAACATCAGCCTTTACTTTTAGACTCTTTAAGACAGCAGTTTACAGACAGTAAAAGGGGTAATTAAGGAATATGCACATTTTTTCTGCCTACAGAAGCTTTATCTTTTTATTTATTTAAATATCAATTTGTTGAAACAGCAAGCAATTTTTAAGTGGGTTAGATGAGTTGGATGAGAAGTTTTGATACTGAACTTCTTTTTCTCCTAGTTCTTAGTCTTCCTGGCTGTTACTTCACATTTCATGAGCGAATGTTAAACAATCCTTGTAGGAATACTGGAAACACCTCTTAGTTTTTTACTATTAAAGAGTTTTTATTTTTGGCAGGTTTAGCAGGTTAGCCATGCTATTCAAAGACAAACAATACTCTGAATAATGAATGTTATCATGAATTAAAGAAGCTCATCATTAATTTTCAATGCAGGTTTTTCCATAAAGATTCATTTAGTGTTCAAAGATGCAACATTAGGCACATTTAGCCTTGCAAAATATACACAATTTTATTCAAAACTGCATTAAAGGAGGCTTGCCATAGTAAATTGTGGACTTGTTTAGTATTTGTTTTACTTTTGGGAAACACATCGGTTTTTGTGAAACTGAAACTTTATGCTGAAAATGAAGCATCTGTCCATATTTTCTGAAAATCAGTTGATATGAAGCAAAGTTGGCAAACCCAAGTTTGAAATAATGCTCTGTAATAGGAGTGCCAACCTCTGATCAATTACTAATGTCTTTTGACACCAGAATTCAGTAGCTGGTAATGTTGCCAGAGATTTAACAGTATGTCCGACAGTCAAGTACCTCATTTGTTTTTTTGTTTTTTTTTCTTTTTAACTTGTCCTGTCCAGCATCATAGCAAGCAAAATGATAATCTGGTTGCTGTATCGTGCTGAACAAATTTGCTCTGCCAAGGGGAGGCTTATGGGTGAGGCTCCTCTTGATAATCTGATTCATTTATTTATTTATTTACTTTGAATCATGGAATCTATGTAATCTTGCTGGACCTGACCGGAGGGGAAAGATGGAAAATAGCAAAAAGAAGGAAAAGGGAAAGAAAAAAGGAGACAAAAACATCACAGACAGAAGGAAACGGCCCTTCAATCCACACCATCACCAGACAACAAACTGTTACACCTGTACATGAACACACCAGAAAATTTCCTACAACTTTTACACAAAAACAGAGCTGCTAGTCATTAAGAGTTTTTAAATAATAACCAAATCAAAAAGACATATCATGAAAGTAGCACAACAGCGTCCAGATACTAACTCACAGGAAAAAAAAAAACCCAAAGAATTATCTCTTAGTGTATAAACCCACTGGACAACTCATTGACTGTGTAAGCATGCAGAGCATGAGGAATAAGGAGTGATCAGTGATGAAGAGTGGTGAGTGAGATCATGAAAATGTGACCACGCCTCTACGGCGGTCAGAGGCAGACCAGGGCAGCCCAGAGACCCGGGCCCTCAACAGCAGCCCCGGCGCACCAACCCAAGCTACCCCACCACGAAGACGACTCCAGCCCCACCCGAAGGGCAGCAGAGGAGAGCCCCAGCAAGAGCCCCCTGCGGTCTTGGGGCCCAGGTCCCAGTGGGCCAAGATCGGCAGCCGCCGGCCCCGCCAGGGACCGGCCACCCAGGGCCCCAGGAGCCCAGAGTCGGCCCGCCCACCCCCCAAAGGTAGATGGCCCGCTCCATGCCTAAGAGAACCAGGCCACCCCAGACAACCACCCGGCGCAGGTCAGCACACACCCCAATGTTCCAGCTGCACACCCCAGGAACCAGGGTGCCATCGACCCCCTTCCCCCACCCTCCACTTACTCCAATCTCCACCCCATATAGCCCCACACTCACACCCTCCCCTGTGCCGTACCCACAAGCACACACTATCACACAGTCACGTCACACATAACCCACCCACCATGCCCCAGGCCGACCAGAGGACAGCGAGCCCCAAGCACCCCCCCACACACCTCATCTGTTAATTCACTCTGTTCTTTGGCACAAGTTTAGTCACATATGCATCATTTTCCTCCTTGAGGAGGAAGTCAGGAGCAACTGAGAAGAACTTTAAGCTAAATTTTCTCTCTTTTTTTAACAATGTAATAAGCCAAGATGAAATCTGGTTTACCTGTCCAGCATAGTTGTCACCAGATCATTTATACTGGGGGACATAACCTCAGCAGTTAGGAATAAGGTGCTATAATAGTAATAGGGACAGAAGTAGCCTGTGTATAGCCTGCTGTAGCCTCCATATTGTGTGACTGGACAGATGTGGGAAGCAAAAAAATGTAATTTCTTTTCGCCAAGAAAGGAAAAAGAAATTACTATCAGAAAGTTATTACCAGCAATTGTTTGACACCAATAAATATGAAGAATAGATAAACTTTTGTTGATATTTTATCCCTTTCCAAGCAACCAATCAGGGCATCAGTGAACTTTTTATGAACTCAAGATTGTGAAAATGCCACTGTCATCATGCCATCTGACAAACAATACACTTCCAAACCTGGAAAGTTCATTATTATGGTTAAAACTGGTCAAATGTACCACAAAAGGAGAATATTTCCATTTCATGGCCATAATCCTAGGGATGGGGATCCACGCTGGGGGTTTTGCCTGCTCGGTCTGGGGTTTGTTTGTGGACATTTGAGTCAGATTTAATGACTTTTAATAATATGTTATATTGAAAAGGCCTGTATTATTAAAATAATAACTTAACTATTTATTCCAGTTCTTTTAGTAGAGAGGGAAAAAGAAGTTCTGAGGAAGTGCCTTCATGTCAGAAGATCCAGAGTAAAACAGGTTAATGTTTAGACAGCTGGAACAATCCAAAACATGACTCGGCAGACAATTTAATTTATTTAAGTATAAGTATTTTCTAACTGGAATTCATATTAATGTATACATCTGATTAGATTTTCAATTTCTATGTTTCACATTTTTGGAAGACAGCACACAAAATTAGGTTACTTTTTCACAAAGCCTGTTTCTGTAACCATAGTATAATTATTATTTATATAACTTCGTGTTGTAGAAATTGTTCTTTGGAAGCTGCAGCAACAATATGCTTAACAAAGGGAAGAACATAGAACATAACATTGGCCATTTCATACACACAGCTGGTTTTAATAAAAAAGAAGGAGGAAAAAAAGATCTGAGTCTTGGCCAGTGTCTAGCAATGCCCCTGATGTCTCGTGACAGAAACTCATAATAGTCATGCTTGTCAACAAAAAACAAAACAAAACAAAACAAAACAAAACAAAACAATAATGTTTAAATCATTGGCACAAAAAATGTATGTTGTCTTCATTTCCCTTTACCTACAGATACAAAAATCTGACATATCCTACATTAAACAGTGCTAAACATTTCCATAGATGATTATGCTGAAGCTTCATGTTGCTAAATATATACACCCTGTTATGTTCACCTTTCACATCTTGTACATGTTCAACACCTTTTTGTTTGGCCACAGACACGGAGAAGGAGAAAGGATGGGATGGCAGAAGACGTTTCTACGCAGCCTTACCGGCAATATCATGAGCTTGAGACAAATTCTGTATACTGTCAAAGACAGTTTTTCACTTCCCTATCACTAGCAAGTAATTACCTTTCAACTGTTTTTTCAATGTTCAGCTCAAGTAGTTAAAAAATGCTGAATGCTGAATGCTGAATGCTGAATCTGAATTAACTTAGATTTACATGTTGCAAAATTCATGGTCAAAAAGATATATATGTTAGGTGTTTAACATATTATTCCTTACATGTCACATGGATGCTTTACTATATGTTACCCTCTCAGAATTTGCAACCGTGGATCGTAACACTGGATGATTTGACAGTTAACAAAGTTCTGATCCAAGCTAAATGTATCTAATACTATCTGGTTATAAATTGGGTATCTTAGTGAGATATTCCTGAACTAAAATGACTTTTTTGAAAGTAAAAGGAACAGCTCTGAGGCTGATTAAAATTATTTGGTTCAAGAATTGCACCAAATTTAGTATTATTGGTTCAGACAAGCATCTGTTCAACCATAAATACACTGACAGTAGCTTGTATCACAACAAAGTCTTACTCCAAACCTCCATAATATACCACCATTTAAGACCTCAGTTATGTGCCCTGACTGATTAAAGCTGATTCAGCTGTGAGGCATACACTTCAGTTTCTTTAGATCAAGTTTTCAGAAGTTTTTAGACCCCTTTAACCCACTGCCGTTCGTTTTTCTGTTTCAGTTGGGATCTGGTGGTTGTCTTTCCTGCCAGTGTAATTTACAGAGGCACTCACAACTGGTAAGCATTTCACAAACTCTTTGCTGGTATTCACTTTCCTCTCTGTACACATATAGCACATCAATGACCTGTTAATGTATGTTAAACAATATCTTTATTGAATATAAAGATTCAGTCCAGTTTTAAAATGATGACAGACAATAACTTTGATCAGTGCAGTGGTTAAGTAGTGACAAATTGATTAATTTGTATGAAGACACTGAACGTAAAAAAAGTGTCTGAAGTTCAGGAATCTGGCATGAATGGCAGCAATTAAGATCATTTTTGGAAATGTTTTTATCTGCTTGAGCAGCAATGCCAGTAATACTTTGAATAATTTTACAGCTGTGCAGCTATTTTTCAGGAGTACCTCTAAAACTGTTTATAGTATTCTTCCAGTAGAGGTAAACACTGTACAGCAAACATCTTCCCATCCATCCATCTCAAACCATCATTTTAGGAAAACACAAAACATGTGCTACACAAGGAAAAACAAAAAATGCTAAATAATACACTGATTTACACCCAAAATTTGGAAGATTAGCTTCCAGAATGACAACACGTAAAATACATTTAAATAATAGAATGTACATATTATTAAGTTAGTGGTACTAGAAATGTGTTTCACTGCAGCTAGCCTGTTGTAGTAACTGGTCATAAAGGAGCTGACACAAAGCTGTCTTTTGTTAAAACACAATAAGTTGAGCTGCGTGGGGGATTGATAGGGGGAAGGAAAGTCATGTATTTTCCAAAGAAAGTAAAGTCTGGACACCAGAATAGGGAGAGAAAAAAAACGGGTAAGAAAATGAAATGAGAGGCACCAGCTTCTTACAGAAGAGGGGTGAGCAGCACCCGAACTAACACACAGTTTGGGCTAATTTTAGCAGCATTGGTCTGTAGGCAACACGTTAGTATTCATTTGGAGACAACACAGATTGATTATCAGCAGAAACTCACCAAATTTGTTACCATCATTTTACTTTTACTTACCTCACGATAAAAACAGTTCCACTTTGTATCAATATTTTAGACCTTTCCCAGTGATCAATCATGATATTTAGTGCCATTGGATTCCTTGTATTTTCAGGATTGTGACAATGCCACTGACATCATGTTATTTGAAACAGTGAATGCACCAGAGCCCAAAGTCTTTAATGTTAATAAGAAATGATCCATCGCTTTTTTAAATTAATAAAATAAAACAGGAAGGAATGTCTCAACTTTAAGGCCATAAGGAATGATGAATAAGTCTGAGTTAGATTATTATAACCAGGCTTGGTGCTTTCCAGTCAGATTTAATACCTTAGAAAAAATATTTGACCTGGAAAAGGGGAAAAAGGGCTGCCTTATAATTATTACTGAATTACTGCATTCAGTGCATGAACTAGAATATATGGGAGTTGTTGGAGAAAACCTTAAAAATGCACAAGTAATAAAGAACAGGGAACCCTTCCCACAGTATTAAAATAGGCAGGTACTAATTTCCCACTTTCCTTATTAATCAGGTACCGTGCCACACATTTTCTACATACCTTTCTCTTTAGGGTCTTCTCCTGTGTGTTCTTTGATGGATCAAATTATGACAGACTACTTCTCTCAGTTAACTAATTTAATTTATTAATTACAACTGATATGAGAAATGTGCAAATACAGAACTCTGGATTCGTATGACCTGTCCCCTGGACTAATGCAATATGGACTCTGCTGCTGTTAAAGTCAAAACTCCCTCTAACTGATTCTGGAATCCTTTATATAGGTTTGATTATACACAGTTTTGCTGACTAATGCTGCAGTTGCAGAAGTCTGGTTGGCTGCAGTCACAGGTCGACCACATGCAGATCTCTACAGCCTTCCTTGTGACCCCCATCTGCTTGTGTCTTCCTCTGGACTCCGGTTAACTTAGACATTTCCTTAAAGTGTAAAATTCCACATGTTGTTTTACCAGCAGACACAATTAATCAGCCCACATGTTTTTCTCACTCACCCCATATGAAGACTCTCATTGTTGCTTAAGGCCACTAGCACACTGTTAGTGAGTATATGAGCTTAAAGATATGATATATTTAATATGATTAACAGAGCAAGAATATAAATTAAAATAAGTAGCACACTTAAGTAATTCCTTGATGAGTATCCCAATAAATTTATTTACAGAGTGACATCAATCAGAAAGCTGCCCAGCCTGCATGTTATAAGGTACAGAATATGTTCACAGTAAGATAGGAAGTACAACACAAAACATGACTTGTGTGTTTGTTGGTGTATCCCAGCAAATTTAGTTAGTTATTTGCATAATTTTACATTGCAACATCAGTTTTAGAAAAGCTTGACATCATGAACCACAAAGTCTGCAGTTTCAGACACAGCAGCAGCAGCAGCAGGTCCAGGTGATCATTGAGGATGTGAGACAAGGTGAGCTCATGCAGGTTGTTAGGTTTGCAATTAACAATCATCTTTAGGTCATTCAAATAAAATAATATTACTAACACATCAAGTTTTCTTCTATAGTGTGTCATGCTCTAAGCAGGTTAAGATAAGTTTCTATCTATCTAGCTTGTATGTGGGCTGTTCTTGTGGCAGAAAAAGAGCTATAGAAGATGCAACTGAGGAAATGGATAGTGAAGTTTTTTCCTAAGGCAGTAAGGAGGAATCACCTGGCAGGATTGTGTTTGTCATAGTGACATTCTCCAATGCACTGGCACCTTTAGCATCAGGTCACCCTAGCACAAAGACAACTCCAGTTGGTTGGCCATGACATCCAGATGCCTGGCTGCTGATTGCCCTGCCAGTATGGACAGCTCCTGCCAGCCAGCAGAAAGCCAGGCGGACCAAAGCTGGGGTACAAAGACCAACTAAAGGGGACTCTAAAGGGGTACAACATCAACCCAAATAGCCTGGATTTAGCTGCAGTCAATTGATCACTGTGGTGCTTGTTCTGCCATAGCGGGGTTGCACACCTGGAGGAGAAACACACCCAAATACAATCAGGCAATACTTGTAAGCTCCGGGGAGAGTCAAATAGCCTAAGCTGGATTTATACTTGTGTGGCGTTTGCGTACGGTAGAGTCAGCCCAGCTGATGTCCCTGAAATGTGCTCTCGTACTTGAGCATATGGTTACGGCATTGTGTTGTAGTTTCTTTTCCGCAGTAACCACACAAATTCAGCAAGAAGCTCCAACACGTAATCACAAACCAACCGGTCACAAGGGAGTACTTTTGCGTAAACGCGCTATAAGCGGGGGTGCACATCAGGTCTGGAAGAGGTGCGTGTTCAGCCTCCGTGGACCTATGTGGAGCATATACTGTAGTGGTGACACTGTAACCGACCTTATGGAAATGCAGAGCAAGTATAAATCCAGTTTCGAGCCTATCCAGCTAGCCTACTCCTAGGAGCACATGCAGTTATCACTACGGGTAACTCCTTCAAAATTACCACCCTAATAGAGATACATACCAGCAGGGATACACAGATCTCCAAGGGAAGGCCTGTTCTAAAACAAGCTACAAAAGAAAAGACAGCCACAATAACACAACTACATCACAGACCTAAAGAAAGAACCAAAGAGCAAGAGCAGCAGCAGACCATACCTGCAACAGTGTCAGGACAGGCAACCAGGAAGTAGGCGGAGATTGTGAAGTGAAGCACATTGAGCTTGCAGCAGCAGTACTCTGCTTATATATGCTGGCAAGCTCAAATGATTGGGTAATGTAGTCTGAAGTTGGTGTAGCGCCGGTGAAAATGTAAGCAGTGACTGTTACAGGACCTCACCTTTGAAGTCCTTTATTTACAAATGTGATATAAGCAACCATTTTCACATTTCAGAGGCTAATTGAGCTTCCAAAACCCAATTGGATACTAGGCTATCCAACTATGGATATGGTAGAGGCAAAAATGAGAGAAAGGAAGATGAAGTTTCATGGGATTTACTGTAAACTGGATGAGCTTGGACTGCTGACAAAAACACAGTAACATAGTAACATTAAAAATGCAGTGGTACTAATCAGTTTAAAATTTAGCTGGAGATAGGTTAATGATTGTGTTTGACCCGTTAGAACAGAACGGACTCACTGAAAGACAAAGACAGAAGATGAAAAGAAAATACACAACTATACTGCAGAATGAAGCAACACAGGAAGTACAGAAATAAAGGAAGAAGGAATATGGCCATTTTAAAACACTGAATTACTTATCTGTAGTTGCTAGCAAGCCCTATGTGGATTTTGAGGTCTGTTATTGTGTATGTTTGTTGAAATCAAGGGAAATGCTGGATTGTATAGATTACCTAATGAGGGCATTGCCTTAAAATCCTTGACATTTCCAGCAACAGCTCCAGACCATGTGTGTGAACTTGTTGATATTTTAAAGAGCCTTTCTTTGAACAGGGGGGAACCAACTAGATGAAAGAAGAGTCAGCATTTTGGTCACAAAAAGTTGGTGCTGGCCTTTTTAATCTACCATATCCATTCAGAGGAAGTGTATGCATGTGACTGTGCATTACTGTGTCACTGTTTGTGTGCCCCTGAGGCCTCATAATAAAAGGGAGACGGAAAAGAACCTTTATTCATTAGTCATCAGCACACTTCCTCACAAACAAAGGAGTGGGGGGGGGATAAAGCAGATGATGGGACTTGTGTGGGGGGTTGGCGCAGGAAGTACAGGGTGAGAGAGGAGAGGAGCACCGAACACAAGAGTATAAAAAGCATTCAATTAAGACATGAACTGCAGGGTTCATTAAGCATGAGCAAGCCAATGAAAATGACCATCCATCAACAGAGAGCGCCGTGGCTGCGCTGAAAAGCTCAAGCAGGAACGCACACATACAACATAATAGCTATGGGAAAAAATTCAGTCACGCTTATTTAGCCTTCCTTGTCTCTCTCTCTAAAACTTTCTTGAGAACATTAATTCTTCAAGTAGTCGACCTGTTTATATTTTGTAATTTGTTGTTTACCATGTTGAAAAATGAAATCTTCTGCTTTCATTTAGATAATGATAATTGTATAATTTTAAATTAGCAAAAACACTGTAGATATATCTGTGAATCAGTTTCCACTCACCTCACTGTCTGCAGCACAAGACAAGTTTGGACAAACTTACGCTATCAAAACTAATGGTAGGTGTGTCCTAAAATACCATGTTGGTCTAACTCAGTCGTTCCCAAACTTTTTTTTCAGGACCCCTTTTCATCAACAACAATAATGTCAATATATGATGAGGCATGACAAGATATGCCTCAGCAAATATTCTTGCTTTTTTTTGTGGTAGTTGAAATTTCCGTTGTTGATCCATGATCGTTTGCCCACTGACCCTTTCACAAGTTTGTCCATGTTTTGACTAATAGTTTTATTACTAATAGTTTCTTTTTTTTTTTTTTGGCCGCTGCATACCCCCTCCTCCTGCTGCAAAGTATGGGAACCATCGTTCTAACATCATATGAAACAGTCATCACATGAAGCCATGTAAGAAAAGAAGTTAACGCAATGATTAATTAACGGCGTAAATTTTTTTAATTGCGCGTTAAGTTTTTGCCATCTGAAACTAATGAAAACTATCGCAGCCAGCAAACTTGTCGCGTTCATTTTTTCCTTACAGTGCAGTTAATTGACTTATTGTTTATCACGACAGGCTTATGTAGGACGTAATGTGAAACTTTTGCGTGCAATTAAAATTAATAAATAAATGTGTGTGCGGGCATACTCTCTTTTTCTCCGTGGCTTTTTTTTTTTTTTTTTTTTTGGTGTATGCGAGTTTGTGTTGCTCTGCACCTCAAGAAAGTGTGATGTGCGTAGAAACACCTGCTTTCTCATTTAGAACAGGAAATTTTTTATACCCCTCCATTTGAAGTGTGCCTCTGAAAAATCTTCGTTTGAAGGTGTATATAGCCCTACCACTAACCCCTACCCCTCTGTCCAAAAAGAAATTGGGACACCCCTACCCTACACGTGAACGTGCAAAACGGAGGGGTAGGGCTTAGTGGTAGGGCCAAAGGGGGGGAAATGGGATTCGGCCTTAGTCTTGTTGCATACCCCCTCCTCCAGCCGCCCAGTATGGGAACCATTGTTCTAACATCATACGAAACAGTCATCACATGAAGACTTGTAAGAAAAGAAGTTAAGGCAACGATTAATTAACGGCGTTAATATTTTGAATTGTACGTTTTTGGCGTCTGACGTAATCAGGAGAGATTTTATTAAAATGAAGAGACGTTTTCTGTCTGGAACTTAAGAAAGAAGAACCAGCGTTTCTCTTTGTCTTTAAAAACCTATGCAGATGGGCACAACATCATGAACTGCTCCCAAAAGACAATGAGAAACTTTTTATTTATTTGTTTATTTATTTTTTTTATGAATGCGGTTTTAATTTAGGCAAGACAGCAAAGGTAAGACATGCTTTCTGACTTTTACAAAGGTGAAGCATAAATCGGGCCTTCTTCTACCTCTGGTTTGGTGAATCTTGGTCATATCAAGATGAAACTTCCAGCTGTGGAATCTGTGAGATGTGAGCTTTCAGTAGAGGAGCCGTTTGTTTGTGTTCATGGGGAGACATCATCTGTATGTACATATTTTTCAGACTTTGTGTACCTGGTCTTTGAATTGTTCGTTGTCTTAACTGTGTTTGGTGGTGATAGAAATGGTTTTACTGAGCTGTTAGCTGAGATTCTGGACTTTCTGTGGATACCACACACGTTTGTAGTTACATTTACACATCTGACGTTATACCCGAAAACGAGATGTTAACCCCTTAACTCCCGGTAGCGGAGACTGCAGATGCAGTCAAGCTAAGAATGAAAGGTTAGAGAAATTATAGGCCAGAAATCTGGATAATAAAGCACTAAAGGTGCATGGATGGAAGTTATTGTGAATATTTCTCTCTCCTCACCATCTAGAAGCTGTGAGATTCTCATCCTGCTTTCTGTCTGTTCACCTGATGCTGATATTCAACAGATATTAGAATTAGAAGGAAGCAGCTTCACAGCTATAAATTCATCCTGGGGATTTTTTAACTTTTAGTTGGTAAATCCTGAACATTTCATCCTTCTTTCTCATAAATATTTAATTTTATAAATATATATGAAGAAATATTTTAACTGTTGTTTAAACTGGTGTTTAAAGAGAAAACTGCTGTTAAATCTGTTTTTAGTGCAGGGGTCTGAAACCTTTCTAATCCAAAGAGCCATTTTCCCCTCAGCCAGCTAAATAAAACTACTTTAGAGACGCAAATGTTACGAGACTTTTCAAAAAGGCAACTTAATATATATTTTTAATGAAGAGCCACCATAGGATATTTTTTACTTTTGAAGAACCAAATTTATATTCCCTTTTTTAGGTTTTAAAATAAAGAAAAACATAAAACCTTATTATGTTATTATTATTAGACTTATGTGTGGAAAATGATGTAAAAAAAAAAGCCTCTGGTTTCCAACCTAATGACAAGAAAGCTTTAAAAAATATTTTAGCCACATATTTAGAGGCATTGTAGAAGGTCCAGAGAGCCACTTGCAGCTCCAGAGTCGCAGGTTGGAGACCCCTGATTTAGTGTTTGTAAACCAAGATGTATTGTATTTTTCTATATATAGCTGTAGGTCTTCTTTTAAAGGAAAGAGACATGTTGCGTGTAACAATGCAATTAACTGAATAATTGCTGCATGTCATGCGATTAATCGCGATTAAAAATTTTAATTGTTGCCCAGCACTAATATTTATATATATATATATATATATATATATATATATATATATATATGGTCCCCTTTAGGTCCATAAATTGAGTAAGCACAACACATGGCATATCATACTGTTATTGCTTATTTATTGACAAACAATCCATATAAAAACACAATGTGGAAAATCTGGGCCTGAGATCTGTGGATTAAATTATTACTTTTTAAATTACAGCTTAAAAACTATCTTTACACACTTGCTTTTTTTTTTTTGTTTTGTTTTTTTATTTTCATGTTTCTTGTATTTCATTGTGAATAACTGTGATCTATCTATCATGAGATGATATATTGTAATAAAATGTCACCTTCTTTACTCACTTACTTTAAATTAGTAGGCCATATTTAAGCCATAAGTAGCATCCAGGTGCTGGTATTCAAATTGGATGTTTAGTTGCTCTTCAGCAAATGTGTGAGCATTTTTTGTTGTTTGAGGAACATTAAGGTTTGTGTTAACACAATGCTAAATTGTTGCTGCCCATCAGTCTTGGGAAGGTAATAAGGTCACTTCAAAACAGTTTGGAGTCAATCAGTTTAAAGTGAGACCGTTTATTCACAATGGAAAACATTCAAGACATTTGCCTGTCTTTTCATGAGTGCAATTTCAACCAAAAGGTCAGAATGTGCAACGCTCAGAAAAACAGCTAAAACCTAAGAGCTAGATTATTAGACTCTACATTTGTCAGATGGCATGTTAAATAGTAAAGCTCATGACAGTGAAAGTAGAAACAAACAACAATGTTGTATTTTTTAAATATATCTCTAAAGAGCATTTATCTATAAAGAGAACATGGCACAAACTTAGTTGCATCTGAACAAACTCTAAGACTTCTAATACAACGTTGTGTCATCAACCAAGACAAAAGTGGAGATGTTTGACCACTGTGACCAAGTGCTATTTAATCCAGGAAAACACCAGAATGAACTGGAACAAAATACCTATATATTGAAAGGAACTATTTATTTACAAAAAGAATAAAATCCTTTAAAATCATTAATAGCCTGGATGTTGGATATTTAAAGAGAGTGGACAGTAGTTCTTTATTGACAGACTTCAGACCAAATAAATAGACCAAACAAAAGAAAGAAAATAAGACAAAGTTATTTTGTTGGGGAGGCTCGGTTAGAGTAGTCTTACAAACTAAACTACCATGCATGGTATTAAAAACAACCAATGATAATACTCAAAACACAAGCAAAAACCACTCTCCCTTTGAACCCCTCCCTTTAATACAGTCCAAAAATGTGGATCAATGGATCAATCAATGGTTAGCACTGCAATGCTGATCCTAATAAAAGAGCTACAAAGAAAATGTAATTAACATAAAATAAAACTTAAATTGCCCAGACATTAAGTAAATTAAGACATTAAATGAAAGAAAAATATACCTGATCTATCAAGCACAGGAGCCAACTCCTTTCTTTCACTCCTGCAGATGAATGGAGGTGACTGCAACTGTTTAAAACAATGTATGCATGAAAACAATGAATGCTTACATTCTAATTCATAAAGAGGTCTTATGCTACTGCTGCTGCTGCGTAGGCATACCTTGTGTCCTAACTGTTCTGTTAAAGCCACCATTCAAGATTTTATCAAGAGCATTAACTTCCACCACTGCTGCATGCTGCTTTCAGGTGTGGTGCATCAGGGAGAAAGACCTAAGTGAACTCTCTGCCCCCCTTTTATATATTCTGCCTCAACTCTGCCATCTGTCTGATAAATTTGGTCAAATCCGAGTCATGCATTGGACAATGATCCCTAACCCAGCACCAAATCTACAACAGAATGACTGAAACAAGAAAAGAATCAAGGTGTTGTAAACACCCGGTCAAAGCACAGTTGTGACAGGACATTAAGAGAGCTGTGCATGAATGAATAGTTACAGCCTTCAATAAACTAATGCAAAGTTGTAAAGAACAATAGACCAAAATTCCACCACAATAATGTGAGACTGACAGCATGGTACAGAAACTAATTAGCTGCCAAACGTGGTTCTATCAACTCCTGAAGCACAGACTATACTTAGTTTTTACCACATTTCTATTGCATTTTGGCTTTTTTTTTTTTTTTTATAAGGACATCGAGTTAAACGTCTTGTGTTATTCATGTGTTTACCTTAATTCTGGAATCTGGTATAGAAAAGATGATTATAATTATGTCTTGACACATACAGACAGTTATAAGATTATGTACTTTATTTATCACAAGAATGTAAATGAGCTAGGCCTAGACGGGTTTCATTCTTGCTTTGGATAACTTTAAATAAAATGTCTACACTACTTGTCTTAAAATAATTATATACATTTGACATGCAATCAGAGGTTAGAGGTTAGAAAAAGTACTTCTTTAATCTTCAACAATGTGATTTAATTGAAAAAGATAGAAAAGAAGAAAAGTACTTAATTTATTGCCAACACTCAAGAGGCTAAATGTGAAATAGGCAATATTTACTGTACATTGTTAAAGATGTCATCCCATTACAGGTTAAAAGACATTTATATATCTAGAATGCAAATAATTTAGAAAAATATCAGATGTGTGTGCATTGGTAAATTTATGTCTTTATGTGAGGCTTTTCAGTATATTGTGATATTCCTAAGCTATGTACTAAGCAACAAGCCTGCACATTCATACAAAAGAGGAAACAGTGCAGGGACAAACTGGCTTTTTAAAAAACTATCCATGCTTTGTTGCTACTTGACTTGTCAAAGCCCCCAACTAATGGCCACATGGTGTATACAGGTGTATTCAGCAGAGGTACAAATTACAGAGCATACAAGGTGGTGATAGTGTGAATGTGTGTTTTGGTCATCTCAGCACAATTTGCATTTCACTTCTTTTAAAGGCTTGGGGCTTTTTTTTTTCAAAGTAAGCTGTCAAAACAGTTTTTTTTCCTGTATATTTTTCAGTTTGAATGTACTTTCTATTCATAATCTGCTAGCACACACCAGATACTTAAATCCTGGATATCAAAATAAGAACTACCAGTATTGCTTTATTATGTCTTTAATGAAAGTAAGTGTGCTATGGGTTCAGCTGCAGAACCTGTAAAACCTTGAGAAACACCACATGTGAGGCTGTAATGCATGCTGGTCACAATGTCTGCATGGTGCCAGAGTGTATCTGTATTTATGTATGCATCCAAAGGCAATCTATATTTGTTCCTGTTGGGAGAAAAATGTGTGGTTTTAAAAACTCATCCGCTGAGTGCTCTGAAAATAATTAAAATAAATATGCTGTACAAAGAACCTTTGTTTTCCATTGCTTTCCTCACTGGAAGTCAGGGATCATGTGGTTTTTTGCTAATAAACATAAAAAACATCCTGCTCTCCAGCTCAGTAAAATAAAATCCTGCTTAATAAGCAATGCATTACAATAGGGAGAAAACTCTTTAGGAAAACAACTCTGGACCTGTCTGAAAACAGAACAACTGTAATAGTTTGTGTTTAAAGTTTTTGACAGTGAGGTAAAAGCTAAAGTGGTGTGTTTGAGGCTCTGAGAACAATTAAATGAGCATGAGGGAAATGTAATTAAGTAAAAACAAAGAAACAAACAAACCAAAAACACAACTATCAACTAATATTGTGATATTTATTTGTTCCTTCTACAATATTCGAGAAAAAATAATAATAATGATAAAAAAAGGGGGAATTAGGCAAAGGTTTAACCAGTGTTTTCAAACCCCAACTCCTAAGACCTTTTACTAACAACCAGCAGTTATGGGCACTTCTACACTACTACCCAACATTTGGAATATGGTGACAAAGAAACAGAGCGACAAGAAGTAAGCCATGTAGCCATGTTCAGGAAGCCTTTTCCCTCTGTTCTTCACACAATTAAAACATTGCACAAGTAGAAGTGGTGACAGAACCATGCATGTTTTGTGTTTGTGTTGCTGCTGGCTGCACATGGCAACACTGAGCCTAAAATCAGCAAATTCATGAAGCAAACAAAGGATTTTTTTCTACAGCAGGGGACTGATCTGGCTCAATAATCCAACTGCCCTGCGATGGACTGGTGACCTGTCCAGGGTGTACCCTGCCGCTCACCTGTTAAATACTGGGTTAGGCTCCAGCTTCTCCACGACACTTAATGGATGAATGAATGAATGAATGAATGATCACTACAACTGCATTAATGTGGCAGAAGCATGTTATGTGCAACAGTAAATTATGTGCTAGTACCATAAAAAGAAGCAAGCTCTATTACTATTGGCTATATATTGTGGTGCTCATTTTTATTATTTGTGAGAAAAGCTTGCTTTATTATCAGAGTAAAAATCATGCAAAAAGCATCTATGAAATGGTGAGATATTTATATATTCAGATCAGAGTATATACTGAGTTCCACTGTTATTTACTAGCTAGTTGAGCTGCCCAATCCTAAACCTAACTAGCTATCTTACCTAACTAATTAGATGCTACTAAAACCTAACCACTGAAAAAAGAACCAGTAACCAGTAATCATAAAAATACATTTAAGGTCTAATATGATTTTTTTTTTTAAACATTCATTACAAACTGAATCAGAGGCCATTATTTTAAAGTTTTACACTTTGTCCGTCAACAGAGAAAATCAGTTATTACACACTGAAAGTTTTCAAAAACTGCATGTAGTAGGAGTTTTAATGTCTGCAATAATGAAGTAGTTGATTTTAATATAAACAAAAATGTTTAAAAAATAATGGTGTATGAGTGGCACTGTTGTACAGTAGGTAATAGGGTTTTCCTGCTTTTTCCCCTGTTTTCAGTGTCGTCTGAAATGCTTAGGATTGTACACTACAAGTCAAAAGTGTGGACATAATTTCCCATTAAATCTAAAGTCCAAACTTTTGATTAGTACTGTTTGACCAGAAGCTCTCTCTCTCATGTGGTGGTCAGTAACGGCGTCGTTTTGTTTCCTTTCAATATTCTCTACACTTCAGTTTCTTCAGTACAGCTGAGTCATGCTAGCTCTGAATGTTCCGATTACTCCAATGACTGCCCTTCACTCTAATGAAGGACAAGTAGGGGATGAACCGACTACGTTAGAGAAGGCTCAAAATCTTCAGTATTTGCGGTACAATTTTGGAGCTATTCTACCAATTTGTGGTGACTTTACCCTTTACTGTGCAGTGGCCTGTTAAAAATATAATCTGACAGAATTTGGAGATGTTTATATTACAGCGAGAATGGAGGTCACTGAACAAACTGTTATCAATCATCAAAAAACCATCCTACCCCTTCCATGCCTCCACTACAGGAACAGTGGAACTCATTCTCTAAGAGACTCATTCACCTGTCATAAGGAACTTTTCATGAAATCATTCCTACTATTTACCATTTCACTGTGAAAATGTTCATTTCTGTAAACACACTATTTGCCTTGTCATGGTTATATACTCTTGAGTATGAACATGTAATGCCACTAACATGAACTACCTCCTTATATTCTCCTTTTGCACAGTCTGTGAATACAGCTTGATTTGACTGATTTACTGGTTTACTGTTTAACCGATTTACTCTCTGTCACAATTTCACAAAGCAGGATAGAGTTCAGCAAAGTGAGATATAGTATCTTTTTTTATTTTAGTTATTAATCATAAATGATTCCCAATTAACATCACTTAACTCAACTGATTATTAGTTTTCTCAGTTTTTATTGATCCTGCAATTGAGCTGTTTTGGCTGGTTGAGGAAGCTAAAACCTGGCTAGAAATTGTAGCATGCAACATGATTTTTCCTTTGATGCTAACAAACCTGCTCACTGACCTACTTGATGAACCCAAAATCCATTTTTAAAGTTGTCTTCAGGCTTCAGTGTACCCCTGCTGATAGTATCAAAGGGATGTTTTACATTAATCAGTTGTGAAATTATATTGGTAACTTTTGAAAGAAAGCCGTTTAAGGTTAAAACATAACATTTGATTTTACATTACCTTCAATATGAGAGTGCTGTTGGTATCACTTGGGCTGGTTTGAGTATTTCATTCAATGCAAGAACACTGGGATTTTCATGCCCAGCCACCTTAAGAATTGAGCTAGATGAAGTAGTTGATCTTGGTTAGTGAGAAGTGGTGCCATCCTCTGACTTTAGCCATCAACCAGGCAAAGATTGATTTAAAGTTTGATGAGGTTCAGTTGTTCCAAAAAAAAAAACACACACAAAAAAGAAAAATGGCTATGGAAAAAGTCATGGAGACGACGACAATGTGGGCTATATGCATTAAATGTGAGTTGGAGGGGAGTAAAACTTGTCACAAGTACTGTATTACAGACAGCTTGGAGAGCAGGGCTGTGTAGCACTACTGCTAGCAAGTCAAAAATATTAGTAATGTTACCACGATCATTGCAAACTTCCAGTGATGGGAATAACGGCTTCAAAACTAATCCCTTCTTTGTTTTTACTTTGTCTTCCATCAGTGAGTTGAGTCAGCTTGCGTATTGTTTGGCATTTTTTTGTCAAATAACACACTAAGAATACTCAACTCCTCTCTGAGCACCCCACACACTACAGGATTTCTAGTCACAAATATTTAATATTATTTCTCTCCTTCCGAGTGGATGGACTGGACAATATCACTCTTAACACACCTCACACCACAGGAAAATCAGACAATGTTGTTTGCAAACATTAGACAATCAGGCCTTTGCTGACTTTGATTATAAGGGGGGTATTGGTACAAAAATCATCCTGATTATCCTGTAGTGTGTACCCACCTTTAGGGGAAAAACATACCATGCAAAAACTATCTTCTCTCCTCAGACTAGTTCCTTGATCGTGACAATAATTTCACTGTAGATTCAAACTTCAAGCTCATGATACTTCAACCCCACAGTAATCTTTAGGGTGTGATTGGATAAAGGGAACTGATGTATGCAGGTGTTGCCCACAGTCTGCAGCAAATGCATGATGCTGCCGTGTCAGCATGGTTCTAAATCATGCATGAATGTTTCAACTCAATCTTAGTAAAGTGTAACTGCACCTAATCGAATGTGTACTTATTTTTACAGCAATGTGTTAAAGCTAATACTGTCCTTGGAAAACTATTTGTGCCAAGTTTCACCTGAACTCAACTCTTTGTAATCTAGATACAATGCTCTCTACCGGGTAATCAAATAGACCTTGATTCTGTTTTTTTTTTTTTTTTTTTTTTTTTTTTTTTTATCAGGGGTTCTTTAACTACAGTCCTTGGAGGCCATTGTATTGCAGGTTTTAGATGTGTCTCTGCTTCAACTTACTAGGGTGATTAACAGGATTGTGCAGAATTTAAGAACAAGCAGTTAAGGAGATTGTTTCTGTTTTATTTGAATCAGGTGTGTCGGGTGCACGGACACATTTCAAACCGATAGCTTTGAGTTATAAAGTTTTTTTTTTTTTTTTTTTTTTTGTATGTTTTTTTTTGCAAATATCCAAAAATGGAAAATGGAAACAGGGAATGGGACAGTTGTGTCTTGCAGAAAGCTGATGATAATTTATTTTCATTTACTAGCAGAGCATTACTGATGATAAAAGATAGTAAATTAACAGGTAAATATGATTGGGAATCCAGACTAAGTAATTATATTTCTGAAAATGTCAGGTCTTTGAATTTGGATACACAAAGCATGACCTTTATAAGTCATTTTTTGTTCTTGATGAGACTGCTTCACAATGAAAGCACACATACACAGTTCCTTAAATTATGAAGAAATATCATTTCAATTGAATCCCAACAACCCCAGAAGTGTGTGTTTACACAGACTGAATATTCCCAAAGGGAGTGTAAAAAGTACAAGCTGTCTCTTCTTTTTCTTACTGAATAAACTCTGAAGCATTTTCACCTTAAATAGAACATGACTGGAGAGAGAGAGTACAGAGGCTGTAACATTTCCATAAAAAGATCTTTAAAAAAAGGAAGAACTGTCTAAATGTTTTACTTACACATTATAGATTAGTTTTGACTAGTTCTGACTGCACATTCAAGAAAGAAAAAAAAAAAAAAATTAAAATGTTACTCATATTTAAAAGTGGTGGCCTAGATGCTTGCATTTTGGTTTTTAAGCCAGAGAGGTCTTGGGCTAAATCTTTAGCAACTGCTATAGCCTACTGTTTTTAAATAGGCAGGCACACATCAAGAGAAAATTTAGAAAAAAGAAAATACCTCAATGGGGCCATAGCACACAGAACAGGCGATTTCACTTCATTAAACACTGACATATTGAGAGAAAATCTTCAACACGTTACAGTCTAATAGCGTTCAGTCTATTATTAGCTTGTTCATTGCAATTCCAGTGCTTGGAGGGGAGGTAAACAAGATCAAAGTGTCACCAGTTTAAATAACACTCCCAGTCATCCCAAAGGTAATTACAAGGAGGTCAATGAGCAGAGGATGACCCCAAAATATAAACGGGCGTCAACAATCAATATTTCATGCTCACACACTGACATGCTTATAGTCAGTGTCCCTACCAGGCAATGTGTGGCCTGGTACACTCCTCTGCTCTGCTCGAACAGAACGCTGGGTCCACATTACATTTTAATGGCTCCCCCCTTATTAGCACCATGGCTTATTATCACTCTATGAGTACACGAGAAACAAACGAATTAAGCTTTCAACCTTTTTCATTCCTGTGGTGTTTTACCTGATGGGATCAATGTCAATACTCATATATGTTTGTATAACACATTAGCCTAAGAAAAATCAAAGTCTATTTATTTGAAACATTGAACCAATAGAATGTGGTGGAGCTGCAACAATACTTTCTAGCCGTAAAAGACCTCAAACAAAACAGTAATCTATTATTTAAATGTTGTTTTATTAGAATGGTGCAAATCAACATAGTGCACAAATCCTAAGCAAAAGAAAAGTTATATGGTGGCGTGGTAGAAAAAGAAATCATGAACATAGATTTTCAGTGACTGATTTATTCAGGTAAAGAGCATTTCTGCCAACACAGGTTTACAAATACCTATGTAGTTTATTGTGATTAAGCAAAGATCAATAGATGAAGCCCCCTCATCAGAGGGTATCAGATGCAGGTGGATATGGGCTGAAGGGAAGTTGTGTAAAAGTCGGTCTGCAGGGAGAAGAACAGAGCAGAAATAAACTGTGATCTTACTGGTTGGTAACGATGGAAGATCATTGGGCCTCACCAGTGATGTTAAATTTAAAATGAGGTGAATATGACAGCACAGGCAAGATTAAATGCCAAAAGTAAAGGGGGAAAACCAGAACACCAGGGAATAAGGGCAGAGGAAAGAAATCTTCCCTAGTAAATTTTCACAAAAACTACAATTCAGCTGGAAATCTAACTTTTTCTTTTGTAAAATTGACATTTTGCTGCTTTTTACAGAGAAAAACTGAGAATGTTGTGCCATATACAGTATTATCAAGACTAAAAGCTTATTCCAACCAGATCTTATTGAAAAATGTGAAAGGTGCACACCATGCAATTTCTACTGATTTAATTTTCATTTGTGTGGCATTTAAATGTGTCTATATTGCCAAAGTAATTCTAGTTGATAGATTGACATTTAGAATAAGGTTTTCTTCACTGGTAAGCATTAACAACTAGTGGGCAAAGCTTTTTAAGCAAGAAGACAGAGTACATCACAATCTACCACACATACAGCCTCACTTTCATTTACAGCATGCACTGCTGAATGGGAATAGTTTTCTTATCTAGGTATATCAACATCATGTTAAAGTTAAATACAGTGCCTCAGAGCAGGGTGGTTTTAAATTTAGTCAGAACAAAGCAGGAAGAGTATTTAATTTAACCAACAGATTAAAAGTTAAAGAAAAGCAGTCTGTGTTTTCTACTGTGGGTCTGATCAATAATTTTCATAGTTATTATTGTCTAATCAAGTGACATTGCCTTCTTGTCTGAGCTTGTCAATATGCGAGTAAATGTTGAGAATAAAAACATTTTTTTTAAAAAACTCAAGTCTGGTGGTTACTGTAAAATTAATAAAAGTTAAGACATTTGGTTCAAACCCCTTCTTGGAATCAGATTTTCTGAAAACACTTTGTATATAGTTATTTATTTATTAATATTAACAATTAATTTCTCCAAATGTGTGATGTTCACTAACTAAATGTTTTGTAAATCTTTCTCAGGTATTCAAAAAAAAAAAAAAAAAAAAAACACTTAGTTTTATTTTCTCAATGTTAGACCCACAATTCCACATGTAGTTTATGTTGGAAGGTTTTGAACTTTCACAAACAAATATATGAAACAGCTGTTTAGGCCTGACATACAGTATTTCAGTAAAGTATTTAGTATTTTAGTATATGTGTATATACATATATGTGTACCTACAGTACTGACAGAAACATGGCAGATCTATACTGTATCTTTCTGTCTAATTCTAGAAATGGCTCTCTGTTTCAATCAATGAATTCATACATTAAAGTAATATAAAGACATTTATCGGACATTTCATTGAGTCAAATTGCTGCACCCTCCCCCTTGCACCTATACATTTTATCGCATCATCTTCAAGAAAAGGTACAGAATCTGAGATGAACAAGATTCACACTTTTTTAAAATAACTTGTAGTGATTATTCCTTACCTCTTTTCCTCAGTTTTCTCTTTTAAATCAAGGTTCAGGGTTAAGCTCATCTTAAGCTTCCCCCACTTGTTGATGCACTACTTCATTAAGCCGCTTGGTCTCCACTGTGTTTGGTACTAATATGGTGCAAGTGAGGCACATAAACATGGTCACAGGTATTTTTCCTTTTCAAATAAGAAAATTTGGTTCAGTCTTGAAAGTGTGACCTTTATTTTTATTTTTATTCATTTATTTATTTATTTGGATTGAAGGAAAATAAATCAAAATCTTAAACTTTATAAGAACTTTAAAAAAAAGTGGTAAAAACTGATTTTTTTCAGTTCTTTGGTATTTAGTTGGACGAATGACAAGACAAAACAGTGAGTAAGAGGTTGAGTATAGATGATCAATGATTCACGCTACTTTGTGTGCTTAATTGCAGCCAGTGAAATGATGGCATTGATTTGTTGGACTGTTCTTGCCTTTTACCTTATTATGGGCTGCAACATCAATATTTTTTTTTTCTGAAATTATACATTCTGTTGCTTTATTTCTTTTTAAATTTTGCCATTTTGTCCATAAAAATATAGTATTCACTTGAAAGACATTGGTAAATTTTCTTTTACAAAACTGTGTTATCCTCCACACAATGATGTGCAGAGACCAACACTAGAAAAGGAAAGTAAGTGGTGATAACACTTAAAAATATGAACCAACCAAGATTACAACTGCATTTTCTTGTGCATTTTTTCGATTTAGTGTTCATATGCTGGTCCTGTGTCACCTCCATAACTGATGTTCAGTGCAGGCAGGCATTGACGCTTATAATGACAGGAAGAATATTTTCACCCACTCCACCAGCAATCAGTGGAGAGAAGCTCTAATCAGAGAGCTGCTTGACTGCAGAAAGCTTTCACTGTAATGATGCCTGACATGTCATTGGAAATCCACTAAGCAGAAGTGGATGGTTTAATTTTTAGATTATACAGCTATGAAAAGATTTAAACAATTCTCTCATTGATTCCAGATGTACAGTCCAAACATGTCTCACACACTGACCCCTGGACTGTAGTGCAGTGTTTGATCCATGTCAGCATCTTGCTTGATGGACATCTGACTTGCAGCTAGAGAGAAATGCATGCATCCTGTGTGTGACCATTAACTTTCATTTGACTTTTTCTGTCAATTAATTCATTTATATTCAATTTTCAGTTGCTGTTTGCGTAGGGTCATGCAAAATTGTTCCTTAAGTTTTATTTCAGACACCAAGGGAGTAAATCAGTAATAAAAACAACAACAAAAAGATTTCATTTAAGACTATAAGAATCTCTGTAGAAACATAAACTTATTGAAATGCTTCCAAAAATAGTAGCAATATCAATAGTGTTGGCTGGGTCAAGACCTTTATAATTAAATTTTTTGAGCTATTAATCAACAGACATATTTGAATATAAAATTCCTAAATACAGCATTACATGGTAGGAGCATTATTTTATACAAGCGTATGGCTAGCACTTGTCGATCTTGGAGATGAGAGCAGTATTCTGAATGCATCGTGAAATGCCACCTGAAGCTTAATCATTTTAGTTTTACTAGAATTGCACCACAAATAAGTGGTATAGAAATGAGTACAGTACGCTCTAAAAAAAGGGCTATTTTATCATAATCTGTACACATATTAATCTTGCACTAGTATATTAGCTTGTACATAGAGTTTACAGCACTAATGGTGGGCATTCATCATCATCATCATCATCATCATCATCATCATCATCTCATAAATCATTTCTGATTGTATGACTTAAATATTTTACTTTGTTCACCACATTTAAAACTGCTAAATAAAATGAAGGAAATTTGAACTTCTGCCCCTCATTGGTTCTAACAATCCTAACCAGAACCACATGCTTTATTCGAAGCCAGTTTTTCAATGCCACGGCACACTTCATCAGGTTTAATAAACACACCAGAATTGTCAGTAATATCAGACACTAAATACATCACTCTTAACACAGTTAAAAAAGACCACAAGAATTTTTCTACCATAATTCTGCTATTTTTGCAATAACCCCATAAATACCAAATGGCTTTGGCATCTTACTGTTATTAATAACCTCAACTTCTTTCTAAAATGTATATAAATTATTCATACAACTAATTACAATTAACACACAACCAATACAATTAACAACACCTTGGATAATCCATCCTGGTTTGAAAAATTTGCACTCTTCTCTTATCTAAAACCTGTTTCTCTAATTTCTTGGTAACCATATGAATTTTGTATTTTCAAAATCAAACTTTATTTATATAGCACTTTTCAGACAAAAGTAACTCAAAGTGCTTCTATTGTGAAATGTGAATACAAAGTTTTGCATTAGCATTCACACGCTACATTGTTTACGTTTGCTAATTTAATAGCGTGCCTCTGTTATCAGTGTACTCACACATTGTAGGTACTTAAGTAATTCAATCAAATTAAAACTTGCTTTGGTTTACAAGGGTGAAATGACTTGAGTTATGGCTACTGGCTGTCATATTACTGGCTAAAACCCTGCTATCCAAAGCTTGCATGTACCAACTTGCATGAAACACTTGATAAAATCCTTGCTTGATCAAAGACATTTCAAAACAACCTTGAAAGAGTTTGGTATATTTGTAAGTGTAATAATTTTTCCAGTTAATCCACCTCATGGTTTACATGCACAAATAAAAGCACTGTTTCATTCCAACATGCATGTTGAAATAATTGCCATGTGATCAGACTGCTGATGCACATAGATTGTAATTGTTTTAATTATAACTGAGATTGATTGCACTTGCATAAGAAAAAAGATCTACCCCAGACATTCTGGTGACATTAAAAAATAAATAACTATAAAATTAAACCAAACAAGGTAGAACCAAGCTACAAAGCTAATTAGGGCCTAGACCCTGGTCTACTGGGTCAAAGGCCCAGGTTTAAGTCACACCTACTTGCAACTTTCACATGCAAACTTTCCAGCTGGTGTGTATTTGAACATGCATATATAATTTTATACACATAAGGAATAAATGTATTCTGCTGTTGTATTTTGTGCAAATTTTTGTTCATGACCTACAGTGCACCTTTTGAAAGTATGCAACATACGCTTTTTTATTTTTTATTGAGCAGCTAGAAACGGTGCTCGTTCCTATTCAATTAATGTTTATCACTGTGAGGTTTGAGGGTTGGACTTTAAGCCTTAAGCCCAACTGCAGATTTTTGATCAGATAAGTTTCAGTGCATTTTCTAAAGAACTCATATGCAGCACAAGAAACCTTAGAGGATTTGAAGACTAAAGCAGGAGCTGGCCCTAGCCACTTTAGTGCCCTAGGCTAGATTATGGTTTGTCTGAATGTGGCCATATTGACATTAGAAGCATGACTGCTGCTGTACCAATTACAGAGCTCACCTGCTTTAAGCTGCCCCGCACCTGTCGTGCTGCTGTTGTTGGCTGACTAATACCTGGATTTAAACATACGGAACATTCACACACACCCCACTAAGTCTGTTGTGTCATTACACTTCCTTTACAATAGGTATTGTTTGAACTAACTTAATTTTAACTATGATGTACATTTGATGTTATTAGTAACAGCTTTTAATTGTAACTGTAACACTCAGTAACATTCACTCAATGACAAATATGGGAGTATTTGGGTTATCTGAAGGCGTCCCACTATATGGCTTATGCCAAGGGTTAGCTCTACTAGTCTTAATTGCAGTACTCTGCCAGTAAAGTCTCTTATGTATTGTGTCCTCTACTTTTCCTGATAAAAACAGTGTGTAGATCAGAGACAGCTAAAACTGTCATTGCTACTTAACAGATGACACAAAACTTTGCCTGAGGATATTGGACACATTTGTAGTAACAATCATTCAAATATTTTAATCATACATGGCTTCTTAATTATACATAGACATGTGAAAAAAAAGTATATATCCCCTGTAAATAAATCTTAAAAACTTTCAAATTCCATCACAATACCTGCAGGTGTTGCTGCAGATTTTTACTTAGAGGCTGTTTTTCTGTTGGCCTTAGCTAGGGGGAAAAAAAGTTACCAGAAATAAATATATATTAAAAACAAACAAAGCCAAAATTCCGTTTTTAGGAAGGCAGACAATACATTGAATCTGGATAAAAAAAATCTGACTTTCTCATAAACAGTCTAATCCTCACCTTCCTGGAATACCTAGGAAACCAAATAAATGGAGGAAAAATATCATGGTATCTATAAAAAAAAAAAACCAAAACAAACACACAAAAAACAGCAAAATTCATCATAAAATATGTAATTTTTTTTGTGATGTTCCCAAGGCTTTCAACACACCAGTGTACCAACAGTTACAGACATTAGTTAAAGTAATATATTAACCCCTTATGATGAGACGTAACAGTCCCGGTACATGATTACTAATTAACAACATTGCAGCCATGTGTGCAAGCCCCTCCGTCATGAATGCCCACAATATACACATCAAATGAAAGCTCAAAGTCTCGTCTTTCCGATGATATAAACCATTTTGACACGCAACAACCACAGCGCTAACACTAAAGCATTTTTTACAGAAAAGCAGAAAGTTTAAATTTTGACTTTCCTTACCTTTGAGGGCTCTCTATAGGTCAAACATCAATATTTCCCATCAAGATTGGTCTCATTCTGTCTGTACAGGTTATAACTTTTTATCAGTAATACTTACAGTGATTCTGATTGCTGTGGGTGAAACTAGAAAGTGTTACCCTTACAAAGAGCCCAAGCCTTACAATCCAGAGGGTTCAATAACAGCAGTAATTCTAATTTGGAGAGATCATTTTACAGGGATTTTTGCCAAAATGACCCCGCTTGATAAGGGGTTAAGGTCACCAATAAAACTTTAAGATGGTAAACATGTCTATTTTAATTAACGTTAAACTAAAAGCACATGTAACCTTGAGACATCTGTAATTACAGCCTTATTTCAGTCAATACATTAATAAAAACTGTTACATGATTTTATTGCTGAAATAACCTAGTAAGCATGGTGAACAGGTTGATCCCACCCCCCAAAAATCAATCTCCCATTCCCTGATAACACATATGTATTCCGAACACTGCTTTTTGACCCCAGAACATTCTTCCTCCCTCCCCCCTGCTAATCGATGAGGGAGGGCTCTGCACTTGTTTAACCTGCCCAGCTCTCCCTCTTGAGCATGGAGCAGGTGACACATCCCATTAATAAATAAATAAGCAGGAGGAAGTGGAGCACTCATCACAGCACCAATGATGCGACAATTATCTCATGGTAAACAACACTCTGCCATCACCTGCCACAATCGAAGAAATCAATAGGACTTCAGGAGGAGATTGAAAAAGGAGAGATGGGTGTAGGCGGGGGGGACGTGGGAGGACAGAGGTGAAGCTGAAGGAAGACAGAGTGCAGAAAATAGGGCAGTAACATTCAAGGATGCAAAGCACTTAGAGGTGAATTAACAGACTTCGTACTGGAATTGTTATTCACAGCACTGGTCTACTGCTGATGCAAAGCACATGAGTACAGAGCTAGCATGAGCTTGAATATCTTTCCACTTAGTTCAGTTTATAACAGACTTTTGTCAGTTTCTAATATGACTTGATTTAACTTATTTTTTTCTTGAACTCAGCTTCTTAATCCCTGTCTAGGATAAAAATTAGGAGTTCCATTGTGGTAAAATGATTAACTCTCATACTTGCATTTGGTTGCATTCTGAGGCCTTTAGCATCACAGGGTATTTCAAACAGTTCCATCTTCATAAGTAAATTTTTTTCTTTTTTCTCCATTACACTTTTAAAATATTGCCTTGGAGTTTATTATATATTTAATGATAATTTGCTTTGACTTTGAACCAGAGATAGACTGGTCATCTGAAAGCTCTGGAAAAGTCCAGAGATGTGGTCTGTCCAATATGGTTGCCGGCTTATATTTACAAATGGCCATAGAGGAAGCTAACATAGTTATTTACTTACAAAACATGAAAAGATAAAACCATTTAAATAAACAATGACAAAGTCTGGATCCTTATTGCCTAAAGGTTCTATTACAGGGGTGGCCAACGTCGGTCCTCAAGAGCCACAATCCTGCAGGTTTTCCATGCATCCCTGCACCAACACACCTGACTCAAATTAAATGGCTCCAACAGCCTATAAGGATCTGCACAATGACTCATTAGTTTAGGTCAGGTGTGTCAGCGAGAACTCTTGCATGCATGAGGAGAACATGCAAACTTCATACAGAAAGGTCCCACCTGAGGCTCGGTCCCAGGAACCTTCTTCCTGGACCACCAATCCCTTTTCAGTGGACCTCAAGTTTGCATTCCAAGAAAATGTGCCAAGAATAGCAAATAAATAGCTCAAGACGTCTTTAGGTGAACCTGTTTTGATTCAATAGTGTTATGAGGACTATTGCTATTTTTTGTTTTCAACCTGCTTTCAATTAGTTTTAGGGAAAAAAAAACAAAGTTTAGGCAACAAAACACTTAGTGAAGACCTGAAAAATACTATATATAGTCAGCCAGACCTTATCAGGAAACCAGCAAAAGAACCTGAGCATTTATTTGTTTGACTAAGTGTCCACTTTTCTGTGATTCTTTAGCTCATCTTTGTTTCCCACATTCACTTAAATGACCCCTGTTAGCCTATTTTGTGTTATTGTCACATCATTCATCACATTTTCACTCAGATAAAGTTTAAAGAATGAAAAACATGAAAAACTTTATTAAATCAGACTCTTAACGCTGGACTCGACCGGAGGGGACAGAGAGAGAGAGAGAGAGAAAAGAAAGTAGAGAGAAGAGGGAGGGGAGAGAGAGGGACAGAAAGGGTGTGGGGAGCGCGGGTGGGGACTTAAAACATTATACAGAAAACCATGTAATCCATACTACTTGCAACATATATAGCTAAGATCATCCTAGCCAGTAGGTCATTACACAACTAGTTGATAATAGTAACAATAATAATAATCACAATAATAGTAATAATAATAATAGTAGTAGTAATAATAATAAGAGTAAGAGTAATAATAATAATAATAAGAACAGAAATAATAAAAAAAAAAGAAAAAAAATATGATAATAGATATAAGTGAAACTGCTGTATTCAAGAACACGCGCAGAGAAACCTGTGTGGATATGCTGGAGAACTCGGCCACACGGCGACGCAAAGACTGTGTGGAGACGTTCAGGAAGGAGTGACCATGCAGAGTGATCATGCAGATGCCACCTCACTTGAACAGAGGCCAGAGTCAGGCCAGCGGTCCCGAGACCCAGGCCACCAGCCCCCCCGTAGGCTACAGATCCCGACCGGTCCACAGAGACGACCACTCGCCCGCCCAGGAAGGCAGCAGCAGGAGACCCCAGCAGGAGCCGCCCCGTGGACACAGGGCACCGGCCCCGGCAGGCCGAGGCCAGCAGTCCCCGACCCCCCCGGGCACCGGCCGCCCGGGACAGATGGGGCAGAGGGCCCGGGCCCAGGAGCGCAGGGACACCCCCCACCCCCACAGGCCAAGGGCCAGCACGCCACCCGGGGGGACCCGGCCCGCCCAGACGGCCACCGCCAGAGGCCAGCCCCACACCCCAGCGCCCAGTCGCACACCCCGAGAACCAGTCCTGCCCCCCCCCCCCCCAGACCAACACACACAAACACACACACTCTCCTTCCACTCCTCCATTCATCCTCCCACACATACACCATCCAACCCTCACATACTCTGTCCTCCCACACACACACACCATCCTTCCACCATCCATCCTTCCACACACACACCATCCTTCCTCCCACACACTTACCATCCTTCCACCATACACTCTCCCACACCTACCCCATCCTCCCACACACACATCATCCCTCCACCACTCATCCTCCCACACATACACCATCCTCCACCTTCACACCTCCTACACACACACACACACACCATCCTTCCACTACCCATCCTCCCACACATACATCATTCTCCTACACATACACCGTCCTCCCTCTCCTACACCAAACATCCACCTTCACGTACCCCATCCTCCCACACACACACACACCACCCCTCCATCACCCACTCTCCCAAACATACACCACTCCCCCACACACACACCATCCTCCCTCCCATACACCATCCATCCTCCTGCACACACACCATTCTTCCACCATCCATCCTCCCACACACTCCCCATCCCTGCACCATACATTCTCCCACACATACCCCATCCTCCCCCACATACATCATCCCTCCACCATTCATCCTCCCACACCCACACCACCCCCCCTCTCACACACCACACATCCACCTCCACACACCCCACCCTCCCACACACACACACCATCCTTCCACCACCCATCTCCCCACACACACACACACACAAACACCATCCCCCCACCACCATCCTCCCGCCACCCCACGCAGCGGGGGGACAGCCCCAGCCAGGAGGCGAGGAGACACGAGCCAGGCCCCCACCCCCCCCACCCCGCCCCAGTCCCCCACTCCCCACCCCCAAAACAGCACCTTCCCCCCAGGGCCAGCAGCCAAACCCCCCGGGACAGCCCGCCCACGCCCCGGGCCAACGCGACAGGCCACCCGGCCCGCCCCGCCCCCGGGCCATCCATGGAGACAGGGGCGCTTGAAGACCCCATCGCCCCTCCCTCCCCCACTAGTGAGGGAATATATTATGTGCTGTTTGCAATTAAAAAAAGAGGGTTAAAATTGGGGGGCAGTAAAAAAAGCGTTTCTTCTGTGCAAACCATGACATCAACTTTGGGCAAAGACTTGCCAGAATAAATAATCATCAAGCTTCAGAAAATAAGGAAGGAAAATTACAACAGCAAAAGAGACTTGGGAAAAAGCAAAGCTGGATACGGTCTTACATGTCCATCTTTGGAGCTACTGGGTTATCAACCTGCCAACCAGGTAACTGGGGTGCTGAGTTCAGCCACTGCAGCAGCCACAACCAAAGAAAAAGCCAAACAACAAGCTGCATTCCACCCCTGAGTTATCCACAAATCAAGACGGTAGGTTGAAAACATATATAATTAACACAATCCACCACACTGCTTCTGCAATTACTTCCATGGAGTAAAAATTGTTCAAGAATGAACATAGTCCTGGGAAACCAGGTATGGGGTGGCAAGAAAAGCTGTAAACTATCCATTTGCATTACTTAGCATAAATCTAAACCCACACAATGGTTGTCAAAAGTAGCTTCCCAGTAAGGAGCTGCTAAGTAGCCTTGTGATTCCACTTGAATGTGCAGCTAATTCACCAAAAAAAAGAAAAGAAATAAGCGCTTGAACTGTGGTACCAAAGGATAGCACGCATTGTAGTAATTGAGTTAGCCTTCTATATCCAGAAAGGAAAGTGTGAAACAGATCTTCAGACTGCAGTAGTAATACTACTGGCCTGACCCACTCCCACAATGCAGAAAGGGTTTATTAGCCTTTTGTTTTATTGTGTGGTTGTTTGAGCCATTTGTTTTTATACAGCAAGTGGAACTCTGAGATAACACCAGCCACAGTTGCTATGTGACAATATAACTCTAAAGCTTGCGAGCACATAGAGACACATCTGTGCACTATAGGGCACTGAAAGAAAGTTGCACAAAAAACAGGTGCATGACAAATCAGACAGAAAGGAGAGACTGCAAGATTGAGGTAGAAAGATAATGTTGGACTGTGGTGGAGCCTGAGAGTCAGACTGACTGAAACAGTAGGGAAAGAAATCTTCTTAAAACTGTGTGAGCCACAAACCATAATCTTCTCTGTAGGAGTTCAATGCCTATAGCCACAGACAAAAAAGACATTTAATCCACTTTTGATGAAGGTGGAGTGACAGTTTTATAGGTTGGCTTTGTTGTAAATGGCTTCAAGTTGAGACCGAGTCTGTGTAACAGGCCATTTTATGCATTTGGACCACCGGGTGAAATTTCTTTCATTCATTCAGCGTGGGAACTTAACACGATGAAAGGGAAACAGCTCTGGTTATACCGTTTTCAAATATATTTTGATGGACATGTAATTTGTCTCTTGTTTCCAGCAAACTGTGGCATTTAGCTGCCATTAGGTACATTGTTTAAAAAACACTGAAGCCCATTCAGTTCCTGTGTTAGTGGGTTGCAGTTTGCATGCAAAACGTTTTCTCCCAAGAGAGTTATTACTACTGTAGAATTTCGAGTTATAACAATTACTGGAATTTTATCTGCAAAATGTTCACATGTTATCTATAGCAAGCCTAATATATTGTGTTAGTATTCTTTTATTTTTCACTGGATATTGATTAAAGCTTAAATTAAGACCGCAGACGCTGCACTTGAGTTTGCCTCCTCAAAGTCAGGCTGATGAGCCGTGAGGACTTGTCATTGTAATGAGCAAGCCTCATTATGAACCAAATCACCCTGTTCTCTCAGGAATTCAGCATGAAGAGCATTCTTTTAGGTAATTAATCCAGTACAGTGGTTTTTTAAATGCAGCTACCACTATCAGTCACTACTATCACCAAAACTATACAGGGCCTAGTTACTTTGGTGAAGGGTCAAAAATACTCTGAGACCAATGTTGTTAGTACTGACAGAACACTAATTAGAGTTTCATATCAATTGATGTAAATTCTGTTTAGATGTAAAGGAGGTAATTGCAGGGGAAAATAAATACATGCAAAGAGTGAGTTTTTTTTTTCTCAAGAGGACACCACTGACAAAAACCAGGACGTGAAACATTAGTCATAGCTTTAAAAAAGAAAATGTACTCCAGGAAACAAAATATCTAAATGTCAGGCAAGAGAGCCGTCGCTTTCCAGTCATCCATTTTAAGTTCTACTGTGTGACACCAATTCGGAGTATCATTTTAGCTGTCTTGTTTTGTGTACTCCTCCATGCTTGCCAGTTGAAAAAAGAAATGAAAATCTGGAAAAGGTAAATCAGTGAAAATCTCAGCTACAGCATTGCTGTCACCCAGAGTGCTAAGGCTAAAGTCAAACAGGTCAGACGAGATGGCTACATGTTATGATTAAAGACTCATTTACTCCTGACATCAATGTTTAACGTGTCGGAGCTATGACCACTCTAGCTCCTCCTTAGAATTAATTATTAACTGAACAGTTTCTGCCCAATGTAGGGTAGGAAAGTCTGATGGAGAAAAGCCGGAGCTCGCAATTCATCCGAACAAGTGCAAACTGTGTGTACGTGTGTGTGGAGATAGACGCACAGCAAAGTGTGTTTAGATGGGGTTGATGACTGTGCTTGATGTGGTGGCATCTTCACACCTGTGCTGCCATCTGTGCCCCTTCCCCCCCTGTGACCGCTGTGCCTCCTGGCAAACAACAAGTGTCACACTGAAACCTTGATAAACACATCTCATCTGCCTGTCCTCTACAAGGAGGAGGCAAAGACTTTCATTTTGATGCACTTAGGTTAATTTAAAGTTGGCCATGTTCAGGTTGGTCAGTTCTTTTTGTGGGTTCACAAGGATTAGTTTGCACAAATAAAATACTTTTGCCAAGTCATTTAAAATGTCTGTTAATGCATTAATAAAAAATTACCAGTACAAAGAATGAAAATAAGATTGCCATGAAATGAAAGAGAAAACGAAAAAAAAAAGAACAGAAGCATTCAATGAAAAGAGGATGAGCTATTACAAAGAAGGGAAAAGAGAAAAAATTGATAGCGCTGCTAAAGTTCATTCGAGGATATTCTCTCTGAATGTCATAAAAACCCCAGGCCTAAAGAGATGAAAACATCATTAATTAAACAAGCACACATAACTGAAACTAAATTGTTGATCAGTCTTGCACATAAGCTTAGATGAATTTTAGTTCATTGCGCGTACACAGATGTTTCAACTCTGGGATGTTGGTCTGTGTCCTCACTTAAACTTGACACCACAACTATACACAATTTTCAGTCTGATTAAAGTTTAGACTTTTGCTAAGCCTTTCTGTATGAGTATGAGTAATATTTTTCTCATTGATGGTATTTCACTATTTTTCAGGAGGATGTCTTTTATGTAATCCTAGTTATGTTGAACAGTAAGTCAAAAGTATTTACATTGGACATTTAAGTTTAATTTATTTGAGTTAAATTTGTAATGTAAAGGAGGAGCTACTTCTTTTCCCTGGTAGTTGTGGCTTTAAGAGAACAGCCAGGTGTTTAGTGGTAGAACAATATGTTTTTTGTATTATATAAGCTTTGTAGGCACACGGTTTTCTTACTGTTTCTTGATGTTTAATTTGTTATCCAGAAAAGTCTTGGGATAGGCATATTTTTTTGTGAAACTTGAGAAATAAAGCATTTATTTTTCCCAAAACAGAGTGGGATTGGATGATTTAAACGGCATGAGAGACACGTGTAGGTCACGACAGCTAGCATGCTTCTGAAGCAGTAACACTTTCAAAGGACTTCCTTAATTTGTTAACATTTCTTTGGCAATATTACTTTATGCTAACTGGTTTGGTCTTGTTGCATTGTTCACTTTAAATCCAGTCTCAAACCACAAACAGATGTCTTGAAGATATCAAGAAGGTTCACTGGCCATGTAACATTGCATGTTCTCCTTTTAGATAGGTCTGAGGGCATGGAGTTTCTTCTATAAATTAAAAACATATATGTTATGGTAATTTGTGATTCTCAGTTAGCTGAATGTGATGTCCTGAGTCAGGGACAAAACACTCTTTTCCCAATTTATTGTGAAGCCCAGGGCAGCCAGGTGCCATGTGAGCACCCTGATGTGTGCTTGAACCTGTTGCTGCAAGAGTGCTGCAAGAAGCCAGTCATCTATATATGTTGCCAGGGCATTCCCCTCTCTCTCAGGGGAGCGATGGCGGCCTTGGTGCATTTTACAAAAACCCATTGGCTTAGAGAAAGACCGAACGGAAGCACCAGACATTTATAACATTCTCGTTGAAAGGAAAATCTCAGGTATTTTCTGTGAAGGGGGTAATTACAGGCGTGAAAGAAAGGGTTCTTTAAGTCTATGGAGATGAACCAGTCTCCTGGACGTATAAACCGCATTAGAGCTGCATGCATCAGCTTCTGAATGTGTACCGTCTTAAGTATCTGTTCAGAGCACACAAATCTAGTATTGGCTGCAAACGTCTATGCTTTTTAGGGACAAGAAAATATCTCGAATAAAAACTGCTCTGGCTTTGCTCTGGCAGTACAAACTGAATGCCTCCCTTGTTCTGCAGCGTGAGGATTTCCTCCTGCAAAATACAAGCCCTGTCTTCCCAGGCCTGTGTCTGCAGTATCCTGTTGAAAAAGGGTGTGGTGAAGGCAAACTAAACTCCGATTCCAGTCTTCATTACCCAGTCTGACGCCCAACACATCCTCCACTGTGGTGTTTTGTCCACTAACAGGCCAAGGGGGTGTTAGATCTACAGACCCAGAGCACACTGACTCCAGGGTCTGAACTGCAGCAGGGCCTGCTCCGCCTGTGAAAGCAAAAGAGACATCCTGTTGTGGAGCACTGACACCCTCTTGCGGTGCCGTGTGCATTTGCACAGCTCCATTCTGTCCCATTATTATCACTGTTTCCATTGTGCATGTTTTTAATGGCTGCGCCTTTGACTCGGAGACTGGTCGCGCACCGGAACAGAACTTTAATAAATTTGTAGGGGAGGAGGGAAAGTGTGTGTTTGGGCACTGGCGTGTGCTCAGGCACTGGTGTGTTGCACCAGGACTCAGGTCTCGGCAGGTCTGGTCCTCCTCCTCTTGGCGTATGTTCGTAAGATGTGCAGAGGCTGTGCCGGCGCGCCCTGCACACAGCCTCTGCACATCTTACGAACATTTTTGGACATGCCCTTTTCTGCATTGGCAGGGACAGAAGGTGTCCTGGAGGGGAAGGGGCAGACGTCTGGCTGAGCCCGTTTTCCCTTCCCGGTGGCTGTGCACTCCCAAGTGCCCTTGTGATCTTGTGGTTTCCCGTGACCGCGGTTGCTCAGCTGCGGCTGAGGCTGATGTTTGCCGATGCGGTAAGCTGGCCAAGCTGTCGCTTGAGCGAATGTCTGCCGGGGTGCAGAAGATGGAGTGGGTAGCAATTTTCTGGGCAGGCACAGCTGTAGTACTTCACCTTCTCGCTTCTTCTACTCACAGTGTTTTTGCATCGTGACCACGGCCGGCCGAATAGCCCTTTTGGATCCATGGGCACGTCGAGGAGTTGAGTCTTTTCCTTTTAAGATAAAGTGGACAAATTCAGCTACTGGGCTCTTTCTTGAGCGACCATCAGGGCCTCTTCCAGAGGCCTGGACAGCGCACCTGTGGAGAGGCAGGCAGAGGTCCGTCACCTCGCACAGTTCTTACCACAGGTCTGAGGTCAGTGTGGTCAACATCTCCTGCTGTAATTCCACCTGGTAGGCAAGGAGTACCAGTGATGCATTTAATGCTTTCATCGACATTGCCACCATTTATAGCTTTTCTCTGTCATGAATGACTGGAAACTATCGGCTTTGGATGGCAGGGTAGGGCCTACCATAGTCATGGTGGACTTTTGGGTGGGATGGAGGTGGGATGCCAGGAGAGATTCGACCGAAGGCAGGCAGGAAAACTCTCTTTCTTCTATGTCAGCCCAGTCAAGTGCTGATTCTCCCTGGGCGGGGTTCTTGGTGGAAAGAGGATTACTCCATGACTGGGTTGCTTCCTCCAGGAAGACTGGCAGCAGCTGTTTGGTTGAAGATTTCGCTCTCGGAAGCCTTTTTCACTCGTAGTGGGACATGCTGGTCTCTGTGAGGGTTTCAGGCCACTCGTTGCCCAGCTTTGAAGCTGCTCTTCTACAAATGTCATGCAGGTCTACAATTGCAGCCGGGTTTGGAGAGCTGTTGCACATGAACCCTCATCACCCTTATTCTGTCTTTCTGCACTTTATTCTATAACAAGAGCTGCTGTAACAAGTGAATTTCTCCACTGTGAGATAATAAAGTCTAATCTAATCTAATCTAATCTAATCTAATCTAATCTAATCTTCTTCGAAACCAAGGCTGACTCGTTCCCAGAGTCAGATTCGATTCCTGCAAAGTTCCAGAGTTCCAGAGGGCTGGACTCCTGCTTGTTGGGGTCAGACAACAGGGCACCAGCATCTATCTGGTCGCCCCAGCTGGTGCCCATAGGGATGGTGTTTCCCTGGATGCTCTCAGTCAGCTCCTGTGGTGGTGGGATGGCTACCCCCATCATTGGGTCTGTGAATGACAGGCTAGCCTGGCATGATAGCCTGCGTCATTGGGTCTTAAGAGACAGGCGTGCACAATGCTCACAGCTAGCCGGAGATGCTAATGCATCCTGTACATGTTGCAGCCCTAGACACAAAGCACAAGCAGCATGAGAATCTGCTCCGGAAATTTTGCTAATGCATGCTCACGACTTGGGTGGTAGCTTGTCCTTCTCCATGATGAGGAAAACTCCAAGCTCCATATTTGTCAGCTCCGATGGAAAAACAAAGCAGTCTGCAGCTAGTATGGCGGCCAGTTGCAGCAGCTACTTTTTGGTGTAAGCCTAGCTGGTTTCTCAGATAGCAGTATCAGGTAGCGTTAGGGCGACCGAGTGGTTAGCTCGCTCTGAAAACAGTAATGCTAGCCTGTTAGCTACACCTGCCGTCTAAGAGGTTGCTTCTGGGAGTGAGAAGAGGTGTTGGACTAGAGAGAGACAGTCACATCAGGCTCTTATAGTGGGAAGAAGCTCCTCCCTTATGAAGCAAACGGCACCTCTGTCTGCCAGTCAGGACTGGCGCAATGAATAAGGACTTCTGGGGGCATGTCCCTTAGTGAGATACCTAGGTGAATTTTGAAAGAAAACCCCTCTTAATTTTGGACAGTCATTTATCTGTCTAAAATTAGTTGATATTTTCGCTTTCTAATGTTAGTATAGTCTAATCAGCTTCTGTTGACCTCTCTCAATCTCAATTATTTGCTGACAAAATGACACAATCTTTTGAAGAGTCTAGGAGAGAGAAAAGCTCTGGACTGGTGGCTTAAAGTTGTATGTGAATGTTGGTAATTACTTTTGTGTGTGCGCTTGCATGTGTGTGTGTACTTCCATGTGAGCATATGTGTGCAGTATATGAATTAGGGCGACCTGGGCGAGTGTACAACTTCTGACCTGACGTTTTGCTGAGTACAGCCCTGATATATTCTATTATTCTTTAAAATAAACAAGTTTCTGTTGCTTTTAGTTTAGTTAGGTTTCTTTTATTTAATTATACAGTAAATACATACATAAATGAATGGAACTGCTAATGGTTTGCAAACTATCAAACACTGCACACTTACACAAATATGAAAACAATGCAAGCAACTCAAACAGAGACACAGTTGCTGTCAAACTTTGTTACCAACTACAACATTTCATCAGCTCTGCATGCCATCCTCCATGCAAGCCATCAGTGACATGGCTGTAGCATTTAGTGCAGTGTTCACAAATACAATAGCCGAGTGTACCACCAGAGAAGGCTTCAGCCCCCTAAGGGGCACTATGCAGCTCGTAAGTGGCTCACTCTGCATTGTCACAACATTTTCACAAAGCTCAGTGGAACGAGGCTGTGTACTCCTTTCATCACCAGCAAACCTAAATGAGCTTTGTCAGCCTCGCTAATGCACGCTGGTGGCTCGACAACTTTCTCTGCACACGTTCCCGTGCAGCCTTAATGTGTGTCAACACTATGATGAGAACACATCTTTGAACATTCACCTTTATATATAGAACTCACATATCATTACCTGGAAGACCCTGCTGTTTGTTTGCATTGCAATTTAATGTGCATGTGTGAGTGTCGGAGGCTTGGCCAAGGGCAGAATTGAACACCAGCTCAGCAGGTCAGCTGCTGTAATTGCAACCAGTCATTGGTTAAATGCTCTCTCAGTTTTCCTGTCATGCTGAGTGGGGACATTATAATAATGAGGTTGAAAGGCAGAGAGAGAAAAGATGATGGAATCAGAAAGAAAAAAAAGTGAAGATGAAGCAGGGAGTTTGTGAAAATGAGCTGGATGAGAAAGAGGCAATGAGGGAGGTTAATAATAGAAGCAGAGTGTGCTGTGTTGTGGCAGAGAGGAAACAAGGGTGATGAGGCAATGATAACAGAATTAAAAGGGTTTACAAATACCTGACATGACTCTAAGAACAACTCCTTTTATTTTTGAAGAATGAGGTAAACATGTGTAATGAGGGCAGGAATTATTACCAGACAAAGCGTAAAAATATTTTGGGTGGTAAAAAATTAGGGCCAACAATGAAGGCTACAACAGGTTTGTTTAAAGTAGAACTACACTTTTATTTATTTATTTTTTTATTTATTTTTTTTACTTTTAAGGGGCCCTAAAATGTTGTTTCGACTTCTATAGTGTTATAGTGTTTAATACCCATCAGACAAGTGAGCAGTGCCACTTTTTTATCATATAAATGCAAGTTTGAGTTTTCAAGTGTGTCCCTGCGAGAAGAAAGGCACACACTCCTTTACTTCTCAGTGTAAGGTGGAAAACACTGCAGTGGACACTGCAGTGTTTGAAGTGTCAGCATGTCACACAAGAAATGCTTTTTTGGCTGTGAGGGAAAGCAACATGTGTTCAAATTCCTCAAGGAAACAACAGTTAGACAGCAATGTATGGAGTTTGTTTCAGGGAGCCAGCCACAAAGTTGCACCAATATTAGTATTTATGACTGGCACTTCACCGAAGACTGCCAGGGCCGGTACAATGAGGGATTTGGGATCAGGCTTTAGCTGAAAAGAGGGTCTGCTCCTACAATCAAGGACCGCGTTTCCGATCCACAAGCTGTAAGTAAAACCGAATAGGTTTACTGTGTTGTTTTGATAGTGTGTGAGCATGGGACAAACTAAAGGAATAATTTATTTATGTGTTTTTTAAACTAAAGGAATTAACTCACACTTACTTTACTTGATCGCTACCAGCAGGTAACACACATGTAATGATTAACAGAAAATTAGCAATCAATACTGTAAATGGAAATGCTACAAATGTAACAACCAGGCTAAAAACACCCAGCTGATCAGCCATGTGAAACAATAGATTTATATGGAGTGGTTAGAAATACTGCTAACTATATTGTAACAATACATGAAAGTGTTAGCAAATAGTATTGTTACCTCATCTATTTATTGGCAGCAGAGGTTTTCCACCTCTGTTGGCATTGTGGTGCATTTGCCACATGTGCACTAATTAACATGTACAAATATATAAGGCAAGTGAAGGACAGCAAACAACATTATATTGGACTATAGCTAGTAAGCAGAGTATTTACCAAACAGATACGTCCTGCTGCATTTCTTGCTGCAGGTTGCTGAGTTCACTCTCATTTTTGGGGTCTGATTCAGGCTGGAGCATGTATGACTTTTTGGCTGTATGTTGTGTTGACATTGTTAACTGAGTATTTATATTACTTTGATTTGTTCACAAATTCTGCCAGTGTGATTATGACGAAAACAGTGCATGCTCCCGACAACTACTGCCAGCAGTTGACCAATCAAAGGCAGCCCACTTCAGGGGGAGGCGTGGCTTAGGGCGGAAGAGTCTCTGCTGGTTTCTGGCAGAAAAATGCTGGATTGATTCTTGCCCTTGTGGACTCGATTATTAAAATAATTAGATTGAAAATGAGCATAATAGAACCACATTAAAATTTTGTGCTTTTGAATCATTTTGCTAGCACAGTGACATTTTCTAAGTGCTGTCCTCTAGCTGTTGTTGCCCGGCTGCACCCTGAGTCTGAGAATTCTCACTTCACAGCTATTTTTCCATCCTGGTGCAACTCAGAGAAGAGATAAATGAAAGACAGATGCCGAATTAGTGGTCGTTAGGAGGAAGCTTAGAAAATCTGACAAAATCCAATAACGCAGCTTTAAAATAGTGAGAGCAATTATAACAATCTAATCTAATCAATTTATTTTCACCATATTTCTGCTCTCGAGTTGGTAAAGGTTAATGAGGTCAACACACTTTCACATACATCTTTGTAGGTTTAATACTGCAGCAGGTATTATATATTATATTAAACCACATTTTTTTTTCTTTAATCTTTGGTGTCATTACAACATGTATTTGATAATGGTCATTTGATCACTGCAGATTTTTTCAATGTCTGTCTAAAGCATTAGAGGTTTGGAAAGAAAATCACAAAGTCGGGTTAGGTTATAGGCTCTAAATATAAATATGGATATGGGCTGTTAACTTTTTCTGTGCATAAGCTTTCCTTTTCAAAACATCCCTTTTGTTCTGTGGCGCTCATTCTTGACCTCATGCTTAGTGATATTCATTTTTGCAGAACCTCTGTGGGTAAGTGGTTAGACACTAATCCCCCTGATGTCTGAGTTTGATCTGCCTCACTGCACCATTCCCTCGATTTCTTGACATAGACTTGAATCCTCCTCATGAATTGAAGTGCATGCCAACACAAACACTTTTCCATAAAACAAACTCACCAAATCCTCACATTTCTCTTTTTGCCATTTCATTCAGATTGTTATAATTTAATTTCCGTTGCTGGTTTGTGCCCTGACATTTCATTAAAACTGTAAGCTGATATTAAAACTTTTGACCTTTAAATATGTTGTAAAGTCTTAAGTGTAGAAGTTAAGTCTTATTTCTTTCTCTGACAAGATTCTTTTAATAGTACGCACAATGCATTGTTTCATTTTCTTTCTCTTTTTCTCTATTTTTTCTTTGTAATTTGTCAACCACATAATGACTACTAATGACCATTTTAGTTCTCTTCTTGGTTGTCATTCTTTACTATATGTTTTTTAGGTCAGGGGTTAATTTAAAAAAAATCCATTCATGTAATCATTCTTGCTAACTTTCACATCTTTAAATTGATTACTGTATATTTAGGGAAAAATAATATATTTCGTAAGTTGCAAACGTTTTTCAAACTTGTTGCAATTTTTTTTTTTTGTTTTTTTTTTTTTTTTGTTTTAGGGAAAAATCAGATGATAAGTGCAGCTAATCGTATTTCAGCATGTCTCTTCTTCTAAACTTTTTCTTTTATTTATTGATTTTTTTTTTAATTGACAACATTTTTTCCTAAATGTGCCAAACAGCAACTACAGCCTTTTCTTGATTTTATCATTTCCATCAAGAAACAATCAAAACAACCTCAGCCATCTGGTCAGAATGCCTCCTCGATGCCTCTCTGTAGAGATTTTCTGGGTTTGTACCACCTTCCTTACCTGGAGGAGCCCCCGGGGCAGACCCAAGACATGCTGGAGACTACATGTCTTCGATGGTCTAAGAATGGCTTGGGATTCCCCCAAGGGATCTTGAAAAAGTGGACAGGAGGAGGGAGGTCTGGGCTTCCCTGTTTGGTGACCCAACCCTGGATAAGCAGAAGAGAATGGATGGATGAATGGACAGTTACTAACCAGTCTTGTTCTTAACACTGTCCAACCATATCTTTTGTCTTTTCATTTCAGTCTAGACATCACTTAATTTAGATGCCACTCCTCATTCAACTGCACGTTGTTCAGGCAGTAACTTGAAAACAACAGCACACAGCTAATATATGTGTGATATGCCATGGAACCACAGAATCAGAAAACTAGTGATTTGCTCATTCATCATAGTGATAGGAGCTTTAGCTCTTTTCAAATGGCTCGTCATTTAGTATCACTCTGAGCTTCTATTTTAGCTTAATTTAGCAATTATAATGGCTTACTTACACTTATTCTTGGATTGTTTCATCTCTGTGAATGAAAAGATACAATGAGGTGCTCACATTGAATGGGCTCCTGATTCAGACGTTTTCCCTCGATTGAATCGACATTATCAGTGGTTATCAGCCCATTCATATGGGACAGTAGGCTGTTATCATTTATTCATATCGCTGATCAGATGCACTGACACAGGAAGACTTCCATTTCTCTTTGATGGGAATCCAGTCCGCAGACCTCAAATCTTCAGCATGTTTTTTCCAGTTTTTAGTGACATCCAAATAAAAAAATTCTATATTTTGGCCTGGTTTATATGTCACCATGACAACTTAAAATTACACTTACCTACAGGTATAGTTGAAAAACTGTGTGTGTGCAGATCTTAATACTACTATAAAAACATCATCAATATAGGGTTACACAGATCTTTACAGACCACATCCCTCTTTAAACTCTGGTTTACTTTCATTTATTTAATCAAATAGGACTTAGTAAATTGTATTAAAGCCCCAGTGGTGTATTATTTGATTTCTAATCCACAAGCAAATACTTATAATTGTTCATGTCCAGTTTAAAAACTTAAGCTTTGGCTTTCTGTGAATAGTTTTTTACATTTAAATTTCACTTCAAAAACACTTTTTTATTATTATGTTTTTTTCCCCACGTTACTTTTTAAGGATTTGCAGTTGAGCCTGGAGCAGAGACTTTCATGTACAATCAAATGCGGCATAATATGTTTGGCTGATTATGTACTTTAGTATTGGGGATAATGATGTAATCTGATTAGGATGCCTCCTGGACACTAGGAGAAGGAGGGTCCAGTGAAGACATTTCTGGGCCAGTGTGGGAATGCCTTGGGATCCCCCAGAGGAGCTGGAGGAATTGTCCAGGGAATAATGTCATAAGCAAAAGAAAATGGATGGGTGGATGAATATTAACGGTGAATTGACACACACGCACACACAAAATGATGCTGCTGGAAATACATACAGTAGCAAATGCACAAAATAAAGACTGAGAAGTTCAACATGATGATCGATAAAAGTAACACAGAATTAAACTTTAACCTTGAACATTTTGGCAGTTCTCATGCACCACCTACTGCACAAGTCATAGTAGCAAAGTTCATGCTTGCGGTGCTGTTGGAGTCAAACTTCATTTGCTCCAGTTGAACTTGTAACATCTGTGGACACAGTGACCATGCTTAGTCATTTGCAGATGGAAAAGACAAAGCACAGATATATCAAAGTACACAAATAGACTGAAAAAGTTCTTTACACTACAATGTTAAAGCAGCTGGCTGAAAACACAAATCAATGTCAAACAATCCCTCACAAAAATGTGCAGATCTGAAAAATGATAAGATCTTTACAGTAGGTTAAATGTGGTTTGAATTATGGGGGATATAAGGAAAACTCAGCTCCCCTGAAAAGCAGATGAGTTCCCCTAAAAACACTCATGTAAGAAACTAAGGAGGAACTCAAGAAAATAGTCCACTTTCAAGTCATATTTAAATTTCCATAAGGTTCCTGATTTCTTTTTTTCAAATGAAAGGAATGGCATTATGTTGTCAGCATTATGTTTAATAATTCAATAAATTTCCAAACAATGCGCGTGATTTGTTCTGTTTCTGTCAACACTTTGGATCGCAGCGTTTCTTGTTGTGTGCCATAAACCGCCCAAGTAATGACCACTTAACTTGCTGTTTTTTTTTTTGTTTTTTTTTGTTTTTTGTTTTGTTTTGCTTTTTTTTTTTGTGGTTTAAAAAAAAAAAACTTTCCATCTCTCTATGAGTTGTTTCTGTTTATTCAATTTAAACTTTGGGTTGAACCTTCACAAAACTGAGCAAATTTTTATGAGGTTGTGGAAATGTGTAGTCTACTAGCATATCTGCCTGGGAAAAAAGAAATCATTGTAACTATAGGAAGGGTAATCAGTGTGCATGTGTTACTTTGCTTTTGTATAGTGCATGTGCAGCAGCTAGCTGGAATTTGTTTTAGATGTTGAAGAGAAGAAATACAGTATCTGATTCCAAGTAGCCTGGCAGTGTCAGTCAAAATCAAACACTACATGCCAAGGATGATGTGTGGCACTTTATGCAAGCATACATATGCATTGAAGAAAAATCATATGCATCTGCATATATTCACAATACTAATGTGACATCCAGTCTCTAAGACGTGTCATAAAATATACATAAATTCCTTAAATTACAATTTCCCCCACACTTCAGTACACACAGATAGCCCTTTTAATCTTATTTCATCTCACAAGAAAATGTTTAATACATGGTATTAATATCTACTTTTAAGTTTTACATCAGACGACGGTGTCCTACTCCATGTTTTTGACAAGACACAGTCATGTGCATATGTGAATGCCCTAAAAGATGAAAAGCGACCAGCATAAAATAATAGGCAGACACAGATTTGTACTGTACTTCAGCACAGCTTGTGTTTGTGCACTGAGCTTATGTCATCTGCACAAATAAAGGTGTCACACATCCACACACACACACGCCCAGCCAGTGTGTAATTTTAGCAGACAAAACAACCAAGCTGTGCTCTGACTAGTGTTTTAATGTACCTTGACATAAGCACACAGTTTTGACATAATTCCTTTCGATCACAATGTGTTTGTGTTTGCGTTGGCTCTGCCACTTCAATCAAGGCTTCTTTGTCTGTCTCTTGCCACCAGTCAGTTCCCAGATGTCAGTAGACTGACATCAGAACAATTTTGAGGACACTTCATAGTTGGGTTTGTTGCCCCAGCAGTGATGCCTTGTTTTTTTTTATTGTATTAAACATCTTGACACACAGGTAATAAGTATGACAGCCACATATCAAAATATAAAACCTCTGAAGTTCTGTTTAATCTAACTAAATGTAGCCTTTCTGCACTTACAAGCACAAACACATGAACACAGATTGCAAATACATGGCTACTGGCAAATCGCTTAAGCCTGGTACACACATAACAATTTTTTTTTTAATTTTATGAGATTTTTCATCTGGTCGAGACCTCACACGTGAACATAAAAAAAACTGTTTTGATCGTATTGTGTGTGGTGTGCTCTAATAATGTATTCACAGAACAACACACACACAATGATGCTGTCCCGCAACTCATCTACAATCTAGTCCTCCGAGCCGGACAAACGTCGAAACGTAGAAGAAGAACCATAGCAACAACCGGCAAAAAACAAAGAAGAAGAAACATAGTAACAATCGGAAAACACAACACACAGCATGGAAGGGGATATATAGGACAAGGGAATGATGGTGGTCTTGGGACTATTGTAAACAGAAAAAGCCAGAAGTGAAAAAAGTAACAGACTGGAGAAGGCGTGAACACGGACTTTATTTACTTCCTTGTTCCCCAGCCAGCTCGCTCTTATTGGCTACATTCCATACCACATCACCATCCACACAGTCACATTGCACGAGTCATTGGCATTCCTCAGAAATCAGCTCTGAAATATTGAACATGTTCAATGTTTCCGACTGTTGGGCACGACCAGTTTCAGAGCGGATTATCCGGACAAATCTGCACGTAACACACCTCAGACCAAATGATAATTGTACAAGAAAATCTCACAATGATCGGGCGTTTGCCGCCCGAGGTCGGGAAGAGACAAAATCGGGACAAAAACTGCCCAAAAAATCGTTATGTGTGTACCAGGCTTTACCGACCTCTTTAAATGCCAGTGACTTGAGTAAAATCATCCAAACACTTCACACAGGGAGCTTTTGCATAGTTTTCTCCCTGCAGGTGTGGTAAAGGTGTTTTGCAAACAACACTATCATGGACCAACCCCTGCATGTATGTATGCATTTTCTTGGACTCCACACATTATTTGCATGCAGACGTGCAACTATGTGCATACAGGTGGAGCAGACCTTTTAATCGCTGAACTCTTCTCCTGGGGCACAGCAGACAGAACAGGGAGTAAGCAGAACTAGCAGCCCTTGAATGATCTCAACCTTGGGTTAATGGTCGTTATATGAGCCTGAATGCTTTGCTATGACCATTTTGGCAGATGCCACTTCTTTTTTGAAGGAACCATGGGAGAATCAAGGATACTCTGTTAAAAGCAAGGTTATTCTTTTGGTGTGCAAATCAGGGCTAAATAGATAGAATATCACTTTTAATTTCTGGTGAATGAGTAAAAGCCTTCACTGCTGCAATAATGGCCAGAATAAATCTTTAAGAATATGATGAATTCATCAGAAAATGTTTTAAAATGTTGCTTTTAAAATGCAACATGCTTGTTGTGCAATTTGCAAAGATATCTTGTGTAAATACACAACAGATTTTTAATTAATTTTATGTGTTTAATGTGACATAACTGACATTCAGAAGAAAAAAGGAGGGCTCTCAAATGTGTCAGTGAAGATTTCAAAATTATAAAGTTTTTCTTTTTTTTTTTCTTTGCTATTTCTATCACTTGGTTGAACAAGCTTGTGTTTATCTTGTAGCCTGAGGGTTGCCGGTTCAATCCTTGGCCTGTGGAGCTTATGTCGAGTTGTCTCTGAGGAAGACACCAAACCCCAAATTGCTCCTGATGGGTCGTGGTTGAGCCCCTTGCATGGCGGCTTCCGCCATCAGTGTGTGAATGTGTGTGTGAATGGGTGAATGGGATCTACAATGTAAAGTGCTTTGGGTATCATTCCAGGTACAGAAAAGCACTATTTAAATACAGACCATTTACCATTTACCTTCATGCAACATAATCCACAGTTTTATTGACTTAAAAGTCTGCCAGCCAACCTGGATAAACTTTTGTGCAGGTTAAGAATTGATTCTCTGCTAATGCTGTTGTGAGAATAAACATGATTTATAACTACAAAATAATATACCCAGATATTTAAACAGAGTACAAGTTTGTACATAGAAGACAGAATTGTCTCAGGTTAAGAACCTGCAACCTCTACAGTAGTATATCTATTAGTATTAGGCTGCAAGGACGTGGGTGTATGAGACAGAGAAACTGACATTGACAAAGGACTGAGATGCAGCTTGGCTAAGAAAGGAACTGTGCACCATAAGTCTTGTTTTCCAATTTTATTGTTTTTCTTTAATGTCTATTGATTTACCCTTCTTGTCCCACTCCAAAGTCTCTTGCATTTGTTTGTACAGAGTAGATATGACCAATAGCATTCCAGCTGATCATTTTGGTGTCTTTCCTGGTCTTTTCCAGGCTCATAACTATATGACCATGGTATGTTGTATATGTGTTCATTTACCAATCTCTTCAGGGTCAAAATAAATGCATATTTTAATCATTTTAATTACTTGACAGCTTTCTTCTGCATGCTACATCCCTGCTGAGCTGCTTTTTTTGTTAATATTGTGCAGAAATGTTATAAAAATGTTTAATATACACTACTAATGTATTAGTTTTCCTCCTACAGCATACACCTTTCTTTTTCTTGCTTCATCATCTAAGGTGCTATACTACTGACTGTATTAAAAAAAAAAAAAACAGGTCAGCCTTCCTGGCATCATATCACCTGTGTTTTGTTCCACACTGGCAGAGTAAAGTAAAAGGAGGAGGAGTACACACAGCCAGGGAGTGCGTTTTAGATTGCACTCTGAAAGAACAAGGCCTCTCCTTGACCCCCCCCTTTGCTTTGCAGTTCAGTAGATTAGCTGGAACGCAACAGAGGCCAGCGCTATCACCAGCTTGCAGCTTCCTCTGCCTCACAGGCCGCACAACATATTGCTCTCACACACAGATACACAATCGCTCACTTACACAAAATCTGTGCGCTACTTGTGGCCACGCATGAGCCACCAATTCACCCATAATGTCTTTGGCCCTGATTTCTGTCTCTGTGCCTGAAGGTTCATTAGTGACACTGAGGCCAGTTCAATGGGAAAAGCACTTTCAAAGCATGGTCCATACACACAAAACAGCACACACGCACCACCTTAGACACTATTTACTGATTTTATGTAAGCATACACATCATGCCCATACTCTCTATATCCATACATATGCCTTTGAGTTAACATGGATAAAAGAGTATTTGTCTCTGACTGTCCATTGCTGAGTCCATGTGACTGCAGTCCAATGCATTATGGCTCTAAAAGTAAACAGCAGGACCTCATACTGTAAAAAATAATATCAGGAACAATAATTCAATAACGAATTACTTCAAGGTCAATTACAGCAGCACTTAGCTTTGAAGTTTAGCAATGGAACATCAAAGGTGTTTTAATTTTTTTTTTCACACCTCAGGATTTCAAAGCAAAAAAAAAAAAAATGTTATGGAGCGACAAAAAAATGAAGAATATGAAAAAGGGGATAGGCATTTTGGTTAGATTCTATTCTATTCTATTCTATTCTACAATCATTTAGCAGACGCTTTTATCCAAAGCGACTTACATTTGAGAGTAAGAACAACACAAGCATGAATTCAAACAAGATGGGACGTCATAATTAAGTGATAATCAGACTGCTTTTGAGTCCAGTTGGACCCAGGTGCTGTCATGTAGTGCTAGTGCAGTGCATATAATTTTTTTTTTTTTTTTTTTAAGTCATTTTATTTAAATACAAGATCACGATTTCATCACACAATATCAACTTGTTCATAAATGCATGATTTCATCACATAATATCAACTTGGGCATAAGTGCATGATTTCATCACACAATATCATCTTGGGCATAAGAGCACACAGCTTCTTCAGTACTTGGTTGAGCCAAAGAGCTGGACAAATCTTTCTAACTCATTTAGTTAAGCTAAATGTGGAAATGCTTCTTAAACAACTGAGTCTTTAGCTTGCTCTTAAAAGTGGATAAGGACTCTGCGGATCGGACGGAGTTTGGTAGCTCGTTCCACCACCGGGGAACAACAGAGGAGAAGAGTCTAGCTTCTGATTTTGCGCCATGTTGTGGTGGGAGCACTAGGCACCTTACACTGGCAGAGCGTAACTGTCGAGAGGGAGTGTAGCTCTGGATTAAGGAGTGAAGGTAGACCGGAGCCGTTTGGGTTATTGTTTTTTAAGCCAGAAGCAGAGCTTTGAATTTGATGCGTGCTGCAAATGGAAGCCAGTGAAGAGCAATTAGCAGTGGAGTGACATGAGCTCTTTTGGGCTGGTTGAAGACCAGAAGTGCTGCTGCATTCTGGATCATCTGCAGAGGTTTAACTGAGCATGCAGGCAGGCCAGCCAGTAAGGAGTTGCAGTAGTCAATGCGTGAAATGACCAGAGCCTGGACCAGGAGCTGGGTCATGTGTTCAGTCAGGTAGGGTCTGATCCTCCTGATGTTGTAGAGAGCAAATCGGCAAGACCGGGAAACCGAGGCAACATGGTCCTTAAAGGTCAGCTGGTTGTCTACCATGACATCAAGATTCCTGGTAGAAGATGTAGGCACTAGTGTGATTGAGTCAAGCTGCACACTCATCTGTGGCAGTAAAGAAGGACTGGCTGGAAAGACAATAAGCTCAGTCTTGGACAGATTTAGCTGAAGGTGGCGATCCTTCATCCATGCAGAGATATCAGCAAGGCATGCTGGTATTCGCATTGAGACGGTTGTGTCATCAGGTAGGAAAGAAAGGAAAAGCTGAGTGTCATCTGCACAGCAGTGGTAGGACAAACCATGAGAGCTAATGACTGCACCGAGTGAGGAGGTGTATAGTGAAAAGAGAAGAGGGCCACGCACCGAGCCCTGAGGCACCCCTGTTGTCAGCCCATGTGATCTGGACACGCCCCCTCGCCAAGATACTTTGAATGATCTCCCTGTGAGGTAGGACGTAAACCACGAGAGGACAGATCCTGAGATGCCAAGCTCCAAGAGTTTGAAGAACAGTATATGATGGTTGACCATGTCAAAGGCAGCCGACAGGTCCAGCAGTATAAGGACTGAGGATTGACCAGTGGATCTGGCAAGCCGTAGGGAATCAGTAACTGACAGGAGAGCAGTTTCAGTAGAGTGACCTTGCCTATATCCAGATTGATATGGATCAAACAGGTTGTTGTCTTGGAGGAACTGTGAGACCTGACTGAAGATGGCACGCTCTAGTAATTTAGACATGAATGGAAGCAATGAGACCGGCCGGTAGTTTTCAACCTGGGCTGGGTTGAGTGTGGGTTTCTTCAGCAGTGGGGTAACCCGAGCTTGCTTGAAGGCAGAAGGAAAGACACCGGATTTAAGAGAGGAGTTGATAATATGAGTTACTGCAGATTTGACTGTAGGTAAAATGCTCTGCAGGATGTCAGAGGGAACAGGATCAAGAGGACAGGTTGTGGGTTTTGAGCTGACTAGAAGTTTAGAGACTTCGTCCTCATTTAGACAGTGGAAAGAGCAGAGTGAGGCACCAGTAGCTGGTTTGGCAAAGCTGAGTTGGTCAGGTTCAGTGAATTGGTTTCTGATGGTAGCAACCTTTTCAGTGAAGTAGGAAGCAAACATTTCTGCAGTCAGCACAGTGGGAGGCTGAGCAGGTGGTGGAGATAGAAGAGAGTTAAACGCCATGAACAGTTGTCGTGTGTTGGGAGCATAAAAGGCTATCTTGGCTGCCTTTAGGCTGGATGTGAAAGTTTCAAGTTTTTGCTGGTACTCAGACAAGTCAGTGTGCTCTTTTGATTTGCGCCACTTTCTTTCTGCAGCCCTGAGTCCGGCTCTGTGCTCCCTCAGAACCTCTGTGAGCCATGGACTGGGAGGGTTTTGTCTGACTGGTTTTGACACTAGAGGACAGAGTTTGTCCAGAGAGGAGGCGAGACAGGAGCAGGGTGTTTCTGTAGCCTCATTAACAGACAGTAAGGAGAAGTCTGAGTTGGAAGGGAGGGTAGAGTAAACCTCATCAGACAGCTGTGTAGGTCTGAGGGATCTCAGGTTTCTGCGGAAGGACACCATTTTTGGAGCCGCTTGAGTGACATGAGGAAGGAAGACAGAGAATTTAACCAGGAAGTGGTCTGAGAGATGCAGCGGGGTGACGGACAGGTTGGCTGTGGAGCAGTTTCTGGTCAGCACCAAGTCAAGAGTATTGCCAGCTTTGTGTGTTGGAGGAGTCTGTACCAGTTTGAGATTGAAAGAGTAGATGAGAGCCAGAAAGTCAGTTGCCTGTGGTTTGCAAATGTGAATGTTCATGTCTCCCATGACAATTAGTGGTGTGCCATCATCAGGAATGTCAGAGAGAATCATGTCCATTTCAGAGACAAACTCACCTATACTGCCACCCGGAGGGCGGTAAATGACCAGAATGTATGCAGTGATGGGTGTAGAGACCTTTACTGCGTGATACTCAAGTGATGAGCAGTTAGCCATAGGATGGACAGAAGTTAAGTTCCATTTTTTAGAAATAAGAATGCCCGTTCCACCTCCTCATCCAGCTGAGAGAGGTGTTTGGGTAAATTCTGCATTGACAGAAAGGGCAGCTGGTGTAGCTGTGTTTTCTGGACGGATCCAGGTTTCAGTCAGGGCTAGGACCTGAATGTCTGAGAGATTTATCAATGAACTGATGAATTCTGTTTTGTTCACTGCAGACTGACAGTTCCAGAGACCAAAGGTAACAGAGGGTGTGACTGACGTGCATGCCATTGGAAAGGACAGGTTTTGTAGATTGCTGCGTCTACGGGTGACACGCCTTGGTCTGTACCCATGTCTGACAGGGTTGGGTTTGAAGCACATTGTGCGTTAATATAGTTGAGTATAGATATAATATAGATGAGTTCAATACATGAATAAGAGAAGAGGAACATAAGAAAAGAGAAAGAAGAAGAAAGAGAAAGAAGAGAAGAAGAACATGAGAAATGTCTTTGATTAAATATTCCACGGTGCATGCTTTACACGATTCATAACCTATGTCAGTTACAAGCCCTGATAGAATCCCCTCAAGAACAGGTCGATGCATGGCAAATGGTATAATCCTGGAAAAAGCTGCATACAGGCATGATCTCAAGTTGAGAGGAATCATGAAGTGATCCTGCTGTGATCAAATATGACACAAGACCTTTAAGTACCAATGCTTGTAGCCTTTTGGTTTGTAGTGATGTTACACAGAGGACTTTGAGAAAGGGCATGTTGAACCTCACAGTCGAGAGTCATTGAGTAAAACATCATTACTGAACCATGTAAATTGCTGCAATTTGGAACAAGAAGTCATTACCGAGAGACCTATTAAGGGACTGGATTTGTTCAAGTCTTTGGCTTTGGATACTTCCCTTTTTATTAAAACTGAAATATAATTTGTTAAATAATTTGTTAAAGTGGTGATGCTGACACTTCTCAAGCTGTTTCAGATACAGTCAAACTAAAGGATCAAGCTCTGTGATGCACATAACAACACCATAGGAAGTAAATATTTATTGAGAGTTTTTTTATGCACATGTGATGACAGAGGTTTCCGTCCTTGTAAGCTGGATTTAAGCCTGGAATTTTAAATTCTTCGTTGTGTAGAGGTCCAGAAAATGAGGCCCATATCCTTGATATCTGCCAAGCTTTATTGAAAAGGAATCCTAAGTATGTGATAAATTACAAGTAATGTTTTAGAATCTTCCATTAAAAAATAGTGAAGGATAATTCAGCTGTTTCTGAGAGATGCACAATATGTAGAAATCGCAAACCATTTTAATATTCAATCCCTAGACAGAACATTTCAGACAGCTGTAATTCTTTTCTTTCTTGTCAAAATGAGTATCTCAGATAGCAACAGCGTCCTTTTTCCCACATTTAATCACTTTTGCATGCATGCCTATACGATTTCTTATTACAGATATTTCCAATTCAGTTCCAGTTATCTTCAACTGACAATACTGATTTCTGCAGTTGAGTTATAACATGGCATAATTCCAGTTTCACATATTATTGATTTCTCTGAATTAATTTAAGATATTGTGTGACCTTCTTAGAAATCTAAAATGGTCTGAAGGCACCTTTCATACTTTAACTAATCAGATTATATTACAAAAAATTCTCATGGGTTTAATTCCTTGAATAAGAGGAATTAAATGCAAGTTACCAGCACTGGTAAGTAACTAGTAAGTAACACCAATTCAGTCTAGCCCCTAACTTACTTAACTTAAAACACCTTACAATAAATAAATAAACATGGAAGACAAGAGTTGTCTTTTAAGCTGATACTGCAAATGATAATAGATAAATAAACAGAATAAAAGAAATAAAGTGAAAATAAACATCTGTTTTGCCAAGAGTAAGCAGCAATGCTGTCTCTTACAATGCAGGTTTATGCAATGTACTGAATAAAGCAGCAGGGATCCACAATTTTGTTCAATATTTGATGCATCGGTTATAATATATAGACCATTAGCAGCTAACTAAATATACACACAGAGGAACAGGTTCAACAAGTATTCCTTTTTAATGTTGATGTTTTGGTTGCAAGTGTAGATATGGGAGCTCCTGCTGTCTCAAGTACGATGTCAAAAGCTAACAACATGGATGTCATGTGGGGCGCCCTATCAAAATGTAGTTAATTAAAATGCAGCAGGAATAGTACCAGAAAATATGTAGGAAATTAGGCATAACTGCCAGCTAATTTAAACTGGTGCAACAAGCAGCCTTGTGGGATTAACTCATTTATTTATTTTTAAATGGATTTTTATCTTTCACTTATTTTCTGTTATTGTGACCAGATTGTTAAGAATATACTATCATTGATTAGTGAATGACTACTGGGCTTGCATTAGTAAAATCACATTAAATAGATAATTAGATAATAAACAGACCATTAAGATGTTACTTAAGTTGTCACAGTTTGTAGATGGTGGAGGACCCAAAAGCAGGCTCAAAGGCATGAGACAGTCAGGACAAAGGAATATATTAGGGAAACAAGTCTAAACAGCTACAGGGGGGAGAGAGGGAAAGGAAAAAAGAAAAAATTGGAGATGACTCCAAAAAAGAACTCCATGCTTATAGAGAGGCAGAGGATTATAACAGAGGATTATATACAGTGGGAGGTAATGACAAATATAAGGCTTGTCTGTGGTAATTAGTAAACTAAGTGCAGCTGTGCAGCAAGGACAGAAGAAAAACTTAACAGCCCTACAAAATGAAACAGGAAGTTTAAAGTGCAGAAGGAAAACCATTTTCAAGGTAAAACAAAAATAAAGTGGAATGCCCAAAATGGAAATCCAAATTGCAAGAATGACAACAAATCAAACAAAGAAAGTATAAAACAAAGTAAAAATCCAAAAGACAAGGTCAGGAACTGATTTTGAGAGTTGTTGAGTAATTTCAAATGTAATTATATGTGTGTGTGTGTGTGTGTGTGTGTGTGTGTGTGTGTGTGTGTGTGTGTGTGTGTGTGTGATGTTTTTTAATAATTTGACAGGATATATATCAGTTTAAATAGCCTGAGAGCATACATAACCTTAGAGTCTGATGAAGAAGACTGTTGTCAGCCAGTCTTGTTGGTGGCTGCTGCTGGGTGAATATGATGAATCTATCTGCACCAACCTGCATTAGCATTGCTAATGTGGGTAAGTGGTTCAGGACCAGTGCCATGAGGAATACCAAGTCAATCTGGCCACCAGTTAATGAGTATGGGATGTCTGCTGTTAGATGGCTTTACACTCACACACGCACACAAACACCCACACTATCGTGAATGTCAGTGAAGAACATCCAACTCCTTTGGTACTCCTTCAACAGGGGCCACATGGAGAGAAGGGGGAACTGACTATAGGCTGTGTGCGCCTGAGAGTATATGTTTCTCTGTGCATGCAAATGCTTGTTCATGCAGGAAGGTGTTTGGATGTGCCCGTGTCAGCTTGTGTGTGTGCTGGATAACAATGTGTTCCAGTGCTGTTTTTAGAATGCAGCTGTTAAATGAGCTTGGTGGGGCTATGCATCCTTTACAAGACACTGCAGAGGAGACATTGGGTTAAGCCAGCAGCATTGCAGTGACATCCCCCTCTTGCCCTTGGTCTTCATGTATCCTCACAACAGGCTCCCTCAGCTCTTGTCATTATACCTTGTGGTGCACTATGACACGGTCCCAGAAAGCACAGATTGTCGCTTCTCTTTTCTGACTCCTCTAGATTTTTTAAGTATCCATCACTCCCAACCCTCCTACCGGCATTTTTAAGCACCTTCCCACAATGCAGCAGGCCATGATGAATGAGGATGTGTCATAGCACTCCATACGGTGGCTGACGTCTCATGAGCAACCACACTTAAGCTAAGGAAATTCTTCAGTGGAAACTTCTAATGAGATGTGTACGGGATTATAAAGACTGTGTGTTCTACAGATCGCAACATGATCACAAATTTCTTGTTGGGTGACTTCATCTGAATTGAAGATTTGTGTGAAAATCTTGTTTCTTTTGTTATATGGAGGCCATTTTGGATAATTATTTCATTGTGTGTTTAGTATGATTGCCTCTAAAGAAAATGATAAAGTAGAATAGAACTCCATACACAAAGGATTCCCACAGGAGATCAATTCCCACACTCTTCTTGATGTGGTCTATATAAATGCACGTGTCTAAATCGCAGAGCAGGCATGTTTCCACATCCTTTCAAAATGAATTGGAAGTAGGGTATATTTTCATCTACATGATTATGATAATCTTCAGCATACAATGTATTAAAGCAGAGGTGCTTTGTTCAGGCCTGACAGCTTCTTTGTGGTGACACCTTGTAATCACCTCAATTCACACTATTCCCAAAGGAGACTGAGATGAAACAGAAATGCAGAAGTGGAGAGACAGGAGGAGTCTGGAAAGAGACAACTCTCTGAACCTTACATATACAACAGGTCTTCAGACTTTTGTACAATATCATTTAAATGTCAAGTAATTAAAAATTAGACTATGTCTCAATGAATGCATTAACTAGAGACTCAGTATAACAAAGATGCATTTTTGGGCCACAGTAAAGACTGTACAGAATTTCCAGTTAGTGAATATGGTTTTAAAATGACCTTAGAGCAGTGGTTCCCAACCTATTTTCTCTGAGGACCCCCTTCATGCAAATATTAAAGAGCCATGGACCCCGTGCCCCAACCCGTGCTGAAACAATGCCTGGTTTTATGCTTCCAAAAGCGGGATTCTCACCATGTTTAATGGACTCTGCTTGAGTCTTGTCCTTTGGTAAAGTCAAAGTTAAAACGTATAACCTTCGTTTTTTCTTTTTTCTTAAAATAAGTACAATGTGTGGACATTAATCACAATGGCTCCAAATATTCAAAGCATCTGGGACCCCCTGTGCTCTATGGGGAATCCCCTTGGCAGGTCCCAGACCCCAGGTTGGGAACCACTGCCTTAGAGGACCAGAACTTTTTCAGGTTTGGAAGCCTGAGCTTTTTCTATTAGCATGTCTCGATCATGGTGTTGATCCTTTTAAACTTAGTTGTTTTGCTTTAAAAATGATAGTACATGCTTCAGACACCTGGCACACAGGTTGTCAATCGAAATCTGAGTTTTTATAAGAGCTCTGACTTTATTAAATACGTTGCATAAGTTCAACATTTTAAATTATGTCAAGAAACCTGCTTGCTCATTGGTGCAAAGCTGCAAGATGAAACTTGCTGGAGAATTTGAAATGAATCGTGATAAATACTGTAAGCCAGATGGAAGGAATATAACTGTTTTCAGCTTGTATCTGTTATGAACTTGATAAGATAAGATAAGATAAGATAAGATAAGATAAGATAAGATAAGCTTTATTCATACCCTAAAAAAGGAAATTTCTTAAGAAACACTACACTGCAGACACACAGGTGGCAGAGTCGCTGCAGCCGGGCAGAGTCCAAAGCGCCTTGACCAGATTGGCAACTGTAAATTATCCCAGAATTGAAGCTTTTAGTAGGAGCATGATTGTATGGGGCTGCATTAATTAAAAAATGGTTAGGAAAAGGGCATTTTTAATCTTGTAATTTGCAGCTTTTTTGCAAACAAGCGTGTACAATTGGAGAGCCTTTTATTTTGCTACCATTTGGAAGGGAAATAGGTTGAGGAGCAGAGTTGAGTATGTGAGTTATCCCCATTAAAAAACATGCCAATGCAGCTTATTCTGCTACTGACTTGGTACTGCTACTGCTACTTGGTATCGTTTATAGGATTCAATGATTGAAGTCTGAACAAACAAGACATATTGGCAACTTAAAGGTATTTATTTAACAGACAAGCAGTTGCATATGGGCAGGACAGTAAACAAGCAATTCCATCCTCTCCACTCCAAAATTCTGGAGCTAGCTTCTGATAACCTGTGCCCCAGCAGGCGAAGATTGTCATCTTGGAGTTTGGTCCCAGACTGAGGAGATATAACATTGCCACTATCTCATCTCTCAGTAGCTCTTTCCATTGAGATTACTTTCTATGATGACAATATATTGAAATGGTGCCCCACACCATCACACTGCCTCCACCAAAAGCTCTTACTCTATCGGTGCTGCAATCAAGATAGATTTCTCTGATTCTTCTCCAAACTTTGACCCTGCAATCCCAACTAAATTGTGTAGCAAGGTCAATGCTCACAGGTGCTGCAAATCATGCCAATCAGGCACCAGACTGTCATCAACTGAGGTACCAGAAGCTCAAGAAAATAAGCAAAAGCCTGAAGTTACTGGAATAGTGTTTACAAGTTTTACATTGGCAAAACCCACATGTTTAACTCTCCTGCTCATCCCACAAATGCATTTCCTTAACAAATGTGGCACCGTTTCCACTTTCCAAAAGCATAAAATTTAGTGGCTAGAAAAAATGTTATAGATATAGATAGTTAAAGATAGATGTTAAAGATATTGAATATAAACTTTTAGATTTAATATCTTTTAAAATAGAATCTACATTTCAACTAAAAAATAGTGATACATGTATCAATAGTTTGACATTTAAGTCATATTTGACAGGAATGTATTCACTTCTGTTGTACTTTATATGACACACTTCTTCTAGGCAGCTGCTTAGTTCACCACAAGATGTGTGTCTCTTACACACCTTATTTTCTCAGTGATACCATATGTCTACACATTTACATGTCTGCTGCCATACTCACTGACCTTCTTTCACTATGCTGAGTGTAAGTACAAGCGATGGCTCGATACAGCGGCATTGCTGTCAGGTGAAGTCAGGGAGGTCAGCAGTCTGCATGCATTATTTAACAGAGGGGAGTAGAGTGGTGAACAGCAGGTTAGGACCTGCTGAAGGAAGACCTGCTCACCCAGTAAGTCTCAACCCAGAGCCAGCAAACCACCCTCATCTGGCTGGTCTGGGAAATGTGGTGGGCCATCAGCTTATTAATGTCCTGTGATACTCTTGATACTTATGGTGTCCTTCTTATGAAAATAATTAAATTAAAATAAGTTGTAGCGCTTGCTGCGTTTTCACCAATCAAATGTAGCTGTGCAGTCACATGACCACAGCACACAAACTATGACGGCATGGTAGCGCAAACTCTTCAAACCTAGAGGACAAGGAATGAAACACATGAAAAATATCAGGAGCATCTGTCTATGATGCTAAAACTGAGGAGGATAAACACCTCTAGCCTCATGTACAAAGTATGTTTGGAGTATAAAGTGGTTTTTGATGGATTCTGTTCACCGCTGTCACAGGGTACCTACATGACCAAAATCAACTGCTCATATGGAGATAGGACCAAATTCACATTTTTAAAATATCAATATGAATACATCTGTTGGCTGACATATATTTTGTTGTGAAACAAATAAAAATAGAGTAAAAATAGTGACAGGAGTTAAAATATTTTGTATATTCTCAGCTCTGCTTAGACCATTCCTTAATCCTCCTATGCTTATAAAAGATGTATGCATATAATATAAAATCTCATAAACTCAGTCATTAGATCCATAAGTAATAATAGATAGTCTGTGCTTCTCTACGGCTTTCACTTGCTGAAATGACCAAAAGCGAGGTCTTGATTTTGTTTCCACAAGAAGCACACTGTGTATCAACTAATGAAATGAGCAATAAGATGAAAATAGAGTTGTGAGGTTTCCAGCGACTGCTACCCAAATAAAATGAAAAGAATGATGTGAAAATAGATAAAGAATATAATTGTGAATTCAGGTGTTAGTGATGAAGTAGAAATCAAAGGTAAAGGAAAAACATTTAACAAAGATAGTGATTGAATTAATCATAAATAATGGGGAAGAGATTTAGTCAAGGGGAACAATTTAAGAGAGAAAAACAGGGTTAGACAAAAAGAAGAAAGAAGAGCATAAAATGTAACTTAGAGGGAGGGTTGAAGTGCCTCAGAGGTTGTTAGTTTTAATTGGGCCTCAGGCTCTAGGACACCCAGCGACAATATCAAAGGTCAGATATACATCAAGCACTGCTGGGAAATGTCAAAGCATCTGGAAAGAGTTGCATATTCGAAAGACAGCAAGATGAAAAAGGGAAAATGGTATATGTAGTTTAGATGAAAAAAGATGAACTTTTCTCAGCTTAATAATTGATATACTCTTCGAAGAAGAAAAAAGTAACATGATTTCATTTAAAATATTAGGCTGAACACAAAATACCAGCCAAAAGTTTGGACACACTTACCCATTAGATTAAAATGGAAAGTGTTTTCAAAATTTTGACTGGTATTTTATTTATTTAGGAATATCTTCTCATAGATGTGCATTGCAGCAATAGTATTGCCTACTGGTCATTAACACACAATGTATTTACCCACTGGATGGGAGGCCATCATTTACTGTATATATAGTCTAATACTTACTCTTTTTTGATAGCCTTTTCTGTTGCATTGTCATATGTTGCCTTCCTCATACTTTCATGCATGCTTTGCGTTGCCATGGTTTTTGAGGCTGTGTCCGAATGTGCACCCTACTCCCTACATCAGGGGTGCCCAAGTTCGGTCCTCGAGATCTACCATCCTGCAACTTTTAGATGCAACCCTTCTCTAACACACTTCAATCAGATGTCATCTGCATGTCATTCAGCTCTGCAGAATCCTGGTAACGAGCCAGTCATTTGATTCAGGTGTGTTGGAGAAGGGTTGCATCTAAAAGTTGCAGGATGGTAGATCTCGAGGACCGAACTTGGGCACCCCTGCCCTACATAGTGCCCTATATAGGGGTCACGCCATTTTGTTGGGGTGTCAGAATGTCCAGAGAGAAAAAAGTAGGGCATTAAAAATTGCCCACAATGCATCTTGAAAAGTAGTGAGTATCGATGGTCACTAGACAGATCAATTTAGACCGCAATGCATTGCGTGCAGAGCTTCGTGTCTGGATCGCCAAGAGAATGAGTGCACTATGTAGTGCAGCCCTTTGTAGTGAATGAGGGGTTAGGGAGTAGGGTGGACATTCAGACACAGCCTGAGTCAGTTTATCCGCTAGTGAGCAGTGCTAAGTTCAGAGTTCACTGCCGCAAGCAGGCATCAGTTTCAGACACCATTTGGCAGCAGTAATGAATCACTATAAAGTTGTTTCCAACCCCCCAACACGCCCTTAAACATTCCTGTACAGTCTCTATTCAAAAGCTCGCACAGTTCCTACAGTTGTGCTCTTCTTCATTCTTCTGCTTTTTTCCCCTTCCTGATTCTCTTCTTCCCTGTTTTGTTTCTTTCACTGGTTGCATGTCAGCTATTCTTCTCAGCACTGCCCGCGATTTCCTCTGGTATTGCTTCGTCTTGTGTCAAGCAACAGATAAGCTCCCTGAAAACAGACCAAATTAAGCAGATAACCAACAACGTGTGTGTTGAGCATAAATGGGCCTTAAAGGTGGTAATTAATTTGACAAAGGTTTGTCACTGAATTTAATACAAAGTCATATTAGCAAATCAGGCAAACTGTTGAATCGTCTATAACGTCTTTCAAAGGCCAAATTCAGTGAATCACATCATCAGTGTGGAGAAGATGGTAAAATCTGACTCCTTTTCCACTTCATATGAGTGATGCTGGTGAAATATTCAGACAATCTTGACATCTAAAACTCATTGCTGTCAGTCTTGTGTGCAGATTGCTTTCACAGTTCAAATAATCACCAAAAGAAAGAACACTATCTTCAAATTCTAGGGCTCATGTATCAGGACATAATAAAAAAACAGTCTTTTGGTTCTTAAACTAAAATTTTGGTTTAGTTCAACCTCAGATAAGCAACAACACATGACATGCCACATTAATTTTGTATGAAAATGTTAGAATTAAGAAGTAGTAGGTGGAAAATCTAAGTATACTCCATGATTCAGAAGCTTGTAAAACTGCCTTTAGCAGCAATAACTTCAAGTAATCATTTTCTAAATGACATTATCCATCTTATATTATTGTGGAGAAATTTTGGCCCACTCTTTTTTCCACAATGTTGCTTCAGTTTATTGAGGTTTGGAGGCATTCGTGTATTCACAGCTCTCTTAAGGTCCCACCACAGCATTTTAATCAGGTTGACTGGGCCAGCATCTTGCTTCTTTAGTTTTTGCACCTTTCTTTTGTAGATTTTCTGCTGTATTTGGGATCATCGATCCATCACCCCTCCACAACCATGCTTGACCTTTGGTTTGAGTTGTTAATGCTGATGCTTAGATTGGTTTCCAGAAAACTTGTTGCTGTTCTCTAAACCCACAACTCTTTGTTCTCATCTGTCTAAAGAAAATCAGAAGACATCAGTTAGAGATGTAGCTTATGGTCTTTTTTGTTTTTTCATTATTTCTTTGACTAAGGTTCATCTAATTTACAACTTGAAAACAACCAGATAATATCCTGATGCATAAAACTTGACATACAGGGGATTTTCATTTTCACAGCTCTAATTGGGGCTGACTTTTTTTTTAGATCTCATACAGAATCTAGCTGTCTTGTGAAGAGCCAATAGATTTCTATCAAGGAGCACCGTCATCATGACACCCCCTTCAAGTAAACTTTCATGTGTCAAATGTAAGGGTAGACAACATTCTGCTCAATTTTTTGGGATGGGTTGTATTTAGTTTTTATGTGTGGAGAGGATGTAGTGAGCTGGTTTCATACATTTCAGAAGACTTTCTTTTAGAATTTTTTTTACATCAATGTCTTTCTGGGCATAAAAAAATATTCCCCAGTTACTGTTTGATCAAGACACTGAAAGGCAAAAAAGTGTATGAACCACCTCCACCTCACCTTAACAGATATGCCAATAAAAATGTTCTCACTACAGCTATTCTAGCTGTAGTTTCTAAAACAAATGGCAGGCCTTACACTGTATTTACAACCACTGCAGTACTACCTATCACTGACAGCCACTTGAAGACCTTTGCAACCCACTCTGAGTGAAATAGATAAACTTAGTGACAGGTTAGCAGCTCTCAAGCAGACACTGAAAGTATTAATTGAGAATGACCTTTTGAATGAATTCCATGTCAACATATGAAAAGCAAAATCTTTTGTGCAGGAAGGAAAGGTGTATAAGCTTAATGCACTGATACTGTTAGTGTCTATGCACATGCGATGCATAGTGTATATAGATTGGGTTACATCAGGATTAATCCAAACTGAGACTCTCTGATAGACTTCATGTCAGACTCATCCCCTGCTTCATTACTCCCAATGACATACACACAGAAATGCAGCAACACACACATAAACACTCCCTGCTGCTGTCTACTTTGTAGCTTCACAGGATTGGCAGAGTGAGCACAGCAGGAAGAAGTGTCGGCGTGGTGAGGAATAGAGACAAGGCAGATTCTGCCTTTTATTCACTATGATGAAATCAATCATTGCTCCCAGATGGGCCTATGATTTATGATTAGTAGGGTTTTTTGAATTGTGTATATGAAACCACATGTTTTACACATACTGCCTTTGTGACAATGACATATATAGTCAGGGGTATAACATGACATTGATGGGATCCAGTGTACATTTTCTACCCCGTCAAATATAAATTTATAGACATGCCGGGCCCATAGAACATGATAACAAAAATGTCACTAAAACAATATCCACAAAGAAAGGCAGCTATATAACTGTCTATGGTTTATACTTTTCACACACATTGTTTTCTTTTTTCAGGATCAATCTACCTGACAGATTTTCTACTAAGACTGTGCTTTTATATGTTGAACCACTTTGTGTTGATCACCTGGTAGGTATGCTAACTTTAATCTGGGGAATAACGTATTAGAGTCAACAGGAAGTAAAATGCCACCCACAGAAATGCAGGACTTTTGGTCAAAAATGCATTGAAGCAGATTGAATAAATGTTCAATTTCAGCACAACTCCTCTGTTCAGTTCTTCCCTGGATTACAATACAATTACCTCTTAATAAATACATGTCACTTTCAATAAATTTAGGATTTCAAAATAACATTTTGTGCATTTTAGTCTAAAATGTCGGTTTAAAATGTACATTTGTCATTTGTCACATAATAATCCATTTTCAGAAAATCTGTGTTTGTGTTTGAGCTTGACAAACATTATAAATCACACGAATAAAATGTTGCAAGCAAGTTGGTGCATGTACATCTTCAGAAATAATAAAGAAGTAATTTATTGCTACAGCCTCAGGTATTTTACTCCATCTTCATCTGTATTTGATACATGAAGTTTACACTTTGTATTTGACAGGTGGAAAAAGGCTCAGAAACCTAGGAGAATAATCAATACCTGCAGACAGTAAGAGGTTTTAACTTAGATTAGGAACTGGTGTAAAGTCTCTGCTTACTGCATGATTTCTGCAGAAATTCATGAATTTCACAGCAACGGCACAGAAAACATAGAAATGTGGTGAAAGCAGAGATGATACTGTGAAAACGTTTTGAGCCTCCTTTCTTTAGATTTTGCTTCCAAGGAGCCTCTCTTACATTCCTTTGAAGTTCTTTTGAATAATAGTTCTTTAGGCTTTGTTTAGAGTTATTCTTTGGACAGTGGCTGCTTTTGCGCTGCCATTTGTGTGTATGTGTGTGTGTTTTTAAAGCTACTTTAATACTGACCTATGAACAATTTAAGCATAAAAACAACACCCAGTTTAAGGGATAATCTAGTGATGTGATTATACATATCAGGAATTCTAACATGTTTTTTTCTAGTAACATATGAAGAAATGAGGGGTGACCCACATTTGTGCACAATACTGGACATTCGCACCTATATTTATGGATGGTAAAATATTACGTTCTCATATCACTGTCACACTGCTGTGTAAACACATACTTATACAAGTAATGACAATTCTGAATTTTTAACCACGTTTTGGTCAAGTTTTGTCCTTATATGGAAGGAAGTATAAGATCTTTTTCCCTCTGCCCCTTAATAAAAGATACTGAAGGTACTTTAATTCCTAACTTTGGGTATGAGAGCACCATAAAAATGTGCAGACCTAAGTTAAAACATTCAGTACAGTAGTGTATTATTAAATCACACTAAGTTTGAACTACTTGGAACACATTATGAAGCTAAGATTGGAGCAAGAAGCTCAGGGACCTGAGCACAGACAAATGGCTGACAGTGATATTTTCCTATCACACATAGCAGTCTAATTCTCAGGACGTCTCCTCAGTACTAGACATTCATGCTTTATTTGACACCTCTTTGTAGAACCAGGAAATTACACAGACAGGACTTACAAAGAGAGGGCATGATGGAGGGCAAGAAACCTTTCACATATATTTGAGTTTGTGTCTTTTGATTCAGATTTTGTTCCACATTTTGGTTTCTTAAGGCAGCAAAGGAACACATGAGCTAAGGATCAAGTCAGTTATCACAATGTATTAGCGGTGTCGGCATCTAGATTGGTTCTTGATAAGCCTCACTTTCACTGAGCAGTGTTGTTGGCCATGGAGTACAACATATCTTGAGCAAAATGAGAGTTCAATTACAGCAGAAAGAAGCATACACCTGCAATTGGGAGCCAAAGATGATAACATATTTTCAATGGCTTGATTTACATATTAGCAATATCTATTGTCCCTATCTCTACTGTTCTTTGTTCTTGTCTTAATAAACACATAAAAAACAAAACAAAAAAAGAAAAAACAAAAAAACAAACAATAAAAAAAAAACAACCCAGTTCACTTTGGTCAAAACTAAAAAAAGTAGCATCTCATTTTAATGTGTGTGCTAATGTTGACTAAATTACATTTTATTCCTTATGTCTATCTCTGCCCCTAACCTTCCGATGCCAAACTGATGCCAAACTACTTGCTTGCTTAAGGGTATTTTTTGACTTTCAATCAAGTTTTATTTCAAATAACTACAACTTTTTCCTCCTAGTAACCATGCTTTTTAATCATGGTGTTGACCATTGTTAAAGGCAGTTTCATCAACATCAAAAGCAACCAGCCTTTTTCAATCACTTGACCAAACGCTAGAAGGTAAATTCAGCAGCTGCTCTTACATGCCCCATGACATAATTTCCTAAGTCATACTTTAGCCAAATTGGGATTTTTACCTAATTCTACTATCTTGTTTTACTGTGCATCAAATATATACCGTAAAGTAGAACTTTGGTATTTATACTATGAGGTTAACAATATGTAAAACAGGAGAGTAGACTTTGATTCAATTTATATAAAAACAAACTGCTGTAAAGGCAAAAATGTGGAGATTAATTGGATTAACTTGATCATTTGAAAGCTCTTTCAGTATAAATCAGATGACACACATTTAAAAGGTGCAATGTCAAGTAAAAAAATGATAACACACTCGGTTTGTGCTGGCCCCAATCCACTAATGAATTGTTGCTTTCCAACCAAATATAACCATCTAAAATACATCAAATGTGATAGACCCCCTACTTAAAGTGTACTAGGCTCATGAACACATACAAATTTAATTCTAGCACTTATAATTAATTTGCAAATTAAATATAGAAGGATTATGGATACTCATTAGCAGGAAGATGTAAATCAGATCACACAAGCTTCACAATGTTATATATTTCCTTTTTTGGGGGGGTTGGGGAATGAGCCTAAAACATATTTATCTCCTGAGATTCTGGGAATTCATTATAATGCAGAGCTGAGAATGACTGAGAACTTTGATATTTTTGACTGATACACAGTTGGTCCCTTAATTTATATGAGAATTTATTTATTTTTACAGCAGGTCTGAAATATTAAATCGATTAAAATAGTATTTAATTTTCTGCCTGTCAGACGTTAGTCATGAAGTCATTTACACTGTTCATTATCTGATTACCACAATACTCAAGCTATTCATAAAAACTAAATTAAGTAAATTATTTATATATAATTTTATTTTTTTTCCAGAATTTAAAATGTATTTCTTATAATTTACTGTGAGTGACACCAGAGAGGTTGGCAGAGTCAGTGTTTTGACCTGAGCAGTCATGACTGTAGGATCATCTTTATAATTCTTATAATATTGAGTGTCCATTGCACAGTTGGGAGAGTCTAGTTATTGCTTAGACTTGTCAAACTTTTAATGTAATAAATGCAACTCAAATTTTTTTGCAAAGCAAAACAAACTGCTGAACACAAAACATAAAACAATTTTAAAACAACTAAAACCATAAAAACCTGCTAAAACACACAATACACTCAAGATAATAAAACCAGTAAAAAGAACAATAGGAGCAATAAAACAGGAGTCTGGTGTTAGGGTGAATGCAAGGGCATAAAAATGAATTTCAGATGGGTTTTTAAAATGGACAGTGATGGGGTTTCACTAATGTGCAGCGGTAAATAGTTCAAGAGATTTGGAGCAATGACTGTAATGGCTCTGTCCCGTCTGAGCTTTTGTCTAGACCTCGGTATCTCAAGAAGGACATGATCAATTGATCTGAGGGACTGGGCTGGTGGATAGGGAGAGAACCGCTCAGGGAAGTACAGCTGGGGGAGACCATTTAAGGATTTAAAAACAAATAAAATAATCTTAAAATGAACTCTAAAATCTACAGGCAGCCAGTGGAGCGATGCCATAATCGGCATAACGCGGTCTCTCTATATCAAAAGCATAAAATCCCCTCTGGTCCAGTTCTTCACCACACGAAAATCATCATCAGGGAAAACAGAATAGAAAACCTAAATCCTCTGATCCAAACTTAAAAGCTACATTTGAAGATGAAGACACACCTTTGAACAAGTTGGAGAACATTACTATCAGCATGAAGTAGTATCCTAAAGATAAAATGCCCATTTTTCCAACTCACGATGGTCTTATGAAAAAATGTTTACACCAAGTCATGCTCCTTGCTTTTAGTATGTGTTTTTTGTTGTTTTAAGAGGAAGTCACCCTACTCTGTACTTATATTCTTATCCTAATATATATATATATATGTATATATATATATATATATATATATATATTACAGCATAAAATAAAATACAAAGTGCTTAATTTTTTTCAAATGGCATATTAAAAGTGTTAAGTGGAATGTTATTTACACACATTACCATGAGATGTGTGCCTGCTCTATAAGCATCCAGATGTTTGAGTTCAGGAAGTGTTCAGATCTGTTGTACTAACTCTGTTAACCGGGTGATAATGAAAACCCGGAATAGAGTAAAAAAGATCATGTTCTAGTGTGAATCTAAAAAGAAAATCATAGCAGAGATAAAAAAGAAGCCATTCGAAAACATTTATGAAAAGATGCTATACAAACATTTAGAGTGACCAGTTAACCTAACATGCATGTCTTTGGACAATGGGAGGAAGCCGGAGAACACAGGGAGAACATGCAAACCTCCCCCGAGCCGAGGCTCGAAACATATAATAAATTACTATTATTATCATTATTATTATTTGAAAATATTAATTTTGGGGAATTAAGTTATGTGTTTTCCCTGAGAGAAGGAATCTGAACAGGGAACAAGATGCAGCCCAAACTAATTGTGTTCCGTCCATTCTTACAACAACATGGACATCATCTCTCAACAGATACCCAAAAACATGACTATTCAAGTCAGCTAAAAACTATTTCAAGTGCAAAAATGTAATTATCTGAAAGAGGAACATGAAATGAAAATAAATTCTGCAAGTTGAATTGGAAATGAAACTGGAACAGAAAGTTATGACTAATGAGTCAACTGATTCACCACCATAAAAGATTGTATGAAAAATAAAAAATAAACATATTTTTTCTTGTTCAAATATTCATGATGTGTTTCAGTGACTACAAACTACATTTAAATGAGTCCTGGTCAACCCTTCTGTCACACCATTTTTACTTTGTACATAACAAATACAATCAAACAGCAAGTAATCAAAAATCAAACAATACCTTCCGTGTCTGAAGGGCTGCGTTATGAAAGCATCTCTGAGTGCAGGTCCTTCTGGGTCATTGCTCAAGCAAAGATATTAGCTCTAATACATTTCTTTTGTACATATAAAACTGGTCTTGAAAAGTTATTTAATGAAAATAAGTCAGTGTATTCCTGCTTTCTGCAAGCAGTCTTGTGGCGGGCCTTTGTGGTGCATATCGGTCTTCATTTAAATAATTCAAATAGTACTTATACTTTCCCAGCAAACATTTCTAAGCAGAAGTTAAACCTTCCCCTTTGAAGGATTAGTTTAAGAATCAACTTAGTCTTAGTTTAGTTAAGGTGAAAACTAGGATTTAGTCTCTGCAAGCGACCGAGTTAAGTCAGCAATAACCAACATTTTTGTCCGGAAATAGCCTTAAGCCCCGTCTCTGTAACCGGCCCCAAATTTTCTATATCTGACCTTAACCAAGTATGTTTTAATACCTAACTAGAACTTTTACCGCAGCCATGATGTTCACAATACATAACAAAAAAAAAAAAAAACCCAAAACAAAGATGAAACAGAAAAAGAGTGAAGAGAAGAAAAAAAAAGAGGAAAAAAAGAGACAACATACATCAGATATCCTTTTATTGTTTAATCTTAGCTGGGTTAAAAAAAAAAACAAAAAAAAAACAAAACAAAACAAAAACAAACGAACAAACAAACAAACAAAAAAAACAGACAACCAGCTGCTACACCTGTAAGGAAAACAAAAAATCAAACAACCACCACCACAACAACAACAACAAAACTAAACAATAAAACACCTGCAAGATAGATAGATATAGAAGCTGTTTTAAAAAAAATAAAATCATTATTGACAACAAAAAAACATCAGCAACACACAGAAAACATGAACATAACTGTAGTAGTTGGTGAGTAAACCCACTGCATGACAGCGACTGTCTCTGGATACTAAAGACCTGTTCAAGAGAAACTGTTTAGTTTCTTCAACATGGTTTTGCAATATGGCTCCACAAACCTATGGCGCTTTCTATAACACTCTTTTTTTCTCTCTCTCTTTTTTTTTATTTGATTCTACACCAGTCTAAGCAAATTCTTCAAGCTGGAGTTTTTCTAAAGCTTGTCATAAAAAATTCCTTATCGGAGTATTGCACAAAACCACTGCTCCTCAGTACATTTTGGATTCGCTTTGTACAACCAGACTTGTGGTACTACTTGGAGCCCTGTCATCGGCTGAAATAACTCTGCAGTTGTGAGGTGTGTTAGTGGTGAACAGGACGCTAAGTTATACATGTAAAGTTCATGTCAATGTTGTCCTCTCACACAAGATAATGACATCCCAAACTTAGATTTATATCACTACCTACAAGATGAGTATGATACAACTTTGCATTAAAAGATATATTCCTGACTTTTTAGCTTGCTCCTTCTTTAATCCCCTTATTGTAAAGAACCAGAACAAATAAATATGTTATTCCTCTGGATCATGTCCTCTAAAGTCATGCTCTTCACTTCAAATAGCTGAAGAACAGCAAGCCTTGGAAGCTTTAATTAGCACATGATACAGCTGTTACCTTGACGAGATAATCAAAACCCAATATTTGTTCTTATTTTGTAGCCCAACATGATTTTATGGAAGAATGTTAAACCAGCACGAGAACTTCATTTATTTATTTTTATCTACATCACAAATCTGTTTGTTTTGTGCAAAGAAATGCCCCTTTAAGTAAACTGTCATGAAAATCACATGTAGGGGATGAAAAGTCAGACGTCCCTGGTGTTTGATAGGGAAGCCCTGTTAGAAGCTACACTTTCATGACGATGTAGTTTACTGTCATAATGCACTTCTTGAAAGCACTCAGCACTACACAGTGAACCTGTAAATGAGGATAATATGGGCTATTTGGCTTTTTTGATTTGTTTAAAACAAAAATTTAAATGTTTTAAGTCAAATTTATGAAATCCCCTGCTTTTGTTTAAAATAGTAAAATGGATTAAAAACCCTTAAATATGCAGGTTTGTCCAAACTGACTATTACAGTTAGAAAAATGTCATCTGGTAGATTTACCATCAGCGTGTGGCTTGCAGAGTCTCCAACAAAGGATTCAGTCCATTACTGAGCAGAGCACAAAAAAGCACGATATTTTTACCAAATGCGAGCTCTCTTTTAGTTTTGCTCCACAAAAAGAGCTATAATGGCTCTGGGTATTTTGAAAACAGGTTCTTAATGCATACATGATAAGGTCATAAAATATGCTTTGTTGTTAAACTTCAAACTACTACAACATTAGAAGACATTTTGCTGGTTATTGCATCATTCATCTAAGACTGAAAGCAACACTTTTTAACAATTTATGAGACAACTAGAGGGGCGGTAATATTAGTGCTTATTTTTTTTAAACACTGCTATCAAATAAGAAGGTGACATAAGCACCTTATGATGTAGAGCGACTGTAGATGATAAGAAACCCTGCACTCAACATATCTGAAGGAGCCATTTTAAAAACTGAGATTATTCATGTTCAAGTCTATGCATAAAGGATTAAGAGGGAGATAGAGAGAGAGGAACAGAGAAAAAACCCCTCAGCAGAAAGTGACCCCTAGCCTTGAACTAGAGAAAAATAAATCCACATAAGAAGCCCCATGAACTACAAAATGACAGGAATTCTAAGCTTAAAGATTTTCAATCACTAACCTAAAAGTTTTTTCTCTTAAGTGCCAGTTGGTGGCAGTAAAAAGTACTTTCCTCTTATTAATTTTGTTTCATGAGTGTGCTGACATCTACCAAAATCTACCCATGAGAGCCCAACGTGACATATTTGTTACATACAGTTTCTGAGGCATTTTGCTTCAATTTATGGTATAAACTTTGTTTAACATCCTGTTGAACACAATCTGATACTTGTCTTCTGTCCCCTAATAGATACCCAGAAGCAGAAAACTACAATATACTATTTTTAACATATCACATGGTAAAAAATTATAGATTACATTTTGTTACAGGGTCAAAAAAAGACCTCATATTAAAAAAAAAAAAAAATAATAATAATAAAAAAAAAAAAAAAAAAAGTACTTTTCTTACTATTTTTTCATGGGTTGGGCCTTAACGGGTTAAACTTGGTATGCAACACCTTGTCATCATAATACAATACGACATCTTTAACCAGAACACCCTTGTGGTTCTATAGTGGTTTCTAATTCTGATGAAGGCGAACTCAACCCTTTGGCTACAGATGCCCATGATAGTGACGTGCATGCCCTCACAGACAACATTAGCTATATTAGCAGTATACACAAAGGCAGCAGCTCCAAGAGCCCTTGGTTTGTGTACAATGGGTATGCAATGGTAAGTGGCAAAATAAGATCACAACTCATACATGCCCTCTTTTCCTCACATCTTCTGTTAAGGTCAGATTTGGGAAAGAGTTAGAGATTTCAGAGAGAGTGTTGACAGATCTGTCCTCTGGTTTTGCTTGAAAAAAAAGCTATTTTTTTCTCTCAACTGACACATTGTGCTGTTCATGCCCCCCTTCTCACCCACAGTCTCACTGGTTTTGGTTTCCTTCTTTCTCCCAGGGGGGTAGACTCTGACTTAACTGACTTCCTCTGTTGTAGGATTTCACGCCTTTTTCTAAAACTAAAAATTTAGCAGCAACCAAAGATGAGAAGCTAAAATGGGAGTGATGAGTGACTTTCTGTTGGTACCAGTAAAAATCAGCTGCAGCATTCTGCATTGCTTGAAGGCTTTTTAAAGCTGCTTTTTTAAAACAAAAGAAGACTGGTATAATGATCTAAACAAGAAGAAATATAAGCATGGATAATCATCTCCAGTTCAGACACAAGTATTCCTGAGTTTTGAAATACTTCCTAAGAAATAAAAACAAATTTGAGCGAGCTGTTTGTAGTGCTGCTTAAGAAACATTGAACTCAACTCAACTCGACTTTATTTATATAGCCCTTTAAAACAACCACAGCTGAAACAAAGTGCTGCACTTTGTTTCAGCTGTCAAAGATGACTCCGAAACTTCTGAGATTCAAATAAATGGAAGAGCCTACTTAGCTGGAAATATTGTCTAATTTCTGGAACAAAATAAACAATAATGCAAAAAAGTACAAAAAAGTAGAACATTTTACCAAACCAAACAGCCCACCCAGTGCCCCCATATTTTGATCCTTCATGATCACCAGATCCAAAATATCAGCGTGATCCAGGTCAAACTATGTTGGATCATAACATCTACCATCATGTCATCTTGTAATATTTATTTATTTATTTTTGCAAGTGATTCTGGCCATGATCTGATTAGTTAGATATTGTAATGTCCAAATCTCCCAATAGTAAATAATCCTTAAAAATAATTCCTAGACAGTGATCGAGATCTCCTCCAACATGTAATCCCTTGTTCCTTTGTTCCATTTCTGACATTTCTGAAAATTTGATCAAAATCTGTTCATAACATTTTATCCTGCCAACAGACCGACCGACCAGCGAAGGATGAATGCAGATTCAGCTTTGGCTCTGCTACGATAAGCTAATGAGGAAGAATCAGATGTGGGACAAAGTGCAAGGTATGTGTATAAATGGGATTTCATAGTAATATTTCATAAAACCAGACATCTGGGGACAGAATGATTACTTTTCAAACCCTTATGGTAGTTTCTATGTGATAAAAAAAAAAGAAAAAATAAGAACACGTTCAATGAACTTGAGCAACTTATGTTTTTATTCAGTCATCAATGTTTTGGCCCTTCAGTCTTATCTAGAGATCAAAGAATATACAAAAATAGCAATACTTTTAGAGGGTAAATTAGGATGTGGTGAGCAAATGTAGCACCCGACATAATATATTTCTATTTTAAAAGTTCTAAGAACACCAACTTCTACATGTAAGTATAGTTGGCCTAAGATGTCAAAAGTTGCAGCTTGGATGAGGATGCAGGCAGATGAGGCAGACGGGTGCAGAACAAAGGTTTAAATAACAAGAACAACTAACCTTACAAAAGCAAAAAATGATGGAGGCAAGACTGTCACATGACAGGGAGACTAAATGACATAAAGACTACAAAAGCTAAATAAGACATGAAAACTACAATGGACTGGCAAGGTGAAACCAAGGGGTGTGTATACACAGAAGGACTAATGAGCAACGATGAAGTGAATGAACAAATTAAACCAGGTAAACTAATGGACAGGAAACATAAAGCAATACACAAGGGAAGGGACTATAAAAATAAAACTAGAAACCAGACATAATTAACAGAGAAAACCTATAGAATAGTAAAAAAAAAAAAAAAAAAACTACTGAAGCAAAAACCCATAGACCGTGACATCAGATTGACATGTGTTAAAGTGGGTTTACATCTTGTTGAGTAGTGTTTCATTAAAGAAATGCTAGTAAATAATAATATGTTTTGTGGAAACCATGATGCTTTTGAGATGACCAACTGGGACCCCATCCTCATCTTCTACTTTCTACATCTTACCTCACATTTAACCTTTTTCTTGTTGTTTCTGCCCCGGTTCCATAGCACTTCTTCTCTTTCCCATTTTGCCCATTATTCTTCATTGTTCACATGTCCGGGGAAGGTCAATTGATCTGTTTTGGGACTGAGGGAAATGTTTGAACTGATTGGTCATGACACACACGCACTGAATGCAAGCACACGCACACAGACAAAGGAGCCCTTCACTTTATCAAGGGAGGAAGATAAACAACTCTGGATAGGTTGAGAGACAAGGTGGGGATGTTAAATGTGCTGCTCTAAATGTCTTCACACATCGCCTGTTAACTGATGCTGAATAAGGGCATCTGTCCTTCTCAGGAAAATCCTGGAGTGGAGAGTTTGTGAGTGAAGTTGTGTGTGTGAATACATGACTGCAAGTGTGACCTTTGAGGACTTGCTGTGTTTGCAGGTCTTTTCTTTGTGACAGAATTAGCCAATTAATCAAGATTTCAGTTTTACAAGTCATTTCAGTAAGCTACTGTTTTTCATGTGGATCAAAACAACTGAGAACAATGAGCATGTTGTCATAAAAAGGGGTCGTTATATGACTCTAAATCATGTTACATGCTATTAGTTTGCATTTCTGTAGTTTTGTGTAGGTTTTCATGGTATTTACCCAACTTTGTGTAATTTTACTCTAAATCCAACCATATGGTCACTTATTTTAATAACATAAAATGCCATTATTTAAAAATATGTTTAAACAAAATGCAAACAGTGATGAAGGTGTGTGTTATTTATTGCAATGAGATCATGTTGGATTTCACCCGTTAGCTTGTGGAAAATCATCCTGAAGGAGTAAATGCCATGTCCACAAGGTGACAAGTTTTTGGTTTTTTGCCGTTTGGATGTTTCATCTGGGTACCAACGTCAATTAATGTGAAAACGCCACCGTTTACAATCCTGAACTGATTACACCATTGCCTCATCTTTCCCTTAACTCACATGCACAAACTCCACCAACAAGTTCAGCCATACTCCATGTCTTCTTCTTTGTTTTTGGCTTATATCTGTGCCAGCGTTACAGCACCACTTGTTTGTGGATACTTTTCTTTTTAATTATTCCCTCTTTATGGAAATAAAGACTTACTTGGAATGACTCAGATTAAACCTGAAATTGACCAATTATACATATAAATTTGAGAAAGAAAAAATCAAATCCATGCATTTGATCAAGAGAACCAGGGATGTTTCAGTTGCTAGTGGGTACAATCAATATTTGTATTATTTATTACAACGTACCAACATCATCATGTGCAATGGGAGAGCTGTCAATCAAACTGAGGACCCTATTGAGATTCTCTGAACTCTGCAGCTATCTTGTGTTTACAAAGCTAGTACATTTTAGCTCACTACTGGGTCACAGATATTCTGTGTCTATGGTGTCTCAGCAGTACAACAGATGAAGCAATGGAATCACCGGCTGTAGTTTCTGTTGCAGGTACAGCAGCAGTTACAGTTGTTTAGCTAGTAATAAAATGGGCATGAGTAGTGGCTGTCATAGCATTAGTTTGTGCTCTGAGAGGAATTCCCAGAGTTATCTTTATTACTGCTGGCTTGACTCTAAAGAGACAGAGAGAGAGGGAGAGGTGACTAAGTAGGAGGTTAAAGTGAAGACAAATTACAGCGAGGGTCAGGGACAGGAAGAAAGGAAAGGACATCTGAGAATGCAGAGAGAAGGGGGGTTAGGGATGTACATGGATAAGAGCTGAGAGTTTTGTGTCTACATTTACCTCTTCTGCTGTACAAAGTGACCTTTGTCACACATTTACAGAGACAGAAAATGGATGATTTTGTGCCTTTCACTGTAGGTCTGTAGGTCATGTAAAAATGATCAGGGGCTGGACAGAAACTGTTGGCCTCATTTACCAGAGATATGTCCTCTTCCACCCCACATGCTTAGTTTTGTAAAGATTCTACAGAATAATTTAGTTTAAAATTGATTATCCTGTTTTATCATCTCAGGAACTATATCCTTTTCAACTAAAAATTGAATGAACGCTGTAGTTGAATGTTGACTGGCAATCTTTCCATAAAATGTTTAGTGGTTAATCAGGTAATCTATTAGTCCTGTTTCTACAACCAGTCTATTGACACAATGACATATTTACTGCTGCTTCAGTACAATCTGCACGTGTGCATTAAAGCATCCTCTTGTTATCTGTTCCCATTTATCAGCTGTAACAATACAACTTGCTGAATGTACAACTTATCTGTGACATTCAGGGCCATATTCTAAATGTTGTGTGCTACCTCCCAGGAGATGTATATAACACCACTATTTTACAACTGAGATGTGCCTTTCAAAAGCTGTGGCTGTGGGTCAATTTTTAAGTAATTAGTAATCCTATGAACAATGGTTTTCTATTTCTTCAATGACTTCTTATAGTTAGTTCCTTTTACATTGTGATTTTTTTTACTTACAAGTTGTCTCAAAGAGAAAAATGTATCACACAAAAACTAACAAACCAGTCTCAGCTTCTAATTTTATTTATCCATTAAAACTCTGTAATACACACCCATTTATCCCACTTAGCTAAAAATAAGTTTTTAACCAACATACATAAGGTGCCTTTTGTATGCTGTGGTGTTAATACTTTTAATAACAGTATAAATCTCAGGAGCACCACCCTTGATATCTCATTAAATTATTCAGCCTCACAATACATCTTCACATCATTTGAGTTGTCCTTAAGAACACACAATGAAACAACAATGATCAGTTAAAATAATACATTTTACAATACATTCTACAAACTACATAAGAAAATATGAACCTTTAACATATAAACAGCAAATGTGATCTTTAAGCAACGTTTATACAGTGAAGATGTGTAACATTGGAAAAAAAAATTAAGAGTTTAACCGTAATGGTAATTAATATTCAAAAGAATGAAAAAAGGATTTCTAAATCATACTATATTTTTTGGGACATTTGAGATATATCAGTTGCTGTGTTTACATTGAGCTCTTCTGATTTGATTGAATGTCCAGTCAGAATAAAAATACATCATATAAACATGTCAGCTGATCCAACTGGAAAGAATTTTCAAACCAATCAAGGAGTAGTTTAAACCTTTCACGATCAGATCATCAGCAAAAGATAACCATGTATAGACTCATTCCGATTGTTTTTGTGGTGTATGTTGTTTCTGCACATGCTTGGACCATGTGGAGGTTACATGATATGTGTCAGCAAAGCAGAATAGGACTGTGGCGGATACATTTGTTAGAACCTGAAAGAGTTAAGGATTAGTGAGCATTTTAAAGGCCAAAAGGTTAACAAAAAATAAATAAAAATTCTGAACTAGAAGGAATTGAACATGTCATAAGCGTTATCATGTTAAATCTGCCCATCATGTAAGTACAACTGAGTGAATCACTTTATCTAGCCTCCATTTATTTCAGTCCGCCAGATGAAATATTTGTCTATGTAAACTTAGCTAATGACTGAAAGAAGACAAATTCCCTATCTCTGATCATTGTGACACCAATCATATTCATTGCAATTATGAAAGAGGATCTATCCTCGTGAGAGGACTCCTAGTTTGACACGCTCACGCTCCGTTGAACTGTTCCTGCAACTCAAAAGAAAAAAAATCTGCTCTCTTTGCAGGCCTTCAGCTCAGTGTGTTAGTTGGCTGTGATTCTTACTCTCTTTATTCAGTCTCTCCAAGAGATGCAACTTCAATACTGGACAGCATAGCAAAACGCGGCAAATAAGCTACGCACAAGAGCATCTTAAAAATCTAAAATTGGCATTAATCGGGCCTGAAAGATTTTTATGAACTCATGAGTTTGTGTGATTACAAAAATAGTTCTTAAATATTCATAAACTTTTGCCAAATGTTTATTAATTACTGTATGGGTTATGTCAATTTTGTGGAGCACAGGAATGGTGCTTAAATTAACTTGTTGCAAAATAATAAACATGAATGATGGAGGCTAAACTTAATGAAGAAACATAAAAAAAAGGCCTGATTCAAGAGATCAAGATTAGATTACTTTTATAAGAACATAAAACACATTTTTCTGCATTTATAGAGCACATTTTCTCCTAAATTGCCTCAAACCAACTCCTTTTAGTATATTAGGAGATTAGTAACTGCTGGAGCAAGTTGGTCACTGACCCTCCTGATGTATGATTGGTTTTTCTCTGGGTACTTCGGCTCCCTCCAACAGTCCAAAGATGCAGTATGCATCTTAGGTTAATTGGTCACTCTAAATGTCCCTAGGAGTGAGTGTGAGTGGTTGTTTGTCTTTCTGTCTGGGCCCTGCAATAGACTGGCGACCTGTCCAACAGGGTTGCCAGATCTGACTGACAGTTTCCAGCCCAAATGCAATGTAAAACCCGCCCACCTCAATAAAAATCTCAAGCTCTCTGGAACCTCATGTAAAAACCATAAAACTATTCCATGTGTAATAAAGAACGCGTCATAAGCACACAGTTGCACTGAATAAACAAAGAAAAAGGGTAACAGGCTCCCTGATTAGTTAAGAATGAATCAGCCTATTAACTATTAAGTCAGTTACACACACAGTGCATATGCAACAATGACTACAACAGAAGTGCAAAGTATGTCAATTGCCTTCTCTTGAAGTGAAGAATGTTGAACGCGAACAACTTTGTACAGTCAGTGAAAGACGTAAAAGCAGGCTAACACATGGAATCAAATCTCTATTTTTTTCCAGCCCAATGTAGTCAAAAGAAGCCCAGTTGGACAGAAACCAGTCCAAACCAGAAGCGGTCCAATACTGCTGTCCAGGGTCTTTTCTACTTCTCGCCTGGTAATTGCTGGGATAGGCTCTACCTTCCCCACAATCCTCAATTGAAATAAGTAGTATAGAAAATGGTTGGGCTCTTATTATCTGTATCTTCATATTGGCACACCTAATACTTTATTCTCATTGTTTCTTTTATATTCTGCTTGTAATGTCTGTGCGTGCTCATGATCTTGGAGTCGTATTGCCTTCCAGTTAAATTACCAGGGTGCTTACACATGCTAGGAACAACAGGTACACATGGTTCAGTTCAAAAGTAAAGACTAACAAATTGACTTCACTCTAACAAAAAATAAATAAATAAATTGGAAAGAAAATGGCAATACAGTCTCTGTTTGCTATGATGGAAAAACTTACAAATCCTCCTATACAGATAAGCCCAGAGCTCCTTTCCACTGAGAAGTGCAACCAATTTGCCAACTTTTTTAGCCAAAAAATTAAAACAATTAGGCAAAATATTAATTCCACACAGTCACACAGGAAAACTAGTCTGTGTCTAAAACCCAGAAATAATTCTGATGTTATGTCGCAATTTAAAATGGTTGATTTAAAAATCCTACAAGAAACAGTTTGGCATTTGAAATCAACAACATGCACTCTGGACATGATACCATCCGACTTTTTAAAAACAGTTTTTACTTCAGTAGAAAGTGATCTCCTACTGAGGCATGAGGCATTTTTCCCAAGTCACTAAAGATAGCTGCTATTAAGCCACTCCTAAAGAAAAGGACTCTAGATGCCTCTGTAATGAATAACTATAGACCTGTCTCTAACCTCTCTTTTATTTCCAAGATTATTGAGAAAGTTGTATTTCACCAGCTTAATGACTTTTTAAATGAAAGTGGAAATTATGATAAATTTCAGTCTGGCTTCTGACCTCATCACAGCACTGAAACAGCTCTGGTCAAAGTGTTAAATGACATTAGGTTGAATACTGATCCTGGTCAAATATCAGTCCTGGTTCTGTTGGATCTCAGTGCTGCGTTTGATACTGTAGATCACAGAATCCTGTTGCACAGGCTGGAAAACTGGGTTGGACTTTCTGGAGCGGTCCTTAACTGGTTCAGGTCCTATTTAGAAGGCCGGAGTTATTTTGTTACGATCGGCAGCTATGAATCCGAGCGAGTGGCCATGACTTGTGGAGGCCCCCAGGGCTCAGTCCTTGGACCCCTTCTGTTTAACTTTTATATGCTTCCTTTGGGTCAAATATTACAGAACTATAGCATTAGTTATCAAAGTTATGCTGATGATACCCAACTATATGTGTCTCTGTCACCAGATGACTGCAGTCCAATAGACTTATGTCAGTGTCTGGAGCAAATAAACTCCTGGATGAGGGAGAATTTTCTACAATTAAATGAAGACAAAACTGAGATTATTCTGTTTGGTAGCAAAGAGAAGTGGGTCAGCATTAGCAAACACCTGGAGACACCTTAAAATCATGACCAAGTTCGTAACCTTGGAGTGTTGATAGACTCAGACCTGACTTTCAGCAGCCATATCAAAGCTGTCACTAAGAAGCTTTTTACCAGCTCAGAAACATCAACAGAATTAAAAGTTTAGTCTCCCAGAAAGACCAAGAGAAATTCATCCATGCATTCATCTCCAGTAGACTGGATTACTGTAATGGTCTTTTAACAGGACTTCCTAAAAAGAGCATTAAACATCTGCAGCTCATCCAGAACGCTGCTGCTAGAGTTTTAACCAGGACTAAGAGATCTGAACACATCACACCAGTTTTGAAATCTTTACACTGGCTTCCAGTCAGTCACAGAATAGATTTTAAAACCCTTCTGATTGTTTACAAATCCCAGAATGGTTTAGGCCCAGAATACATCTGTGATATGTTCAGAGAATATAAACCTAGCAGGGCTCTTAGATCCAAAGACTCTGGTCAACTAGTCCAAACCAGAGTCCAGACTAAACATGGAGAAGCAGCATTTAGCTGTTATGCTGCAAACAAGTGGAACAAACTACCAGTGGAGATTAAACTTTCACCAAATGTAGACATTTTTAAATCCAGGTTAAAAACATTTCTTTTCTCATGCGCCTCTGAAATCTGCATGTTAACTTTTTTTTTTTTTTAATCTTGCTTTTAATCATTTTAATGTAATTTATTATTTTATTGTGATTATGTGTTGATGCCTTTTACCATTTCTAAATATCTGTAGTGCCTTTGTTTTATGTAAAGCACTTAGAATTGTCCTGTACATGAAATGTGCTATACAAATAAACTACCTTTCCTTGCCTTAAATATGATAATACTGAAATTAAATGCAGTGATTACCGAAGAAAGAAAGTTCAGTTGAGCCCAATAAAAAAATCATTCTCTCAGCCTTCAGGCCCATGCTGCTTTCATTCCTGGTTCACTTGACTTAACCTTTCCAATCATTATTTTATGTGTATGCATGTGTGTGTGTGTGTGTGCGTGTGTGTGTGTCCTTTTACATTTTGCTACTTCATGCAACTTTAATTGTAAAGTCACAAAAAAAAAAAAAAAAAAAAAAGTCCAGTATTCCTCAGAAATTGCTAAGGCTAATGGCTCTGCTGAGAGTTCACATCTCTCACATTCTGAATTTCTCCTTCTGTTACCTTTCCGGCTTGAGCTGATATCACTCCTGTGCACCCTTAAAATCAACAATGGATGTTAAAAACTTCACACAGAAAGTCTTAGCTTCTGTCTACCTTCCATCTTCGCTGTCTGGAGATAAGAATTGGGGTTCTGCACTTTAGGTTTTCCCTTTTTTCAATCTTTATTCACTTTTTATACTGTTCTCCCTGTTATAACTTGACATTTTCTACAAACCATCTCTTTATCCATACTGTCACTCTTCCATGAGGTAATAATACCAGTTATATTTGGCTTTTATTATTGTATTGGTTTAAAGAAAATGAATGTGTCCATAGCATATATAGAGACAATGCTCTACCTTCATTATATAACAACTTCTTCTACCTGCAGCAGGTACCACTGGACTATTTAAACAGTGTACAAAGGAAAATATGAGTATAAGAAAATGTTTGCAACGGTGTGATATTTCCTCAATTTTCCATTTTATGAAAAAAAAAAAAAAAAAACAAACAAACAAACAAAAAAAAAAAAACATTTTAAAGCAATGCATAAAACTAGCTTTGATAGACAGATAGCCAAACAGTAACAAAATATCTTAGTAAAAAGAGAAAGGATGGGCAAAAACAGGACACAGGGATGAGTGCACTGCAGCTTTACATGGTATGCCTTCTCACTATCCGTCAGCTTATGGAAATGCACCGGTACCCTCAGCCTGTTTTAGCTTAGCAACGTGCTTGCCCTTAAATATATGAAAATCTGCCCCTTTCGAGCGCCAAAATCAGCACTTTTGGAACACACATAAGCAGACACAGATGCATGAAAACATACACACGTACACGTAGTTTGGCGCAGTCACGCTTGTCCTCATTGCAAGCCATGCATGTGCACACATACACACACACACATGCACACACACACACTCTGAAAGTCACATTGTGATGTCTTGAAATGCCTTTTATGCAGATTGAGTACAAGCCCTCAGCTGATCAGAATCTAGCCTTGAATTTGATATGCGATTGAAAGGAACAATGTCATTCCAGCTGGGTAAGAGGGCCTGTCGGCCCCCACAGCTTCTTCTTCTAGTCGGCAAAAGTGTTTTCTTTCATTAAATTTGAGAGTGTTTCTTGCTCAACATGTATGACTTTATGTATTTTCTTTTTTATATTTTGCAAATAGTTTCAAAGTGATTCACACAAGAATGGACAAAATAAAAAGTTTACTTTTGCTTAAAAAATATGATGAAATGATTTAGTTGCAAAAATAGCGTTTTGTGTTTGCTATGATAATCATACACATACATAACTAAGCCAGTTAAAGGCCTATTTATGCTTTATGCAAAAGAAATAAGCGGATGAATGGACACTTTCGTCCATCTCCTGCGTTGGTTACGCACATAATTTGCTCGATTTTCACTGAGCTTAGCCATCCATTATTTGGCGCAGAAGACAGAGCAATACCACTGGAAATCGCGAGGACAGTGCTGAACAGATACAACCAACAAAAAAAAAACAAAAACAAACCAGAGAAAAAGAAGAGTATCAGGATGGGGGAAAAAATCAGAAGAAGAATGAAGACAAGCACAACAACTGTAGAAACTGCTCAAGCTTCTAAAGAAAGATTATGTGTGAGTGTTTAAGGCATGTTGGGCAGTTAGAAAAAACTTTCCAGTGATGCATTACTGCTGCCATACGGTGTCTGAAACTGACATCAGCTTGCAGGAGTGAACTTTGAACTCAGCGCTGCCTACTAGTGGAGGAATTGACTTGAAAAACCATGACAACGCAAAAGATGTATGAAAGTATGAGAATGTTGACGAATGAAAATGTTTGAAACAGACCTCCCTACGAAAGGGAGCATAATGAGCCTTAAGTCATTTGCCAATTAGTTACATGCTGGCTTGCAGATTTTTTTCATTTTGCAACAATGTTGGACACATGTTACCATCCTCAACACACTCATACACGTGGGCTTTCTAAAGAGTGATGGCAAGGTCTACACAGCAGAGAGCCACTGGCTTGTGTATAAAACCCTTTTTTATATTCTGTCCATGACTGCTGGCTGAGGTTAGCAAGCAGATCACATCTATTACCTTGCTAATTCTACAGCTTGGCCTTTGCATAATAAGATGTGTTTTCTTTGAAAGGGTGTAGCAGAGCTGAGGTAAGGTGGGGGTTGGGAGGTGGATAAGGGGAGAAAACAGACGGGGTAAGTAATCAAAACATGTTGGCAATGACTCAATGAGTGAACTTCATCATTGTAAAATTGGCCTATGAAGGTAATGGGGTTAATGAAAGTGTTTTTCACTGCTTTGGTTTCTGCATGATGACAAATATAATGTTTCCACTAATTTGCACCTTCATTAACTCTTATTATGTGAGCATTGCTAAATCCAAGGCATTTAACAAAAAAATTAAATTAATTAAATTAAAATTAAATTAAAAAAATAAATAAATAAACTTTCCGATTTCTAAAATAATCTTTAGGTTTGTGATCAGATGGGTATACAAAGAAAGGAATCAAAATGGAAATTTTAGGCACTTTAGATTTTTGTTATTTAATACCATCATGGAAGTATTAAATATCAAGAATTTCAAATCTGATTACATCTAGTAGTGAAAATTACAATTCCTCACCTAAGCCATCCCTTCTAGGGGTGCAGCAAAAAACTACAGAGGGTTTAAAAAAAAAAAAAAAAAAAAAAAAAAAAAAAAAAAAAGGTGTTAGGTAAGGAGATGGACCTGTAGAATTTTAGTTTTACAAATTGCTTTTGTAATATATTACATATATTAAATTATATTACCTAAATTTCCCTGAGGCTCTCCGAAGGGATTAATAAAGTATTTCTATTCTATATTAAACTCAAATGAACAAATATTTCAATAACACAATTCTACACTTAGGAAAATATAGTTATGAATATATTATTGTATATTACACTCACCCACTTAATGTATAACTCTTCTGTTAAAGACCTCACCCAATCAGAAAAATATCGTAGCCAAAGGACTCAACTTTGCCTAATTCCCACAAAATCATGCAAAAGTGGAACTCATCAATGCCATTGAATCAGCAATAAGAAACATCATAGCAGAGGCAGAAATACAGAAACTAATTGACCATTTATGCTCCCATTACATAAATAGGTACATCCATTTCAAATGTTGTCAGCCCTCACTGCCAACATATTCTCCATTTACAGTGGCATGATTGTTGGGCAATACATCCACGACTGGGTAGAGTTCAAAGTTTACTTCGGCGTTCCAAGAACTGACTCTTCACTGTGTTCACCCCCAATTCACATCCAATTTCCTCCCAACTGTTCTTTAGGAATTCTGTTTATTTACAGAGGCAACATAACATCATAGATGTGTTTATAGTGCTGTATACATTTACACAGCCTCTATTTAAAAAAAGATCAGCCATTTCTGTTGTCCACTTTTTTTCTATTTGTTTTGCTTGTCACATGTGAGCAATACCATCTAACGCTGACACTATGATTTCTGGTGGTACAGCTCTGTTTGCTGTGTTTGGACACAAAGCCCCAAGCTCTCATACATGAGATGATAATATACTAAAATACACAACGTGAACGGCTCCACCCATATACATATTTATATTTGACTTTGAACATAAATGGGCCTTGATGATGATTGCAACAGCAGCACACTCCAAAACTAAAGGTCCTCCCATCAACTTTATTTTGAAAAACAGTATCTCTCAGCACAGACCAAATCATCACCATTTGCCATATTTGAAGCTGGCTTTGAGAGAAATCATGGAGTCAGTTTGCCAAAATCTAAGGAAACAGCTGTAGCAAGAGGCTCCCAAAACTATTGGACCCAATTCACTCTACCCAGATTTGTGCTCTGATGGACATTTGGCTCTAAAAAGACAATGACCCCAAGCCACTGGCTTAGATATGTGCACAACACCTTGGTCAAAATCAAAACTCTCAAGGATGTCATTGAAATCATTTGATTAATAGAAACAATTTTACAAGGGCGACAACAAACTACTTTCTTTGGACTCTGTTGACTGAAATACATAGACCAATACTTGACAAACTGGCTATCAGAGCTTTGAACCATTGTGCTGAAAATGCCCCAACCAAATTGATGAGAAAAGACATGTTAAACAAACAGGTAAAGTAACAAAAAAAGAAAAGGTTAACCAAAGCACTCTTGAGGTCCAAAATTTAAAAAGCCTTTAAAATTAAATAATGCATGGAAAAAGTTAAAATGCACCTACACGTTGTGGCACACTGCCTTCTTCAGGGTGACAAATCAGTCATTAGGACACCGGTGAAACCTATATAGGTAATACCAGGAAGTGACATCATGACCACATTAATAAGTGGGTGACCCGAATGAGAGGAAAAAGAAAAGACACACAATAAACACAAAACATTCAATCTCTAACATCAAAGTACAGCTGGGGAATCGAGTCTGGGACTCGGACTTGATTCGAACTTAAGTCTTTAATTGTAAGTCCAAGTTGAGTCTCAAGTTACTGGAAATGCGACTTAACTTGGACTTCTTATTTGAGACTTGTGAACAATATTATTTTCTTAATGATCTTCTCTCTGTCTGATCTCCTGTCTGCTGTCTTTCCCCAGACATAACGTGGATGTAACGTCAAAGGACAGACAGATGGACAGACGGACGGCATGAGAGGGTCACTGAAGTCCTCGCTCGGCTGCTGTCTCTGGGGCCGCGGTTGGACCTGCCTCCTTGATGCCGATCATCCCCTGGCTTCCCTATTCCCTGCAGGGAGGAAAGTGGTCACATCTCGCTTGGTGTGTGGGTGTGTGGTGTGTGAACTGAGTGTATGCTGGTTTTATTTTTTCCTGTATGTTGGGGGTATCTGGCCTGGGCGACAACAGAACAACAGCGGTAGCATCATGGTTGAACTCATTGGCTCTACATTGTCACTTGAAGTGAAGTGGCTGGAATTGGAGGCCAGGCTTGCTTTGAATTTGCCAGTAGCAGGACAGGCTGGGTATTGATTTTATTCTTCTCCCCTGATGGCAGCAGCAGCGGCAACGGTATGGAAGTCCTGACACTGGAATTACGGATCGGACTGCGGTGTGAAGAGTCCTGCAGGAGCGCTTCCCGGTTGATAATAGGCAGGCCAAAAAAAAGCCCAGCACAGTCATACTGTACTGGACTATTTGGTATACCAAGGCAGTTCCTGAAGCAACTACTGGGTCTAGGACTGGCACAGCATCAAGTCTGACACATCTGAGGTTTCTAAAGACTTGCATTTTAAGTCTTCCTTTTTAAAAATAATATCCATCTGTGCTTCTCATTGTGTGGGTGTGGCCGAGAATCTGTCTTGAGATCAGTAACGTCTTAAATATCATTCCACCAGCTTAGTGCAACAGCAGCATTAACGTTAGCTTTTTATTACCTTTGTTCAAAAATAATTTTAACTCCATCAGATTGGCTCCATTGGATGTGTTCAGAAGAGGAATGAGATATTTACTGAACACAGTTTCCATTAACAACTTGGCCATGATCACATTAAACTGGGATCAGACCCACTGTTAACAATGTGGTTTTACTGGGTCTGTTTATTAGAAAAGTACAGCTGTTGCTGATTTAGGAATGTAAGACATATTTATTGGGTCTGCAAGTATTAGATCTCAACTAATTAAAACAGATTTTTGTTTTTTCAATTTTAAAAAAGTTTAGAATTAAGATTTTCTGTATCCATCTCGCAGACTTAATTCAAGCCCTTTAAAAAAAGAAAATGCTGATGTGCTAGTGTAGGGATCACTGTAGCCCTGTGGAGACATTGTCCTGCAGATTTTACAAGCTAACCCTGCTGCAATACAATTAGGTCAAATTATTAATGGGTCTTTAAGAGGCTTGAACAGAACCTGACAACAAGCTGTCACGTGGATCACATGTGTAGCAGCACTGCAATGTCTAAAACTTGGAGGACAGTTGGTGATCTTGCACTTAAATGTAGTATATTAGCCCTCCTCTCTACATTCAGGAAAAAAAGAATACTATGAATTGGAGTATAAGCATTTTAAATTTCTCATTGGTTCCAAATGGATTTTAGTTCACAATAAAATTCACGGATAAATTATGTTAAGAAAATATTTACCAATTTGAATCAATTTCCATGCCCATTTACAGGTTTTCATAATTTAGTAAAGTAAAGAAATTGTCCAGAGGAGAGGGACAGAGCATTGGTTGGTGTAAGCTAGAGTTAAGTGCTGTTACTAAATGCTGGTAGGTAAAGGGTGAGTAAGGATTTTAAATTCCTTGGATATTATAATGCATCTTCTAAGCAGACCAGACGGAAGACGTTGCATGGCAGATTATTATAACAAAATGGGACTTGTGACTTGACTTGGACTTAAAAAAAAGGTCTTGTGAGCATCTTTGCATCAAACTATACACATTATATCTGACAATACCTCTGTAAACATCCCTGCCAAACAAATATAGGCTTATTATAAAAAAGAAGAATAATCAATTTCCTTGTTAAGGCCAGGATGTCATGCTCTTCAGTTAGAAAATCTAAAATGTCTCCTGTTGTAGAAGGCACTTGAGACAGTCACCACCCCTTCGAGAAGTAGTGAGCACTCCAGCCTGTCTGTAATGTTTAGCCATGGGATACTTGTCAGTTGAAGTCCTGATGGCATAAACATGTTCAGACACCCTGTCACTCAGTCTGCATTTAGTGCGCCCCGCATAAAAACCACCACACTCACACTCTAACTTGTAAATGACGTGTAGTGTTACAATTAAAATCATAATAAAAAAAAGGGATGAATGTGGTATGTCCTAGGTCCATTCATGTCTTTAAATTTATTACTTTTCACAATGTGATGACAAAAGTCGCAGTTCCCACGTGGATGGTTGCCTGTGGGTCTGGGGCCTTGGTTATGGATGCCAGGTCACTGTACACAAATTTATCCTTAAGCTTAGGCACTCGTCTGTAGGAGAAGCCCGGGGGTTCTGAAAACACTTCACAAAGAACAGGATCACTTTCAATTTATGCTCCAGCCGCGTTTTATAATTTACTTGACCTGAGTCGCTTCTCAACTGTACTGGGTGACAAAGTATATCTGTTTAGTGTTTTAAGACCTGTGAAACTGTTTGAGAAGCCTTTTTCTCTCCAGAAAATTTGCATTGTTGAGATACCGATTTAGCAGACTAGGCCTGTGTGGCGGAGACCGGTGGTTCCATCACCACCACAAGTCTTGCAAATATTATTGGAGTGATTGGTACCACACAGATTAATTAATTGTTTTATTGAATGTTAAAACAGGGGAAAGTGTTTATTTGTTTGCAGAGGGGGACTGGCCATCCTGCCTGTGGAAAAGAGAACTTAAATTAGTATTTTAACATTTAACAACATTTTGGACGTAGGCCTAATTTCCTGTTTAAGAGTTTTCGGAACAAACCATGTCAACGAAGAGGGGTGGGAAGTAGTTTACATAAATTAAATGTGTATTTGAAGCATGCTGTAAAATCATTAAGTGGATTATGTTTAAGTATGTACATATGTAAATATTGATTCATGATGTTTGCTTTACAGGTGTTATTTTAAGTAAGATATTTTGTGGATATGTTTTAACTTGTTAGAAGGTTGTTGACGGTTGTGGTTAAGACATGTAATACATTTTGCCAATCCCAGGCTTAAATGGACCCAAGTCTCACGCCTTTTTTTTTTTTAATTTTTGGGATCGTCGGCCAAATTGACAGCCTGTATCCCCTTTGTTGAAACCTAGCATGCATCTTCTTCACCTTCTCTTTAAAATCCTCATCTTTGTCAAAAATGTGACGCAGCTTTTGAAACTGTCTGAAGAAAATATTTTTGATTAGTCAGATTATCAAATCAGTGTAGAAATGTTGAAATAGCAATACAGACTACCATAGTGGGAAAGGGAACTGTGGCCAAAACAAATTTAGAGGCCTCATATATACAGTACAGTGTAGTAAAAAATGTTGTATGGTATGAAAGAACAGTTAAAGAAACCAAGTGTGTCACAATGGTGTAAAAACCTACTTTAAACAAAGTAAAAGGTCTCAGTTATCACCTATTTGTGGCACACACTCACACACACACACACATATATATACTTTGTTTTATTTATTTTTTACCGATTGTGAATAAAGATTAAACCACTCAGCTAAAAAACAAAGAAAAAAAAGCTGTCAATCAAACCTGAGGATAAGCAATATGCAGGGGCTTAAATGCCATTTACAGATTACAACCCTGTCAACACAAAAAGGGAATTAATGCATGCATTAACAAAATCCAAAAAAAGAATGAAGAATAAACACAAAAAAACAAACGAATCTTCCCTTAAAATCCGGGCTGTATGTCTGTTTGTGACAACTAGCGAAAATCTGCCCCTTATACTTGGCTATTGTTGGTATGAGTGGACAGTATAAAAGCTGATGGGCTACCCATCCATTAAACCGCAACAGCTGATGAGGATCTAGACTCAAACATGACACGACAAGACAAACAGCAGAGCGACTTCATGCGCTGGAGTGCAATACCCCTCAGCACACAGTCAAGTCAGCCAAGTCACATGCCTAAGAAAGCACACATAATATTAATACAATTTTTGGGTTAATTTGCATTCACTCTAAAAATCAGAGCAACATCTTACTTATCTTATGACTGAGTGCAACCCCTCCCACAGGGAGGAGAGAAGGAAGAGCAGGCCAGAAACATTGCAGAAGGAGTTAACCCAGCATCAAGCTCGATCACAGCCACTGGGAAAGTCAGACAAAGGCCCACCTGCGGAGGCGAAGCCACTTAACCCAGGCAACTTCCAACACAGCTGCAGCAGCCAGTAAAAAGCTGCACTGCAGAGAAATAAAGCAGGTGTAACACCCAGAAACCCAAAGCCCCAGCAAGCAAGACAGAGGAGATGATGGAATTTAACGATCGCGGATGAGCAGAGTTGCCAGGATAAACCAGCCATGGCAACTGCTGACATGCAGCACAAAAAACAAGGACGCACACTGGCCACAGTTACATGATGTTTTTTATCTTGGAAATAATAATTATGTATACATCTTTGAATGATTCACAGCACAACTCGAGAGTTCTTGTTTGAATTGTCCTGAGGCTACCACAGACACAACTAATTAAAACAATATGACATATTTATGTTACTATAAAATTTGAACCTTTAACACGTACAGAAAATATGTAAATATGGTATTCAAGCAAAGTTTATAGTGTGAAGACGAGTGAAAATGTAAGTAAAATTAAACATGAATGACTGGTGTTAAATTTTCATTTTAAAGAGAATAAAGAAAGATTTCTAAATTAAACTAAACTGTTTAAGAGGTATTTTACCAATAAGTGTACACTAATTCACTATCACTAATCTTTGTGATACCAATTACGTTCATAGCAACTCATGAGAGGGGGTCTCTTCTGGTTGGAGGGTTTAGAGTTTAGTTGTACTGTTCCTATATCCAAAGGGAAGCAAAGTTGGGTGGATGGGTCCCAGCAACGACAGCAGATCATCTGGAAGCTCATTTGTAACTCTTTGCAGGCCTTTAGCTTAATGTCAGGTCTGCTGTGGTTAATCTTCTCTTTTCTGTCTCACACATAGACAGGACTGACAGCAAAAATCATGGCAATACTCCCAAGAACAATTTACAAATCAAACCTGGTATTAATTGCAGGGACCAGAGAAATGAAAAGAAGCTCTTGTGAGTTGTTCTGATTACAAAAATAGTAACTAAAGGGTACAGCTGTTGCTGATTTAGGAATGTCATACATATTTCTTGGGTATGCAAGTTTTGGATTTCAATTATTTAAAATGCAGAGTTTTTAAAACTAAATTTAAAGTAACAATTTCCAAATAAGCTGGCAGAAAATGAAAGAAGAAAGCTGAAACTGAACAAAAGCCTTAAGTTAGGTAGGGGAGACCGGGCACAGTTTTAACACGGGTCAGTTGTAACACTTGCAATGGCTCCAATCAGGGAGAAGTTTGGAATCATCTGATTAACTCTGCACATGCTCAGTTTAGTCCTTAGTTTGCATATGAAAAAGTATTGCTTTGAGGTAAACTCAGCAAAATTTGTGAGGGAAAATTTTTTTGTTTTTTTCTTTTGTTTGGTTATGTGTCTGTTTAGCTGTCTTTCAAACAGGTTATTTATGGTAATGTTTTAGTTGTTAGCTCTATGGCAAGCTAGCTTATTAACAATGCAGGACAGTTGTAACACATTTGCATGGGGAGGTTGTAACAGTTTAGAGAATGTTACCATTAACCACAACTAAATTTGAACAAATGTTTGAGCAAAAATGTCATTCGAATGCCAGCAATTTGTTTTAGGGCACATTCACAGCAGTATAGTCAGGGGGATGTGGTTTGATTGGGTAGGAAATCAAAAATTTCACACCTTTGTTTGGTTTGCTTTGACACTGCATTTTACTCAGGTGGACCAAATCACTTTGTGCATTTCATGTTAAAATGTATAATTTAAAGATGCACTACGTAACTTTTGCAATTTTCCTAGTGATCTGCCCCCTATGGTTGGGCTAATCATGGATCCATCTTGCATCCTACCTGCACTGTGACCTCTCTCCAGCCAGTAAAAGACTTTTGTTCTATCACTGTCTTTCTTTTCCTCTCTTCTTCCAATAACATCTTCTTGTGTTTCTTTGTTTAATCATGGTGCACATTCACATGCCGGTGTGTTTATATCCATTTGCTAGTGTGTGAAGTGAACTCAGCTGCAACATCATGCAGCGACGTGGATAAAAAAGTTGTAAAGTGCAGTTTCTCAGCGTGAGGACACAACTGGGCAGCAATGGCTTCAGAAATATGCATGATTGATGTCACTGTGTCATCTAGTCTGGAACGTGGAGTTTTAAGTTGGAAAAGTTACATAGTGCATCTTTAACTCCTATGTTCTGTGGGGCCATAGCATTTTTGTTTAAAAGTTTTGGATAAAAAGCTTTCAGTATCTTAAGTCACTGTCATGGTCTATTTTAAATAATGTTACATTTCACCCAAAGGCATGTTACAACTGACCCCGATTATGGGGTCATTTCAGACCACAATATATGTTAATCCAAGAGCAATGTAACCCACATTTATGGGACACTGAAGTTAAGAAATATATTAATATCTAAAGCATTACATTTACATGATAGCTTAGCTATGTAAGAATCCCATAACTTACATATTTATTTAAGTGACAGTGAAACTCTGGCAGGTGTATCTTAACCAGACAACAATGTGACATACCCTTCTTTTTACATTTAGTTTGTTACTGTTGCTTTATTCCATGTACTTGTGGCACACATAGCTCAGTTTCTTCAATGTAATTTTCAAGGTCAGTTAGTCCAGTGATTACATTAAAAATATTATTCTATAGTTTGTAACAGTGTGATATGTAATTGTCAATCAGTTGCCTGATATTATATAGCCCTTTTTTGCAGGCAGTTGTACAGAATCACTGCCAAGGTAAGCTCATGAATTGAAATATCATTCTCAGAGCAACTTGTTGTTCATTTATTGGGTGATACAGGGGCCTTAGTAGCTGAATTTGTTTCCAAAACGCATGGTCATGGAAATGTCAGTGGAGTTAGACTGGCCTTCTCCCACTATCTCAAGCACAGAATGGTGCGATAGAGGACAAGGACAAAGAAGCCATACTCTTTCAATAGTGGAAGGGAAAAAAAGAGGAAAAGCCAGGTTGCTAAAGTGGAAAACTGAAGAATTTTAATAACATGGCCTAAAGGTTAGAGGGAATGAAAAAATGGCAAATGTCAAAAGCGAATTATATGTATTCATCAGTCAAAAGAACAGTGCAACCATTACTAGGTATATTTAATTTTCTAAACCTTACCAAATGGCTTTGGTACATATTGCATTGTATACACATGTACAAAAAAACAAACAAACAAACAAAAACAAATCTATATCTATAAATAACACATGACTATTTTTTTTTCTTTCGGCAGACTGGGGTGCAAACAAAAAGGGTTACAGGCCACAAATGAGTTCCCATTTGACAGTGCAATCTTTTTTTTTTTTTCTTTCCCATGTTACATAGATTTCTAGGTCTTGTATAATAACTGCAGTCTGTGTGGCTTGTGTGTAAATAAGTCTTAATACTGGTGAGCAAGTTACACTTTAATAACATTGAAGTAATAATAACAATAAGAAAAGAAAAAAATCTGAAGAATGGGGCAAATTTCACACCCAAGTGCTTTCATAGATGTTAGGATTATTTTTCTCCTTTGAATGCTCCCCTTAAAAAACTAACCTCCCTGGTGAGGTGTTCCAGGGACATTAGATTGGGAGGATGCTCCAGGTAAGACCAAGAACTTGCTGAAGGGACTAGTTTCTGGGCTGGCGTAGGAACACAACAAGATCAAACTGGAAGAAGTTGCTTTGGAAAGGGAAAGTCTAAGCTTCCTTGGTTTGGCTGCTGCTCCCAAAACTGAACCAGAAAAAAATGGATGGGTGGATGGATATTAGTGGTGAACTTACACAAGCACACACACACACAATGACGTTAATAGAGAGAGAAACTTTTATACTTTACCAAGAAATTTTCTCATAACCTTTGACAAATGAACGCATGACATCTAGTTTGTTGTCTGAATTTTTCTGACTATAACCATAGACAGGATGAATGAATGTGCACATGCACAACCTCTCATGTTGCTGGAAATACGTAGCAAATCCACAAAATGCAGTGCAGAATTTTTCATATGATATTCTATGAACAGGTAATAAGAGTACATTGATGCTGTACATGAATGAGGTTCAAAGGCCACTAGTATAGATTGAATTCTAATTAGAAAGCTCATTTACAAAGATTATATTTATTATTAGAAGGGAAACAACAACAACAACAATAATAATAATAATAGCAAAATCACATCACCACCTGTTATACACTAGAAATATAATCAATAATGACAATAATGGGAATATTACTCACATTTTTTGGTGTATTATGATGATTCTATTCTGCAGACCTCTAGAGCAACCCTACATAGTCTGGGAATAATATATTTATAACAGATCCCTTAAGTTGTGCTACCTAAGATTCAGTCTTCCTTGGCAACTTGTACATTGTGTTCATGGTTTTTCTTCTCAGACAGCTGTTGGTAGGTACTTGCCACTGCTGCCTGGGAGAGCCATGTGGGCCATACCATTTCAGAGCAGCTCTGACCCAGTCATCATGCTATAATGATTGCTCCTTGTCAAAGTTATACAGAACTTTCATGCTTACCCCTGTCTCCCATATCCGACATATACACAATAATAACCGACTACTTGTCTAATAATATTCTGTATCCAGGCTGTTGAATGTGTGTAAATTTGATTTTTACAAACTTGTACTTTCTAACCACACACCCCTGACAAGTGCATAGAAGTGGTCCATACAATATATTTTAAGGTTTGAGCAATGGTCATGCACATACCAAGAATCACATGTCTGAGTCTCCCTGACATACAGGCAGCATTTCAAATAAGAGAGTATCTCCCACAATAGAGGCCACCCTCTCTTCATGTGCTGTCAGCTGCAGCTTTCTTGCACGCCCACCTGTGACAGCCACATTCTGCTGGTGCACAGTCACCCTCCTCACATCTACTTCAACGTCACAACTTTTTTTTTTTTTTTTTTTTTAATTTTAGCAAATGCGCTTTCCTTTATCATCAATATTTATTTATCTTATCATCTCAAGCTGCAGTCATCCACCTGTAATTAACACTGCAAAATTCCTGTCTTTATTTTTACCATTGTTCATTGGACAAAAGGGGACATGAAGGACCTTTTGTCTTTTGTCATTCATGTAAGGAATCAACTAGCTGATCTACATGCATTCTTTATCACATTCATGAAGATTTATGAAGCAAAGGGTAACCTTAAATCAGGCAAGGTTTTATACATGTGGATATTCTTGCATGTATCTGCTTTTGAAAATTTGTGACAACACACTCTCCTTTTATATAAAACCTGTACACTATTTATAAATTTTTGTATTTAGATCCTACATGGCAAAGACGTGTTTCCATTTACAGAAATAGTTTTTTCAATACCAATCCTCCATAATGTAACAGACTCAGGGTTTTTCACAGCTACCTTTCAAGTATAAAATGGAGGAAATTTGTTACTCTTACAATAATTGCTTGAAGATTTTGATGGTAAATCATTTGAGCTGTGCAGACCTCCTCCACTCCAATGAGCTAAGCTGTGAGACCCCTCTGTGTTTTTTACAGAAAAAACAAACAAAAAAAAACTGGATTGTGGAGTAAAACAGGTCATTTATGCAAAACCAAGCAACTACTGTATCATTATAACATGAAAGCTATATGCCTTGTTAAAGGTTGCCAAATACCCCGGTAGTCCTTATGCTCCATAATCCCTCCTGCTGGGCTAGAAAATTCCCATTTAATTAGAATTCAAATACCACTTAATAAGGTTAACATACCAAGGCTTGTATTTCAGTGACAAGGCAGAGAATAGGAAGGAAATTACAAGATGCCAAGGAGTTGAGTGGATTCTTTAAAATGTTGTCAGTGCAACCGATGCAGATGTCTAGATATCTGTGCCTTCTTCATAGTCACTGCAAAGTATATTGCACATCATATTGTTATTGCAGACTAAACTAAGAGCAACAAAGATAAAGAACATGAGGGCTCAGAGGGAAAAACATAAAAAGAATAAGAGGCCAATGGAAACAAAGGCATCACTCATTAGTTGCAACAAAACTATCAGCAGTAAAATACACACAGCAAATAGATTGTGCTCAGTTTTTTTCTGTCAGCAACCCTGCATATATGAATGTACTGTATGTCTGCACATTAAGTAATACAGTCTCCCTCTCTCTCTCTCTCTTTTGATTGGTTTATCAGTCTTATGAAGCATGATGGGATATAATAGTACAGAAAGAGGAAGCCTTGAAATAAGAGTAAGGGGTTATGATGGAAGGACAGAAAGATGCAAATGACACTTAAAGCCCCATTAGTGACTTTTTAAAGAAAATATGTGCAGCACATGTGTTAGCAGAATGACGCTGGCTAAATAGAGTTGTGACAAGAAAAACACTGATGCAGGGCTCATGTAAGGCTCAGGGAGTAACTATTTCAAAACAAATCGCAGAGGCAGACTGCAGTGTCACAAGGTTAGCTTCACCTTCATGAAACTTTAAGGAGGCATCAATGTATAAAATATGAGTTTTAGCCCGTGCAATTGCTGCTAAATAAATGCAAAGCTTTGTCAGCTGAATGTTGCACCAATCAAAACTAATATCGTCAAGTTGCTGGATTATTTTCCCTTGCTAACCCTCTTGTCTGCTTGACACTTTTCACAGATTGATGTGTGTGTTGCAAGGTAATATCTTTTAATCGTGAGTCAGATGTATAACCCAGCCAATCCTTTTTTTTATTTGATATCCTTGTCATGATTGATAGATATCATCAAAATTAAAGGCTCAACTTTGAGGTCAGGAAGAATGATTTGCTGTCAGTGCTTCTTTAATACTGAGAGGAGAGATGGCAAGTCGTTTCTCTTTGGGGACAGTAGGAGAAAGAAGAAGGGGGTGGGAGAGAGGAGGGGGAGAAATGGAGGTGGGCTGGTGTGGAAGGATGGTGGGGGCTTCAGGAGAGCGTCTTATGAGGTTATTAGGTTTTAATCAATATGGTATATGGCCAGAGGATGATTGGAAAACAAACCTAATCTGGGAAGCAATACGTCTCTCATTCATCTCTTTCCCTGTCTCTCTGGTGCATCTGCCTGGCTCTTACAGCCGCCTTACTACATTCAGTGCACATCGCAGCACATCCTGGCTTTCTGTACCCAACCACTTAAACAAAGCAAACAAACAAGCATTGCAGGCATCAGAGAAACTTGCAGTTAGAAACTTTTGGGGATGTGCAGATTTGCCTGAAAAAGGTACTGAAACGGTTGGTGTCATTGATGGATATTTAACACGACTGTGCTTCTAACATAGCCTCAGGACAGTTTCTGAAACCATCCAGCCAACCAAAACATTATATATATTGATCTGTGTCTTGCTAGCTAGTTTAACAACTCATAAAGCTAACTTTTACTATTTTTTCTAAACTTTGTGTTTAGTCTTCACTTTATATTGTTTTGCACACACCATATGTAAAGTTTTTATTTTATTTTTTTTCATTCTTTTCCAGCTTAATGGGAGAGAAGTTCCACCTGTAAAAGACACAAATATAGTGCAGACATTATATCAACCACCCACTGAAGTACAATATTTTCTAAGTTGATCTTGGTGTGTCAAAAATGACGAACAATTTATGACCAACAGCAAAAAAGCTGTGCAACACTTTAAGTGCTTAAGGACCCATTTTCCCTTGTATTTAATTGTAAATTATTGATGGCTAAAAAATCTTTGCAGTCAGACCCATATTGTGGGAATGCTATGATGGGCAACTGTAACAGTGAAAGGAAATTGTGCACGGCAAAGTGAAACTGCTTTGATTTGCAACAGAAGGGCTCAAAATGTTGTTACACTCTAAATGTTTTGATAGCATGTTGGAAAGAATCTCTTGTAAAAGGAAAGATGTGATATAACCTGAGTTGTTGCAGGAGGACAACACGGCAACTGAGAACGGAAAGTGCTTCCTTGAGAAAATTGGTGTCATTTAAAAGAGTTGAACTACTTGTGCTTTTCCAAAATGTTACAACAAGATGCAAAGCATGACTTTGAAGGGTTTACATTTGTAGGATAGATAGATAGATAGATAGATAGATAGATAGATAGACAGATAGACAGATAGACAGATAGACAGAATTTTATCCAGAAATTCTCCAGTTTTCATGTTGCAAAGCAAACAATACACAAGTTTTTGTATAATTGTAATATTAGGGTACAAGTCTTGTCCCATCTTGTACAGTTTAATAACTGTTGGTTTTATACTGGAATTTCTCAGGCTCCCGGGTTCTCCCAGTGAACTTTGTGAACTTTAAGGCATTTTTGGTACATACCAGATCATGGCAAAAATGTCATAAATCATTTTTAATGATTTAATTCCAAAGGGTGAACCTTCATTTATTACCTACATATATATTAGATAATACCTAATAGCTATATGATACCTCTAGGTATCAGAGAAGATTTTCATGATGCCCTTTATTTATTTATTTTTTTTTAGATGTTATTTTAAATCAGTTCTGGTCACCTATTACAGATATTTTTATATGTCGAATTTTGTTTTATGACCAAATGCATGTAAAAAAAAATGTTCAATAAGAGAAATCTGATATTAAGATTTTGTAAAAGATGGCCATATTCTATCTATAGATATTATTTCAAGTTGTGTTATGATGGAATTCACAAAGTCTTGACATTAAAGATTTTTCTTTTTTTCCTGTATCTGATGTGTTTTTGTTAATGTGTTAACACAGCCCCATGATAGCAACTATCTATATCTATACATTTCCCTTCCCATTAGGCCTCCCTCAGACCAAAATCTATAAACCACTTTTCCCCTCTACCTGTATTCAAGTGCTGATAACTATTTTATTAGATCATTTCAGTAGAAAAATTCAACTTACATTAAGTGGCAGCCAGACTGAAAAATTTAAGTAGGATCCGACCTTAAGAGAACACTGAAAAGTTTCATTTGGTTTAAATTGAAACAAGTAGCGGGAAAAGCTGAAGTTGGTTTGGTTTGACTTAAAAATAGATGCTTGGAATTTTTAAGATTTGTTAGAAAAGACAAACAAAGACATCAGTAGAGGAATGCTAAAATCAAGAACATGCATTTGAACCTTATTATTGTGAAGCAGTGGGCAGGGCTTAACAGATTAAACGATTCTTAAAGATAAAGAAGAGAAACGTGGCTGCTTTGCCAGCATTTGTATATTATTTGACCCACAAATGAGAACAGCTTGGATTGGGACATGTGTGTAGGGTTGACAGTTTCACCTGCAAATAAAGGTACTATTCTTCATCCCTGTATTATTATATTGCTATTGTTGTATTCCCTCAAATAATGGCTCTAATTGCTAAGGCATTTTTGGTTACCACCAGTTTACATTACAGAACAAGAGAAAGTAAGGCCCAAGATGAAAATTAACAGATGTTTCCTTTAAATCTGGGACCTAATCTTGTCTCTTTTCTTTTACACAGTCCAGGGCTTTCATGTTGAGATGAATCAAGTGAGAACCTTTGCTAGATGTATTGGGAACCAGCTGGGAAAACAATCATTCACAGATGCAGAACATGCTGAAAGGATTCCCACTTGGCCTGAGGGTGATAGGGATTTTCCTGCAGAAGCTGGATGTAATTGGTCTGGAAAATAATAGGCTGCTTTTTTTCTGCTGTGTTCCTTAATGAAAATTGAATGATAATCAAGTGGAAGCAGATTGCCGCCAAGACTTGCAGGATCTATAATTACACATTTAAAAATGATCATTTTCATACACATACATGCACACTTGTGGCCAATTACCAGTCATGAGTAATCTTGCAAAGCTGAGTTAGCAAACATAAGCTGAAAATCATGTAACAAGGGAATCTCAGACCATGTCAGGAACTGTGCATTTATGGGATGAGCTACAGTAGCAATGATGAATGACTTTTTTGTAAATGCTTTCTTAAAAAACAAACCAAAAAAACAAAACACAAAATTTAAATAACATTGGGTTCATTCTGAAATATATTTCTCTCACAGTCACACACATCTGAGTGGAGTCACTCATGCATACAGCATACAACACAGCATGCACTGCTGTATGTACATTCAATCAGCGTTGCTCCTCCCATCTTTTCATCAACGCGCCTGTAGATCACACAAGATGTAATTTTGCACAGCATGAGATGATATCACATTGTACATGGCACTAGGGAGAGTTGTTGAATGCATAATGCACAGCTGCCTACCCGAAATCTAGTGTATGTGTGTTGGTATATGTTTGACCATATATTTTTCTCTTCACATTTATTTAGTCAGGTTGGGTAAACACAAGCACTTACCCATACCCGACTGACACGATGACCACACTTACAACAAGGTAATGGGGTGTGTGGAAGGGGGTATAAAGTGGGGTAAAGTGGGAGTGTTTAGCTATAGGGCACCACATTGCTGCATGTTAAGGTAGGGATGGGTAACTCAGTTACTTTAACCCTGCTGTTTTTTTCCTTGCTACATCAGCATGTTGTTCTGCACAGATGCAGATGTGACACTGCCCTTTTCTTTCAGACTGCTACTACACCACCCGTCAGTCTTTGCACATGGTAACAGAGCCCAGGAGGGGGAGCCTGCAACAGAGCATGACAAAATATTTCTTATTGCAGATGACCCTAATCCCAGAAAGTGAACTACAACATTTTAATTCTTTTAGGGCACATTTTCTTTTTTCAGAAGTTACAGGAGTTACGTCACATTTGTGGGAAATTTTAGCTTATTGAGGTCCAGATCATACATACTGAGATGCCAGCCGAATATTTAATGAATTATTTAATTTAGATCTAATTTAGATTATGCTGACAACAAGCAATTTGGAACAGAAACCTACCTTGCACAGAAATAAACGGCCATTCCCATGTCTCGACCCATGTCATTAATATTTTACAGACAAATCTAATAGTTTTGCATACGAAAAGGCTATGTGCGTGTGCATAACTCATTAAAGCCACACTATGGAACTTTGCCAGATTTTCTCAGTGACGCCACCCCTAATTTGTCATCCACCTTGCATCCTACCTGTACTGTGAGTTCTAGGCAGTTAAAGTCAGTCCGGTGTTGACTCTCACCTCAATCTTGTTCTGTCCCTTTTTTTTCTTTCATTTCCTGACCTTCTCCGACAATGTCCTCTTAATGTTTCTCTGATGAATCAGTCACGGTGCACACTCAAAATGGCCAATGCACTGACATCTGGTCCTAGCGTGTGATGTGGTGTGTATCATGAAACTCAGCTGTTACATGACACGGTGTTCCAAAAGTGTGGTTTGTCAGCCTCGAGACTCTGCTGGACAACAACAGCTCCAGGAATGTACAAAATCAATGTCAGTCTGTCATCACAATGAGTCAGAAAAACATATTTTTAAGGTCATAAAGTTACATAGTGCTGCTTTAAATATATATGCATGTATCACCAGACACGGACAGACAAAAATGCATTTACACCTATCAGTTTACAGGTGGAGCCTCACAGCTTTGCATGTACATGATGCATTTAAATGCTGGTGGAAAGCTGGGTCATTTAAAATTTCATTGGATTTTCTTCTCCAGTTATTTAAATGCGAGAAAAGATGCTTTCCCACTATGACAGAGTAGTTCCTTGTTGGTTGATAGATAGATTGATGCCTTCAAATTTATTTCTATTATTCTCCTGTGGGTCCTAAAACAAAAACCCAGATGATCAGACTGTCTTGTTTCAGGTGAGCATTTTTAAGATACATTTTATTTCATCTGAATATTTTTTTGAAATCATGTTTCTACTCAATCAGGACTACATATAATTTATATGGCCAGTAATTCTAAAAAAAAAAAAAAAAAAATAATAGACAGTTATTTGCAGTAGGAGCAACTTTCTTCCAAATTGTTAAGATCTTGTATGTAACAACAATATTTTTCTGTGTAAAATATTCATATCTGTGCATTTTCTTAATTTGTGCATGTGATATTTATTTTGTAGTCAGCAGATATTTGTGTGTGCATTTGAGCATACATTTGCAAGTACCCAACATTTCTCACAAAATATATAAACCATGAATTACACACACACACACACACACACACACACACACACACACAATGATATTGAGTCAATTTTCTGTCCATACATACAGGGCAAGGATCTCCAGAGACCAGAGATCAAACATATCCTTAAATGAAGAGAATGAAGCTGATGGAGAACACAGATAAAATTGCAGAACTGGTTAAGCAAAGAAGATAAACAGAACATGGTGTGCAAAACAAATAAAAAATAAAACTGGTAAGAGGGTCAACCAGTTGGAAACATTTGTAAATTTGTAAAAACTTCAATTTTATTTAAATGTTCTATGAAGAATTTCTTGTAAGTGCACAATTGTGTTTAATTTAAAATACCAGCTAGTTCGACAGTGTACACTGTTTATTCACTACAGCAAACAATTACAATGGTAGATTTAACAATGGCCATGTTTAATTAATAATTTTATTTGGGGTAGCCCCTCCCTAATCCAAAAACACATGCTTCATTTTAAGTGGTTATGAATCACATTTAATTGTGCCACAGTGGCATGGTTGCAAACAGAGGTGCTTCCTAAAAGCCACTGCACAACATACACATATAACTCGCATTAACAGAATTTGAGGGGAGAGGAGAGATAGGGAAGCTCAGGTATCTTATGTATGATAGCCTACCTCACACATGCTGCTGCACACATGATATGAGACCAATTAGTGCTCAGAGCACGTTACTGGAGTTTTGATTGGTTGTTTAATGCACCATTAAGAGGTACTGTACAAGGGCCACACAGGGACCAACTACTACACAAAAAAAAAAAAAATAAATAAATAAATAAAGCAAATCAGGTAAAACAAACAAAGACATAAAAAAAACAACAAAAAAAAAACATTGCTATCACTGAAGTCTGAATATGTATTTTGGTGTATATTCAGTGTCATTACTCCACGCAGAGGAAGGACTCGAAGGCAGATCTTCAGGCAAAAACGTTTTTTTTTAAAAAAAAGAGTTGTGTTGATGAAGACAAAGTCCAAAAATACAGATAACTAGAATGGGCTCAACATGGAAAATGTGATGGGTTGATGAGGGACAGGTGTGCAATCCTGTTAAGTGCAGCTGCAGGTAGAGAGAGGAGAGACTGAGCAAAATTAGGAAGCCCAGGGAAAACCAGACAGGTAGGGAATGATATTCAGCATTTTATTTTTTTAATAAAACTATTTTTTTAGAAGAAAAAACATAGATTGCTCAAAAGCATTATTAATATCACTAAGTGTCTCATTGCTTTTTGTTTCTTGCTTCTTGTTTATGTAATTCACAGCCCGAGGAAAACTCTGTGCCAAAAAAGAAATCACTTTAAATTAAAACGTTTGTCAAGGTACAAATAAGTTCTGTCTAAACTGTAAATAATGTTTGGACAAGTAAAATCACTTCAAGTGTCCCATATACAATGATTAAAATCTAATTAAACTTACTTGTTTGTCTGTGGTACGGCAGGAATATGCTTTTCTTTTTCAAAGACACACACATACACACACATTTAGAAGTGGACAGCCTAAGTGATGGAGCTTTCTGTGTTTGGAGGAGGACCAAGTCATTAGGGTGATTGTATCAGAAGCACCTTTGACCACAGATCATGGAGTGGATAATTGGCCCTGGATTTGCAGCAAAGAGGGAGCATATGCACTACTCTGCTGGGTGTCAGTCTGCCTGTGTGGCTTTGGGTACTTTGCTTGAAATTGTGACTTAAATTAAATTTTTTGCCAAGATGTAAAATTATGATGCTACCATGTTTTGATGGGGCTAAGATGGTACTTACTTTTTTTTTTTTTTTTATAAATTCTTTTTATTAAGTAATCTCAGTCGATCAGAAACAGAAACATTCTGCATTTGTATGGTACAGTTTTTCATTTTTTTTTTTGAAAATAAAATATACTAAATAAACAAAACAAAATGGAGAAAAAAAAAAAAAAAAAAATTACACATACATACATGTATATACATATACACACATACACATACATACACACATATATACACACACATACATACATACACACATGCATATACATATACATACATATACACATACATAAACATACACATACATACATATACACATATATACACACACATATACATATATATACACATACATACATTGGTCCCCTAACTACCCTCCCCTTCCCTATAATTCTCTGTATTTGCTTATAATTTATATGATTTAACCAATACATTTGACAAAGACTCTTATACATCATGGGTAAAACAATTCTGTAATATAGGATTATAATGATCCAAATATGTTCAATTCTGTCTCCCTAGTCCATTTTCATTAGGATGTTCAGAAAGGGGGTCCATGTTTGATCAAACTTTGTTAATGTCCCTCGTATTGCATGTAGGATTTTTTCAGGAGTACAATATGACGACAGTTCATTAATCCATTGTTTCTTGCTTGGAGGGACTGTAGATTTCCAGTTTTTGAGTATACATTTTTTTGCTGCAGAGGATGCCAAAAGAACGAAATATTTCTTACATGAAAGTAACTGTAATGATGAAACATCTCCAAGTATCCATATTTTAGGGTCCGGATTTAAAGATAGACCACACACCTCTGATGTTACTTGGATCACATCATTCCAATACATTTGCAATTGTGTACAACTCCAGAACATGTGTAGTAAATCCCCAACATAAATTTTACACCTTTGACATTTATCGGTAACATCCGCATATGATTTATTCAATCTATATGGTGTGAAATATATTCGATGGAGGATGTTGAATTGAATTTGTCTATGTTTAGTAGAAACTAGTAGGGTCTGGAATGAATTTAATAACCTACTCCAATTTTCATCCTCGTATATACAGTTCAATTCCGATTCCCATTTCTCTTTTTTTAAACTTATCTTATAGGCTGGTAAGTTATCTATCACCGTTTTGTAAAGACAAGAAATAAGGCCTTTCGTGTTAGTACGTTTGGGATCATATAGACATTTTTCATATAAAGTTTCCTGTGGTTTATTTGGATATATTTCTGAGGTTAAAGATTTGATCCAATGCCTGATTTGTAAATATTTAAAAAAATTGTGTCCTGGTAAATTATAAAGTTCAGATAATTGATTAAAGTTGGCAAAAACATTGTCAATATAAAGGTTACTAATTGTTGTAATACCCTTTCTACCCCATATTTGGAGTATACCATCTGCTATGGGTTTAGGAATATTGGGATTATCTCTGAGAGGGGTATTACTGAATGTTTGTAATTTCATATTTATAATTGAATGTAATTCGTGCCATACATCATAAACGTTTATGGTAAGAGGGTTTGATGTTATCGTTCTGAGTATTTTTTTTGAACCCACAAAGGGAATGTTTGATAATGGTATAGGTTTAATTTCTTGTTGTTCTATCGAAATCCATCTTACATCCTTTCCTTTTGAAAAAGTCCACATCCAAAGAATGCGGAATTGTGAAACTAAATAATAAAGTCTAAAATTGGGTAAATTTAGGCCACCTTTAGAGTAAGGGGCTTGTAGTATCAAGAGTTTAATTCTAGGGATTTTTTTTTTCCATAAGTATGCTGATATTAATTTATCCAAATCTTTAAAGAATTTTTTGGGAATTTTAAAGGGTATACACTGAAATAAATATATAAATTTGGGTAAAATATTCATTTTTATTGTATTAATTCTGCCAATTAGGGATAAAGGAAGGTCCATCCAGCGCTCCAGTTCGGTTTTGGATTTATTAAATAATGATTTGTAATTCTCCTGGAAGACCTTCTCGGGAAAAGAACTAATGTATATACCAAGATATGTAAAACCATCAAAGCACCATTTAAAGGAACCAGGGAGTAGTTTTATCTCTTGTTTTGTCATATTAATTGGGTATGCTTCACTCTTGGTATAGTTTATTTTGTAGCCTGAAATTGCACTATATGCATTAAAACATGCTAGAAGAGATGGAAAAGTTTCTAATGGTTGGGTTATAAATACTAATAAATCGTCTGCGTATCATGCCAATTTATGTTCTTCTGTGCCTATTTTCACACCTATGATGGATGAATCTATGCGTATTGCTATAGCCAGTGGTTCAATAGCAATGGAGAATAGAATGGGGGAACTTGGGCATCCTTGTCTACAGCCCCGGAAAAGTGTAAAGGGATTCGATAGAATCCCGTTAGTCACAATCTGTGACTGGGGGCCATAGAAAAGTGTTCTCACATATTTAATAAATGTTTCCCCAAAGTTCATAGCCCTCATAGTCTCAAAAAGAAAGGCTGGTTCTATTCTATCAAACGCTTTTTCCGCATCCATAGAAAGTATTACTAAGGGGAGGTTTTCTCGTTTGGCAATATTCATAGTGAGAAATAATCTCCGCAGGTTGTCTGCTCCCTGTCTGTTCTTCACAAAACCTGTTTGATCTGCATGGATAATTGTAGGGATAACAGGTTCTAATCGCGATGCTATTATTTTAGACAGCACCTTATAGTCTGAATTTAATAAACTAAGAGGTCTGTAATTTCCACATATTTGTGGATCTTTTCCGGGTTTTGGAAGCAATGTTATGGTTGCTAGTCTTAATGATGGGGGTAAAGTTTCTTTTTCAAGTGCCTTTTTAATCATATTTGTAAGTGGTATTAATAATTTATTCGAAAATGTCTTAAAATATTCAATAGGAAACCCATCAGGTCCTGGGGCTTTATTATTTTGTAAAGAATTAATAGCAAGTAGGACTTCATCCTCGGTAATTTCCCTTTCCAGTATGTCTTTATCAGTTTTATTGATCTCAGGTATAGGAAGTTGACTCAAGTATTGTTTTATTCCTGTATCGTCTAAATCAGAACTATATAGTGATTGATAATATTTAGTAAATTCCTGATTTATATCATTTACATTTTCCAACTGTCTACCATCCTCTGTTTTAATACTTTGAATAAACTTCTCATTATCTTTCTTTTTTATCTGCCATGCCAGTAATTTGCTTGTTTTATTACCGAATTCATAATAATGATAGTTAGTTCTTGCCATTGCTGCCTCGGCTTTACTTGTGCATAAATTATCGTATAAAATTCTCTTTTGTTTTAAAGTGCCAAGTATTCCTGCTTGTTTTGTTCTTGAATGATCAATCTCCAGATCTCTTATTTCTTTTTCTAGTTCTGTAAGTTGTTCTTTCTTTTGTTTATTCTTGTATGAAACATATGAAATGGTATGTCCCCTCATGAAAGCTTTAAGTGCTTCCCATATGTCAGAGTCCGAGGCAGAATTTAAGTTTGCATCTAGATATATGTCTATTTTGGTATTCATAAATGAGATAAACTCTGAATCTTTTAATAAATATTTTTGAAATCTCCATGTGGGGGTATAGGGTTCAGATTGGCAGAGTTCCAACTCCATTTGTATGGGATTATGGTCTGAAATCGTGGCTGCCAAATATGAACACAGTTTGATTTGGGATAAAAATGAATTTGAAATCAAAAACATATCAATTCTTGAATAAGTATTATGAACATTAGAGTAACAAGAATAGTCTTTAATGGTCGGGTTGCGCACTCGCCATACATCACCAAGTCTTAGTTCTTTCATACCTTGAGTCAAGGCCTTTGCAGATTTAGTTAATGCATCAGTTTTTGAATTAGAGCGGTCCATTAAAGGATTTAACACTAAATTATAATCCCCTCCCATGATATATGGGGCGTCAAATTCTGCTAGTTTTAAAATTAAATCATTAAAGAATTGTGGATCATCCAGATTTGGACCATATAAAGATACCAATATAACCCTTGTTGTGTTTATTATACAATCAATCAAGACAAACCTGCCATATTTATCTTGTTCTTTGGACTTTAATTGAAATCTGAGATTTTTATTAATAAGCAGAGCTACGCCTCTAGCATTAGATGAAAATGAGGAGAAAAATACATGGCCGACCCATTCTCTTCGTAATTTTAAGTGTTCTATATGTGTGAGATGGGTCTCTTGAATAAATGCAATATCCGTATGTTGTTTTTTAAGATAGGTCAATACTTTCTTCCTCTTAATGGGCGAGTTAATCCCTCTTACATTTAATGAAATGCATTTTATTTTCCCACTCCTATTCATTTCCCTTTTTTTGTATAACTGTTGTATTTTGACTAGTCATCAACATTAGGTACAAAAACAATTTCTGAGTCTTTGTCAGGTGTTTACCATCTTCCGCAAATACAAGCTTGTCCTTAAATGATATGTATCCCATTATGTTCCCCTTATATAAAAAAAGGAAAGAAAAATAAAAAAACAAAAACAAACCACTCTTGAAAACCCCTTTAAAAAAAAAAAAACACAGAGTGGATGGGGTAGCATCACCTTACATTGAGGGGTCCTCAGCAGTTTTCTTGATATATCCATATCAGTTTTAATATACTGCTGCTCCATAATAAAGAAGAGAATGTAATATAATAAATATATTTCCTCATCAGGTAATATTTACTGAATGAAAGAGAAAACAGAAGATTGGTGAAATCAATTCAATTTTCGATTCATACTTGGGATACCTGTTACTTAGTATAACTTCATTGTACCAGATCCATCTTGGAAGTGTCTTACCCCTCTTCGCCAACAGTAGTTAGGAAAGTTTCAACTTCAGCTGGTGTTGAGAAAAGTTTATAACCTCCTCCATGTCGTATCCTGAGTTTAGCTGGATATCGGTTAGCATATTCAATGTTTTTCTCCCGTAGTTTTTTCTTCACTTCGTTAAAGGCAATCATCTTTTGTTGCACCTCGATACTGTAATCCGCGTAGAAGGAGATTCGGTTGTTATCCAGCAAGACGGTTCCCTTTTCTCTAGCCAGGCGCAACACCTTATCTTTATCTCTGATGTTCCGTAACTTTACAAGGATGGGTCTGGTTCGGCCTGTTGGTCGTCCCAAGCGATAGGCCCTCTCGATAGTAATCGGGGTAGAAAAGTGTTCCTCACCAAAGAATCGGGGAAGAAGTTGCTCCACATAATCCACCAAGTTGTCACCCTCTTTCTTCTCCGGGACATTTACAATTTTTATGTTTGATCTTCTGTTTTGATTTTCTAAGTCGTCGACCTTGTCTTTGAGAAACGTTATTTCTTTCTCCATTTTGCCTATGCGGGTTTGTGCATCGGTCATGTTATCTTCATTGGCTCCAATTCTGGTCTCCATTTCCTGCACCTGTGCGGCTAACATTGATATTGATTGTTCAATCTTTGTTAGCGATTGCTGTATATCTTGCGTCTTTTGGTTTATATGCCCGGTTAATTCTTCCTTCGATTCACGGATTACTTTCATCAGTGACTTCAAAGTTAGCTTGTCCTGGTCTGCCGCCATCTTTGCCGTTTGTTATACTCCGCCTGGCAATTGAATGAAACAAGGTCTCGAAAAATAACTCCAAATTCACTTTGCCCAACACAACTGGTTGGATTGAAGATGGTACTTACTTAATACAGGTAAGTACAAAATAAAAAAAAAAAAAAAAAAACATTGTCAAAAATATCTTATCTTCATTTCAAATCAGAGACGTTACACATCAAAGCTGTGCATTTACAATGAATATGGTATGGAGCCTCATTTTTTATTCTCTGAATATCAAATTCCTTTAGAACGGGACTGATAGCATTGGTTTACTGTAAAATACTGTGTTAGCTTTACTAGACAAAATAAGTGATGGTCCTCTGATGTTTAGGGCAAAATAAAATTAACACCTAATTGTTAACACTTACCGCTAAGGTTTATAATGCAGTTTCTTTATCTAAGATACAGTATAAATCCTGCATAATGTATTGGAAAGATACAGGTAGTCAATGAATCATCAGTGAGACTTTAAAAATCTGGAACATCAAAAGGACTGCCACAGTCTTTCTCCATCTTCCTTTTACTCTAATATTATAGACAAACTTAATTTCTATCATCCATTATAAAAGTCGAAGTAGTTTGGGTTGCACTGTGCAAGAGGTGAGGTGAGGAAAAACTTCAGTACAGAGAGGAAGAGAAGCAGAGGGGAGTTATTATAATTGTATTAAAATGCTTTAAATATATTTTATAAGCAGGTGAGCATCTCTGCACCTTGATTTGTTTATACTCTAATTATCTGCATCAGAGAGGCTGACTGGTGTATCTATGTGAGACTCATAGCAACATTTAAGCAAAGACAACAGTTTGTGACAGGAAGGAAAAGGGATATTTTATTTATAAAGCACCTTTCACAGATAAAAACCACAAAGTGCTTTACAATAAGTATAAAACATGCAGTGAATAAAAAGAAAAAGACATAAGAAAACACAAAATACATACACAGGCATAAACTCCTTGTTTAACTAAAACAAGTCTGTTTGAATAAAAATGTTTTCAACTGCTTTGTAAATGAATCAACAGAATCTAGAAATCTCAATGAGAAAAGCAAAAGGTCGATTGCCTCTGGTGGAACTACTAGTAATCTCTGATCTGAAGACTGCAGAGCACAGCCTGGTACGTGTAAATGAATAAGGTCAGAAATGTAGGGAGAAGCCTGACCATGTAGAGTTCGAAAAGTAAGGACCAGAGTTCTAAAATGAACGAGTAACCAGTGAAGTAATGTTAAAACCAGGATGATATGTGCTCTTTTATGAGAGAAAGTTAAAAGCTGTGCTTCAGCATTCTAGACAGCCTGAAGATGGTTTAGCTCTTTCTTATTTAAACAAGTAAAAAGGCTTTTACAGTAGTCCAAACAGGAAGAAATTAATAGATGTCTAAAATGATTTTCCAGGGGCATGGCTAAATTAAAAATTACCCCTAAATTCCTGAGGCTTGGCTGGACAAATGGGCTTAAAAGCTATATGCTGTTTAATTTGAGAGATTTTAGTGTCTGGTGCAATAATCAAAGTTTCTGCTTTATAAGAATTCAGCTGAAAGTAATTGTCATTTAACCACTGTTTGATGTTGGTCAAGCAGTCAGTCATGCTCAGAGGGTTTAAATGAACAATACAACTGAAGAACTACCCCCAGTTAAAAACCATTTAGGTGTTTTCACCATTTCATTTAAATAAACCCTTAATTCCTTAAGATGAAGCTTGTGAATCTCGAGTTTAGAATCCATAAACGTTTAATATTACGACAGTTTCTCTGAAAATTCTTAATAGGTTCAGTAAGCCAAGGACAATATTTCTTCAGAGAGACTTGCCACTTTATCAAGAATATCCAAGCATTACCTGTTTAAAGCCCCAATTAAAACATCTGCATCTCTACATTTCAACAGCAAGTGTTAATCAAACAAGGCAGAAAATTTCTCAGCAGTATCAGCATTTAGAATTTACCTTTGTGCCTTCATTTTATGAGGTGGAGGATCCAGAGGCAAGCTCAAAGAAAATACAACTATGATCACTAACAAGTCCATCATCCACATAAATGTTCAATATTTAAACCTTAAGAGAAAACAAGGTCCAGGGTGTGACCATGTATGTGTGTGGGTCCAGAGACGTTGTGGGTAAAGTTAGAAGTACATTATGAACAGGAAACTACAGCCATGTTACATGTGACAACATCGTTGTGAAAGTTAAAATCACCAAGAATTTAAACCTTCTTTAGCTAAAGCCTGGTACACACAATGATTTTGGGGCTGTTTTTGTGCTGATTTTGCCTCTTCCCGACCTCAGACAGCAAACGCTCGATCATCGTGAGATTTCCCTGTGCAATTATCATATGGTCTGTGGTGTGTTACGAGCTGATTTGTCCCGATAATCCGCTCTGATCCATTTGTCTGGCTTGGAGGACTTGATTGTAGATGAGTTGCTGGACAGCATCGTTATGTGTGTGTTGTTCTGTGATTACATTTTCTGTGCATACCACACACAGTACGATCGAAACAGATTTTTTTATCCTCACATGTGAGGTCTTGACCAGACAAAAAATCTCATAAGATTAAAAAAATCATTATGTGTGTACAAGGCCTTAACAATAGAGCAGGGGTGACCAACGTCGGTCCTCAAGAGCCACAATCCTGCAGGTTTTCCATGCAAACCTGCACCAACACACCTGACTCAAATTAAATGGATCCAACAGCCTGTAAGGATCTGCACAATGACTCATTAGTTTAAGTCAGGTGTGTAAGTGCAGGGATGCATGGAAAACCTGCAGGATTGTGGCTCTCGAGGACCGACGTTGGCCACCCCTGCAATAGAGGATAAAAAGTCTGTAAAATCAGTGATGAGAACACCTACAGAACAAGGAGGATGGTAGATTAACACACAGTAAAATATATTGGATAAACCAGTCTTTAAAATTTTACCTCAAAAGAGCTCAAAACATTTCAAGTTCATCTCCTTGCATACAAATCTGTCTTGATAAACAACAACAAGTCCACCACCACGGCAAGCCAAATAAGGTGAAAAGGAAAATCCTCTTCGCCAAGTAGAGAGGGTCGAGACCGTGGCGCAATGCCGTCTGCATCCTAGAGGAAAACAGGGTGTAAACATCAAATGTGACACATCCAGAGAGCTTCTTATTGTAACTTTCATGCCAGATCTGCAGCCTCTTCTCTTTGATAACCTCTTTGGATTATGAGGACTCAGGGTGATAAACAGGAGCCGGTACTCAGGTGAGGAAGGAGGATACTCAAACTGGGGTGGAAAAGTTTATTTGTAACTTTCACAACTGTCAAAAAGCTTTTCCATAGAGACTTTGATGCTCAACAAAGAACTCCAATCAAAAAGTCCAGGCAGTAGAAAAAGTATGATTAAACAACAGGGCTGGCATGATTATGAAAAGAATTAGTACATAGAGTATACATTGACAAAAGTGCAGATCAGCAATTGAAGAGTCAAACAGAGGCACCATCTCACCAGCATTTCCCTCATGGTGTTAGATCCATTTTTATGTCTAAAGTTAGAAGTCACTTTGATTTGAGATTTGATCATTTACATAAATGTTTTGGACGCATTTTAACATTAAGATTTGCAACAGTAATTAATGGCAGTGACACAATTTATTAGAGGAGAAGGGACTTTATCCAGGTTTACTGGAGTATGAAGTGATCTCTTATTCACTGCTTTCATTTTGTTGATAAACAACAGGTGACAGAAATTAAATGGCAGATGTTTGTCATTAAATGGGGGAGTGCCAGTTGGATAATGTGTTTTCATTCTGGTATCCTGATATTGTCTTCAGTAAATTTTGAAATGAATCTTTAGCACTGAAGCTAAACTATCAATTAATTGCAAGCATAGGAGCATAAACAGTTAAACAGCTGAAAACCATGAATTTATAATCATTCAATCAATAAATTTTTATTTATAAAGCATTTTTAATACAAAAAATGCAACACAAGGCACTTTACATTAAAAACCATTATATATATATATATATATATATATATATAAATTATCTTTTATTTATTTTTTTTCTTTTATCTTGTCCTGTCCACTATTATAGCAAGCAGAATGATGGTCGGGCTTCTGTGTGGTGCTGAACAAATTTGCTTTGCCATAAGAAGCTTTATGGATAAGGCCAGACTCCTTGGTCATGTTTCAAGATGGGTCGGATGGGTAGTCGACATCGCCGCAGACCCCTTGCGTCCTTTGCGTGGGCCGATCTCCGCCCTGATCTCACACTTGCCAAAATTCACTGTATGTTTACTGGACCCATTTCAGGAAAAGTCACAAACTGAGAGAAGTAGAGATTTTATTTAAACAGAGATACAAGTGTTTGAAAACCAAGAAGGTGAAATTTATCCACTTGGCAGCTCTAGTATTAACTGGTCAGCGTGTCTCTGTGTTTTGTTTTTTTTCTTCATTGGAGAATCATAAGATTCTCCAATTCTCCTATGATTTCATGATCTAGCAAATCCAGCTAGGTGGATTGAACTCTCAGGCCTCCCTGAGTGGATTGGCGCAAGGATGACTGCTGCCGGCCCCGCAGAGATGAACAGAGCGCAGGCACCAGGGCCCCAGGAGATCAATAGCAGGGTGTGTTCTAATGTGTGTGTTCATGTGGTTATCTGCTTGTGTGCACAGGGTTAGGGGGGTAGGTGGATGGGATGGGAGAGGGTATTAGGTGGTGGTGGGGGGCTTTTCTTCCAAGCCATCAAAGCTATTCACAGTTTTCCATAACTGTATTCCATTGTAAACACTTGCAGGCTAAATTGCAGCAATGCCTAAGGCGGTCAGTGCAGCGTCTATATGTGGCCACATTACTACCGCGAACATGCAATAAATCAAAAATCATAAACATTATTTATCATCCGTATTTTACTTACTTTTTGTGCTTTTCCCAAAAATCTCACTTCTTTTCATCCATTAGGACTTAAAATTGTTCACTTTCTGTGACGTAATGTCCGTTGGCACTCACATTGTGTGGTTTAAAAAAAAAAAAAATCAAAGCAAAAGTCTAATTTCAACTGAAGCTTTTGTGTTGCGGCCAATTGTGAAGTGTTGTGGCTTTTGTATTTGTGTTGTGACTTTGTATTGCTGTGACACTTCAGGGCCACCGTACTACACCTCTACCGAGCACTGACAGCCCTGCAGAGCTCCTTCATAGCCAGACTGCTGTATTCAAAGGGTGAAGGGAGAGCTTGGACGAGGTCCTCGATTCCTGCAGCAGTTAGACTGGAAACCTGCACTGCTCCCAGTAGACCACAAACACACTAAATAAAATCCAATATAATTTATTAATGTGCATACCAAATATTTCTTATTTTTATCATTCTTATGTTAACAACAAACAGTTGTGTGGACTTTGCATGTTCTCCAGCTATGCATGGGTTCTCTCCTGGCTTCCTCCCAAAGTCCAAAGACATGCATGTTGGGCTAATTTAAGTCTCTAAATTCTTGCTAGGAGTTGGTACAAATCTGATTGAATGCTTTTCTCTCAGTGTTCGTTCTGTGATGGACTAAGAACAGCTCAGTCCCCCTTCACAACCCTGTATTTGAATAAGCTGTTATCTTGAGAAAACTATGTTTTCTCGAGAAAAACTATGTTTTGATTAGATAACGGCTTATTCAGGCACTTGTTAACTTTGGAAGTGTAGCCTTACCTTACAGGACACTATGACTGGGGTTCATTTGCAGCACTTTGACAATAACACCCTTTTAGCAACCAACACTGTATACCAAGCACACTGTAGTTCTTGCTATTTTACCAGAGGACATGACGATTTTCAGTTGGCACCACATGCAGGCTATCTGCATTGGGAGGAAAGGTATCAGTGCCTGTGACACTATCATCTGGTGGCCAAAATTTACAATGTAATTGACATACCTTTAAACATGCAAATGTCAACACAACAATACAAACTGCAATAGAAAACAAATCACAAGTTAAAATAAACAACACTTTTAGCTATTTGTAAAAGACCCCAAAGGGTGCATTTGCTACTCCTAAGAAAAAGATTATATTAATAATTCATCACTTGACAACACAAGTATCCTATACCTGAGCTGTATGTTTTTGCCAGTTGAAATGATATCAAATAGTCATGAAAACAAATGTGTAACCACGCATGTGGCTATATTTATTTACAAAAACATGAGTATATATAACTACACACACCTAAAAAGGTGATGCACTTAAAAGGAGTCGAAGCTCTTTTTGACCGAGCCCCAGTCACCTGTGGAAAATGAACCACTTTGCAGGCGATCAGCACCATCATAAAACATAGTGAACGCATGCACTGTAACACCTCAACTTTACTGTGATCACATCAGAGATAATGCATCAAGCACAACGATGCGAAGGGCAAACGGGTCAAAGATTTTCTGTAGTGACCAATAAATATATTACAGCAACCCAGGCCTATGTGTTGCATTCATTAAGCACAGAGGCATTGGAGACTTTGACCCCCAATTAAGCCAAGATTGATGATGAACATGAAAATGTACTTGCAGTGATTTTGTAGGCAGTAAAAAAATACTTTGTGAAAATAAAACAGAATGCTTGTACAGCAGTTTTTCTGTCTCTGGAAAGCGAGACGTTGAATGGAGTGGACATGTGGTCATGCATGGAAGAATGCCAATCTGCAGAGACCTCCTCGCTGGAGAGTAAATCATTTCACAGCCACAGACGATCATTCTCTCAAACATGTTCTTGGAAAGGGACAAAGAAAAGGGAGTGGGTGAAATCTGGGATGGAAAAAGAGTTTTAAGAGTGAATGTGTTGAGGTTTTAAAGTTTTAAATGGGAAAGGAAACAAAAGCATCAATATCAACACTTGCCTTAAGCCATGCATACCAAGAACTTGTGCTGACTTTAATGTGCATGATGTTAACGTGAGTTAATCCTTTAAAATACCAACAGGAATGCTCAAAATTGGTAAGAATTCTGAGAATTCATCAACATGTATCCACTGCCAATAACATTATTGTTACATATTTTGGTTGTGTTCATACACTGTGTTTAAAAAGGTGATAGAAAAACTGTTTTGGGTAAAAGCTGAAAATATCCACTAATTAAATACAATATTTACATTTAATCAAAACATATCTTAATGCTGATGTTGTCACAGACAAGATTATGGCAACCCTGCTCTCTTTTCTTTTGGAATTCAAGAATCACTAGAATACAGTCTCAGAACATTTTCTGAAGTGGTCTTGAAAGACTTTATTATCTCAGTACACAGACAAAATAGTCAGCATTTTCTGGTCACAGGGATTTAACAGCATAGATACATATTGGCCAACAGATCTGCACAGAGGTTTTGGTGAAATCACCATTTCCAATTTGTAATATACCGTGTACTTCATAAGATTGGCGCCTTATCAATAAAAATAACATTGCTTTCTCCAACAATTTAGGTGTATGTAAATGTCTTTCGTGGATCACCATGTCGCTTCAAGGTTCACTACACAAAACTTGGAAGGCACATCAGCAGCTGTCCAAAAAGGTGCATAATAAGATTTGCACTGATTTTCATTTCTCAGAATTTAACAAGATTCTAGTTTATTTTGTAGATATAATGCAGACAGACAGAGTAAAATATTTTTAACAGCTGAATATAGTCCCGTAATGCATTACATAGCCACCCCCATCTGTAAATGCAGATGGAGTACTCAGAAAAATTCTGGCATGTCCAACATAAAAATAAATAAATAAATAAATCACTTGGAAAGCAGTATAGCTCAGACACATGGTTAGGGTCAGCAACGGTTCATCAGCCTAATGTGTGATCACTGTGAGCTCACAAGCTGAACTCAAAGGATTGCTTCAAGATTCAAAACAACACACTACTGCTCGATATAACTGAAGCGTAGAGCTGTCACCCAAGTTAAAAAAAAATAAATAAAAAAAATAAAAAATAGGAGCCTATAACGTAATAGTGTGATTGTTTTATTGTAAACATAAAAAACATGGACTTTAAACCATATTCATCTTGAAATGCCATGGCCAGTGAAATGTCTAATTTACCAAATGGGATTAAGTTGTACTTCATTGGAGAGATTTGGTGAAGCTTGGAGGACACTGTCATATTGTTGATGTTGCACCCTTAAAGCAGACAGGTCGTCTTTGTGTCGGCAACTTAATTCTCCCAGTCTCAGTGGTGCTTATAGCCTTTCTAATTTTCATTTTTATTTTCAGAAGACAGCAATAGGTGTAATCACATACATGTTTTTAACCAAAAGCAGCATACATACACACACTGTCTCACAGCACGCAGGCAGGTGACCTACCGTGTTGCCCATAACTGTACCACATGCCTTTGCATACAACAATAAATCAGAGTAGAACAAATTAATCCCTAAAAAATAATAAAAAACTGAAATGTTTCTGCTTGACCAGAATAATTATCATAACACATATTTTGCTTCAATATTTCTAGTTGGCAACAACATCTACATACAGTAGCTACTTTGATTCTTGCTCTTACACATTATAACGTGATGTGTTTCACATTTTTACAATAAAACTATCATGTTATAATGTGATAAAGTCCCTTTTATTCTGACAGCTCCATGTTTCCCTGCTATATCGATAGCTCACATAAAAAGCAAAGAAAAAAAAAAGTGCCCAAATACATCTAGACCAACAAACTGTCAAAACCTCAGCTTTAAGGGCATTTTCACAGTGATGAATAATGAATTAATCAAATGTATTTGATTGGCAGTATTGCTGCTACTTAGCTTCTTACAGTAACTCCTCTGGAAGCCGTGAGGCAGTACTTAGGCCCTGACACACTGTTTCTACATGTTGGCTTCCAGAATTAAACACTCTAATATGGGTTGTAGTTCATCTAAGGTTGTATTGACCCCATTTTAAGATCTTTTAGTCTTATTTATTTGTCCTTACTAAATCTTTTATATGTAGCAGTGGAGGTAAGGACCCAAATGCAGGCAGTTCAGGCAGGAGGCAGAAAGGTGCTGGTAACAGGGTTTATTTCCCAAAAACGCAGGAACAGGGAACCACACATTACAGGGAAGAAACCATACGGATCTGAGGAGGAGTAACTGAAAACCCAGGACTTAAATAGACTGGCTGACTAATTAAACACAGGTGGCTTGCATGAGCAATCAGACAAGGCGCACTAACTAACAGAAACACAAAACTAAACCCTGAACTCCAAAACCAAGAACAAAAACTAGAAACATGACCAAAACTAAACACATGAAGTCAGAACAGAAACCATAAACCATGGATTACTCAGAAAAATGAGTTTCGTAGTTATAGTTGCAGCTTGCATAAGTGGAAGCAAAGCATTCATATTCATGATGATTTTTGTAGTAAAAAACAATATGTCCACTTTCTGCTAATTACCTCTGTAGTCATAGCACAGATGGGACTGTGAGACTGAATCTCTGGTTCATTTCTGAACATCAAAACAGCTGAGGTGTGATGAGCATTTTATTTCAAACCAATGCATTAGCTTTAGAGTTTGAGTTTTAGAGTTTTAGCATGAAAAAAGGAAGTATTATGTGAAAGCTCATATATTTAGCAGTCTGGGTAATAAGCAGCCTGTTAGAGTTACAATTTGTTTTGACAAACAGACTGCAACAAATTTAAAAGTATTATGAATATTCTGAAAATTTCCCCCAGCAATCAGGAGCCATGGGCGCCTCAGAATAGCTGTGAAGCTCTCCAAACATTAGAATAATTCATGTCCATTTATCAGGGAAAGTCTGTTTGAGGATACAGCCTTTCCCTCAGTTTTAGTGAATTCTTTACACATTTTTAGTAGGTTTACCTAGGTTCTACAAAGAACTATAAATATGTTTTACATTCATTCATTGAATCACACAGGCAGAAATACTGCTTTTTTTTTCTTCTTTTTTTTTAAATTTCATATATGCGTTAGAGTTTACAACAATTTTTCCTACATACTGGTAATTTAAGTAATTAGGACATTGCAGTCAACAGTCAATAAAACAACTTTTTTTCTGCAAATTCTAACACAGGGACAATTTCAAACCCACAATGAACTCAAAAAGCACAAACTGCACATTTTGCCAAACTCTTGAATGAAAAATGGTTGAAAATTGCCCCCAAACAAACAGTGAAAGTCAGGGTAATGATCTCTTGTTATCATCAGTTACTGGTGGATGTTTTGCAAAGCTGGCTGGAGACTGCCGTTATATGTATAGTTTCAAACTGGTTGCCAATCCGTTGGCAGGCTTACTTTTTTTTCTTTTCAGGATTTCTTGGATCAGTTTCATAAAAATATGCTCTGAATTTTTCATAAAAACCATTGAAACTCCTTCCAGTGACATTGGTAGTTGAACTTAATTTTCTTTTTCCCTTTCGCTTTTAACCATGTTAATATACAGACTGACAGACAGTTTGAAAAACTTGCACATTCATTTGTTTTTAGTATGCTTGACTACTGTCATGGGGTTCTTACAGGTCTCACTAAAAAAATCTTTTAGGAAACTGCACCTAATCAAGAATGCTACTGCGCTTCAGATCACTCCTGTTCTCAGATCTCAACCTTGGCTTCCTGTGTGGTGCTGGTGTTCAAGGCACTGAATGGTTCTGGTCCAAAATATACAGCTCAAATCGTGGTTCTGTACATCTGATCTGCTGGCACCATTTGAGACACAGGGTCTTACAAGAATATCTGGGTCAAGTTTGCTTTCTAATTCAAGTGTTAAAACTAATCAAGGAGAATCCGTGTTTAGTTTTTATGCTCCTAATACCTGGAATAAACTACAAAACACCTGAAGTCTGCTATAATCTTTTAAATTGTGTCTAACACGTATTTGAAACCCTTTTTAATTAAGATAGAAAGTTTTCCATTTTCTTTTTTAATATATTTTCTTACACAGGCCTTTGTCATTAACAGTTATGATAATGATGATGGCATTGATATAAAGATGACAAGTATGATGATGATAATGACAATAATAATAATAATGATAGTTTATTTCCTGTTAGTTCTACAGTTGGTGATTGAGTTCCAATATACTCATTATTAAATATGTTGTCAATCACACAAAGTACGATCAAGAAAACATCAAAGCCCATTAAGATTTCTGTGAAATTAAGAGTCTAATTCAAAAGCATTAATGAAAAAACTAAGAATAGATTATATGGTTAAAATAACTAAAACTCATGCAAAATTAAACCAGATTTTGGATTTTTCTCTCTGCGGTATTACACTCTCTATTACACTGTCTCTTTAATTTGTGTGACAACTCTACATTTAGGACTCATTCATCAGGTTTGTTTTTTCTGATTCAAGTTATAGAGGTATGGATGGGGATAAAACCCATGATCTTTGATTTACAAGACCAACACCTTACCACTTGGCCACCATGCCTCTGTGGTAGAGAAGTGACCTGTCCCAGATGTCCCCTGTCTCTCACCTGGGTTCCAGCTTCCCCACAACACGTAATGGACAAAGCAATACTGATAATGAATGAATGAATAAAGAATGTGTTTACAACAAACATGTAAATTTTAAAAATTAAAAATTATGAACTGACAGAATTCTTGGTCATAGACAGTTCCTGATAAGTTGGCTACACTAACTCGTGACTCTTGGAGTGTTCTTCTGCTAAATTGGCAAATATTTTCACTGAATGGCAGCTCTCCCAATGGGCAGCTTTGGTGAATATATAACAGTTTCACAGCCACCAATCTGGACACTATAAATATCTTTCTGACTCATTTGGGTTGCAGACACACATGTTGCTTTTTCTTTTCTGGTGTGTTGAGTAGGACCAAAGAAGAATGTCGGTGTGGAGGACAACATTCAGATTGCTGTATTGCCACCAGCTTCATTGCTGCTATACTTTTGTGTCAGACTGTAAGACGTGACGGTAGTGATGTGCAGTACCACTGTTTTTATTTCTGATCTGATACCAAATACAATTTAAGCCAGTATCAGCTATACTGATGTGACACTTTGTTCAAGAACTTTAATTTGGAAAATTCCTTTCAAACCAGCCTACACCAAAAGAAAGAAATCAGTAGTTTATATACAGTACCAGTAAAATACATAATTAAATAAATAAATTCAACAATAGCTGCATATGTCTGTCAAAATCTACCTATTAAAATATTCAGTTAACCATTAGCAAAATCAAATAGATGTTATTATATCTACTCTGTCAATGGAATTTTTTCAGACTCATTTATTTTATAACTCCACTGGCTGTTTTGTTGCCAGACTCCCAGCTTCTGCAAGCATCCTTACCTGACTAAATCTAGACCTGTTGAATGGATATGAACTGATCTCAGGCACACACATATTACTCCAATTTGAACTTATTTAGGTATTTATTGTAACATGTACTTATTTCATCATTCATTTCAGAAACACCTTTATTCACATATAAACCCTTAATCGTCGCAGCCAAAAATTTCTATATAACATAACATTTCATGTAACCACAAAAATGGCAGTCTGACAGGGGAAGGCTATGCCCGTGCATACACTAATGATTACCTAACTCTTAAAAATAATACAATTAAACCAATTAAAAAATATCCAGGTTTTCATCTTGTTGGGCTAACTGTATCAGACTCAAGTGAGGCAATGGTTAAGATAAGGTCATGGACAAAATGGTTTTGTTGGCTCCATTTAAAATGTAAGTTAATGTTTATCAGCAGTAAGTTGGTTCATCTGTCTTGTCAATAATAGGGTTAAAATGTGGCAAACCTTGCAATTTCCCATGGTAAAAGTTTGAAGAAGGAAGTTATAAAAGTTGACCAAGGGCAGGTCAGAAAATCCCCTTATTTACAACATTTCCCACAGCACCCCGACAACCTCAGAGACTCTGGAGGACTCAGGCCTAAAGCTGCATCTAAAAGTAGATCTTAACCGGTATTCAAAACAAGCCTGTTGCAGATTTAGTTATAAGTTAGAATTTAACTATTGTTAATATCTTAATATCACAAATATTGTAATGAGATGCACATTAATACAAATTATGCACTGCGTTATGCTTCAGGTGTCTGTGCTGTGGCTGTTAAGCATCTGCCAGTTAATTAACTGATTATTAGGCAAATTAGCACATGTCCACATGAGGAGGTGAACCATTTACAATGCCCAATTAAGCAAAAAACAAATAAAGAAGCACATCATGAATCAAAAATAAATATGTAAAATCAAATAAAAAATGTGTGTCCCTATTTAGAACCTCTCTTATTCAAAATTGCAAATAAATGTTATTTAGAATAAATAGGAAATATAATTACCTCTTCTTCCTTCTGATTGGAAGGTACAGCTACTGCTGCCTGCACACAAATGATAAGCTATTGATCACCTTGCCATCTCTGTCACATAGGATATTGAACCTAAGGTTGGATTAGATAACAAAAAGGGATTAATATGACAGGCAAAAACTTTTCATTAACAGCTGATTGCGCTGCCACCATAAAAGACAAATTAACTTTTGGAGGCTTAAAAGAAGCTGAATACAGCCTCACACTAGCCCAGGGAAGGATCGGAGACAATTCCTAGTGGAATGGCCCTAAATGGCCTGACTGGCCTGCCTGCCAAACATAACTAAATAATATAAATCACAATGTACTACACTTTCTCATGCCCATAGACAAAGCACACTGAGGTGGAACAGCTGGGAGGCAGAGGAACATGGTGGCGCAAGTGGATCCGGATAACAGAGAGGGACCTTATGTTTGTTTTTTTGTTTGTTTTTTAAGGGATGTATGATGAGGCGGCAAATTTCAGAAACTTTATGATATTTTTGAAGCCCCCACCAGCAACAGCAGTCAGGTGAGTTCACTGGACATCATATGATGATCACTAGTTGAGATTCTCTTTTTGTTTACCTTTAATTAAGACCCTGGTACTAACAGCTGTACTGTAAATGTTTGTGTGGCTTATTGCTGTACTTTTATATGTCTCATCAGCCCAAACAGAAAAGATACCAACCTTGGATATATAGAAGATCTTATATTAAATTTCATGGTAAAAATATTAGTAAATATTTTGTGCTGTGTTAAACTGACATGTTGCTATTGTAATTGCTTGGCTTTAGTAGTTGGTACATAATGCCAATTGTACTTGTCCAACTATTGAAATAATTGCAAAACTGTACCTATGAGGAACATTTTATTAGAAAATGGAGATGAGGGAACTTTTGGACAGTGTGTTGTCAGTGTGGTTGTAAATGATGTAATGGCAACTTTTTAAATACTTGTTGGTTAAATGATTTCTGAAGTTTTTGTTAACAACTCCATATGGAGTGTGTGTTTGTCGTCTTTCGTTTTTACATTATACATCATACTTTTACTACATAAAATATTTGATCAGTCCTGCTGAACCAAATATATCTCCACAGGTGGGTGACTGCCTGAAAAAAGTTTAGGAACCCCTCTACGAGTTCTGTTGTGACTGTTGTATTGAGCCTTTTTGGTGAGGGTAGGGGGGAGAAAAGAACTGGACTGGTGGCTCATAGTTTTGTGTGAATTTTGGTCTGTGGAATAATAAGCTTTGGTGATTACGTAACCTGTATGTGCACACTTCCACAAGTGTGAGCATATTCATGCAGTATATGAGTTGGGGTGGCCTGAGTGGGAGTATGGCTCCCAGACTGACTTTTTGTCCCAGTCCGGCCCTGGCTGAATAAATGTTTAAGATAAAGAGAATTTTCTTTTTTCGTTGGAACATTGCTGTTTAACGGTTGTGACAGTAGCTGGGACATGAGCGTCGGGATTGTTTCCTCCTTTGGCTGGTGCCCTCCCCTCTATTCAGCTTGTTAGGCAGCCTTGTGTAAGCACCCCACCAGCCTGTTAGGGGAGGGATAATGAAGTAATCCATAGTCATTACTCAACCATCACCCTTGGCGTGCACAGGCCGCCATGGACCACTTAGCTAGAGACATGTCGGTGAGAGTGTGGAGGAGGGCAGCCAGCAAAGCACTAGCAGAGGGGAGAGCTAGAGGAGCTTGGTATGGGGGCACGGGGACAGCATCCACAGGGGGGTGTTGAGAAAAGGCTGAGGGACACACACCCTGGTGGGGTGTAAATGGGGCTGTTGTGGTAATCTTTAATTACCTCTGACAGATCATTTGAGAAGTTATTGATCCCTCTTCTATAGGTGAGAGAATGATTTCTGTTTGTTGTGTTATGACCTTCTGGCTCAGGTTAGGAGAGGAAGGGAGGAAAGGCGAAGAGAACAATGGAGATTCAGATTGAGAGAGAGGAGGTGGCAGGCAGGAAAGGAGGGTTTATGTTGCCATAAAGTTCAATATTATCATCCTGAGCAGCCGAACAGAAACTAAAACTGGTAATAAGCAAGCCAGCCTGCGTTACATTCCCTAAAGATCTTGATTTAAGACCATTTGCTTTGCCTGTCTATTTATTTTGCATGATGGTGGAATTTACAAGAGGCAAGCAGGAAGAGGCATGTGGCTGATATAACATTGCACACAACAGCATGACTCACAGCCACATCCAAAGCCCATTCCCAGGTATTAGAGTGCTTTAAGTTTTATGATAGCCTATCACCAAACCTAATATAATTACCCCGCAAGGACACTCTGTCTTTCAGTGGCAGGGGGGTAAATGGGATGCTTCAGTTAAGGGGTTGGATGCAACAAGGGAGCAGTAGAGGTGGTTGTGACACTCAATGGATAAGCTGCTACTTTGTAATAAGATAATAATAATAATAATAATAATAATAATAATAATAATAATAATAATAATAAGCCTTTCAAACTATGTTAAGTCATAGTCCAAGTTTTTCTGGCCACTAACCTCAGCTATGTTGTTATTAGTAGCCTTTTAATTTCAATTAAGGAGTATAACATCCCATGTGAGGTTGGCTCAACAAAGCTGCCAAAGGGTCTGTGTAATTAATAGCGTCCATTTTCAAGGTCAGTCCTTTGTGTATCTATGAGGATGTGTGTGCTGCTCTTCCTGCCCTCTATTTCATCACCCTACATGTCGTTGTGTGAGACTAGCATGATTAGCTGCTGATCCATAAGTCATTCCCTCCCTGACGCCTCAATCTCTTCTTGCTCTGCCAAAATGCAAAATGTGTCACTGTGGCCACAAGTGATATACTCTGCCATTATGAATAAAATAACCATCATTAGGATGGCCATGCCTGTCTTTCATGCATGCGCTCTTAAGACTCTGGCTCACCAAGGTCATGCTGCGAGTTCAAAGTTTATGTTTTGCTTCTGTGTTCATCCCCCAACATTATGCAGAAGACTATGAAATTACTCCATTGCTTTCCTCAATGCGTTCACACCGTCTGGCTGGAAATTGGAGTGTCCCACAGCTCTCCATCATCTTGTTTCAACCACGTTTGTCTACCTTGCATCTCGGGGCTGACATGTGAGGGACGCATAAAAAATTCATGCTGAGGTAAAGCCACTGAGATAGACAGGAGCGAGAGGAGCATGAGAGTAATGTGTGGGAGAGTACTGGAGAGGGATGGAAGGAAAAAGTTAACGTGGCAGCTGAAGCAGGTGGAAGTGAGAAAATGGTAGAGAAATGTACAGGATACAAGTCAGAATGCAATGCATGACTGAACGCTATAAAAGGGGGTGTAAACAGTGGAAGGCTGATCAGAATACTTCAGTTAAAAGGTTAATTAGGTCTAATACGTGCTCAGGCTGGCATCAGAGATGGACACATTAATAAGGCATGACAAGGCAGAGGAGGAACAGGTAGGGCAGCAGGCTGTGGACTGGAGGGATAGACCAGTACTGATATCCACTTTGGGCTAGATAAAAAGCTAAGCAGCCATTAGAAAGACGAGGAGGATGGAGAGAAACAGAAATTAACTGAACACTAATAAAGTGTTGCACAGCTATATAAAAATACCATGTCTAATTTGGTGTATATCTGTATTACAATCTCAAAGAGAATTTTCTATAACAAAAGGCATTTTTGTCTTTGAAACGTCAAGCTCAATTCCCACACCTGCTTTGAAAGATCTGATAATGTTGCATTCCTTCAGGGTAAAACATTGTAAGGAAGTGGAATCCAAGAAAAGAATCCTGGAAATAATCTTTTAGATCAAAGAAGAATATAAGTAACAAAAGGACTTCAATACTTTGTCAAACCAAGACCCTTTTCTACATATAACAGGTACCTGCTCAATTGAAAGCACACCTATACTGTACATTGGTATGACTGTAAATGTTGCATTCACACAAAAGCAACGAGCACAGCAAGACCTGGTTCTGTCAGTGTCACTGAGTCAAGTCTTGTATCAAAGAAAATAAAATCTGAGTCATCTGCTCCATGCAGAGGCTTTGTTTTAACTTCAGAGAGAAGAGACGTGATGGGTGTGAGACTGCTCTCCACAGAGACGCTAATCCTTGTGATGGTATTATCATCCACACATCAGCACATCGTATACAGTAGCAGGCAGGCGCAAATGTAGGATGGTTGCATGCTTGCTATGACAGCTGGGGTCTTTATGCTCGGGAGGGAGGAACAGCTCATTACTGAAGATGCTTTTCACTGTTGTGATGGGTAAATAGAAAAACTGCTCTCAAAAGCCAGCACCGACAGCCACCACATTGCCTCCCACTTAATCTGGATACGCATCAATGAGAAGGAGGATAATATCATCAGCATACTGTCATATCTTTCTTATAAAAGGAAGTGAAAATATCGGCTGGCTCTTTTTCAATCAGTGATTTGTATATCAATGGGCAGCTGTCAGCAGGGCCACTTTGAAGTGGCAGTTGGAAGATAAAGATTATAATTAGCCCCTAACAGTGAGTAGGTGAATGAAGCTGCAGGTAAAGAGAGGCTGATAAAGTCTTGCATCTCTCCCTCCTACTTCCCCCCCCCCAGTCACTTCAAAGACAGAAATGAGAAATCAGTGGGTGTAAAAGTCAATAGTCTCCAACAAAACTTGTGGCGGATGGATGCAGTCTGACGATGGCGGAGTGATTGCGTTTTATCGTCCAAGTGCTCAGTTCTTAGTGTGTGGCTGTGTCATCAGCTGGCAACTCACCCTTGTACCCCTTGCAGATGCTCACGGCACATTCATTGCTCATCAATCCATCACATAGATTTTATTAGCCTTTTTATTTGGAGAGGGACTTAGAAGCAGGAAGAGTGTTTTTTTTTTTTTGTCTTACATGGTGGCAGAAGGGAAGAGGTGCATGCCATTCTAATTAAACAGCAGCATGAGAGGGTTGTTAGTTTTTTGTCAATATGTTTCAACAAAGCGGAATAGAAGTGCTACACTTCAAATGTGTGAGAATTCATAAATAATAATGATAATAAAAAAAGGAGAATTTGGGCTTGTTATAACCTTCTGCATTCTTTTTATTGCTTTTTCCTCTTTTCTCACTGTTGCAAAAAACAGTCAATGTTTGACCTGAAGCTGGTTTTGACTGCATTATTATTTTCTTGGACAGACTTAAACAAAACAAACAAACAACAACAACAAACTTGGAACAGAACAAGCCAAATGAATGAATGAATGAATGAATAAATAAATATATAAGCCAGCTAATGGACAGGGCATTCATAGAACAGTAAATGAATCACAACCTCATCATCTCTGACTCTGTTGTCGGAGCTGAGAAAAATGTGTGTAGAGTCATTACTTCCCTTTGTAAGTTGCATCCTGTCTGACTTAATAGTTAACCACAAACTCCATCTTGCAGACTCACACTAAGTGTGCTTAAAGTTGAATTAAAACATCAAAGTAAGACAAAAGAGGAGAAATTATGTTGGTCAATAAAAGCTGATGTCATAATCCTTTATATTTGCTTAGTTGTCTTGCATGCACAATTGTGTGAGTGTTCTTTTTTTCTTGGCAAAAAGAGTGTAGACCAGATTATGCTTGACACAATGCATTGCGTTCTTGGCTGAATGACAGAAACCCCATTTCCTGGATGCAAATTAGGGGCATTGTCAGCGCTCTTAATTCACCACAGCTCGTCTTCCTTTAAAAAGTGCAGCTTTTGACAAAGGCTTTAATAGAGGGTTAGGTTCCTAGGAGGAAATGAGACTATTGATGATGGGAGTAAGTGATGTAGCTAAAAGTACATTGCTTCGTTAGGTGAACATGAACTTGAACTCAATACTTTAGTGTCAACTTATGAAGTTGTGAGTCATTCTGAAAACAAGACGGTTGCCACTGAATGTGAATGGGCTCATTAAATACCATGGATTTGTTTTTCTGGTAAAGGTCAGGTTACAAGCTGTGTACAACAAAGGGGGAAAAAAAAACTTCTGCATGGGAAAAATGGCTTTCTGTTGAGTAATCAGAATAACTGGCTGAAAAAAAAACTGTGCAGTGTGTCCTTTTCACAAAAGAAACAAAGAATGCACAAGTGGGAGGAAGAACGTCACTTTGAAAATAGTTAACCATAGCAGAAATGTGCAGATCCCAAGTGTTCTGTTGTTAAAATAAATCTTAAAGACAGCATGGGTAAGAAATAAAATCTTGTCTATTTGCAAGGCAAATTTAGTCTCCAGAGAAGTAGCACAGCACACATAAAGTTGAGCCCTTTTGTTTAAAAGTTGAAAATGACATGATATGGTGCTGCAGGTCTCAAAATGCAATTCTAAATGTAGATGTGATTCAAATTTTAAATATATGATGTGCCACTTAGTCTAATTCAGGATCACAGGAGACTGGACCCTACAGTATCTCAGCAATTAGCAGGCAAGAGGCAGGATTCACCCTAGACAGGCCACCAGACCAACATAGAGAGATAAACAACCATTTACACCCACACTCACTCCTAGGGAGCATCTAGAGTGACCAGTTAACCTAAAATGCATGTCTTTGTATAGAAGGAGGAAACCTGGGTACCCGGAGAAAACCCACGAATACATGGGGAGACCGTGCAGGCTCCACAAAGAAAGATCACTGTTCAAACGTTCTCCTAGCTGAGGCTGGAACCAGAAACCTTTTTGCCAACCACCACCATTCATGATAGATGCAAACCAAAAACAGGTGTTAACATTTACTCAAGTGTCCTCTGAGTGATTTCAGAGGTTTAAGTGATTCAACGTGTCAAATATTTAGTGGAATTCAAAGTGTGTAGACTACGGATGACACTCCACACGTGGACAAAATTGTTGGTACCATTTTTGTTAATGAAAGAAAAAGTCACAATGGTCACAGAAATAACTTGAATCTGACAAAAGTAATAATAAATAAAAATTCTATAAAATTGAACCAGTGAAAGTCAGACATTTCTTTTCAGCCATGCTTCAACAGAATTATTTAAAAAAATAAAGTCATGAAACAGGCCTGGACAAAAATGATGGTACCCCTAGAAAAGACTGAAAATAATGTGACCAAGAGGACATGTTAATCCAAGGTGTGTCCACTAATTGGCATCGCAGGTGTCTACAATCTTGTAATCAGTCAGTGGGCCTATATATAGGGCTACAGGTAGCCACTGTGCTGTTTGGTAACATGGTGTGTACCACACTCAACATGGATCAGAGGAAGCAAAAGAAAGAGTTGTCTCAGGAGATTAGAAAGAAAACTATAGACAAGCATGTTAAAGGTAAAGGTTATAAGACCATCTCCAAGCAGCTTGATGTTCCTGCGACTATAATTGCACAAATTATTCAGAAATTTAAGATCCATGGGACTGTAGCCAACCTCCCTGGACGTTGCCGCAGGAGGTAAATTGATGACAAATCAAGAAGACGGATAACACAAATGGTAACAACAGAGCCCAGAAAAACTTCTAAAGAGATTAAAGGAGAACTTCAAGCTCAAGGAACATCAGTGTCAGATCATACCATTCATCGTTGTTTGAGCCAAATTGGACTTAATGGGAGATGACCAAGGAGGAGACCATTGTTGAAATAAAATCATAAAAAAGCCAGATTGAAATTTGCCAAACTATATGTTGACAAGCCACAAAGCTTCTGGGAGAATGTCCTATGGACAAATGAGACAAAAATTGAACTTTTTGCCAAGGCACATCAGCTCTATGTTTACAGACGGAAAAAGGAAGCATATCAAGAAAAGAACAGAGGAGGCTCTGTTATGTTCTGGGGCGGCTTTGCTGCATCTGGCACAGGGTGTCTTGAATCTGTGCAGGTACAGTGAAATCTCAAGACTATCAAGGGATTCTAGAGAGAAATGTGCTGGCCAGTGTCAGAAAGCTTGGTCTCAGTCGCAGGTCATGGGTCTTGCAACAGGACAATGACCCAAAACACAGCTAAAAACACCCAAGAATGGCTAAGAGGAAAACACTGGACTACTCTAAAGTGGCCTTGTATGAGTCCTGACCTAAATCCTATTGAGCATCTTTGGAAGGAGCTGAAACATGCCATCAGGAAAATGCACCCTTAAAACCTGAGACGACAGGAGCAGTTTGCTTATGAGGAGTGGGCCAAAATACCTGCTGAGAGGTGCAGAAGTCTCATTGACAGTTACAGGAATCGTTTGATTGCAGGGATTGCCTCAAGAGGTTGTGCAACAAAATATTAACTTAAGGGTACCATCATTTTTGTTCAGGCCTGTTTCATGAGTTTTTTTAATAATTCTGTTGAAGCATGGTTGAAAAGCAATTTCTGACTTTCGTTGGTCAAATTTCATAGAATTTTTATTTATTATTACTTTTGTCAGATTCAAGTTATTTCTGTGACCATTGTGAGTTTTTCTTCAAGGGTACTAACAATTTTGTCCACATACGTATTCTGCACACTCTGAAGTGTGCAAACCCTGAACTGGGACACAGCTTCTTTCTTCTCTAAATTGGTTGGAAACAGGAACTAGACAATAAATGAGTGAAAAAGCAGCCAATGTCCAAAACTTTGAAAGACCCTCAGTGAGATTGGAGAATGTAAGACTCCAAGAAACCCTGACTCAATGAAGGTTGAAAATAAAGAAACTGATTACAGGACTGTAATGGGAATAATTATCTTAACGGGTACTCTTTGACCCTATTTTATTAAACCAAAACAGAAAGATTGTAATCGTTACGATTTATCCATTATTTTGATGCTATTAAGCAAAGGATCTTGGTATGGACAAAACAAGACATCCACTGTATATCCAGAGGAAACTAGGAAATTAGAAATGCAGCAAGTCTGTAAACTCTTTAGTGGGGTTACCACGAACCATCTGAAAATGTTAATGTCAGTGTTGTATCAATGTGTTTATTCGGAGTTATGCAGCCAATTTTCTTCCTGTCATGTTCTTGAGTCACTTCTTAATCAAACCTATAATGTTATGAAGGGAGTCACACAAGACAGGATTAATAATTACAACTTGTTCTGCCTGATATTTTGCCCACATTTCCCAGAGAAAAAGCATCTTGTTTTTTATGCATAGGTCCCACATTTTGCCACCACATTAACAATAATCCTTTGACCTGTCAGGAATGGCATTTAGTTCACACACTGCATTAGAAAAGGCAAAAAAGTGCAATGAGCACATATGTGATTTCTCTGTAGATGTCATGTTTGCAATTTTGATTAAACAGATGGTGTTAATTTGAGCTGTGCATAATTTTGCTTTGTGTGCAGCTCAGAAATCAACCAGGGAAATCAAAGATGAACAAATGTAAACTGTCCAAAGGTTTTTTCTTTGCTTTAGTCTAACTCTGTAATTTATGCTGTTTAAACAGAGCGTTTTACATGGAACTTGATAGTAAAAGTTTAATTTACTAATTAAAATAAGAAAATATGATTAAAATTTAAGTTTTGTTTTGCCTTCTTTAACCCATTAAGGCCCAACGCATGAAAAAATGGTAAGAAAAGTCCCATTTTTAAAATACGAGATCTTTATTTGGTCCGTTAACAAACTATAACAAAAAATGAACATTTTTTGGGGTGGTTATCTACATTTATTATCAGGTGATATATTAAAAATTATTATATGGTTTTCTGCTTCTGGGTATCAATTTGGGGCATAGAAGACGAATATCAGACTGTGTTCAACAAGATTTTTAGTTTTTACCATAAATTGAAGCAAAATGTCTCAGAAACTGTATGTGACAAATATGTCACGTTGGGCTCTTAAGGGTTAAAATCTATGCCTTTATTTTACAAATAAATATGATTCTGCTACTTCCAGCATATGCAATCTGTTGTGAAGAGGCATGGGAAAATATTTTGATTGACTGTTTAATACTCTGCAAATGATTAGACTGTTATCACACGGCTTGACTTCATTCAGGGTATATTTTCTTGGCATACAGCATTTTCATAAGCTCCCATTGTTCCCCCTGTTACTTGGACAGTCCTAGACATCACTTTTTATTTGTATGTAGTTCAACATGTCAGACGTATGAAATGTATGCAGGTGTGAAGATTAGATTTTTTTACGTGCACAGTGTCTAAATACGTGCATCAAAGCTGCCAAATGGTTTTCATAAAGGTCAGCATTTGTTGGTGAGACTTTATTTTGTCGGTCCAAACAACATTCAGCACAGTGTCTCCTTTCTTCTTTTAGGAACAGAGACAAAGGGACATGACTAAGACCTTGCCTTGTTCCTTTAAGGCAGCAGTGTCAGCCATCTTGTGAGGTTTTATCAGTAGTCACATGGTTTTGATGTTATCCACCAAAAGATCTGATCGGTCTTCTTAAAAAAATACCCACATCTGTCGGCTTCTCTCACAGAGATGTCCTATGTGTGAGTTTGGCCTTGCTGATGGTTGGCTGAACTGCAGTGTGTCTTTCTACATTAATCATTTAGTAAAAGTGCACATACCTCACGTGACAAGCATTGCCTATTTTGAGATCGTCGCGGTGTCCACTGCCGCTGCCACCACACTGCCACCACGAAAAGCCTTTATACCAAACCCACTTTTCTTTAAGAGGATTTTTAAGCCACTTCAAATGGAAACCTTCTGAACTTTTCAGATGGTGTTAGCATTGTATCCATTTTCCAGTTAATCGATTAGAAAAACCTGACAACCAGGCTGTATGTGTCCGTTCCCCATTTATTTTATATGATATAGCAGAAATGATAACAAAAAGCAGAAAAGCCCACTAATAGAGCAGACGGACACTGTGTGTTACAGTGAGTGTTCAGCTTTTGTGACCCTAAAAATACACATGTGTTGTGGGTTGAGTTATAAACACACTTATAACTAGGCCATTTTGTTTCCTATTTATTTTTATAAGCCTTTTTATATTCCCTTTGCCCTGACAATTGTTTCCATCCAAACAACGTGTACACACACCCCATGATTTTTCTTACTTTTTTCCTGTGTACACAGTCTTCAGTTCATGAATTTATGAAAAGTGCCCTAACAATGGACACTTTCATAAAGTTTTATGATTTGAAATGTGAGAAATACACCAAATTTTTTAAAAAAAGTCAGAAAAGTCAGTTTTTAATCTATTTATATTGTTTTAAATAAATTTTTCTAATACCTGTTCCTTTGGCTTCACGTATACGTGGGCCATTAAATTTAAATGATAAATATCTACATACTCCCTACAGAAAAAAAGCTATCACACATTTATTTAAGGCCAAACACAACTGCCTTTAATTTGAGATGTCCTCTGCTTTAGCCATGTAATCATGTAATACAACCTTCCCTACTGTTTTTGTCAGCTAAAATACAAAAAAAAAGAAAGTTCTTATCAAGACTGAGAATTGCTTACAAAATCTTAAGATAACATAAAGCAAACACAAATAAAAAAAGATGGATTAATTGTATCATATGTTGTGACTTAAAAACATTTATGTTTCATCTCCTCTCTCATTTTGCTTTTTAGTACAAATGGTAAATAACATCTCCTTCTACTTTTAATGCTGCTCCATAAAATGTGCTTAAGTTAGGCTTCTTGTTCCCCTGCATGACCTCTGAGTTGTTAAATAAATACAGTGTGATGCCCCCAGTTGATGCTAATTGCAAAGCAATTAAAAACAGGGAGTGTCCCAGTTTAGCCATCAGGCATCTTCCAAGACTGACTATCATGGAAGAGAATGCCACTGGGATGCATTGTAAACAGAAAGCAAGTTAATGGAAATTAACTCAGCATGATAACCACTAAATTATATTTTAATTCTATTTAATTATTTAAACTCTCAGGGAAAAATCCCCACAACTCCACATCACTGTTATGCTCTGATGGTAATTGTGTGTGATACCTTTTATGTTTATACACTACTTATTGTCAAGAAAACTGCAACAGTTTTCCACAAATATATAAAATGAATAGTCTGGCAACAATTTAAAAAAGAAAAAAAATATATTAATAACATGGTTTAATGAAGCAAACTAATTGCTTCACCCTCTGTCCATGGTGCTGAACTAGTTTATTTAGTTGATGTTAGACGTTTATAAAACTTCTGTGTCAGTATTTTCAACAACTTAACAAGTTTTCCTGACCATCAGCTCACATACGGCTCCTCATATATGTAATATTAAGCCACATTTTAATCAGTTCTGCAAACATTAAGTGGCTAAAGTGTGACCAAATAATTTCCTATTGGTTCAACACTGTCACACTCTGTCCTGCCACTCCTCCAGCACTTCCTGATCCTCCACACCTGTCCCTGATCCCGGCTCTCCAATCAACCCAACCTGTCACACCTCTCCCCCATTGACTCACCAGTCCTTATATACACCAGCACCACAGTCATTCCCTGTCGGACCTTAAACCTGCATAATACATGGACTCACCCCTTCTCCGTTCCTGGTTCCTGTCCTATGGGATAAGCTTTGTGCCACTGGGGAGCGAATCTGAATTCTTTATATTTGAATTTGAATCATTCAATTTGAATCTGAATATGCCTGTTTGAATAATTGCTTCAAAAAACTGAATCCAAATGACCATATTTGATATTGAATCTTTGTTTTTTTAATGTGTGTATTGGTAAAGTTGAAACTTTTGTATTTGAAAAAATTCATTCCCTAATTCATTTTCATAGTTCAGTTTCAGTTCCCTCCATTCAAATTCAGATCTGAAATTCAAATTCAGATCTGAAATTCAAATTCAGATCTGAAATACAAATTCAGATCTGAAATTCAAATTCAGATCTGAAATTCAAACTTTTGTGCCACATATCCGGGACCTGACGTGAGGCAAAACAAGTCGATCGCAGACGGAGTAACGTCAGTTGTTCTCAACAGCTACAAGCAGAGGGAGGGCGAGGGGAGGGTGGCGCTAGGACGCTAGGATCCAGGCCAGCCACTCTCGCTACAACGGCATAAAGCAGCTTGCAGGCTTGCTGTCTTTCTGTCTCAGCAAGCAAGGTCATTAAGACAGAAAGACAGGCGATGACCTATTTAAAATTAAATGCAACGTTGCCGTTGATAGTGACATTTCATAAAGATACTGGCATGTCCACCGTGGTGTTTGAAGGACGGAGATTTAACGTTTGTGGACCCTGACCACTGCTGGTTGGGACGTTGCGGGACGACAGAATGTTGCTCCATTCTCGTGTCTCCTGGACTGACGGAGCCCAATAAGCCTGCAAGCTGCTTTCACAGCGATGCGCCGTCACAGACATGATTTGGCGTGTCTGCAGCCCGGCGAGTTTCCTACTAAAATGTTTCCAAACCAACGCAAAAGATCAAGCTGGTCCGTTATAGCCTACATGGTGTATGTACGTCACTTGAGGTGCACATTAATCTGTGCAAACTTACACATATTTTTCTTGTATTAGGAGTTACCACTAATGTGAAAAGTTTGCAACCAGCCCACAGTGGCAAACCGCTGAGACCGTTGAGGAAATGGTAACTACCGCTACAGAAACGGTAACTGCCGTTGTAGCGAGAGTGGCTGACCTGGATCTTAGCGTCTCTCTCTCTCTCTCCCCGCCGCCATCCTCCCCTCGCCCTCCCTCTGCTTGTAGCTGTTGAGAACAACTTCACAAAACTGACGTTACTCCATCTGCGATCGACTTGTTTTGAATTTGAATTTCAGATCTGAATTTGTATTTCAGATCTCCCCAGTGGCACAAAGCTTATCCCATACTGTCCCTCCTTCAGTCCTGTCTGAGTAAGCCCTTTACCTTGTGTTCCGTCTTACTAATAAAGTATTGTTAACCTGCCCTTGTCTCCGTGGAGTCCATAAGTAACAAACACAACCAGTATGAAACAATCAAAAATTAATACTTTGATCCACAACTTTATTATTATTATTATTATTTAATTACTTTTATTACTCACTATTGTTGCTCAATCTTAAGTTTACTACACCTTTTTTTTTTTTTTTTTTGTTTTTTAACCTGTCCTGTCCAGCATCATAGCAAGCAGAATGACAGTCTGGTTGCTGCATGGTGCTGAACGGATTTGCTCTGTCAAGAGGAGGCTTATGGGTATAAAACTTCTCTTAATAATCTGATTCATTTATTTATTCATTTACTTTGAATCATGGAATCTATGTAATCTTGTTCGTCCTAACCAGAGGGGACAGAAAAAGAAGGAAGACAGCAAAAAGAAGCAAAAGGAAATGAAGAAAGAGGAGACAAAAACATCACAGACAGAAGGCAATGACCCTTCAATTCAAACTATCACCAGACAACAAACTGTTTCACTTGTACATAAACACATTAGAAAATTTCTTATGGCTTTTACTGAAAAACAAAGCTGCTGGTCATTAAGAGCTCTTAAATGATAAAATCAAAAAGACAAATCTATAGCACAACAACAAACAGATACTAACTCACAGGGACAAAAAAGAAAAATGATCTCTTAGTGTATAAACCCACTGGAAAATAAATAGATTTGCCTGGTTTGGGATTGGGTGCAAGGTCGATGGGCTTTGTTGGACCCATGAGCTCTCATTTTGAACTTTTATCTGATTTATATAGATTATATTTCTTATATTGAAATCAACTATTTGTTTTCTTTTTCTTTGGGAAAGTAGAACTTGAACATTTTGTTTATTGAACCCTGTTGCTGATTTATACTATTTTGTAAAACCAGCGATTCATGCCCAGTGTTGAGGAAACCAATACTGTCATGTTTTGGTGTGTATACTTTGCTTGTGCACATTTCAAGTTCTTTCAAAAAAAAAAGAAACACTTAAACATTTAAACAAAATACATCACTGATAATTAAAGGAAGCAGTCGTGTACCACCATCTATCATTGGCTACTTTTAAGTGATTAAATCAAATTTGCTGGTCGTTGGCAAATCGAACTCTTGCACAACCCAAAAAGAAGTAAAACAATCTTCTCTACTGAGAAAACAGTGCAGCGTTGTTTGTTCAGGCTGTTTTTTTTAAAGGTTTTGATTGATCTATGTTTTTTTGAATCAGTTAACAGTTATCACACCTAAAACACATCTAGATGTTACTGTAGAACCCTGAACTATCCAAACACAGCACAGAGCCTAGCAAGATGGACTATAAGGATGTGGTGTTTGGGGTGACCTTCCAAGATGCAAATGCATCTTAAGCAGAGGAAGCTAAAGGAGGCTTCTTGCAAAGAAAGGTTTTTATGAAGTTTTATACATGGAAGTCTTTCATCACACACTATGCCACCCTTTTTGTCATCTTGCAGCTTTGTCTTTTCTGTCCTCTTATCTCTCTCTTGCATCATCTTGGGAAAGAGATACAGCAGAAGAATCTGAGAGGCCACCTTAGTTTACTGAACCACTGTTACAGCACCACCTTTTCAGGTCTTGCTGTAAAAACATTTCCATTTACTCAGGCCAACAATAATTCTGTACATTTCCAGTTATTTCATGTTACATGCAATGATAAAGGTAGTTGATACAGGTTTGAAAAAGACAATGTGGTGCTTATATAGGTCACTGTGAGGCTAGTAGGCAATGATCTATATTGCCACACTATTAGGAGAGAGTGATAATGATGGTTTTGATGACCTCCTGACATTTTCTCAAGCTCTTTACAAAATGGACACATAATAAATGGGCTTCAATAAATTTTACTGTGGATATTTCTTATCCCTGGAGAAGGAATTTAAATGTTCTGGTAACCTTTTGGCTTTGTTACTACCAAACTTTGAAGATCCAGTAAAAAAAAAAATAAATAAATAAATAAAAAAAAAAAACCCTCCTCTCAACATTTAACTAATGAAGCTGTTAAAACTAGCAATATTAAACCAAACTAACAAATATAAGCCTCCCTCTACTGTGAATCAGAAAGCACACATACTTAATTCTGAAGCACCAAACCACTCTCAAAATCAGAGACGCTTACCCAACTTAATGTCATAATCCCTTCCACTTCATCAGAGCCGCAGAACTACCACCATGACGGCTCAGCTCGCTTACCCCATAGAGAGAACACTCAACCATCCAAGCCCATCAAGTCTATTTATCAGAATGATCTCTTTAAAGTCAGCTCTCCCCATCCCGTCGCCCTACTTAAAACCAATGTCGTGTTAGCACCCATAGATCGTCTCCCTCATTCATGTCGTCACATCACTGTGGATATTCTCTCATTACAGAGCGAGGGGCATCAACTCTGTCTTTACTGGGATTAATGTAACCGGAAACTTTGTCAACATGTATGAGCGTCTCCTCTGGAAAAAAATGACTACAATTACACAAGCCCCATTTATCAACCAGTGGTCCTTTTTTTAAATTTTGCTACATAAGAAGGCATCAAATAATTTTGCTCTCTGCAGTTTATTTGTGATCTGTCAAAATAGTTCATTAAAGGCCCACTTATGCATAATTTAGGTCCACTTAATATTGGATGATTGTCATTCTGACAGTAGATTTTCTTTCTTTTTCTTTTTCTCATAAAGACTGGGTTGGGTTTCCGTGAGACTTCATTTTTTTCTGCCCATGTGACTTCCTCTATTGTCCTTTAAATCAAATACCCTTTCCTATTCTATTACCCAGACGTTCCTAAATGTATTCCTTCAATCCTTTTTAACCCAATCTGCCTAATTAACCTCCCTGAGGATTCCAGCTCAGGGATGAACCATGATTGTCTCCTCTTGCTTGTTAACGTGCTTTTCCACATGGAGAGAGGCAGTTCTTTGGAAGATTTGAGAGAACTTATGTGATCCAGCAAAATCCCAAGATGAAAAAACGACTGTCCCAAATGAATATTCTCCGATCCTGTTCACCATTTCACAGTTTCTTCCTTATTAAGGGTAGAATATCGATCTACAGCGGAATGCATGTAGAGCTATTTGTTCTCCTAATTGTTTTCTATCAAGTAACATACTCGATGGATCTAAATGCATTTTATTATTTACTCTCTAATATTTCTTCCCTTTTCGTTTTTACTGAGATTAAATAAACAGTTCTAAATAATTTTGTCCCATTCAGACACAGAGGCCTCCATGTCTCATTTTTTTCCCCCAGTTTTATTTCTTTTTATATAAATTTTCTTTTCATAACTGCAAAAACCTCTCCACAGCTAATGAAAACCTGAAAAAGGTCACTTAATATGAAGCATTTATCAAGTTACAGCATTAAATGGTATTACAGCCATACTGAAATATCAAGGCAATTTATTAACCAGTGATGCAAACAACAATTATTTAGAAGGAATCCTCTCAAGATAGGGAATTGTGTTCATGGTTGACTATGATTGTGGTGAAGTGTCTCATGTAGATGTATTTATTTCTTCTAAATAAACATTTATTCATTAAATTCTGGACCGCCTCTAGTTCTTTTGTGTTTTTACTTGTAACTTGAGTCACAGAAGTCTCTTAAATCAGGAGGCCTTGCAGCATTTAACACCACACAGTTACAACTTCTCCTCAGCTCTCCTTTATGTCGAAGCCGCTAAAGCTGCGAAATCAGGTACTGCTAGTGTGCCAAAGCAGCAGTGTTTGTAATATATGGGTTCACTCCTCATAATTCGTTTTGTATAGAGAAACACCAAATGTCTTTTTTTTTTTTTTTTTTTTTTTTTGTTATAATGCTTTGAGTTTAGTTTCACTGTGACAGAATCATTGTTATTATTAAGAAAAATTTGTATAATAATTAAAATAATTTTGTATCTTCCACTTTTTTTTTCAGAGTGCTCATCTTATGGAGACCATCTTCTACCATTGTTTAAAGTCTGCATCTAAAAAAGGCTGCTCCCTTTTATAGGATATGAGGAGGTGTGCTCTCAGCTACTATTGGATAATGAAAGAGATTTAATTAAAGATGGTTAAGACAAAGTCAGAAATGTAAACATAAATAATTCATCTTAAAGATTTCGTCTGAATTGTTTATCCGTGAGCTGAGAAACTGAGCTGGAAATAATTTAATGCAGTCTCTTGAAGTCTGCTCAGAGAGGCAAGTTTGAACTACGAAGGTGGAGCTCTATTCGGTATATTTATGTATATATAATACTGCCAAACAGAAGCATTTAGGCCTCAGCTGAGATAGCACAGTTCTGTACTGTTTGAATTGATGAACATTTTTTTCCCCACACCATTTTGTCATTTTGGGAATTGCCGATATTCTTGCAGATTGAAGAATAAATGACATTCTGTTTTTCTGCTCCCTCACGTCAGTGTAATGTCTTACTTTTCCCATGCTTCCACTCCATCTTACAACAGGGTCACAGCAGCCTATGAGCTCTCAGTATTTTCTGCTATCACATGAGTATTCAGAATTCATGGACTGAGCCCTCTTTAAATGTTGCATCTATTCTGCATAGATGTGAAAGCATCGCATCAGGAGGCTACCAGACTGGTACAAGTTTTGAACATTTAGCATTATTACTCACAGCATGAAATTGTTTAAAGGGGTTTGCAAATCTTTTCAAACTGAAAAATAATCAACTTTTAGTAAATGTTAAAAACAGGTCAAAGACAAAAACTCTATGCAAGGATTAAATCAGTTTGAATTTCCTGAAATTCTGTATGTTGAATTAATCATTGTGAAGCATGTAATATAAATTGCAAAGCAGCACTGGTTTGCTGGGTAGGAAAACACATTTAGCTTGTGGAAGGGAATGGGCAAGTAAAACCACACGCAGGCTTTTCCCTTGTTCAAGGTTGCTGCCTAAATAATGTAATCCTCTGCAGATATCTACAAGTGAAATTCAAACAGAGTGGGGTCATTGTCCTTTACACCTGCCTAGGCTAAAGGTGAGAGGGCTGAGGGCAGACCACGCCCACATGTGTGCCAGTTTGAACCCCAACTTCACCTGTCCACTCTTGATTTTATACTCACCTCATCCTCTCCTCCACCACACCATGCACTCTGTCTTGCCTCCTGCTTCCAGAGTGATTTGCTCTGCTGCAGATGACTACCTGCTGCAGGTGCTCTGGACTACCAAAGTCATCATCAGAAATTTAAATGAGTTTGCCACATGATGCTCTGTTAACACTTCTCTGCTGCCACCAACTTTACTGTTTTCCTCCACTCATGCTGTTTTTTCCTATGTGCACACAAGCACAGAAACAAATAAAAAACTTGATTTGATCTTGACCTTATCAAGATGCTCTGTTATGAGCACTAATTTATACCCTGAATCCTGATCCAATATGTTAAACAATCTTGATTCATTTCATAAGCGCCATTTTATATTTGTAACAGGTTAAAGTGAATTATTATTGGTCAAAAATGAAGGAGTGTGCAGTTTTTTGCTGTTTGTTTGTGATATATCAGGCTATGCTTAATGTGGTTTGCGGTGATGTCATTTGTAAAAGAAAGAGAAGCCTGCATGTCAAATAAAGGACTTGTAACATTTGCCGGTTGAATGTATAGAACTTTTCAGTTTATAAAAATAGCTTTATATGGCCTTGTTACAGAAAAGTTACCACAACTTCTTTAAGCATCAATGGCTAAAAGCCTCAAGGTTAACGATACGTATTATATTTTCACTTTGAATAATCTAGAAAATAATCTTGATTTTAATACTAACTGTATGGCTATCAGAAAATTGCAGAGGGGTACAATGGAAAGTGTATTTTGCAATCAGTTGCAGCACAAATGGAAATGGTGAAGTACAGTGGCATGCAAAACAGTATTTAGCTGCTGAAATTTGAATGCATTTTTTAAATAAATTAAAATACAATACAATAAATACAAAACAAAATCCAAAATTAGTGTTGTGAAATAAAAACAAGGTTATTTAAATAAATACATAAAAAAGATTAATGAAAAAAGGAAAATGCCAGGAGGGGGGAATCCACCTGTAAGCCACTGTACCTCTACTTTTGTCTAATACCTGGTAAATGAATGGAATACTTTTCTACCGCTTGATTTAACATTTCTTTTTTATGTTGGAACTTCCTTTGTGACATTTAACAAAGACCTCCGAAGCAAAACAAACAAAAAAAAAAAACTTTACTTAATGCATTAACTTGTTGTGAGATTAATCAGGTTGGAATATTGGAAAGCTGTCATGGGAAACTGCCCTCCTTCCTGCACTTTCACCTACTCTCCTCAGTACTAAAGCACAGACACAAACTATGCTGATAAGGAGTGGAGAGATAATAACAGGAAAATCTGTCATGTGGGTGGGCCTTGCTGATTGTGGTTTCTAAACCCCTGCCTGGGCACAGCCGTTCAGACTTCACACTAATTCCACAAACAAAAATCAATGTTGTTACTTTTGTGAAACAATGGTAGACAAAGATTTTGGATTGGTTGCAAACCCAAGCATCAGTCTGAGTCTACAGAAAGGGAGTTTTCTTGTAGAAAAAAAGAGTTTTTTTCAGCTGTGTTTTGTTTTTGTATTTATTTCTTTGCATGCATTAGGTAATGATTTAAATGAGATGACAGCTAAATACAATCGACAATGTTTGAGATGTATTAAAGACAACATGTTTTTATTCTCATTGTACCAAATCAAAGCTATTAGTGTCTTTTAATAACCTCTTTTGTATCAGTGCTGTGATGCATCATTTGCAGCAATACTTGGTTATGGAACCAGCTACTTCCTTTTGGTTGACCACCAAAGTCTAAATAAAGAGGTCTACAGGAAGGATTGTGGTGGAGTAAGATGTTTGATTTTTGTTCTATAAACACTACATACATTATGCATGTGATGCGGTTGTTTTTCCACCAAGGTTTGAAGTTTGAACCTTTTCTGGGTCACTTGTGCATCACTATATTAATCAGGAAATAGAAAATAATGTTATTGAAACATCAGTCTTTTATCCAGGGAGAATTTAAACATTTTCTGTTATTATTTCAGATATTTTGATGTCAGACCGACATTGGTGGTAACAAATGATTACCAGCCTGATGAGCACCTTTTTTTATTGTTTCTCTGTACATGAACAAACAAACAGTGTGAAAGGAAACTGTTTGTTCAGTTTAGAAACGCTTTGATATTTGCATTTTGTAGGCTTTGAATGAAAACTGGTCGCTGGCGCTGCTGGCACATCCTGACAGTGCTATTCAACATCAAATGGGCATTATGAGGACAGTAAGCTGCAGAGAGCTTCCTAAAGACTTTGATTAATCTGACAAGCAAACAACACAAGCCAATAAATGTGGGATGAAATGCATCTCATTATTTTTCCTGCATTAAAACAATTTCAACTGAAAAGCTCACAGCAAAGATTTGGTGAGTTTTACACAGTGATCCCACTGTTCTACAACACAGTGGTCATCAAAGGTAGCCAGGCCTGTACAGAACACCACCCATACCTGCTCTTCTTTTATCAAACACACGTTGCTCTGGAAAGTTCAAGGATCACGAATGTGGAACATCTTAATGCATTCTATTGCAGGCACTTTTCAAGCTCAGAGGGGTTACCTTGGAGGTTTAATGGTTGGGTGGAGCAAGTCTTCAGAATAGGAACCTAAGTTCAAAACAGTCACACCAACACACACACTTCAGATGCACTGGAGATGCAATAGACAGCAGCTTGCTGATGGAACATATCTCAACACTAGAAATAGAGTGGAAATAAATTATTAAAACAGAGACAGTTATTTTGTGAATGAGGAAAACACGTTTCTCTACCTTTCACAACAAAGAACTGTGTATTTCCTGTGTTTGTGTGTGAATTTGTGGTAGGTTGCAACAGTTCTCTTGAGGGCTTTAAAAGCCAATATCCTGCAGGGATAGAGAGGTTCACAGTAAAATAAAGGGGTCGCTAAACCAGCCTGCAAATCCTTGCCCACTGGGCAACAAAACTGTTAGGCCCCATGGAAAAGTAATACAGCTCTGCTCACAAAAAAAGAAAAAAGAAATTGAAAGAAAGTGAGGTAGAAAAATACATACAGCAGAACAGAATTCAGTTAATGTACCCAATGCTGCTGTATTAAAGAATGAATTAATATGAGTCTTGATTATTCATTTATCTTAACTGGATTTCTGTTAGCACGATGGTGATAGGAATTATTGAAGTAAAATCTCTAGCAGGCAAAAACAAAACTTACAACACAGGCGTTTAAAGGCAAACCTGGAAAAAAAGTTAACATCAGTAATTTGTTGATTTTAAACTGCTGATACTATGAATATGGTTTACTCTAAATAGCACATGTAGATCTGCATAAGACCAAAGCAGGGGTCAAAAGTACCAGTTAGTGTAAGAACAATAACCTGACATATTGTGTAGCTAAAACTTGAATCCATGCACCAGCACATAAAAAGAAAAGGAAAAATGCATTTGCCAAGAATGCTTTAATTAGTCAGTGTGGAAGCTTGTATCCAGAGTCCCATGACCCATTAACATTCAAGGACTGAACCTAGAGTGTTTGGGGTTTCAAAGGAAATAATGGCTAAGGTTTAAACTTATGCACACATCACCAGAAGAGTAAATATTATCTTACAATTTCTGGACAGGACTTTATAACTTAACCCTCGATTTTATTGTCTGTATACACTTCATATAGTACCCATGTGACGAAGATAAATGCTGTGCTTTACAAACCAATCCTGCCCATAGCTTTGTCTTGGAAGAAAAATACAATAGATTAGCTTTATTATTCAGTAATTACCAATGTTTTGGTTACAACACGATGATTTTGCATTACATTTTTGGAGAAAACCATCTGCTATCACAGAGTATGTCCTGTTTTTTTTTTTAAAAAAGCGTAAAACCATCAAAGCGATTATCACTTGAATATATTTTATTGCATTTGAAACCTGCAGGAAGACGCTCAAACTGTTGAAAGTTGAAATATTATTACACGGGGTGTAGCAAGCTTTTTAAAAAGTATGAAAGATGTTGTGTGTGGAAGATTGTTGCGTGGGCGAGGGTGGGGGGTGGTCAGCTACTTTTAGTAAAGTCAGGTTTTTTTTCTGAAACATAGCTGTGGATTGGGGTAATAAATTAACAAAATACTAATCTCACCATCGAAGGGCTGTGTATCTGCTTTAAAAAAAATGCATGGCTTGGGGTAAGGAATTGCTAACAAATATTAAGTGTAAACCGACTTTTACAAACTTCACCAAGTGTCAGTGAATGCAGCATTTAATGGACTTCTATATGCTGCACTTCTTGCTCTGTCACGTTCTGTATTTCTTTTCTTTGCATCCTCTGAGAATGTCTTCCTTCCTTGGTTCCTTTTCTGAATCAGCCAAGGCGCTTGTTCAATATGACCAGTGTGTTGATATCCAGTTGCTTGCATGTGACATGGTGGCATTAAGCAAAACACAGCTGTCACTCAAGGCTCTGAGCTGGAACAAAAAGTTGCAACAGGTGGTTTTGCAGCCTCGGACACTGCAGGGCATTGATAGGCCCAGGAATGTTCATAATAAAAACTACATCAGAGTTTCAAGGTCTGAAACTTATGTAGTATTGTTTTAAGTGTCATTGTTCCAGAATAATTTTTATTATGTATTTGCACCATAAATATTTGCATGGGGCATATCGATGGTATTAAAAGCATGTGGAAAAGGAATACAAGTTGGGGGGGGGTATGGAGGAGTTAGTGGTTGTGAATGCTGGTTTGTGAGAAGTTTGAAATGACACTTTGGAGAAATTTAAGATTATATTTATTAATGTGTGAAATGGGTCCATCAAATAGGCAACAATACAAAAGAGGGAAAGCTAACTTTGGACAGGAAAAGGAAATAAACGTCAGTGTGGTTTCACTTTTACTCTACGTTTTGACAAAAAGGTCTGAGTTCACCCAAAAGTTGCATGTTTTCTCCTCAAGAAGTAATCAAGGTCACCACTGCAGTTAAGATTTATTGCCGGATGGTAGGTGGTTTTATAATCGGCAGGGCTGCCATCTCCAATTTAACCACTAGATGGCAGTAATTGTAAGACTAGCTGTGTTTTCATGACAGTTTTCTGCAAAATAAAGTAATATTGCTAAAATTTCAACAAAGTACAATTGCGATTTGCAGGTGTTTCCATTAAATGGTGTTTAGTGCATTAGCCTTTATTCTCGTAAAATCACATCCTGAGAGACTCCACTTTGAGAAGGATGGAGATTTCTAATTCTTTGTAAAACTCTGCATTTCAGTGTTGTTTGCTATCATGGCAGTTGTATTTTTTTTTTTTTTTTTAATTATTTGCAAAAGATTTCTGTCTCCTCCTGTGTCTGCTCATACCAAGCCATCTTTATGTGAAATGAACTGGCCACGTGACCCCCCTATGTCACGTCTGGGAATATGTAAACGTGAAAAAAGTGTTTCCATTACACTTTTGCAATATACTTATACATCAACACATCCGGAAAACCCCCTCATTAGCGCATAAAAACTTCTTAGGGATATTTGAGAGGTGTTTAGAAATTTAGATGTTTACCATTTATTTTTATAACAATATTTAGGTTTTGCGCAATTTTAGGGGTAATGGAAAAGCACAAATTATTTTCATTTGACTTGTTTAAATGATTTTCAGATTCAGTGGAAAATATAGACAGAGAGAAAATGTCAGACTTTGTCCAATATCTACCAACGAAACATCACTAGTTTTATGGCCACAGTATGTCCTCAAATGACTCTGAGATTCAGTGATTCTGTGTCATTGTGGGAATAATTGCCTTAATATTGCACAACATAAGAGAAAGCCATGAAACCGCATCTGGACCACGAGGGGCTGACGTTTAAAAACTATCTTCAGGAAGAACCCATTGTCTCTCACAGTTGGGAAGCTGTGTAGATGCCTTTGCTTGCCTTAATGATCCTTATTAATCTTTACCTTCTCCCCCACCATGTCTGCTCTAACACAGATTTACATTTTTACTGCATTACGACCTTTCTGAACTACATAGTTTGATTCAGACGTTTCAGGAGAGTTTTGTGTTGCTGTACAGTTTCAGTCAATTCTCTCACATTTACATGGTTATATGTACAGTTTTCCAATACATTTGTATTGTGTACACATGAGTAGGATACACGTTTTACTTCTCTAGCTCTGAGAGCAGGAAGATAAGTGGAGACGTGTAGCACTTTATTTCCATGTCAGATCCTCTTTTTCCACTTGATTGGCCTTTCATCACACAGCATGCGGTGCAGACAATGAAGAGGAGCAAAGATCGGGATGCATCAGAAAGGCGAAGAAGCACAGAAGCCGAGTAATGGCTCACGAGACACATGAGCAGATGAGTCAAACCAAAAATCTTCATCCACACTGGCCCACGCTTACATAAACACACACAGAGTGCTTAAATTATTGAAAAACTTCAAGTTAATTCAAACAATATCACAATAAACTCATCTCAAGAACTCAGGGTGTCAATATGTGTGTTTCTAAGGAGAAAAAAAGAGATGGAGAAAATATTTGAGTGGCTTTCATCATCTTTGCTGCATTTGTTTCCCCCAGGGAGCTGCCTCAGAAAAACCTTTATGTGGGGAAAACATAAAAAGAAAAACAGCTTGTCACTTTATTGAGACTGTAAAAATCTCAGGTACTCTCCTCTGACAAACAAATACAGCAGAAAAATGATGATGTTACAAGCTGCGCTCCACCTACGTGCCTCCATGTGTCCAACTTTCTCTGTCAACAGTATAAGGAGGAAAATCAAAAAGCAGAAAGCTGGGGGAGTGGGAGTGGCAGCTTATTATAACTCCCACTGGAGGATGTTCAGAGGGGTGCACACTGACACCCGATGTGCTGGGTTTGTTGCTCCTTTTTTTAATCTAGCCTAAAGATGTATGTTTATCAAAGTGAATTTTCAGTGCCTGTTTTCAAGGCTTTGCTGCAGTGTTCAGATATCTCAGAATTCAAAGGATTAGACCAGAAGATGAAATGATGAACACATCACCGAGATGTAGCAACACAGAGCAACAACAAATCACGACAGTAATTGGATGATTGTATGGCTGTATATTGATATAAAAGCCAATGTGCAAGAGACTATGTGGGAAGATAAGGCATCACTGTCAATTGCAACCAAAATTGTTTGTGTAGAAACAAGAGATTCCCTTTAAAATCTCTTGTTAACATCTACTAATGCTGCACACAGTAGGTATATTAGTCTGTATCAAACAAAATATTGTACAACATGACAAACATTTTGTTCTTAAAGTGACGTTGCTTCATTGTGTTCACTGGTTGTTAACTTTATTTGTCTTGTGTTTTGACAGATAAGTAAAAATCCTGTGTTGAGCAGAGGGAAACTATAAAATTAAGTGGCATTTGTCTGTGAGTTCATCACAAAAAATTACTGTTTCACAGCATGAAGAGTAATTTAATTAACTGGTAATGGTTAGAAAATAATTACTGCCTCTTTAACTTTTCTACTTTTCAAAGTACATAAACAAAATAATAATAACAAAGACCATAAGTTTGCACCATTTCCTTTCTGAACATTTGCTGTGGCTGTTCTTGTATCTCAAGAATAGCAGCAGGCTGTTCTGTATGCACAAGCAAGTTTGACCTTTAAACACCATGGACAGTGACTTTAAGACCTTATGCGGTGCTAAACGTTACGTTGGACAGCTACAGCTTGGCTGGTAGTCTCACTGTGTGGGGGGGTTCCAGTTTACAAGGAGCCATAACCTCTAATTCCTTTGTGCAGAGCTGTGCGCATAATGTCCTCCTCTGGGCATCACTATTATCTGTTTTCCTTACTCATATCTTATAAGTTGCAACCCTGATAGTGCTTTCTCTTAAATTACCAGGTTCTGGATTATTTAAAACATTTTTAACTGTAATGACCCAATTTAGTTAATTTGCAAGCCCTTCGTTTTTGTAATGAGAGGCAGGTTGTAAAACCCTATGTTACTGTGTCAGCCAGTAGACCAGAACATATAAGGGCAACTATTTCTGTAGTAAAGTCAGCACCAAGATGCTTAGATCAGCAGGAGCAGTTACATTTAGACTACGACTATTTGGGGAAACACAAGAACAGCTCATTGCGCTATATAAGTCAGCAAGTTTTTAACATGAACCTTTGGCTAGAACTGAGGGCAAACATCTCTGTTGTATCTCAAGTCTTGTATTAAAGTGTCTTGGCTGAAGTCTCATGGAGTATACTCTCTTGCTTTAGGACAGAATCATCCAGTATAGCATTTCTGTTTGCATGAACTTAAATGGTATTAACTGTTTATATGTAAAGCATTTAAAGTGACCAGATTAAATTAAAAATCACCAGAATGTGTGTTTTAAAAAGTGCCATTATTTTATTAACAATAATTTCCATCTTTACTTTTAATTCACTTTCTTGTAAGATCTTTTTCTTGACCTTGTTCGAAACCGTAGTGGAGTTGTTGTCTTTTTCTTTCATGTGAAAAAAGCATCAGGAAGAATTCAGGACTGAAAAGACAGCAGCGTTGTAATAAGAATCCACCTACTTACACTAAACTGATGCAGAACAGTGGCAGTGAAACAACACTATATATTCTACAATAATTATTTTATGTAAAGTACTTTAGATACTTCATCTAATCAAACCTTACACATCGTTACAATAAGATATATATAGTATCAGTACCAGTCAAAATTTTGATTTTGCCATCCGTTTTCTATACCCACTTATTAAAATGCAGGCTTTCTGGGAGGTTTGGGCCCTTAAACAAACTACAAGGCAAGAAACAGGAACACGCATTCAGTCACATTCACTTGGGTAAATATAGAAACACCAATCCACCACATGCATGTTTTTTGGACTGTGGGAGGAGGAACCCACACATGCACAGAGAGAACATACAAACTTAACAAAAAAGGTCCCAGCTGGGATTTTGAGCCTTGGTGTAAGGTGTCCATGGTAACCAACATATGCACTTCAGAGTTGAAATACCTGCTTATACTTAAAAACTTAAATCTCTAAAATCAACGTTTTAGAAAATCTGTTACTTTGTATTGATATGAAGCAAAAAATAAACTACAATGCTTCTGTGATGACAGTAAAAACAAACAAACAAGAACAACGTGTTACTTCCAACACGCCCTAATGCTTTTAATTTACACTCACAAGAGAGAAGAAGAAGAAGAAAACACCAGGAAATTTTCAGTTGTCGGTCTACCACCTGGAAGCATTTTATCACAGATCGTTTCAACATCTGGTTATGACCACAGATGTTGACTCTCTCCGGAAGTTAGTGGAAAAAAAAAACAAAAAAAACATAGCGTTATATACATGTTTGCAGGAATTTACATGACTTCTAGCTGTAATTAAGGGGGAAAAAATGGAGCATTTAACAAGCAGCAAAACTGAAGGGAAGACTCTAGTTCCACAAACCACAGGCAACATTTTCTCTCAACATTTTCCTTCTAAATGTAATTACCAGCTTGTGCAGGATGATGTCTACTTTGTCCTGTTTAGTGCAAAAACATTGACACACAGCATGCCGTCTGTCAGATATACCATGTTATTGACAAGCTGCTACTTTACCAGCATGTACAGTTTCTGCATTTGCTGCTGGCTTAAATGATGACAGCCAGATGGCAGCTATCAAAGCCACAGTCTGCAAACAAGTGGGCGATGTTGTGATTGCTATATATGTACACACACACACACATATATATATATATATATATATATATATATATATATATATATATATATATATATATATAATCGAGGATATAAACATGCATTTACACAAGGTTACACAGGCAGCTGTAGGTTTTATCATGTCATGGATTGGGTGTATGGATCCAAAGAGAGGAGCGCTCGGAGAATGATCAGAGACACTTTATTAGAATTGTGCTGTGCAGTATGCAGGGTTTGCTGGAAGGACGGGCTGGAGCGGGCAGACAGGATTCTCCGTGGTGTGGACGAGGTTCAGGTACGGTTCTTGGAAGAGAGAGGGTACAAGTTAGGTCGGTTCAGATACAATACGATATAGATCATGTGCACGACTGGTTACCACGATGAGTAGTATAATCCAGCGATGACTGGAGGTCCGGGTGAGGTTTATATGGCGATGAGAATGATGACTTGATATCCTCCAGCTGCGTCGTCCTAATAGCTGTGATGATTGGAGATCCAAATATGGTCAGCAGGAAGCAGGGAGTGGGAATGAGCATGGGCCATGACAGTGCCCCCCCCTCAAGGGGAGCCCCCGGGCGACCCAGCAGCCTGACGGCGACGAAAATCCCGGATGAGGTCAGCATCCAGGATGAAAGAGCGAGGGACCCAAGACCGCTCCTCCGGGCCATAGCCCTCCCAGTCCACAAGGTACTGCAGACCACAACCCCGGCGGCGGACATCCAGGAGGCGACGGACGGAAAAGGCCGGATCACCGTCAATGACCCGGGCGGGAGGAGGGGGCCTGGAAGGAGGGACCAATGGACTGAAGGAGACCGGCTTGAGCTGGGAGACATGGAAAACAGGGTGGATGCGCATGGAGCGCGGCAGCCGCAGCTTCACGACCACAGGGCCCCGTACCTCCAGGACTTCAAAGGGACCGAGGAACCGGGGAGACAGCTTGCGTGAGTCCGTGTGTAGGGGCACGTACCTGGAGGACAGCCAGACCCGCTGCCCAACACGGTACGGAGGTGCGGGGATCCTGCGCCTATCCGCACCCCGGCGGTTCCTGACCGAGGTCCGCACCAGGGCTGCCCTGGTAGCCCGCCACAGCCGGCGACATCGACCCAGGTGATGCTGGACGGAGGGAACAGCGAGCTCAGCCTCCTGGTCCGGGAAGAGAGGTGGTTGATACCCCAGGGAGGCCTCGAAAGGGGAGAGACCTGTGGCGGAGGAGACATGTGAATTGTGGGCATACTCCACCCAGCACAGGTGGCTGCTCCAGGCGGAGGGGTCGTCGGCAGCCACGCAGCGCAGGGCGGACTCCAACTCTTGGTTAAGGCGTTCTGCTTGACCGTTGGTCTGAGGGTGGAACCCCGAACTCAGGCTGACGGTCGCCCCAAGCTCAGAGCAGAACGCCTTCCAGACCCGTGACACGAACTGGGGCCCTCGGTCAGAAACGATGTCCACAGGGATGCCATGGAGACGGAAGACATGAACAGACATGAGGTCCGCGGTTTCCAAAGCAGTGGGCAATTTGGGCAGCGCCACGAAATGAGCTGCTTTGGAAAAGCGGTCAGTGATGGTCAAGATGGTAGTGTTACCTCGGGACGGAGGGAGGCCGGTAACGAAATCCAGTGCTATGTGGGACCAGGGTCGTCCGGGAATGGGGAGAGGCCGGAGGAGGCCCGCTGGAGCCTGGGAGGACATCTTTCCCCGGGCACAGACAGGACAAGCGGCCACGAACTCCCGGACGTCTTTTTCCAGGGTTGGCCACCAGAACCGCCGTCTGATGAGGACCGCTGTGCGTGCGCGGCCAGAGTGGCAGGCAACCCGGGATGAATGTCCCCATTGAAGAACCTGAGAGCGGACTTGGTCAGGAACAAAGAGTCTGTTAGGCGGACCGGTACCTGGGTCTGGATGCGCTCGCTGGGCTTCCCGGACGTTTTGCTCCACCTCCCATGTTACGGCAGCCACAACACAGGATGCAGGCAGGATGGTGTCTGGATCTGAGGACGGGCCACCGGAGCTGAACTGGCGTGACAGGGCGTCGGGTTTGACGTTCTTGGATCCCGGCCTGTAGGTCAAAGAGAAGTTAAATCGGCCGAAGAATAAAGCCCACCTGGCCTGACGGGAATTCAGCCGCTTGGCCGACTGGATGTACTCAAGGTTGCGGTGATCCGTCCACACGATGAAGGGTTGAGCTGCTCCCTCCAGCCAGTGGCGCCACTCCTCCAGCGCAAACTTAACAGCCAGAAGCTCGCGTTCCCCCACGTCATAGTTGCGTTCGGCTGGGGTGAGGCGCCGGGAAAAGAAGGCACATGGGTGTAATTCGCCCGTCTGTTCCGAGCGCTGGGATAGTACCGCCCCCACCCCGGAATCAGAGGCGTCCACCTCGACCACGAACTGTCGGGAAGGGTCTGGCTGAGTGAGGACCGGAGCCGAGGCGAAACGCGCCTTAAGGTCCTGAAAAGCGGACTTTGCACTGTCTGACCAATGGAACGGAGTCTTGGGAGAAGTCAGTTTCGTAAGGGGGGCTGCCACCAGGCTGAAGTTTTTAATGAAGCGGCGGTAGAAATTTGCAAAACCCAAGAAGCGCTGCAGAGATTTAACAGAGTCCGGTGTGGGCCAGTCCAATACCGCCTGAACCTTTGCCTGGTCTGCCTTCATCTGCCCGCTCGCGAAGACGTAGCCCAAGAAGCCGACGGTGTCTGAGTGAAACTGACACTTCTCCGCCTTTACATACAGTTTATTTTCGAGGAGTCTCTGGAGAACCAAACGGACGTGCTTCTTGTGTTCGGACTGGGTCTGTGAGTAGATCAGAATGTCATCGAGATAGACGAAAACAAAACGGTTGAGGAAGTCCCGGAGCACGTCATTGACTAGGGCTTGGAATACTGCCGGGGCGTTGGTTAGGCCAAAGGGCATGACTAGATATTCGAAATGACCCAGAGGGGTCTTGAAGGCGGTCTTCCACTCATCACCTTCCCTTACGCGGACCAGATAATAGGCGTTACGGAGGTCGAGTTTGGTGAAGATCGTGGAACCTAGTAACGCCTCAAAGGCGGAGTCAATTAGGGGGAGAGGATACTTGTTACGTATGGTGATCTTGTTCAGGGCCCGGTAATCGATGCAGGGACGCAGGGTTTTATCCTTTTTTGTGACAAAGAAAAACCCAGCGGCCAACGGGGAGGAGGAATGTCGGATTATGCCGGCATCGAGAGACTCCTGGATGTACTTCTCCATGGTTTCCCGCTCTGGCCTGGAGATGTTATACAGCCTACTGTTTGGAAGCGGGGAACCAGGCAGGAGCTCTATGGCGCAGTCATAGGGCCTGTGGGGAGGCAGAGAGGACGCTTTGAGTTTACTAAATACCTCGGCCAGGTCATGGTACTCGGTCGGGACGGAGGTCAGATCCGGGGCTTCTGCTTTGCTGGAGTCTATGTCGGCTGGGAGTATGGCTGATCGAAGGCAGGACTGGTGACATTCCTCACTCCAACCCATGATGGTTCGGGAGGCCCAGTTGATGTGAGGGTTGTGGAGAGACAACCAGGGATGACCGAGCACCAGCGGGGATTCGGGGGCTGAAATCAACTTGAACTCTATTACTTCAGTGTGGTTTCCAGAGAGTTTTAATTTTATGGGTGCAGTGGTGTGTGTTACCTGGGCAAGGGTGCGACCATCCAAGGCCTTGGCTGTTATGGGTTGAACTAGCGGTACCTGAGGGATCTTGGCTTCCTCAGCCAGGCGGATGTCCAGAAAACTGTCCTCTGCTCCTGAGTCGATTAAGGCCTGTATGGTGAGGGATTGATCTGAAAAGGTTAGTGTTGCCGGGATCTGGGTCTTTGTCTGGGTCTGGCCCGTCAGAATCCCGACCTGAACTGACGGGCCTGGTCTTTTGGCCGAACAGGACAGGTAGCCCGGAAATGCCCTTCTTCACCACAATACAGACACGCTCCTGCCTGTAGCCGTCTCTGCCTCTCCGTCGGGGTCAGGTGTGTGCGACCCACCTGCATGGGTTCGGCGGCCGAAACAGGGAGGAAGTCCGGAGATGGTTCAGGTGAAGAAGAAGGAAACCACCTATGAGACAGACCCGGGCGAGGACTACGGCGTTCTCGGGTCCTTTCCCGGAGGCGGTTATCCAGACGGGTGGCTAGGTCTATCAGGGAATCCAGAGTAGCTGGAAGGTCCAGAGTTGCCAGTTCGTCCTTCAGGGTATCTGTTAAACAATGTAAAAAATGGTCCATTAATGCAGCTGAGTTCCACCCAGAGTCGGCAGCCAACGTCCTGAACTCCACCGAAAATTCAGCCACACTCTGGTTCCCTTGACGAATAGACATCAGGCGCTTGGCCGTCTCACGGCCCCGAACTGGACCATCAAAAACTTTTAATAAGTCGGCTGTGAAAGCCTGCAGTGATAGCGTGTGGAGGGGCGTGGTCTCAAGGTATGCCTCTGCCCATGTAAGTGCCCTGGAAGTAAGCAGACCAATTATATATGATACCTTCGAGCGATCCGAGGAGTAAGTGTGCGGTTTCTGGTCGAAGATAAGAGTACACTGGAGAAGGAATCCTCTGCATTTCCCCAACTCGCCGGAAAACGGTCTGGGATCCGGAATGTGTACGTCCCGCACCGGAGTGGGCGGAGTCGGCTCGGGGACAGGCTGAGGAGCTGCGGGGATTGAAAGCTGAGCAGGTTGATTAAACAGGGCTGACAAAGATCTGGCGATGTCGTCTAATTGTTTTTGCAAAGCGTGTTGTCCTTCTCCTAGAGATCGGAGTACCTGCGAGTGTTGACCAAGGAGATTCCCGTGTGCAGACACGGCATGATGCAGATCGCTTCCGGGTTCGGCTTTCCTGGCGGCTTGCTCCGTAGGATCCATATTGTTTGGCTGGATTATTCTGTCATGGATTGGGTGTATGGATCCAAAGAGAGGAGCGCTCGGAGAATGATCAGAGACACTTTATTAGAATTGTGCTGTGCAGTATGCAGGGTTTGCTGGAAGGACGGGCTGGAGCGGGCAGACAGGATTCTCCGTGGTGTGGACGAGGTTCAGGTACGGTTCTTGGAAGAGAGAGGGTACAAGTTAGGTCGGTTCAGATACAATACGATATAGATCATGTGCACGACTGGTTACCACGATGAGTAGTATAATCCAGCGATGACTGGAGGTCCGGGTGAGGTTTATATGGCGATGAGAATGATGACTTGATATCCTCCAGCTGCGTCGTCCTAATAGCTGTGATGATTGGAGATCCAAATATGGTCAGCAGGAAGCAGGGAGTGGGAATGAGCATGGGCCATGACATATCAATGCTTTAACAGAGTTAATTTTTTAGTCAGATATCAGAAATCAGAAATACTTTATTAATCCCTTGCAGGGAAATTCATGTTTTCAGTACAACCCATCCAAGACTAGACAAAACAACATATAACACAACAGGAACAGGCAGACTGACGGAGCAGCCGTTTCTACAGCGCTCCTTGTCTTAAATATAGGTGAAAGGTAACATTAGGGGAGTAAGATGTAGCTGGAGAGGATAAAAAAAAGGCATCTCCACACTGGGCCTAAGGGCCCATTATTGAGATACAAAAAACACTCCTCAGTACATAAAGAACAAAACTCAGACAATCACAACATCAGAAACACGTGGCGGGGGGGGGGGGGGGGGGGGGGGGTCTCCCATCACAGCAAGTCCGGACGCAGCTGACACGAGCGCAGTCCAGTCGACCCGCCGCCAGGGAGTGGAAGGAGCGGGGTAAGGAGCAGCCCCAGGCAGTGAATCACGGGGGGATGTATCTGTAGTGGTGTACTTGAGTGTGGTGCATGTATGTGTGTGCGTAGAAGTGAGCATATGAACTTTGCCCCAGTTCTCCCTCACAGTCTCTGCCACCTGATGATAGTGGGGCATCCTTGAGGGCTGATCCAGGTTGAAGTCCATCGCCCGTGAAGAGGGTGAGGGGAGGGTGGGGGACTGAGCGTCCATCAACAAAACATTCCAGGGAGCTTTCAACCAGCCATCCAAGGCCAGCACAGGGAGCCAAATTTGATAACAGCATTTGTTTTGGTTCAGGCCAGAGCTGTTTCGTCTGCCTTGAGTCTCTACAGTGGTCCCACTGGCGACTCCAATCATCCGAATTTTGGGTCAATTTCCATCCAGCCGAGCTGACAACTTCTCCAAGTTGGTGACCACCTCACGTACAAGCCCAGAAATCGCAACCAGTTTGCCATCCAGAACTGGAATAGCCTCCAGTTTACGATTCAGCTCCTGTACAGCCACAGCCTGATTGTTCATAGCTCGGCACACACCAGCACAGAAATCCGGCAGCTTGCCAGTGACTGCCGACAGTGTCCGAATTTTGCGATATGCCAGGAAACCGCCCGCTCCAAACAGCAGAAACCCAGTTATCATGAATCCGAATGTATAGATGTCCTCAGCGTCCTCGACAGAAAGAATCGACAGACACATGACTTTCCACACTCCCCAGGAATCCATCACATATCCAGCCGAAAACGTTCCGCCAGGGCAAGCAGGCTCCCCTACGCCTGATTTCCGGTTCGAATAAATTTGGTCGATTGCATTTAGGGACCAACTGATCAGATCCATATCTCAAGATTTAAGTTTTGGAAGGAAATGCAGAGAGAGGCTCAGAGAGATGACAGGACAGTAGCAGGGCAGAGTGGGAGAGGGAGGGAGAAGAAAAAGCGTCTGCCTCGGTTGAGAGCCGGAAGAAGAAAGGTATATACTGATGTATAACATATAAAAAAGGTTTAGTAGAACTTTAAATGAATAAATAAATGCTTCTGTATATGAAAGAATGATACCTTCACCTGAAGAGACACAGTTGAAGCATTTAATGGACTTGTGCTTATGCAAAGGCATTTCCACAAATGGTCAAATAAACTAAACTTAATTGCAACCGTATGCATGTTTTATATGGCAAACAAATCTATAAAATCTGAGTACTTAATCAGCCACTGCTATCACTGTAAATCGTTTTTCCTGTATTATTCCATTAACCAGTTTTTCTATAAACTGTGTATAAAATACAAAAAGAATAAAAAAATGGATAAATATTTGTCACTATGTGGCTTATCTCAATCAAAATTTGGTTAACCTTCACCTTTGAAAAGTAGAACAAAATAACATCTTAAAATAAACTTGTCCTCTAAAGTAAGGGATTTTGTGTTTGGTCCATTTTTTTCTCCTCCTTAATGATACCTATTGGTGTTGTATTATACATTGTTTGGAAGCCCAGTTAGTCACCTTTACAACGAGTAACTTGTAAAAACTGTTTGTTTATGGAATGCGCACCACAACTAAACGTGTGGATAGTGCTCCAAAGATTTTTGACAAATTCCCTCACAATATTCTCCCAGTGGTTTTCACCATTTTATTTGAGATTCAAGTGCTGCCAAGTGTGTATTAGTCACAGATGTTTGACTTAATGCACATTCAGAAAATAAAGTACCTAGTTGTACCTTTAGGGGAACAAACAATAGTCGCTGATGATGTACCCACAAAGCAACTGCTGTTAGACCCTCAACAGTTCAGTTTGTACTTCACAAAGATCGGTGTGTTTAAATTTGTGTACAAGACGGCCACCAGATGTACATAACTAGTACAACAGTAGTACCTTTAGGGTATATTACTCTAGCAATAATCCTTTATTCCCCAAAAGATGCAATTAGGTGCTTTATTTTTTGAATGTGCACAAAGCCAGAATCATCACAGAGTGCCTCTAGAATTTGAGAGTGGAGAGGATGGAAGGCATGGACCCCAGCTGAACACTAGTGGAATCAGTTTGGCCGTATTATATGAGCCAGACTGACCAACACAACTATGGTGGTTAAATTTCAACAACTCCTGGTTGAGGGATAGGATACCATCCCTCATCAAAATGTGAGCAGGCTGGTGACCATCATGAGGAGGTGGTGCCAAGCTGTAGTGGCAGCGTATGGATGTTCCTCCATATGCTACTGAGATCACTGCGAGCATAAAAATGAAAAAAGTGTAAAAATGACCGATATGTGTCATTTTTACCAGATTACTGTTGGAGAGGGCAATCATACAATTAAATATTATTGTCTGACAGTTTTATTATGCCTCAGAAAATCCTAAAGTAATACAAGCACAAAGACTCAAGTGTTACCAAAAGTTGATAGGATTTGCTTAAGTTGAATGTGGGAAGATCTTACTGTACTTCTTCAGCCAACTGACCCACGGCTCTACAAACCAAATAGATCAACTGGAGCTGCCATAGCAACAAAGAACTACCTTTTCCTCATGAACCCCTCAGGATCAAGACAAAAAAAAAAAAAAAAGATGAGGTGGGAGGGCAGGGTATGGAAAAGAAATTTTACCGAAAAAGTTTTAATTGCCACATTTGTTTGAGAAAGAGAATTTCCCAGCATTAATGGAAGAGAATACACCAAAATAATTTGGCACTTGCATACAGACTCAGGGGATGGGGAACAGAGAAAACGGAGATGGAAAAAAAACGACAGAGCCTGTTAAGAGGGCCAAGAGAGAAGAAAAAAAAAGAAGAGTGGGCTAGAGGAGCAGGCAGTTGTCAGAGAAGAATGACTGTCATACTACCCACTTCTCGAGGGAGATGATAACGAATCGAGCTGCTATCTAATTATATCTTGCTTACCAAATCGATTTGGGCCAAAAACAACAGCAAGCGCAACAAGCGAGAAATCCATTCCCAGAACTGAGAGCAGCATGAAGGAATCACACAGAAAATTTAAATCATCAATGACCGTCAGAGAAAGTACGGATGGAAGCGGCAGCCCAGTGGTGACCAGTGCCTTATCCACACATCTGCCAGACACCAATCTTGTGCAAAAAAAAAAAGTGAAGCAGTCCTAGTCTATCAAACTGAGAGGATTACAGTGTTTTAGCTAAACAGAACTCTGCTAATCCATAACATCACAGCAAGTTCTTTATGAGTCTAAAGAACAAAATACACGAGTTATAATCCAGATTGTAAAACATTTAGAAATTCTAAGTCCACAAAGCAAAATGAGACAACACAGCGCACCCAAACACAGCAAACATACCTCTTTTTTTTCTAAAAACACAGCAGCATTTTCTAGAAGTGGACCCTGACAAGTGAAGAAAAAGTAAATCCGTGCTAGACTGGGGATACTTACTTCCACCGAATTCCCCAAGGTGGTGAATTTAGGTTAATAGATTCACTTGCATGTGCCAAATATGTATCAAACATGAAGTGTGGTCTGTTCTCCCAATGTTCTACCGACAAACCAGTTAGCTGCAGCAGCTGCTTGTGTACTGACTTTGATGTTTTATTCATTTTCTTGGTGGTTGTAAATGCATCTGTCATAGCTACAGAACTGTCTCTATAGAAGTATATGGAAGGTAAACGTAGAGCTAGTTATTTGGTGAATAGTTTTTACATATTAGCAATTTTGAATAACCAAGTATGGCTCATTTACAGTGGTAATTTTCCTGCTCCTTTTAGTTTCATATGTTTATGGCACAATTATCTGGTTGTATTTTTTTAAGAATTGTTTTTTTCTAATTATCTATCTCTCGTTATCTACATGAATTAGGACAATCTCATGGAAACTTAATCTTAGACAGGTATATATAATTTGTCATAAGACAAGAATATATACCCTGACACTAAAGTTTATACAGCATATATATATATATATATATATATATATATATATATTACAAAACACAACACATCCTGGTACCATGGCGTGACTAATTATCTGCTGAAACACTGTATTAGTTGCATGATTACCTGGTTCCTCTATAGTTAATTACACAGCTTGCTCTTGCTTGACCTCTGCCAGTATGATACATTACACTACCTCTACATCTCCCACTCCCTCATACCGCACCTTCCGCTTCCTGTTTTCTTTCATCTTTTCTAAAGTTTGCTTTGACTTCCTGTGAAAGTGTGACTTTGTGACTTGTTTATAACCTTCTTTAATATGCATGAAATACAAATTTGACACAAACATATTTTACCTGTTAAGTCTTAACTGGTGTAGCATACAACCCCAATAGATTAAATGAACTTTGTAAATGCAGAATGTTTATTCATTATTTCAGCAACTTGTTTAAAGTATGATCCGCCACAGATAGAGGAAGTAAGTTAGCCAGTGATGTATTCACTATATAGAAAGCTTTGATTTTCTGATTCTTGTTTTACAGGAGCAGGATAAACAAAATGCAATCCAGGAAACTGATACAAATCCAGTTCTTTATTTTCTGTATAAAGATGTGTAAGCATAGTCTCTCAGATGGAAGCAAGTGCTAGATAAGCAATTTTTTTATTTGACAAATTTCACAGGGTTCAGCAGCTCATTTTTGCATCAAGTGCTACACGGGTCCTTGTTGCCTAGCAGATTTTAACTCAGGAGAAAACTCAGTGTTTAGCTGATGTGTCTACTTCAAGGGTTGATGTGAAGATTATCCTTCCCTCTCTACTCTGCTGTCTATACTTACTGCCCTAATGGCTTCCTAATGTGATTTGATTCAGATCAAAGTGCTACGTAGGCTAAACGTGCAGTGAATTGCCCACAGGTATTGGTAATGGCTGTTTGACCTGAGCACTTCTTGGTGAAGAAAGAGCACCTCTATGATTAGTCGGTACTTCTTAAATTGGCCTGAATCTCACTGCTCACCAGCAAAGTTCATTGTGCAGGCATGTTGTCACTCAACATACAAGACCAATATAGACTACTGTAGTATTATATTACATGAAAAATGCTCATGTATGGCCTCAGATACCACAGCCTGGCATGCGTTGGAGAAAGGAGATCTGGTGGATCTGTTAAATTGTCTGCTTGCATGGTTTAGGTCCACTTGTCCTGCTCAGAGGGAAACATCCCAGCATATCAACACAACATTGCTCCGAGCAGTTGTCTTTATCTAGTTACATCACATTAAATGTGCAACATGTAAATTAAAGTCTATAAACAGAATCGGTGTCTGAGGACCACGGTGGCCTGTCTAAACAAATTGTGACTCACTGATTGTAGGGAGTTTGGACTAATTTCTTGGACAGCTTACCACCACCAAACACCAGATGACTGAATATATTTTAGAGGAACAGTGTTTTCCCAAAGACTTTCCCATTAAATCCAATTGTGACGTATGTCTGAACTTTTGACTGGTAGTGTATATTACATGGAAATAAAAGTGGGGGGCAGCATTAGGCAAGGATCTTGTTTTCATTAGTTAATTCAGCCAAATACAGCTCTGATGTATTAATCGCAATGACATTTATAGTCACAGACCCCCTCATCACCATGTGCTCATTAGTTTTTTTTATTGTTAGTTTAAAAAGCTTTTTCTGTTAATATCTGCTGTTTAGTAAGGGGAATAACAGATGAAGCCATTGAGAACTTCTTCTGCCAGCCAAAGAACTGCTAGTTTCCAGCCACTGGGAGTGGGATTCAAGCCACGGACATGACTGAGAATCGAATGGCCAGTTTGTAAGAGGCATCTGTACGTTAGGGGATTAGAGCCTTCCCTGGTTAAAATCGGAGTGCATTGTGTGGTAGAGAAAGAACCTGGTTGAATATTAGTCCAATAGGGGGTGTGTAACTTCAGAACAATCAAATTTAATTAAAACTAAGCCAGTTATTATTTTTTTTTTTTTTCATTGAAATTCAACCTAAGATCATTTTCCTCTCATTTGCAGTCTGTCTGTCTCCTCTCCATTATAAGAAAGTCAGCACATTTTGGTGCTATGTACTCAAATTTCAAAGGGGAACAGCTGCATTTCTTGGCGATGATTAATGCTGAGCCTTAACACACCTACAGACACTTAATTCAACCTGCTCTAAATCGAAATGCCCCAGTGACATGCTATTGTAGAAAAGTCTGTGCTTTGACGTAAAAGAAAAGGGTTCAAGCCATGTTTAACTGGCTCACTCTTTCCTGCCATTGAAGCACCACAGTCTTCCTCTAATGAAATTGGTAGCCATTTAGAGGTCAGTTTAAGTGATTCACCATTTCTGTAGTCCACCCGCTTTGAGATAAAGAAGGTGCGTGTCTTTTATTTGCTACTTTTCTTTCAATGCAAACTGCCAGTCGCTCTCTTCCTCAAAGCTGTTTTCCTTTTCAAAGGCTTAGTGGCTTTGGCTACTGCCACAGCTCTGTGATTTTATCACAGAAAAGGAGGAGAGATTTCCCTCTTGTTTCCACAGGTCTCAGGTATAACAAGGTATGAAGTGAAGAAGGAGGGAAGTTTAGACACACAAAGACTGAGAAAAGGGGAAAGACAAATTAGATGTGGATTCTGAGTTGAGTTAAAGAATAAAGTCAAGAGTGGGTCAAGAATTGACTTGCCATGTGGGCTAACGTTACTTGAGGAACACAATTAGCACATGGTCCTGTGTATGTGAACACGGTTATGGATGACAGACAAGAAGACAAAAGAGAGACAGAGAGAAAAATAGAAAATCCCTGCAGGTAAGTAAAGCCACCAGGGAGCATTGCCTGAAAGACAAAGGATAAAAAAGGATGTGATTGACATTCACTTTAATCCACAACTCCCCACATGTCATCCAATTTTTACACCTGAAACAGAAAGAGCTATGTCTATGAGGGAGACAATGAAAAGGGACAGTGGGGAGCAAAGAAAGGAAGAGACAATATAAGATAGAGGGAGAATGGCAAGGAAAGAGACTTAATTTTTCAGACTGCATGACATACAGAGAGGAATTATGGGAGATTGAAGAAAACTAGGACTATTTGGGATTGGAAGGCGAGCAAAGTAGATGAGAGATGAATGGAAAATAGCATGAGCAGTGGAAAAACAAAAGGTTACAAATGGGAGGTAATAATGCAATGACAGCAGGGTGGACAAAAGAACCACATATCAGGGGTTACGGTGAGCAGCATAGCTCACCGTGCTCAGTAATTATTCCTCCAACAATGATGCTGATGCTTTGAGAGCAACTCTGCTCTGTTTAATTTAGAACATCGGGGAGCAAATATAGTGCTGTGCTGATGCTGTAGATAAGCCGCCAAGGAAAACAGAAGTAGGACTATGGCAGATGAACAGTTTATCTCAAGATCTGACAAATGAAGGCAATATTCAAGGTGAAAACTACACAACTGTCAGTTTAAAACCCAGTGATGGAGAATAACTATGTGCATTTACCCATAAAGTGATGAAGAGTGCTGTTAGAGCATAAAGTTCAGTAATATTAATGATGAATGGGAGATGTATGCATTGGAGCACCTTCTACTACACAAAATCTACTGTGCACTTTAATCAAATTACACCATTCTTTTGTAAAGTTACTTTAAAATTAATTAAAAGATTATAATATAACTACTGTATGTTTCTTGCCTGAATAAAAAGTTTACTCTATGGTTTATCATTTCAAATGCTGCTTATTAACAAGAATGGCAGAGGCAACATTGTATTTTCAGCATTTTATTAACAATCTTGTAAATAAGCAAACATAAAAACATGCATATGGGGCTAATACTTGTTGGCAAGCAGGGATTTATCTTACTTAGAATGTAAAAATGATCCAAGAGGAATCAAAATATTATTTACAATGAAAATAAACAAATAAATCTGAAAAACATTACTGATTTGTCCAAGTGCTATTTTTCCAGGAAAACACCAGAATGAACTGGAACAAGAGACTAATAAATTTAAAAGAAGAATTTATTCATAAACAAAATAAGATAATTTAAAAACTTTAATGATCTGGATGTTGGACATTTAAAAAGGGTGGACAGTATTTCTGTATTGACAGACTTCAGACCAAAGAAATATAAACAAAATAAGGCAATACTATATTTGGGGAGGTTCAGTCAGGGCACTGTTGCAAACCACATTACCATGCATGGAATTAAAACAAACAACCAAATGATAGTCCTTAAAACACAACAAAACAAATGCAGAGACTACTCTCCCTTTGGAACCTCTCCCTTTCATATAGTTCAATGTTGAAACAAAACGAAAGCAGCCCATCCAATGGATCAATTGAGCAAATACAGAAAATAACTGAGTGGGAAAAACAGTGTTTAGCATCCTGATGCTGATCCTAATAACAGAGCTGGAAGGAAAAAGCAATTAACATATTGTCCAGACATGTTAAAATGAAAGAGAAATGTACCTGGTCAAAGCACAGGCACCCACTCCTTTCTCTCACTCGTGCAGGTGAATGGAGGTGAGTGAAACCTGTGTCCTGGCTGTTCTGCTGAAACCACTATGCAAGATTTTTTCTTGAACATTAAATTCCACCACACAAAGGCATCTGCTGCATGCATCTTTCAAGTCTGGTGCATCAGGGAAAAAGACCTGAGTGAATTCTCCGCCCCCCTTTTATAGACTCGGCCCCCTTGGCTTAACTCTGCCACCTATGCTCACAACTCACCATCCCACACTGATGTAGTTTACAGTGCACCACTGTACAAACAGAATATGAGTATTTTATGTCACAAAACCCGATCAATATCTCAACTCAATGGGGTGGACAGATTCAGAAGTCTGGACCAAGGAAAATGTTACCTCATGTTGCTTAACAACATGCTCATAAATTTTGGAAGAGGCAATCAAACGCTGCAGTAAACAGGTCACCTCAGCTAATGCTTACCTTTTTTGGCCCATTAATGTTTTACCTTAACTTTTACCTACAAAAGTTCTACACATGGGCCCAGCATTAAATTTTTAGCAAGCATGCTGTTCCCCTTGGAATGCTCTTTGCTTTTATATATAGTCAAGAAAACTCTTTATTTAAAAGCTAAAACTCTGAGAACTGGTTACCTGTAAGGTTACTTAGAGTATGTGTACTACAACAGAGAAAAAAGGGAAATCCAGTCAATACTGGTTATATAGGATGCAATTTTCTTTCATTTTCTTCACTTGAAAGTAAGGTTGAAAAACAACCTTACAGGGTTATTCCAGCTGAATGGGCCGGATTTGTTTACACTCCTCGCTGTTTCACTCTTTCACTCCTTCAGTTGTGACCCTTGCTGTGGATGCTTTTTCTCTAATTAAGAAGGGAGAAGCTGCCAAACAAGTATGGTGATACTGCAGACCGCTGAGCTTTCCAAACACACACCCTCACACATGGAAAGAGAGAAATGTGCAACAGATTGCACAATGACACCCTCAAACAAATCCGCTTCCAGGAAATGTTGTCCCTGACAAATCACTTTGCCCGACCTGCCTGCGTACCCTATATGTATCTCCTATGGAGAGGACTGATAAGATTTGAATTCCATCAGTGCCTCCTCCTTGCCTGGGGCAGCATTGCCATGGTGATTTTGCGCTGTTTTATCTTGTTAGCAAGCCAACTGTATCTACAGCCTGCGCTACAAAAGCTAGACAACTGGAGCCAGATGCACAAAATTGTGTGGATTTGCCAATACAAATGTGTGTAGGTTCAAAGGCTAAATTGAGCATGGAACAGTCATTATTTTCTTAATAACAGAAAGAGGTGTAACACATAGTCTGGTTAATGTGAACCTACAGGAATGTACAAGCTTGATTTCTACTTGACCGTTTAGCCAGAAATGGAAGGTTACAGGTTTCCCATTTTAATGCTCAGATTTGTGATCTCTAATAAAAACATAAAAGAAGCAGAAGATTTTCAAAGATAAATAAATAATTATGACATTTAAATGCTGTGTTGTTCATCTTTAGAACAGGAAGCATTCATTTGCTTAAGCACTTACAACATTTACGACATGTGAGCACAGGTATCCCTAAGAATATTTTGTGAGTTGAAGCTATGACAGGGTCTGCAACCTGCAGCTTGGGAGCTGCATATGGCTCTCTGGACCTTCCACAATGGTTCTTAATACATGGCTGGAAATGCTAAAGAACTAACTAATGTTTTTAAATATACATTTAATAACAAGGTGTTTTTTTTTTTTTTTTTTTTTTTTTTTTTTTTAGCAATTTTTCAGTTTTTTTCATGGAATAATTGCATTGAATTTCTCCAATGTAATGACACTAAAAGTACCAGTAATATTTTTTGCATCTGCTTTTCTTGTCATTAGGTTGAAAACTTTTTTTTTTTGTCTTTTTTCAAAAAGTCTCATAAGATTTGTGGCTCTAAATGAATGTTTTCAGCTAAGGTGGGGGAAAAATGGCTAATTGGATTGTAAAGGTTGCAGACCCCTGTGCTATGATCTCAATCAGAAGCAGCACAGACCATCCTCCCCTCCTCTAGCAACATGTTTTGACAGAATATGTAGGTTCACACCCAAAATAGTATAGTTCTCAAAAAATTACCATGTAAAGTTCATATGTGAACCCTACCAGTGTTTGTAATGAGCTAAGTTTAGTTCATTTAGTTGTTATAACCTTCTAAGCACCAAAGTCGCAAAATTGCGACAAGCACCAGACCATGTCTCCAGAAAGAGAGCTTAACCCTGTAACCACTTTCCACCGCTAGGCAGACACATGAATCTCACAGCACTGTCAGGCATTCATGCTTCCAAAATTACTTGAAGAAATAACATGACAGCTATTTACTAAAACACTTTTGTCAGTTGAGTTTTAGCAATAACATCACTTGTTAGAGATCGAAATTAATGCTACTTGCTTAAGGTTAAATGAGGCCATGTGACTAAAATGCTTACGTTTTACAATGCTAATTAAATAACTGAAATACAGTTCAGTTGCAGTTGTTTGCAAAACAATTCAAGGTCCTTTAGATGTACTCTAATCGGGTTGTTTTGGACTACATCTAGGTGGAGGGCAGTGTCTTTTCTTTAGGTACTCTTGCTTCCTCTCTGAGTCCAATAATGGATGTTAGGTTTACTGCCGATTTTAAGTTAAGAAGTTAAGAGACAATTTAAGACAAAATTATTCTACTTTTTGGGATCCTTCTTGCCTCTTGATGTGATAACTATGGATCCTCTGTCCATCCACTTCATATAACTACTTCATTCTGTTAAAGGTCATAAGCTGCTGAAGCTTATCCCACTTACCATCAGGCGAGAAGAAAGGTACACTCTGGACTGGTCGTCAGGCCATCACAGGTCCAACATAGAGACAAACAGGACATGATGCCTTTCATGATAACACTCGTTTCACTTAGCAGTATATGGTTATTTTGCCTTATTTAACAAATATGTATGCGTTTAAATAACATAATCCTGGTCCTGCTGGTATTGAAACAGTGCAAAAAAAGGTGGAAAGATCTTTCTTATTGTCATAAATGGAAGTCATTTGAAGATGATACACATACTTTTTAAAACAAAACACAGTGAGGCCCACAGACCCCACACATAATCCTCACCTCCCACGTCTATGGTTGTCTCAGTTTTACCAAATTAGATATTGAGAAAATTAGAGGAGAAATGGAGCAAAGGATATGTGTTTTATTTGTCAGTTTTTGGAATGACAAACTGAGAGTAAGGACTCAGTGAAAAACATAATGGAGGCTTTTAACTCTAATCAGAGAAAACAACCATGGCAGATCTAAAAGGAAAAAAAAAAGAAAAAAAAACAAAGAAACAGTCAACAAACATTTGACAAAAATCCTTACACGGTGTCAGAACCATTTAAAACCATTACACACAGCTGAAGCTATTTATAGCTCCTGCATTTAACTTAAAAAATTTGATCACTGCACATAATCCTCATCAACAAACAGGTTTGCTCAGCTACCATGGTAAAGTTTGGACTGGTACTAATCATCTTTACCAATGATTCTTAACCTTGTACTTATACGTTTTAAATATTTAAAACAAAAGAACATATTTCAAACATATTGACTCAGTAATCTGTAATCAGTAATCTAAAATGGCTTTGATGCTCTGTGGACATAACTTCAGTGTTGTACTGAAAATCAGTGGTTTACTGTATAAGGTGAAGAGGGAAGGAGACATCACAGTTGCCTGAGGAGCTCCTAAATCAATGGCCACCATGTCAGACAGGACACTGCCCAGACGGACAATCTGTGGCCTACCTGTCAGGTAGTCAGTAATCGAGGAGACCATGGAGACACCCATCCCTGCAGCTTCGCACCCAGCAACAGTGGCTGGATGGTGTTAAAAGCCCTAGAGAAATCAAAGAAAGTGACTCTCAGTGCTGCCACCACCATTCAGATGCAAATGAGCTCTCTGCAGCAGATAGATGATGTCGTCAACACTCAAATGGGGCTGGTGGGCAAAATTGCAGAAGGTCCAGCAGATCCTTCACCTGCTGTCTCAGGTTGGCCAAGACCAGCCTTTCCAGCACTTTCATTGCATGCGATGTGAGGGCCACTGGACGGTAGTCATTGAGATTTGATTGTCTCGACTTTTTGGGGACAGAAACCAAGCAGGACGTCTTCCGTAGAACTGCAACTCTCTCCTGACTCAGATTCAGGTTTGAATAAGTGCTGCAAGATAGGAGAAAGCTGGGTGGCTCAGGTCTTTAGGATCCTAGGGCAGCTCCCATCCGGGCCTGCAGGCTTCCTCTAGTGTGTAGTTTCTCCATCTGTCTATTAACCTGGCCTGTCATCACCATCAAGCGGGGGAAGGTATGGGAGTCGTCCGAGCACATCATAGGAGAGTGAGGGTGGAGGGGGGCTGCAAACAGTTGGGGTGTGTGGGGGTCAGGTTGTGAAGTGGAGATACTAGGTGGGCATTTTTGCCCAACATCGTCTCTACCAGAACACCAGCAGCATGCAGGAGGAGGTATCTAAAGATGATGACTGTTTTTTTGGCCTTTGCCATGAGCAAAGACACAACATAAGAAGCCTCCAGGATGGTTGATGATGTGGTGGGTGAGTTGTGGTGACCTGAATTCAGCCAATTTCCTCCAAAAAAAAAAAAAAAAAAAAAAAAAAAAAACTCAGGTGGCTTACTAACATATCAGGTATGTGTGGTGATAAGTTGCCACTGGGGATGTGCTGGCTTCATGCTGCTGCTATCTAGGTTCTTCTCACATAAGAAACATAATGTCTTGGGTAGGCTGGATTTCACAAATCCCAATAAAACATTTTTACCCAAATACTGACAGAATTTTCCTGGCTCTGCTTTGATCTTTTTTGGCACTTGACTGTTTTCAGCAGCACCGCTGCAACATTTCAACCTTGTTTCACGTTTTATCCCTGGCAAGTGTTTGACAGGTGATGCTATTTTTGTATGTGCCAGAATGTGTCAAACATCCTGGTATGTAGGTGACCTGGGTTTGTTACAATGAATTAAACTGAATATGCAATTTATTTGCAGTTTATGAGCTTACAGCCATATTTTCTTAAAGTATTTTTTTTACATCATTAGAAAATTTTACATGAACATTTTCTTTAAACTTTTCTATTCTCTCACATGTCCCCTGGAGTGACTCCAGGCACCCCGAGGGGTATGTGTATCCCAATTTAAGAAAATGTGGTGTACACCAAAGTAGCAAAAGCATGGACAGATGACATGATAATCTTATTACATCATTTTCTACTTAGAAACCTTCAATACTGGCATCCAAGCACTTAACCTCATGGCATACCATACTTTCTCAAAGCAGCCATATACCAATCAAATCAAGCCTTCCCTGATATATTGAAGCGAGGCTGATCAACTTTACATCTCACCCTGCAAACAGGATGATACAGAGGATCAGCAATCAGACATTATATGACATTCCCCAAAGGTGTAGATACTATGAGGGTTCACAGCTGATTTAGTGATATGAAGGCAAGTGTCGCAATCTTATGGTTTAACTGGGCTTAACTTGTGGGCTGATCAGTGCACTGACTTCCATCATTAAGTCATATTGAAACTGGTTTTCATTTATGTATACAATTTGTTATTATTGGTTTGTTGGTTCATATTGATTACTGAAATTATTTTTTATGATTTTAAGCACTCTTATCAAGTCAAGAAGAAAATAAGATTCATCACTTCACAAATTGTTAGTCCAACATCAGGAAAAATTATGTCAGTCATTTAAAAAGACAAGCAAGAGCATAGATAGATAGATAGATAGATAGATAGATAGATAGATAGATAGATAGATAGATAGATAGATAGATAGATAGATCCCATGAGGGAAATTTCCTGTTACATTAAAATAAATAAAGAACAGATATATAGGAAAAGTTTAACACATAAAATAAACTCATTAGACACAATATGTAAAGGATAAGCACAAAACACATAAAAATAAAATAAAATTGTTATATATGCAGACTATGTACAAATATGATTAGGGATTTGTTATATGGGTTCAGTGCAAAGATGATCTCCTCTCACACATGGAGGAGTTAGTGTATGGAGTTATTGTGAAAGGAAGGATTGATTTCCTGAACCTCTCTTTATGACAGCAGAGCTGTAGCTGTCTTAAAAAGAGCTCTGCTGTCCCTACAGTATGTTATGTAATGGATGGGATGAGTTGTCCATGATGGAGGCCAGGTTGTTCAGAGGCCTCCTGTATCCAATGTCTTCAGGATGTGTTCAATGATCTTGCCAGCCTTATGGATCAGTTTATTGATCCTGCTGGTATTCTTGGAGCTGATGCTGCTCCCCCAGCACACCACAGCATACATGATGGCACTGGCCACCACAGACTGGAAGAACGCCTCCAGCAGTTTGCTGCAGACATTAAAGGATCTGAGCTTCCTCACGAAGTAGAGTCTGCTCATCCCCTTCTTGTACACAGCATCTGTTTTGATCTTCTTGTCCATTCTGCTGTGTATGTGCACACCCAAGTATTTGTAGCTGTCCACAACCTCAGCCTCCTCAACCAGGATGCTGATGGGCTGGTTTCCTCCTCCTCAACATCTCCTTCATCTTGTTCACATTCAGACAGAGATGGTCTCTCGTCCTTCTGTCCATCTCTGATACATCGACCACCAGAGAGTCGTTGGGAGTATTTCTAAAGTTGGGACAAGTCAGACATGCATTTAAAGTCAGATGTGTACAGGTCAAAGTCGAATGGTGAGAGGACCATCCCCTGAGGTGCTCCTCTGTCACCGACCACCACATCAGACAGGATGCTCCCCAGCCGGACAAACTGATGGAAAATTATACCTTTTATTTAAGTGACATTTGTTGGGCATTTCAGTCCAAGTAAAAATTAAGACTTAAGTATGTGCAACCCAGATCTTTAGTATGAAAAAAAAAAAAAAGAAAGAAAACAAACCTTCAGCAAATCATGTTTGAATGTGTCACAATTGGCTGCAGTTAGATTTGAATGGCAGTAGACTGCTGTCTACTTTAAGGACTTCAGCCAAGACTGAAGGTGCATTGTGATAATTTAACTGATCTGAAAATCCTGAAATATCCTGAAATTTCTAACTTCATTTAAAAGACTGTCAATTCCCTTTATTTTTCTTCTGTATTCAGAATAGAATGACTATGCATCATTTTCATGTTTTTTATGGCAAATTGCTCTCCTAAATTTCAGATATTCTGCATCCTTCTGCCGTTGGGATAACCGTGTTTCTTTACTGTAACAACAGTCCTTTTAATAAAAAGAAATCATGTTAACTTGAAAAGTGCTGTAGCTAACGGTTTTCATTAAACTCACCACTGCTCTTATTACAACTTCCTATTGGTTGCATGACACTATTTCTTTTTATCCAGATTTGCACAGAATACAAGACCTGTTTCCTTATGGTGTGTTGGAAGATTTTCTAATCACAACCTGTGCTTCAGATTTATTATAACAGTTGCATTATGTACATTTTTGCAACTGTTTGTTTTAACATGAGAACTAATTCCACTGACTTGCACAACTATTAAGACCTCAGGAAATATCTGTCTGCACCTGAAAATGTGTTATCAGCTGAGCTCAAACATCAATGAAAATAGTAAACGTTGCTATAAAACTCTAAGTAGACTTACAATTCTAAGGCAAAAAAAAAAAAAAAAAAAGTGAAATTCTATTAAATTGAACAAATAATCATTGATTTGAATCTGTCTTTCTTATAGCTGAAGCAGAGACTGACTTTGATGGCCATATCCTCATCCTTACAAATGAAAAAGAATATGCAGTCTGATTATATCTACATTATAGTTTTTCATTATTTTGTTTCAGCAACCTTACATAAGTTTTCAACAGTTTTGTTTATTTTATGGGTCAAGTTACTGACCACATTACATAGTTCCTGTTTTAGAGTTTTCGCGCAGAGTCACTACAAACCGATATTTGGTTTAGATTGTTGTGTCATTTCCTTCAAAAAAGCTCATTTAATAATTTAATTTGACCCTTAATGCTGCTGCCTAATCATTGTAAGTTGCTTTGGATAAAAGTCTCTGCTAAAATGATTGTATGTGTTTCCTTTTTTAGCCTTATTTTTTCTTATTTTGTGTCTAATCAGCAGATCAGCCACTATTTAAGTTACACCTTTGTAAAGGGTTGTTGCTTCTATTCACTGTATCTTTGTCTCTACTTCCTTTTTTTCTACTTTCCTTTTTACTTCTTTCCATTACTATCCTTTTTTTTAAAATTCTGTCCCCTCTTTTTAGGTCCAGCATGATTACATACATCCCATAATACCAAATAAATAAGATAAAACAATATATTTAAACAAATAAAAAATTAAAAATAAAAAAAAAATTATAGAGAAGCCTTATACCCACAAAGCTCCTCTTGGCAGAGTAAATTTGTTCCGCACAACACAGAAGACTATCATTCTGTTTGTTACAATGCTGCACAGGACAAGCAATAAATAAATAAATAAATAAATAAACAAATAAACAAATAAATAATAAGTTACACCTTTATCTATTATAGACTTGTTAGTTAAATTAGAGTTTTTCTTTGCTTATTAATTTATTTAAATTTTTCAATAAGTTAGTTTGCTGAAAAATGGATTGTTTGATCGCTTCTAAATGCTTATTTTATAGATAATTTCACCTTTTGCTTTTTTTGTTCCTTTTTTTTTTCTTACATTCGTCCATCGCACTGACCCATATTAGATGCTGCAAAAAATAAGAACTCAACCAGAAAAACCTGGAGTGACATACTAATGCTATTTTTACTATTATAATGCTGCTCAAATCTACATGCACCTCATATCCTTATACAAACCTGTTGAGCTCCTAAATGGCCTGCAGACTGCATGCAAGCATTAAGCACCGTACAAAAAGCACAAAAAAGTAGCTGCACACCATCACTGAGTAAAGTCTTTAATGATAGATGTATATTTATTGGAATGTGTAGGTTCTAAGAAAGCCTGGTTGTTTTGTTTTTAAGTTGTTTTCACAAACAGAAATCAAAGGAATAAATAAGAATACTGATATGACTTCAACTTCCTAATCAATAAGCAAAAGCAGCACATGTTTTCTGCAATGGCCTATCACCAAAGAAGGACTTTGTTGTCATTGCCTTAAAATAGTGTTTGAACATATTCGCTATCCACAACATGCTGTTATAACTAAAATAAAAGGCATCTCTCTTTTTCTTATTTTCTTTCTTTGCTGCAAATAGTTCACAACCAACAGCATAATATGAAATTACATGTGCAAAACACAGAGGAAGCATGTGGAGTTAATAAGGAATGCCATCTGAGCAACTGGTTAAAAGCAGTAATTGTATCGACTTGAGTGCCATACAACTTATTAAGCTGAACATATTAGCATTTTTTATTCACTAAATTCTTAAAGTCGTACCCTTGGCTAATTGTAATTGAAACCCATAACACCTGACCCAAAAAATAATGGACAGGAATTTCCATTTCTTTTTATCTGAAGTCTTTATTTGTCTCTTTAACAAAATGTAAAATATAAATAAAGTATTTACAGACAGTGCCAGTTGAAAGTTTGGACACACTTTCCCATTAAATTTTATGGGAAAGTGTGTCCAAACAATAAAAAAAAGATAACATCTCCAAAAGAGAAAAGCAGGCAGCAGACACAGAGACACGTTTTCTACACTTTGCTCAAGAACAGTTTTCATCTGATCCATCAATTATCACGTCTGTTCTATTTTCTTTCTCTCTCAAACACATAGTATGATGAATGCTGCTCTAATGGCCATCACTGTGCTGGAGTATTGATTTTTATTTTATTAACACATGACACTTTTTGGAAGCATTTAACATGTCCATTCTCACTGATTCCTGTTAAGTCACTGCATGATTTGAGTGGTTTTAAGGAGCTGCACAATATATATATATATATATATATATATATATATATATATATATATATATATATATATATATTCATATTTAGAGCACATATATTTGTGGTGTGTATGATGGTGTATGGGCCAGTCCACCCCTGACTGCCACTGATAGATATCAGAAATTAGAACCACGCAGAGAGGGCAGAAATCTACAAAGCCATAGCAATATTTTTATTTATTGTTCATTTATTTATTTGCCAGTGATTGTGGGCATTAATTTTTGAGTTAGAATGTCTAATGGCAGTCTTATTTATCCATATCTCCCCATGGGCATCCACAAATGTACATCACAACCCGGTGGTCATGTGACCATGAACAGCTTGCTGGTTAAAACAAACTCAGCATCATAGTGTCCGTGTTGAAGTGTGCCGACCGAACAAATGCCCTTTTGGTCTATCCGCCGTCACATTGTGATGGAGCTGCTAATAAGAAACAGTAGCTACATTTACATGGAGCATTTCTGATCCGATCAAATGTTGTCTGTGGAGCAGCTGTGTTTATGGCAGCCAACCAAATCACAACTTTTTGGCATATTTAAAGGAAACGACAAAAATCAAAGAAAAATCTATGAGAATCTACGCTAAAATTGCAATGACCTTATTTTAGCAAGCTTTTGTTTTCACCGGCAAAAGACCTGATGTGACAAAGTTCACCAGATGTTCCCGGATGTGTGTAAAGAATCCTTTAAAAAAATCTTGGATCCAGGTGGTGATCCACATCAACCCTAAAATCCAATCACCTCTTCCTTATTCCATTTCAGAGATTTTATGATAAAGTCGTCACAATGTGTCCCTTACTTTTCAAATTCTATTACTAAAAGACAGACAGACAAATCAACACCGCCAACGACAAAAATAGTGAGGAAAATTAAAAAGTATGCTAAAACTTTGCAGGTCATAGGATAGTAATGATTATGATAATGTGTACTGTACTGATCAGTGGAAGGAAGTGCTGACATCTGACTAAAGACTAGCCTAGATTTGGGCTATATTACTTAAATAAATATGCTGATGGGTATGCAAAAAAGAGAGACAGAAAGCTCATTTTGTTAATATAATTTGTGCCCTTTTGATTTCCTCCTCCTCCTTCCTGTGACATAGAAGATGTTTAAAGCCAAAATTTTTAAAGTACGTCTCAAGTCCAAAAATGTCAAACTGAAGAAGAAAAGCAAGTTGCAGAAGGTAAAAGCAAAGATCCATCATCATGAACATCTAATAGAAGTTGTTAAATCCAGCAGTGTACTGCAACAAAACAGTGGTTAAATGAAGGCTTAAAAGCAAGAATGGCTCATTTTGTTAAATGCAAGTCACCTTACCACCTCTCATGTGCTTTCTGCTCACATCTGACCACTTGCAAATCTGGTGGGAGGGAGAAAAACATAAAGAGAGGAGTCGAGAGGAGGAATTAATTCAAGAGAGAAAATTAAGAAAGGAGCAATGATGGTTCAGCGAAAGGATCATTTCTGTCACTGCTGAGACATGCAGGGAACAATAGCCATATCATTAACAACTCACATGTGTTTGGTGTGTGTGATCTACAAATGATACATTCCAATCTTCCCTTGCCTATTGGACTAAGCAAGTATCTTACACACTGATTTCCTCTGCCCATGTCAACAGCACCAATGACTCAGAGATACAGGGACCCTCCAGACAGCCATTTTTTTCACACTTTGACTATTTTTGAGAACAAACTAATCCCTATAAATCTTATCAAAGATTTGGGAGAAACCCAACCATATGTGGAGGAGATTAGTGTTAGAGTTGTGGCCTTTCCTCAATTTTCTCACTTCAGATAGCAGGGGTCTTGGACACACACATGCCTGCACACAAGCAGGAAATCCACATTCACCATTGTTTTCGTTGAAACTCTGAAGGGTGATAACAAAAAACTCATCAATCTACTGAGTCTTTTTGAGACTAATTCCAATGCAGACATACACACTCACATATTTGCCAAAACACAAAAGCTTAACTCTACATCTAGCATTAGCATGTTAGCAATGTGCCAGATGCTGGTGTGGTTTTGGTTAATCTTTTTTGTTCAGATTATGTTATGTCATTGCTTAGTACTTCAAAGAGCTTCTTATAAAAGAGAACAATATGTTTTCAAGTGTAGAAAAAGATACAAAAAGTCAAGACCAAGCAGGGAGTGAAAGAAAGCGAAAGAGAGATATGGTACGTTACAAAATGAGGATGAAAAAGAGGGAGCTGAGAAGTAGATTAAGGGTGTTCAGGTTTGATTTCTATGGCAGATATAATGATGGTTAGCTTTCTATTCATCTTCTTGGCTCAGCAGGAGCACAGTAGGCAAATCGGGCTTTAGGATCTGGCCAGTGGGCAATGAGGAGGGCTATTAAATGATCATTACCATCTCCTGCCATTACGGAGCTGTTGCTCCGGAGGAATTACCTTGGTAATGAGACCAACCTGAAACCGACTGCTTGCAGCAAGCCCCACGTACATCACATGGGAACACTGTGACACACACACACACACATGCACACATATTGAAAGACACAGTTTGAATTGATAACGTTGCTGTTAGTTTCTCGCACATCATAGAAAGCTCATGTGCATGCACTCACACACATTTATGACAGTCTGCTTGAGATGGCGTGTAGTCCAATTAATCCTTTTGACAGTTACTTGTTTGTGTGCTTGACATTAGCAGGATGCCAAATGTTTCCTTTCATTTTATCTACCCCCTCTTACTGCTCTGCCTCTGTCCATGTTGTCTCTTTCACACACTGAAATGGTCTCTGACACTGTGCCTCCAGTGTGCACTCTGGAGCTGGCGAGCTATGGGTAGTCATTAACCTGAAATGCTATCTTAGAGACACATACACTTTATGACAGCAGCAAAGTCTTTTTGCTGTTTTGTGTTCCACTGTGTAATGGAGGGTGAGTCAAAACGATCCAAGCAGTAGACCAAGAGAGAAAACTTCCATCTGATATGTTGTTGTTTTATATTTTAGACTTTAATCCATGGTGTGTAAATCACTTCCAACAAAGTTGGGATGATGTGTTGCTGGTATCAAATTTAAATTGAGATATATTTTTTTTCTTTTAATTAAAACAACTTTTATGTTGTGTTTAAGACTGTTTTTTTTTTTTGTTTTTTTTTTAGCTAGTGTTGCAGTGAAGGAGAGGACCCATACACAGGGCAATGTCATATAGTATATCTATTTTTTTGGAAAACATAGTACAATTTTTCTTTCCTTTATATCACTGAGACAAACGTAATGGAAGACTCATTTAAGTCCAATAAAGGGATTTGCATTTATATCGTCCCCACTTATGCATGCACTGGAAAACAGTCTTTAAAAAGGTGTTCACTGTAGTGGACACTATACATGAAAGGGATATTTTATGAAGATAGCCAGGCTAATGTGTTATCATATTTTTGCGCAGAAGCTTTATAATATTAACCATATTAGCAAAAAGAAAAGAAAAAGCCACAAAATACTGTCAAAGATCCCTTGCTGTCAACTTTCTATTTGTATGTTTATTGAGATTAATCACTAATAGTATGAACATAATAATACATATTTCTTAGAATGTCAAGGGAAAAAGGAACTTTGTGGATTGACCTCCTCTTCTTTATATAAAAGATGGTCCAATGTTGCTATAAAAATAATAGAGGAATCAGTGAATTGCCTTTCCTTTGCTCAGTCAGCCTTCATCATGGCTGCTACTTGAATATACTGGTTCATGTTCATCAGTTACATACAAAAGGTAAACAAAAAGAAAAAGAAACAAACTAGTCCCCAGAGTTAACAACCACAATTTGACAAAGCACAAGATCAACCTAACAGTTTGAGGGCAGTGATGAAAAACAGTACATGCATAACAGCAACTGAACCCATGTGTGAAATGACAACAGGAAGCTAAATCAAATAAAATACACACAGACGTAAAGCTAACTGGGCTGCTAAAAAAGCACATGTAAAAGAAAAAGAAAATAAAGTTAAGTGAAATACAAAATATGGAAGGCAGCATACTAGGTGACTCACTAATGTCCAATGAAGTAAGTCATACAGTGAAAACAGTCTTTAAATAGGCATCCTATGTAGTGGACACTGTATCAAAGGGTTAAAACTACAACAAAAAACATGGCAACACTTGTGGAAATCCAAAAGATAAGGTAGACATTTAAACAAATACATTAAAAAATTATCCTTATTTTACACAGTAATTAAATTTCTTCTGGGTGCTTTAGGCCTTAATGAGTCACAAAGTGAATGTGTGGATACTTTCAGAAGAAAAAAATCTTAATAATTAATTATCTAAGTGCTTCTTTAAATAACCTCTGTCAAAAAACCTCCAGGTCTGAAAGGTTGCTGGTACTGCACAGAATAGCAACTATATGTGTTATAATGGATTGTAATTATGTCGGTAGGAAAATAAATATCAACATTTCCATAGAAATGACCCCAGTCTTCACTGAAGCATAATTTGGTCTTTTACTGTCCATCTGTACGCTCAGTATGATCTCAACTATAATTATCCTGTGAACTCCGAGGGAAAGAAATCATAATGATTATGGATTTAATTTTACTATTGGAGACATACTAAACATTGACATGCTTGTATATATACTTGACATGGGGGATTTATTGTTCAGGATCCTAAAGAGAGACTTTGGATTGAGTACTACTTTAATCACATCCTTGTACTTTAAACATGCTATAGAAGAAGCAGGACTAGCTTCAATATGCAAGCAACCCTGCCAGGCCAAATGGTTGTGTGCTTGCAACCATAAAATTGCAGCTAAAACCTGAGTCCCTGTAACTATAAGCTTAACATATATAAGAAGGTGCACACACATTCACACACATATTTACTGACCATTATTTATAGTTCCTTTCCAAGGGCACAGCCTATTCCAACTTTATAGTGGACCTGTAGACACACTGGGTTGCAAGGGCTGCGGCTTCAGCCAAAAAGATTTTATAGCGCCATAAACAGAGTTACGCCCCAGCCCACCAACATAAATACATGCTGGAAAGTTTTAAGTCACACCTGCTCTGAGAAAAAGGGCTTTCCCAAGACAAAATCATATGAAGATGCTTCAAGGTACTGTAATGATTAGGTGCAACAACAATTGGACTCATCACAGGACAAAAGCATCTTAGAGTAAAATATATTGAAGCAAAACAAAACAGAAAGCTTAAACAGGATAATCGGACACTAAAGAAGGTGCTACATATCTGTTTTAGCTGACTATAAAAAAGCACAGTGATGATTAGTTTGTGGTAGGGTCATTGCTAGAAAAGTTCTTTGCATGTTTTAGTGTCCAAGGTATGAAAGCAGTATGATGCCTACCAACTTTCTGTCAAATGACCTACAATGACAAAAAAAAAAAAAAAATCTGCATTAGCTTAAATATGCAACAGCTAGACTTAATAGAGAGTCAATTCCCCTGTTGCAGTCTCAGTTTGGCTTTATGGTCCATCTGTCAACCTCAGGTAAATCTTCTTGTATAGCACATTTCATGTACAGGACAATTCAAAGTGCTTTACATAAAACAAAGGCATTACAGATATTTAGAAATAGTAAAAGGCATCAACACATAATCATAATAAAATAATAAATTACAATAAAGTGATTAAAAGCAAGATAAGTTAAAAAGTTAACATGCAGATTTCATGCATAGGCGCATGAGAAAAGAAATGTTTTTAACCTGGATTTAAAAATGTCTGCATTTGGTGAAAGTTTAATCTCCACTGGCAGTTTGTTCCACTTGTTTGCAGCATAACAGCTAAATGCTGCTTCTCCATGTTTAGTCTGGACTCTGGTCTGGACTAGTTGACCAGAGTCTTTGGATCTAAGAGCTCTGCTAGGTTTATATTCTCTGAACATATCACAGATGTATTCTGGGCCTCAACCATTCTGGGATTTGTAAACAATCAGAAGGGTTTTAAAATCTATAAATTCAGTGAAATCACATAGTAAATGGACTGTACTTATATAGCCCTTTTGTAGTCATGTTGACCACTCAAAGCACATTACACCACATTTCACATTCACCCATTTACGTACACACTCATACAGCATTTCTATGGTTTTTTACTAAGTGCTCTGCTCTATCACACATTGCCCCGATAGACAAACCATTGGGTTCTGTGTCTTGCCCAAGGATACTTTGGCACATAGTCAGGGGAAGTCTGGAACTTCCTTTCACTTGCTTGCTCCATTTTTTAGCAAACGTGTGCTCAAATGGGTGAGTCTGAGATCTTTCCCTTTGTGACCTCACAAAAGGAAATAGCTACTGCTCCAGTGGTGGATGGTGTCATTGACCCAACCCTTCGACTAGCTGAGACTGCCCTCTAAAATCACTGAGTGGGTGCCAGCAAAAGCCGGACTCTCCCAGAGAGGGGCATGGACAGGCACAACTCAGGAACATTTAAAGGTTCAGACACAGAAACAACCCATTCTCATTAGAGCTCACTAGAGCTACTTTTGGAATTGTTGAAATTAAGGACCAAGGCTGAATTTGGGTAATACACTATGAAAACAATGTTGTTGGCATGCCCGGACTGGCCATCGGGAGCAGCGGGACTGTTCCCAGTGGACTAACGTAAAAAAAAAAAAAAATCATGGCGAACTACATTGGTCTACAGAAACTGGCACCCGCCCACCAATAAAAGGATTTGTGTTTGTCAGTTTTCACCTTCACCAACTGGCGATTGATTAAAAACACCACTCATCAAGTTTTATTTTAATTATGAGGACTAATCAACACGAGAGCGGAACAACAGAGACAGAGGAATGCGATGCTGGTAACCTACTGATGGACTGATGGAAAAAATAAGAAAGGGGAAGCAGAAGGAGAACTTATAAAAAAAAAAAAAAAAGAGGAAAAAAAAGGCGCTTGAAGAGGAGGCGGAAAATGCCGGAAAGTTTCCGATATTTTCAAATCCTCCACCAGCAGTGGTGTCTAGTTACCCGTGACGTCATGTGAGTTAACGTTTAATAAATGACAGATGCAGGGGGGGTCCGCGTGTTGTTTGGGGGCAAACTTTTATCTGAACATGATGATCACAGAGCGAGATTCTCCATGAGCCTTTTATGTAGCTGTAATAATGAGCTGGGAGGCTACTACCGCCTGTCTAAACTTCATTCTACTGAAAATGTTGCACTGGTTTGTTGTCTTATTATTAAACCACATCAGCCCAAACACACAACTACAAGTGGATATGCTACAGTTTATATACACTAGCTCATATTTGGGATTTCCTGGTATAACCTGGATAAAATAAAATAATTAGTTAATTATTTGTGTTGTAGGCCTATTAACCTGACGGGGTTAGGGTTAGCTATAACAATCTGTCCACATATACTACTCATATATGTAAGTTTGGTAAAGCAGCATTTATTTAATTGAAAATACAGATTTCAGCATTTTTTTCTGTTTTATTCGTGGCATGTATATTTATATAGCTAAAATGCAACACCTTCTTGACCTCCTGAACTAGAGATCCAAGTTTAGTTAAGCTATGTATATTTTATTTTACATACAAAGCACTTTATTTTCAATATTACCAGTTTCTTGTTTATTTCTGTACCTGAAATACGTCACCTGTTAACCTTCTAAGTCAAAAATATGTGTGATTGTGTGGAATTATTTTTGGTTTCATTGTTTGAAATGTCCCTAAACTTTGCATGAGGTTAAGTGGCATTGAGTTGTCTCACTATATCATTAAATTGTATATTTAAAGAACTTAAAAGGTGTACGGGGATAATCACAAACAAATATTCACATTACTCTTCACACTGTTATGAAATTGCTTGTTTTACGTCATGGAATATTTGGTGGGTTCTGCTGAACCAAACATGGCTCTACAGGTGGGCTGAAAAGTTTGGAAACCCTTGATAAGGTTGGACAGTGTCTTATCTTTTTAAATTGAGTCAACTTTTTTATTTTCTATTAAATCTACTATAGTAATCGGGCATAGAAAAAATTAACAGAAAAATAAAAGTTATGTTGTTTAGCTCATCAGGAATCCTGCTGTGCTGTTGTACTGAACCTTTGAATGGGGGAGTGAAAAACTGGTGGCTTTTAGTTTTGTGTTCATGGCTGTTGAATATAAATTCGACTTGAATTTGAAAAATGGGCATTTGACAATTACTCACCCATATGTGGGTGCATGGATTTGTGGTTGTGCACACATAGGTGTGAGCATATGTGTGCAGTATATGAGTAGGGGTGGCCTGAGTGAGTGAATGTCTCCTGGTCTGACTTTTTGTCCCAGTCCGGCCCTGGTTGTTGGACCTCTGACACCCATATGAAATTGTTGAAAAAATGTATAATATGGGACCTTAAAGGTTAGCAGACAATTGCTGTTCCTCCTGAACTACAGTCGCCCCACAAAGCATTTGATAGCTGCATTGAACTATATTGCAGTTGACTGCATTTTTCTGTTTCATCTCCATTTTAAATCCAACAACAAAGCTTTTATTTTGCAACTTGGTAACACAGTATTCAACTTGTTGCTACATGAAGACATCTTTGTATGTCCATCAACATGCCCTATTCATTGCATAATTATCTTGAAGTTTCACTCTGTTGATTTGGCCACATACAGTTAGAAGAAGGGAAGAGAGGGTGCAAAGGTGCTAGACATCTGAATTCAAAATTAGACTTTTTTTTTTTTTTTTTTTTTTTTTTTTTTAATGCTTCCTATTCACTCATTCATTTTCTATACTGCCTAGTCCAATGCAGAGGAGTGGAGCCTGCCTCAACAATTAGCAGGTGAGAGGCTTTCTATCCACTACAAATTCTACTGCACTCCTCATTTCTACATCAATGCAGGGATGTTATGCAAAGTTCATATTAAAGGCTCCCAGTATACTGCTAAATACAGGAAGGTTAATCACCGTTGTGAGGAGTTCTTGGCAAGGACTTTAATGTAACAGATGTGTCGTTTATATTGTAAAAGTCACACTCCTCAGCTAATAGGGGAAATCAATGAACCTGAAACAAAACAATGTCAGAATTGTGGGCAAATGTTTGTGCATGTCTACACAGTGCACTATTACGAGCAAAGCAGCAACTAATAGTTATTTGCATGACTGTTTAATCTGCTTGTTGTTTCTTTTTGGGATTAATGAATTGATTATTCAGTGCACAGTGGCTTGAGTAATGTCTTCAAAATGTACTCCTTGTTTAATCAACTTTCCTAAGCATGGACTTTAACTTTAAAATGGCACACACACACACACACAAAAGGAAACTGAATGAACACTTGAGGACATTTTGCTTGATAGATTACTCTTTATTTAGTTCATTTTTCTGTTGAACAATTAGCCACTTTTGTTTTTTTTTTTAGCTACGCATTGGAATAAACATGAAATATGTAACAACAGCTGCCAGTGTCTTCAGTGCAGGTCTTTGTTGCTCTTAAATGTACCACAGGACTGATTCAAGTTCATGTGCAGAATCCAATAAAAGTGCCCAATGATGAAACTATTCCCTGACCTGATTTTGCATCTTTTACATAATACTCATTTCTTCTCTCTCTCTCTCTCTCTCTCTCTCTCTCTCTCTCAGCCTCTGCTTGCCTGATGAGCTCTGCTATCCTGAGGTACACTATTTCGACTCTGTGTATGTAAAGATTTGCATACACAGAGTGGAAATAGGGGATTGGTGTGTGAGAGCGGGGTGGAGGAAGGTTCAGTGCTTCTCAGGGGCAGACAAAGACAGAGATCACCAGTCTGTCAGTGTGAAACGAGCCATTCAGTCTGAGAGGCATCAAGTGTGATAATCTCTAAGGAGTGCAGAGGTGTGCATGTGTGTGTGTAGATGGGTAAACTGGCACATGTGCAATCCAGTCTGCAGGCTGCTTTAAGCAATTGTTTGTGAATATTTACATACGGGGTGTGGGGTTATTTTGAAGTGCATGCAAGACACCCTGGTCAAAGCTGGAGTATAATTTGTTTGGCACATGTGTAAGTGTGTGTTGGCATGCTGCTCCCTGTGTGTATGCATGAATCTGGCAGAAATAGTGGTTTGTAAGCAGTATGTGAAAACCTGTAAAGGGGGTGATGAGAATGCACTGTGCAAGCACTACATCATAACACAATGTGATTTGTTCTCACATTGAGCAAGAGTGCAAAAACCTCCCAACCTCACCAGCCTAATCCACCAACACTTTCCCCAACTTTTGAAGAAATAATATTTTAAGTTTCTAAGCCTCCTGCTCTGCAATGGGCTGCTGGTATGGATCTAGGGAGGGGAAATAGATTTCTGTAGTGCTTATGAAACCAAGTGAATATGACCAGCTTATACATCTCCAAAACCCCTCGAGAGTATAGCTGACAGATGCCTTCTATTCTGAAAACACAAGTCACCAGGCTTGTTTGGAGATGTCCTTGGAAATATCCCCCCTTCTTGTTATTTATCTCTTTCATGCCCCCACATGAGTGGAGCAGGTGTGGCGTACCACTCAAACACGAGGAAGCTCCACAGAGCATTGAGGTGTGCACGGTTCCCCCTCTCTCTCTCTGCATGCCTTTAGGCCATGCAGATAGTGAGGCTCTTATGATGTCAGGCAAAGCAAAAGGTTGTTTGTGACATAAGCACTGATCCACACCACCACCACCAACCTTTCTGTTCAAGCTGTTGTCCTGTTTAACTAACGTGGTTAAGTCTGAAAATAATAGGCAGCATTGTGGATTACTTTGCAAAGATATGAGCAACATATGCAAGATGCAAAATTTATTAAAATCTCTTTATTCTATTTGTATCCTCTAGGAGTCTTTGTAGGCTTTTTTGTGGAAATTGAGTGTTTTTTTTGTTTTTTTTTTTTTTGTTTTTGTTTTTTTATGAAAATCCTCTAATTCCAAGGGCCCTTCACCGTAATCTGATGAAACAGAATCAAACATTCACAAACACACCTACTTACAAACATTTGATCTAACCCCCTCTCAGTTTTCACATGAGGTTTGCTTGGCTGGAAAATGCTGTACAAGATATGGAAGCCTTTTTAGGGATGCTCTTGATTTGCAAGACTATCTGCTTTGGGCAAGAGGGAACAGTGCCATCTAGTGAGATGCACACATTTGCATGTTGTTTAAAGGCTCCCTTAGTATATATCAATGGATTGCCTCAGCTAATTAAATTGATACCCATCAAAAATACATCAAAATGTTTTTACCTATAATTAAATCCTGTGGATGTTGAAGGATTGAACAAAGTCAACAAAAACTTCTTCATTTGAACACAGGAACGGTGACTTAGTCTATGTTGAGCAAACATTTTTAATGTGACACAAAAGCCTGGAGCAAAAGATTGGGGTACTTTGCACCATAAAGCAGATCTTCCCTCAAAACTAACAATAATTTAAAAAATTATTTAGTTTGCTTTTTGGATTTGTAAAAATAAAAAACAAGCAGGGCAACATGTGAAGTAGTTCTTTAAAGGCAAACAGTTCTCTTTTAAATGATGAGGGGTTGAAGGAGGGATGCATGCATAAAGTGATCAGAGTATGACCCCTGGGGTCAAGGATGGATATTTCTGGTGTGCCAGCCTGTGTGTGGATAATGGCCATCCTGAAAGTCAGGAATCATTTAACTTTAGGTCCCATTTAACTAATTTATGACTTCCAATTAGATTTGTCTTTGGGGGCTATTTAAGATTATTCCCCAATGATTAAAATGGACTGTGTCAAATTGAAAACCCATTACAATCTATTAAAAGTTACTTACATTATATACACACCTATATATGGCTAAAGAATAACACCTAAACAATAGTAGCTTGTTCAGGTGAACATCATGTGTATTGTGGGCATCTCTTCTTTAGTTTTTTGTTTTAATTGTAGGATTTTTAAGATGTGATAGCCATGATTACTCAAGAAAAAAAAAAAAAACATTCTCAAGGAGTGTGAAATGATTCCCAGAGGATTCAGAAAGATTATTATCAGTGAGATAATCCACGATGCATGGCATCTCCTCCATATCGGAATCTGTATCTGTGTGACCTCAGTATGAAACAGATACAGCAAAATATTCATGTGAGTTCTAGATAAGAAGTGTATCTTTAGAAAATTTAAAATAAGATAAAAGCTGTGCTTTTAAATATTCTTCCATTTATGACCATCTACTCTTCCAAACAGCTTCCATTTAGCAGTATCCCTGCCAAATTTTCTTTAAAGCAACTCCATTTGAACACAGAGCATTTAAATGCAGCAAAAATTACATTCAAGTCTATTCTATGGTTTTTGATTCTCTTGCAAACTGAGAAAAGTGCAGTTCATAGTGTAAATTCACTTTAGTCACTCATAGAGAGAAGGCCTTGGTTTCATACAAAGCGCACTTTGGAGACCATCTCCGCAAAGGATTACTGACAGGAAGCGATAAAACTAGCGTATTATTCATCTTGGCGTGTTAATGTGTGTGCATTGTTGTGTGTGCAAGTTTGTGCTCGATATGACCAAACTGGCCTCTGCTCACTAGTCTGATGTTCTAGTCAAGCTGGCAGCAGTGATATGAGTAATGCCCACTATCACAGAGAGGCAGAGAGTAGAAATATTGGCTTGTAAAATAAAAACCACTCGACAACATCTCAAAGAAGATCAATTATAGTCTGTGTTTGGATCAAAAAACTGACACGAATGTGGCTGTGTGGCACATGGCTGCAGGAACACTGCTTTACTTGGCCCAATGAAAGTACAACACTAAAAGTCTTCATTTAGTTTTATGCCCTAAACCACCACTGATTGCATGACAAATTATTTAATGATGGAAAGTGCATCTCATGCTAGTCTGTCTGTCGTCACTGCTAGTCTGAGAGCTAAGCTACTTAACCATCTGCTGTAAAACACTATTACTTTTTAGTTCAGGCTAATATGGCAGGAAATGAAGGGAGGGAGCATCTTTTTTGCCCCCACAAAACCTTCTGTCCTGCTAAATGAAGCTGGCACTAAAGTGTGACAATATTACAAGCAGGGGATGTGATCATTGGGTCTCAATCAACAATGAGCCACCAATCACCCAATTCTTTTATATGCAGCTGCTGTGCTCCAGTGAACTCAGACATCAAATGACGACACCAGCTCCTTCACCAACAGCACCTGACCCAGCTCATGGATACTGATGTTTCTTGATTATTGAGACAGTGAAATTGGGACCAAAACATGCTAATGGGGAAAATGCTAGCCAGCCAGGTTAATTACTGTGCAAATTTAGTGGGATGGTGTTAATTACAACAGGTCTGAATTGAAGAAAAGGAAACTTTGAGGAGAAAAACTGAGCTTTCTGCAGCACTAGCAGAATAAACATCCTTCCACATGATTAAATAAAAGCACAGCCCACAAATTAGGAAGCCCTTTGTATTCTGAACACAGGAGCTATTCTGTGGGCTGTAAAAATGGGAATGACCTGCACATTGCCTGAAGGGGAAGAGAGGGAAAGAACAGATCTCTGCTGTATAAACCTGAGAACAGGCACAGAGGGGGAAAAGAAAAAGAGGTCACCCACCAACACGACAGAGTTGGTAAATGGAGGACAACAGTAGGGCAGATTTTATTGGAAGGAATTTGAAACTGGAGGTAAGGGCTGGCAGAGGCAGGGGAACTGATAAGCTAAAGACTAGAGAAAAAAGTGTTCGATGGAGGGAAAAGGTGAGCAGGGGTGAGACAAATTTCACTGCAACCCATTTCTCTCTGACATCCTTCAGCCCATCTCCTGAGCCCATCCATCTTGGATGATGAATAGCATCCTCATTTGCATACCAAAAACGCTTTCCGATATGCGCCTTCCAAGTCATTTTGAGAGATTAGAAAATATTGACAATTATTGACAAAGCACAAACGCGTCGGCAACATCCCATCTGGAATATTGCATCCACCATTTTATTTTCTTATTTTCTGCCTCCTTATGAGGGCACGTTATTGACTTGAAAATCTGATTGCTGTTTCTGAGGCTTATGAGCAGAGATGGTGAGGTGAGCATTGACTAACTCTGGAAGGGGCTATGGTGTGCTTTGGATAGGATGTTGCATTATTGCTTGTTTGTGCACATTTCCCAGTGACACAGACTTTAATTAAGATAATCATCTCTGTGGTAACCTGCTTGGCTTGACAGTAGGGCCTGTGCAGATTAAAGCTAGGTTCACACAAACCATTTAATCAGTTATTGTGCTTATGAGCATACCTTGTGATTGCAACGATAAATATATGACATACAAGAGAGGACAGCAATAGAATAGAGCACACAAATTAAAGAGACTTGCAACAATTTCTAAGATATTAAAGAGCATCCTCAGGTAAGAAGTTATACGGCGGGGAGCAGCAAATGAATGCATTAACTGAATAACACAGACATCACAAGGAAAGATCACGTTACAACTTGACATGTGATGTCAAACCTCCTGTCTAAAACAAAAAAAAAAACACATTTTCTGCAAAGACAATGGTTTTAAAGGGGTCAGTCCTGCAGAGAAAGACTATGAAAAGATATTATACAGAGAATATAAATAATATTATACAGAGAATATATATAATATATACTATAATAATAATATAATATACAGAGAATAATCATACTTATAATAATAATAAAAATAATAATAATCGTACTTATCAGTAATGTTAAATTCACTCTGTGAGAAACTATATCTTGTTAAGAGGAACCTCTTAATACAACAGAACAATCTTTGGCCCCCAGCTAATTAAGTTTCTTGTGTCCCAGCTATTTGTTGTTGCCTAACGAGTGCTATCAGCACCCCTCCTGTGTCCTATACTGTAATTAAGGGGCAATGGAAAGACGAGGAGGTTTAGAATGAAATACAGGAAGATGGTAAAGTAGAAACCTGCCCTGCCTGGTGACCTGCTGGTTGCCCTTACAAACTCTCTCCCTCCTCCGCCTCTCTCCATCTTTGTATTCCTCTCTTGACTTGCTGCTCTTTTGCCAGTAGGCTGTTTGACAAGCTGCCAGTTCTAATGCCCGCAGTGCAATGCCCCTTGTCAACTCCCATAAACTCTTATATCTATCAGAGCTTCCTCTTAACAAAAAAAAGTAGCTTCCATTATCAAAGTGATTAAAAATGATCTTTAATTTCGGGGACGGCCAAGGGTATGGTGAGTTTAGACAAAGAGCCAATGCAATAAACTTCCACGAGTGCATATCTTTCCAATCATTCTTGGTAGCTGTGTCTCTGCTGCAAGTCTTGTCTTTTGTTGTAACTATTCCTCATAGTTTTATCCTGAAAATTCTAAGCCATTTATTTGGGGGGGGTTATTTTTGGTTCCCAACTGTTTTTTTTTTTTTTTTTTTTTTTTTGTAACTCAGTTTGGTTTCTTTGTGTTAAGTCAGTTTAATTTGAACAACTAGTTTGAAGTTACTATGTTTATGGCTTTAGTTTATTTTTCTTCATTAGACCTCTCATGCTCCTCATTCTGTTGTTTGACTTTATGCATTTTGGGGTAAATAAAACCTACATTTTTTCCCAAGCCACCTGCGTCCTCCTGCTTTACCAGCATGCTCTCTCACAAAGATCAAAGAAGAGATGTAGAAATGTAGTGAAAGAAGAGATGATGTTAGCTAGTGTAAGAGAAGAAGATGCAGAGCATAGGATTAGGTAGAGACAGATTTGATGTGGTGACCCCTCAAAGAAACAGCTGAAAATAAAAAATATTTGGACTTGAAAATGTAAAATATAGTTATAGCTGAAAAAATACACATTGTTAACAGTTACACATTTTAATATCATGCCTATGGATTATCACACCACCATGTTTTGGACAATGTTGTGCAAGTTCAGGCTTGTCATGTAGTAGTTTAAAGTTTAATTCATTACAATCGTTGCAAGTTAGAACTGAGAATAAAAGACTGAACTGCATCAATTAACCAGTTGCTGGGAAGTCAAACCCCTGATAGATACAGGCAGGGTGATCTGGGCCGTTTGGGCCAGCTGGCAGACGGTCTTGCCGATGAGAGGTTGTCTTTGTTAACACTGGCCTTAACCACCATTACTTTTTTCTCTACAGGTTGGGCTGATTTTCCGTCAGCTTCCTCTACTTTTATCTGTTTTTTTTCTTCTTACTTCACTCCTATCCTCCACATCGATGAGAAGTGTTAGGTGTTACGACAGAAGTGGACATGGAGCAATTGATCATGCTGACCGTGACACTTAAATGTCCGAGCTGATGGTAGGTAATGAGTAATGCAGGAATCTGCTCCACCACTGGAATTTGAACAGCTATTTGAAAAAATGTTCATTGGCTAAATAATCATGTAAATAACTAGAAAATATTATATAAAAAGGGATGTTTGGTGATATCTGGCGATTTTACATTTATATATTTAACTATTAAACAAAGACACAATGTTGTCATCTGTGTTGTCATCTGTGCATCAAAAGAACACATTGTTAGACTTGTTAATTTGATTACCTGAGAAGTGTTGGGATTTTGGATAGCCAAGGAGTTTGTTGTTCTCTGTGCCGGTGGAGGCCACCTTCATGTCACATAACTCCTCTCATTCATATCTTTGCTTCATGTGCAGATACACTGCCAGGCCTTCCACAAGTACTGTCACAATTACATTTCCAAGGTGGCAGTAGTAAGGGGTTTAAAGAAAAAGAGGAGAACACAGATGTACGGCATGGTAAGGAACAGGAATTTTTAAAAATAAAAGAGACTAAAATGTTTTTTTTTATACGGTTTTGAGTAGCACGTTGATGTGCAGAAAGCTAAATTTGCTAGGACAGGCCTAATTAGAACCATTACAGGGTGGGCATATGGGATTCTCAAGGTTGTCTGTTGGTCACAGAAATGGAAAATGATGAGTCAAAACTTGCAAAGTGAGTACTTATGTTTTTTAATGCCAAAAAGAGAGCATAGGCAGGGACGTGTTATGAATATATCTGACAGAAACAAGAAGTGGCGAAGTGCAGTTTGAGTGTAAGAAAGAAAAACAAAAGCACAACTTTCAAATAGCCCTTAAGATGGCAAATTGATCAGTCGGATGAATGCATGTGGTAGAAGATTTCTGAGGCTAAAAGTAGAGGAATGTGGGGAGAAAAGATGGAGGACAACGTGTTGTTGTTTATTTCAGAGAGCGCTAGAGAGATGAGAGTGCAGGACAGGACGGGGACGGGATGTGATGAATTCTCCCAAAGAGCAGGACTGGACATCAGACAGAAAATGTGATGAGGCACAAAGGCTTCCCAGCGCATATCAAACAGACGATTTCAGCCTGAGTGATGTTGTCTTGGCATTATCGACTATGGTGAGGCTGAATGATAATACCAGTGGTTGAGGGGGAGGACAGGTGAAGAAGCACCTGGACTGATCTTTTACTGCATGTTTAATTTATACCAAATTCTTTGCAGTGCTCAGTAGTTTCTCTCTCTTGGTTAGTGTTTTTCAGCTCTCAGTCTCACTGACTTTTTTTTTTCTTGACATTGCTCTTTGAGTGAGTGCCAGCTTAAGGTGGTATGCAGAGTTTTTTGTGACTGGTTTTTCCTTATCATTTTCTGAAGCACCAGAACTCTACCTCCACTTAAACTCCCCATTCATCCCTGCTTCTCATGTACTTATTTCAACATGCTATTTAAAGCACCATTTTAGCCAAATGGATGAGAAAAACCAATTAAGGATTGTCTTTGTGTGTAAGAAAATAACTGATCAAATAATTACAATGATGTAAAATGTCCTTGCATGTATGTGTACTACACACATTATCTCCTATTTAAAAAAGAGCATTACTACTGTACTGTTTGAACGTTAAAGGGGGATAAAAATATGTCTGATAGGTTTTAATACCGTTTAGTCTTCAAAGTCTTTCCCTTGAAGTAGGCATGTCTGTGTTTGTTGGTCAAAATAATTTCTAGTTGGACTGTCAAAATATATATTGCAAAATTTATCTACTTTAAATATTTCATGATAAGAGCAATCTAAAACTATCTGTGCATGCCACATAATGAAACCTGGCTCCTAATTATAGGTCATGTTAAAAGAGAAATGTTTACGTTTACTGGAACAGAAAAACAAAAAAACAAAAAAAAAAACATCAGGCTTATGATGGTTAGATGGGGGTCCAGGTTGTCTTTGAAATCACTGTCTATGTGAACTGTACATAGGCAGTAATAAAACTACTGACTTTTACTTAAATAAGAACATTAAATATGATGCAGACATGTATTGCAAGTATTTCATTCATACTCCTTTTTTCATGTTACAGATCATGGTCTGAGTATTTATGCCTAGATTACCTATAATTGCATGTTTACACCCACACAAAGCCTTAATTACAAGCACAGCCTTGAAAACATGGAGTGTTCGTCTACTCGGGTTTCTCCCTTGCTCCAAATGTTGTCCTTTTAACCGCAGACCTCGTGTACTTTACAAAACCACACTGAAGCTGGTGTAAAGAGATCAACTGTGGCACAAACAAGCAACCAGTTAATGAGAATAAGCACAAAACAAGCAATAGTAAGTTTACAGATATTTACAAAGAGAAAAAGAAGTTCTATGTCACTCAGAAAGCTGATCTATAAACTCTGGTACCTAGTGTATAAGAATAAAGAGAATAGTGTAAAAAGATGAGCTACTTTTATTGAATGAATGTGAATCTCTACTCATGTCAGGAAGGGGCTGCATCATCCCTACCCAGGAAGCTGAGTGCTCCTACAGTCGATGCCCTCCCCATCCTATCCCATCACATCCCACTCCTTTCACTGCCGCTGCCGCTGCCTCCACACACCCACACACAGGGAAATATTTTTTTCTCTGTTTTTGTAACGTTATTATTCTTATTGTTATTATTAGCTGTGTTTTTTTTATGTATTCTGTATTTTTTTATTTATATTATTCAATCTTTTTTTTCACCACATCACTGCTTACTAGCAATACTATTATTGCCAAAATTTTAAGACAACAAAGATTACAATAATTTATAATTAAAATGTTATTATTCTTCTTATTATTCTTACTCTTATTATGGGTGGTTATTATTATCATTATCTAAAATGAATTTTTTCCCCCCATCACCTTTTTCTTTTCCTTCCCCCGCCATACTTCTCTGTTTATTAGCATTATTATTATGACAACTGAGATGATGCCATTTTTGTGCATAAAGAAGAAAAACAACCAAAACGTGTAAGTAGATGTGATTAACTAATGTGGACAAGTGAAGAGCAACAATCTCCTCAGGTTCTAAGGCTAGTTGTTGGTGTTATATGGTTGGTTTCTGTAAGTCTGTGTCTGATGGGTGTGGTGTCGATCCAGTTTGCCCATTACCTGCACCTGCAGCTCACCTGAGTTGTCCAGCCTCTAAAGCTTCAGTCTTTTCATCTCTTGCTGCCACTCTGTCGTTCTTCATCGGTGTTAATTTTGTCTAAGGAAGCTCTTTCAAAATTATATATCATGTCATGTTGTGTTTGCCGTGTTACATCATGTCACAGCATGTCAGGAAACTGTTAAGACTTGTTTATTTTTAAGTAAAAAAAAAGAAAAAAAAAGTCAAAATCTGTTTTTGTCAAGTCATGCCTTAAAGACGAAGTCACTTTGCACTGCCAAAACTTCAGCCACCACATGTCTTCACAATTCAAGGTATTTCATTGGAAGGGACTCGTTTTGTTAATCGGTGCTTAAAGTGTTTTTAAAACGTTTGTCCAAAAATTTCCAGACTGACGACAGCCAATCTATTTTCTCTCTTAGACTTTGGCCTCCCTCCCAGAAAGATTTACATACTCCCACACATCCATTTGTTTCCCACCTGTAAACCACTTACCTGTCCCCAATTCATTTCTGGATGTGTGACTACATGCTAAACTGTAACAAAACTAGAAGCCAAAAAAAAGGTTTACAACTAAATAAATACAAAAGGGCAATACTAACAGGTATGAAAATGCACCTGTGATGGCGCATGTTCAATAAAACAATGTCCATGCTTCATACTAATGTCTTTTGAAGTTTTTTTTTCTTTCTTCAGTGAAAACATGTGCACCTCTTGGATCACATACAGAGTAACATTGCATCAGAAGTGTCCATCCTCAGGATCTACTGTATGTTGAATCTTCCCCATAATGTGACCAGTCATGCTCTGAGCTAAACTCTGGTCATGTGACCCATAATACTCACCATTAAATTAAGCCATACAAGTCAATTTTTTACTAAATATTATTTCATTTAATTTTTAATATTTTTTAGCAATCTTATTTATTCAAATTTTAATGTCTTTGTGGGGTCAAATATTTATGAATTTCCAGCAAATATACCAAATGAACATCTTCACATGTCTCCTATGCAGTAAAACTGTTACAACAGTATTTTAAAGGGTTGAATTTGAACCCAAAACCATAATAATTCATTTCTTGAGCTGACAACATAGGGTATATCTTAGATCGCCATGGATACAAACACACATTCACCTCAATGTCCTCTGAGGGTGCTCCACTGGATACAAAAAGACATTTATTTTTTTCCACAGACTTACCTTTTTTATTGACTCTTCTAGTCGTCTATGCCTGAGGGCTCTGAGTCAGAATGACCTTTCTCATAATCGTTTATTCAGTACACCTCGCTTTAACAATTAATTTATATTTTATGCAGTCACTCAGAAAGTAATAACGTTTAAGGTAACAAATTGCTTTTTGTTATTCCTATTATCTGACTCCCTGGCTCCCAGGTGTCTTTGTATTTGAAATAATGCATTTCTGTACTCTTTTATAGATCTGCAATTTGCCATTGAAGTAAAAAATCTCACTGAAGTTTGACCATGGAAGCAGTTTATCAAAGACTCCCCAGAGTGGAAAAAGATAAACTTACCTAATATGTTCCTGCAAAAGGCAAAAAACCCATTTAAAAGACACTGACCAAAACACACGAATGAGCCCTACATTCCAGCAGTTGATACAAACCCCAGCACACATGAAAGCTCCCATACATTGCTTACCATGTGTTACATTGAAAGTTTTCTCTACTAGCATTATTGGGTTCCTTTGAATTCACTTATCTTTATTATCCTGTATGAAATGCATGGTCTTCTTAAATGCTTCAGATTTTCTTTTGCTTTGATGGCTTGCAAAAGCCACCTTCCAGACTCCAGCAACAGTTTTGGCTGTGGATTTTCAGCCCATCTTCACTCTGAAGAAACCCAGCTAGCTGATCCTTAATAAAAGCCTGTAACAGCACATCTCTCCACCCTGCTAAGCCTGACTCAGAAAAGTACCACCTTTTTTCTCACTGATCCAGTAATTTGTGACTCATGTGAGAATTTTCTTTTTTTTATTTATTTTTTTTTATTTTTTTTTTATTGGTAAGACACGAAACATTTTGGTTACAGACTGCTGCAGGTGCTTTGCCTTAATCTTGATCTTACTTGGTCTTAGCAGATGATAATGATGGAGGGATTTAAAGCCTCTGGAAGGGTTATATTATAGCTAGGGCTAACCTTTCAAATTGTGCTTCAAATTCTCTATATCATATATTTGTATTTATAATTTTTTTTCTAGGATTTGAGACCTCTTCAAACTAGAGATGTCTAGATTATAGATTTTCTTGTTTTGATCTTTGTCAAATAAATAACCACGATTTTATGATTATCCTGATTATTATGCGTTAATTAATTTAACAATATAAATGTGTAAAATCAGATTAACACTCATAATATGCGTTTGATTTTTATTTATTTCTATCTCTTGATGCCAACATAACAAAATAATATATAAACAAAGTAATATAACCATGAAGTCCCATTCCAACAAGATCCCCTTTGCTCTGTAAACAATCAATAAATGCTACATATAACTCTGGATTTCTCTAAGAAAAATCACATGAAAAAGGACCTATGGCTAAACTTAAAAGGGGTTCTTTCTGTGAACTGCGTTATAAAAAAGGTTTTGATACTGAGTAGAGAATTTTGAAACAGGAAAAATATGAAGCTAGCTTTGACTTCCAGCTGCCTGTTAGCAGAGTAGCTGCTGTTAGAAACACAAATAATACTGGAACAGAGAAAAAAAAATACCACCATATATCTGAAATTAAATGCCATTTCTGCTACAGATCTTTGCACACTAAAAGGTTTGAAAAAAGTCTAAAAATCTTTAACCTCATGTCAAGTTGGTTATCTTTGATCAGCTAAACTATACATATATTCTGATTGGTTAAATGTCAAGTTCAGTAAAAACCTGCTAAACGTGTTGAACTGCTCTGTAAACCCAACCTGAATCTTACATAATTAAAAAAATGCAAATGACACAGTAACGTTAATTTCAATATTATGTTAGATAAATATTAGCATCGTGTAATCAAACAAAAGAGCAGCTTTACTTTGGTGTAAAAATTTGGTGACTTTCCTGCAGGGGAAACATACTCAGTGTATTTCTTCATTTCACTGCAACGTTTTTATGTCATGCTTTACAGGCTGGTAAACAGTTCTGTACAATGACTCTTTGGTCTTTTTTTTTCTATAACCCAAAACAAACAACAAAAATAATAATAAAAAAGAATGACTTAATACTTTTGTCAGACGGGAATAGCTCATCCTCTGCCATGTCTTTATGTTTTAGGTTAGATGTGATGTATGGATTCCTGTTGTTTACTCCTTCATTTGTACTGCCTTCAGCCCACCCTCCAACCTTTATTACTTATGTAACAATGAAACGTTGATCCCAAAACTAGATAGATAGATAGATAGATAGATAGATAGATAGATAGATAGATAGATAGACAGACAGACAGACAGACAGACAGACAGACAGACAGACAGACGTGCCTTTTAGGCTGACAGCTGTCTGGGTTTCGCAACATCAGTGTCTCCTTTCAATGTTCCCATTTCCTGAAAATAAGGAGAAAAGAAGTCAACACAATAAATAAAAACATGGGTAACAAGCCAGCAAACAGGGTGCAGTTATTTAAAATGTGGAAAGCAGGTGGTTGCAAGAAAGTGACATGAAAATGAAGTGGAGAGGAGGACAGGGTGTAATAGGGCATGGCACTCATAGAGACGCACAAAATAGGGAAATGAAAAATGGTTAAGAAGAGGAAGAAAGTCATCTTGCTGCAGAGAATTAAAGGATCTCAACAAAAAAGAAGATAAATTATATAATGAAGGAAAAAGAGTTAGAATGAGATGAAGGAGGAGGGAAAATGTCCATATAACACCCGAGCCTATCACAGAGCCGCTGTGGTATTCTCAACATAACAATAGTGGCAGATTGAGTTGGACAGGGTTCACTGGCCTGAATACTAGCCAGGCGGACAAAGCTACTGAGGGGCTTGCTTGTGTTATCTGGCCTGCTGCTGAATGCTCCCCCTCTGTAGTGATGAGGAAGCTCAGGTTACACTGCTTGCAGATGGGCTTTAGTCCATCATGCTTCCCCTCTGTAGAGCAGTAACCTTTTGCACCAGCTCTGCGGTGTTGTACCAAGGCAACCCAGGGATTTCACAAGTTGGACAGAAGAAAAACATCTGCCTTTTGCATAGTTACACAGATAACTTTATTTTCATGAAGGAAGAATTGCAAGAATTTCTTTCAAAATTCAAGTGGTAGGTTTGTTCAAGCACAATTTGTTCTATTGTTAGCTTGTTTTGTTTGCTTTGATATACAGATTTGTTCTCAGCTGCATTGTCACTGACCCATGCATTTTGTAATTATCCAATTCACAAAGGACACTACAACAGCTAACTGCAGTACATGATCCCCATTATTTTTCCATGAGATGTCATGTTTATAATTGGAAGTATTATCTCATTGATCACAGCTGCTATTGTTATCACCGTAATTACCACTACAGAGTCATTTAGATGGTAATTTGGGCCTTTCTTACCAAACATCAAGCCATTCATCTTATTCATAGCATCCGATGGGATTGGCTATTGTCTTTTAGGATAACCATGGCACGCTGACACTTTTGATGCTTACTCTGCTTGCATGCAGCATGGTCTTGTTTTTCAGTAGTGTAGTGGAACATTTTGGAGTAAGGAATTTAGTGCTGTCTGACCTTTTGTCCAAGGCTCTTCTTTTTCCTAGCCTTGCCTCTACCTTGCGAGTGACTCTTGTCATGAAGGTCTTATAAATATGGATGCCAGATGCACGAGGCCAGGATGCATTTTCAGAAACAGGAAGGGGAAAAATGTTCAGTTTCTTTTTAAAACTAGGGCTATACAACGTTGACCAAGGCTGCTACCTGGGCTTTTTTTTTTTTAATCAAATACTGTTATTTATTTCTTCCAGAGAGGAATCTGATGAAAGCAGAGAAAAAAGAATAAAAGATATTTATTTTCTATGCTGCCACTCAGTATGAATTCTCAAATGGAGGAATGGATGTCCATTACTGTTTTTAAAATGTGCTATTTTGATGCTGAGTAATTTTCTATATTTTATCTGAATGTGGGGCTGCTGCTGGTCGTGCAGGTTAATTGGTACAGCTAATGCATCACTTTACCAGTTTGTTTTTAGAAACATGCGAGTGGTTTTAAGGTCACCATGTACATGCCAAAAGAAGCAAATACCACAGATGATGTGGAACATAATAACTCCTTTTTAACCTGGGTACATTATTGTCATGTGAGTGCTCCAGGACCAAGTCTTTAAAATGAACTAAGATCTGAACTATGGGTTCAATATAAAATGATAAATATTTCATAGTTGTAGATTAATGTAGGCAAAAGATTTGTTTGTATTTGTAAAAGCAAGTTTAGTTGCCTTAAAACAAATCTGCCTCAGAAATTAAAGTTTGTGAATGTGTAGACAAGGGTTTGAAGTGTCATGCTGCATTTGTTAAAAAAATAGGTTCTTAACATTTTTGCTGACTTCTGCAAGTACAACCTTTTACCCAAGGCATCTCTATGTTGTCTGCCTTCCATACAGACATCTCTTCCCTACCCCTAAATCATCCTCAGGGTCTCTCTCTCTCTCTCTCTCTCTCTCTCTCTCTCTCTCACACACACACACACACACACACACACACACACAGACACACACACACACACACACACACACATCTTTACACAGAATGTAGGTAAATCTTATTCAGGGTATATGCAACAAAACTCTTCAGGAGGAACAGATGTCATTATCAGCAGAGATAAAGAATCATTACTGTGACAGCTTTACAAACAGCTATGTCACTCCAGGTGTGGAAGAAAAATGACAGGATGTTGTCTTGTGATGATCTGAACTGTAAACTTTGTGCATGTGCAAGCACATTTGGCTGCCTTTTACTGTGTGGTCGTTATTTTCGGAAAGTTGCCTACAACCAGCCTTGGCGATACCCTTCATACGGTTGGAAGCACGTCCTTGGCGGCGATATCCAACGGGGAAAGAAGAAGAGAGCAAGAGATGCACACAGAAAATGAGATATAGTGGTGTGCAGGCAAGGAAGGTGGTGAATGCTTTATTATTTGAAGCTTGCAACAGCATAGGAAGCCACTGGATAGATTAAGTAGAACTAGGCTAACAAGCATGACATACCTGTGTAGAAAGGAAACACACACACACACACACACACACACACACACACACACACACACACACACACACACACACACGTTTACTCTAATTTGACTGAAAATGCTGCAACTAGCTTCTAGCTAATGTTTTACTTCGCATTATAAAATAGTAAAAAGGTTAGATTATAATTAGATCAGTTTACTGTTGATTTGTGGTAGAAATGGAGAAATAATATTTGCACCACAAACAGCTTTAAAATCCCTATAATTGGAGAAAATGAACCAGTCCTCCAACTAAAATGGTCACATAATGTAATTTCTTTTTTCATCCTTCAGAGTACTGCTCCTAGAAAGTGTTATCCCCATAAGGGAAATACCTTCCTGGTCACATCTGTTGTTTAACATGCAAAGAAATGCATAAGAAGGTAGGGGGAGTGGTTGGATGGAGTAGGAAACCATTACACTGACTACTACATGTAGGTCACATGCTATTTGAACATAATTATTGTCCATATCTGCATGCACATACTCCACTTGCTCATGTTTTGTGTGAGGACCAACTAAGCTACAGTAATACAAAAAATAAAACATACCTTCATGTTCTACAAAAAATGACTATATAATTTAATCAAAACATTAAACAATGTAAAAAGGAATGAAACATACTCCAAATATGACTGGTACCATTGTTGTTTATGCTTTCTGCTTTAGCCCTTGGTATTTTTCAAGCTTCTCGTGTATCTTTTTCTTGATGTAGCTGTTGCTTGTTGATCTAGCTGCTGCTGGCACAGTGGTACTGTTGTGGTTCAGTTCATAATCTTGCCAGTCTTGTAAATTAATATAACTGAGAGGCACAAAAATGAAATCATAACAGCCTGGAATATCAAGGTCTTTGTCAGGTGATTAGGAACCAGGACCTGCTCAGGAGAAGTGGACTACTGGAAGAAGACATTCATGGACAAGAGTAGAGAATTATTTCCATCCATCCATCTTCTGCCACTGATCCTTTTTTCCTCTCTCACTTTTTCTTTTTCTTTTTTCTTTTTTCTTTTTTTTATTAGACATCCTGTTTTTTTTTTCTTTTCTGTTTTTCATTTGGCACAATAATGGGTTTTCCAGTCATTTTTGGATGTCAGGCCTGCATAATTATATTTTGTTAATGTGTTTGGAATCCTAATAGAAGATAGGTGATCAGCTCCCTCATCCTCAAAATTGTACTGCTGCCACTTGATGATAATCGCATACTCCCTTGCAAATAAAAAACACCAAGAACTTATATTTTTCAGAGAATTTACGTAGACTGTCCATACCTTATAAACAAGTAAAACCAGCAGAGTACAATTTAAAATGTTAAGCTTTTAAAAAATAATGTATGTAATTATTTTACAGTACTGGCAATAAAAACGGCTTCTTGATAAGATCACTGTAGGGCCTAATCACACCAGGAAATAACATTTCATCTTGATGCAAAATTAAGACAAATCATGCATACTAAGTTTGTTTACATAAACCAGCACTCATGCACTGCACACAGCACAATCATAAAATCTCAAACCATGTTGACATTGTGGCTATCAGATTAAAATGTTATTAGTAAAAAGCTGACTGTGACAACTACGGCGGCTTCTCTAGTGTTTCAAAGGCTCTGTATATTTCTTTTGTCTTTTAAACATGAAAGTCCTCCCTCAGTGTGAAGGAGGTCAGGTGATTGTCATGTTCAGATCATCCTACTTCCTCTGTCTACATTGTTCTTAAATTGGTAAATACCTTTAGTCTACAGGTCCTGCACTTTAAGGGAGTGATTAATATAAACTCCTAATGTTATAAGTCAGCACTCTTCAACCTCTTGGGGATAATTTGTTTTCTTATTCAGAGCTCAGGCCAAAAATGGATCTCATATCACTGCCCTATATACTCACAATTGCAGTCAACAAAATCAGAATTGTAGTGTCAAACTGTACAGTGCAATATTAACCCATTCTGTTTTATAATTTATGTAAAAAATGTAGCTGCTTCTTGCACACCCACTCATCTCACCCTGACAAAGTCTAATGTAATGGTGCTCCAATTTCTTGAACAGTCAGTTCAAGACAAAGGAGAATGGAGGCTGACATTGTCTGCAAATGTCCTGCTAATCCAATACTTCTCAGTCATGTGTGTCTGAAGATTTTCCACTGTTCCAACAATGGGGTATTTTCCATTTCATTTGTTTAACTGTTGATCTGTGAAGGCTGGTTAATGCTTCATGCAGGAACATTGGCCACTGTGCTCCTGATTAAAATTGAAAAATTGTGCCTATAATGACTCCATCCAGGCTTACATGAGCAAAAAGGATAGAAAGAGGTTGACTGATTCTGTGGGGGCTCAGTGGTAGTTTTGGACAATTTAATGAATGATCGTGTTTTAGAAGGACCAACTGAAGAGGCTCTAAAATCAGTTCAAAATCAGTTACACTTGGAAAAGTTGCAAAGGAGCCAACAGAGAAAACAAGTATTTATATATATATATATATATATATATATATATATATATATATATATATATACAGCTTATATATATATATATGTATGTATATATATATATATATATATATATATATATATATATATATATATATACAGCTGCTATGCGTTAAGAAACCCAGATAAAACTGATGATATGGCTAAAAACACAAAGGTCTCATTTGTGCCCCCTTTTACTGGCCAGTGCTCCTGCCTGGCCCCACTTTAAAGGTCCCATATTATGCTAAATTCACTTTTTAAGGGTTTTCTAACAGTGTAATTCTGTGAATGATTGATGGAAAAACTCAAAGGTCCCATATTATGCAAAATGTGTCCTCATAGCCTGTGTATGAGGACCAAAAATGAGAAAATTCTGTCTCCTCTCTCACTTGCTTGCTCAACTTTTTACTGAATGTGTGCTCAACTGAGTGAGTCTGAGATCTTTCCCTTTGTGACTGTTTAAACTTAATATACAGTTATACAACTGAGGTATATATGGTTCATATTGCAGTCTGTCATGGTTTTGTACACGATGACATTTACATTTCATACATATCATTATGTATAAAAACACAAAGCACAGATTATAAGAATAAATCACAAACATGATAAGTGTTATTTAGAAGATCAGTTCTACTTATACACATAAAAGCAGGACTGGAGTGGGACTCAGTTTCAAGCTGGAAGTTTCTCGTCCAGCTTTCTTTTCAGTGTAAAATGAAAATGAACAAATAAAACATAAAATTCACAGTTGTTCTTGCAATGTTGTAGCTTTTATTGATAAAACATTACTACTATTTCCCTTCATTGGGCAGATATCCTTTTCACACCAGCACAGACCAATCACACCAGCAATGTTACCAGTCAATTCTCAATTTGAACCAAAAAAAGAGGGTTTTTTTTTTTCTTCACAAACCATGATCATGTCATCATCTCATCACAAGCAAAGGCTGGGTCACTTGAACAGCAGACCAAAGAACAATCAGCTTAAGAAAGTGAAGCGGCAGTAAGAAAGACTGGGGCAAAAGGAGATGGACGAAGCGTTACATGTCTAACTTTTAAGCTGCTGATGGGGTAATGGGTCATCGGCCAACCAACCAGGTACCAGGGTGCAAAATTCAGCCACGACAGCAGCCACAATTGAGGAAGAATCCAACTGAGCACCAGCTTCCACATCTGGGTCAATCTGAAACAAAGATGGTGGGCTGACTATAAATGGGACAAAAGTTTGCAAATGATCAACGTGATCCATCATTTTGCTTCTACAATGATTTTGATGGAAGAAAGTCCTCCCAAACTGGTGTAAACACAGGCTGGTCCACCAAAGCACCTGTTCCAAAAGTCCAGAATGAAGCTGAACTCAGAACCAGAACAGTGTCTGTCTGAACGTGTTTGTAAAGGCCTGATTATCCATGAACATGAAGATTTGCTGTTCAGTCCCATTAACATGAAGGCCTCTGCTCCTCAACTACTTCTTGTTTTTCACAAGTATTAAAAAAAAAAAACTTCTCTCACTGACAACTTGCGATAATTATTAAACATCTGATTTAACCACTTTATTTAATATTTATTAACAAGCCAGTGTCGTTTTAGTGCAGCATAATGAGTTTCTTGTGTGTTCGTTTTCTACTAAAATGCATTAACCTTCAGTAAATTCATATGAATAGTTTTAAACTGGAAATATTCCTGTCCTCTCAACAGTCAAATTCATCCAGACTAATTTTAGGGTATTCAGTGTAGATAGAAATGCATAAATAAATATTTTCAGCTCCTAAAAGGCTGTTCATTGTACGTTCAAGTTGTGATTTAAATGCATTAAGACCTTTTTAAATCTTAATCTTTTTTTTACATTGCTTGGCTGCATGTTAACAATATAACACTCCATAGTTATAACAGACTCATCATCCACTCTTTACCTATGCCTGTTAAAACTTTTCACTCCATGTTTTCCCTAATCATTCTTTAACAGCTTTAGCTTTTACACCTGTGCTTTTCACACAGTGTTATTTTGTCCATTATTGCTTTCTCTAGATACTTTTTGTCTCCACATCAGAGGGGGAATTAAAACATTCTCATCCAGCGTCAGACTGTAATTGGTCTCTACAACCTTTGATAATTTGGGAAAGACAGTTGCTTCAGATGACTGAACAGTGACCATTAAAGAAGCAGAAATGTGTGCATAATGAGCAGATGAAATATTATAATGGTAGTCAAACTACTGCCCATGTCTATATAAAGGTTGTTTTTGCTCTAGCAGAAAAGCACCTCTAGGGCAAGATGAGCATAGCAGCAGCTTGCAGTTTTTATTGCGATAATAGTACAATGATCACCAGTATCGCTGGTGTCTGGGTGATCTCCTGCTCTGTATAACCATGCTTCTCTGTGCTTGATGTGATCATTTCTGACAGATCATACAACTGATTTGAAACACTTATTGGGCATATGATTGGTTGTCTGAAAAGCATCAACAGTGATGACACCAGAAGTTGTCTGACAAGTTTAGTGATTTTTAACTGAAAAGCATTGACAGTGACCATATGAAAAATGTGGAGCACTCTGACAAAGACAAAAATTGGCATAGTTATTTTCAGTAGACAGGCCACTGGGAATCCTAGCAAAAGTCCCGATTGGCCACTCTGACATTGTGGCATTGTGGACAAGTGCATGAACCAAACAGATCGAATCAAATCAATCGATTGTATTTCTAAAGCACTTTTCATACAAAAAGTACTTACACATAAAAATAATTTTGGCACAATAAAAACGCAAGTCTTCACACATCCAAGTATGCGACCTAACAATTTTAAAAACACGCACCTTATAAAGTGTTTTTTGTTTATGTCATGGTTTGAGATCTTTACAGAATGTAAGTTCTCATGGCAGTATCTTTAAAAAGACACGGCATGAAAACGAGTTCCTAAAAGTTTTGTCCCTAGATTGCAACTTCTAACGGCAGGTTTGCATTGTCTGAAAGGAATTTCAAATCTATTTCAAATGGCTTGGTTATGAAGCTTCTGCAGCTTTCAGAACAGACTAGCAAGGAATGTTTTAAAACATGATCTCTAACAAATACGCTTTGCTGTACTTGTGTTGTACTGTATCCTTGGTTAACTACATAGCTTGAAGATGTGGAATCACCTTGAACCTACTATAATAACCATTCTGTTATCCCTTCTCTAAATGCAAGGCACTTGAGGGAAGCCATAAGGAGTTGGGTGTGTTCAAGTTCAACGCAGTTTAAATGAGTGATTGTATGCACATTGCAATATGCATGCATTAGAAGGTCATAAGCTTTGAAGCTCTTCTTTTTTGAATGAGATTGACATTAAGGTAATTTAAATCTGACTGGGTAATGGTGTTTTAAAGGGTTATTTTCTTGGAATTCTAAATGGCAGGTCTTCACTAGTACACTTTCCTTAACCCCATTTTCCTTTATCCACCAATGGGCATTTAAAGAAATGTAAAAAGTTGGTGTTTAGTTATAAGATGCACTGAAAAGACTACAACAATCATGGACATTGCATTAATGCTCTACTGCCAATTTTAAAAGTTTTTCCAAGTGCTACAATAATGCTATGCAAAGTCCTGTATATTTTAATTGCAATAGTTATTTTTATGGTCAACATTTACCTTTTTTATCCCAAACCAAGCAAATCACATACATGGACACACCTTTTTCTGTAGGTGAGACACATACAGAGTACTATAAATAATTTTCACTCAGTCTGAGCAGTTTCAAGAGGCACAGCACCCTCATTAAACAAATTCACAGCAAATAACTGGATCATGCTTGTTTGGCTATAGCGGCTATAATTCATACTCAATTAGTTGAAGTTCTGTCAACCCTTATCACAATCTCAGGCTTATCTCAAGAGAGCATTTAAGATTTATTCCAAATATTGCTAACAGTTTAAACTTTTAGAAGCACTAGAATTATTGTTTTATGAGGCTCATAAAAGCATGATGGAAAAACTAAACACAATACAACAAAAGTTTGTAGAAGCAAGGTGCCTAAACTTCTGCTATTATAGAGATGCTCACATTAGACGATCATTAAATTAGGACCATTTCATACAGCATACCCTCTTTATTCTTTTGGATGCAAAAAGGGTTTACCTCACTGCTTCTGCTTTTTTGGGGTTCAGTGACAACGTCACAGTGCGATAGATCATGTGGTGTCCATCATATGAGGCTGTATTTGCCTCATTGTAGGACCTGATAAGTAAGAACCTGATAGGTGAAACTTCAGCTCCAAAAGTCAATGTCCTTTCTTTTTTGCATTACTATGTTTGGCTTCCAACTAAAATATCATGCCGTAAATTTTATGAGGCCAAAGTCTGAACTGGCATAAATCAGACTTAAGTAAAATCCATCTTTGATGGCAGTAGAAATCTCTGCATAGCTGAATGCTTTCCAACTCCTCTCTTTGGCGCTAAACATTCTTGTTGTTCCTTTTATTCTGCATCACAGTTTAAAATATCCATTTGACCCTGTTAACCTCATTTTAGTAACCTTGCACTCATCATTAGTTTAACTGCTATTCCTGTAATTGTGGATGTAATGCAAGTGAGGTTGATGTTGTGATGATGCCTAACAAAAGATGTTGTTAATCTGATTTTCAGACCAGCAAACAAGCTGTCATAAGAAAAAAAAAGGTAAAAAAAGTGAGACAGATCCATCTCAAACTCTGCGAAACACACAAGTAATAAACACACACACACACCAACCTCTTCTCTGGGGCTAAATAATGACGAACAGAGGCACATAGCTTAGGTGATTAATTATCTATGTCACCAGATGGGACGATGAGCAAAAAAAGTCAGATTTTCCTTTCCTTTTTTTCCCCCCTTAATGCATTTCAGAGTGAGGATTCGATTGGAGTAATGACAGCCATATGTTGATGGATGACCACAGGCTAGTATTAATCAGAAATACAGATATGGGATGTTACCAGGACGGTCGACTATATGTGAGTGCGCGTGCAATGCAATGTGAAACAGCAGGCTGCTTAAAAGTCCATTCAAAATAAGTAAAAAAAAAGAATAATGTTGCTAACGTTATGTGATATTACAGAAATAAAACATGCAGTAAAATGTGAAACCATATTATATATTATTTTTCAAAAAAAGTTATTTTGCCTAATCTTTTTCTATCAACCCCTAAAATTCAACCTTATTAATAAACACCTCTAACTGTGATTTATTTTTAACCGCTTTAAGGTTTCCCAAAGTAAAAGTATACTGGAAACTATTTTTAAAAACATTTATTTAGCGGAATGGACAGAGTTTTCAGTTTTAAATGCCAGCTACAACCAAATGTTAACCATAAAAGAAAAGGGCAATAGTTTAAGATGTCTTGTCATGCCTATTCATTTGCTCATTGAGCCGTTTTGGTGTCTGACAAGCTGTGGATAAAAAGCCTGACACCAAAGGGATGGTTCTTGCCTCAGGATTGATGAATACGGGACCACTTGTGTGGCCCAATCAGGCTGACAAAGGTAATTTAGCTAATTATGCCATGACATAATTAACATGCCATATATAATTTTTAGAGCTCCCACCAAAAAAAAAGAAAAAAAGAAAAAAAAGTATTAATTGGATGTGGTCTGAAATTGTAATAAAAACAATTAGCATTGAATTTAGCTTAGTGCAAAGGACAAGGGCGAATTATGTAAACACATTTCCTGAGCGGGGTTCTGCTGGAGGTTTATTTACATAATGTTAAACGTGAGTTTTACCTTCCTACAGTTGCCCTGTGCATGCTTGGAATTGGGGATTGAATTGAAAGCAAGATTTGGTGCACTTCACTGGTTTCCTTAGCTAGGTCTTATGAACTGACTTGTAAGCACTGTTATTATAAATTGGACAAATGTGGTGTTGTTTTAGTTGGATCACAATGAATTGGCTTGAATTGATTATTGTAATTAAATTGAATAATGAATTGGTTAAGTGCGTTGAGATGACTTTGTTGTGATTTTTTATCAATTTAATGTGATTCAAGTTCTACATTTACTTGACTGCATTTTAGATCACTGCTAACATAAACTTGATTTCCATCACATCTTTATGTAAACGTTATATACACATTAGGACTTTCTCTTTTTCTTTGGTGGTCGAACATTTGTTCAAACATGGGGATGGTATCCCATTTAAAAAGAAAAGAAAAAAAATCATATCTACAAGTGCTTCATAATATAGACTGAATTGATTGATGCATCAGGTAGTTAGAAAAAATGAGCTTGTGATCTTACAAAGGGCTCTCTATCAGCTAAGCATTCTGTAGGGACCGCTCAGTAAGAAAAAGATGGTGTTTGCTAAGTTGCTACGAAAATAGGGGAGAAATATAAGGACAAGCTCAACACAAAAAAACCATAAGAAGTGCTGTTTACGAGCATTTTTGCATTTTGCACCATAAATAGTACATAAATCCAAAAAAAAACTTGTAACTTATGTTATGATGACAACAAATTTGCGGCTTTACCTCCAAGCTTGTCGCCAAATCGAGGCAGTGCTGGGACTGCAAACATTCCACATTTAAAAAGCATTATACATATACATATACACTAGCCCCCACCTTATCGTGGTGGAGGAGTTTGTGCGTCCTGACGATCCTAGCGGCTATGTTGTCGGGGGCTCATGCCCCTGGTAGGGTCACCCATGGCAAACAGGTGTCTTGGGGAGGGACCAGACGAAGTGCGGCTCAGATCTCTCTTATGATGATGAAAAAACAAGGACCAAGGTTTCCCTTGCCCGGACGTGGGTCACCGGGGCCCCCCTCTGGAGCCAGGCCTGGAGGTGGGGCATGGAGGCGAGCGCCTGGTGGCCGGGCCTTTGCCCATGGGGCCCGGTCGGGCTCAGCCCAAAACGGAGACATGGGCTTCTCCTCCCGTGGGCTCACCACCTGCAGGAGGGGCCATAGGGGTTGGGTGCATTGTGAGCTGGGCGGCTGCCAGAGGCGGGGACCCTGGCGGTCTGATCCTCGGCTGCAAAAGCTAGCTCTAGGGACGTGGAACGTCACCTCTCTGGCGGGGAAGGAGCCTGAGCTGGTGCGCGAGGTTGAGCGGTTCCAGATAGATATAGTTGGACTCACCTCGACACACGGCTTGAGCTCTGGAACCACTGTCCTCAAGAGGGGCTGGACCCTCTTCCATTCTGGAGTTGCTCCCGGTGAGAGGCGCCGAGTAGGTGTGGGCATGCACGTTGCCCCCCAACTTGGCGCCTGTACATTGGGGTTTACCCCGGTGGACGAAAGGGTAGCCTCACTCCGTCTTCGGGTGGGGAGACGGGTCCTGACTGTTGTTTGTGCTTATGCACCAAATGGCAGTTCAGAGTACCCATCCTTTTTGGAGTCCTATATATATATATATATATATATATATATATATATATATATATATACTAATGTAAGCTGAATGCTATTGGATGAAGTTGTGTTCTGAATACAGAATTAAAGAAGGGAATATCAGGGAGAAAATTAAAATCAGTTGGGTGTCAGAAAGAGTGACCTCTTCACTTATCGATCCTGGTCTGTCTGTCTGAGTGGCAGATCATCACACTTTAAGAAGGACAACACATTAATCTGGAAAATGTGTTAAGGCTCCATTTGACAGTTTTCACATATTTTCAAGGATTTCACATTCTCGTTGCATTCACCACCTCAAAGTGGTTTACATTAAGACAGCAAATGTGTTTTATATCAAGATATCATGTGACTATTAAGAGCATATCTGACTTAGCATTGGATCACATGAAAATGGCAGATTACCCTTCATCTTAGTAAACATGTTCAGGTTTTCTTACAGTAGCCAAGTATATCTGAAACAAGAAATGTGAATCAGACACATTTTTAGTGATGGGTTTAAAGCAAGCAAAGTAATGTGTAATGTTGCCAGAGGGTGGCAGAGTCTGGCTATGTCGATTGTGGGTATAAATCAGTATAGGAAGTAGATGCCCTTTCCATAAATAAAACCAAACAACAAAAACACCTGCAGTGGAACTCTGCCAGAGGAAAATGGTAATGTTTGTTATCTTGTAATCATTTACAGCTGGTGGTTATCATCAAAAGAAAAGGCCAGATTCTCCATTTAGCTATGTAAGTTAACTTGCTAGTACATGAAAACAAGCTTTGTGATCTCAAGATAACAGATGAGATAAGACGGGCTTCAAAAGTACATAATTGAAGGAATGGCTGCTCTCAGCTTTTGTATAAACATCCTAACATTTTCTAGATATTTTGGGAATGGTTAAAAACGATCTTAACCTGGATGTGAAAGTACTGGAGATGGATGCTACATGAAAATGAAGACATCGCAGCAGCTGTAGAGAAAGGTGTGCAATGCCTTAAGAAAAAGTGGTGACGCCAGACGAAAAGGATAAATGTTCTTTTTTATGAGCTAGGTAGAATTCTAGGCACTCACCCAACAAGATCACCAATCACTGCCTAAATAGTTGTAGTGCCAACTATAGAGACCTGTTCATTTATTTACCTCCATTAATTGAAACACCGACAGGTTTTCTGCCAGCAGGCTTACACCTCAAATTTAGAGATGTAACTATGTAAGGAAAACAAAAACTATCTTAGACCGTGTTCACCATGTTAAACAAAAATTCACAGTTCAAATATAAATTAATGAAAATACAAAAAATCCAGAGGAAATAACACGTCAACATGAAATATACACCACGACTGCTTTCTCTCCCCCTCTGTCTCACACACACACACACACACACACACACACACACACACACACACACACCCACGCACACACACACACACACACACACACACACACACACACACACACACACACACACACACACACACACACACACCTAAATAACCTGGGTTATTAGGTGTCATGATCTTGTTCTTTTGGTCCAGTAGTTTCTTTTTTTTGTTTGTTTTTCGCATTACGTAGGTTTTCTGTCACAGTCATGTCTGGTTTCCTGTTTTATTTTAGTAGTTCCTTACCTTGTTAGTTCTGTTTTGCTATCTGCTTCCTGTCATGAGTGCATTTAACTTATCTTATTGTTATTATTGTTAATTTATTGCATTCTATTTACCTCTATTTTGCTTTGTACTTGTATATATTGTGTCTTGTGCTTGTCCTGCTTTACTGTTGGTGTTGTATTGCTACTGGTACCCAAATTTCCCTGAGGGCTCTCTGAAGGGATTAATAAAGTATTTCTATTCTATTCTATTCTATTCATATGGTTTGCTATAGCTGATTTACTTCACCTGTTCCTTGTTAGTCCTTAGTTAGTGTGTGTATATATATATGTCCAGCCAATCCATTTGCTCACTTCTTATATTCATCACTCCATGTACTTTAGTTTAGTTTTGTTATTAAAGTCTTGTTCCTGCCATTGGCTGTAATCAATAAGCTAAAACCTCTGCAAAGCACTGGCAAATGTGTGTTGAGGTTAGAAGAATAGTAATTTTTATTAACAACATGTTAATTGACAGAGAAATAAAACTAATGACATCCATCCTAAACTCTTTTACAAAACCACAATGTTAAACTCTGTAAAGAGACACAATAATGACACTGACTCATGAAATGTAATTAAAGTTTATAAACTTGAAAAGTGACAGGAAATGAGGAAAATAAGTAGATGAGCCTGGAAGGTGGTAGCGGTAGAAAAGAAGTGAATAAAATAGATACTGTAACTGAGTTGATGAAGACTAGGACAGATAGGAAGAGCAGTGTCCACTGAAATAAGCAAGGCTAAAGAGTTAAGGTGATTGGCAGCTTGGCTAGAGTAAATGTGAAGTACAGGAAACAGAATTATCCCTAAAAGACCAGAAAGAAAAATCATGAGCAAAAGGTTGGCCTGAGAGCGCACAACCACTTAGTAAGACTGAGTGTTCTGGCAGAGTCTGGTTGAAAAGCTGCAGACTGTGTGACTGATGGACACACACACACATTAACAAAAGAAAGAAACAAAAAGTAAATACTTTCAAAGAGATGGAAGAAAAAGAAGGTGGGGACTGGAATGAAAACAGTGGAAGCAGTTAGTACTTACTAATACCTTGATTATGTTTGGTAACGTGACATGAAAATCAGTGAAGAAAGAAACTTTGCTTTCATTATTACAAGACTATGCTAGTAAACACAAACCAACTGTAGTCACCAGTCAGAGGCATCCTGCAAATTAATTCCCTGAGAAACTGCCGTCATGGAGCTTATTGGGATTTCAGTCAAGTAACTGGAAGAACAGATAAATAGCTCAAAGAGGGATGGGTGTGCTGTCTCGAATTTCTGTCTGACAGCTACAACAATAACATGTTTTGATTGTTCCATTGTCACTTGCTGTAGCTGACAAGTCTTCTAAAATCCAGCGCTAACAAGGCCACACTGCAGCTCGCATTTGTTTTGTTTTTGTTTTGTTTTTAACTCCCAAGTTTCTTCACATTCATCAAATACAAATCAACAGTTTTATTAACAGAGAAATACAAATACAGAAAATTTGCAAAGTAATATAAACAGACCTTTATTGGTTCCATAAAGGGAAATTCCAAGATGGATTATTAAAATTAACCAGCAACACACATGTTTAGCACTTGTCCTTGTTTCTGCAGAGTAGCTATAACTAATGTTTAATTCAATGGCAAGTGTCTGCAGACATAGTGGAATCTTTTTGAGGTTATATAGCAGTAAGCAGCAGCTAGTTTTGTACTAAATGCTAATGTAGCATGTTAGCATACTTTAATTGGTATAGCAACTATCTTCAACATAACAGTTTATCAAGTCATGTTAACATTTACATATCAAAACTAAATGAAACAGCTTAGGCTAATTTAAAGGTTTTGAGAGTTTTTAAATGTTTAGCTCTAATTAGCTATTTTAGCTGTGAATTGAAACTCAAAAGTTTCAGTATGTTTAGGAAACACTAAAACCAGAATAAAAACAGTGCTGTTCAGTATTTTTATTTATTTTTTTTACCAATGTGCCTTGAGAGATGTTTAGGGATGGCTCCTGGATCTACCCAGAAGAATAAAACCAGTGATTATATCACAAATAATTAAAGCCATGAAACGTTATGTGTTGGTAAAGGGTCTATTATCCTGTTTTAGCTAGTTTACGCTCATCTAAATAAACAGTATACTGACATCTGGTGGTCAAGTTATAGATGGTGACCATTTGAGTACCCCAAGCACCATCTAGCAACAAACTGACCTCACAGGGGTAGATTAAATTACTTGTAAAGGAGCAAATAAGTTACTTGTCACTCTGAAGGCCTTTGTTCAACAGCTATTTGTATTGCACCAACAGCCACCCCAATGTATATTCTTGTTTTCTGCCTTTGTCTGTTCCAAAGTTGCCTTTTCTCTGCATGTTTTTGCTTCTTTGACAAGGTTAGTTTACATGCCATTACCTGGTATTGAATTACATAACAAGTATGATCTTACATTTCTCAGATGTATACCAAACTTTCCAAGAAAAAAAAATGTAATAAATGAACAGCTAATGACTCCTTGTCTTTTGCAGAAGCTGCAGGCTTGACTATTATTATTTTCCTTTTATCTCAAGAACCATTTTTTCATCAAAATGAGATAATTTGGAAATCATGGAGTATATGTGTAATTCTGTGAATGATTGATGGAAAAACTCAAAGGTCCCATATTATGCAAAATATGTGTCCTCATGGCCTGTGTATGAGGCCCAAAAATGAGAAAATTCTGTCTCCCTCCTCTCTCACTTGCTTGCTCTACTTTTTAGTGAATGTGTGCTCAAAAGGGAGAGTCTGAGCTCTTTCCCTTTGTGACCTCACAAAGGGAAATAACCACTACCCCTGTTACTGGATACTGTCGTTGCCCTGCCCATGTGGCTAGCTGAGCCTACCCTCTAAAAATCACTGAGCAAGGTCCACAAAAAAGCTGGATCATCTCTCAGAAAGGGGTGTGGACAGGCTCCATTCATAAACATTTAAAGGTTCAGACACAGAAACAGCCCGTTCTCAGTAGAGCTCACTAGAGCAACATTTGGAATGACTGACATTAATGACCAAGGCTGAATTTGGGGTAATACACTTTAAAAACAATGTTGTTGGACATCTGACACCCATCTAAAACTGTTGAAAAAATGTGTATTATGGGACCTTTAAATTTCAGCCTTTGTCAGACTTATTGATCAGTGATGGATATTTCTCCATCTGACATCCCCTTGAGTCCTTGACTGTACTGAGGCATCCAAGTACAGAACAGTTCTGTACCGGGATGCCCCTTGGACCGACCAGTTGAGGTGTCTGGACAAAGGATGATGGCTAAGCTCTCATCCATGTTGAAGGCTAGTCCCCCTCCACACCGCCCCACACCCCTCCCTGACACTGACAGTTCTGCAGGTCTGTGTGGACTTTGCATGTTCTCCAGCTATGCATGGGTTCTCTCCTAACTTCCTCCCACAGTCCAAAGACATGCATGTTAAGCTGATTTGAGTCTCTAAATTTTCACTAGGAGTGGGTGCAAGTCTGATTGAATGTTTGTCTCTCTTGGGTTGGTTCTGTGGTGGACCAGGAATAGCTCTAGCCTCCTCGCAGTCCTGCTTTTGAATAAACTGTTTTTCTGAAAAAAAAAATAAAAAAAAAATTGACTGAACAAAATTTGAAGTTTTCAATGAACAAGTCAGATAAATTATTCTTTTATCAAGAGAAAACCGTGCTAAAAAAAACAAAAAAAAAAACATGCAAGCCCAGCGGCTCTCGGCTTCTGTACCTTTTTGTTCTTCTACTTGTGAATATTTTTCTTTTCCTTCATAGATCTCTATCATTTCGGCATACAACAATTTTTAAAAAGAAAATAGGTATGAAAAAAAAAGACTGATGGGACTCATTCAAAATAACCATGGTTTTTATAAATCTGAGAATGGGTGCACTCATATTTATTATAACATTGATTTTAAATCTGGGACGTGCTGGTCCTTGTTTAGCATGGCACTCTGGGGTTTTCTCAACTTCTCAATCACTGTGTGCCAGGAGTCTGCAGCTTTTCATTCAACCCCGAGCTGTAAAACATCACAGCTGATTTTACTGATTAGCCATCCCCAACCCCCAAAATAAGTTGGCAAAGTATTTAATTGGAAAAATCTATCTGCCAGTTTACATCACTCACAATATAGTTTCAGGTTCTCTGATGTATAAAGTCTTGGCTTTAGATTTGGTGATTTATCTGGCTGTCTTTATTGATTGGTTTATCTGTACTTTAATAAAACGATTCTCATTGCCTGTAGTCAACACAACCTCCTCTCATCTATCTCAAAGCTTGTCTCAAAGCTTATGACAATTCTTCCGGTTTAGCATCAAATTTAAATGTAATGGTTTTCAAAGTCATTTTTTACACTACATGTTAAACTAAGGTAAAGGTCAACATGACATAGCTCTTATATGTTTTACTGTACAGATTGTAACCATGAGCTCGTCTTTGCGGTGTGTATTAGGATGCTGCAACACAGAGACAAGACAAAGTCTCTTTGTCTGTATTCTTATGACATTGCATTAAATTACCTTATGATTTTTAAAAAAAAGACTTAAAAGTGAGGGCTATTGAATGGTTTTGCACTATATGGCTTTGCAACAGGCCTTAAATTTAGGAATATTTGAACAACTTTTGGAAGTGATCATAACAACTGGATGCTACAGAGCTCTTTTGTTACATTCTGCAATAGATAAACAAAATCAGCAACCCATACCATACTGTGACATGTAATAAAACAAAATGTCTGTTTGTGTTATAGTGCATTATACCACGAGATAAGTCAAATTTTAAAGGAATATAAAAATCAGGGAAACAGTCTTTTAACAGGAGAGTTTGTGCAAAATGTTATGATGGTGATCCATTAACCGATGTTGCAGGATCAACTGACCATTCACTCATTCATTTTCCATACCTGTGAGGGATGCATCACTGATGAGTCGCCAGTCCATCACAGTCAGCTCACAATCCCCCTTATTGTCAATGTAGAATTACCAATTAACTTAACATGGCTGTTATAGTTTGTTGGAGGAAGCCAAAGTACAAAAAGAACCAAAGGGGGAACATTTGAACTCCACATGGAGAGACCCTAGTTGGAAACCTTCCTGTTGCACGGTGCAGTCTTTTAGCTTGCTGTATCATCGCCTGACCAGTTCAAGATGTTTGCCTCCAAAGACCCATCCTGCTGCTAAGACTGAAATAATGTTGGTCAAGACATGAGATATGAATCTTCAAACAAGACCTAAACGTGTTTCTTGAAACTGAGGCAGATACACATAATGGTTTTGGTTTTAGCCCCATCTCACATCATCCCGATCCACTTAAACTTTTATAGCTGATATATGACCATATGGAAAGCAGATCTGCGCCATCAAGATCTGTGATATCAAGATGGTAATGCAGCCCCCCACCACTATTATCATCAAAAAAAAGAAAAAGAAGAAGCAACCCTTGATATATCCACTTGGGAAATTTGATAACACTTGTGCAGAGCTGCTATGAGTAATGGGGGTACCTGTGCAGGGTCAATGTGGCATTTTTGTGCTAACTCTACCCACCATTAGCCAGTGCCAGAGGGTCCCTTAGAGTCCCCTGCACACTATTAACCCACTCACAGGGCCACTGGGCTGGGAAAAATGGGGAAAATGAAATAAGAGAATTTAGCCAGAAAAATAGGTGTATCTGTGAGGGTGCAGTGCCTTAGTGCGTATTTATACATAACTATGCACTGTTTAACCAAAAATAAACACAGAATAAAAAATTAATAGAAGAATTAACTTATTTAACCACAAAGTGCATGTATGCATGTGTGTGTGATTATGTTTCAGTGTCACTGGAGGAGCTCTCTTTCTCGGATTGTGTTCACACATGCAGTCACATGAATGAAGCTGAAAGGTCGGAGTTGAGCTGTGACAGCGGCAGCTGTCAGCACAGTGGTGTGTGTGATGTATGAGCTCATCTGTCACTGAGAGGCTACCATTCTGGGGCAAGGGTGGGGGTAGTAACCCAACATCATTGCAAGTTCTTATTTTCCCCAGCTCTGATCTTAGATTAACTGGTGTCTTTTAATATATATATATATATATATATATATATATATATATATATATATATATATTTAATGTTTATTTCATCTTGTATGTCTTTTTATTGAATTATATTTTTCAATGAGCAAGACTGACTAAATGTCATTTTTGGCTTTGACCATCTTTCAGAAAATTATGAAGCAAGTAAGGAAACAAGGACATGCAATCACAAAATGAAACTAGAAAATACATTTGTTCAAATCAGTTTTCAAAGGCGACTGAATTTTTCAAAAATGCATTTAAAAAAAAACAAAACATCCACACTTGTGCAAGGTGTTACATTTATGAATGCAAACACACATGCAGATGTACAGCCAGTATGCAGACTCTAGGGACTCTGACTACACATTGATGCCAGTGCCACAGTGCCTACATGCTGCCAGCTGGCCACACCGGAGTCTAAAACCACAGTGGATGAGACACAGCTGTGCAGATGAGACACAACAGCACACATACTGTACATGGTGAGGCATTTCCATTTTAAGACTTAGATATAGCCCAGAGGAAACAAAAATAAAAAAAAAAAAAAAAAGGATATTGCTGACAAAAAGAGAATTTATAAGAATTTACACCTTTAATTGTAAAATATATTCTTTGCAGGCCAAAGTTGCTGATGCTGTGTACTTTTCTTCTATTCAGTACTTACATCTCTGATTATTCAGTGAAGTAGATCTGCATAAAGGAAACAAAGTTTTTCCCCTAAATTCTGCTCAGTAAGGTTACTGTTGTTGACAATAATCCCCAGTCACCCAGATATCTCTGTACAGGAAATACCAAAAGTCCTGTGCATGCTGTTTTTGTGATAAAATCCAGTAGAGAGAGATGTGTTACCTCAGAACTCTTTACTAACTCTCCCTAAGGCCCACTGAAGCACATTGTGCAGTCATCACTGGGATCCCTTTATGGCTGTCCATTCTGTCCTTATGAATTACGATTCACATTATTCCCCCCTTTGCTTATACGCAGAGATGCCAGCAGGCCTTTTTTCTGACACATGCATAAATCAAAGAACAATTCATTGTTTGGATTAGGGCTCCTGAATACAAACCACCTTTGGAGTCTTGCAATAAAGTATAGATCTAAGCAATGTCCTTTTACCCATGCAGAGCCAATCATGTAGCATGACAAGTCCACATAAGCATGTTTTATATGGCTAGTTTTGTGCAAACCATATTTATGCAGCATCAAACAGGTAAGAATGCACATCTCCTCAAATTCTCATTCAGAATATACATAATCTATATTAAATATTTCTTCATATATAATAAAGTGTTTTGTTTTGGGTTGCATTTTGAAGACCATGACAACAGCTGCCATGAATTAATGCAGCTGACACATGTTTGAAAAACTCCAAATAACTGCACGGCATCCAACTCAAAGAAATCTAGTCAAACAATCTTTCTCCTTTTTCTTTTAAGCTTGTTTTTTTCTCCCTCAATGAAAGACACAAGCAGGAAAATCCGATGAAATGACATTAAAAGGATTACCAAATTCTCTTTGAGGTGAGCAAGCTCACCATCCACAACTACGAACCTCCCATTTATTCTCTCAGAGAGTGAAAAAGCAACTAAAGGGTAATAACTGTAGCGTGTATAAATGCATAGAAGCTTGTGAGATTTGCAGCATCTTGCTCGGCTGCAGCCTAATTTACTGTATTTCTCAAAGAAATGCTATTTACTTGTCAAAGTCCTGCTTTCATATCTAAATCTAGCTTTTTGCACATCGTGGCCTTTACTTCGAAGCAATTTAATGGCCAGCAGAAGTGTCACTGTGAACCTATCTGACCTGTTTCCTCATCATCACCAGTTAATGGGATGTTGCCATTAGCAACGCAAGCAACCCTTTTGCATTGCAGGGAGAAAAAAAAAAAAAAAAATCAAAGTTGTGGGCTTTCAAGGTAAAATAGGACGTGACAAGATGTGGGATGGCAGATGTTTCACACCATTGTGTGGTGTGCCACTGCTGTCAAGTGTAGGTGTGTATTTTTCTCTAGTTTTTAACAGGGTATGTTGTTGAAGGCCAAGTTTCTGAAAACACCCAACTGCAAAAAAATATTTATTTTTTTTCATTTACATGTTTCTGTTTCTTCCACTGTGGTTGAATTCATCATTCTTTTGTCTCCTCAAGGCTTCTTGGTGTCCCTTTCACTTGATCAAATGTGATGCTGATGGTTTCTCCGGCAGTAAAATTCAGAGTTAATGCTTCACTGCTACTCGTCAGGCCTCTTGGAGTACTTTTTGAAGAAGATGAAAGAAGACACAGAGCTCAAGGAAATGATGGACCCAGGGCCGGCACAATGGCCACAGGAACCCTTGACATAACTCAGTGCTTTCTGCATTCTTTCTCTCTTTCATCATGTGTTAACATTATGGTTTAAGTGAATAAATGTCATGGGACTCTGGACTCTTCCTCTGTGTGTGTGTGTGTGTGTGTGTGTGTGTGTGTGTGTGTGTGTGTGTGTGTGTGTGTGTGTGTGTGTGTTGGCATGGTTGTTTTCTCCTGACAGGTTAATGAGCTGCAGCTGCCATTCTCCCAATCAGAGCATTGGTCTTTCTATAAGTGGTATGTGGCCTTTGTATTTGTCAAAGAATCTTGTTTTGCTCATGCTCCAGGTTAATTTATGCATTGTCCTTCCAGAGAATCCGGTTTTCCAGTCTCACTCAGTTTGAGGCCAGTTGGACAGACTACCACTTCCGCTCCAGAGTCCCCACCCGCACATCGCTGCCTCGGATTCCACTCTCATCCATCTACCCATTCAGCTAACCACGACTATTGCTCATCTAAAGAAATCCTTTTTGTTCTCAGCTCCAGTACTCGGTCTGCTCTTTGGGTCCGCCATCTTGCCTCTGTGACAATAAAAGAGTACTCTAAATGATATGTCTACTACTTCTGTAATAATTGAAAAACACACTAGAGATTCTTTGTAGATTTTCTCATTGACCTCCTATCTCTTCATCCATCTTGCAGTCTACCTGTACTGTGGGTTCTCTCCAGCCGGTCTTATCTAGACACTGGTTTTAATGCTCTCTTTCTTTCTTTTTTTTTCATTTCCTTAGATAATGTCTTGTGTTGTTTTTGCTGAGTCAGCCATTAAAATGGCTGGTGTGTTGATATCCATTTGTTAGCACATGATGCAAAAAATTTTAAGTCAAAATTTAAAAATCAAACATAAAAACAGCTTTTTTGGCATGGAAACTAAATTTTTACACCCATTTCTTCCCTCACTACAAAGGATCCTTCTCTGCCTCCACTCCCCACTCACTTTGATTTTACATATTGTAATGGTTTTAGCAAACTGGACCACAATAAGTGTCAGGACAGAGGATTGGATAGGAAACAGATTTATTGTAGAGTTGTGAATTGCTTCCAGGAAAAACCAGGTCTGGTCTCGCTGCTCACTAGCCTGCGAGAATAGGAGAGCCAAGGTGAGAACAGGTGACAAAATGGGGATTTATGAATACAGATGATTACGTACCGGCGGGAGAAGTTGGAGCGAGCCGGTAGAATTCCTGTATTGCATAACAGAGAGGAGATCCGCTGCGTCTGTCGGGGCTGCTGAAACAGGATGGGTTAGCAAGGGAAGATGATGGTTATACTGAGACTTTGAGTTGGGTATGTGTTCAAAGAAGGGGAGGGGGTCCGGATGGTTCCTCCAGCGGAAGAGAGAGAGAGAACAGGTTGCGAATCCAAGATCCAAATCCACATCCAAATCCAATTCCAAATCCACATCCAAATCCAAATCCAAATCCACATCCAAATCCAAATCCAAATCCACATCCAAATCCAAATCCAAATCCAAATAGACAGTCCAGGGGTCAGATTATCAGCTGGGTCAAATAACAGAAGATCAGAGTTACCAGACAGGGGACAGGCAAAAATCCAATATCCAGGTCAGAAACGGGTCAGAGATCAAAAACAGGCAGGCAGGCAGAATTCAGGGCTGGAAACGTGCAGGGAGTTAACCAAGACGATCTGGCAAAGGAGTGGTGTTGTGCACTGGTATATAAAGCACGCAGCGCAGGTGGAGCGCATCAATAATCAGGAGCGCACTGGAGGAAGGATGCCTTCAGGGACAGCTGGGAGATTCCGACTATAGGCAACCACCGTGACAGCACCCCCCCCTCAAGGGGCGGCACCCGACGCCCCACCAGGCTGATCGGGGTGACCCCGATGGAAACGGGACAGAAGGGTCCGATCCACCACAAAGCGGGCCGGAACCCAGGAGCGCTCCTCAGGACCGTAGCCCTCCCAATCCACCAGGTACTGAAGGGAGCGACCAGAACGACGAGAGCGCAGGATGCGGCGCACAGTGTAGACAGGCCCCCCACCCACGACCCGGGCGGGCGGAGGGGGCCCGGAGGCGGGCACCAACGGACAGGAGAGAGCAGGCTTAACTCTGGACACGTGAAAAGTGGGATGAATGCGGAGAGTCCCGGGAAGGCGCAGGCGAACAGCCACCGGATTAATCACTTTGGCAATGGGGAAGGGCCCCACGAAACGAGGAGCCAACTTCCGATTCTCCAGATGTAGAGGGAGATCCTTGGCAGCCAGCCACACGCGCTGTCCCACACGGTAGGACGGGGCCGCAGAGCGGTGACGATTAGCAGCCGCCTGATACCGCAGGGAAGAGCGCAGCAACGCAGCTCGAGCCCGGCGCCAAACGCGATGGCACCGACGCACAGCTGCATGGGCGGACGGAACCCGTACTTCCCCCTCCTGGGGCTCGAACAATGGAGGCTGAAACCCCTGGACGATCTGGAAAGGAGTGAGGCCAGTTGCAGAAGAAGGAAGCGAATTATGGGCGTACTCCACCCAGGTCAGGTTCCTGGCCCAACTGGAAGGGGTCTCGGAACAGAGACAGCGCAGACAGGTCTCCAGATGTTGGTTCACCCGCTCTGATTGCCCATCCGACTGGGGATGAAACCCTGACGAGAGACTGATCTTAATCCCCATCTGGCGACAGAACTCGGCCCAGAACCGAGAAGTGAACTGGGGACCGCGGTCCGAAACCACGTCCTGCGGAAGCCCGTGCAGCCGAAACACGTGATCCGATAAAAGAGCCGCCATCTCCTTCGCCGTGGGCAGTTTAGGGAGCGCCACAAAGTGGGCCATTTTAGAGAAGCGATCCACAACCGTCATGATAACCGTCTTGCCATCCGAAGGGGGAAGACCAGTGACAAAGTCCATGGAGACGTGAGACCAGGGTCGGCGAGGGATGGATAAAGGATGAAGGAGCCCAGCTGGGCGTTGACGGGAAGTTTTGGATCGAGCACAAACTGGACAGGCCGCCACAAAACTCCGAACGTCTCGGCGGCAGGCAGGCCACCAAAACCTCTGAGAAAGCAGGTAGAAAGTCCTCGCCGCACCAGGATGACAGGCCAACCGAGAGGAGTGACACAAGACGAGGACCTTGGACCGGAGACGAGGTGGTACGTATAGGCGTCCATCCGGGCATCCCGCGGGCACCACAGCGGACTGGTGTGCTCGTCTGACCTCAGATTCCAGATGGATGCGGCTGACTCCCAACCGGACATGAGAGGGAAGGATGTAGTTGTCAGAGCCATCAGTATCGGCCTCCTGGGGAGCTGCCTGTCGGGACAGAGCATCAGGTTTAATGTTCTTATTCCCGGGTCGGTAGGCCAGGGAAAAGTTAAATCTGTGAAAAAATAGAGCCCAACGGGCTTGGCGCGGGTTTAGCCTTTTGGCTGACTTCAGGTACTCAAGGTTTTTGTGATCCGTCCAGACGATGAATGGATGAGACGCCCCCTCCAGCCAGTGACGCCACTCTTCCAACGCCAGTTTAACTGCCAGGAGTTCACGATCCCCAACATCGTAGTTACGTTCTGCAGGAGACAGACCTCTGGAAAAAAAAGCACAAGGGTGAATCCGCGAGTCATCTGAACACCGTTGAGACAACACAGCGCCCACTCCATAATCAGATGCATCGACCTCCACAATAAACTGCCTGGTGGGGTCGGGCATGCGAAGAATAGGAGCCGACGTGAACTGTTGTTTCAATGAAGTGAAGGCAACTTCAGCCTCGCTAGTCCAGGAGAATGGTACCTTAGAAGAGGTTAACCGATGCAGAGGAGCAGAAATAGAGCTATACCCCTTGATGAACCTCCTGTAAAAGTTAGCGAATCCCAGGAATTGTTGGAGTCGCTTGCGATTAGTGGGTGTAGACCAGTCTCGGACAGCAGAAACCTTGGAGGGGTCCATCTGGACTCCTCCGGCAGAAATAATATGGCCCAGGAATGAGACGGTGGAGCTGTGAAATTCGCATTTTTCTGCCTTCACATATAACTGGTTCTGGAGAAGACGCTGTAGAACTGTACGGACATGAAAAATGTGTTCATCAGGGTTCTGAGAAAAAATGAGAATATCATCAAGGTAGACGAAAACAAATTTATTGAGCATGTCTCTCAGTACATCGTTTACTAATGCCTGAAATACTGCTGGTGCATTTGTCAACCCAAATGGCATAACCAGATACTCGTAGTGCCCTGATGGTGTGTTGAAGGCTGTCTTCCACTCGTCGCCGTCCCTGATGCGCACCAGATGATAAGCATTCCGTAAGTCCAGTTTGGTGAAGATGGTGGATTTTTGCAATAGATCCAAGGCTGAGGACATGAGAGGTAGGGGATAACGATTCTTGATAGTAATGTCATTCAAACCCCGGTAGTCGATACAGGGGCGGAGCGTGCCGTCTTTCTTTTCAACAAAAAAAAATCCTGCTCCGGCTGGCGAAGAGGAAGCACGAACGAGACCCGACGAGAGGGAGTCAGAAATGTATTTATCCATGGCCTCCTTTTCTGGGGCGGACAAGGAGTATATTCTGCCACGGGGTGGCATGGCGCCAGGGAGGAGTTCGATTGCGCAATCGTATGAACGGTGCGGGGGCAGAGAGGTGGCACGAATCTTGTTAAAAACTTCTTTCAGATCGTGGTAATGAAGGGGGACTTGTGAGAGACTGGGGTAGTCGGATTCTGTACAGTCTGATCTCTGAGTTTCTGTTGCGGGAAGTGAGCGCAGGCAGGTGGTTAAGCAGTTTACCCCCCAATTAATTATCTTTCCCTCCCGCCAGTCAATGTGCGGATTGTGTGATTGGAGCCAGGTAATGCCAAGAATGAGGGGGATCTGTGGAGAGTCAATGACGTAGAAACTGATTGTTTCGACATGACTGGGAGAAAAGGTGACAGGAACGGGTTGGGTCTTCACAGTGACTCTGTGTAGCTGGTGATTATCCAGGGCTCGGACAGAGACGGGTTTAGGGAGAGGGGAGAAGCCGATTCCCAGCTGTTCGGCCACCTGTCGATCAATGAATTCAGCGTCAGATCCAGAATCAATAAACACGGCCACGGTGTGTACGTCATCAGCGGCTGTCAGTTGAACCCGGAAAACGGGACGGGAGATGGAAGAATCCAACAAAGTCCGGCTCAGCAGGGTCCTCCCGTCCCCTGCTGAGCCCTGCCTTTTGCTGGGCAATTACGTATGATATGTCCTGCTTGACCACAATATAAACAGAGTCCGTTTGTAATTCTCCGAGCTCTTTCGACCGACGACAGCTTAAAGCGGCCAAGTTGCATGGGTTCTGGGGTGATGGTAACTGGAGGGGATTCCTCCACGACTGTCTGCATCGGGAACTTGTCGGGAACTTTGAATCTGCTCCCTCCGACGGTTCTGCCTCTCTCTCTCCGTCTCTCTCGAAGACGCTGGTCGATTCGGGACGACACATCCATCAGAGCATTGAGATCCTTAGGGGGGTCCCTGGCGGCTAGTTCGTCCTTTACCTGCTCAGACAATCCTTGATAAAAAGCGTCAAAGAGAGCGGCCTCGTTCCATGTGCTGTCAGCAGCTAAGGTTCGAAAATCAATAATGTAATCCGTCACTGACCTTCCAGCCTGAGAGAGGGAGAACAGCCCCCTCGAAGCTTCTCGTTCGGGTCTCAAGGGATCGAACACCCGACGAAGCTCCTTGGAGAAACTCTGGAATGTAGACAGTGCTGAAGATCCTCTCTCCCATTCTGCAGTGCCCCAAAGTCTGGCCTTTCCGGAGAGCAACGAGAGCACGTAGGCCACCTTAGCCCTCTCTGAGGGAAACGAAGAAGGCTGTAGTTCGAACTGCAGGGCACACTGAGTCAGAAAGGCCCGACACTGACCTGGTTCTCCGGCATACCGCTCTGGAGGCGTCATCCGGGGTTCATGCCCTGGGAGTACAGAGGGAGGAGAAAAAAGAGGAGCCCGGCTCGTTCCTGCGCTAGCTGAGTCGGTTACAGCAGCCACGTGTTTGGAAAGTTCCTTTACGTTCGAGATAAGATCACCTAGATTAGTTTCCTGTTGAGCAATGGCAGCTTCGACTCGGGTACGCCAATCCTCTGTTCCTGATGGGTCCATTATGCTGGCCAGATCGTACTGTAATGGTTTTAGCAAACTGGACCACAATAAGTGTCAGGACAGAGGATTGGATAGGAAACAGATTTATTGTAGAGTTGTGAATTGCTTCCAGGAAAAACCAGGTCTGGTCTCGCTGCTCACTAGCCTGCGAGAATAGGAGAGCCAAGGTGAGAACAGGTGACAAAATGGGGATTTATGAATACAGATGATTACGTACCGGCGGGAGAAGTTGGAGCGAGCCGGTAGAATTCCTGTATTGCATAACAGAGAGGAGATCCGCTGCGTCTGTCGGGGCTGCTGAAACAGGATGGGTTAGCAAGGGAAGATGATGGTTATACTGAGACTTTGAGTTGGGTATGTGTTCAAAGAAGGGGAGGGGGTCCGGATGGTTCCTCCAGCGGAAGAGAGAGAGAGAACAGGTTGCGAATCCAAGATCCAAATCCACATCCAAATCCAATTCCAAATCCACATCCAAATCCAAATCCAAATCCACATCCAAATCCAAATCCAAATCCACATCCAAATCCAAATCCAAATCCAAATAGACAGTCCAGGGGTCAGATTATCAGCTGGGTCAAATAACAGAAGATCAGAGTTACCAGACAGGGGACAGGCAAAAATCCAATATCCAGGTCAGAAACGGGTCAGAGATCAAAAACAGGCAGGCAGGCAGAATTCAGGGCTGGAAACGTGCAGGGAGTTAACCAAGACGATCTGGCAAAGGAGTGGTGTTGTGCACTGGTATATAAAGCACGCAGCGCAGGTGGAGCGCATCAATAATCAGGAGCGCACTGGAGGAAGGATGCCTTCAGGGACAGCTGGGAGATTCCGACTATAGGCAACCACCGTGACACATATTTCCACTGGTCTTCTACTACCAACCAATGTATTCTGTGTTTTCATTGACTGTCCTTTAGCTGATTTTGCCTTTTTTTCCCCTATGAATTAATTTTTTGTAAGGCCTGATTTTCTTCCCATTTCCTCTTGGTTGCCTTGGTTAGTTTGATCTAAAATATCCCAAAACATTATTTTTATGTCAAAATGCAATGATTTATTTCCTTCATATTGTGTGTATCCTGACATTGTAGTGATGTGTAGTTTGTGGTGGTAGAAAATCACTAATTTATCCCAATACTATCCTAGACTTCCTTTCTTAATTGCTTGTACTGCATTTGATCTGTTTAATTTCTTGTTTCTGGACAATTCTACTAAATTAAATTTTAAAAGAAAATGTCTCATCTGTTTTGTGAAAGTGAGCAACTTGAGTTAGCTGCTTTGTTCCTTCCCCCTCGTACAGGCTCAGGGTGGAGAAATGAATTAAAGTTATGTGTTATAAATTGGTTTAAATGAACTCAATTATTATAAAATAAATTAAAGTGCATCTTGACATTTGTTGTAATTGGATTATGATGGTACTACAATGAACTGGAGTGAACTGGTGTGTCTTTGTAAAACTATCATTATGTGAATTGGTGATTAACAAATAAACCTAAACTGAATTTAAATAAAAATTCTTAAATGCAATGTTTACAATGCATTATGTACTCAGATGTTTTTCTTACAGCACTTTTACCTTTGATAGAGAATTGTTCAGCGCATCGGTGCATTGACCTGAATAAAAATTCACTCATACAAATACAATGTGAATATTACTTCTACCCTGGCTTTGCCTCAGCTTTCTTTTTATTTGTGTTGAAAAACAGCCAAAGCAATGTAGATGAATCTTCAACAGAATGTTAATTTATTAAAAATAAAATAATGAAGCTGAACTTGACCCTTAAGTTGTTGCTCTAAATCTTGTGATTGCAGTCCAGGACGGTACTGCAGGTATTAGAGGGTCATGCTGCTGGCATTTATTTGCACATTTAAATCTCAAGTTATTTTCCAATTTACATTCTGGTTACTTACTAATGACTCTCTTAGCAAACAATATCATTTATTTTTCAAAATGTCAGAGAGCATAACCCCACTGGAAAAAAAATTCTCATTAAAGTAAAATTACAAAGCTAAAGACTGTCTCACGAGAAACTTATCATCCAATGCATGATGCACAAGATCATCATGGGCTTCCATCTCTAATTATTATGCCATTCACCCATTTTGTTGTGTCAGCTGTAAATCATTTTGTCCTCTCACATTTCAGGAGATATCCATCAAGCTGTAGACTTTCTCATAAATATTTCAACATAAACATGCGGTGTCATCCTCAGGAACTAGAGTATGTTGATGAGAAGGTTTATTTTCCTCTCTGTGGACCTAAAGTGTTTCAGTTTGGACGTGTTACCCGTTCAGCAACACGAATATGCAACAACAGCTTTGGTTACAATCGTCAAACCTCACCTTGCTGTTATGCTATCTGTTTGATGGCAGGGACATCAGTAAGGTGTTAATTAGATGCTGCAGTGGAGCATGGGACAGAGGGAGTGGACAATCACCACAGTGAGAGATAATTTCACACTCTCTGCCCTGATAACTGTCGAACGGCTGCTCCAAGCACAACTGGCACAGAGGTCCTGCTGAGTAATCTTACTTTAAGCTTAGCCAAAGTAAAAAAAAAAAAAAAACCATATACTGCTCAGGCAAGAAGACAACCATGTGAGAATTTACAGCTGGTAATCGTTTGTTCCATCAGCAACACAATATCCTCTAACTCATCTCACTACAATTACATTTGCTGAACAGTTTTTTCTCATATCTTTAAGAATGAGATGGCCTTGATGGGATGAATATAATATCTAACTCTCTAAATCTCTGTGTAATGTCAGCCTAAAAGTCCCTCTCCTGTCTTGACAACCCTAAATCTAAACTTTTGCAGAGCATTGCAGCGTTTCAGGTGATGTAGCCACTAAAGTAAGAAACTGTATAAGAATTTAGAAAAAAATTGGAATAAAAATGATTCTGTACTACAAAAAAGCAGTCACCAAACTAGAGGTTGCAGCGAGTTTTACTAACTTTAATGCAACATTTCTTTTTTGTGCACGTCTGCTCAGTAGCACAAGTGCTCACAACTGTACTCACATTTGCACAAATGCCCACATAGACTCACATCCGCAGGAGCACAAAACCAATGCTGAGCTCACTGAACAACTGTATGACACTGAGTAATGCAAGTAATACAGATGAATTATTCTTTTTTTTGTTTGTTTGTTTTTTTGCACATCTGTGAATTTAAATGAAATGTCTTATGAAACATTCAAATAAATGCACCTGGAGAAGATTAAAATGTACAGCAGCCATTCCAGCATCTGACAAGGATTTTTGATGGAGTATTTTGGTGAGTCTATCCTTTCAAGTAATCAAGGTTATTCAGTTAAAGAGTCCACCTCTGTGAAAATACATCTTGGATGAACTTTCAGAACTTTCAAGCAAAAAATTATGTTTTGTTTTATTATAAACTTGTTACAACTAGTTTACATTTAATTGCAGGCCAATTTCAAGAAAAATAGAAATGTCACAAAAAATTAATGCTGTCATTACCTCATTTATGAAAAAAAAGAAAAAAATAACCCTGTGTCTTACTGTCACTAGGTTACATTTGCCTCCAATGTTAAAGCTAAGCACGCAGAATACAGCCACCTTAATGATGACCAGTGGCTTCTAAACATGGCTTTTTTTAACCGATCTGACCAACATGTTGAGTGATCTTAATGTAGAGCTGCAAGGAAAAGACAAAACTGTTATTTCAAAAGAAAGATGCAGCATCTGTCCTCAAAGTTGCAGCGCCATGATTTGGCGAACTTCCAGAATGTTGCGTCAAAGCTGGAGATGCAGGAGAAGACATGTGAACAACTTGACAGTGCACGGTACACAGAGCACATTGAAAACTGTCTGTCAGAGTTTGACAGACACTTTCAAGACTTTGCTTTACTGGAGCCAGTTGCTACATTCATGTGCTACCCTTTTCGGGAAGATGCGGATGTTGATTCACTTGTATCAAAAATTGCAACGCTGTTTCATCTGAACTCGTCTAGTGTAGAGGATGAGATTTTGACTCTACAAGCTGACATTGAGCTGAAGTCTAGGTGTTACGCATGGACCTCACAGAGACTAAAGACAGTTAACATGTCTTTATTGGATAGGGAATAAACAGGAATCGTCTTACTTCACAGGAGAGGAGATGGGTCCATGAGGGTAAGAGCATCAAGTTCCGACAGGGAGTGAGTGTGGTAATGGGAAATATAAGGGCTAGTGAGTCCATAGGAAACAGGTGTGACAGGTTGACTTGATTGGAGTGTGAGGATCAGGGAACTGCAGGTGGAGGAATGGCATGACAGGCTGTATGTGGCATGACAGGATGTAACAGTACCCCCCCCCCCCCCCCCCCCCCCCCCCCCCCCCCCCTCCAGGGGCCAGATTCCAGACAGCCTGGGAGGACGGCCAGAAGGCTGAGACGGCAGGATCTGGATCTCGGGCGGACGACCACAAGGGGAAGACAACTGCAAACAATTCAGGCAGTCGTCCTGGAGGATGGGCAAACCAGAACTGGATCTCGGGAGGACAAGCAGACCATGACCGGATCCTGAGAGGACGACCCAGAGGGTGATTAGACCAAGGCCGGATCTTGAGAAGACGACCCGAAAGACAGTTCTGGAACTTACTTTCAGAGAAAAAGTACCCCAACATGAGGAAATGTGCTACCTCCCTGCCTGCATTATTTGGTTCCACTTATTTATACGAATCAGCGTTTTCCCACATGAAGATTATTAAGTCCAAATACTGTTCTACCATGACTGATGATCATCTGATGACGTGCTTGAGGCTGGCTATTAGCAGCTACTGTCTGTACTATGCAGCCTTGGCTGATGCCACTCAGTGCAAGTCATCAGAGTAAGGTAAGGAAAAAGAATGCACAGAGTTGAATTGTGCAATGTGAGTTAATGCAGTTATTTAAGAAACACCAATATGTCTTTATAGATCAAATTCGAATTCAATGAAAGAATTCTTTATCCTAAAACACAAAAAGAATATGCAATAATAATAATAATTTTATAAAATAACAATATAGTATAGATAAATATCCGTTTGCATTTTTATTGTAGATAATTTTGACTTAATATAAGTAGCTTGCAAGCTGGTTTAAGTAAATTCTAATGGTCGCTCATGTTATTACAACTTGACATGTTTAGTTTCAGCATATGTAAAAACTAGAATGGTTTAAATCAACGGGTTTTCTTGAAAATTTCTAGTAAACTCAACTAATCCGGGACTAGAGTGTAGGTGTGCCTTTGTTTGATACCTGGAAAAAAAAAACAAACTGAGACACTTGTAATGGCAACCTTGCTTGTTTGTCCCATAACAAGGAGTGACTGACATGATAGAAACTAATAAAAAGTTAGGGAGAGGAGTAAAGAAAAAAAAATCAATTTTGTTCCAATGGGCAGTCTTTTAAGAGGTTTGCCTCTTTTGAGTGATAGCCTTTGGTTGGTTGGTTGGTCTTTTGGCCATTTCCCAAAATTACGTTTACTGCTTTACTTGTCTTTACCCTCAATTGACTCTTTGGTATCAAATAATCTGCCCATATACTACAAAGAAGCATATACCTCATGTACAGTGTACATACTGCAGGTGTTAGCTATTAGTAAAAATGTAACCCGAGTCTGTCTTTCTCCCTCTCTCTGCTACTTTGTCACTTTTAGTCATCCCTTCTTTCTGCCTCACTCTGTGTGATACACACATTCGGCTGGTTTAGCTACTCTGATGTTGCTGCTATAAGTCACCTTATGTGTTAGAGTCCCTCCAGCCATGGGGTTCAGCTCACATTAGCCTTGTTCTCAAGCAGAGGATGCACCATTTACACATGCTGCCATGTTATTAAGTGCTTGTCTGACATTGGGGTGTTAGGTGAGAGCTGGCAGCATTATCACATGTCAGACAAGAATATGTGACAGCACTATGTGTCTGTTGAGAACAGAATAAATGGGACATATGCTCAGGTTTTGTTGTTGTGGTTTGATTACTCATATCAGCAGACTAGGACTAATGATGGCAATAAAGTGGATAATCAAATCACATTTTTAAAGGCTTTTACAGTGATGATGACACAATGATGATAAAACAGAGCAAGATATGACAAATAATGTAAATGAGAAATACAGCCCAACCTTTCTTGAGTGTGTTGATGGAATAATATGCTAGATTTTTATTTTTTTCTTATAGCAATGAGGCTGAATATACTGGAAATAATGTGTCATGTCTTTTGATTAAATTTCAGATTAACTAAAATCTTACCACTATAAAGTTTTGTTGCATTTCAGAAAACTTCCTAATAACTGTCCTAGAAATGGGATTTAAATAAATGATTTCTCTCATTACATCTAAATCCTTTCAAACACCTGTCAGTGGTATTGAGTCATTAATAAAGGTGATAATAATACTAAGTTAAAAAAATAAAATGAAATCAGTGTACTATTTTGTCAGGTGACACAATCCAAGCTGCCATGTTGTTTGGAGTGAGGAGGCGGAGATGCTGAGGAAGGAGGAGAGGCAGAGTGAAAGCCTGAGACAGAGCTGTTACATGGTTTACATAATTAATTGAAAATCAAAGTCATGACATAGCACAGTGAAATGTTTGTCTGATCTTCACACAGTATCGTAATGATGAAAAATGTCCTTTTTGTTTGGCACAGATCCCTGCAAAAAAATGGACCATGATCATTTTAATGTGTTTTTTTAATTAAAACATGAATATTTATCATTTTAAAAAGAACATTTCCTCTAACATTACAACTTCTGTGCAATTACAATGAGTCAAAATGATCACACAAAAATTTTCCCTTCCAAAGCTATTACCACATGGATGATGATGTGCTTTGTAGCAATGGTTCATCATGGTGATATTTCCCATCAATGTTTCATTAAGTTATGAATATAAGTAGTGGATTTCTCATACAGTGATTTAAGTACATTTCTATTGAAGAAGTGACTTTCTTGTCTGGACAACATTGATATGAGGCAAATACCAACAGATGTCGTCACCTCATAAAATCACAGAAGTCATTACTTAAAATAATCCTGCAGTTTAGCAAAGAAATAAAAAGACAAAAAAAAAGCTTAATGTCAATCACTGAACTGATTATTTTGCATTAAAAACTTTTGCTTGTCCAAATGTCCTATCCAATAAATAATACTACAAATGAACATCTATCATCAGTGCAGCACAAAGCTTGTCTTCAGGGGACTCTGTGGACCCTACCACTGTCTAAATCAAACACACCTTCATGCCCTCATCAAGTCTATCTTAGTTTAATTTTCTGAATTCTCAAGCTGAATTGTGAAAAACAGAATCACTGCCAATCACTTACTTATTTTCATGTTGATGACAAATTTAAGGAACTAGCTGTGACACCAAAGAAATACCAAAAAAAAAAAAAAAAAAATGCTAACAAAAAGAATATGAAAATAGGTCTATTTAAGAATATTTATCTATTTTTTTCCACTGTGCTTTAGAAATATTGGAATACCTTAAATATTTTAATGTCTCCAGGTATCTCATACAATAAATCTCACAGCTGCATCCAAAACTAACAGCTTACAGGTGAAGTGTTTCAGAGAACAAACGACAGACTAGACTGCGTACACACTATTTCAAAAAAGAGTGAGAGGAAGAAGAGTAAACAATGATTTACACTATTTTTTAGTTCTATGTGATTTTTGATGTTATTAACTCTACAAGTTTAGACTAGTAGGCTAAAATGTACATCCAATTGTTACATAGAACTGAAACTTTCTTCTGCTTCTTTGCAGGTTTTGTGAGTTGTGTCTAACTGATGATGGTGTGTTCTTAATTTGCCTGAATGTTTTCTTCTACTTGCATGTGCTTTCTTTAGTTGTAGTGCTCTGAACTCTTTCTCAGTCACCATGCCAATACTTCTAAATATTTTAGTGTCAGCCTTGTAAAAGCTACGTCTAATCCGGATGTTTGCAGCTACATGCAAACACTGGTATGGTCTCTGTGTGCAGAGATCAATATTTGTGTGAAAAGTAAACATAAATCAGCAGGTTTGAGCTTTAATTGGTTAGAACTAAATCAAGTTATTTTTCTGATGAATTAAAGTGAATATTAGAGTTTTCTGTAACTCACTGACTCTTAGGCAAGATCAGGGGTGGGCTACTCCAGTCCTTGAGGCCTGTGTCCTGCAGGTTTTAGATGTTTCCCTGCTCTAACACACCTGATTCAAATGCAGCAGTTTGTTGTCAAGCTCTGCCCAAACATTAATCTGATTCAGGTGCTGCAGCAGGAAATATTCAAAACATGCAGGATTGCAGCCTTTGAGGACCCATCGCTGGGATTGATAATAGGTGTTGAATATTCACGATACATCCAAAATTTATTTCATTTGGTAATACTCTTAATCAGTGTTTCTCAATCCTGGTCCTCAGGACCCATTGCCTTGCATGTTTTAGAGGTAATCCTACTTAAACACACCTATATGAAATGAATGGCTCCCTAACAGGCTTGCAAAGAACTTGATGAGGAAGTTTTTTCATCTGAATCAGGTGTGTTGGAGCAGGACATGGAGGGTAGTGTTTCCAGAGTGACTGATGACTGACTGAAGACTGACTCAGTGTACAGTGTCCCATCAAAATATTTGATATGGGCAACCTCTATCCCTTTCAAATAGCTTGGACCAGGTCAATCATTAAGATATTTGATAATGAAAAAAACAGAAATCTACTCTCTCAAAGTTACCAGAGGCTGTCCATCCAAATTTGCAAATTTTTTGACATCTTCTATTACGTCATTCTGCAGAGCAACACTATGTTTGTGTACATTCTCAGGATTACGGAAACCTGGACCAAGGTCTGGAACATATCTCTGTGTAGTGCAACAAAATCCAATTGCCTGTTTTAGCTCACTGCCGCAAGGGGGCATTGTTCATAATATGGAACAATTTAAAATTTAGAATTTAAAATCTGTTGCTGGATTTTGCTCTGGCATGTTAAATAAATTTAGCATTTGTGAAGAAAGTACACATATTAAAACAAAGTACTTAAAAAGTGTGGATTGCCATCAGAACGTAGTTGAAGGTGATGAGGGCGCTGAGAGCTGTGGAGACAGATGCTTATGCAAGAGTAAAATTGGCTCTAAGTGCACAAATGAAAAGTGACTGGACTTTTTTCAACTTCTTGAACTTGCAAGGAAGCTTTTCACCCTTCTCATCTCACACCTTGTACGTGACATGATTGCCATTGTGTTACATTTATGATCTAACCTGGAGAGCAAAATAAACTCACGCTCACTACCGTCATGCAAACTAGCATCGGCCTGCTTCACATGAGAGCAGCTCTGTCAGGAGTTTCTGTCAGACCCCCCTGCTGCTTCATTTGAATCAGTTGTTTAAAGCAGGAAACAACTAAAACCTGCAGGGCCATGGCCCTCAAGGTCCACAGTTAAAGAATGTTGTTTTAAACAAAGTACCAACTAGGACAAAGTTTTGTCAGTAGTAAAAAAAAAAACAAAAAAAAAGCAAGGAAAACGAACAAAACGAACAATCTTATTCAAAATATTTTATTCAGTTTATGTTTTTCTTCCCTAAATAGGCAGTCCCTATAGAAACCTATTTAACTTCCTACATGAAGAGATGAAAGACAGAAAACAGGCTGTAAATTTATAAAAATCTTTCAGAAAATCTGAGCACCTGACTGTAAGCTCATTATATGACTGTCAGCAGACATCGCTGCTAAAAAACACCTTGAGAATGAAAAGGTATATACTGACACTTTTGTTGTCAGTCAGCTAAATATTGTGTGAGGTAATTTCACTGACAACACCTTATTGTAAAAATACAGCAGTATGATTTAAATTAATGCATTTTAAAGTTCATAAAACATACACAAGAGCAGTCTTAACAGTATAATTAGCAAATTTCAGTGTGAAAATGATTTATGAGTAAATGAGAATAGTTAAATGGTCAGTTTGTTTCAGCTGCAAATAAAGATTTATGTGAATATCAGTGCTGAATTATAATGTTTGCTGTATTTTACTGCTGCTTTGCTGACCAAGTTTTAACCACTTACTACTATATTGTAGTATTATCAGCAGAAATGAGTCATATTCTGTAAAATTTAAAAGGTATGGACATTGTGGGAATGTGGTGTGTTTATTAGTATCAGCAGTGGGCTGGATGGCTTTTTCAGAGAAATATTAACAATAAGCTGTATAACAGAGAACTGTGCAGAGAGTTTTTACCCCAGATGTTAACACAGTTTTCAAGTTCAACATGTTTTACTGTCAGTATCAGACTGCTGTTAGATTGTGGATTTTGCTGGTAAATTATGAGAAATGTGTTAAACAACAGACACATACTTTGCAGCACATGATAACTCATCTCTAAAACATGATATTTAATAAAAAAAATATCACAGACAGCGTTTTAAATTTTATACGGGAAATGTATGAACATTAGGTCTTTGAGCGAACTTGACTTCTGCTGACCAGTTGGGAAACAGGAACCTTTTAAGCTGACATCTACAGAAATGTCACGTTAGCCTAATAATTGTCAACAGCTAGCTAGCTCTTCATGACATATGTACTTTTACCAATGAAATGTAGTGTTTTGGGGCTAAAGTTTACTCAGAAATAGAGGCTCTTAATGAGAATTCATCCAGACAGTAAAAGACTTACGCCATGAGCTGAAAATGCTGCTGAAGCTGCCGTTGTCCTAGGATGATTCAACTTTTCCTAGCTATCAATCACTCAGGATGACCTTTTGTCGTGCTTACAATGGACCAACCAGGAGAAGGCCGGTGCAGTCCTTCGTCTACACCCGCAATTGTAAGGGTGCAGAAAATTACTTAGAGTGAAGCCACCTCTGAGGACACAGTCGTCCTCATGCAGGGGTGCCTGACAGAAACGTGTACGCACGTGAAACGCGCATGATTTCCCAAGTGCACATAGTGAGGCTCTTCGAGCATCATAAGAACAACTCTTTTCATCACAGAACAGCTCTTTGAGGAAAAAAAAATGTTTTCAAGAGCCAAGAAGAAAAGTACAGCTACCATCCATTTCAGCCCGGCATCACCCCATCATTCTGGAAACTTTATGTCAATTTTTATGTCAACGACATAATACTTATTAGCATTAATACAAATGCGTACAAATCTCTGAGGGTGTCCATGTGTGTTGGAATGTCACATGTTAATTTAGCATGTTTCATTTAGCTCCTGTGCCTTTTTGATTAGCCTGCCACTATGCTCTTTTTCCCATTTATACTTTCCTTTCACACAAAAGTACACACTTGCACGTCACCATGCTTGACTGGCAGACCCCAAGCCTGCTCCCCAGGGCGCTGTGGTCCTTTTATTAGAAATGTATTCTATCATGCTTTTAATGTAAAAACGCAATAAAGTCATTTCACGCCATGTTGAGCAACTTTGCCACATTATTGTTAGGTCTCTCTGGCTTTCCACGGTGGAACAAGAAGACCCACATCTGCCCACACACACAAATACACTGATCAACCTCCACTGTGGCAGGTGGAGGAATAGAAATGAACAGATGACTAGTTCAGTAAATCATTGTGCACATGTGTGGCAGTGGAATAAGCATTTAGGAAATAAGCATTGTTGAGCTAGAAAGGTCTAAAGCATTATGGATTTAACTGCAGTGTCACATCTACTATAGCCCCTTTCAAACATCACATACAACACAATAATGGCTTCATCAATCTTTTAAAAACATTGGACATTTTGTCTAATGTTCCTCATACAGACATGACTGTGAAATTTATGGAAGTGCAAAATATTTGCCATCAGATGCAGATTAGATAGTACATCAAGTGTGGTTCATGACAAGTCTTTACAGAGTTACTGTTTTCTTACAACTGTATTTCATTTCACCTGATTGCAAGGACTGAGCACTTTTGTGTTATAACAGTTTAATATGATATCCTTTATCAGATAATGGCAGCTATTTTATTATGGAAAAATCAAATTATCACAAGGACATTTCGTCCCAGAATTCTGATGTCTTATAGACCTCTATAGCTGATTTATTTTTTATTTTTTTAAATCTATGCATGGACAAAAAAAATCATTATTTTCATTTTTTTCAAAGTCTTGTTAAGAAAATGTTCATTAGATGCAATGCAGTCACAGCTTTAGGGAAACACAAAAGAGAAACATGATGGTGAGCAGCAGCAGTAAGTCATAGTATAAACAAAGTAAAACATTCATACTGTATGCAATCTGTTTTGCAGGCTTATTAGCTACTGCAGTAGACGCTAACGCTAAGACTGTGGGTGCCACAATGTTTAACAGGAACAATTTTTGAAAATAACGAAGTCACATTACAACGTGCATGCATACTTTGAAAGAAATCCAAAAATGGACAGGAAAATGTAAATAATCGTTTGTCAAATATTGCATTTCAGAAGTGCGTGTGCGTCAGATCTGATGATTCCAGTTATTGGATTTTGATGGTCATGTAAACATACTGTGTTACACTTGTGAGAGTTAAATTGCACTGCACGAACAACCATTTTCTTTGTTTTTGTTGTTGCTGTCTTCTTCAGTTTTTATCAACAGGAGAAAAACATTATCTCTGTTATATCACCTTAAATAACCTTCTCGAAATTGTCACTGCTGTCTGACAGAGAAGAAACTGCAGCATGACTTAAACCCCAAGTCTTTTAAAAGTTAGTTTTTTCATATCAATCTTGTGTTTTGCCTTAAAAAATTCAACCTAATGAAGCAACATCTGTGAGCTAGTTTAGGCAGGCATCTCAGTTGCTCTGCTGCTTCCCATGTGTTCCATCTCACACTCTACATGTCACATATCAAACGTACACATCCAAGTCGAGCGAATATGTAAGATGCAGAATTCCTGTTTTGTTTGCTGCTTCACGACTTCTGCCAAACACCATCACACGAAATGCTCCTTATTTTTAATGTTATTTCTGCTGCTGCTTCTCAGCACTGCATGCTGCACACTTTTTTTTTTCCTTATCCGCTTAACCACTCCAGCATCCACCTGTAGGTTCAAGGTTGGAATTTCTTTCATTACTCCAGCAAGGCATGATGGTGCTTAAATAAGCCTTAAGCCTTATGTTCAACAAAATTGCAGCAGACTTGGTTGAAATACAATTACATACACTGTCAATTAGTCCTGTTACTAATCAGAATAGGTATAATGAGGGTACAAAGGCAACAGGAAAAGATTCATAAAATTAGGAATACAGAGTCATGAAAAATTTGCAGTAAACCTAAGGGTATTTAACTGGCATTTTTGCTATGTTATAAAGACCTGGATGCCCAACCTGCTATAGCAGATTTTACAAAAACAGAAACTTTTCTTAGTTCACTAGACCTACCATCTGTAGGAGAGCAATAGAATGAAGAACCCATAGATGAGATAACAGTAGAAGAACTGAAAACAGCCATTTCAAGACTGAAAACTAATAAGGCTCCAGGCACAGACGGATATCCGTCTGAATGGTACAAAACATTTAATCTACAAATAACACCAGTACTGCTTAATTGTTTTAATCACACACTGAAAACAGGGGAAGCCCCACAATCATGGAAGGAAGCGGTAATCTCAGTCATCCCGAAAGAAGGCAAAGATAAAAAAGAATGCAGCTCATACAGGCCAATATCAGTCCTGAATGTGGACTACAAACTATTTTCTGCAATCCTATCGAAAAGACTGGAGTTCATTGTCCTGGATCTGGTAGACTTAGATTAAACAGGCTTTGTATTAAATAGACAGACCCAAGATCATTTAAGGAGAACATTACAATTGATGAGCCATATTACATCAGAAAATATTAGTGCAATGTTGATCAGCCTAGATGTTGAAAGGCATTTGATTCAGTGGGTTGGCAATATCCATACTGGGTATTTGCATGATTTGGCTTTAAATACTTAATGTATTAAGGCACTGTAATTCTCTCCAACAGCCAGGATTAGGTTTATTGGACAGCTGTTGCAGAATAGAAATCTGAAAAGAGGGACACACCAGGGCTGCCCCCTGAGTCCATCTTTGTTTGCCTTATTTATTAAACCCCTGGCTCAAGCAATTAGAGAGGACTCTAAAATAAAGGGGGGTAGGATCAGAGGAGCAGAACATAAGACGTATATGTTCGCAGATGACGTACTTCTCTTTATTACAACCCCTGACTCAAGTATCCCCAAACTGATATCCCTCGTAAAAGTTTACAGTTAATATTCTAGATACAAACTAAACTTTCAAAAAACTCAAACTCTTACATTTAACCTTCTGGTGAATGAATTATTACAAAACAGTACCACACTTTTTTAAACAAATTATTTTACTTCTACAGACATGCACATTGATGTTTTTCTGTTTTTTAATGTTATATTACCTTTTACTCAGTGCATTGATTTTTCTAATTTATCTATGAAAATATTTATAAAATAATATCTTGTCATATTAATATAATATAAATTTTCTATAAAAACACCTGGATCATTTTCTTGTCCTGTTTATCACTGATGTAAACTTGGTAATTACAATGTATGTATATATACTATATCAAAAGTAGTTATTCTTTATACATGGCAGAGTATTGGTAACTCACTAATGTCCAATGAAGTTGCTAATGTATGCATACATTTAAAAACAATAAAAAAAATGTGTCTGCTGTTGTGGACACTATGCACCAAAGGGTTAATTACAACCCCCACCTAGATATACAAAAGAAATTCAATTTTAAATGGGACTCCCCCACAATTAATAAAGAGATCAAATATGAAATTTCACAGTGGTCCCTTCTCCCACTAGATATGAGTAATAGAATAGAAATAATCAAAATAAATGTCTTGCCACGGTTTCTTTATCTTTTTTAGGTGTTGTCTCTGGAGGTACCCCAAAAACAATTTGATGGGTGAAATGGGTGGATATCAAGGTTCATCTGGAACAGTAGAAGACCTAGGGTACAGTTCAAGACATTGCAGCTGACAAGCTACCATGCTTACAAGATTATTATTATGCCGCACAATTGAAACCCTTGGTACACTGGTGTGCCCCAAACTACAAATCTAAAAGGAAATCCTTGGAAAGTATACAGATAGATACCCCAATACAATCCATACTGGGTAACAAAAGTCCAGCTATTATGATAGCTTGAATCAATGGAACCAATTCACTCTTAATCTGTGGTTTACTGTTTTGAGGAAGTTAAAAATAAAGAAACAGGCAAGGATTTTGAATTGGATAGCATATGATCCAGAATTTAAACCCACTAGGTTGGGCAGGTTCTTCAAACAGTGGGCAAAGAGAGGAATCACTTCTTTTTTGTTCTCTCATCTCTAACAGCGAATTTCAGTTATAAGACTATTTCAGAGACATTCGTACTGGGGAAGCAGGATTTCCATCAATACCTGCAAGTCAGAGGCTATTATGTTAAAAAATGACAAATCAGAGAGGAAAATGAATACAACCTCAATTTTACATTTCATGATGCATACAAAAACAAGGCTAATAAAAAGTTGGTCTCAAGAATATACAAAATATACAAGCTCCAAAAGATTACTCTACAATACACATCAAACAAAAATGGGAGAGGGATTCAGAAACAAAAATATCAGAGGAGACCTGAATAGAGATATGTGTGACTCAAGCAATCACTGCAAACTCGAAATCATTAAAAAAGTTCAGCTGGAAAAATGTAAGGAGAACTTTTATCCCTTTTAAAATAATAGTAATGCAAACTGGCATACAGAACTGGGGTACATCCATGGCTAATTATTATCATGTCTTCTGGGCTTGCCCAAAAATTCAACCATGGGAGGGGGGGGGAGTGGCTAACAAGATAAACAAAATAATGGGGGTGGAACTAGATTACTCTTTTGTTACCTTATATCTTGGCAAGAAACCTAAAACTCTCTCACACAAGGACAATTACATATTGAAGATAATTTTGGCAAGTAGCAGGAAAGCAATAACCTGAAAGTGTTTCCAAGTTGACCCTCCAAAACTGATCCAGTTGCGTGAGACAGTGAAAGAAAATTCAATGGTATGGAGAGACTTACATTTGCTTTAAGACTTGAGTTGGAGAAATATACGGACTATTGGGAAAAATAGATTGTGTACCCTGTTCAGAATAGTATGATACTGTACCATTATGCTTGGAGAGAACTGTATTGTCATTTGATGTAACACCCATGTTAACCTCATGTTATTATATTTCAAAGAAGTGTTTTTTAAAAAAAAAGAATTTGTAAAATCATGAAGTTGGAAAATTGTTTGTCTTTTTTCTCTAATCAGCAGAGCATGAGGCAAATACACTCATCAGAACTTTGTGTCATATCCACTTATATGACTGCAGCAGTTCTTGTACTGTGTTGATAATGACACATATAGTATAAATTTGGATTGTGCATAGATTGCTTTAGTAAAAGTGTTATGGAAAAACTGGGAATCACCATGATGGACTCGCAAGCTGCGCAGGGTATACCTTTCACCTCACCTGGTAAATGCATGGATAGCACCCGCAACCCAGCAATGGAAAAAAGCAGGGTATGGGAAATGGATAGACGAATGAACTGACTATGGGAGTCATTCACACGTTACTCACAGATTCAGTTGCCATTAGATTAAATGTAATTAATGCATCTCTTATGATAATACATGACAGGGTTCCTCACATCACACAACATCACCGGAACTGTTTCAGTTTGTAACACTCTTATGTTTGCATATCTGTTACATAAAACAGGAGACTCACTGACAAAGGAAAAAAAGAATGTGTTATGCACAAAATGACTGAAGTGAGATGTTTATTTCATTTCATGTCTCTTTCCATATCCCTTCTGCAACTGACCTTTCACCCATTCAGCTGTGATCTAATAAAACTTTACCACCCTTGTGCTCTAAACCCTTTCCTCCACCCTCTTAGGATACATTCAGACACTACAGACAATCTTCAAACCATGTTTTACTCTCTCAAGTCCCTCAGTACAGAAGAAACAACCAAACTTCTGCTTGCCAACTTTTCTGCAGCTAGTACTCCAGGGACAGTGGTAAGAAGACTGTGGTAAAAGCTGATGAGTTATGCAATCAAATCAGTCAGGGGAATGCTCATTATTGTGCTTTTTGCTTTGTTTATTCGCTTGTAAGGTTCTCCAAAATTCTTTTTCTCCCCTTTATCTCTCAGTTGCAAACTGTGTTGTCTCATCTGAGGGGCTGTTCATCTCTCAATAATACTGCACTCTTCTCCATTTGATATGCATACCAGTTTAGTTGGTTCAAAATGAATCTTACAGTATGAGTCAGTAGCCTACATTTACATGACAGGAGTGAAAAATCAAGTGTGATAGTTTACCACAAACTATTGGATATTAACCATGTCAGTCCAACTAATATATTTATAAAACACATTTCTTAGTCCAACAAGCTTACCCAGAAAAAAATAATAACAACATACAGGCCCAAGAATGCTTTAGATTGTTAAAAACAAAAATAGAAGAGCTAATACAAAGGCAGTAGATCTAAAATAGATTGCAAACTTTGATGGATATGTAACCAACTCAAGCAGGGTCATTGGCTAAAAGAATCTTGAGCGTTAGAGTGCATTTACACCTGGATAGTCCAGGGGACAGATCTCATTTCGCCAGGAAATTTAAAGAAATTTCACACCTTTCTTCAGCTTGGTTCGCTTTCACACTGCTCTTTACTAAAGCGGACCAAACCTTCTGAACAACATCACACAGTTACAACAACTGCTGACTAGGGGTGATATTCCCTGAAACCACCACTAAGAAATCATCAACTGTCCAGTCGTTCACTGCAAGTAAATAATGGAGCAACAATTAAGTATTAAATATTGGGGTTTGTGTTTTTACTTTTGTGTTCAAACCTTACACAGTTTCCACTAGAATATGTCCAGAAAGAGCAGCAGGATAAGCAGCATGTTGTCTAACATGTTGCTCTATGACATACTCTACGTCACCTACTCTCTTTGGTTCACTGTATGGGTTGTTTGTATTCACACTGTAAGCAAACTGCACCAGGATTCACTTGCAAGTGAACCAAGACCCCTGGTTTTCAAACACCAGACTTTGCTTCTCTGGTCCACACCAGGATCCAAATGAGGATTCTCATTATTCCAAACGAAAGGTCATATCCATGGAAGTGGAACAGAGTTTGTTTAAAGCAGACCAAAAAATGTCATTGTATTTGTGGCCTTAGTTTGAACCAAACTACAAACTAACTGAGATGACTATTGGCGTGCTAATTTGAAAGTGAGCCAAGGAATTCTCTTCAGGATTACATTATTTACTTTTTGTTACAAGAAAAAAAATTAAAACTAATATTTCTATTAATTACATAGGAAATATTAAACAATTTGATTTACTGAAAAAAAAAACCACAACGATTTAAAACAGCTATTTTAATGGAAGTAGGGTAAGGAATGGTCAAAGGCAGCCACATACTGAGAATATAAGTACTAACTGGCTACTCAAATCACAAAAGATCATACTTGGTGGACGCAAAGAAATACAACTCAAAGAAAACTAGCTCCTGCAACTTCCTGCTTCAAAAGCTACTCATGAGGGTGAAGACTATACAAACTGCTTGATTAAAAAAGGAAAGAAAAAGAAACAGTCACAGATGCAACAGTCTCCAAGAGTCACATGAGTCCAGGAGCTTAGGTAAGATGCATTCTGGCTACTGTAGGGTTGACTTGCCACTAACACTGGTAGGAAGAAAATTCTAGTGAGTTGGAGTTATGACACAGAAAGCTCTGTCTCTGTAAGTCCACTGTGTGGGAATAAAAAGCTAGACAGTGGTAGAAGACCTGAGGTTCGGCAACAAGGTATAAGGGTGAGAAGGCCAGCCACATTATCTATCCCAGATGAAGCAGCTCTGAAAGTCCTGACTGTAACAGAAGAAACTTATACACAGAAAAAGCCATTAAAGTAACCACTAAAGATAGAGTGCATTTCATGTGTTTAAAAAAGAGGAAAAAAGAACAACAAAAAACAAATAGCACATACGTAATGTATAGTACAGATGCCTAATTTGTCGCCAGTGGAATTGCTTGTCAGTTGTTATGATCCATGAAATAATAGGTCAATAAAAAAATAACTCATATTAACAAGCTGAAAGGGGACATATTAACACATATCAGCTTACCTTGGTCAACTAATCAATTCTTCTTGTATACTAATATACTGGGACAAGGACACTATTGCATTTAAGTGCTCTAATGAAGCCTTAACCATAGCTCAACTTCGCTGCCTGCACATCTTTTGGTCTCATGGAAATACCATCACTGACACAACAAGCAGCAAAAAAGGTTTTTATTTTAGTTTTTGCTGAAGTATTCTTCATGTCCAGTGAGACAAACAAAAAGTTGGAAAGTCACATGGAAAGCAAAGTGCAATTAGATGCTTTTTCAGTTTCAACCAGTAAATGAACTGAATCTGTAACTCTTCTAATAACACACTTATCATCACACATTTTTAATAAAAGAAAAATGAACACTGTTTTTTTTTTTAATGATCAAAGACTTATTTGTTTCATATCTGTTAAGAAGCGTTCATCTATGGTTCATCGTCATTAGGCCTCTGTGGCTGCCTGGCAACTGAGCTGTCCAAAGAAAAAAGGACAGAGTTATCCATGTGCCATCTTTAGTATTGTTTTTATTTCAGTCTGAGCCTCTAGGGTGCATTTCAAACAGCTCACGATGAAAGTTTTGGAGAAAAATTCTCCCTCTTCCGATTTTCCTTCCAAGACAGCTGTGAAACAATTAGCTGTTGCTTTTTATGTCACTTTCTCTTCAAACTTTCCAAAAGTCTGCATACATCCTTTAGATAACTCTCTTGACGTCTACGTAATTGCTTGTACAAATTTAGCGCAGATTGAAGAGTCCTAATTCTCCTGTGACATCAAAGCATTTTTTAAACTAAAGTGGATTATAGAATCTACTGCTGTGTGCATTTGGGGAGAGTATAAGACAGTAGATAAAATTTATAGATGTTTCCTAAAAGCCTCACTTTTGGTGCTACAGTAGTTTCCCAGTCTTCCCTAAATGCATCCCATGCAGAGAATTGGTAGAGATGAAAGTAATCCTTCAATAAAATATGAGAACATCCACATAATGTAAAATTCAGCACTTCAGTTCATTGCATCCAGCATCCATCAAGTTTGAAGTGTCATTTTGGAGATCAATGCCTCAATAAATTACACAGATTTTCACAAATGTACATTCAAGCTACAAAATCCTCTTTACAAGAAAAATGTGTAGTATAGCATTTTTCTATTTAAGTGGCACGGCAAGTAGTTTTCTGATGAAGACCAAGCCTGTTCAGTTACTTCTTCAGAAATAAGTTTAATTATATTTTGATGCAAAGGGTCCCTTTTGTTATATGTTTTATATGTTTTACTTATTTACTGTAAGTGTATTATGACTGACTTGTAAAGCTATAAATATAATAAGAATAGTTAAATCATGCATATTTCTTTTGTTTTTTTCCCCCATCAGTCTGCATATATTTTCACAAATAAGCATGTGTGCAATAATAAAAGAGAAGAGCAGTTTTGTAACTATAAAATTAGACTACTGTTTTATTAAACACAGCATTTATTTGATTTAATGTAACATTTTTTTTACCAAGACTGATTTTCTCACATTTTCTCTGCTTGAACAAAGTGCTTTAAAACTTTCTGATATGAGATGTATAGCTCTGCATTACAGCAGATATGGCTAATCGATGGGCTCATTGGCCAACTAATGAAATAAAGATCTGCTAATAATCACATAAACAACAATAAACCTGGATCTTAAAGCATGTGTTCAGCGTTTAAAAAGAACTTAGTGTAAGAAAGGTTCATTTTTAAATACAATATATACAGTATTTAATGGCCCATGGCTTTAGCATGTTGTTAATATATATATATATATATATATATATATATACATATATATATATATAACAACAACATGCTAAAGCCATGGACCACTAAATAAACAGGCCTGCCATAGACTGTAAAGGATGGATGTAGTTACTCACTGTGAATTTTTGACTTGCGTCTCCTTGCTAGCACAGCATGCTGTAAAAAGTTGTCAGCAGTTGAAAAAAGCTGCAGTAGAGGCATCTGGACTGTCGACTAACATTGTTTCTGATTTTGTTACAGAAGTAACAATTTTCATCATAAACAAACATCATAACATAACCATCAAGCATTAAAGTACTGCATCCTGCTTTATTGTCCACTACGACAGAGCGCTGCTAGGAGCCTGCTCCAAAACATCTCATGCTGCAAAAGACCCCAGTTGTAAACATTTCAGCCTCTCATACAAAGTCAATAAATTTTTTCACACAAGTCAATGCTGTGAATTTTTTTCTTTTTACCAAATTAGGGAAAAAAAATGACAAAAGCTGAACTGATCACATAGATCACACAGGTCACACAGATCAGCTGTTCACACATCTGAATTGAGGATTAGTATTTATATGCTTATCTTACACTTTTTTGATAGACAGCTGAAACATTTGAAACATAGAACAATTGTAGCTTCTCCTTGGGTATCAAGCATAACTCACATTATGCTAATGAAACTATTACTCTTACTGCTTACACTTACCAAACTATTATATAAGCACAAATGAGATGAACACAAAACTAAATGAGAAATACTTGTAATACTTATGTAAAGTACTTGTATAATATTAAATGGTAAAATCATTAGTGTGTTATCATAGCATTATGTTATAGCATTATTTGCTATGCATCATAACCACAAATCATTAGAATTACTAAAATAAGTCACCACACGTCACAGTGTTGTTGCTGTATTCACTGCGTTTGATCAGTGTGTGATGGTCTTTAAAACTGATATTTTATATTATTGTCATAAAGGTAAAAAAAATGTGTTTTTGTCCCATTCAGGAGTTCAAGTATCATTCTCCAGCCCCTTGATCTGCTTCAAATTTGGTTACTTCTGGCTCCAAAAAGACTAATACAGTGATGAATTTATTGACATTTCACAAACCATTGATTCGTGAACTGCCATTCTCTATGTTAGATACAGTTATCTCAGGTTTAAAGGATTAAACCAATGGCAAAGGGCAGGCTTTAAAGTATATATATATATATATATATATATATATATATATATATATATATATATATATATATATATATACAGGGATTGTGTTAGGCACCTGTTTATCAGAGGCTAAATCCAACCAGTCAAATCAACCAAAAGCTACCATAGGTGAAATCACACCCTTAATCCAAAAAAATAAAAATTACGTACATTCCACCCTGTTCTGCACCCTGCAGGAGTTGTCAAGAGTACAAACGAACAATTGTACTTGAGTCCACCCTCACTGACCTTGTATAAATAGTTTTTATGCTGATCTTTTCAACTGCAACATTAGAACAAAGCTGTTTTTATCTCTGCTAGAAAACCACATCAGAGGCTTAACGGAAGTGGACATGATAACAAATTGCTTTTTGTATGTTTGCATAAACACATTTTCTTGCATGTTTGGTCTGTTCCGCCACTGTGTGCGAGTGTGCTGCTGCAGTGCTGTGATCACCCTGACCTAGAAAAGCACTGATACAGAGCGCTAAGACTCTGCTTGGTGACAGAAGGAGGGGGAATCCAGGAGCTGGCGCTTAGCTCCACTAAGCAAGGCAACTGTCTCGCTCAGTATCAACACCCCCAGACCACCAACTGAAGAGGGGCTGCAGACCACCGTGACTCCAGGATGAGGGCTGGTATTAATCAAAAGTTCACCGTAGCCTTCTGAAAAACAATTTTCTGAATAATCTGATGTCTCATTGTTTGTGTTTTGCTGTTTCTTAGCTCCCAGTGGTTCAAATAGTAATAACTTGATACACTTTACAAACAAATGCCATGCATGTATATACATCTTAATCTGCTTCTTTAAAACACAATTCAAAGAGTACCTAAATGCTGCCATATTTCATTGATAGAGAACTTTTTCTGTATTTAAAATAGACATAGCTAAAAGAATGCCTAGTTTTTAATCACGTGACTTTTGCAGGCCCACATACTTACGGAAAACAAACCAAAGCGGCCAGTGTTGTGCAAGGAAGATGCAGTAAGATATTTTCACAGCTCAGATGCAAGTTCACACAGTAGATACATTAAAAAAGTAGGGCTAGATGATAGCATAGATTATTTTATATTATCCAACAAAGATATCGAGAAATGCCTGTCAGTTGAGTTCCCAACATCTTGAACTATCACCTGAGCCCCTACACAGTGAAGGAAATGGAAGCATGGAAAAGCTTGGAAGACTATAACACCATCATGTGTGGACAGATGAAAGCAGTAGAGATTAAAATCATGACAAATCTTACATCATTTCTACATGTGTTCAGTTTAAACAAATTGAAACCAGCTGATTTCACTCTATATTGTTTTTTATCATAGATTGCCAGGACATCCTGGTGAATGAGGCCAAAACATTAGCTCATGTTAAAAATTAGGTCAACTCATGTGTTGTTGCTTAGCAACCACAATCATGATGAAAACAAGAATGCAGCTAGGGCTTTCATTGCCCCATGAGCTTACCCCCAACATAGCAAAAGCTAACAGAGAAGGAATCCAACCAGCTGAAGTAAAGTACCGAATGATAACTGCAAACTTTGGCATGCTTTGACTTCTTTTCTATCTCAACAAGCCATTTTTTCTAAATGTATTTTCACAAAACCCATGGCTCACTCTTCCTTTTATGGCTTCTCAAGAAACCCTGAAGTAAGTTTGATCAGTTTCATGATTTAAGCAACTGGAACATGCAAATATATGGTATTTTCCAGCAATAAAGTACACATTTACCACACAAGCTCTAGTCTACAATGTGCTTGGTTGGACACCACTTCATGTTATGCACAACTTACAAGATGCATGTGAGGTCTTACAAAACCCAGTCATACTTTGTAAACACTAATTTACTAAACTAAACATTTTCATTTTTGAACTTGTAACTTGCTAAGATACGGCAAAGAAATGACATTTGTGATGTGGCTAAAAGGCCAGAAGGAGTAGAGATGCATCCAAGGAGGGTCATTCACTGCTGCACCACAGATTAGTCACAACCTCACAAAAATACACTCCAGCACATATTATCTTAAAAGGTCAATCAAGCAAGCAAGTATATTGACGTTGTGAAGAAAAGATCCTTCACTCCTCACGAAAGGGTCAAATTAACTTCTTTAATTGCACCCCAGGTTCCCTCCACTGTGCAAAATAAACATGTGGCCTGTCCCTTAAGCATCTTCTAACTAAATTATTCACTGGCTGATAATGATCCCTGACTTAAACTCAATGGGAGTAATTTAATGCTCAGGGATTAGGTGGACTTAAGGAGCATCCCATCAAAAATGGTCAAAGCTAAGCCACCTCATTTGCTTGTTTGAAGCTAAAGCTGTCTGAGGTGAGACTGTCTTTTTAAATGATACTTAATGTATGTCTATACAATTTTTTAAAGTAGACAATCATTTTCATTTTGAAGTCGTTAAGTTTAAAATGTGTCACTTGCTGTTTGAATTTTAAGACATTAAAAATTATTTTTCCCTGTTGTCAAATATAAACCATAACAGCTGTAAGTTCTTAGTTTTCTCAGGGCATTTCAGACTATTATTCTTCAGAAATCCAACAACTGAGCAAGGCTGCAGCTCTGTCCAAGCAATTATTATTCTCTGTGTCCACAAAGGAATGAAAGTTGGCGTTCTGGTTGTATTTGGTTTTGGGCAAGTGGGTTGATTTATTGCACAGCTTATGCACCCTTTAGCCAAGCCACCAGTGATAACTGCAAGCAAAGAAAAAAATAAACTAAAAGCAACACATTGAACATTGATATGGTGTGATTTATGTACTGAGACATGTGATGACATTAATTACAGCTAAACCCATTGTCTTCCTTTGACATTGTGAAGATTTATAGCATTAACAGAGATTGTTACTGAGGCCAAGAGGGTAACAGCTCAGATCTTGTATACATTTTCTTGCTTCAATGAAAGAGTCTATTTCCACTATATCTGCTTGTTACATTAACCTCTTGCTTTCTGCCTCTCCACTGTGTTTTATACTGTGTTTTAGCAGGTCAGGTCTCAAAAGAAAACTGGCTACTATAGAAAAAAAAGGAATGAAATTTATAATAAAAATATTAGATGAATCACTTTTAAGCTAAAAAATACAATAAAGCAGCCCTACTGAATTTTGGCACTAACTTCCCCTTAACAATTGCATAATGAATGACACCGTACCATCAACATGAATCAAAAGCACAGAGTCTTAAAGGTGCAGTGTCCAATAAAATCAAAGATCAATGACATAAAAAATTAATATATCAATGAAAACTGTGTTTCCATTAATATCTAACACTTTAGTGACATAACTTTAATTTTTTATTCTCTTAGGATGAGCCATTTTTACCACTGTATTCACTCACAGATAAAAACATGCTTATGTCTAGAATTTTGGCCACTGATTGCCACCGTCCATTCACAACAGTGCTTTTTTATGTCCAGCTTTACCGCTAGATGTCACTCATTCTTATATGCTGTACCGTTAAGGCCAGAAACATGTGCAGTATGCTTTAATCTGTCCCACCAGAAAATGTAAAACAAACACAAAGTGTGTTGCAACATACTATTTTAGATTTGTTGATAATGTGATGAGAGATGATTATTTTTTAAGGAAGACACATGTTCAAAGTTGTGAGAATATTTGGAAGCCTTGCAAACATCAGTATGAATACATCTCTAACTCTTTCACAAATACTATAGAGTCATTGGATTCAGAGAAAGAAAATATATATATATATATATATATATATATAGGACTTTGGATCCAGAAGCAGACTCATCTGATTTTGCCTGGGGCTTGGTGAAGCTTGGGCCTTGATTTATCATGGTTTGGTGAAAAATACACCTCAGTTTCTCTTTTACAGGACAGATTTGTAGGAGGGGATAATTAAATGCATTGCTGACACCTGATTTGCAAAAGCTTTGCTGCAGCACTTCACCATTCACCATTATTTACCACAGAAAAAAAGCCTGTCTTAAATTTTGCTCCTGACATGGCAGTGGTTGTTGCTCCACAGAGGAAGCGCTGATGTTGTGCAGCACTGGCAGACGGAGAAAGTGTATGAAGGAAGAGCAAAACTACACACTCCCAATGGCAAAGCTTCTGATTTGCAACCCCGCCCTAATTAGCACATCTCAATAAATCAGGACCTTGGTCTGGCTGGGTGTGTAGTTTACTGGCATGTCTTTGGGGCTTGATGATGCTTGTTATTGTTGACTCTCATTCCAGGCTTGACTGCTGTAGCAGAAAGTTCCAGAGTTTGGTTAGAGTGGTTCCAGAGGACCTATATGCAGCAGAGAAATGAGGTAAGCATCCTGGAAATACAAACTATGTTTACAAGCTCACAATATGAAGCCATGTGGAGGAAGTGACCAGGTATTTGCCAAGGTGGTGAGTAAAGAGTCTTACACACTTCTCTGAGAGCAGGAGAAAGTAAAATGGAGAGAGAGAGGAAGAGAAAGACTTGACTATGGGCAATCATTTAGATACATGCATTAATTGAGCAGCACTACTTAAAAATGTAGACAACTGAAGACCAGTTGGTCACTTTCCATGAAACTGGCACACAACTTTTACACAGAATGTCATCACCATAGCATTAAAATAGCTCAAATAAAATGTATAAACGACACATAGTGACTGGTTTTTCAAACAGAAATGCATGCACTAAAATACCATGTAATATCTAGCATTGGTTGAACTAACCAATATTTGTAAGCTAAGGCTCCTCAGTCATGCAGAATATGGAACAATTAACATAGCTATATCAAACACAACCTTTTATGGCTTGGTGCGATTGTTTAAATGTTGTGTATCACTGATAAGAATCACTATATGGATATAAGCTTAAATATGGCAATGAGTGCAGCTGAGTGTAGCAGATTTCTCAGCTGTGGAAGGGGAGCTCAGAAGTTCAGATGTAATTATGATATTAAAAATAGTAAAGTAAGCTGACATGTAAGCCTGTTTGCTTGAGATTAAATGTCTCTTTTATGCATGACATTAAATAAACATAGCAGGAGTCTGAATTTATTGGGAAAACAAATTACAAATACTTGTCCTACATGCAAAAAACATCTTCATAGTTTCTGTGAAGTTGGGATTACAGGAAAATATGAATGAGCTGTCAATAAGTCTTGAGATAAAAAGTAATCGTGACAATATTAGTTCTTTAAACAACAGCAAAGACAACAATACAGCATATAAATATTATGTTTAATTATTAGAGAAACCGAAACATTCATATTTTACTTATAAATTAAGCTCAGACATGAAAGCAAAACTTATGTTTTAAACAAGAACCAAAGCTAAACAAGTTCAGCCACAACATGCAGGTCAAACAGCACCTGCTAAAACCTGGTACACACATAACAATTTTCTTAATCTTTCAAGATTTTTCATCTGGTCGAGACCTAACACTTGAAGAAAAAAAAATCAGTTTCGATCGTACTGTGTGTGGTCTGCTCTGAAAATGTAATCACAGAACAACACATACATGACGATGCTGTCCCGCAACTCATCTGCAATCTAGTCAAACGCCGAACAAACATCGAAACGTAGAAGAAGAACCATAGCAACAACTGGCAAAAAAATGAAGAAGAAGAAGAAGAAACATAGCAACAATCGGAAAACACAACACACAGCATGGAAGAGGATATATAGGACGAGGGTATAATGGTGGTCTTGGGACTGTTGTTAACAGAAAAAGGCAAAACTGAAAAAATAACAGACTTGAGACAGCGTGAACACAGACTTTATTTACTTCCTCGTTCACTAGCCAGCTCGCTCTCTGATTGGCTACATTCCGTACCACGTCACCATTCATGCAGTCACAATGCACGAGTTGTCGGCTTTCCTCAGAAATCAGCTCTGAAATATTGAACATGTTCAATATTTCCAATTATCGGCTACGACCCGTTTCAGAGTGGATTATCGGGACAAATCTGCTCGTGACACACCTCAGACCAAATGATAATTGTACAGGGAAATCTCACAATGAGCATTTGCTGTCCGAGGTTGGGAAGAGGCAAAATTGGGACAAAAACAGCCCAAAAACCATTATGTGTGTACCAGGCTTAGCAGGTTAGCAGCTAGTAGACACAGGAGAGAGTAAACAAACAGCAAGCTGCTGCCCTTGCAGCATATACCAATCAGAAAAAATAACTGTGTTTTTTTCCTAAAAACTGTTTAGCTTGTTAAAGGACAAGACAAAAGACCTTGCAATTCAAGTCTGTTTTACACCTGCAATATTTTAGCTTTAATGTGAAATGGGAAAGTGTGTCGTCAGTGCTCATCCCACATCAAACTAATGCGTTAGTTGTAAGTATGCATTTGCTCTGATTCTGATTTGCATGGACGGCAGCATCATACCCAGGTGCACATCTCAACTTTCAATAATGTGTTGCACTTGGGGGTTACAAAAGTGTGTAGAACACTTTTACAAAAACACATGTTTACTGAATGTAACATTTTATATGGAGGCTCTGAAACTGACACCAACAACTCCAGGGCAAAAAGAGAAGAGACTGATCGATTTTACCAGCCAACAAAAGAGCTGGTACCTCATTCTGAGTCCTCAAGTGTGGACTGACATGTTTTTTTTTTCCATTGAAAATAATAAAAATAGCCTTAAAGTCATATTTATCAGGAACCATGGTCCAACACAACTAGCAGGATAAAGTGTAATGCCATGTCCTGTAGGAGGTTGTTGTAGTTAATTGACATTAATTCCAGTTCTGTGTTTTTGCCGATCTCTAAGCACCATGGGTAATTACAGTACTGCTAGCAATGGGAAATTATTTTCCATTGTTTGTTATTGCGAGAGTGGCTGCACCAAAACTAAAAGCAGAAAAAAAAAAAAAAAAAAAAAAAAACTAGCTCAAATTACAGTGCTTGTTATTAACTAGCAAATAACTTGGGTCTGTAGCTCATTGTTAAAGAATAAACACACAACATGATGAATCAGCAGAAAAGTTCAAGAGATTCAAGAGATGTCAAGAGTTCCCAATAACAAAAACATGCATGTAATGCATCTTTTTAAAACAGGTTTAAAGCACCTGTTAACCATAAATTTGTTGGTTCGTAAAGAAATACAGTATGTTTATATTCGTGATTGAAGACTTCTTTGGAAAAAGTTAATGCCCCCCCAGTAAACTATCCTATAAAGTCTACCATCCCAATAAGAGTTTATGTTACAACATCAGAAAGCACCAAAGTCACTGCACACTCATGCCTCTAAGCCTGAAACAATTGATGACTGGTCAAACCTGGACTGCAGCGGGGGGCACTTAGAGGTAAAGTGTGAGCACTTGCTAACAGCTGCACACAAATTTATCCAGTAGCAGCAATTTATGAGAAGGGAGGCTTGTCACCATATGTGACCCCACAGGACATGATCCCAGCTGGGAAGGCTGTACAGGGACAAAAGGGGGAGGGAGGGAAACAGATAGTCATGGTCAAAGCATCGCTCTATAGAGAAGGAAAAGGGCAAAGAAGGAGTATGTGCTTTTCTTTTCCATCTACTTTTTTTCTGACTCACACACAGTAGAGCATAATCTCAACATACTGGAGCCATTTCACTGCAGGGCTGACAAAAAGATAGAAGCTTAGAAGGGAAAAAAAAGTAATAAAGATCCTGATAATGAGTCCATGGAACAGAATGATAAATGATTGCAATGAAATCAGAACTGGTTTAATGACAGCATAATGAAGATGGGTGAAATTGAGGGTGCGAGGAAAGAGTTAGAGAACATGAAAGTCAAAGCAGAAAAGAAAGCAGCAAATGTAATGAAAGTGGTAGTTGGGAAAAATCTATACGAGACAGAGCGAGGGAGAGATGGAATGTTAGTCCTATCTGCTGAAATAAGCCCCCAGCAGCGAGGGTAAGAGGCAGAAAGGCCAGTATTCCTGACAGAGCCCTACTCACCCTCAGCCTGGAATAAAACCCATTTTCCAGCCCTGAGATAATAAAAGCACAAGGTTACCAAACCTCAAACCCGTGACACCACTATTTAGAAAGAGGCCTTGTCCCAACATAAAAATGCATAACACCATCACCATGCTGAGAGGTTGTGCATGACAGCAGGTCTTAGCTTTCCGTGTCTGTGATTGTATTGTGTGCTTTATGATAATGCAACAGTAGTGTGTTAAACTTGACTGTGTGCAGAGCTTGAGCAGAGGTCTATTGGAGAAAGTAAAGCGGCACCAAACAGGACACTCCGCCACTGTCATGCCTTACGCTACATTTTCTTTTTTCCCATTTACACACAAGGAGTTAATTCAATTACATTTTTCATCACCCATTGACAGCTTGTGGGTGAAAGAAAGTATGAAGCATAAAATTATAAACCCAGATAAGTTAACAGTGTCCAGGGGTCATGCCCTTAAGAATATTTTTTATTTATTTATTTATTTTTTTTTTTTTAATAAGCCTCATATAATATTTGGAAGAACAAACTTACAATTAAGGCTCTAAACTACAGAACTGAGGAATCTGTGATTTACTGCAAACTTTCATTCACCAATTTTAAGTAAAAAATAATCTTTCTAAATTTACCTGATAGCTTCAAATACTAGTTACTTTGCAAAATAACATTTGTACTTACAAAATGTATTATTTTTTTTTTCAATTTTAGACAATTTGCTATAGATGAAATTTTATTTTAAAAGTACAGCTGAAATGCTTAGTTTGATTTACCTTTCATAATAATCTTAGTCTTATTTTTTAATGAAGAAAATGTCCAATGTTTAGTCCCATTTTTCTGTATTTGCCATTGTATTTGTTTTGTTACAGATTTGGACTAAGCAAACATTATCAATACATATGTCAAATACCTGAAAGCTGCTGTATTTAGGAGTGTATTAGTGTAAAATAAGCACAACAGCAATACATCATTATTGAAAATCTGTAAGCACAATTTCCCTAAGCCTGGCCATGTAGTTAATGAAATCCAACTTTAATATATGTCCTTTTAACTCCAAATTCTCAACATTCATGAATGAGAGCTAAGTAGAAAAGAAAAAGAACTGTAAAAACATCTAAGGGTCTTGATCCTTTGGTTTCTTGTGTCAGAATCATAAGTGGAAAGGTACTGTCCACCACTTTTTAAGGCCAAGAATATATTTGCTTTTAACCTAAGGTTCATGTATGCAATCACTTTCAGTATCAACGTAATTGTTTACATACTTGATTGTGTACTACACATGTTAGGATTCCCTTATAGGACACATGAGAGAACTCAGACTGGATAGAATTGCCAAATTTGTAGTATATACACAAACTGATAAACATGGCAACGATAGTTCCTCTATTTGGTTAAAAAAAAAAATGGCAGTAGCAGTGGCATAGATGGTTTGTATGGCACCTGGACCAATGTGTAATGTTTAAAGCGAAATAAGTAACATTGACACCTAGTGTTTCAAATCAGAACCGCAGTCGAAAGAGAAAAACGCTGAGAGCGTTCTTCCTCCCTTCCCCCCTCTCCCTCGGACAGTTTGGCACAGGTTGCTGGTTTGTGAGAGGAAGACTCTTTTATATAAAGTCTATGGAGGGTGGAAAACATAGCGTCAGTAAACATCATAATAACGAGCAAAAATGGTTCACACACAGTAGGTTGCTATGCTTTGCAATGCTAGCGCTAATTTCACATGCTAATTTACGTTAGCATAAAACAGAGTGTAAACAAAATCTACATTAATCAACAAATGCCACACAGCGGCTGTTTTCCCTTAGCCTCACTTAATAAATTATTTGATATTAATTTCATAAGTTTATAAGGACAAACACTATTCACTTGGCCAAAACATCATTACATTTGTTGTTGTAAACTAATAGACCATCAGTTTACTCCACTACTATATCCATACAGTCACACAAATTCATTTAATGAGTGCCGAGAAATAAATTAGACTAAAATCTTTGTAAATCAAGATAAACTTTTCGGTTAATTTAATCAAAATTCCTGTGCTTACCTGTCCAGGAGAAACGTTGCCAGCTCTGCATCCATTTTGAAAATAATTTGGTCTCTCAGACTCCTCCACCTTTCAAAAGATTCTCCAATATTGATCCTCGTTTTATTCCATTTTTGGTCGTTTGCTTTTATAGCTGGATGCAGAGGCTTTTTAGGTTTTTCTGAAACTATTTCTGGTCCGCTTCTTTTACTAGCTTCCATACCTGCAGGCTGCTGCTCTTTTGCTGACATAAAATACCAAACGCTGCATTGTTGTTTGGCAATCGTGGGGATATGACTGGTTAAGGAACCAGGAAGTAGGAAGGAGCTACACAGTGCAAGTTATTCCATCACGTAACTCTGATTTTAAAAGTAGAAAAGCTTGACAACCCTATTGTTGATGTAGAGAGACAGATTGTTTATAGGGAAGCTTCCATTTATCCCCCACAACAAATGAGAACATTTTAAATTATTTTTACAAAAAAAAAAAAAAAGCTACTTATTCAGCCTTTAATTTGGCATAATGTAGAAACTATGTTTTAAACAAATGCAAAATATGAGAAGCAGCCATAATACTGTACATGGTGATTTGTAATGAAAAGTGGCCCACTCGAAATGTGCCATATGTTTACACTGCCAATAAACACACGCAGCTGTCTCTTATTTCAACGTAAGTCCAAAAACTGTTGGACCGTCATCATATCACAAGTTGCATCTCGGTACAATTAGTTTATAATAATTGCAGCTTATGAAAACATAAGCTGAGTTTCCATTACAGGTTTTCACAAAATAAAAGTGATATTTCTAAAACATCAACAAAGTGCAATTGAAATTTGCAGGTGTTTTCATTGACATTGTGTGTGTTTAGCACATAAGTCGTAATTCTCGTAAAAAAAATTCATTCCACTTTGAAGAGGATGGAGATTTCTAATTCCTTGTAAAACTCTGTGTTTCGCTGTTGTTTGCGATCAAGAATGACCATTATATTTTTCTTTTTAATTATTTGTAAAAAGACCTCCGTCTCCTCTTTACTTGACATGAACTGGTCACGTGATCCACTACGTCACATACGGTGATGTGTAAATCTGAAAAAAAAATCTTTCTATTACACTTTTGTTTCGACACATCTGAAAAACCACCTCATGTAAGCATAAAAATTTTCTAACAATATTTGAGTTATCTTTTTTCAAATGTTGTTTCCATTACCATTAATATTGTGATATTTAGGTTTTGAACAATTTTAGGGGTAATGGTAATGCAGCTATATGTTGTTCCTTATAATTTTAATCACATTTTATATACTGTTTATAGAATTTTTACTTGTTATTAACATTAGGAAATAAAAAATGTGAATGCACATGATTAATTCTTAAAACCTGCTTCAAAACCTGAGACAAAAAGTTAACTTTGACAAAATGTCAACAATAAACATGATTTAAATTTTCTGAGGTTAGAAGGAGATTGACTGTTCTGCCAATCATTTATACTTTTGGTCAGTGGGTGCTGTCCGTACAGTCGTTGCCATTTCATCTGAGCAATATGAAGGAACTATAAATATTAGAGGTGCAGACATTTATGAGTTTAAATGGAAAAACTGCCACTGCCATCATTAAACTAACTGCAGGTTTGCATTTATGCAGTTAAACAATCAAATGCACAGGCATGACCTGCAGCATGGATGTGTGACTGCTTCCCCTGGGATTTTTCTTTCCACATGCAGCAATGAATGTGACACATGGTCCCTCATCATCACAAAGTGGATTGAGCATTGAAATGAGAAATGGGAAAAAGGCGCCCTCAGGAAGAATTGCCACACGAATCGTATAGTAATGTGATTCTCTTCTGTTTTAATGTGTAACAAGTGTTTCCTGTCTGTCCATCTGCAATCCATCATCCATCTGAAAGCGCTGCCTATCTATAGTCAACTTTGCCTGAGCCTAGGAGACATAATACCAGAGATATGAGCAAAAAAAGAGAGGGACAGGGAAATGAAGGGATGCATTGATTTACTGCTTGGATTGAGGGGATGCTCACGAGTCTTCCAGTTTCTTGTTTCATTCTCTCACTTAAAGGGGGCAGGAACGTGAAATGTCTGGTGTGGCAGAGAAATACCCTCTGGCAGAGGGAGATGCAAACAAAGGGTAGCTTAGGTTAACATTTGCCCAAAGCTAACGCCTGCCTGATTACATTTTTTAGTAAATCTCAGCTTTTGCTCTCTGTCTCAATGCACACACACACACAAGAACAAATTAACAGATATAAATAAAAATGCCACAGTCCCAGAAAGCCAGTTCTTTTTTTTTCTTTTTTTTATTTAAATAACTATGCTAATTAGATAAAATAATCCAAAACATGTTTGGCATCAAGGAGCAGTTGGTCCAGTTCACACAGCAATGTCATGCTAATTGCATGCGGGGAGTAAATATATGCTCAGGCACCACTATTTGGCTCAGACACGGGCACTGCATGGCCATCTCCTCCACGGCCTTATCTTACTCATCAGAGTGAGATGTGTCAAACTGGCCTGGGACCAGCTACCACCCACTTGAGGAAAAGCTTCTGTGGCTTGCTCATTTAAATGACATAGATGTAGTGAGCCAGGCTTTGGCATTCACCAAGTATTTTAATAGCTTGAAATGCTATAAAGCAAAGGAGGGGGGTGGGCTGTTTGCCTGAAAAGAAGTCTTATCTAATCTTTCTTGAACTCTGCAGCTCTGGGAAAGTCAAGACAATTAGCACCTTTTAGAACATATTAAATTAGGTCTTGGGTAAATTTCAAAAGGCAATGAGGGAGAATAAGATCATTTGAGGATTTTGAATTAGAACTTGGCAATGCTGTTGAATACAGTGATATCCCTCCCATCCTTTTTATTTGAAAAAGAGTATAGTTGGGGCATCCATTCTTTCAAGGACTAATTTGAATATCTCTGTACAGCTAATGTAAAGTTTATCTAGTAGCTCTTGAAATCACGTTCCCTGAAAGTAATGAACAGGCTTACATTAAGACATACTACATTTAAACAGTATGTGTCAAATGGTTCCTGTATCAATTAGCAGCGTTGTGCATGAATGAACACATTCATTGAATATGTTGTGAACGCCTAACTGAATGCAACGCATTTGTAAATAAAGGAACTAAATGCGACCTTGTTTGGATCAGGTGAGGTCCCGCAACTGTCACTGCCTACAATTCAATTCAATTCAGCTTTATTTGTATAGCGCCAATTCACAACATCATATCAGGGCACTTTACATACAGTCAATTTGAGCCAATCCATTGTCGTTCACAATAAATTAATAGTCTAGTTAAGGAAACTAATATACATCGAAACTAAACTTCGATTCAATCCCCCATCCTGAGCACAGGGTAACAGTTGAAATGAAAAAACTCCTTTTTAACAGGAAGGTAAACCTCCGGCAGAACCAGAACCAGGGTGTAGGGGTGTTGAATTTAATCGTTTCTATGATGCATTGTGATGTGGATGTGGACGATTCTGCATCGATGCCCTAATAGAACATAATCGATAATAATAATATAATGTATATATTCTGTTGCTGCTTGCATGTGTAGTGTGATGTGATGTGGTGACATGACATAGCTCCACAATCCTAACCATGTCAAGGAAATAAGACAACATCCAGCTCAGCTAAAGCAATCTTTCATTGATTGAAAGAAGATGGCAGAGGAGTGGCTTTATATTTACTGATCAGAATTTGAGAAGTAAAATTGTCAGTAATAAGTGTTCAGTCTCAGAACAAGTCATGGAATGTGTTACTGTTGAAATTGAAATGCATTGATAAGCTGTGTGTATCGAAAACCAGGGTCATGTATTACAATTCAGGAAATAATGATTGACCTGTGTGAGGATATAAACTATAGGAAAATGTTTTTTGTCTGTGGGGATTTTAATATTGGCCTGCTGAATCCTCAAGAACAAAATGCAGTTACAGAGTTTCTCCACTCCATGTATAGTTTATGCTTGTGTCCATCAATAACAAGACCAACTCGAATAACACGAAACAGTGCAACTTTGATTGATAGTATATTTACCAATGTTATTGAAATTGCAATATCAAGTGGACTTTTAATTTCTGACATGTCTGACCATCCACCAGTCTTTACAGTGATAAAGAGGGTAATCAAATCAAAAGAAAACAAACCCATTGTGGTGACATGGTATCTCACTCAAGAGGCTATTCATGCATTTAAAAGAGAATTAATCGCATAATGTTTATGTGGATAATGTCAATATGGCTTCTGAAAATCTTTACCATTCTTTATGAAAAAACATTGTCCTCTTGTCTATAAAGAAAAGAATGACAAATGTGCCGAAAAGCTTGGCTAACAAAGGGTATTCAAAAAGCGTGCAAGAAAAAGAACATGTGTGGAGATTTCCTGAAAAAAGCACAAAAGAGGCAGTGTGTCTATAAAACATGTATTAAATAAGTATTATGAAATGAAGTAAAATCAATTATTTTAATGTTGCTTTAAAATCAAAATAGAATCAATGTTAAAAAACACATGGAGTGTCTTAAATAAATGAACCAAAAAGGTAAACGAGGCTGCCGACACTCCAACTCAATTTCTAACAAAAAAAAATAAATAAAAAAATCAAATGATTAATCCAACTAAGGAAATTGCAAATAATCTTAATGATTATTTTATTTAGTCTAAAGTAATAGTAAACTCTGGTTAAGCTGATGATGCTTTAAACATGTGAATCCACTACCTCACATTTGGTGACTTGTAAATGTAATGGTATCTTGATAAAACTACATGTATTCAAGCCACTGTTGAGAATGAAATACTCAATACTCAAAAAGTCTGCCGACTGAAACGTGACAAATTTTCAGTTTGTCCAGTCAGATGTATTTTCAGAAGGGATGAAGACTATACACTTATATAGAAATACATAACATACCATCCATCCATCCATTTTCTGCCGCTTATCCGGAGTCGGGAGCAGCTGCCTAAGCAGGGAAACCCAGACTTCCCTCTCCCCGGCCACATTCACCAGCTCACCCGGAGGGATCCCGAGGCATTCCCAGGCCAGCCGAGAGATGTAGTCCATCCAGCATGTCCTGGGACTTCACCGGGGCTAGAACACCTCACCAGGAAGGCATCCTAACCAGATGCCCGAGCCACCTCATCTGGCTCCTCTCGATGTGAAGGAGCAGTGACTCTACTCTGAGTCCCTCCCGGATCACCGAGCTTCTCTAAGGGAGAGCCCGGCCACCCTGCGGAGAAAACTCATTTTGGCTGCTTGTATTCGCGATCTTGTTCTTTCGGTCACAACCCACAGCTCGTGACCATAGGTGAGGGTAGGAACGTAGATCGACTGGTAAATTGAGAGCCTTGCCTTTTGGCTCAGTTCCCTCTTCACCACGACAGACCGATGCAGAGTCCGCGTCACTACAGACGCTGCACCGATCCGCCTGTTGATCTCCCGCTCCATCCTTCCCTTACTCATGAACAAGACCCCGAGATACGTGAACTCCTCCTCTTGGGGCAGGACCCTATTGCAGACCTGGAGAGAGCACTCCACCCTTTTCCGGCTGAGGACCATGATCTCGTACTTGGAGGTGCTGATTCTCATCCCAGCCGCTTCACACTCGGCTGCAAATCGCTCCAGTGAGAACTGAAGATCACGGCCCGATGAAACCACCAGAACCACATCACCCGCAAAAAGCAGAGACCCAATCCTGAGGCCACCAAACTGGATCTCCTCAACACCTCGGCTGCGCCTAGAAATTCTGTCCATAAAAGTTATGAACAGAATCGGTGACAAAGGGCAGCCTTGGCGGAGTCTATGTATTGTTGTTTTATTGACTGAGTTTAACCCAAGTGACAAGGCAGACATCACATTTGAGTGTCTGACTTGGATCATATCACTGGACAAAAAGACCTAAGATCCGGAGAGATCCACGAGGACACAAGCCTCCGTATCCGTGGCATATACCTGACTGTTTTGGGGACATACGGGAAGATCGGTCTGTAACAGATCCTATTATAGGATACCCTCCTTATACACATCTATAGCAAATCCTAGTATAGGATATGCTGCGGATACACATCTGTGAGAGATCCTAGCATTGGATACCCTTCATATACATAACTTTAAGAAATCCTAGTGTATGATATTCTCCTTATACACATCTGTCGCAGATCCTACGTCATATTCTCTGTATTCATATCTGTGACAGATCCTCCATACATACGTATGTAACAAATCCCGTAACCCAACTCATACACAACTTAATTTTGCCCTCTCTGGTTACCCTCGCCCATTTTTACCCCTTTAAGTGATAGTTTGTTTGAATTACTTATTTACTAATTATTCACTATAACCGTGGCAACAGAAACTCAGACGCCGGGCTGCAGACACGCCAGATCATGTCTGTGACGCATTGCTGTGAAAGCAGGTGCAGGGCTCCGTCAGTCCAGGAGAGATGAGAATGGAGCAACATTTTGTCGTCCCGCAGTGTCCCAACCAGCAGCGGTCAGTGTCCACAAACGTTAAATCTCTGTCCTTCGAACGCGACAGTATCTATGAAATGTCACGATCCACGGCAATGTTGCATTTAATTTTAAATAGGTCGTCACCTGTCTTTCTGTCTTGATTACCTTACTTACATGCTTGATACAGAGTGAATGGTGGACAACATTATAAAAACGATTTAGGATAGACTTACTAGCTTAATACACATTTAATGATCAGAGTGAATGGTGGATAATATTTCTTGCAATAAAAATGATTTAGGAAACAAATTGTGGCATCATCCTCTGGACACACACAAGCTGCAAGAGCTTCACCCGCCCTCTGAAACGTTTGTGTCACGCAACATAATTAAGCAATCATCTCCCTTCTCACCACTGATCAGGTCTAATACAACAGCTGCGGCCGACCGAGTTGCAGGTTCTGTGTTAGAGCCAGTTAAGAGTCACTGCTGGAGACTCGCCAGATCACGTCTGTGACGGGGCGTCGCTGTGAAAGCAGCCTGCAGGCTTATTGGACGATGAAGGAAACTATCTTTGGACTTTGACTGTTTGAAACAAGATGTTGCATCATCCTCTGGACACACACAAGCTGTAAGAGCTGCACCCGCCCTCTGAAATGTTATGTTTGTGTCACGCAACTGCGGCCAACCAAGCTGCAGGTTCCGTGTCAGAGCCGGTTATCTTGGCAACGCATCACAACAAGCGATATTAAATAGTCCACTCAGCTGCTTCTTGTGAAAAACATACGATTTTAACAGTAAAAAACAACAATAACGTATTAATAATTGATTTAATATTTATTTATTTCGTAAGTGACCATGGCATAAGGGGGATAATGCCTTTTTAAGATGTCCAATATCAGAAATGGTCTGACGCGAACGCCTCCATGTGGATACGTCATCGGGCATTAGGTATAAATTTTAAAATACATAACAAATCCCATAACCTAACTCGTACACGACTTAATTTTGCCCTCTCTGGTGATCCTCGTCCATTTTTAACCATTTAAATGACATTTTGTTTGAATGACTTATTTACTAATTATTCACTTTTTTATGTAAAACAAATATAACAATTGGAGTGTTGGATGTCCAAGAATAGCAATAAATAAATAAATAAATAAATGGAAAATATTTTTTTTCATTGTATATTTACTGTAGTTTCAAATGCTTCTTCTTGAGACTTCCCATGGGTAAACTGTTTTTATTGATTTTGATTACAACTATATTTTAATTTAATTGTAATTACAGTGATGTTATGGCATCATGGACCCACCAGGGGGTGCTAATAGTGATTGCTTTGCTTGTGTTATTGTATTATTTCTCATTATTAACATGGTGATTTCGATGTTAATTACAAACTTGTCTTACACATATACCGGAAAAAAAAAATCTTGGTGTTCCCATGTGGTCCCAAAGCTCCATAATATAACTCTCCATGAGAAGGTCACGAGACGAAGCATCTATTAGTACATAAAAACAGAGGTGAAAAGTAACAAATTATATTTACTCAAATTACTGTAACTGAGTAGTTTTTGTGAGTAAATTGTAATTTTTTCAAGAATTTTTTTAAATGAGTAATTTTACTCAAGTGCATTTTGACACAAGTATAGGAAGCCTCCCCTGTTACTGACTAAAAAATGCCGGGGGAAAAAAAACATCAGCCTGATGAATTGTCCATCTTTGCTCCTAATCTACTTCGGTCACGTTCCACGCCCACTGAAAGGAAAATGCGCGTGCATGCCCGGGCAAACATGGACGTGTGCGGGTTTGTGCAGGCAGAATTCTCACTGATGATGGCTAGTGCCGAGCAAGAGATGTAGATGGGGGACGCCGATGCTGAGGATTGCCAAGCAGTGACATTGAATGCCTGGGGAAGAGATAAATCGGAAAGGGATTGAAATCCTTGGCCATATCTCAGCCAGCTCTTTGTGTTCAAACGCAAACAAAGCAATAAATTTATCATGCAATGTAAAATGTGCCTGCCTCGCCTGACAGAGAAGTCGGCTTTCAAAAATTCCACATCAAATCTACAAAAGCATGTGGCGGTAAGTAGCATCAATAGCTTATTTTAGTCTTGTTCATTTGTTTCTTACTAACAGTAAGTTAGTAGTAATAAGATGACAATACAGAATACTATCTTTTGTCATGATTATGGGCTGTTTTGTGTCATGATCATGTATGTTGTTTTTTAGTTATGATTTCGGTTTGTAGTTCTGGTTTTTGTCATGTTTAGTTTATGTTTTAAGATCATGGTTTGGGTTTTTGGGTTTTGTCATGTTTAGTTCAGTTTGTAGTTTTCCCCCATGTGCTGTGTTTTCTGTTCCTGGCTCATTAACTCACCTGGTTTGATTTTGATTCACTTCACCTGTTCTCAATTTGTTCCTCTGTGTATATATACCCCATGGTTTTCAGTTTGCCCTTGTCAGATCCTTATTTGGTTTATCCCTGTCGTGTGTGGTTCCCTGTCCTGAGTTTTGAGAGAATAAACCCTTTACCTGCACCGATTCTGCCTCCTGCCTTGACTGCCTGCATTTGGGTCCTCACCTCTGCCGCCATTCATGACATCTTTGTCATCTGAAGTTGTAGCTGTTTGTAGGACTCTAATGACAGATAAATAATTGCTTGATTGTCAGATGTTGTTTGTCATTCAACAGATCTTCTCTATGTTAGACATCACCTCAACCAAATGGCAGTCAGTGCTGGAAAAGGATAGCAGCATTCATCAGATGAAGAGGATTTCTTCTCTATCATAAAGTCCAGAAGGTCAGAGGGGATTTAGAAAGGCTACCTTGTCTGCGTCTGGAACGTGTGGATCTTCTGAACGCTTTTCTAAAAATAAAAGAACTGCCTCTGAAACTCAACACCAGCCTTCTGGCCTCAGCCGCTTGCAAGCGTCTTTCCAGCTCTGCTGATTTGTAGTTCACAGAGAAGAAAGCGTGGATTAGCACTAGAAACTTTGAAAATCAACCCCTGCTCAAGCTGAACAAGCGCTTTACAATCTAATGTTGTAGTATTCAATTGGAAGAATATTCTGTGGGGCATGGCACTTTATTTAATTTCTTAGATCAGCTGTCAGTGTTTGTTAATTAGGACAACTGATTATTTATGTTTGTGATATAAAGAAAAATAGAGCACAGTTTTGTTAAGAAGGAATTGCTCAAAAATTTCACTGTCGTGGATACTTTGATTTGGTTTTATTTTCTCTCTTTTACTGTAGTGTTTTAAAAGTTTATTAAAAACAGTGTTGGATTGGATTTATGACTCTTGTTTCAGGTAATTTAAAGTAACTAAGTAACTTTTACTCAATTAAATTTAGTCCTTTTTACTTTTACTTCAGTAGAATTTAAGCAAAGTAAAGATATTTTAGCTTAATTACAATTTTTCTGTACTTTTTCCACACTTGCATAAAAAATGCTAATGACATAAAATCACTTTATTTTTTCTTTTTTGCTAATCTTTGGCATACCTAAAACCTTAATCACCATCAAAGCCCCATCCCCATAATATTTATGTCATACAAAAAATTAAATAATTCCTACCACCCGCGCTGCACCGGGCCACTCAGACCATTTCATGGTCCATGTGATGTGTACCAAGTATAATTTCACTTTTTAGTTCTCCAACCTCTCCTTTCTTTGCAAGAGGACTTTGTGGCTTGAAAAAGAAATAGATGAGAATGAAATTTGCTTTAAGGTTATGAACAAAGGACCTATTTATTAGTTTTGATTGGACTTGTTTCTCAAACCATAGATAGTTTTTCAACTACTGTTTCATACCTGGACTGAGAGTTGGTGAGTGAAACTATTTCAGCATTTATTCTGCTTTATGTACACACAACACACTGTCACTTGTTTGTTGTTTGTCCTCAGGTTGTGCTGCAATCTGCTTTGTTGATGAACTAGTTTCAGCAAACGTTTTGTTGAAACTACAGAAGTTTCAGAGAAGTTCTGGCTAACAAAATGGATGAACTCAAGGTCTCAAAAAGAATACAGGGAGTGCAGTATTATGTGCTTCACGAGACATGGCTGCATGAGCACATCCCAGACTGTGTAATGTGTCTTTACGTTGCTTTAAGGCTTCATGAGCAGACAGCGATAAGAAAATCAGAAGAAAGCTAAAGGGAGGTTGAACTGCAGTGCTTCTTAACCACCGTTGGTGCCATCCTGGACATGTCACTGTAAAGGAGGCAATCTGTACAAGGGACATCGGACTGTTAGCCATGTGTTTTTGTCCATATTATTTACCCCAAGAGATTGTTTGTGTTATTTTGATAGCGGTTTATATCATACCTGGTACCGCTGCAGACACAGCCCGTGATGTCATCATCATCATTGTTGCTAGGCTACAAACACTTCATCCTGACACATTCATCGCAATCTCTGGAGACTTCAAAAACATTTCCCTTTCTGCTATATTACCAACATTCCAACTATTTGTCAGCTGCTCCTGTCTCTCTGATTACTCTCTTTTCTTCTTAGAATAAATATAAAATTTTATTACTGTCACTCATGAGTTTCTCTTTATCTTTCTCAGCAGGTATCCCTACATAAGGGTGCTGTTGATCCCCCCCAGTCAGGGCAGATGGTTGTCCTTCCTGAACATGGTTCTGCTGGAGGGTTTCATTCCTGTTAAAAGGAAGCTTTTCTCCTTTCCACTGTTGCTTGCCACCCCGTGTATCCTCAGGATGGAGGGTCGACTCAAAGTCAGATACGATGCCATGTGTTGATTTCCTTGGCTAGGCAATAATATTTTATATGAACTGACTTATATTAACTCAGTTATAAATTGGGTTAATGTGGATTTTAATGGATTTGTTTTAATCAAATTATTATTGGACTAAAATGAATTGTATTGTATTAGACTAGACTTTGTTGTGAGTTGCTGCGATGCAAATAAAGCTGAATGGATCGGTATTAAATCATTTGTGTGCATGTTGGCCTCTAAGGTTATCACATCTACGAAGAAAGAATCTCTGGCTAGGTTCCTTCTGTGGTTTAGATATATATCAGTATGAGAACAAAGAGAGGAATTTAAATTTATCTTTGCTCATCAATGCAATATCCTGTCTTTGGCTATGTGTTGTAAAAGCAGGGATGTACTCCTAAAATAGCATATCCCTTAAAATAAATAAATAAATAAAATAAAATAAAATAAAAAAAAAAACTTCCTTTGTAACCCCTAGCTGGCAAAGTTTAGCCAATGTCATAAACTGACAAACACACAGAATTTTTACATTGCCTATAATGTCTAGCCCACATTCATGCAGTAGCTTGGTAGTTCTCTGTCTTGCCTGAATATGCTTCAAATCCCCTCGAAGTCATGGAGATTACTGGGACTGTTTGTAGAAGTGGTGCACAATTGTGTAGAGTGTGTACAGCTTTAACTCTGATGTGTATTAGCTAGTGTGACCAGCTCCTTCCAGCTCCAGTCTGTTGAGGTAATGAAGATCAATGAGAGGAAAGGTGGAGGCCGGCCGAGATCCAGGTACTGTCTCCATGTTTCAGGCCAAAGCTCTATCGATCCGCCTGTGCTCCACTCTGCCAACATCTGATAAAGGACTTCTTTGTACACACACACACACACACATGCACATCATGAACACACAAAAAGACTTACCCTCGTGCACTTCCAAATACAAACACCAGTTTGCTGGACTTGCACCCTAATTCTGTGAAAGGAGTTAAATCTCCACCACCCTCTTATACTTTTCTGCACTGTCTCAAGCACCTCAAGGAAAATGTAGAGCTCACATTTCATCATTGTCAAATGATGCCAGCTAAGTATAGCTATTTCTCTCACTGCAAATTGCCTCATGGTGGGGTTGCCTTCAAGTACTCTTAGCAAGCTCCTACTTCCGAATACAGACGATAGAGGCAGAAGCCTATCATCTATTCAAGTAGGGTTCTTGTTTGCAATAACGTGGGAATTCTGCCATTATAGCAGGTTATTTTCAGTGTCTATTACACTGATGTGGCGCTGCATCTAGTAGACTGAAAGTCAGGTTGTGAAAAAGAAAATTCTTCTGTTGTTTCAGGATAGAAAGAAAATTGTCTGGTCCTCATCAATTCTTAAAATTTAACAAATGCAACCACAGTTGAAACGCACAACACATGAAATATTACACTGCCGTTTATTCAATAAAAACTAAGCCAAACTTCAGAAGCAGTGAGAGAAAACCAAGTAACTACTTCTTCAGAAACTAAGAGTAAAAGAAAAGAAGTTTTAATCATCACAAAAGTTACAAATACTGACACAATGGTTGACACAATGTGAGTAAACATCTCTGATTTTTGGTTTCTATTTACAGTATGCATCATCTGAATTCTTTAAAGAAGCACTACTAAACTTTGCCAGATTTTCTCAGTGAGGCACCCCCTAATGATGGCTAATTCAGCATCTATCTTACGTCCTACCTGTACTCTAAGCTCTCTCAAGTCTGTAAAAGGTAATCTGTTTTGCTCTGTACCTCTATCATTATTTTTCTCTGTCCCTCTGATAATGTCCTCTTGTGGTTCTTTGATGGTGTGCTTTTAAAAATGGCCAGTGATATCTGTGACACAATGCATGAAGGGAAACTTAGCTCTAAAGCGTTCCAGAAGCAAAAGTTGTGAAGTGCGTTTTTTTTCAGCCATGGGAAGCTGCAGGGAAATGACAGCTCCAGGAATGTGCACCATAATGTCATTGTATGATCAAAATGAGTTAGAAACAGAGTTTTAATGTTAGAAATGTATAATGTACTTATGCTTTAACTGACTATGTATTTTTCTAAAGAATTAAGAAGAGGGAATCCAAGGGACATCCCTCTCAGACATGTTTGATAAAAGATACATTTAATTAGACCATTGCCAGTTAAACATCATTATACAACTGTCTATGGTTTATCCGTTCTGTATCATATTCATTCTATCTACACTGCATGTAGGTTTATTTAAGTGTACGACTTCTCACGTTTTTTTAATCAAAGAGCTTTGGTAAAAATTGTTCTGCAACTGAAAACTGATGATCAGAAACTGTCTCCTAATCCTGGGTTTTCTGTCTCAAAATTAATACAAAGACATATTCTGTGAACATAGCCAGGTACGGAGAAGGTTTTGTTCAGGCTCTGCCCAACATATCATTAGCATAATGATTTGAGGGAAGGTCACCCTCAAATCTGTCTAAACCTCTTTGATATAAAGAAATGAACAGACAAGTCCACTTTCAATTATTTTTTTATTTAAATTTTTGTCTCCCCATTGAATGCCTTATTGCCTGAAACACTTAATCATACAACATCATCATTCATCGACATTTTGACGTATGTCTCCATGGATTTCTTATCCTTAGTTTTAAGTATCCCATCTCCAGGTCCGTCTTTGTGATCTGGTGGTGGACTTTATAGTTACTTTGCAGTTATCTGGGCCCTGTTCTGATGATGTAACACGCCTTGGAAGCCCCTCATCATCACGGGGTCTCAGTTGATGCACACCCCGAGCTCCTCCACAGGGATGAGGGGGTTGCCTTGAACCTGTCCTCTGACTCCTTCTTATTGGTTGTGAAATAGGTATACCTGTTTGCAATGAGCCTAAAGCAATATTTATGGAAATTATTGCCTACTGTAGGAATTTATTCTATGGTACAGATAAGAAATTCTTACTAGTCTGAAAAATGTTTTTATATGTTGCTTTCACTTGAATCCAGGCACACTTGGGAATGAATGGGTTACATCTGCTAATAATATAATATAATATGATATAATATAATATATTATAATATAATATAATATAATATAATATAATAAGTTTATTAAATTTAGTAATTAGATAAAACATGTCAACTGTAGGCCACCATGTGTTTAACATCCACTTATGTGTTGACTTTGCTGGAAATCCTTCCCCAAGCGTCACAGCAGGTGGTCGCAGATGCAGCTGTTTTCCTTTTCTGGTAATTTTCATCATGATTTCGCAGCTCAGTGGGTGCTGCTTTTCAAAGGTTTGCTGTGGACATGCACGCACTGGCTTAACCAACACAGGGTGTGATAGCTACTTCATAATCAGTGTTTTGGAACCGACAACCAGGTTAAGACATCAAAGGATTTAAGAACCTCAAGCACAGGCTTTATCACAGGATTAGTTAAACCTCCTTTCTGGAATACCCCCCTGTTGTCTAGCTGAACTCCAAGATACTTGTATTCCTCCACCACCTCCACCTCTTCTCCCGGCATGTAAACAGTGTTTTGTTTGCTTTTATTCCTCCTGTAATCAACAATCATCTCTTGTTTTGTTTGCACTTAAGATGAGGTGATTGTTCCCACACCATCTCACAAACTGACTGACCAGTTCTCTGTACTCAGCTTCCACAGGTACACTGATACAAATTCCCTTATTATTATTTATTAATTCTTTTCTTATTATTCATTTCATTAATCTTTGTTGCATTTAATAAACATTTTTCTTAAGAAGATTCAGTAGCATGTGGCCATGGTTAAACCACTGCAACATCCGTTATTTACAGTGTATAATAACCGAGCAATGTAACTTTATAATTTTCATGAACAAATAAAGACATTATTGGGTGTAAGCACATTTTAATCAATCTCCAGCTTTCGGTACATTTGCTGAGAGTTTTCTGCTCTTGAAGAGAGTTGTATAATTACTCCACCCAATTCAATTACTGAGCAGAATGCGCTTGACAAGAGCAATAACAAACCAGCAAGCAAAAGCTTTCAGTCAAGGAAATTGTTTGATAAACCCATGTAATCATTTAAAGATTTTTTTAAACACAACTCTAGATAATTTACAGTTAACAAAAGCAAACAAGTAAATACAAGACGTATTTACTTGTTTGAGGAGGACATGGATTAGAGATTTGTTTGGTTTTTTTTTTTTTTTTTTCGTTTGTTTGTCTTTTTGCGTTTTTGTGTTTGTCTTGTCTTTTCTTGTCTCAAAGAAGCCAGGTATTTAATGCTCATCAGGGAGAGTGTGTTAGAAAGAAGCAAGGGGTGGGAGCAAGTGAATCAAAGGTGGTTTATTGAATAACCAAAGCTCACTATATAACCAAAGCTCTCAGGTGCCATTCTCCCCTTGTGACTTAAGTTAATTCAATCCCCCACCCCTGTTCCATCGAGCCTTGTCTGGAGGTAGATGGCATCAAAGCTGAGCCGGAAAACACTAAATGATTGTAACTCAATTTTTGCTGGGCCATCATTGATTGTTTGCCCGGAAAGAAGTTGGAAGAAAGACAAGACACTTATTTTCTCCACCTATCCCACCCTCAGTAATCACTGGATGAATGCATGTATATATGTACACGTCTCCATCTATTAGGATGAAGAAGATTGTGTTTACTGAGCTTTCAGCTGTACTATATGCAGACAAAGCACTAATAACACACAAAGAAATTACAGATAAGGGGATGGAATTGCATTAACAAACAAGGAGCATTCTTTGGTCGCACACATAAACAGATGGCTATTTAATTAAGTGCCCTAAAGAAGGATTTAGTCTGTTCTCACACATTTACTGTCAGTAACAGCAAGGCAGACAAAAGTGGCATTTACTTTGCTTTTGCAAATGTCCTCTTGCATTATGGTCTGGTCTTCAAGAGATACAATAAGGACTTGTTCTATAATTGTCTTCAAGAAACACTTTATCAAATCAAGTCCACAAAAGATTTAAAGTCTTTACAAGCACTCCTACACACAATAGGTCCGGTAATAAAGGTACACTCCATTTTACAATAACAGGGAGTGCCATTAAGCCTGTGAACTAGATGGAAAGATAAATAATGAACAAGGAGCTTTCAGAACTATTAAAATATTAGGTAATTTTACAGTGAGGACATCAACTAGAAGCAATAATCGGGTAAGAATTCGCAGATTTTAAAGCTCAAATCCATTTTTTTTTTCTTATTTTTTTGCTGTAATTTGATTTTTTTGGGGGGGGGGGGTTGTTCAGCTTATCATTCAAATGTGACGTCTATCACATTTAAATGTAAACAAGGCAGAGGAAAACGTGACGTCATTCACAGCACTTTGTGTTTGCAGAGGTAAATATGAATGCCACACACTTCAAGTTGCAAAAAATTATGATATGACATTGTTCTGTTCATTGTTTCCATTCAGTCTTACCATGTCCCGCCCTGCACAGAATTGTGATGTCTGTCGCAGACTAAATTATCATGTTGCATTTCATGGCATTCTTGCCTTCCAGACTGTATAAAAAAAGGGTCATTACCATCAGATAGGTCTGATTTTAAATGCTTTGAACTGCCACTGACACTTTCTTTCCATTCATCTAAGCAGATGAATGGGTGTGAATGACGCACTTAGGAGACTCCAGCTTAGAACAGGAAATTCTTGTTTTCATTCTTTGCTTTCTGTTTCAGTTTTACACATCACACCTATTTGGTTGGCTGGTACATTACAGCAAACTGTTTTGTTGGTTATCTTAAGAACACATCAACAGAACAATTACCAGTATGAAAAAATTGCTTTCTTGCTGTCCAGACTGTATAAAAAAGGGTCTGATGTGGATCACGTATGAGCAAAAAAGTCAGATTTGAATCACTTTTGCCTGTAGTGTGAACGGAGCCAAAGATGGATTAGGTAGGGAGCTTCATTCATGGAATGAATAAAATTGTTTCAATGATTTTGTTGCTGTAGTCCACTTGTCCATTGGCCATATGTTTAGTCCTCACATTGACTCAAACCTTGACTTATTCATCTTGATGGGTCTGCTTTTTTCAGACAGATTTTTTATGTAAAAAAAAAAGACCTGAAGCTTATTGTCTTGGTTTGACGTATCGTCATTACCTGTTCATAGAATACCATACGAAACGATATGCACAACATCCGTTATATCTGTCCAGTAATGTCTGTACTGATATGAGACAAAAGAAAAACATTAAAGTATGCTGCTTGAAATAAACTGCAAAATCACCTGAATCTTAATGAGTTGGGTTTAAAAATAATTCAAGCAGATTTTAGACAAATAAGAATCAGATAGGTCTGATTTTAAATGCTTTGAACTGCCACTGACACTTTCTTTCCATTCATCTAAGCAGATGAATGGGTGTGAATGACGCACTTAGGAGACTCCAGCTTAGAACAGGAAATCCTTGTTTTCATTCTTTACTTTCTGTTTCAGTTTTACACATCACACCTATTTGGTTGGCTGGTACATTACAGCAAACTGTTTTGTTGGTTATCTTAAGAACACATCAACAGAACAATTACCAGTATGAAAAAATTGCTTTCTTGCTGTCCAGACTGTATAAAAAAGGGTCTGATGTGGATCACGTATGAGCAAAAAAGTCAGATTTGAATCACTTTTGTCTGCAGTGTGAACGGAGCCAAAGATGGATTAGGTAGGGAGCTTCATTCATGGAATGAATAAAATTGTTTTAATGATTTTGTTGCTGTAGTCCACTTGTCCATTGGCCATATGTTTAGTCCTCACATTGACTCAAACCTTGACTTATTCATCTTGATGGGTCTGCATTTTTCAGACAGATTTTTTATGTAAAAAAAAAAGACCTGAAGCTTATTGTCTTGGTTTGACGTATCGTCATTACCTGTTCATAGAATACCATACGAAACGATATGCACAACATCCGTTATAGCTGTCCACTAATGTCTGTACTGATATGAGACAAAAGAAAAACATTAAAGTATGCTGCTTGAAATAAACTGCAAAATCACCTGAATTTTAATGAGTTGGGTTTAAAAATAATTCAAGCAGATTTTAGACAAATAAGAATCAGATAGGTCTGATTTTAAATGCTTTGAACTGCCACTGACACTTTCTTTCCATTCATCTAAGCAGATGAATGGGTGTGAATGACGCACTTCGGAGACTCCAGCTTGGAACAGGAAATTCTTGTTTTCATTCTTTCATTCTTTACTTTCCGTTTTAAATTTTACACATCACAGCTATTTGGTTGGCTGGTACATTACAGCAAACTGTTTTGTTTGTTTTCTTAAGAACACATCAACAGAACAATTACCAGTATGAACCAGGAGGGATTTAATGAGATAAATTTATAATTTAAATGGAAGAATCTGTACTGATGGGATGGGAAATGTAACAACTCAGCTTGAATTGGGTATGATGTTTGCGAGCTTGACAAGCTTTGGGATGTTGGTTTTTACTGTTTAGACCAACCTTGTTTATCAATTTCTTGTTTCACATTTACCTTTATGATTTACTTTTACAACCTAAATGTGTGGCAAAAGCATCCGCTTACCCTGGTCATACAGAGCAAATTTCACAAACATGTATGCTTCTGTTGTAAAAAGGTGAACTAGAGTAAGCTATTGCATGTGGCACTTCACAGGAAGCATATCTCAGACATTAAGGACACAGCATGGTGCCAGGAGAAAGGTGTAGTAAGAAGTATGACATATCTAATGGAAAAAAAATGGATTGACATAAAAGCAACTGCAAAAGAAAAAAAAACAATTGAAGAATACAAATGAGATGTAAATTCCATAGGGGGGGATGCAGAGTTTTCACTATATTGTCATTTATAGAGGAAAAGTATTCACCTTATTTTTTGCCGTAACTAGGGTGCCGACATATGAAGTGATTTTGTCATCTAACTTCCGTTCTGGAGCGGAAGTGCTGTTGTTGTGGGTCGGAGAGAAATTGATTGATTGGAGTGTTTTAGAGTAAGTGTTAGAGTGTTTTAGATAGTTTTTACAGTTTTTAGAGTTTGTACCTGTGTTACATATAACTATCAGTGTGATTGTGTTTTACAGTTACTGTTTTTCGTAAGTTTTCATTGTTTTGTTCTTAACGTAGAGCATCGCTTACGTTAGCCAGCTAGCGATGTCTAGCATATCATGTTCTGTGAGAGGATGCCACAACAACTGGATAAAGAGGAGACAGCAGTTGAAGCAACAGTGCTTTGAACATAAAGTGGAGATGCAGGAATGTTGTGGAGCAGCATACAACCTGCACCCCCCTCCCAAAGATGAGGAGCATTTAAGGCTGTGGCTAAAGGCGCTGAACCTGAAGAGACCACCCAAGCGACCATACGTTTGTTCGTTTCATTTCGTGGACGGCAAGCCGACGGATGAGCACCCTTATCCTGAGAAATGGCTCGGCTATGATGCTCCGGTGAAGAAGCCACGTCGGGTGTTGAAGAGGTTACCGCCGGATTCAGGTGAGCAAGCGTGTTGGTGGTCATGGCAGCAGCGTGTTAATATGACGTTACTCATGTAAAAGAAAATATGTGCTTGTAATATATTTAAAAATTGGTGTTGAGTAATTCACCAAATACAGCAAATTCGCAAAACTAAAATTCTAATCACCGGTAAGTAGAATATACTAAATATTAGATATCAAAAGCTTTACCGTACTTTGACTGCTGACATTATACCTGTAAGATGCTAGTAAGATGAGTAGTTACAGTCTTAAATCCATCTGTCTTAAGTTATTTGTTCAAGTTTGTTAATATGTTTAATGTTGTGGTTTTTTCAACAGGTACATCAGGTGGTGCCAGCAACGCAGTAGAGAACTGTGAGGATGAGGATGACATACCTACACACTGTGATGGGGAAACACAGTGGGAAGATTTGTCTGTCAATGACCACAGCTATTCTTCAAAATTATTACTGCAACCAAAGCCCAGTACATCTGACAAAGGAACACAATGCATTGAGCAAGTTCCACTGTACATAACTTTACTGAGGAATGACAACCTTTCTCAGCTTTATACAGGGTTATCTTTGGATGCATTTAAGTCTGTTGCTGAGCACCTCACAAAAGTCTACAGCGGTAGCTTTCATTTACATCCGTGGGATCAGCTTCTGATGACCCTGATGAAGCTGCGTCTGAATTTATTGCAGGGTGACCTTGCTGAACGGTTTAGCGTCTCCCAAACCATTATAAGCAAGATTATCAGTTGCTGGATTGACCTCATGGAGGACAACATGAGGTGTTACATCCCATGGCTTCCCAGGGAAACAATTCAAGCAACAATGCCTCAGTCCTTCAAAGAACATTATCCAAAAACAACATGTGTGATTGACTGTTCAGAGACTCCCCTTTTTCCATTGTGCCATGAGAGATTAGACCAGATACTTAGCCTGCAGATGTTCATCTGGTCAGCATCTGTGTGTATATGAACATGTTAATTTATGTAGGTTTATACATGTAAAATATTAACATTAAAAATACAAATGCTGCAAGATATTAGCTGTCAAAATCTGAAGTACAAAATGGATAATGAACAGAAATTAGAATACTATTATCTGACAATTTACATGGACAAGTTAATTTAAATGTAATATATTAAAATAATTCACCCTTTGAGGTCTATGAAATGTTTTTTATGTGTGTATGAATAGTTGTGAAGTTAAACAAACTTGTATTTTCTGTTCTTCTTTACTTAAAGTAAATAATCAAAGTATTCTACTGTGAGCAGTAATAAAATAAAAGAAGTGTTATCCAACCTTCCATAATACTGAGGCTGCGTGACTGCAAGACCTCCCCAAACCAGCGATGCAGGAACAGCCTGTAGTCTCCACCGATCCGTCACTGCTCAGTAACGCCCATGCGGAGTGGTCAGCGCACGCTGACTGGCTGGGACTGACGCTTGCCTTCAGAAACGTGAAGCTCCCGTCTTTGTGTGACAGCACACGACCCACCTTTCCACTATGTAAATACTGATATGCCTCAGTACTTTTATAGTTTTTCATAGAAGCTCCGTCAACCCCTAATGACAGGACGAAGTAATTGAAGATGTCTCCATACGTTACGGCCGGCCACTTCCTCAGATCGTCCTCCCATGATAAAATTAATGACGGATGAGGCAATGTGATGCCATCCGACCTTCTGAGCATCGTCTTTGTATGTTCCCATTTCAAAGGAGTAGCGTTGTGTGCCATGTTCTATTTTATTTTGGTTTACAGTGATAGTTTGTTAACCGGAAAATTACCGGAAGTTCGCTTTCTTTTCCCCTGAAGTCGTATGACAAAATGCGGAAGTAGCGGAGCATGGAAAGTGGGCGGGGCGGAATAAGGTGAATAGAAAAGGAGCAATCACTGGTGATATGCCAGTGCTATGCCTTTTGGGAAGTTCTGAGAGTGCATCAGGAAATAAGATGCATTGCAAAAATTGTATTTACTGTCATTTTGGTGCAGAAATTGTAGTATTTCTCATCAGTGTAAAATAAAATAGTTCAAGTTTGAGTGACTTGGCTTCTAAATTTGCTTAGCACTGAATTATCGTGACTTACTCAAAAAGTTTGCTGGGCTGATTCATTGCTACAAAAAAGAGGAAGAGGCAGGAACATTGTTTTAAAAAACCCCTACCACTCTTAGTTAAATCTACTGAGTAGAATTTCTCTTTTTAATTTTTTAATGTGGAATAATTATTTTAAAGCTACACTGTGTAAGTTCACAACCTCTTGACTCATTTTTATGGCACACTGATATATACACATTCTTACACATTTCTGCAGCGTCCCAGGGCTCAGAAACAGAAAATAACAGTACGAGTAACAGTTTTTCCAGCACGGGTCATCTCATGACAGCTCTGTTTTGATTTGTAGCACAGTGTCACACTAGCAACCACATTTCAATCCTCTGGCCATTTAGCACGCACACACTGGCGGATTCAGCTGAAAAAAAAAAAAAAAAAATCAAAAAAATTCTTCTGGAAACATTCCTCTAGGGAAAAAAAATGTGTTAAACAAACACAATTTTCATCATAACAAAGAAAACCCCATATTTCTTAGTTTTTTTTTTTTTTTTTTTTTTTTTTTTTTTGTTAGTTTTTGTTTTGTTATTTTTGTTTTTTACGTGTCATTTTTCATCGTATTGTGAAGAATTCTATCCCAACCCAAGGTTTACCAACAATGTTATGTTAAGAATTATAATTCCACTAAAGGTTTCTACTCCATAAACAATTGATAAAACAAATAATACTAACTTAAAAACTTTCTAACTAAACTTTTTTAGTGTTTAAATCTTACCACAATGACCTCTCAAAAACCAGCATGCAAGAGTGGACTTCTGTCCAGAGTTTCTACACAGATAACAGTGCAAATGTATTTAAAGAGAAAATTGTTCTTAATCTCAGAACTAGGCAAGAGTGATGTCTTCTTTCCCTGATGTTCATCCCTGAAAAGTGTGTGTGAAAGAGTTCATCAGTGGTTGACTGCACTTAAGAGCAGACCTTGACAGCTGTCATGAAGGCTGAATAAGGCTTTTTTATTAGTCTTAGGCTGTAGTCTTCTTATATTCAATAGAATCTTGCAAGTAACTTCACTGTTTATTTGCTTTCTGTCAGCGACAGAACACATTAATCAACATCATTGTAATTCAGTTGACTCATTTTCTACTATTGTCCCTAAATGAGATGTTAAACACTTATACAGCAATAAGGTATAAAACAGCAAGCATATGGAGGAGAAACAAAAAGGCAAACAAGTAGTGTTAAATCTTTTAGTGGTCATAGGTGCAGACTCCTCCTCATGTGCTGCATTATTTTTAACTACAACAGACATCAAAACACTTAAACTTAAAGGTGACAACACACTCTGATTTTAGCCCTTTTATAAGTTTGCTGCAAATTACATTGCAGCATCTAATAAATCTGGCTAAAAATCATGTTTGATGTGAGCAGACTGCAGGATGCTATCTGCCGAATTGTTGCAGGTTGCAAATGTGAAGATCAACACAGATTCTGAGCATCAGGTTAATGCAAAGTTTTACAAGCAGACAGACTAATAAAAATAACATTTATTCAAATATGCATTTATATGGTTATAACTTTCCACACTTTACATCATAAAGACAAGACTGCTGCTGTTGCACAGTAAGAACAAGTCAAAAATAACTATACTAGCAGTTTTGTGACCAAAGATTACCAGAGGTGAATTTCTGATAGTGTCGGAAAATTAGGATGATCATCCTGCAGCAACTTTTACATCTACAAACACAGAATAATGTGTTGATAAATAAGATGCTGTTTTAAATGCATAAAACTACCCAAAAAGAGCTAAATGGAGTAGATGGAAGCTGAACTAGCTTGCAGAACTAAAAAAAACAAAAAGAATCACAGCTGAAACTACTTTTGAAAAAAAAAGATAAATAAATAATACCACTGGAAAAGAGAAAAAAAAATAATATAGGAGAACCTGACATGAGTTATAAAAAGAGAGACAAAATTCATTAGCAGCAAAAGTTTTAAAAGTCATTACAAAGTTCTTGCAAGAAAAAAAAAAAGATAAAAAGCAATATTCTATTCTAAATTTTGTCAGACATTGATGTGGTCAAAACTCATAATGTGTAAGGATGTTTCATCATGCTATTTTACATCTTCAAGGCGTGGGAAGGTGTCGCTGTCCTTGCTCTGTTCATGGCTGACAATGAGTCCATGTCCATTTGAGCAGCAGAGATGAGTTTTTTAACACTCTTGCTGCATTAATGATTCTTTAAAGCCTTCTCTTTTTGGTTACATTCATGTCATTACACAGTGAAAAGGTCAGTCTCATGACTCAGACCACTGCCACATTTAATAGTCCTCTGAATGTGCTGCAGTGAGTCATGTAGAGATCTCTCTGAAACCCACCATGACTGCAGTTGCACATCTGATTTCAGTTGCGAGCCATGTTTCATAGAAATTCTCTTTTTTTCATCTTCATCACACACACACACACACACACCTCCAGTGCATTGTCACTGCTGCGCTTCACCCTCGCCAATCAGTTTAATTTTTACATATCAGAGCAGGGTGAAGCTCGCTCACATACTCACACGCCATTAGTCGTACAATCTTATGTAGAAGGCATAATCACCAAACTCTGCAGAGCATGTCATTCCAATTGCCATGGTAATTAGAAGTCCCTGCGCTGACTGACAGGACTTCACTAACAGCAGTTTGCAGATATATGTACGTCTGTATGCACATATAAATTCTTTGGCTTAGACTAAGTTAGTATTTAGAATAGAAGCAGGGCTATTTCATGCTCCATGCAGGTTGCTTGAAACTGAACAAGCTTGTTTGCATATTTGTTTTATTGCTTGCTTTTCTGGGGGCTTTCAAATGGCATCAGCAAAACATGCAAAACACTGTCTTTAATATGACTGAAAAAAAAATAAATAACTGGGGATATTTTAGAAGTTGAACTGGAGTCTGCTGAGATACAAACTGGCTCTGGGCTCAATGCCTTATCCAAATGCTTTCCAGAAAACAAACTAAGAAATAAGAAAAGATATCCTCAAATACTGTGGTCGCAAGAGAATATTCAGACTTTTACCCACAGATGCTTCAGTTTAATTCACAATCTATTGGGAAGATCATTTTGGATTTTTGCTGCTTGAGTTTTACTTCTGGGATTTTTGTAAACGAGACAAAACACACCAGCTGCCATTTAATCAAATCTGTTGTACACAGGCCAAATGTGTAGCTTTACTATATGAAAACCCTAACAGGGAGATGAAAGTACAGCCAAGTTGCCAGTAGAAATGATAGAATATAATGGGAAGTTTGGGTAAAAACCATTCAGCCATCATCTCTCTTTCAAATAAATTGTTTTGAAATATATTTTGTTTAAGAAAAAAGCACAACCATCTGGCTGCTGTCATTTTGCTCCATCTGTGTTTCCGCTTCATCAGTAAGCTTGTGTATTGGTTGGCTTGTGTTGTAGGACACTAATGTCTCTTTTTCTTTCTGCACAATGACAGAAATAGCTGAGTACAGGATATACATTCACGCAGGTATTAAAATAACAGGCTTAAAAGAAGTAAATATCAGCTTCATAAAGTAATTATTTAATTGGTTAGCTTGAGCCTATAAAAGCCAAATGCTTAAAGTTGTAAAAACAATGTGACTTACCTTTTAAAAAAAGACATTTTTATTACATCTATGGCATAGAAATGCCTTTTTTCTTGTTCCATCCCAAGTCCTGCCACACAACTCATGTCCAGGACAAATAAAACTACTTTCATTTTCTACCAATTTTACTTTTTGCCTTGAGATGTGCATAATGATCATATAAATCCTCTTAAATTTGGTAAACTCAAGACTTTCTGACTTTCCACTATTGCTCAAAGCACAGTGAAGACGATCTTAACAGCTTTAAGACAGAATGGTTTTGATGGTGGTTTTTAATGACACTCAGACACTCATTGCTATCCTCAGAGTGGACTTCTAACCTCACTGTGTAGTCTATTTTCCTGACCTTAAGAACTCGCAGTGCTACCAAACACTAACCAAGAAGACTTGATAGCATAACAATGTGAAATTGTTATGCTATTGAAACTGAGAAAAGAGAAAATAAAAAAAAAGAATTGAGAATGCAACTTCTGTGTCATGATCTCAAACTCAAGTTCTACTTTTTCATCCTGTCACTCTCCTTTCTTCCTACCTTCTAGCCCATCTTCCTTGAATCTTGTTGCTTGTAAACACTTTATAATGATGCTTACAGTCAGCAAGTAATAAAACATCTTGGAAACACTCGGATGAGTCATATTTCCGGGTGCAGGTAAACACCATACATGGTGATTTAGGTCAGATCCTGCTGCCTGCTAATTTGGGGCATGCAAATGTGAGTTGTATTTAACAGACCATAAGGTCAAATGAGTTGGAGGACTAATGGCATTTCCATCAGCCTCAGCTGTGCTATGTGTTTAGCGTTACTGAGAAAATATTAAAACACTTGTAATTAACTAAAATTGCCATTCAGCTTTAAAGAGATCAGAAGGATTATATGCACTGTCAAATAGGGTAGCAGTTGTCCGATAATAAGGTGTGTAATCAGATAAACTGGATACTTGATGATGGATATAGTTCCAGCAGTGAATTGCTCCATAGATTGGAAGTAGAAGCCACAAGGGATTCGTAACCAATCTGCAGGACATCTACCCACAGTGCTACTTGTTGTGCATGCAGCATCATACTACACTTCATTGTTATGGGGGAACACACTGAAGACTTCGCTTAGTCTCCAAGATAATTGAAGATAATTTCTGAATAATACCATGCATTATTTATAAAATGAGAAGTTACTTGATAATAGACATGCAAATAAAAGGTGTAATTTATTTTGCATGGAACTAAAGTATAAATAATGAAAAAAAGACTTTAGATTTTAAGAGCTACATTAACAAAGTCAACAATTACGTTGTGAACATCAAGTTAATTGTTCTCCAATTATCAACATATTATACACATCACAAACTATACACCACATAAACACAAAAAGAAATTGTTTACGCTCTGGCAGACAATAAAACAAAGTAGTGTAGTTTAATATGCAGCACACAGCTCACTGAAATAACCACAATCACTACCAGACCCCCCATACAAAAATAAATTGTTGCTCTGTAGAATAGCAAATCCTGACCTACCCAAGTGAAGAGAAAAGTCTATGAATGGCACACACCACCACAAATCATGTTTCATAACAATTTACACATTAACATTCACATGTTATTCCATCTTTAAAAGAAAGTTGTGTAGTTGTTCCGTAGTGTAAAACATACCAATTGCATGTATTATAAAAATAAGTAAACTTTTATGTTTTACATTTTTTAAATAGAAGCAAACAAAAACATACAAGGCCCTGCGATGGACTGGCGACCTGTCCAGGGTGTACCTTCCCTCCCTATTGTTGGAATAGGCTCCAGCTTCTCCACAACCTTTAATTGTACTAAACATTATAGAAAATGGATGGATGGAAAAACATACAACAGATGTGGATTTTGTGGACTTAATTAAAAACCAGCTATTTTTATCATTTGTAGGTGGCTGATATGAGCTATGATGTTTAAATCTAAAGTAGAGTCGTGAGTTTGTTGACACTCCTACACTTGGATTAATTTATTAATTTTTACATTTAGAAGCCTATAAATAAACTTTATGATTAACCCTCTTTTTAGTTTATTTGATTGTTGGTTTTGTAATTTACTTTTGCCTAATGGTCTGCTTTCTTTTACATTGCATTACAGTCATTTAGAAGATGCTTTTCTTTCCAAAGTGACTTACATCTCAAAGTAGGCAGTAGCATCAACAGCCCAACTGGAAAGTGTTAATATTGGCCCTATTATAATATGTCTTCTGTGGGATTCAATCTTAAGTCTCCCGCAAGGGAGACAGATGCCCTGCCATCTGAGCTATCCAGCCACCTTGGGTGGAAGTGGTTCATTATTGGCTGATTATTGGGACAAATCTGTTCCAAGTCTTTAAAACATTAACTCTCCAGCACAGGTCACAAACTCAGGTCCTGAAGGGTCACTGTCCTGCAGGTTTTAGATATTTCCCTGCTTCAGCACACCTGACTCAGGTTAATGGGCAATAAAAGCAGCACAACAGTACTTTGGAAGATGAAGGTTAATTCAGCATCCATCTTGCATCCTGTCTCCTTTCTGACCTTTGTGCAGCCAGTAAAAGTCAGTCAAGGATGGACGGACGGACGGACGGACGGACGGACGGACGGACGGATGGATGGATGATTGGATGGATAAGGGAAGTAAGGATAAATGGATGAGTGAGGGGCAGAATAAATGGATGAGGGAGGATAGTGGAGCATGGGACTGAGACAAATTGTGCAGCTAATAAAAACAACCTAAAAATGAGGAGGGGTTTGTCACTCAAAGAAAGGCTGCATGATTAAATAATCCAATCGCATAAGACAAATAATTCTCAAGGTAAAATAATAAAGATTGTTGCAGATTTCATGGTACATGAGTCATAATATCCTTACACCCTAAGATAATTCATAGAGCCATATATGGGTGTTACATGTGGTTTTAATGATGTGTAAATTGTGTTTTGATTTACAATAAAGGACAACAAAATTATTTTATTTTTCCTCTCAGAGAAAAAGAGCATAAAACAGCTTTTGTTTTTTTTATGTTTGGTTGTTGTCATTTGTTTTTGTTTTTTTTCTTGTTTTTTCTTTTTTGATGATATACTTTACACTCTGACATTTTGAAAGACTACTTTTCCCTTAGGAGTCAGTCTAATGGACATAGAAAGGAATAGAAAGAATATGCTGACCTCCTTCAGGGGGCATCCTGATATCATCCATAGTGATGGTGGAGACACGGTGCTGTCACAACATGCAGTGAAAGGAGGGGGACCCAGCTTGGTGTCATCAACTGTGAAACACTGGGGAATGACCCAAGCCGGAGCAATGACTGTGACGGTAATGGGACCCGTCTCTAGCAAAACAGTCAAAAGGGGAGGCAGGATGGAGCAGGAAAACTTGAAGGGAGGCATTGTGGGAGGGAAGTTTGTTGAGGATGATCAAAAAGACTAGTAAGAAGCTAGATGGCAAAGATGCAGATGGATAGCACAGTGTTTTGGGGTGTTTGAAGTTCAGATCTGACAGTTAAAAAAGGGAAGTGCAGGATTTGTAAACATTAGATTTGCTTGAAACAGGACCAAGCAGACTAATTAGTGACAATCCTAATGTTAATAATTTAATGCAAGAAAATGAATTAGTTCCAATTATTTTGTATTTTTCTATCTTATATGGGGCTTTGCCACTTATTTAGTATCTTCTGCATTGTGAGAGTTCAGAGCATGCTTAGCCAATCATTCTGAGCCTATTTAACCTTTTTAGTCATAGACCAAGCAGACTTCTCTATAAATTTACCAACAAATAATTCTGCATACTGCCCAGGTTGCACCATCTCAAGATACCCTGCTTCTCTTTGTAATGTCAGGGAAGAGGAGTTGATTCTGTAATTTGCTCATTTGGTTCACTTTTCATATTTCATATTTCTCACACATAGACTCTTTGGAGAAAGCTTTCTTTTATAGTCCCCTCACCTTAAATGTGTTCTGTAAGGTGTTTGGGGAAAAAAACATCCTGTGATATATTCTTCAACTGCACACTGGGAGTTGCATTTTCATTCTTCAACCCTAAAGAAGAGTTGTAAGCTTGCACTTCTAGAAAAGCCTCCCTTAAAAGTGCTGTTGCAAAGTCTGCCCTGCTGATTTATAGCAGTATGTGTGCATTTTGTATCTAATAAAAGGATATGATGTGAATCATATCACTTTCAAGCTCAAAAAGCTCATCTCAAAAACCTTAAGAGTTCATTTATAAAATTGGCTCATTGCATTTATATGTATTTAGACAAGTGTTTGGGAGGATAAAGAATGGTTGCAACAAGGTTGGTTAACTGAGGCAGGTATTAAATAAGCTGAAAGTGCCGTGCAAGCTGTTTTTTTTCCATGGAGTTTGTGTAGGTCAAAAATGAATTAGCCTTCCTACACATAAGGAGAAAGACAAGGAGAAGCATTATTTCTCATGTCTCTCATGTTGTACAATAGCATTTGTTATTTGCATTATGTGGCCCCATTTATAGGCTCATACAGCAGACATGACAAGGCTGGTGAATCTGAGCTGAAAGCAGCCTCAGTGACTTTGTTATGTTAGACTCCTGTGTGTTGTCTGTCATAAAAACTTTGATAAAGTATGTGTCTATATAGTTTTGGAAATAGTATCGAAAAAAGAGGCAGATAAATGATGGATTTCATCCTATAGAAATCTCCTCTCTTGGCACGTCATTGTACAGTACAAGGTTATTTCAGTGGGCCAGAATGACCTTCACAGTAGCCATGAAGAAGCCTCTGACTGAAGATATTCTGTTGTTTAATCATTATGTTGCATTAAGGGTGTGATGTGCTGTCCATTATGTTGGGAAATTTGTGCAACACTCTTTCTGTTACAATCAGCTCAAAAGCCTCTAGAATAGTCCCGAGCACTGAGGTAGGCTCTCTTATTTCTTTCAGTTTCTTTGTAGCCACCCGAGTGGTACCAGAAGTCTGAACTATTCAGACACCTCAGAGATTTTTACGTGATTTTAGTGCGCTGTTCATGTCTTGATTAAAGTTCAAAGCTTCATTTTTCTTCATATTTATCTTGATTTTAAATGCATTTAATCCTTTGTGACAGAGAATTCATGTCCACTGGTCGTCATTAGCAACATTCTTCTTCTACTGCAAAGCAAAAAGAAACTGAGAATAAAAGGCCAAAGAGACATACCAGATGATAACCACAATCTAAAGTTATATAACTTTGGTCTCTAAAAGAAGAGAGCTTTGTTTGGTGCAGTATTTCCCGGCAACAGTAGTTAACACCTGCACTACAATTAGGGGAAAATGTATGCAAACATCCCAGACATTGCAAAACATAATTGTGAAAGCAGAGCAGCAGGGTTACAGGAATGTTGAACCATCGAGCTCAAGTACAGACTCAACCAAACAAACAAACCAGGCATAAAAATGACCTCTGGGTGCTTTTGCATCACTGTGACCAGCAGTGAGTCGGCCTGTGCTCACAGACTCACCTGTCAAACACCTTCACATGTAATGTTCATTCCAATGTGACGGCTTAGTGGAGGACGTTATGCCCACTGTGTTATTTAGAGCAGAGCTATATTAATTAAACAGTCTCACTCTGACTGGCTGAGCCTTTCTATGTGACCATTACATGTAGACAAAGTATATAGAACCATAAGAGATCACATAGTTAAATATGCTGTTTTAACAGAAAACATCTCACATTTGTTTTTAAAAAAATGTTTGGTCCTTAAAATGATAGAAAAGCTTGTTGTTGAACAGCTGTGCAACTGATGGCAACTAGTTACGTGGCATTTCTCAGATACCAGGCTGCCCAGCCTTGCTAACACACAGTGGAGCTTCGTTTTTGGCAACAGGAGAGATGAGATTCCTTGTCCTCCGACTACTCAACATTTCTTGCTTTTCTCTCCATTTTCCTGTTGGCTTAACAGAAAAAGAGCAGAATTGGACGATGGAGCATCAGCATTCTCTAGAGGCCAAAAGTGGGAATAACATTCTTTTTTGAAAATAATTCATCTTTCTCTCTGTCTGATCTTCCTCCTGTCTGCGTCGCCTCAGTGCAAGATAGTATCATATTTATTGTAGGACTCAGCTATCTGCAGACTGTTCTATTTTAAGCTGGGAACAATCGCCTCTTTTTTTAAAAAAGTACCGACGGGTGTTATGTGAAAACAGAAACCAAAGGAGACTGCATGACTTGTGGCTTTTAAGGTTGTGTGCCATCACTTTGATCCACCCTATATAACCTTAATAATTACCCTAAGTTCATTCTTTCCATTTTTCCACCTGATCACATAGAAGCAACCCCACATAAGCAGTAAACCCCCAGTAACGTAATACCCTGTTTATTTCAAGTGTTCCTACATCTTTGACAACTTAAGTGCTTACATTTACTGTACATGCTGTATTCAGGGCATTTCCAGCAAATGGGTGTGTCAGCAATTCACATGGAAACTGAAACTAAAGAAAAACAACAAGGCAGATGAACACATAATAAAAAAAACACAACAGAGAGAATTCGCTCCTTCCTTAGAAACACATGGGACTCTGAAAAAATACATCTGCTATTACTTTTCCTACAGGATTTTGATTGTTGGACTGTTTAGATCGTTTTGCATTTGTTAGTGCTGAGTAGAAAGAAATGTGATTTACATATCATATCATAAGAGACTCCAAAAATATTTTTATTTATGCTTTGTTTGCATTGTATTTTTAGATCTATACGTTTCTCTTTAAAGCTGTTGTTAAATGCATCTGGCCCTTCAGATGTATTTAAAAACAACTCCCCCTGTGTTTAGTCTAAACTTGAGTCAAGTGTGTATTAGATTTACTGACTGAGACAAGAAAGAGCAGCCTGCAGTGCACTTTTTTGTGTGCATTGCAATCACAACTGTGTACACAAACAGGCCACTATGGAAGCAGGCAAAGAAGATACAACACTGGAGTTAAAGGTTAAACATCTGAAATCAGCACTCACACACAGAATACACTTTGCATTTTAATATGCTGATTTGCATCAGTTTCGACTCTTACGCAACACAAACCAGTTCTGCCTGTTTTTCCAGCTGCTTGTTGCTAACCATTTATTCTAAATCTCTATTCTCTAATGTTCACCGTTCAGTGTAATTTCCCTTTCACGTCACACTCCAACAGGTAGGTTCCTCCTTGTCTTAAACTCTTCCTGCAAGTTGACAACCTCTACACCCCCCACCCCCTTCCTCCTCGTCCGCCTACTGCCAGCCACCAGGTGAAACACAGACATTTAACATTAGCACATGAAGGAACTGACACCCTTCCCATTCAGGAAAAGTCTGTTTTTTAGTGCTTCCGTCTTTCTTGGGTAAGGTGTTTTATTTTTGTCTATATTCATATGAATCTATGGCTAAAAACAAACAAAAAAATGTAACTCAAATTAATTGTTATTCATCTGTATATATTGATTGTGACGGATTTTAGTTTAGTTTCATTTGAATGCAAGAAAACCTCCAAGGGAACAGACTAAAGATAGTTTCAGGAAAAAGGGCAAGTATATTTCTTATTTTGCTGCTTTTCTATCATACAGCTTGGTGGGATTATGTTAAGGGATGTAAGTTCAGCCCTGGCTTGTATAAAGAAATGAAACTTCTAAAGACGGGTAACTGGAAGGGGTTTGAATAAAACTATAATCGGATTCCTTATGCTTTTCTTACTTATGTCTGATTTTCGTTACCTTGAAAGAAGATTAGATTAATGGTTAAAAAAAAAAGTGAGAAGTGTAAATCACAGAAAATTAAAACAGAAAAAGAAAAAAGAAAAAAAAAGCTGGGATTGGACATGAAAGTCATACATGTCAATGTAAGCCCCAGCTTGGAGCTTTAACTTTAAGGTATACGATGTATTCATGGTGAAGAGGGAGGTATTTCCAAACTAGCTGAACCTGCAGAGCAAGACCCACACAAATATGGCAGAGTTAGATAGGATATACAAATATTGTCTCACTCATACTACACCTGTGCCTCACCTGTTGCATGCAAATGTTATCGAACCTGCACTAAAAGTTTTATTTGAATCCAACTAAATTAGGATGCTGGTATCAAATGCATCACAGATTTTAGGAAATCTCACAACAACTAGAAGGACAAAGCCACAGCAAAGAGATGGATGAGGGCAGCTACTGTCGGCCAGGAAGGCGATGTTACAATCTAGAGCAAGTAGGAAAACAAACTGTGGACCAGCTTTGCCATCTCTGTCAGAAAAGATGTATTGTCATTTCTGAGATGTTAACTCTTATCTAGATTGTCTGTCACCCAAAATTTTGCCTGGCATTTGATAAGACATTTGATACTTTCTACATTTGTAAAAAGCCAACTGTACATTTGCGTTAAAGCATATGTGCTTTGTGAATACATCAAGAGTAAGCCTTAAGATTTACAGTCAAATCTGTTCTTTAGGTGCAGCTTCAGAACATCTGACTCCCCCAAGAGCCGCAGGCCGAGGCGCGCTTCAAGATTAATGCTGCTGGCTGTATTATCCATTTAGAAGCAGAGGTAAAGTGCGGGTAAGATTTGCAGTGATTGAACATGTCTGGCTTTAGATAGCCCATGTTTTGACTCAATGTTGAGTCTTTTTAAGCTTCGTAATTTAATAGTCAGGAATGCTGGATGAGAGAGAAAATAGCAACTGATTTGACGGCTCAATATGTCTAGAGTGATGCTGAAATGGTGACAGAAAGCGTCTCGGAATTCAAATAGTCGGGATTAGACGAGACAGAGTTGAAATGGAACAGTGGGCAGCGAGGCTGTTATCCAACTTCTTTCCTGTCAGGCTGCAAACGTTTGTCAGACTGAGATGTAAATGCAATAGAGAAGAGACTTTGTCCTTTTTTTCTTCTGTTTTTTAAAAGGAGCAGTTGAGAAAACCTAAACTTTGTGAAGTACAAAAGACTCCTTCTGTCTACACTTATATACCAAAAATAAATATGTAAAAACAAAAAGAAAGCTGCAGGTGCTTCAGAACACAATCTTTAAAGTCTGCATACAATCAGATAATTAAATCCACATTATTAGTGCTATTATTTAATAAATTCCCTTTTGCCTGTCAGAGCACAACTCCCATGATACTGCCATGCTCATATTCACAAATGAAAGGCTGTCATCTTGTTGGAAAAGTAAGGCTGCAATAGACATGTGGGATTACACACAGATGGCCACATCTGTTTGTTTAGCCACACTGTTGTTCAAATAGCTGACTAATAGAGTCGTGGGCATTGGTTTCTTTTCACAGCAGGGAGGCTCTGATGATGACTCACCCACATTCATGTATAATGAGTCAGGATCGAAAAAGCAGCTCTGTGTTGCACATGGTAAACACCTGTAACAGGGGATGAAGTTGTGGAAATGATGTCTCTTTGCAACTGATTAATATTATATAACTGCTTAGGTTTTGTGATTGCATATCCAGCTTCATCGAGCGGGGGAATAACATCAGAGTGGGAATGAAAGGACTTTAGTATTTGAAGTATGATTGATATAAATGGGAAAATGAAGACATGAAATATTGAAATTCATTGGTCTGTAAATGTAGAGTTTAATATTGCATTGAAATGTATTCAGTTATTTGTCTTTTTTTCTATTATGTACTTAAGCATTAGTGTTAAATAGAATAATTTGTGTTTATGTGAATAAAATAAATAATCACACTGACACTACTGATGAGCTCATTTGAACTGCAAATGTGCAAATCTTTAAAGGAACAGTCCACATGTTTTACCCTTTTAGTGCAGTCTTGGTGGAGCTTAGCTGAGTTTGTGATTATTTCAGCTTGCACTTGGTTAGAAACTGTTCAGAGCTCCCAAACATGTAAGTTCACCCAGTGAAGAGGCCGTGCCAAAGAATATTGTTCAGCTGGTCTATTATGACGTACATACAGTATCACACACTGACTGCAGCTCAGATAGTTTTAAGATATTTTGTAAGTAGCCGTCTGATTATGCCAGCAGTCCTGTCTGATATATCGGTTTTTATTGCAGAATTTATCCAGCAATGTCTCTCAAAATAAATCCCAATCAGTGTGAGCATGCTGGTAATCGTTGTTACATTCTGTTTGTCTCTATGATGTTTTCCAGTTATTCGTCATTACAGATGATACGTCCAAACACAGTGTGTGTAATGCTGAGCACTGCAATCCCAAGACTTTTTTTTTTTAATATTGCTAAGAAAGCAGGACATAGTTGCACTGATGTACGGAAAACCTCAATAAAATACAAAACATAAGACTAGATTACCAGAGTTTGTACATTTCTAATGAGCTTGGTTAATTGCATTATGTAGTTGTCAGAATTACTCCTACAGGTTTCTTGAAGGACATTTCAAAGCTCTTCTTTGGATATTTTCTGCCTTTTGTTCCATTTTCTGTCAAGATGATTCCACACTACTTCAGTAAGGTTGAGGTTTGGGTCCTGGGAGGATTCATTAGTCCATAAGACTTGTTACAGCTGATTTTCAGCCCAGTTCTTTTTTAATTTGGTATACCTCAGCCCATTCTACTTTTTCTTTAGTTATTTAAGAATGTAACATCCACCCTTGGCAGGTACTCTTGCTATTTCCAATAAGACTTCATGGAAGAGTAGATGGATCAACTGAAGGGCCAGATGCATCACCTAGGTCCTGTGTGAAGTCTTTTATTTTTCATTTTTTAACTTTACTACTTTTTTGTTCTCGACCTGTCAAGTTTCTTCTGAATTTTTGAAGATGCTGCTAAGATATATCAAGTTTTGGCTACTGGTTAATTGGAAATCCCTTTGTTGAAGCAAAGATAACAAAGTGCTTACAGATACAATTTAAAATGGTTTCTTTTGTAAGTTTCTAAGTGAAGACAACACAAAGATAGGGGTGTAGATAAATAACAATAAAAACATATAAAAATAAATATTAAACATTTTTTTAACATTTTTTAAAACAATCAAATATATAAAAACAAATATACAAATGTCTGAAAATGGTCAAGTCCAGGCTAAAAATGAGTGAAAAAGCCAATCTAAGGTGAAGATCTTGGAAACACCTTCAGAAAATTTGGAGAATTATTGCTGAAGACTTTTTTAAAGAACTGGGGAGTTGGCTGAAGGCTTTTGCACCTTTTGTTTCATAGTGTTGATATCGTTATAGTTACCAAAGAGCCTTGTCCCCCTGTTTTCCACAGCATTCTTTACATTGTGGAAAGTGTCCAACATCCGAAAAACACACCATGCAAATTAATCAGCAGTCTTTCAGTTTCTCTAGTGTCCACCTTTCTGTGGAATAAACTCCTTTTGAAATGATTGTTCTGATCTAATCAACTGTTTTTCATTGTTTAGGTTAAGAACAACAACACCCTCATTCCAGCTAGTCACTTGACTATCTCCGTCATCCCCTTCAGCTTCTTCTGTCCTCTTCTCCACCTTTCAGGCAGCAGTCATGAACTGGGATTCTCTGCAGGCCCTCCTCAGTGGAGTCAACAATTACTCCACCGTGTTTGGTCGGGTGTGGCTCTCAATGGTCTTCATCTTCCGGGTGATGGTGTTTGTGATTGCAGCCCAGAAGGTGTGGGGTGATGAAAGCAAAGACTTTGTCTGCAACACTGAACAGCCGGGCTGTGAAAATGTGTGCTACGACCACATCTTCCCCATTTCCCACATCCGCCTGTGGGCCCTGCAGCTCATCTTCGTCACATGCCCGTCGCTGATGGTTGTTGGTCATGTAAAGTATAGAGAGAGGAAGGACATGAAGTACATCGCCTCCCACAAGGGTGACCATCTGTATACAAACCCTGGAAAGAGAAAAGGAGGGCTGTGGTGGACGTACCTGGTAAGAAAAAAGGATGTGAAAGTGTTTTTTGTCCTTGCTAACACCAGACTGGTGTTAGAAATTCCACAAGCCCTTGCAAAAGATGACAAATAAGTTTCTTTATTTCCCCAAACTGCAGTAATTCTGTATGAAATCTGATCTTATCTGATATTAAATTTATCATCTTCTAAAATTGAGCATACCTCAAGTCATCAGCCATGACCAGCTGCAACTAAAATACTGCTTTGGTTTCTCCTTGTTTAACCCACATTCATCTTTCCTATAGGTGAGTTTGATCTTCAAAGCAGGCATTGATGCTGGCTTCCTCTACGTCCTGCACCACATCTATAACGGTTATGACTTGCCTCGCTTGTCAAAGTGCTCCCTGGAGCCTTGCCCTAACACAGTGGACTGTTACATATCCCGGCCCACAGAGAAAAAGATCTTCACCCTGTTCATGGTGATCTCCTCTGCTGTCTGCATCTTCATGTGTATCTGTGAGATGATTTACCTAATATGTAAACGTATCAAGAAAGGCATTAAAAGGAAGATTGATGCAGACAAAAAGATGTTTCGAGATAGTCACGAGATGGTGCCACTACATAAGCAGAGGTTCGATTCCAAGTCCAAAACCTCTGTCAGAATTGACCCCACTGCCTCTGCCTCTACTCAGAACCTCAATAACAACAAGGCTGAGGAGGGGCCATCTGGGAAAAAGTAATGAACAGTACAGAATGGACTGTGTAGAAAAACTGAGCTAAGGTCTCTAAATGCAAGCATCAGACTCCATGGAGAACAATTGCTCAGTGCTTCAGACACCCATCAAATCAAGGAGTTTTGACACACGGACTTTCACATCATATTAAATCCCAGAGACATGAGTGCACAAATTTGGCATTTAATTTATGTTACAGAGAAAGTAGGGGGCTAGAGTTGTTTTATTTTATTTTTTTTATTTTATTTTTTTGTATGTTATTTTTTTGTGTTATATATTATTTGTATCTATATTTGAGTTTTGGGATATTTATTATTGCTAGAAAAAAGTTTAAGCTATTACACTTAAACTAAATGTATGTTGTAGAATGATGATGATAAAAAAAAAAGATGAAGAAAACACAGTGGACCCTTTTAACTAAACATATGCACTACCTGCTCATGAATAAGGCAAGATAAACCAAAGCATCTCTTTTAAAACATCAGTAGATTTTTTTATAGCAAACATTCTCATTAGTTTAATTTACATGTTATTTTGCCACATATTTTTAATTTTAACTTTGTGATCGAGGTATATGTGAATTTATTATCACCACTGAAAAATATTGGGTACAATGAATTGTTCTATGCATAAATATATGTGTATCATTTGAAAGGAAATGCAGCATTGAAGGTCGTATATTTCACTTTACATTCATTTTTTTTTAAAAAAACCTGTATAAATTGGTTTCCCACAACTATCAGTGTTTGCCATTTCTTCTTCAACAAAAACTTTTTCATGATCTATTTAAAAGCTTATTTTACTTTATGTTAAACAGTTTTATCAGTAATTACTACATGGTGTCTTATCTGAAGGGGTGGGATGGAACTGGAAAATAATACTTGCATTTTTCATAGGATTCAACAGTGACTGTCAAATTTTGCTTGAGGAGAGGAATGGACACTTTTTTCTTTTTTTTTTTAAATCTTTATTCGAAGCAAACAACAATAACAGAACATGGGATACAACAAGTTGAAAAAGAAAAGAAAAGAAAACAAGGACAAAGTACAAATAAATACATCTTGAGTATACCATAACACCAATTGCCAACGGTTTATTTAAAAAATAAAGGAAAGTACATCCAGTTTATAGAAATAAAATTAAACTGTTTGAAAAGACGACAGTTTTTAAGGCTTTCTTGTTTGTGTTCTGTGTTAAGAAGGATGGACACGATTGTTATGTTCTGGCTGCTCTGTCGTCATCATTTTGCCACTCCCCTGGCCAATCAGGTGCTTAGCTGGCGGATGCGGTTTTGATGGGCAGTAAAATACTCCAATAGCCGCCTTGGACAGACCGGTTCTTTTTCCGCCCTACGGGATAGCTTGTTGGAGGAAGTGAAGTCTGTCAAACATGAGTTTCCATTACGGCCAGGTATAAAATATTCTGTGTATTTTGTCTGTGGTAGTTTTATTAACATGTTTGAATTGTTTGTTATTAATGTATAGTTTGTCGTATTGGCTCGGTTCAACGTAACTCAATGTCACGGAACCATGAGAGACGTTAGCCATTCATTTGTTTGCTATTAATGTTAGCAGGGTGCTGTTTCAGCGATGGCAGCTACTGGTAAACTCTTTTAATGAAATATACTGAATTCATATTACGCTAACATTACTAGAGTTCCTGTACGTATTACACTGCTCCAAATTTTAACTGATGGACAAAGTAATTACAGTTTCAGTGTGGATTTGGGTTCCTTCATCGTTAGAAAGTTGGCTAATCAGATCATTTACTCGCTTAAGCTAAAGCGTCCATTTAATCTTAAACCGTGTTACTTACTGATCAGTGTTGTAGGTAAATGGGAAGTGCTAAGTTTTATTACTTTGGATTTTTTAACATTTACCTTTTAATTGCTGCTAAATTCCCTAGTATTAGTTTTCACGTATTAATGCAGTTTGAATATTATGTAGATAATTAGAGAAAAACACAACATTATCTCAAGGCTGGAACTAGACCCTCTTCATGAATGGCACTCTTTTCATTTAAACTTTCCTTATTACTTTTGGGAAGAAGGGATTGTTCAGGGTTCTCCTCATTGGACCAGGAGTGTTGTTGCATTCAAAGTTTAGGTCTCTGTGGGTTCTTTACTGGGTTCAGGTCCATAATTTGGATATGACTACAAGACATTCAGAGATTTCCTTGAATCACTTCTGATCAATGTCTTGCTGAAATTTAAACCTTTGCTTCAGCTTTACATAGAAATATTCTTTTTAAACCATCCTGACTAGATTTACAACTATTTTCAAAGACCCAACACCCCCACATGATGCTCTCATTGTCATCTTTGACTGTGGCTGTACCATTAATATGGTGGGGGGATTTCTGACATCTTAAACCTTTAGAAGGATGGAACCTGCTCAAAAATTTTATTTTATCTTTCCTTAGATCTGTGCCTTCAACCAATCCTGTCTAACTGGTGTATTGATTGGTCTCTCAGCCTCATAGCTTGGTTTTCAGCCTAACATAGACCATCCATCAAACCTTTTATAAGCAGGTGTGTTGCTTCCCAGTTGTCTGCAGTCTGTTGTAAAAGCAGCTAAAGAAACAGGATAGGCCAGAGCTCAGCTGTGAGAATCAAAGGCCTGAACATTTATGTAAATTTATATTTTATAGATTTTCTTTTAATAATTTAAACACACCAACACGTTTTTCTAGTCATTCCTCAACCCCTTACATTTATATTGCAAGAAGCGTGGGCTAAAAACAATGACTTCTTAGTATAGAGGTCATCCTTTTTGAGGTCACCAGGAGCCTTCAGAGCAGGGCTTGCGGCATCGATTTATTCCCATCATTTTGTTTCTGCCTTTTATCTCAGTCGTTTCATGTTTAATATCCACTGCAGCTCATAAAATTGGTCAGCTTTAAGTTAGACAGCAAGAATAGCTTCTGTTTGTAAACACAACATTCAAACTCAGACATTGATGCCTTCATTCATCAGAGAAACACTGCACGCCTCTGCAGCAAGCTTGAGAATGATTGAATAGAGAGACAACCGATAATGACACATTCAGAGACACAAGTCAGAACAGTTACACACCAGAAAATGACATGAATTGACTATTAGTGAATGCAGTAAAGGTGTACTTTCTGGTTTAACTGTCTGTTTAGGCTGCTTACCAGCACTGCAGCTCTGACACTATCGGCGAGAGGCATTCACATGCCAGCTGACTTAATTTCCCTAATCTTCCCTCGACTGTAGACCTAAGTGGAAATGCAGAAAACCGAGGGCTGAAATAATCTCTAAATTCTGTGACGTTTTAGATTTAAATTCCCCGTTTGTTACTTTGCATTAATATTCATGCATAAAATTCAAGTAGCTTGTGTATGTGCGGTATTCAGAATCTAATGACTAAATGTGAACATGTATGCATTAGTCTGTGTACTAGTTATCAGAGTTTTAATAACTCTTGTCACTTCAGGGCTATCCAGGAGGAAACCCACCACCAAGGGCTCCGTATGGTGGCGGTATGGGTGGTCCCCATGGTGCTCCTCCCTCAGCTCCATATGGAGGTACTGCAGGTCCTTATGGGAGTTATGGAGCCCCAGCTCATGGTGGTCAATACATGCCCGGACCTGCCGGTGCCCCTGGTGGGCCTTATGGAGGTTATGGAGGTCATCCTCATGGTGGACCTAATGGACACTTTGCTCCTCCAGGTAATGACAGACTGAAGCAGGAGCTTTATGAGCATTAACAGCGCTGCGCCAATAGATGTTAAACAGGCCCATACAGTTCACAATAAAACCGCTTATTGTCTCTCATTCCTCTTCTGTGCTTCAGTCATTGTCTTCCTCCCTCGCGTTCTGGTAGGATGATGGATATAAAACGACTTGCGTTCCCAGGCAGTCATGTAGAGACAGGGCTCAGTTTGTGCCCCTCAGCAGGACTGCACGGCTGGAGTGATGACTCTGGTAATACTGAGTGAGGGCTAAACAGAGTAAGAGACAGATGGGCCAACAGCGTGTTTTGTGTGTGTGTGTGTGTGTGTGTGCATGCATGGTTGTATTGTTTCCAGCAGCAACTAAGCCCAAGTCAGAACCCGATAGTGTATGTAACCATCACTCCCCACAGGGACAGAATCCATCAGGGTCTGGCCTGAAATGTCACCTGTCCTTCTCTCCCCATTCATTTTTCTGACAATCAGTCATCTTTCTACTCCTCCCTTCCTCTCACACCACATTTTCTAAGACTCATTTTCTTTTCAACTATGTATTCAGATAATGACCTCTTGCCTTAACGCTATCTGCCTCCTGCTGAGATGACTTTTCCCAGATCCTTTACCAACATTACCTCACCATCTGAAACTCAGAGAAGTTTAGCAGAGGCTGGAGAGGTAGTCTGTAGCTCAGCAGCAGCAGGTTTCTAAACTGTAGAAAGATTAATTATGAGATTCAAACACAGACATATTTTTATGATTAAGGTTCATTTGAGTAGAAGCAGTAAAGTTTCAACTATCAGAAAATCTGAGAACCTTTCTTAATCGGTCAATGATTTTTTTTTATTGTTTTTATTTTAATTCTGGAACGCAGCAGCTGCCTTATTTCTGACGATTTTCTCTTTTATTGTCTCCTTATTTTTACTCCATCCATGTGTGCTACTTCTCAAAGTCAGGGAACTTTGGTGAAATCAAATGCCAGTAAGTCTGATTACATTATCTTTTCATCAGGCATGTTTTTCTTTGGTCTAGGTAACGTTCCTCCTGGTGTTAACCCAGAAGCGTACCAGTGGTTCCAAACTGTTGACACGGACCAAAGCGGCTTCATCAACTTTAAGGAGCTGAAACAGGCGCTAGTCAACTCAAACTGGTCCACTTTTAACGATGAGACTTGCCTCATGATGATCAGTAAGTCAACTGCAGCTGAACACAGAGAGATCTGTGTTGAGTAGTTTTTTTTTTTTTTTTTTTTTTTAAGTTCATACTGTATTTAGACTTCTCTTGAGACCGAATGAGACAAGTTTTAACTTGTGCAATGCTGTCAGTGACCTGAATAGCTACAGCAAAAGGGAGGGGGGAGTTGAGAGAAGTTACCTGGGAAAAAAAGAAATAAAAAAAAAAAGAAACAAATGGATGAAAGAGTGGCAGAATAAAGAAGGTAAGCTGAGTGTGAGTAGCCCCCTTAAGGTTTACAAACTATAAAACAAAAAACTTTTCTCCTGCTGAACAGAGAATTTAAGGAAACTAAGGAGTTAGGCTTAAAAAAAATCTAATCATGTTTGTCTGCATCCGTGTTTGTTGTGTGACTATACTTACATTCCAGCTGCAGTCTCCCAGCAGTGACTAATGTGTTCTATTACCATAATGGAAAATGTGTGACCTCTGTGGACTACTGCTACAAGGAGAAGGGTTGTGATGATGGACGAGGGCTTTGGTGGAAACATGCTGGAACTTTTGTGCTTTGTTCTAAAAGAAAGTAGAACAGTGACTGAGGAAAACTCTTTGATGCTTGTTTATCTGAGCGTGTTGTGTTTGTTATTTCTTGTCAGATATGTTTGACAAGACAAGATCAGGTCGGATAGACTTGTTTGGCTTCTCTGCTCTGTGGGACTACATGCAGCAGTGGAGAAGGTTGTTTCAGCAGTATGACAGAGACCGCTCAGGAGCTATTAGTGGCATGGAGCTACATCAAGGTATCATTGTTTGCTCGTGTGTTTAAACAAATCCTGCAGCTTATTGTGATATTATTCTTAACAATTTCCCCTCTCCTCAGCCTTAGCTCAGATGGGCTATAATCTCAGCCCCCAGTTTTCTGAGAAGCTGGTTCAGCAATTCAGCATGAGAGGAGGGCGGGCCGGCCTGCAGCTGGACCACTTCATCCAGGTGTGCACACAGCTCCAGAGCATGACGCAGACGTTCAGGGAGAGAGACACTGGCATGACGGGCAACATCCGCCTCAGTTATGAGGACTTCCTCTCTGGTGCCATCACAAGGCTCATGTGAGCCTCACTTTACCAGCAGCCCCTCTGCACTGTATATGCACAGCATCATTCCATGTTCAGGTTATAATTTGTTAGCCTTCAGCGCTTTGCCGTAAGTGCCCCTACATGCTGCACCACATACGGATTAGCAGCAGCCAGTACACACAGTTCTAAGGCCAGTTGCTGTGAGTGGTGAAAGCTTAGCACTGTGCACCTGAATAGTCATAACAGAAGCTTTCGGTTGTTAACTTTTGCCAGCATGCAGGCTGCAAGTGACTGTGGCTTTCTGTCACCATATGCTGTCTTTCTAAACAGTCACAATTTGACCAAATATGCCTTGTTAGGAGTGCTAGTTAACACAGCTCATGTTAACTAGAACCAGTACATGATGTTATGAGTGATTAAACTACAATCAAAGAAAATTGCACTTAAAATAAACATGATGGGTGACAGAATAAGAAATAAATAAAGCCCAAGAGCTGCTCCTCTGTTACAGTCATCAGTGTGAACTATAAATTCAGGCTAATTTGCTCACATGCAGGATAAACATACTCTTTTGCCATTAAAACTGTTGAACTTTATATTAAAATAATATTATTACCAGGCTGTTGAAGTTCAATTTACAGTATATTAAGAAATAGTTATATAATGTTTTTATTTCTTTTTCTTTCTCCTAATTGCACTCAAATCCCAGATTTAAAAAAAAAAAAATGTGACTAAGGGAGAAATGAAATTGTGCCTCATTATGTTTCTACTTCCAATCCAATTAAATGGGATCATCAGTATTGTTTCCTCCTGGGGTTGATGGATGATACGTTCCACTAAGGTGTGTGTATTCTGATATCATTGAACATGCCAAATGGTTTGTAATGCAGAAATCAAATAAACTATTTGTATTCATGTTCCTGATTAATACTCTTTATTGACTAGTAGCAGGTTTAATGTAGCAAGATGACTACTAAAGAAAAGCTGCAAGATATATTTGATGTGAAAATGAAGTCTAAATGACTACATCAGTACTACAGTGAAAGTTTTTTTTTTCAGTTTTTTTGGTGCTGAAAATATGATTTATCCTACAAGTTTACCTTTATTTACATCTTCTTTTCCTCACCATTTGTTGCTCTGCTTTATCAAAGTTTTGAGTCCTCTAGTTTTACGCCAAATCTCAAGCAGGTCATTAAATTCCCTTGTGAATCTTTTTTGTTAATATTCTAAGTCCATCTACTCCTTGCCCTTCTTCTTATATTTTAATTTGAGGAAAAAATGAACTGTCACTGGTCCGTCCACCTTCTGGATGTCACATGTATTTTCTATTCCACACCGTGTTTGCTAATGCATGCTAGCTGTCTGGACCTCCTTCAAGACATTGTGTTTGGGAAATTGCAAGTCATGGATGGAAGTGCAGTAGCCCACAGACAGGGCTGCAGCAGATTTTTTTTGGTTTGGCTCAGATGATTTAGCAACGATTTAATTTAAGTCCTGACAGTCTTTGTGTGTGTGTGTGTGTGTGTATAATGAGGAAATTTCCCTACACTGACCATGCCTGACATCTGTAATTAACTTTGCAAATAGAGCAGGTCTACAGGGCTTCAGGGTCAGGGGGCCGTGACACTCCACTCAGTCAGCTATAGTTTGTGATTTGGATTGATAAGACGGGTTGTGTTTTCACATATAAACCTTTGGCAAGTGCAGCTCTAAATCTCATTTACGAATAAACAGGAACTTATTAAATAATCCCCGCACTGCCAGGTCTACGGCTAAAGCAGAACTGGCACAAATGATGTTGTTAGCCTGCAGGGGATGAGAACATTTCTCTCGATTTGACAGCACTGATCACATGCCAGTCCTGGCAACTGCAGGATGGACAGCACAGAGAGAGGAAGAGCTTAAAAGAATGATTTTCCAAACATAATCACCCACAAATTCTAATTATAACAATTTCATCTGCTTATATCAGTTTTGAAAATGCCTATTTTATTTATTTATTTATTTATTTATTTTTTATCTATTGTTTATCTTAGAACTGAAAGGGACCACTGAGTCAGAGCTGGTGATTGCTCCATGACAAGTTGCACCCCCATTACTATAGATCAGTTATGTACCCAGGGTTGTTATATTCTAATGGAAAACCTTTCGCACCAGGGGCCAAATAATAAGCGTCATCAGTTACATAGAGCTTTGCAAAGAACTTTTACTTCTTTTCTTTTTTTTTTTTTAAACCCTGTCCTGTCCAGCATCCTAACATACAGAACGGCAGTCTGTGTGCCATATTTTGCCGGACAGATTTGCTCTACCAAGGCAGACATGTTGTATAAATGGCTGACCTTGATGTTTGGAATATTTTTTATTATTTTTATTATAATCTTATTTTCTTTAGTCTTGATATGTTGGTGCCCAATCTGACGGGGAGACAGAGGAAGAGTTAAAAAGAGAAAAGGACAGAACTGAAATGTAGGCTGCCTAAGTCACATCAGTATTCACAAAAACAATATTAACTACCACAGTACTACATGATACATAAAGAAATTAGGATAATGATGAAATCAAACATACCTGTAGAGAAACGTACCAACACACAAACATCAGCAACATCTAGTTGGAAGCGGATGGAGAGACGAGCATGTTCGTGAGCATGCACGTGTGAACGTGAACGTGCATGTGTGACCATGCAACAAGGATGAAACCTGTGCTTGCAAGAGGGCTGTGACCATGCCGCACCCCGAAAGCATCCGGGGGAGATGGGGGAGAACCTTTACTAACTCACTACCCTCAGAGTGTTGTAACAAGACAGCTGTTCTGTCATAATTTAGCAAAACACGTCTTCCAACTAGATGACTGAAATGAAAAAAAAAAAAAAAAATAAAGCTCCTTAAGCTGAGTCTCTATACAGCACTGCACCAAGCCATATTACGTGAAACAGTTATATACACTTACCAGCTACTTTATTGTGTACAGCTTGTAGATGATTTAAGCTTGGTGCACTATCCTGCTGAAAGTAGCCATCAAAAGATGGAACACTGTGGTCATAAAGGGACGGACATGGTCAGCAACAACACTTAGGTAGGCTGTGGTATTAGGATGATGCTCAGTTGGTACTAAAAGGCCAAGTGTGCCAAGAAAATGTGCACACCACCAACATTAGCCTGAACTGTTGATACAAAACAGGCCAATGCTTTCATGTTGTTTACATCAAATTCTGACCTTTTCATCTAAATGTGGCAGCTGAAATCAAGACTCATTAGACCATGCAATGCTCTTTCAATCTTCAGTGTCGAGTTTTGGTGATCCTGCTTGAAGTGTAGTGTCAGTTTTCTGCTCTCAGATAAAAGTTTTGGCACCCGGTGTGGAGCTCTGCTGTTACTCATCTGCTTCAGGGTTTGACATGTAAAATGAAATAAAATGTGTATTAATCCCAGAGGGAAACTGCAATGCTGTAGTAGGGTTTTTGGGTGAGTGTATCAAACAATGCTTTTTAGGTTAAAGATAAATATCTAAGCACTTGAGTGTTGTCATCAGCACCTGGTGACTTTCATGGTTGTATGTAAGACCACAAATACCTCTCAAAGTCACATAAAAAAAACATTTGGATTTATTTGCACTGTTATTTGAGTATGAAGTATTAAATTGTTTGATAACTGAAAATATCTGAGTACAGATTGTTGTATTACTACAACTATGTTAGCACATGCTGTTCAGTTAAAAGAAAACATGTAATCTGATTCACTGAGTATTATTTTTTATTAACTATTACTCGGTTTATAAGTAACTATGACCATTAATAACAGTCGAGATCTGAATGTTTTTTGTAAAAAAAAAAAAAAAAAAAAAAAAAAAAAACAGATTAATGTAGTGCACAATCTCTACCAGTAGGCGGCGATAAAATCACAGATGAAGCCAATAACGTTTAACCTGGAAGAAGACGAGACAGCACGCGGAAATTGTGTCACTGCAGTACAAACGTGCTAACGGCAGAGGTGAGTATAAAATTACGAAATTAAAATGTAGTTTCATGAAATTATCAAATAAGTTAATAATATAGTATTTGTTTTGGCAAACAAAGACGAGTCGTGGGTTTAACTCCAAAATGGCTCTAACCGGACTGTTAACGCTACATGTCTGTCTGATTGACTGTTTACTTAAAACTACATATAGTTTTGTGAAATGGACTGGGATGTGTTAATAAATGGCTTTTGCTTTAACATTCATGGGAAATGTTGTAGTTTTTGACGCAGTGTCATATTATTTGAGCCCAGTTTGTAGCCATTTGTCTTGAATCGTGCCCAGTTAATCAACGATATATTGAACTTCACTACAAAGTTATAACATTTAACGCTTGTTAGTTATGTAAAGGGCAAATATGACACTGCCGAAGCTAAATTAAATTGTTGTCCTAATATCTGAGATTAGCTCTTTAATTCGGCTAACATTAAATGTGCAATTAACGTTTAAACACGACATTTGGACTTTCAGTAATTATAAAACCTACCAAAAAGCGAGGAGTAGCTAACGCTAACTTGAGGCTGTCATTTCAAGGTTGTCTTGTGGATCTTATGCAAACACTCCAGCCTTTCCTTGGTTCCTTGTTTTAACCTAAGCTAACTGTTGTTTGTACCATTTGTTTGGTCTTCGGTAAAAATTAAGACTACGTAGAAAGGACAGACAGCGCTTCTAATTTTACCAATTAGGGACTTGCTTTGCTCTTGATAATGCCATATGATTACAGAAATGATTGTCTAGGCTCAGTCTTTTTTACACACTTGGAAACTTTTCACTAACACTCATCTCGTACATTACTTGATTTTTAATTGGAGAGAAAGCAACTTCTATTTATTTGGGTCATAGTAAATATTTTAAAGCTTAACATAGCAGACAATGTGATTTTAAACTTGAATCAGTATTTTAATTGTGGTTAAATAATAACAATAATAATAGTAATAATAATAACAATAATAATAAAAATAATAATAATAATAATGCTTGTAATAGTGTTTTTTTTTTTTTTTTTTTTTTTTTTTTTACTTTAACCATCAGGATCAGTTTTTATCCACAAGAGGGAGCCAGTAGATTAGCTATTTTACCATGATTAAAGAAATAATAGCTGGTGATGTTTGGTTAAAGTAATTGTTATGGATTGTGCAACAATTTACCATTTGATGTGAAGTAAAATCAGTTTATTCTGCATTGTTTTCTTTGTTATTCCCACCTTGTGTGGCCCCAGGAAGCCAAAGTGGTGTGCAGTCATGTGGCCTGTAATGTGGACTGCGTTGCGGACCTATGCGCCTTACGTCACCTTCCCTGTGGCTTTTGTGGTAGGAGCAGTGGGCTATCACTTGGAGTGGTTTATCAGGGGTACCCCCAAACCTCGAGAGGAAGAAAAGAGTATTTTAGAACTGAGGGAGGAAAGAAAGCTGCAAGAACAGGAGGGCAAGGACAGCACCCAGGTGCTCAGCCTGAAAGAAAAACTGGAGTTCACACCTAAAGCAGCTCTGAACAGAAACAGACCTGAAAAGAGCTAACTCGTGTCGGTGGAACAGACTTGTGTTAGCAGCTTCTCACCAGGAGGATGGTGCTCTGGGAACAAGGGGGTGAACTGGAGGGTAAAATCACTCATTCTTTGCACCATAACTACACTTCCTCACTTGTGGTTACCTGAGAGCATGAACCTACCGGGATGAACTTTGGACACTTTTTAAGCTCTAGAACATGATTTAAAAAACTATTTGTTTCAGTTCAAGTGAAACTTATGTATGATGTATGGAATTATCTGTTAATGCAGTCAATGGTGCACTTGATAATGCATTGATATGTAATTACACTGTATTTATTTTATCTTTGGATGTTTAAGTAGTGACTAGGTTTCATTTCAATTGATTGTCTGCAAAAAAATTAAAGTTTCTGGGGTTGAAAGCATAAAGGAAACTTTCTGACTTTGGTATTAAGTCATTCAAAAGTCATTTGTTATTTCACATAAAGGATTTCTGAAGTTACAAACCTGCCACAGAGTTTATGATTTAATCTTTTCTGTATGTGAAGGAATAACTTCTGATTGTGAACATGCCGGCATGGAAGAAAGACAGCTATTTGTCGTTCTTTATATCTCGTGTTAACTTTGATGGTAAATGACAAAATACGCCAGCAGAGTGTGAGGTTTCTCAGGAGGTGATAAGCTGCTTAGGCATATTGTCTGGAACGTCCTCATTATACTTTCATTTTAGAAAGTCTGTATGGTAAACAAACACTGAAATGTTTAGTTATGTGTGTTTTAGAAATAAGTGCTTAATAAAGTAAAATTATATTGTGCCAAAAGCGTGTACTTGACTAAAGTGTGAGTGTTGGCATCATTAAGTGCATATTTATACAAACTTGAAAACTCTGAAAAATCAACCCTGTGACTTTGGCTCTGAAAATATCTCATGCAGTGAGCTGGCAATGCTCAGAGTGGATTTCAGTGTCACACGGTTCACAGTAGAATTTTGCAGCCTCTTTATCCAAATTTAAATTATGCTTCATTACTGGACCTCCGAAGTGGTAAGTTGACACTCTTGTTCCCAAATTTTGCTTGGCTTTGGTTAATATCGCCAGCTACAGATACAGTGTATACTTAACTAAAGAGGCGAGCTAATGCTCAACTATAACATCTGTTTTGTATTCTTACTAGGCAATTAGGGTTACTTATATTTATGTTTTTTTTTTTTTTTTGTCCATTGGAGGCTGAAAATTTAGATTTTACGTTCGTCTTTTAATGTGGCACCATATCGAAGTGCAAAAATAAGCTGGAAACAATAAAGTTTAAAACAAAACCCAGCAGAGGACTGATGATAAAGGTCAGGGTTTATGAGGTCAGTATGTAACATGATTTTTGACCAGCTGGGTGAAACGAACAACACAGGTTTGTTCAACACATGATCAGTGAATCTGTTTATAAAAAGCAAGTTTAGTTGTATAGCACATTTCACTTACAAGACAATTTAAAGGGCTTTATGTAAAACATTAAAACCAAGATGCAAAAGAATCATTAACAAGTACATTAAAAACAAGAATTAAACTAAAGAGAATTAAGGAAATTGAAGAAACAAGCAAAAATTACAGCTACAAAATGAGGAATTATTAATTGTTTAGATACTCCCAGCAAACAGAAAAGCTTTTAACCTTATTTTAAAATCAGACCTGCAGTTTTCTGGCTGAAAGCTGCTTCTCCATGCTAAGCTCTGACGATAGGAACAGAAAGTAGATTTTGAGCCACAGTTTGGCATTGCTTATTTGTGGGTCTTCTGTACAAAGATCCACGAAGAACTGCAAATTAACAGTGGTATTTGGAGGCTATCTGAAGACTGAAGTTATATGATCCACTTTCTTGGTCTTAGTGAGGACATAAAATAATTGGTAACCCTACAAAAGACAAAGGTGGAGTTGGTCAGAAAAGATTTGTAAATACATGGTGGAAAAAAAGAAGCTGTAGTTCAGGAAAAACACAATACAACAAAATGGTAGAACAAAACTTAGAGATTAAATTTAGTTTCTCATTTATTCAGATTCCTCCGCCATCCTGCTGCCATTTATTACGAAACAATTTGAGAAAATAACATCAAAGTGGAAGGAAGGACATCATGACTCACCTCTTTCAGTTACAAGAAGGTGGATTATTGTTGTATTATTACCAACTCATTCACCTTTGGCTTTGTTTGGTGATGTTACATCTTATTAAAGAAAAGAATCCACAAAAAAAGCTTGCAACATAAATCCTAACATTACCTAAATAAAAATAAAAATCAACAATTTTCAGTAAACACTATGTGGACTTATTAAAGGAAGAAAAGACTTTTCTAATGACATTAATTTATAAATAATGTCCTCAAAGGATCTATGTATTGTGACATCACAGGTTAAATCCCACATTTTCAATCAGCAGTGTCTTTTATTATCTTTTATCCATGTTAATTATTTTTGTGAGATTTGGAAAAATGAATGGGAATTCATTCCCAGTTGAAACAGAGAAATACACATAGAAAACAAACTTGTGGCTTTTCCTTGTAATAAAACCGAAAGGTTGGCAGCATTTCCATTGTGCCAGGATTAGTTCTGCTACGTTACCCTGCAAGCTAGTCAAATGGGAAAGATTACGACGTCCGGATTTACATTGGCACCGGAGTGGTAAATACTGTGCTATCTGCAGCCATCTTGAGCCTTTTACTCCCCTCTAAAGTTTGCTATCAGTGAAATGACCGGCTCCACTACAACAACCTCGGTTGTGCATGTTAAAAGAAGCAATTACTTCAAGCTGGTGAAAGTTTCCGTTTAAAAACAGAGAGGACGGGGAAGTGGCGGTGAGGCTGCAGTGAAATTATGCTAAGAGTTAACAAACAGCGTGGTGTGTTTAGGAGTGCTAAAGCTGTGTGTGTGTGTGTGTGTGTGTGTGTATCCTCCTAGGAACAATCAGAGGACAGGTTGGCCTTCTAAAAATGGCCCAGCTCTCAGACCTGGACAGTACTGTGGGAACTGAGCACTGAGGCTCCTGGGAAATGAGGGGGATGTAGGGAGGCGCTCCATTGTTTTAGCTGGATGATGGGGATAATGGGTGAGGGTGATGCTGGCTGTTCTTTTCTTTTTTTCAAGGAGGTCCAGTCCAACATCCTGAGAGAACAGGCTGGAGACAGTGTTCTCTCTGCTGCATGAACAATAGAGCTGTCTGCTTGCTGGAAGGGCACCACATCCACTTATTAAACAACCACACACACACAGACACAAATGTTTGTATTGGCTATCTTTATGAGGCATTAATTGACATAATACATTCTCCTTTCTCTAACCTGGCCCAATCTAAATGTCCTCATTTTCCCAAATAATAATAATCTATAACTCAACTGGTTTTTTCAAGGAAGATTGTTGTGTAAGCACAGACACGCACACACACAAAACAGGAATGCAGGTATCAATGTACATTATGTAAAATGACAAAAATCGGAAAATAAATTAATGAAGAGTTTTATATTTGAGTGTGAAATCATATAAAGAAACATTTTCTGGGTGAAAAGCATCTTGAGTTAATCAAATACAATGTTTGTTCATTAAATCCCCAGTGGACAATGCTACTCTTGACAAGCTTTTATACTTTAATCATCTTAGAAAGCTGCAAACATGTTGGGTGAATCACAAAAACAGGAGATAAGCACACACACACACACACACACAGTGAACTCATTATCATGTTCAAGAAAGCATTTGGAGATGATTTCAGCATTTGTGACCTTTGTACTGAGGGGCCCAAATTGTGTCAAGTAAATATCTCCCACACATCACACCACCACCAGCAGCCTGAGTCGTAGATACAAGGCAGGGTGGATGCATGCTTTCATGTTGTTTACATCAAATTCTGACTCTACCCTCTGAGTGTTGCAGCTAAAATCAAGACTCATAACACCGAAACATGTGGCTGCAAACTGAGCAGTGAGTTGTCAAAAACTCTAAAAGCAGCATCAACGAGCCGCGGGCATTGCCTTACATCGTCACATGCAACGCAATGGAGGAGCTTTAACAACCCTAAAGCTAGAGAGGGGATCTTTACATGTAAATGAACATATGTGATGTTCTGGGGCTCAGCAGAGAAGTTCACATCATAGTGATCAAGGTTATCAGCAGGAGGTGAATCTTTTTTTTTCATATCTTTCGCTGTTACTTTACATGTAATATGTGGTTCAACAAGCCCCTGCTGATGTAAAGGGGAGCAACCATTGCCATGGAGACAGAGAACAGATTGACAACACCAGCAAGCACAGATTTTTACTGTAAAAGCTCTTCCTACTTGAGGAGAATGGACTAAGGGGTTGGCAGTAGTAAAATATTTGGTAGTATAAACATATTTATTCTACCCAAATAAGATCTTTTTATGGACATTCTTTGTATTTTTGTAAATATTTGTAAACATGTGCTGTTAACTGATTTCTACTACAATGCATGCAATGATTTTTACTTATATAACCTACTGGCATGTTTACTGTGAAGCTTTTGCTCATATGTTGATCACTATGCATTGTCCAAAATAAATAAATAAATAAACTGTGTCGAGCCACAAAGACAAAGCTGATCACCATCATATTTCTCTTGGTTGATTAAGATCAAGCTTAGTTCATATCTCAGGCAGGTAGAATGGAAAGTACTGGTCACCATAGTAAGTGAAAAATAACTAGTAATAGGTCAATGAGCAAAAGAGGGATGGTTTAAAAAGAAGCAAGTTCAACAGACTGGCTGACAGTGTCCACCATATTAGTCATATTAGCAGGTAACTTGTCAGTGCATTGGCTGACTTGCAGATACTATATTTGGTGGAATAAAATGACTTTTGTGTTCATCATCATCAGAGTAGATATTCAAGAAAATAAATTGAAAAAGTTAAATTTAGGATTATTCATTATCTTGACAGCTTAGTCCATTATGAGTTACGGGTGAGCTGGAGCCTATCCCAGCATTTTAACAGGTGAGAGGCAGGGTACACCCTGGACAGGTCACCAGTCTGTCGCAGGGCCAACGTAGATATGGACAAACAACCATTCACACTCACACTCACTCCTAGGATTAACCTTCGACAGGGGGAGGAAGCCGGAGAGAACCCACACAGAAAGGCCACTGCCCCCCAGGTTCGAACCTCCCCCCAGCTGAAGCGCAAACCGGCGACCTTCTTGCTATGAGGCTGCGGTGCGACCCACTAGAAAAACTATATACTGATTTTCCTTGTTTAGTTTTAACTCTCAAGATGGAAAGCAAACTTGACCTCAGATGATCTTAGACATCTGTGTGGCTGACATGGTGTCAGCAGATCATTAATACATTTTGTCCCAGAGCCTTGTACACCAGCAGAAACATCTGATAACCAGAGAAATAACTTCCCCCATTTTTCGTCTTTGTGACTCGAGCAGCATTCTGGATTAAATGATGTTAGGGATGCCTAATGAAAGCAAATACATAAATACATTTCTCCAAACACATCTGACTCTGATTTTGAAAAACAGTAAAATAATAATAAAAATATGGCATCCTTGTAAATGAAAACAAAAATATCAAAGTTATGTGCTATGGATCCAAAACCCATAGACACATGTCAGCATTACAACACGGTCTTGCACTACTGTGATTCTCCAGGGTTGAAACTTGCTTGTCTGTGTATCCAAAGAAGGCAGCAATAAGATGAAGTCAGCAACCAGTTGATATTTGATGCACATTTTTAACTTATATACAAGTGAAGCATAAAAGTAGATGTGAGTGCACTCAAGTATAAAACATTGTTGTGTCAGTGTCAGCCAGCAGGAGAGTTAGGAAGGAGGCAGTTGCATTTGGGCATGATACAACTTAATCATAGCTTACCTAATCTGGAAGTGCCCTAATACACTAAACACACCCTTAGCATTAGTCACTACAAGCATCTCATTCACATTAACTGAGTCATCTGAAGCACTGAACTGTCAATGATTATCAGATGGAACTTTAAAACGTTAAAACCTTAAAAGGTTGTGACTTCCTATTTATCATAAGTGATGTACATGACCAAAAGATTTAGCAGGACCACCATGTAAGCTAATGCAGCCCCTTTCTTGTTAATATACATATAAATGTCTGGCATACTGGTCCTCTTTATTGACACTAACCACACAGCTGGCACCTTGCCGCCCCATCGGGCTCCCTTTGATGGGGTGGTCATGGCATTAGGTCAAGAGTAAGTGAAAAACAATGCAACAATGCCCACCACACCACCATTGTCACAGTGAACAATCCCTATCAACCAGTCTCTAGGGAGAAACAATACTGGAACAGGAAACTGATACAGAGCCACTTCCTGCCCACGATTTAAATTTAGGAACTGCTCGCACTCCTTTTTTTGTGTTGTTTTGTTAAGAGAAAAGTACTCAAATGAAAGACATGGGGCATGAATATGACATTGTTATGGATACAGGCAGAGTCGCGTGTGGGTATTTATTGAATGGATGTCAAAAAAAACAAAGGGGGTTGGCACATGTTTGCCTTTTACCCAAATAAGCACACTCCGACATAAACACTGAACCACAAAAAAACATTCCTTGCTTTCCATGGATCAGAACATGATTTCTAACTTCCAAATAGCAAAATATTACATAAGTTTTGTGACCACATCCACCCTGTAGCTGCTATTTTAAGGCCCTCTGTTCTCTTGTTGATCTGTGTGGCTGTGAAGTCTGAGCGTTGCAGGGTCATGCTGGTCATTCATGACTCCTTAAATTGAACTGAGTCAGTGCATGAGTGAGTTGTCTCCCTCTTTAGGATGCTTCCTCTTGACGTGCATTGGCTTTTGGCATGAGAATGTTGGCCAGGCCTGACAGATGGTGCAGATGGACCCTTTATAGTTTGTTCAGTGATTGGTGCTGGGCATAGCACTGAGAATATCCCAAAAGGAGAGTGTTTAATGACATTTCAAGCTGCTTTACAATTTAAATGTCTGTTATTTGTGCTGGGTATTCACCAGTATTGGATTCACCAAACTGAAAGACTGCTTCTCTTTGTTTATGATCAACAGCATGTGGCTCACCAGCAGAGAGGAAATAAACCTGCAGTGACTTCAACAATGTCAGGAAATACAGTCACAGTCATGTCTGATCCAAGGCATTCCCAGTATAACTGCTGAGGATAACGACAGATACAGATAGAATGCTTCCTGACAACTGACTCCCTTTCACTTTATTTTCACAGCAATGCACAACAAACTAAATCCAGTTGAAGACACTGTGTCTGATAGGTTGCACTGATCATGGGAAACAGTGTAGACTAAAATAATAGGTAGTCATCAGTTTTTTTTTGGTTTCTCTGTACTGTTCATACAGAAGAACCAAAAAAATACTTTCATTTTCACTGCTAATGGTTTTGAAATGACTCAAAACAGCTTGCAAGGCCACAAATGACCTCCTTTCACTATCGTTATTAACCTGTAAGTTTAGGTTTTCTCACAGGAGGTGAGAGTTTAGTCTGCAGGAAGAATGGAACAGGGCGTTAGCTTCTCTGAATGGATCGGCTTTTAGTACAAAAGATGCAAAAGACAGCTCAGTTGTTTTGCTGCTGGCTTCAGCTGGCAGCAGTGGGCCGATACTGGTCGCCCTGTGCAATCTGTTCCGTGACCCTGCTGGCCTTTTGTGAAAACACAGGCATGAGAAATCACATGGACTCGTTCACGCACATGTAGACTGAGATAACAAGACTGCAAATGAATGCCAGCAAAGTTCTCATAAGAAGGCATTGAAGTGGGCAGCTGTTTGGATTGTTTTCTCAACAGTACCTGCCAATTTATCCTTGACACGGACCTGCAATAAAAACACATTCCACTCTCCTGACTGATATATGGCCTTCCCACTATTATCAAATTATTAAATATTTTGGTTAACCACAGGAAAACAAATTATAATACCAGATTTTTCTTTTAAATTTTTTGGTTTTCAGCTGCTTGTGACAGTTCTTTGACCTCACACACAGTTCAAATGGTTTGTGCTAGGAGAACTCACATCACTTACATTTCCCATTATCCCTTTTTCCCACTATAGATTACTGCTTATCGTCATGGAGACAGTTCTGTAAATTACCAGGGATGAATACAGCATTGCTGAGCGCTGCAGCTTTGTCTTTAAAAAGACATACGGCTTTATGCGTGCAGAGCATGGGCACGGACCCTTGGTGAAGGTCTACAGTTCTGGATTTTTTCAGAAAAAAAAAAAAAAAAAGCATGAACAGCCAGTTCTGTTCAGTAGATATTAAACAGAAGCTGAATTGCTGCTTCAGCTTCTATGAAGTTATACTAGCTCATGAGTGATGCCCTCCTTCAGTGCATAGCCAGAAGCAAAGATTTGAAAACAGATATTAAATCAAAGTTATATCCCTCCAGGAGGCTACACTCATGATACCATGTAGTGCTCATCTGCACCTCCGTATGAATCTCTTTTTATTATTTATTCTGTTATCTTGAATGATTCTGTTCCTTTGTACTGTGGCAGTGGTTGGATAGAAAGAAGCAATACTGTATTCAGAGATTCTTTGCTTCAAACAGAACTCTCATACTTGTATTTAGAAATTAACAGTGTCAAAACCATCCTGTTTTGTTCTTAGGTGATTCATTTAAAGGGAATAGAGTCCTAAGCCCCATCTGATTTCTTTATATATTGAATGGAATGTGGGAAATAGGTCCAGTTATTTATTATTTAAGGGAAACAATACAAACATGTTACTAATTTTGGCTAAAACACTTGAAAAATCACTATGATCAAGCAAAGATATTATTTTATGCCTGTCAAACTCTGTTATCTTTGGGAATTTTTATAGATGCAACCTAAGAAGTGGGAACAAATTGGGTCTTTCTGACAGGCTGATAGTAACAAAATGCTAAAATACGTCATTAAGATATGTTCTTTGCTAAGTTATCGATTATGTGGACACAAAACCGGTTCATAAATTGAGTTTGATGCATTTTCAAGTGTTTAGTGGCCTTACAACCCTCCCAAAAAGAAACATGTTCATCTGAAAAAAGTCAGTTACAGGACGAGTCGAAAAAAAAAGAAAATAGCAGCCAATGTCCAAAGAAAACCTTTGAGAGACCTTCAGAGTGTCTGGTTGAACTACTGCTCTGAACCACAAGAAAGTCTCTGAGGAAATGGCCCAAGATTTGCATTTACAGTAAATAAATGGCATAATCAGAATTATTTTTCTTAATCAGAGGTCTGATCATGTGGTAATTATTTTATGAGCTGGCAAAGTAATTGTTAATACATAAATTTTATTTTCCTTAAAATAATAAATATAGACAAGCTTTTTCTTCACAATAGTTTAAAAAAATACAGTTAAACACAGTTTTCACATAACCATCAATTTCCTCTCTCTCTCTCTCACTGAATGAGTACATTTCTGTACCGTTTTCAGCCCACTCATTGTGCAGCCACTGAGTTCTTGTTATCACTCATTAAACTGTTTCAAACTGAATGTTGGTCTTTGCATTATTCAGTGGTCCCCGTTCCTTCGCTATTCATAGCTGAAATACTATGGTCACTGGCAATGACAAGTCACACTCAGTCCCACAGTCACTAAGCTTCATCTTTCCCCAGTCCATATCCCCAACTCGAGTGACCAGAACTCACTGGGTGAAAGGGGAACAGTATATTGTGTGTGTGCATGCATGCATGCCTGCTTCCACGCAGCAGCAATTATCCTCCCGGGAGTTGAGCTGGATCCAGAGACCAGTACATTCCATGAGGACAGGGAGCAGAGGGTTGCAAACAACTTAAGGGGTTACAGTGCAAATCTCAGAGGAATATGCTTAGATCTGCATACACTCACATAAACACTCACACAGTAGCGTCTACCCCCCCCCCCTTACAGTTATCCTTTTTTTTCCCCAAGTCACATTTAGCTCAAAGCCATTAAATGTAGCAGGAAGGCATCTTATGACTTAAGAATTTATCTTGTTGTGCAGGCTCATTTTCTTTTGCCTTTAGGGGATTGTTCTCAAAATGTTTAGTTTTGAATAGATCCATTTATCTGGCAAATCTCTGCGTGTTTGCCTCTGAGGCATTAAGTTCACAGCAGAGGAGCCTCTTTTTCTTCTTCTATTGTCTCCTCCCATTTCAGCTCTGAGTGTGCACTCCTGTTAGTCAAGTATCATGTGCAGGATAGTATTTATTAAAAATAAATGACTGTGGAGCCAAACAAAGCCTTTCAAAGAACAAACAGTATATTGCATCATACATAATGTTTTAGTTTTGTGGGTGCCTTTGGATTTTTCCCGTTGTGATATGAATGTTTTTTATGATGAGATCTCGGGGAATTTGTCTTCCTCATAGCCCCCAAGCAATTCACATAACTGGGGAGCAGGTCACCCCCAGTCTCTGCAGGCTCCCAGTTCACCTCTATTGCTGTATCATTCTGAGTCTCGCAGGGGTTGGTATGTAATTCAGCCTCACCCTGCATGGGCAAGGTAATATGGCTCCCTGCACTGTAAGCATGTGACACCTCCGTTTGGAGCTCCGGAGTCTCTTGCCGGGCCAGTACCTGCTCAAACCGAGGTAGGTAATGTTGAGCACGGGAGCGTTTCTCCAGCTGTTGGGAAATTGCGAGCATGATGAGATGGATGAGTTCAATAAGGTTGAGGAGTAGGGAGATGGCAGCAATCGCCTGAGTGTAGATGGTGAAAATGGTTTTCTCTGTGGGGCGAGAGACAAAGCAGTCCACCGTATGAGGACATGGGGATATTGTGCACTCGTACTTTGCTTTAATAAAGAAGCCATTGTAAAGGAACCAAAGTCCAACAATAAATCCACCCTCCAGGAGGACTTTTAACAGGATGCTGAATGTATATGCAACCAGCAGGCAGCCTTTCAGTTTAGGAACGTCAGGAGACGCCTTGTTGGGTTTTCTGTCTATTCCACCCCTTTTTTCTTTCGCCTTCTCCTCTGCATTGTCTTTAGTTGCATGGTTGTACTTTTCTAATACAGTTTCACCTCCCTTGATCCCACCACCATCCTCCTCATTTTTATTGCCCTTCCGCTCCCTTATAGCCACGTATCCGAAGTAGAAGATGGTCGGCGTGGAGACGAAGATGACTTGGAGGACAAAGTAGCGGAAGTGGGATATGGGGAAGGCTCTGTCGTAGCACACAGCGGTGCAGCCAGGTTGCTTGGTGTTGCAGACAAAGCCGGCTTGTTCGTCATCCCACGCAGATTCTGCAGCAGTTCCCAGGACCAGCATGCGAAACAGGAAGAGTACGGTTAGCCAGATACGGCCAATTGCTGTTGAGTACTCTTGGCCCTCCTCCAACAGGTGCTCCAGGAAGGACCAATCAGCTCTGGACATCCTCTGCTCCTGAGAGGGACAATTGATAGATATAAGACACATACACACAAAGAGAACTTTAACACACATAAATAAAAATAAATAACATATGGATAGAATATCTAAACAGTACATTGATTTACTGAGATAGATCACATCCTTTTTATCCTTATAATGTCTGAAAACTCAAACCAAAGAAGCCTCCATCTTTGTAAGCTGGAAGACATTTGGAGCTACCAACAGACTGCCTAGACCAGCCTGCCAAACGAGTTTTCATTGACAATGTATCTAATCTGACAGGTAACTAACAGGCCTGTTGTCACTGTGAATGAGATCCAGAGTTCCATTGTGGAGATTGAAGACCTTCTTGGGACACAAATTAAGTCATCATGGTAGAATGTCCATACATATCCTTTTTTTATCAATAAAAGGCATGTGAACAACCACTGATAACTTTCCAAAATGCATAAGAATGAGGTAAATCTTTCAGTATGGTGAAATAGATGTAAAATAAATCTATCTTTAAAAAATTAAAAGGTATATATTCAGAGGAAACCACATCACACCCTTAATACCATCCTTCCTGTCAAACACAGTGATGGCAGCATCATTATGTGGGGATGTTTTTCTGCTGCAGTTTTGGAAGAAAGCTGCTGGGGCCAAAGTCAACAATGACCAAGCATACATCTAAATGTGTTTCATTGTGATATTGTCACGTTCAGGATGAAAAGCCTGGACTGTAAACTGAGAGGAAAAAAGTGAGAAAACGACTCACTTTGTTGTCAACTTTAAGCTGTGTATAGAGAAATTTTACACACACTACAAAGCTACATATCAAAGTTAAGGAAACGGAGCCAAAAAAGTATAACATGTCCCGTATAAATTAACAAAACACAGTACGAGTAGACAGATTTATGAAAAATACCATAAAACGAATCACTTTTAAAATTACCCTAAAACATCCAAATATGTGACAAACTTTCTACAAAAGTTGTCATGTGCCCTAAAGTTAGCACAACTGTATTTATTTTTCTTTATAGTTTTTATTTCTCCAAAATGTTCTGCAAGCTAATTTGAAAGACACATACATATATTAAAACTCAACAAGTATGTTTAGTTTCCAGTGAAAATTTCCCAAGAGCTTTCAAATGTATGCAGCTAACACATAAGTGTTTATTTTCTATATGCAACAAATGAGCTAAGTTTCTCCAACCTTTACAGTATAATGGGGTCTTTTATGCTGAGGAACATGTGTATCTGGCTGCAGCCCTCTATTAGTTCTTCCATGAGCTCACAGTGTTGTTAGGGTGGGCTCTAACTCCTCATCATCAAGAGAAAAGGCCCCCGAACACCAAAGTGGACTAAAACAAAAACATATGGTACTGAAGTTAGCTTTTTAATATGAACAGAAATAGAGCAGCTTTAACTGTTCTCAGCAGTGTCCAAGAGAGGCCACTCTCACTTTTACACAACAGGCAACCCATTTATACACTGAATGATTCAGTTGCAGATTATACAATGTGATTGATTTTATTAAATAATTTTGTTTAATTTTAAAAAGGTTGGGGGCGGTGTCATATGTCATGATAACATATGACACAGCAGCTTGTGGGGAAGCTCAACACACATTTGCGTAAACATCCTGTGTGTGGGAGTTTGTGTATTGCTGTGACACTTGTATATTTGTTTGTCTTATCAATGTTGTTCTGTTATTTCTTCCCTTCTCAGATAAAAACTCCCTCTTCAGTCATAAAAAATATAAACTCTTCTAACAGGATGTGACCAGACAAAGGGCTGCAAGGAGAATAATGACAAGTGGATCAGACTTCCTATGATAATAATGGAACAACTGAACAGATCCTTTTGGTTTTCCCTGGGACTGCTATTGTTTCTACAAAACATACCACAAAGTCTTCAAAGACTAGAGCCAGGTTATTAAAGAATGGAGAAAGAAAAATATGTTCTGTTACTGTAACCTATTGATGATGCATAAACGTAGGCCTAATAGATTTCTTAATAATTTAAATAACAACAACAAGCAAATCATAGCTAATAAAACCAAAGATTAATCAAATTGATTAAAAAGACTAAAATAAATAAAGTAGTACAATGCCTCTTTCACCACTACTAAGAAGTCCCATTACAGATGATGTTGTTACCCCAATTTGATCATCCCCCTCCAGGACAAACCTTTATCTCTCGTGAAGCGGGTTTTTATCTCCTTCCAGTCTCCCTGGCCTCAGCACTCCGTGTACCCCTTTAATGTCAGTCCGCTCCTTCCAGTGGTGGATCGCACCGCAGCTCAGCTGCTTCGCCTTCTTTCAAAAAAGATCCCATGTAATCGGAAAATGTAGGGAGAACTTTCCCATGCCTGCTTCTCGGGCCGTCCCTCAGGAACCTCGTCCAGGAAACGTAATGAGTGAACTCAGAGCGGTTCTGGGTAACTGCGCGCGGACGTCAGGGTTCTTAACTTTGTTTAAAGGCTGACGGTTTGCATTAATTACTCGGAAATATGGCTCTGCCTTCGGTTATTTAACAATTGGAGGTGACTTAGGAAGCAGAGCAGGCACGATGTAAGAAACAAATGCCCAATTATGTTGTTTTGAAGCAGGATAAATACTTTAATTGAAGATAAACAAAATTTAACGTGTTTAATCAGTTTTAGCGGTTACAGCCATTGTGCACTTTTAAATGAAACATAACAGCCACGTTTATCCAGACCCTTATTCCTAACGTAGGATTTTAAAAGTTTTATTGTTGTCTGACGCTTTGAAGAGAACAAATGTGTGTCTTCATTGTCCATAGCTGTAAAACTTTAGAGATAGTTTTTACTATTCTATCTGAATGTCCCTGCAGGCTCCTGTAATTTTCCATTGTGCCACATAATGGCGCCAATCACCCTTTTTTTTTTTTTACCCCAGCAAGCACATGATTTATGTAAACCCTCTCCACTTGCTGAAATGTTTCTGTATACCTAGAGTTTTTCCATTTGATTTCTTTATTTAATTAGAATTAAACCAACAGTTTTACTTTTCAGTTTGGTATGTTTGTTTTTCCTGATGCTGTGGACAACAAAAATCTGTCAACGTTTGGGGCTTTTTTTTAAACATGGGGAAGAAAAATCAGATTTTTGAGTGTTACTATTTGGTTTAAGTCATAGTAGGTTTTGGCTGAGGTTTAGGCATTCAGTTGTGATGGTTAAGATGAGAAAGTTCCCAGGTTTATTTTGGTTTCAATAAAAACCACAGGTGTATGTTTCATTTTTTGTCTTCTTTAAAAATAAACACATTAAACTATCCAGATTTTTATTGATGGCATTTAGTAAGATTAGTAACAGTAATGAACAGAAATAAATAGATAAATAAATAAACTTAAAACAAAATTAGAATGACCCTTTGGGGATTAATAAAGTATTATCATTTTGTTTAATTTCTTTTTTTTTATTAGAGTCCCTCATACTCCCCATAAGGGAGTTAAATAGTTTTCAACCTCACATCTGTCTTTAATTACCCCTTCTTCATTTGGGATTAAAAAAGTACCACTTTTAAACAACAGTGTGTAAAAAAAACACACCCTCTTTTAACTTTTACTTAGGAAGAATCAGCAAATCATTATAGTAAAACCATATAGTCCTTACTAAGTCATACAACTAGATTATTATAACCACAAATAACAACAATACATTACATATTACACTGTCATTATTTAAGGGGAAATACATTTAACAACAAAATAAGCCAAAATATAGCAGCAGTATGACAAATCTAAGCTCAAGTTTATTATTTTGTAGCTTGTAAAATAACATTTAGCAACAGTAACTTGAAGTAATGTGCATTGAGTCCTGCATAGTCTGATTACATGGTGATGCCAGATTGTATTTTATAGCTCTGTTTGCCTTTTAATGCTGTTACATTGTCTGAGCTACATGAAGATGACAGTAAATTGTAAATGGATTTTCGAAATCAAAATGTCTTGAGTCTGTCTACACCTTTCTCAACACTTGGATTAGATTAAACTTCAGGAAGGTCTATTTTTGTTGGGTCTTCTCATCAGTCAAAGCTCACACGGCTGGCTGGTAGTGGACTGGCTTTGTTTGCAGATGTGTGCATGCAGTCACCCCGAATAAACCAAAAATGTTGATATAATACAGATCTTCTGCCTCTCAGTGGAAGTTCTAGGTAATAATACTAAACCCCGGGGAAGCAAACTAACAGAAAAACAAGATGCTTTGAAAGCAAACCCTTCTTGCTTGGACTATGCAAACAAACTGTTTACATAAAAGATCACTGGTAGATCGTGCTCATCTTAGGTCACTGGTAAAACAAACTATGGCTGCACACTTTTAGAACCATTTAATGCAAAGACCCTCTCATGTCAACAAAAATATGATGCTATGTTTCATTCTTAATGAGCAGCTCGTTCAAATAGATTTACTCCATGATAACACATATTTAAAGGCAGTCCGTTTGTACATGTGTCATTGTGTGCAACAATCCAGTGACATATGGCCAGGCCAGTCATCATCCTCTAAACTCGGTAGAAGAGTCATGTCCTCACAGCTATTCCTAATCATCACTGTATCATTATTATGTGTCAATATGCAAAATAAAAGAAGCCTGGGTCGGTGTACCCGGCTGTTGCACAGAGCAAACCTTTATCAAGCCTTGTAAATTGACAGTGAATCATTCTGACAGATCAGCTTCTTGCTATTTTCTTTGCTCATTACATCTGTAGATGAATGACTCAGAGGGAAGTGAGGATGGCCGACAGAGAGTAATGGAACTGCTTCTATGCAGGAGATGTGTCACGCCTTCCTGTGTTCTGGTGGTGGGGAGATTAGGGGAGTGCCCCCCTCCCTCTCTGAATTGCCAGCTTCAGTTTCAATCAATTCCTCTCTGTTTGACACGTCTGATCATTCACTGTTGTATTTCATGACTGACTTAGTCCTGAGTACATCAGTGAACTCAATGATGCAAATATAAATATTGAGTGGCAACAGTAATTCAAAGATGAGCTAGAATGTTAAATTGCGAGATTGTTGAGATTTTTTTCAGTAGTCAACTGGAAAAACACACAAGGAAACAAAACAAACAAAAAAACCTGTATTAAAATGACTGGATCCATTTACTTGACATTATTGGTTGCCTTAGAAAAAAACAGCCTTGACGGCTTACAAATCATTCCTGTGTTGTGCTTTTTTTTTACATGAATAAATAATAACAGGAGTGGTAAATCACCCTTGCTTTGCTAAATGATTACGTGCAAGCATTTCCCGTTGAAAAGAGGCTGCAGGCTGTGCACATTCTGTCTGTATTATCTGACATGAAATACTTCTATGAAGTTGAAAAAATAAATTAATTCAGTTTTTAATCTCTGCATATTTCTTCATTTAATTGTGTAATTTGTAAAGTTCTTACTACATTTTGTTTTTGTTTTTTTTTCTAGATTTTTTTTTGCTGTATGCTAATAAGGTTTTTCAAATCTAAATTCCTTTAAACCACTGGTCACTGTAGGAAATTTGAAGGGTGACGAATCTTACAACTTTACATTTAGGTTAGAAATATCCACGTCATTACCATACAGCAAATAAACAGATAGATAAATAAATCTGGAAATGAAAAAGAATAGCAAGATATGGTCGTCACCTTAGAACACATGATACCTAAGACATCAGCTGAATTTACACTGTACAGTACTGAACAGAGTAAAATAAGATATAATTAAACTTTTTAACAGAATAAATCCATTTCATGTTTTGGATTGATAAAAGATTTCGTAAACCCTTCATCTTCTGTTAACAATAATGGCATTTATTGATGATGATGATGACGTATTTCCCGTCAACATCTATTTGTTTTATGTAACTCTCTGTATGTATTCTCTTGTCTCTTATTTTTGATCATACACAACACTTTGGGTTTCCTTATGTATGAAATGTGCTTATAATAAATCTGCCTTGCCTCGCCTTAGTTACTGAGCTTCTAGCAGATCTTTAACATGTTTATTCTCAACAGTTTGTTGTTCAAATTTCGCTTCTAAGGTTCACCTCAGTCAGGCTTCATACTTGGGAAGAACTTCATTTGAAATAACTTGCTTTTATATATTAAACAAATTTCTTTCAGTATCAATAATTTATTTGGTTGCAAATTCTTTAAACACTCAACTGGAGTTTTCAGCTCTTCCTTACAAACTGTCTCTGAGAATGTATCATTGTCACATGTCATATCAAACAATATTTAACTGTAAGGAAGGCGTCAAATAAACATGTTGCTTCTACATCTGGGTTCGGCATTAAAAGATATAGTGGTGACAGTCTATATCGTGTGGGTGTGTTTTCAGGGGACAGTGTTGGAAATGTCTCTCACTCCAACAGTTTGTCATTATAATGCTACCCTTCCAGCAAAAAAAAAATAAATAAATAAATAAATAAAAGGGGGGGGGGGGTTCTTATCAGCACTGTTTGGTAAGAAAAGACGTCAAAGCCAAATGAGCGATGGGCTCTGGGCTCCACTGCTTTGCATGTTGTTTGATGAAATATGCATGGATCTGACAGAGTTGTAGATCTTCTGCAAGTCTGGAAGGCTGATAGGAAAGGGGTGATTGGGTGTCACACGATATAAACAGGAATTGTAAGATTAGCACAGTGCCAACAGGAAACAGATAACCCTAAACTATATCCTGTATCTCACTTCTTTCCTGTTCATTTGGTTTGATAATGACTATAAAAACTACTGGAGTCTTCCTTCTCAATCCACTTGTAAATTAAGTACCTGAAGAATGTTTTCTACATCCATATGTGCTCTTCATGTGTCTCCCGACCTTATTAAGCCTTTGGACCACTCCCTGACAGAAACTATTGATCAGCCGTCTTGGAGCAAGGCCACAGAAGTACACAAGCAACTGATGACAGCTTTATTAGAAAAGGAGGATAAGGTGGATCAGCAAGTTTCCCCACATCAAAAGGCCCAAAGGAGATGAACCTTATATTGAGCTCATCATGTTTGGTTGGGGATCAGTTTAGTGGCTGGACTGTAGAAGGTAATCAATGTGTTTTTTCCAGTGGGGATAATGAACTCTGACCACAGGTAAGCTATCAAAGAGAGAAGACCTTCTGTTGGGTATTAAAATTCTAGCAGGTAACATTTGGGGAAATGCAATGTAATGTTGATAACTTGGTTTCCGTTACTGAAAGAATTACTGTAAAGTAAGAACAGCTTTGTTTTCGTTACTTAGAAAATCTGCCATGATATTTAACATTTTTACTGGGGGCTGTAATCAGTTGGAAACAAAATCATAAATATAATGTATGAAATGCACATGAATATCATGCACATGAAAAAATAAAAAACACATTTTCATTGACTTACAGAGTAATTGTACTTTTTAGCATCCCTGCAGATTTAAACCCAATACATAAATCCAACTCTTGATGATGGGAAACACAGATTCTCTCCACCATGATGCATGGATGTTTATTTTTATTTATATCTTTTTTATTTGTTAATGCACAAAGATCATTTGTACTTTAATCTTGACTTACTGTAAACATGGGTGTTATTTCCTTTAACCATTGTGGTGTTTTACAGATGAGTCCTTACAGGAAATGCATTGCCAATGCAGAACCATCTGTTACATAAAGGGGACTGTAGATTTTTCAAATAATATATTTCAGGTGCAGAAAATGACAGTTCCATGTATACCATGACAATAATAACTGTCCTCATAAGATCTTCAGGAAAAGTACAGAATGGTAGAGTCCTGAAAAAGAAAGTCTTCTTTTAGTTTTTTGTGTTGGGATAAAAATAATGTCAGTCCTCATCAGTTCTGAAAATGAGGGAAAACAACCACAGATGAACAATACATGATGCACAATTTTTAAAAAAAAATCATTTATTGAACTAAAATTAAGCCAAACCGCAAAAACAATGTGTGATAAACTGAAAAGTGTGAGCATCTTTATAAAAGCAGAGACTTTGGCGTATGGCTCCACAGCCTTCAGGTGTGTGTTAACACCATGGCAAGGAGGAAATACATCAGAAATGATGTTAAAGAAACTTTTATTGTAATCCAATAAAAAGTTTAATAAACTGTGAGCCAATTCTTTGATTCCACAGGCCTCAGTTAACATTTTAAAATTCAAAGTTTGTGATAGTTCAATAAAAATAGAATTAACATGTATGGAAGGAACATGGTAGCACAACAAGGTTTGCAAAGTTGCATCTGAACAAACAAAAACATTTCTGGAACAACATCCTTTGGACAACAGGGTTAAATTGGAGATACTTGGTCAGAAGCAAACCAAACATTATCTTTCAGCACAACTATAATGACAGCTGTCAAGCACGGAAGTGAGAGCTCAATGATTTGGGCCTCTATTACAGCGAAAAAGACCCGGACACATTGTAGTCTTTAAATTGACCATTAAGTCCTCAATATTCTAGAGCCGAATATGAGGTCATCTGTTTGTAAACTAAAGTTTGGTTGAAATTGGTTATGAACCAGTACAATGGTCCCAAGCACAGCAGCTGATTTACAGCAGAATGTCTGAAAATAAAAAAGGGCCAAGCAAAGACAACCTTATAAGAGCTATTAATATGTATATACCAGCAAATCTCATTTAAATAAAGCATCAGTAAAAACAAATAAAAGGGAAAAAAAGAAAGAAAGAAAAAAAAAGCTCTTCCAGAATGAGGATGGAGACTGATAACATCAAATAGAAAGTGGTCACTTCAAGTTTTGACTGCTTAAGGTGATTCAACAAGCATATGAATGAGTGAGAGTACTTATTCACCCATAGCCTTTACATAGAAACTCAACTTTCCTCAAATAAATAATAATACAATGTAATATATTATGTGTGGTTCAAGGTTGTATTTATCTCATTTTAAGACTAGATTTGTTGTTTTTTTTTTAAATGCAGACAGTATGCAAAAGAATGTGAAATTTTGATACTTAAAATCAAATTTAAATTAGTGGGCTCTAAGTTGATGTCAAAGCCTCTAATGTCTGACTTGAAGCAAAGCTCAGATCAGTTGTAATGAAGATGCAAACAGATCTGCAGACAGGCTGCGAAGCATCTGGCGCAAGGCTCAGCTGTATCTGTTTCCATCCTGTTGATGAATGCCCTGCCAAGTACATGAGAGGCGCAGGCTCATGTTGTACCGCGTTGAAAAAGCGGATATTACACCTTGACCTGGTGAAACCAATAAATATTCATTAGGCTGCCTTCCATTGAAAGAGAGAGTGTATGGACACTTCAGTGGTGCTTGTTATGCAGGAAATAGGTGTATCACAGCTGAGAATGCAATTGCCTAGAAGTGAACGTGCACCACTAGCATAATGAGGCTAATAGATTAAATAATTAGTTTTTTTTCCCTTCTTCTTCTTCAAATACTCCCTTTTATTATTAATGGAAATCTGAATGAGTGACACACATTTACAGCAACGCTCAGGGGTAAGTGTTGGCTGTTGAGCATCCAAGTATGATGTGTTTAATTAGAGTAACCTATAGAAAATACATTTTTAAGAGCTAAACCTGAAGTCTTGTATTGCATGTCTCATATAGATCCTTGCCCTTCTACTATAAAAGCTCCAAACGACCCTCACAATGTGTAGATGTTATTACACTTTGCCCTATATGGCAGACAGTGTGAATCTTACAAAAAGCAGAGTTTTGTCTTTGATCATATTTCCAATAACACTTTTATCCTGACAGGCAACACTTCTTTGACTTTACTCAGCAGTGGGGTGAGAACTCACACATGCTCGTGCTCACAGCTTCACACGGCACACTTCTGTCAGTGTCACTGACCATGGTGCTGAAACTAAAGGCTGCCTGTGTAACCCGCTCTTTCTGTTCCACAGATGCTGTTTAGAAATTGATAGTTTTTGTTTTTTCTATGCAAGCATTTAATCATCAGTAATGATGATAACTACAGCCTTTGCATGGGCACTTCACTTACAGCAATAAAGTTTTCTTAACTGCAAAATGCTGAGCTGTTGTTGGAAGTACTGCAGCAGTAAATTAAAGGGTAGGTGGAATGCTGCACAGTTGCCAGTGGGGCAAATCACAAAGAAAACAGCAAGTTATGCAGTGGAATAATTTATCACGTTTTCGGAAAAAAATAGCATATTTTCATTTTACGAAGCTTACACATATTAAATATGAAAGTACTCATATATAATGAATATTTACAGCATCATCCCTGGAAGAGGAGAATTTTGTTTTGCAAACAAAAGAAGGAAAGCTGAATGGAGACGTTTTTTTTAGCATAAAAAACACTACAGGGATTGAAAACTCCAGAAGTTGAGGGCCACGGTCCCTTAGGTTTTAAACATTTCCCTGGTTCAGCACATCTGACTCAAATTAATGGACTATTGTGCAGAACTTGATGAAAAGCCAGTGGATCCATTTATTATTAAATGAGTGTGTTAGAGCAGGGATGCATCTAAACCTGCAGGTCAGCGCCCCTCGAGGACTGGAGTTTGAGGTCCCCGCACTATTATGTACTGTAAAAAAAGTACATGTGATGGTTGCAGTAGCAAAACAGGCTTTGATTTTTTAAGTAAATTACCAGTATACAGTAGGTGTGTATCACAGTATCAAGACCTAAGGAGATAATCTTTTAGCAAATTAAATTCTGCTGCATGATTAGAAATGAACACCAAAGGCAATAAGGTTAGTAATGGACAAACAAACAAAGAAATTACTAATCAAAGAAATAAAGAATTGGCTAATACAAGAAGCCTTTATAAGAGCTAGACTTGACATAAACCATGTTGGAACATAGCTGATGAAAGGACATTTCATCTTATTACAAAACCATAGAAAAATCTGTACACAATGAAAGACTCATGCATTTCTGAAATGGCCTTAAATATAACTGAAAACAAGTCTTTGCTCATCTCCTCTAATTGCTGACATCAGGCTGTTTAAGTTAAGTCCATTATGTGGCCAAAAATGCTGCTAAAATCTAAATAAGTAACATTTAAGATTATATAATTCATTTGACTCCTGCATCATAATACTGCATTCACCTTACAACAAAAAAATATTATATAACAGTTACAGCAGTTATAATTATCTTATACAATTTCTGTCTAAAACCTACTTACTGTATTTGCAAAGTGCAGCAACTTTCAGAATCACTTGGTATGGTTTTCTATATACATTGAAGCAAAATTCAACTTTTTGTAGTTTCGGACCTCAAACTCTGCGCTTCTGCTCTGACTTGTTTTAAAGACAAACTGTCATTCATTATGCACATTCCTGGAGCCATCATTGCCCTTCAGCTTCCCGGTGCTGAAAAATCGTATTTCATAGCTTTGTGTTCTAGCCCAGAGCATTGCATGACAGCTGTGTTTTGCTTTTTGACTTTCCATTACATGCTGGCAACTCGATATCAATACTCTGGTTGTTTTGGATATGCACCCTGACTGATTCAGCTCCAAGAAGACATTATCAGAGGAAACAATGCAAGAAAGAGAGAAAATTATAAAGCAAGAGTCGACATCAGACTGACTTTTACTTGCTGCAGAGAGCTTGGATGACAAAAGACAAAACAAATGTCAAAACTGACTTCATTAGAGGGTGCCAAAGTACAAATATCCACCACAGTTTGGTTGTACCACTTTAACTAATTAGTATTATTATTTTTTTTTAACACAAGTCCTAACTCACATAAATGAGACATGAGTGTTATGTTGTTCATTTATTAATTCTTCAATGAGAAAATTATGATAAATTATTGAGAGGAAGTGGTTACTGAATGCCTAAGGAAGACAAAAAAAGGAAAAACTTTCAGTCAGTGGAGTAACAATCAGGATGCTGTCCTATTTCAAGATAGTGATCTATCAAAGTCAGATTTTTATTACATTTGTGGCATGAAAAAAAAAAAAAAAAAAAAAAAACATTGCCTTGTATGTGCAGTTTCTAAAGATCACAGAATAAATGGTGACAGGAAAATGTATGGACAAATTAGACCAAGACAGAATTATCTGATTTCACATTGTGTTTAGAGAGGGAAAAAAAACAAAGAAAACACTGTTTTTACGTCACATGGTGGTGACGTATCAGGGTGCGGGTCTGCTTTGCTGTGCATGGGCCAAAATGACTCAACTGATAAAAACAGTTTTTAAAATTACAGCATTGAGTGCTTTAGGAAATATTTACCACAGCTCAAATCCAGACAACTTTATTGATCTAGAAGGGCATTTTATTTGCAGCTCACCACATATTAACAAATCAGTCAACAGTGGTTCAAATCAGCACCAGATTTTCAACAGACAAAAAGATATGACAAATCTGTAAAAGAAAAAGAAATATTAACCATCAGTGAAATAATAAATTAAAAGGAAGATGGATCAGTCAAAGAATTCAGTAGCCTGATAGCTGCAGGGAAAAAATGACTTGGAGAAACTATATTTACACAAGGGAGTGTGGTAGCAGTGAGTTAACATCACAAACTGAGTCATTTGTCGGAGAGCTGGATGTCAAGAGTAATGAATCACTGGTAAGCAAACAAAGCTGCCAAAAAGTGATAAAAGCGCAATTAAGTCAAACCTGGAGGGAGGTAACCCAAAATTGTCCAGAAAAAGAGGACACAAATGCAGGAATGAGAAGGCAAGTAGTTCTAGGAAAAAAAACAAAAAAAAAAAACAAAACAATGAAAGAACAATGGCATGGCAGGGCGAGCAAAGCACAAACTCAAAATCCAGGAACAAACATCGACTAAAATAATCTGGGGAGAAACAAACCAGAGGTGGACTGACAGGGATCAAGCAAGAAACAAAAGAAGCCAAGGAGTATTCATACTGGGGGGGAGGGAGGAGCAAATACACAAACAAGGAGCAGATGTGACATTTACCAAATAAAGATCAGGTGGCACAGAATAAAGGGAAGAACTCTACCAAATAAAAGAGGAAACGACCCAGAAGCAAGGGAATATGCTACAACAAAAATAATAATGATTAAAAAAAAGAAAAGAAAAAAAAACATAAACTTCCCATAGTTGAAGCTCTTCTTTTTGGACAGGACAGTCCAGCAGATTCACCAACCTCATGTTTATACTGTATGTATTATCGTTTACTTTGATTCTCTTTATCTACTCTAGTTTTCTAGTTAATATCATTAACTAGAAATAAAAACAGTACAAAAAGTTAACGAACTTTCAAGAACCTTTGCACCAGTTTAGGGTATGAGATGCTAAAGCCAAAACATGACTATTCTAAAACACTTTGCAAAAACACATCTGAGACACGTGGTGTTGTGGGCTTCTTATCCGCCTCAGCTAAACAGAAAGATGGATCATCTTTCTGTTTCACACAAGCATGGCTAAATCATTCAGACTGATTCTTTAGCAGTGGGCTAACATTGTGGATTTCTGCTGGTTAATTTGGCTCCTCCTAGAGAAGTGGAGAGGGGCAGCCGTGAATCCCATGGACCAATCGGTTGACGGTAATATTTCAGTGGAGAGCGAGAGAGTGAGAGGATGAGACACCGCTGGTTGTCCCTATTGCTTCTCCATCCTTCGTTCTCCGCACAGCGACCGGGGAGCTGTGGAATAGGCGTGTGTTTCTGCTGCTCTAAAGCATAAAAACGCAGTGAAAACGTCGCACCGAAGTCGCTTGACTTTAAGGTAAGCGGACTCATAAAGCTTTTGAATAGGAGGTTAAAAAGATAATAAAAAAATAAAAGCAGAAGGTACAGGTGCGTCTGAGCTCATGGTCTTTAAACTCACAATATACATTGGAAGTAGGGTTGTCATGTAGCTCGTTTTCCTACTCTACGGTGGGGAGAACCGCTGGATACTGGTTTCTACTGGCGCAGTCTTCCATTAAACATCAGGGAGCTGCAGGTTTGCTGCCAGCGGGGCTCCCAGCTGTGTCAACTTGACAGGAAAAATGAGAAGTTGCGCCATTTGCGAGCGCAGGACGACCCCCTTCGCTTGCAGACGCTCAAACAAACAAAAGCTCCAAAGAGTCTTGGGCAGAAAATTCTAAATGTACACGGAAAACAATCAGCTATGTTGGCAATCACCGTCTCCCATTCGTGCGTAAGTGTTCGCTGACCGTGAAAGCGCGCTTCGCCTGTGTGTGGTAGGCTATAGTCTATGCATATGTGTGCGTCCCGGGAAGGAATTCGAGCTGGCTCCAGAAGTACTGCGTTTAGATTGCAAAGCAGAGGTTCATCACAGCTGACTGAACCATGCGAGAGTCGCGTACGACGCGCTGGGGAAAGCGAGAAGATGATTCCTCAGGACCACCCGGTTTAGGAATCACCCGGGGGGAAGGGGGGTTACGGACTGCGAAGTGGGGTCGTTTAGGATGCTGTACATCTATCATCATACCCGCACAATGGGGTGATTAAAGGACTTTTTGCAGCGCAGCCACATCCTTCTAACGTGTTGGGTTGAAATATGGTGACTATCTCTCCCGCCTTTAACATCGAGTTTCACATGAATTGTCTCAGTTTCCTCCTCTATTGCAGCCGTGCTGCTGCAATACAGCCCCTCTTTTGGCGTTCGTTCGCTCTATCTTTGTCTTTAATTGGATAATGTGCCCAAAGATCAGATGCATCAGGCACGGGACATGGTGGGTTTGATACCCTGTCCTGTGCTGTGTGATGGGAATGGAGATGGCCATATAAGCTTTAGTGGAATCCATATGAAGTTGACTGAATGCAACTGAGTAATTTTCTCTGTTTACTGGTTCCAGGTTGCAGTGGATAGCATGTGTGCAGGTGCATTTGTGTGTATAGGTGGGAGTAGCAGCCTCAGGGCATTTATATTACTGTATGTGCTGTATGCATTAAGCAAATGTCCCTGCATCTGACACATAATGATTTTAAAATCTTATTGCATGGAGTGTTGACTGATAGAGGTTTTAGTGTCATGGCTGTGCAGTGAATTATTAATGCTACAGAAGGGAATCAGACTCCCTTCCTTGTAAATTCTGTACATTGCTCTGATTATTAAACACACTGTGTCATTAAAAGGATTCAAACAACAATATGATGTTTGATTGCAGATTGCAAAATGAACATGGTCTCCAGTGTAACAGCCTCAATAAATCACTTTTTTTCCCCTACAATCTGTCAAATGGGAAACTGCTGTGATGAAACAGTTGGTTCTTTTGTTTTGCAGTACACTGTGTTCAATTTGCCACCCAAATGAACAAAATAGTTTAGTTATACAGTAGGTTGAGACAAACAATGACTTCTGACATGACACACAATTAGACAAAATGCAAATATTGCCTAAGAAATCATACAGTTAACATACAATGTTCAATTTCTTTTATAACTTTCAGAACTAACCAAAGAAAACAGCTTACTGAGAAAACAAGATGCCATTGCAATGATGTTTTCTTTATCTCATTCAGGCTTAGAATTTATTTTCTTTTCTTGAACCACACACTTAGACACATTTAGAGCTTGTTTGTGGTGCATTCCTTTCTGTTCTTTTCTTCAGTCCGGAAGAGGCTCAGTAGAGATGCTCCATCTTGATGGGCACAGGATTAAGTGCTCATCTTGGCGTCTGTTTAGGCCCCTGCACCCTCCTTTCTCACCAGAATAAATTATCTGGGAAAGTGGGAAACACAACACAGACAATAAGATACATATATCAGGTAATTATTCTGCATAATAACTTCAAAAACACAGAGGTGCCTGTTGGATATGGCAGAATGACAGTCACGTGGAAAAGACAGTGCACTTCCTTTAAATAGTACGGCTTTAGGAATCAGGTATTAGGATGAAGTGAATTCATCCTTAGATGAAAAATACCATAATATTTTGTATTCAGCAAAGCCAAAATAAAGAAGCAGTGTGTTAAAAAAAAGTACAAACCATGATTCAACAACTTTTAGCACTGCGTTAAGCAGAATTCACTTGAAGTAACCATTTTCTGTGTGATCAATCTTTCCCATTGCTTTTGAGGCATTTTGCCACAATCTTCTTCATTCATGTTGCTTTAGTTGGTTGACATTTGGAAACATTTGTTTATGCTCAGCCTTCAGTCATGTTGAGGTTGCACACCTTGATTCTTTTCTTTTTCAACCATTCTTTTGTCAGTGTGCTGGTTTGCTTGAGATTGTTGCATGAACCAGCTCCAGTCAAGTTCCAGGGTGCATTCACTCCAGGATAGTCTGAGAGACTTGGTTCAGTTGGGTGAAAAAATTGCACCTTTATTTAGTTTGGTTTACTTTCACATTGCACTTCACTCAAGACCAAACCGCCTGGACAACGTTATGTTGTTACAACAACTGCTCACTAGGAGGTGATACTCCCCGAAATCACCGCTGAAGAAGAAAAAGCAGGAGGAAGAAGAAAATCTGGCTCATTGATTGGCCTGGACTGAAAATGGCTTGTTTGCTGCAAATAAACAATGGAGCAATAAGTTTATGCCATCTTGGAGTCTCTGTTTTTACCCAATTATTAAAACTTATGAGCTTTTTCACAAGAAACTGCCCAGTATGAGCAGCAGGAGAGGCAGCATGATATCCAATATGTTGCATTACAGTGCACTCTATGTCACTTACTCTCTTTGGTTCACTGGATGGTCTGTTTGCATTCACAATATAAACAAACCACACCAGGGTTCACTTGCAAGTGAAATGAGGAGCCAGGCTTTCATGTAGGCCAGAATTCGCTGCCTTAGTCTGCACAAATGAGGGTTTTCACTCCTTCAAACAAGCTATATTATCTGTGGACCAGGGTTCGTTGAAAGCAAACAGCACGAAAAAAGAAGAAAAAAAACAACAACAACAACAAAACAAAAAAAAAAACAGAACTTTGCATTGTCACATCTATTTAAAGGACAATGCTCCAGAAGTCTTGAGGGTATTTTTGAGATGCAAAATTCCAAACCTAAGCTTGCTGCCATGCTCTTGACATCCCTTTAAACAAGACATACCTTTTCTGTCTTTTTCTTTTTCTAGTTTCAACATTTAACACCACACAAAGTGAGGCCAACAGAGTCTAGGATGAAGCTTTTGGTCTCTTTAAAATATCTCTGAATATTACCCAGTCTGACCTTGGGCTGAACTTGCTCTGACATCCACTTCAGTGAAGATTGACAGCCGTTTTAAATGCTTTCCACTTATAGTGAATCACCTTTGTCAGCGTAGAATGAGATACTCCAAACTGTTATATATATATATATATATATATATAAGCCATACAATGCTACTTTTCTGGTGGTGTCAGAGAAAATATCAAGGAATTTGCCAGAATTATCCTATGAGAACCATAAATTTAACCGAAGTATGTCTAATAGTTGATAATAATTTTCAGTCCATAATGAGCTGGCAAAATATCATTTCAAGTGCCACAAGCTTGCCTCAACATCAGAAGCTTCCAAACTTTAATGACATCAGAAAATGAGTCTCATGATCCGCTACTAAATCCCTGCAAATGATTCCACATGTAATATGAAAACTCAGAGCCTTATTTCTTATTTATTACCATACCCAGGAAAAATGAAGTGGTGTGTACCCCACATTTGAAATATTATGGCATGATATCAGATTTACTTGCCATTAAAAGCTGCTTTGGAGTCCAACCTTTCAGATTTTCCACTACTTTACTTCCACAATATAAACTGGAACTAATAGAATATCCATTTCAAGCTCTGTTATCATCTCGGTGCTGCAGGAGGGACGCAGTAGTGGTCCGTGTGAAGAGGTGAAGGGCTTTGAGTGTTTTTATATCATTACAGCTGCCTCTATAGCCTACTGCTGCGTGAAAATTCACGGAGCAGCAGATTGTGTTATTTGAGAGAACAAAAAAAGCTCTCAATGTGGAAGCAGTGAAACCATTTAAAATCTACACGAATGGTCATTGCTGATGGGAAAGCAGTGCACACATATGCGTCTGAGTTCATGCAAGTATATTTGCATAAAGACAGAATCATCACCTCTTTGCTTCTATCTGTCTTTTTCTGATCATCCCCGACTCTCACAACCCACGCCGAGGCCCTTTTACATATTGCATATCATTAAAAGGCATTTAACTGTAGTGCTGGGGCTGTTAGGGGGCTCGCACAGACTGGCAACCATGAGTGCATGATAGAAGCACACCATGCTTGGTCATATGAGTGTTTCACCCCCTTGTCAGTTCCTATAACTGTAGCAGTCGTCATGTTGACTTTTTCGGTGGTGTAATATACACAGCTCTGGTTATGAGAGGGGTACCATGACTGATTCAGGATCTAATTTGACTTTCTTGCTAATATCTTGCAGTGGTAATTAACAGTATAACGTTTACCTTGGAGTTAATCAGCAGGTGTAACATTATTCATTTAAAATGTTGCTTGTCCTGCAGCTGTGTCTTCTTTGTGGAGACAAACAGCAGGAAGGAGGGGGATTTACTGTTGTTACGAAACACAGGCAGCCAGAGATGAGGTGATTAGATGCTGCAGACACGACTGAAGCTAAAAAAGAGGAGGCGCACTCATGGTTTTTCTGTTGTGGAGTGGAGAACTGATTCTTTTACCTGTTAAAATTTTGTAGATACAAAATCTGCCAGACAAACATCTGTCACGACCACAGACTTGTAAAAGCTTTATTTTAAAAGAGGAAAAACACAATGCTTGCTTTGCAGACCTTATTACCAGCTTATAGAAGTGGAATGAGTCACATTAATTATGTCCAATCGAACAAGCTAAAGGGAAGTTTTTCATCTCTCACACCTTCCTTTGTTGTCATCAATTAGGCGGGCTGTGAGAAATACTTATATTACTTTGATGTTGATTAATTGTGCATGAATGCCACTTTACTCAGCATAAACAGTCCTACTTCACATGTAAATAGATTAGCATGGCGCTATCTGCAGTTCTAAAATCTAAATACACTGTTGACGTGATCAAGGTTATTTATGTCTGGTCTAGGTTTGATGATTACAAATTTATGATGGGAAAGTCTGTTTGAAAACTTAGGGTATTGAGTTGAAAAGACATCTACGGTGGTATCACACAATCCTACGCAAAAAAAAAGAAAAAAAAAGAGAGAAAAAATAAGCCTCAGGTTACATCACGGAAAAGTCAAAACTCACTATCTTTGCTTCTGCTGCTTTGATTTCATTTTCCTCTCTTTTTGTCAGATGTAAGTGCAATATAAGAAATACATCCTGAGGAAGTCAAAGCAGAAAATGCGAAAAGGTGCTATTAAATGGACCCAGCGGACAGCTGCTGGGTTCTGTAAGTCCGACCACAAGGGGATAATACCTGATACTGATGAGCAGATTTTAAATTCAGAAGCAACGTAATAGGTCTACAGAGGAGTCTTACTGTTACACTAGTTGAAAAAAAAAAACTATTTAATCTTATTATATTTTCAAATGTACTTAGTTAACTACTTTTTAATACATTAACAATATTTAAGAACTTCCTTAACCCTGTGAATATAATAGAATTAGTCAAGAACCAAGACATACTCCCTATTGTCCATGTTGAATTTCATAAGTTAGTGGAGAAGATGCCAAAGGAACACCTTCTCTGGATCACTTTCTTTAAAGATTTAAGGTATGATATTTTGAACCATATTACAACAGTGGTGAAATCGTGATAACAAGTAGTTAAAAGCAATGTTGAAGAACAGTTGTGTAATGTCCTCCAGTTACTGAAATGTTATTTTATACACAAAGCTGTGTGGGACATGGTCCTTATGCTCCGTTCTTCTGGATACTAAGCGGTACAGAGAATGAAATAAATAACTTTAGGTCTGTTCTTCTATCAATTTTCTATACCTCCTTTATCCTATTTGGGGTCATTCACATTCACTTTTAGAGTCAATATAAAATCACCAATAAACCACTGAATCACCAATGAATTAATTAATCCTTTTTTGGGGGACAGTAAGAGAAAGTCATTCATACACAGTGAGAACACAAAGTCCACATAAAAAGGTCTGAGCCAAGATGAAACCAGGAACCGTTTTGCTCTGAGGAAACTAACCACCGAACAGCTTGTTGCAGGTCTAAAGAAAGTTAATTCCACCATTGCGTCACTGCAGGTTGATTCAACCAGGATATAGTTTAACTTCCATGTAGAAAAACAGTAAAATAATCCAAGAATGATATTTTAAAGCTCAAAGTAAAATTTGATGAAAGATGAAAATGCAGAAAAGGATCAAATTCTTTTACTCCTTCTAAATTCCAAACTCATCTGATCTATATTCACCTTTATTTTTGCCACAGAAAGGGATAAAAACTCTGTTCTATAAACTAAAACTATGTTGTGGGCAGTTCATCAGTGTCATCTGTCTGGATCCGGGGATCCTGTGGTTTTGATACCTAAATCACAGTCACTAGAAGAAGGAGTTGCATCTTTTATCTCTGGATCTGTTTGGTCTCTTTCTCCAAGCATCTGCTTCATCTTCTCTGCCTCTGGATCTCCATGTCCTTTGTATAGACAGCTTAATGTAATTTTAGTTGTTTAAAATGCTTGAATAATAGAACTCCACATTTTTTAGGGTCAAACTTCCTGTTCAATCCTTCAGACGCACCTCCTCAGCAGATGTCTCTGTCCTCTTTATCCCTGTCCTCTCTCAGTCTGTATACAGCTGACAGAAGTGATGGAGTGATCATTAAAACTTTTTTCTTTTTCACTGACTATATCAGAAAGAGAAAAAATGAGTTCTAGTTTAACCAAAAAAATACTAGCAAATGCTTTATTTGAAAAAAGAAATGGGGAGAGCGGCTATTTTATCAATAATCACCATGTTTTTGCTGTTAACTAGCTGAAGTTAGTGAGTACTACTTACAGTCATCTTTTAAAAATACTCCCCGTATATCTATTTCGATCACCAACTTATGGTGTTACCTGCAGCTGCAGATGCAGTCAGAGTGAAACGATGGAATAAAAAAAATGAGTCGATGATAAATGGACAGGATTTGCGCTGTGTTCCAGACATCCCTGAACACAGCTCAAACCATCACTAACACCATAATCATTAATGCCAATAATCAAATCATAATAATAAGATTTATTATTGCTCAGCACTCAAAGTGCTTACATTAGATCCATTATTCATTCACTCCTCATTCATGCTAGGTGATGGCAAGCTACATGCTAAGCCACAGCTACCCTGCAGCAGACTGATGGGGATGTGCACCAATGGCCTCTCCAGCCACCACCAAAACATTCATACATCAGTGATACCGACACCGGAGGCAAGGAGAATGAAACTTTTGCCCAAGGACACAACAACAGATAATGATTGCCTGCTCTACCACCTGAGCCACTGCCACCCCAAATCAATAAATATATGAATTTATAGGGGACACTTAAGAATATTTTAGGGGGATCCAGACCCATTCTACCCCAACATAACCAAACTACAAGCTGCTTGGAGAACTTGCTGCTGTAGTTTAACACCATTTGGTTGTCCAAAGATGTACACTGTACCTTTTACGGTTCTGGTTGATGACTATGCTCTCTAAGCACCATGTTGACTAGGAACTTTATACATAAAGTTTGAATAAATCTGTAGGAAATCCAAACCCCGAAGTGGAGTTTTAAGCTTAGCAGCTGGTAAACCAGACAGTGCTGAACATTTGACATACTGTACCGCATACACCATTAAAGCTTTACAAGCTCTGCTTCTCAAATTATTTCTATGCTGTTTTAAGACGGCTTTGCTCACTAGTTTCACCCCCAACAGAGTAGTTTGCATTAGATTTATAGATCCTCACACATCTACTGTGAATTTCAATATATTTCCTTTAGAAGACGCCAAATAAATACTTAGAATATAGATATGATTGTGACATCAATTACTGCTCCCACATAGTGCATTAAGAGAAATAACATGCTGAAAACATATATGTGTCAGCAAAACGTTGCTCCTAATAAACAATGCCGGAAATAAGCAACCCACTGATTAACCTAATTGCTTTGTTTCCCGGTCAACTGATTGAGTTGGAAATGAGAGAGGAAAAGCATAAATATAAAATGTAGAGAGGGTAATCATGAAATACAGTCCTCCTAGTTTAACTTCCGATAAGCTTTGCTTGTTCTGAAATTAAAAGCATACTCGTAATAGAAAGAGCTGTTTATAAGTACTTGTGCAACCTACACACACAGTAATTGAGCAATAAGTTAAAACAGGCATAAGCAAAACTTAAGGTTTTTGCATCTAAGCTTAGCGTGACCCTAACATTTTATATATAGTGCTTATCATGCTTATATTTGTCTCTTGTGGCAAAAGGCTTTTTCTCATCATTTCTAGGCAAAAAGGACATTTTGGTAACAAGACACACGACTAGAAAGGCAGTTTATCGTTAATTTAGGCTTGCTGGAACATGGGCCTTGAACACGTAATGCTCATTCATATCCCTCACACTGCTTATTTAGATGCATGCACCCCCCTGCACACTGTTGTAACCACAGTGGAGCTACTCTTGGTGGAGTGTTAGCACCTTGTCTTGACACATTTATCCCCTTGATGGTGCATATTTAATCACACCCGCTGTTGTTATCGCAGGATAGCGGGTCAACCCCATCTTAACATTAATTGTACAGTATACTCTCATTTTTGATTTAGAGACCACTTATCACGCTCACAATAATGTAATGGAGAAAAACAGACCTGTGCAACCTCCAGTGTTCCAACATAAACCCTGTGTCGAAATCATCTCATAGATGGGACCTGAAAGAGCTTGCAGGCGAGGAGCAAGGTTAAAGAGGTGATGGTGATTACTGTGACCTATCTGGATGGAAAAATGTTTGCTTGTGTTCCCAGCGTACTCTTGTCCGATGCAGCTGGGCATGAAATTGCTCCCCTTTCCACCCTAGCAATCCGCAAGCCTAAGTCCACTTCTCGTCTCTGGCTTGGTAAGGTGTCCTAACTCCATGCATGTTTGGCTTTGTACACCAGGATTGTCTGTTTGCTTTTGGTTGCCTTTGTGAGTGTTTACTTGAGTGTTTGTTGATGAGTGTGTTTGTTAGAGGGAGCAGAGGGTGGGTGAATATTGGGCATCAGCTGGGCCCTCTTCATTCCTCGCTGACTGACAGAATAAGTGTGCAAGTGCTGCAGTTATTATGGGGTGTATGGAGAACTGCGGCAGAATGATCACTGAGTACTTTGTGCTGAGATCAGAGACAGAACTGAGAGTACTGTGGTTCAAGAGCTTCTGGAAAGAAAACACATTAGCATATGATCATTCACTTATTGACAGATGAGTGTGTGGTGTGTGTTTTCAGTCTTCCTTCCTTTCAAGATTGATGAATTGGTTAATTCCAGGGTAGATGACCATGAGTCACTGCCATTTGATGCACTGGAAACATTATAGTTCAAGTCACAGAGTGAGAAAATTATGACTCTATTCATGCATGTGACAGCATTTCTCTGGGCATAAGTTAATAAACCCTGTCAAAACCAGAATAGAATAAATCCAACTTTCTTCCTGCTGTGTTATGTGCTTGATGAAGCCTTGCCACATAGATGTGTGTTTGCACTGCATCTGTGCTGAGTAGTTTTTAGTGATTGTTGAAGGAAGTGCACAAATTCTGTTAAATGTTTGCCATGACAGTTAGGGAGAGAAATAATAGAGGCAGCTGGCATCCAGTTGTGAAATGCATATTCGTTTTCTGCATGATTTAATCAATAAAAACTGCAGATTTCATGAAAATATGTTGAAAACATTGACAATGAGTGCAGAAGCAGGCCTGTCGATCCCAAGATGCCATGTAAATGTCTAGCTGCATTAAATTGAATGGAATCTATACCGTTAGTCACTGTAGAAGGTTACTTGTGAGGTTGACTTCGCATTTCTGCTCAGCAACTCTTAATTTTGCTTGATGAAAGGACGTCTACATCTGTAGTGTTTCCTTAACATAGACCTTCCTTCATTGTGTTGCCATAGTGCCACATTGCCTTGCCTTAATTCAGTCAGTATCAGCCAATTCTGTTTTATATGCATACATTGGCCCATTTTCTGCATGCTTACAATAAATGAAAATGCTGATACAAGGAAGGAAGGATACCTGAAACACACTGTGGCAAGTTAGCATCTGTTTTACTAGATTTATTGGCACTTTTTTAAGACCCCCCTTGTCATTTTCTTTCGTTTTTTTTTTAAATCTAGATACATCCAGGGAGAATCTTTCTACTTCTTGTGGTAGACAGACTCTAGAAGTATCCCATCTACCTGTAAGCATAAAGAAGTAAGACCTCAGGACTCGTATACACCAAACCAAAGTCAAGAACAAGCAATGAGGAAAGGGTTCCTTACTGCACAAGAAAACAGCCCTTAAACTCAAGGCACAGACCACATCTAAATACATACTCAGCATGGGACACCAGTAGATGAAAAAACAAAGCCATGTTTTTCATTATCAGTGGCTCATCTAAGAATACTGTGTGTAGTAATAGGATACAGCTAATAAGAACATTGTTGCAGGAGCAGCAGAGATAGAAAAGAAGAAGAAGGACAACTCATACTAAGTGGGTGAAATCATGAATTCTTCAGCTACTGTACTCTGAACAGCCTGTTAGAATGATCTGTATCACTACTAGAACAGATAGTGATTAAGCAGGTTGAGTTGGATAAAACAAAGTCACCACGGTTGGATAGTGCAGACAGTTGGATAGTTTGGTACACACACACACACAAAAAAAACAAAAAAAAAAAAACTGAAGAAACAGATGACACCAATGGTCCAGACACTCCAGGAATGTCTAGAGCGGCAGTGGGTGATGTTTAGTTTTGTGTATAAGGGCTGTTAGCTGTAACCTGTTCCACAGCACTCCAGTAAACAACACTTCATATTGTGTTCCCCTTTTAAGGGAGACTTGCCCTGAAAATCCAATCACCTAACTTTGATGACCATGAAATAGTTAGACCCCAAGTCCTGGGTCTTAGTCTATCCATCACCCCTTCAACATAAATGTATGCCTCTCTTAAAGAAATTAGCTGGGAATGTTAAAAAAGTATTTTAATGCCTATATTTTGCAATAAGTAGAGTGAATCTTTATGTTCGCTAGGATTGGTAAATTTGGACTGTCTTTCAGAAACAGTCATCATTCCCACCGAATACTGGTCCACGCTGAAGATGTGCAAACAAGGAGCAGCATTTTTCTTCTATTGTAAATAAAGCTACAGCAGTGAGAGAGTTTAATTTGGTTCATGGAAAGCCTTGAAACAAGTTGATTGATTATTTGTGAAATTATTTATCCCCAGTGGCTAGGAAATGGAAATGGCATTATGGAGTATTTCATGTCAGATTAAATTACTTGTTTAACTGGATTTATTTGTGGTCTAGACATGGTTTCTCCTCATGGACTGCATCATAAGAGGAATGTGTTTTACCTGCAGGGGTGGGGGCAGAGATAAAGAAGGCTAGGATGATAGCCTAATGGAGTGGATGAGCAACTGCATCGATGAGTCAGGATAAAGGGGTGGCAGTCATTTGATGAATGGATGATGGAAGGGGTTGAAGTGGGAGGAAGAGAGACATAAGATGATAGAGAGGAGTAGTCTTTGAAAGCTACATCATCTGGTGGCTGTTCATTTTATTTACCTTCAGGTCTATCCTCAAAGGGCATCTTTTTTTTTTTTTTCCAGCGCTTGAATGTTCCCTCCCTTTTACGCTCAGTTTGAGTTCTAACATTTACAAGATTCACCCCTTCTTTCATACCCTCTCTTTCTTTTCTGACTTCTGTCTGAACATCCACATTTCCTGTCTTTTGGCTTTTAGTTTGCACTTTGCAGCCCCCTTTCAAGCTCCCTCCTTCCTTCCATTTCCTTCCCTTTTCTCTTCTCTCATCATCTCATTTCTCCATCTCATCTTGTGCCATAATATGTGCTTCCATCACCTCTTACCCTGCCTTACCAGACTTTGTCTCTTATTTTCATTGTACTGCATTTGTCTAACTTCCCTGCCTTTCTAGCCGTCAAGCTTAATTCCTTCTCCTTCTCTATTTCCTCATTTCATCGTGACCTCTATCTCCCTCTCTCTTTGGCACCCCCCCTTCCAATAATAACCTTTCCTTCACTCCAATACTTTTCCTCTTCATGTTTCTCTACCTCTCTTATGTGAAGCGGTCCCTTGCCTCCTCTGGAGCTCCTTCTCTCTCTCATAAGCGGGGCAGGTGGCAGTGAGTACATGCTTTCAGTGGGACATGCCTGTGCTCAGATTTAAATAGATAATGGCAGAGCCTACTGCTTGTTGGGCCTTTTGAATAATGCAGGAGATCCTGAAGGCATTGTTGCCAGGCATCACTGATGGTGACATGTATAAACCAGCTCACAAGCTTGCAATATTGATACCATGAGCGAAGAGGGAACCTTTTTTGCCCCTCCCTCCCCCATCCTCTTATAAGCCGGCTTTTACTTTGCACTTAAAGTTGACTTTTACTGGCAACTTGACTGCCATTCTAAGAAAAGTGGAAGCTTTAGTTGTTTCAGCATATGTCCATTAAGGATGCATTTTTTTCTACAGGTTTTGTAACAAAGATTCCTAGTTCTTGTAGGCAATGTGATACTTGTGCTTTAAGAGCAAAGGAGAAAGATGTGAGACAATGTTACTGCTATGAGTCTACAGAAACAGTGGATTGTTAGTTCAAGAAAGCATTCATTATGTATATATACGTTAGTGGTGTGTATCTTACTGTTTTTTAGGGTGTGATGGCCCTACCACCAGCTTAAGGCCCATTTATGCTCCCTTCCAAAGGTAAAAAGGGACGTCTGTTTCAAACGTTGTCATACGTCAACAAGCTCGTACATCCATGCATCTTTTATGTTGCCACTTTTGTTAAGTCAGTTCTTCCACTAGTGGGCAGTGCTAAGTTCAGAGTTCACTCCCGAGATCCGACATCAGTTACAGACATCATTTGGGATGGACCGCTTTAAAGTTATTTCCAACTGCCCAACTCACCCTTAACACTCGAATAGGCTTTCATCAAAAACTCGCAAAATTTCAACAGTTGTCCTCGTCTTCATTCTTTTACTGTTTTTTTTCCTTCCTTTTCGTCTTCTTTCTTGGTTTGTTTCTTTCGCTGGTTGCATGTCAGCTATATTGCTCAGCAATGCCCCCGCGATTTCCGCTGGTATTGCTCCGTTTTCTGCGTCAAGTGACAGATAGCTAAGCTCAGTGAAAACTGACCAAATTACGTGCATAACCGATGCAGAAGACGAACGAAACAGTTCGTCTGTCTGCGTATCCGTCTTCTGCGTCAAGCAAAAATGGACCTTTACGAGTTGGGTTTGATCTGATGTGATGCCATCTAATACAGTTTTAAACATAAATTAAAAATAGATATTTATTTTCTATTGTGTATGAGAACAAGCTATTTCTGTACATGTGGCATCGTTTAGCTACTTTCAACCAGGTATGTTTAACAACAAAACAAAGAATTGCTGAATCATTGCTTCTTTATAAGACAAGAAAATAATGTTTGATATGATTTCTGTTTCACGTTGTTCTTTATTTTGATATGCACGTCTGGCAGGTGTTTATTTACACCTCTCTATTCTAATGTAAAGTATCATGTGACCTAAGCAGTATCTCTTACCCACACCTTAGGTTTTTAAATCTTTTGCAATAAATTGGGACATAGATGCTGTTAGTATATTTGACATAAACAACTTGTAGCTAAGTTATGGATGAAAAAAGTCTTCAGTATCCTCATCTTTATCTTGTGTTGTCTGTGTTTATGCTCATGCCAGCTGTATTTTCATTTAAGGATTCATCATAAAGTGTCCCCAGGTAAGTATTCAGATGCTACTATTGTACTTATCTGATACTTGACAGACTTGCATCCAGTGTTCTGTCCTTATGAAAACCAAAAGATTTTTAGACTTTAGATTTCATGGTGCATTTTAAACTGTGTTAGCATTTTTTAACAGATAATTGTTTTTATCTTGCCAGCAATAATAAGTGTGGCTATATGTACCCCTTCCACTGTTCTGAGGGCATATGGTGTGCAGTTTCCACTAACTCGGTATGTGCCAGTTATATAATGATGCAAACCAAGTCTGACATTTACGCTGACGTCGACTTCCAAGTCTTGTTTGACTCTGTAAAGGATCTGCAGCAAAATTCAACTGGATTTTAAAGGCAGAATTAGAATAAGGCCAGCAACCATATATGAATCCTTTTATTCAAACTATGGGTCCCTATAGCCTAAAATTATATCATTATTGCTACAATCAGGTCAGATTCATATTGGTTTCTGCCAGAGACCTGCATGGGTTGATTGGTTGGTTGTTAATTATCTTTGAGTGTGAGCTTCGCTGTTGTATGTGTTAGCCCTGTGATGGACTTGTGACCCATCCGGCGGGGTGTAGCCTGCTTCTCACCCAGTGTCAGCAGGATAAAGCAAGTATATAAAAAGATTGTATGTATGAACTGACAAAAAGACCTTTTTTTTCTTTTTTGAATGAATTTGCCAATTTGAAGGAATTATTTATTACAGGAGATATTTCTGGAGGAGAACTGGGTGCTTCAGTTGAATGGTCTGAATCTGGTCTGCAGTGCTGCCAACAAATCATAGTTAAAAGAAGAAGAGTTGCATTACTCTATTTCTAATAGTAACAAATAACCCATGGTTTGCACTTGAAAGGAGTATTATTTCCTGTGTATTGTAGATAAAAATCCATTAAAGCCATAAATCAGAGAAAAGAAGATAATCTCTCTTGTCCAGCCTCTGCAGCAGGTTTCTAGCTGGCAGCAAGCGGTGGATGAACTTAGCTTCTTACTTTTACCTACCTATTAAATAACTCTGTCATTTGATCTCATGTTATGCTTTTATTACACATAATTACAGGAGTGACTGTTTAGCTGCATCGTTTTCCAGCAAGCCATCCTACTGATGACTGTTAGCACCGTCCATTCTGCCAGGATCATTACTTTTCTGGACTGGCAGGCTGCTCATCTCATCTGTGACTGGCAGCATTAGAATATTCAGATGTAACTTTCAATTAGGGCTGGGCGATGAAACAATCCCAAAATTAAACTACAATTAGTTTTCTGTTGATAAGCATGACACATTGTAAGTCAATCCATCTACAGAGCCAGCTGTGTATCCCTTAGCAGGCTGCATACAACTGGTGGTGACTGAAATTATAATATATCTTCCCAAACTGTCAAAGTAGTTGTCATAAAGGGCCAGACTACATTAGCTATATGGAAGTGGTTTGGATTCAGTAAAAATGATGACGAAAAGATTAATACAGTGAGTAAACTTTGGTGTTGGTTGGTCAACATCCAACTAGGAAACACATTTAATTAATTTAATTACCTTAAAAGGTATCACCCAAGTAAATATGTGGAAAGCATGAAAATGTGTGTTGATGGAACAACACTGCTTCAGTTCTTTTTTCTGTCTTATTGCCCAGCCCCATTACAACGTGTCATTTCAGTTAAGAGAATGAAAAAAAACTTGACATAATGCATTTATGAGTCATGATTGACAGAAAGTGACTTTCTGTAGTCTTCCAGCTTTTTAATGTCTTAGTCTATTGGAAACTGTTGAGAAAAAAAATGGGATGGTCTTCAAAGGAAGAATGAGTGAAGCTGCAAAAAAGAAAATTATGTCCCATTGTCTTATTGCATCCTGCTGCATATGCACAGATTCTAGTGGAGAGATGGGAAAAATGAAGATCAAGGGAGTTTTGTTTGTGATCATATAAGTTTCTCTCTGGCTTGTTATTAATTTCTTTTCCTCCAAAGCCTTCTCCTTGTGAGTGCTCAGTACGTTTCAAGTTACAGGGTTGGTCCCTCAGGGGGATATTTTAGGGAGCTGTTTGCGTGTCGCTGCCTTTAACTGCCTGTCAGAAAAAATAAAGAAGGGTGGGAGATGGGAGATGAAAATGGAGGAAAGGTAAGACTAGACATTTTGATCAGTGGGGTACTGAGTCACATGAAGGTGTGATGGAGAGATTGGGACTTTGTGACAGGACACAGAAAGCAGGAGAAAGGAAGGCAACAAGACTGTGACTAAATGAAAGTTTATAGGAGTAATGGCTTGGCGGTCTTGTTCTTCTTAAGGTGTCAATCACACATGAAGGCGCATGTGTACAATATCTGTCTTCTTCTTCTCCCTTTCCCTGCTGTCTCTCTCTGGGGATGGGGGAGGCTCTGTCTTTGAGTCTGTGTGTAATCTGTGAGGTAGTAGAGGCAAAAATTCTGTCATATTTTGCCGTCAGAGGTGTGATACAGTGTATGCAGAAGTGTTAGCTGTCAGCGGTGTTCTTAGAAGCTGACAAATGAGGGGCTAGAAGCCCCACGTTTACTTTACTAATAATGCTGTTGCTTCCTCGTCATCACATTTTGTACATATTTCACTGGGTTGCATTACAGTGTCACACGTTCTTGTTATGCATGTCAGCTGATGTACATGACATTGACAGGTCATATACTCAATATTTATTTTAGTTTAATATTTTGTATAACCTGAAATGTACTTCTAAGCAAACACCTTTAATAAAAGAATATTAAACATTAGCATTAAACTGTCAAAATACAGATTTTATCTACCGGTGTTCCATATAAGGATGCCCGTATAGATTCAACAATTTCAGAGCAGCAATAGGATGCAAAAATAAGGAGTTCGCCACCAGTGTGTTGCCAGTTTTTTTTTATTAAAAAGGTATTAATAATTGTGCTCTGTACTGAATTCAGTTCTAATAAAAAACTGGTTAAATGTTTATTTGATAATGTGTCAATGGTCAAATAAAGTTTTTCAATGCAATTTTTTTAACCAGACATTGAATTTCTTGATCCAGTAAAATAAAATGTAGAGCTCTATTCAGGAGAAACATTAAGAGACACTTAAGTGACTGGATCTGTTGCAAACCATTAATGTGCTATTTGGTTTGATTTGGATACCTTCTCAAACATCCTCTATTCAGTTAGCAAACTATTAAAAGATTCTCCTGTTAGCTTGGAGTCCAGTGATAGTTAGCATTAAATCTAGCATTCATTAATATTTACCTAACATCATCCACCATCATCTGCTGAGCCTTAGAAACATGTAATGCTACATTAGTGACTGCACTGACTGGCTGACACCAACTTAAAATAACAAGTGCAGTTTAATCAGACTCTTGGGGGGGGCACCAAGATGGTTTGTACATAGAGTCTAGAATTTCCTGCTACGGCCCTGATTATACAGTAACTGCAAGTCAAATTTTCATTTGAGGCAAGTTTGGGTTGAATTAATCTCTCCTGGTGGATGACCAGAACCAGGAGCCAGTGCCAGGTGGGGCCCACAGATGTCACACAGCTCTGACCTGAATACATACAGTGGAGCAAAGGTCCAATAGCCTGACATGATACTTCAGGGACCCTGACCTATAGCTGGGGCGTGATGGTTAAAGCTAATGAGGAAATGGAGTGAATATGAACCCAGTGAGAAATTCAGACACTTTAACAAAGATTAACTTGTTTTGTCTAAGACAAATTCTGTTATTGGTTCTCTAGCATACACTGTAAATAATATAGCAGATTTTAATACAATACTTGACCCCTTACTGTAGAAACATTGGTGCAAATGCAGAGAAACCGAAAGGCACATAAATAAACAAATAAAATAAATAAATAAAAAGAGACAAGCTTCACAGAGTCACCACCTAGCAAGGTGCACACACAGTTACACTCATATTCCTACCAGTTTGACAGTTTGTTGCTTTCACTGGATCACTGTTGGGCTGCAGGACTGTGGCCATTAGAGACTAAGCACAAGCAGAGTTCTGGTAGCTGCAGCACCCACTAATAGAATACATTACCCCATTCCGGAGAGTGTGTGCGTGTGTGTGACTGTCTGTGTGTTAGCACATTCTATATTTTAATGTGTATATACTATTACCCAAGAGAAAAACATTCAGTGTATGTACAGTATATGTGACTGCACAGCACATTAAGCACATACCTCTTAATGCATGAATGAATGCACACCCTCATTCCTGTAAAGTTATTTGCCCCAGCTCATTCAGTGGCTGTTCATCTTATCCCATAGTTTACTTTCCTGAAGGAAGATTTGAAGGAACAATTTTAATAATCAGTTAGTGAATCAGTTGGTCGAATGTTATTTGTCTTGAAAAAAGAAAAAATGTGCCATTTTAGGGTCCTGGATATGTGAAAGATCCTTATTAAATCCCTAATCATGACAAATTGTTGAAATAAATGCACTATACCTCACATATTCAAGCTGATAATAGTCTTTTAGTCGAGTTTCAGTTGTATTTAGGGGCTGAATTATCTGATTGAGCTCTTTGTTACATGCTGAGAGCACACCCACATCAGTAAGCTGTTTTCTGCAACTCTTTAATCATTCAGTTGAATTTAAAAAGCACTTCTTCCTCAAATTGTTAGGTTTGCACAGGTTAAAAATAGTGTATTGCTGCTTGTGATGCTTCTTTTTGTGAACGCAGCCAGGAGTTAATTTATTGAAAGGGTTGTATTTAACTGTATGTGTGTGTGTCTCTGTGTGTACTTTGAAATTAAATCCCCATACTCATGTCTCTCATGTCTGTATGTAGCTCTGCCTCCAACATGTAGATTTCCCTTGTCACTCATTGTTGACCTTTTTTAAATTTGCCACTCTGTACTTGTGCCCTGTCGATCCATGTGTTCTTTTTCTTTCCTCTGCTCATTTTTCCCACTCTGTCGTCAGGGTCACTGATTCGGCCAGTTGGTTCTGAAGGGTATGGAAGTAGATGGACAAGGTGAGGGTCAAGGTAAAAACAACAGTTAGATGAGAAGAAAAAGCAAAATGTAAGGGTCAGAATGACGGAAAGCTTGGGGGATGGGGGATGAGCTCAGTATTTAGAGATTTAAAGGAGGTGTAGAATGAATCTAGAGGATTGTAGAGAGATGTGTCATGCTTAAGGGAAATATAGGTGTGATTTAAGGGTGACAGACATTGAATGTGAAGAGGTAAAGAAGAAAAAGAGAACACAAGATTGGGAACATGATGTTTTGATGGTATCTAGTAGACAATAAAGAGCTGTTGTCTCTTTCTTAATTATGTGGCAATAATTATTTTAAATGAAATGATGAGCAATTAAAATGATCTGAGCCGAAATGAAATTTTAATTACAAACTGACACGTTTTGAGTGATTGCTTCATTTTATTAGGCAACTTTATTTGCAGACTCCAGCTTAATATAAAGATTCTCTAAAGACGTTACAGCATTTCTTGTCAGTTTAACAAAAATTGATTTATCTAAAATTAACATACTCCATCTAAATGAATATGTAGTATTGAGCATGTTTCCTTGTAGCCCTGAATTTGTCACCCCCAACATTCGATAACTCTGAGCTCACTGCATTAGAGAACAGATAGAGAGAGATGATATTAAATTTCCCCCAAGAGAAAGGTAACTTTAGTGGATGCTGGGGGTAGAGGTGGGGATAAAATGCCATAATAACACCAATAACAGCAGCAGCATCAGCAGCAAAAACAATAAAGATTTTACACCTTTTAGCTTATCACAGCAGGAAATGTAGTGGTGCACCCAATAACCTAAAGAATGCTTGCATGTTGTTTAGGTACAAAAGCTCCAGGATCAGTGTGCTGTTTACATCAGTTCACTGTCATGGTTTCTACGTCAGTAAACCTAGCAATTTAAAAAGAATGTTTGACATGTTTAAATCAAACATATGTTTTTTCATCGTTAATAGTTATTTTTAGAGAAAAGAAAAGTTGAGTGGAAGGGGTAAAGGCAAAGAAGAGAGAGAACAGTTAAAGTAGGGTTAACAGGCAGAAGGTGGAAAGGTGAAGACAGAGACAGAGGCAGTGCCTGAAATCACAGTAATGATACTCATCAGTTAGCTGTATTAGCGGACTATACAATGGACTTATCAGACTGAGTCCTCTGTTAAATAACTGCATAATTTAATGGAAATGGCTAACTCACTGCGTACTCCATTATGAGGCAGTGAGTGATTTTAGATGCAGCAGGAAGAAATATGAGGGGAGGATGGATCATGGAGAGGGGGTGGTCAGGGGAAAGATGAGGTAAAGAATCTGGATAATACACAGGATAATAATCAGCGGTATAGTTAAAGAAGGTTGAAGAGCTCAAGGTGAAATAAGAGGCTGGCTCAGAGGAGAGATGGGAGTAAGAATATAGATAAAATACAGGATAATAATCAACGGGATAATTAGACAAGGTTGGAGAGCTGAAGGAGAAATAAGAGGCAGGCTCAGAGGAGAGATCATGGGATGAATCTGGATAGAACACAGGAAAATCAGAAGGATAATTGGAGGAGGGTGGAGAGTTGAAGGTAGCATAAGGGGCAGGCTTAGAGGATACATCGTGGGAGGAATCTAGATACAACAGAAAATTCAGACTGGTATTGAGTAAGTGTGGAGACTTGAATTTGACATTTCTCATGTTTCATAACTTTGACACCGCCCTCCCCTCCTTTTTATTTTCTTAGCTGCATTTTCTCACACTGCACATTTTCCTTTTGCAGCTGACTTTTCTTTGCTCCAAATCCTTTTTTTCCCCCTTATCCAGCTGCTTTTGCTCTAACTTAAGATATTTTTTTCTCTTCTGACAGCTGATTTCTATCCAAATGAAATTTCTTTTCTCCTGTTCTGGCTGATTAATCTAATCTTCCAGTTGTTTATATCTCCTGCTCCAAATAATTAATCTCTCTCTGAATTTCTATCTCTCTCTCTCTGTCTGTCTCTTTCTTTCTCTCGATTGCATAATATATGTAAAGTTTCTAATTTCCACTTTAATTTAAAACTTCCTCCCTCCTATTCCATTTCTTTTTTCTCCTTTTCTAGCATTTTCTTCTCCTGTTCAAGATATTTCTCTTCCCATAGTGGACTTCTTCTTTTACTCTATTATTATTTTTTTCCTGTTCTAGTTTCTTTTAGGTCATCACCTAGGTGTTCATGTCTTTACATTATCTATAAAAACATAAAAAAAACAAACAATCCAACCAACTGTCCAAACTGCACAGTAGCATGTGTTGTAACAATGTAATAATGTATAATAATTGTAATTCTAAACATGTCCCTTTGTATTGGTAATGTAGACAAACAGAAATGTAAGACAGCAGCAGTGAATGACAGTGAGGTAGAATTGTAATTGTCTGTCCTGATTTAGAAGTCCTAAATGCCTGAGGGTAAAAAAAAAAAAAAAAAAAAAAAATCCTCTTAAATCTGGCTAAATAGACAGTTGTTGGGGTAGAACAGGTCCTTGATAATGCAACTTGCTCTGGTCCTATATCTCCTGGTTTAAATGTCCTTCAGAGATGGCGGAGCTGAGCTGGTGCAGCTTTCCGCTGCTGGGATTACTCTCTATAGTCCCTTAATATCTTGGACACAACTGTTACACAGCCAGGTGAGACACTTTCCTCCACAGCACCAGAGTATAAAGTCCTTAATCACAAAGAGAGCCAAAACTTCCTCAGCTTTCTCAGCTAATACAACTGTTCTTTGTTTAATTTTGAACAAGGCTTGTATATGTATAGTTCATGTGAGGTCCTCAGGGATGTTAAAACCCAAATGTGGAAGCTGTACACCTGCAGACCCAGTTATGATGAGGGGCTGTATGGCCTTTGCTGCTTCCTACTAAAACCCTCCAGAAGCTCCTTGGTCTTGCTGACATTCAACTAAAGATGGTTCTCTTCACACCACAATGCAACATTCTCCACCTCCTGTGTGTAGACTGTCTCACCATTGCTGGAAATGTCTTAGCACCATAGTGTTGTCACTAAACTTGACAGTAAAACTGGAACTGCATGGCCATGCTATCATGGAGTGTACAGAGCAGAGGGCTGAGTACACATCCTTGAGGCACTCCTGCATGCACCATTCTCTGTATGATGCAGCTTTGTATGTGGCTGTATCACAAGTGCTGAGTCCAGCATTACAACCAACCACATCCAATGGTTGCATTGCGGATAAATCCATCTAACCACAGATTTTAGTTGGGAAATGTTTTTATTTTACCGTGGGAATGATTTCATTAACCAGTATGCAAAAAAATGCTGCAAACTCAGTGATCAGAAAGGTGTCAGAATGTGTTCCCAAAATTGGTTCTTCACTATGTTTGTCTTCTCCAATTCTCTGGTTAAACTTTGAATGTTTAACAACATCTGTTTCTGTGATATCTTTTTCTATGAATTTCCCACAGTTCATCTTGAATTTCCCTCTTTACTTGTCGTAAATTCTTTGTCTGTACTTGAAGTTCGCACCTTTTTTATAATTACTTCAGCGTTTTCTCAGTCTTCTTTTTTCCTGCTCGATTTCTTGTCAAATACATCTCTTTAATTTTTTAGGTTTGCTTTTTTGTCCTCCATTCCTTCCTTCTATTTATCTGAGGTTTACAAGGTAATAACCAATTAGCTGTGCTCATGTAGTGCATTTAACACACATTCACACAGACTTACTGATGTTTTTACAGATAACTCACAGCACAATTACAGCTGAACAGACCATTCAGCTGAGAACATGATGTTATTTAGACTTATGTCCCACAACCATAACTGCAAAGCTTACAAATTCAAAACTCTCAAGTTACAGACTCAACCTATCAGCCTATTGTTATGTGCAGCATTCAATAATGAATTCAGAAGTAGTGTATTTTATTATACATGTAATGCTATATTAACAGAAATTCATTAACTTTTGCTTCACAAACACTTCAAATGAATAAGCTGCTTTCCAGCAGTAGTAATTAAAATATTTCTTGTAAATCTCAATTTAAACATGAATGTAATGAAATTAAATATGCATTACAAAGGATGAAAAATTCAGAATTTATTTGTTGAAAGTAACAAACCAGCAGTATAAATTTCAAAGTTGTGTGAACCAGCCTTAGTTCTGAACTCAGGAGGAATGATATCTGATTTCCAGTCATCAGCCTTGTTTCCCTGTTCTAACAAACAAAAAGTAGGACTAAAATTTCTGGACATATTTTTTGTGAGAAGAGTAAATGATTGGAGAGAAAAATAAAGACAACAAACAATCAAATATGTGCAAATAATAATTTAATCTGAAATTCAACATTTTCAATTATTACATACAATTGTTTTTAGTAGGAGAAAAAGCGGTGTATAAACTTTAACAAGGCAATGGTAAATGGTCTTCCTTTATATGGTGCTTTATTGTACCTGGAATGATACCCAAAGCGCTTTACATCATACATCACATTCATGCACTGATAGCGGAAGCTGCCACGACCCCTCAAGAGCAATTAGGGGTTCGTGTCTTGCCCGAGGACGTCGTGACATGAACTTGACTTGGCCGAGGATCGAACCAGCAACCCTCAGGATGCAAGGCACTGCTCTGCCTTGCTGAACCATGCCGCCCACCTACACATGACATATTTAGCCTTTATAAAAGCGTTGTGCTATATCCCTGAACCCTCTGCTTGGTCGGGAATGTAGCACAATTACAATGCACAATTTGATAATGGTGAATTTTACAAGCTGGAGCTATACTAGCAGTAGCTAATGCTAAGGTTCATTAGCTAGCTCTGAAAATGATTATGTAGAACAAAACTAGCTGAAAGCCTAGGGATGATGCGCTAGTATGATTACACTGCACATGCACCACTACTGAGATATTTAGGTATTGTATTAGATTCACAACTCTGTTAATATACAATGAAATATGTTCAGCAGAGATCTTTAGATGTGCTAAACAGTTTTTCACATACAAAGATAACTGGATATGCATATGACCAGGGGACAAAAAGGCAATTAATAGTCGTTAGATTTTAATCAACTTCTTTAATAAATTCATGTTGTCATGATTTAAAAAAAAAATTGACTCAGTAATGAAATACTTGAATCATAGCATGCTATTGCATAGTAAAACTGTTTTGATATAGTTTTTTGAGGGGAATATAAACTCAAACTATTTCTCATTTTGTTCTTCTAAAATAAAGACACATCATACTATTTATTTACAGGAATGAAGGGTTTGATTCATTCAGAACATTTATTGGTTTGACATGTCTTGTAGAGAAATTTGCATCTGGATATTGCAATTTTTCAATATACCATATCTTATTTAAAATTTCTTTTTTTTTTTTTTGTGACGGCACAAAGTTCAATGACCTTTGTAGTCCATGATGATAGAGCTGTTGATGTAAACATCAAGGTCCAAACTAACAATGTAATCAGTTCCAGTCACAGTGCCACATTAGGCTAACTGCTAAATTCCCAAGTGAGTAATGGCTTGGCCTGATACAAATTTGAACTGCTAATGTATCTTCAAAGACAAATCTTTGGCGGTAAAATCTTTTGACTCATATATGTTTATGCTCTCTGTGAGGTTTTAAGAGATAGATCTTATGACACAAAATCTCAGTTTTGCATTTTGACTAATGAAGTGAGCGCTGCACAGGATCTCCGTCTGCTCTTTTACTTGGCTCCACAGTTTTCTTCTGCTCTTGGCCAAGGGTGATCCCCATGGAATTTTGAACAATTTCCATTAATCTTTTTAGGTGACTGGGAAAGTTAACTGCCTTGTCATCTCCGTTTAGGAGCTAGGCTCTACCAAACAAACTAGGCTGAGCACTGCTTTATGCTCCCTGACTGCAAACGCACCTCTTTGACGTTGCATAGAAATCTTTCTATAAATTCATTTTAAATCAAGCCAGACAAGCTATTCACTGTTGTTTCCAGTCTTTATGCAAAACAAAGATAGAAAGCGCACAACTGCTTTTCTCTCAAACCTGTGCTATTCTTTCAACCGTGACGTGAATGTGCTCGTGACCGCAGCCAACGTGGCTGTCAAACATAATCATATGGTCAATTTGAGGACAGGTAGTCTCCATGGGATTCATTTAGATCCTTCCAATGAAACAATAGTTTTTAAAGTGGTGGTCATTTGTCCTTGTTTCCACTCTACCCTTCTCTTTTTTCTTTCTCTCTCATTTCACATTCAGTGCAGCAATTCAGGTCTGTTCTAATTACCGGGGTCCAATTGGAATTGGCTTTTCAATTTTTTGACAAATCAGTGGTGGAAATCGCGAGGTGTCAGTTCCAGCTTTCCTTCACTGCTCAGCGGCCTCCTGGTACGACTTAATATGCCTGATACATTCTCCTCACTGCGGCAATGCTTTGCAATGCAATACGACTTGTAAGAAGGAGCTAAAAAAAAAAACAAAAAAAAAAATAAAACAAAAGACTATTATTGTAACAGTAAGTGTTAGGAGTTCAGTGTTTACACAACAGGTATCTAAATAATTGTGTGTGAGAGCGTAATCAGGTAAGGGATGTGTGGATGATCCATATGTTACAGAGAAAAACTGAGCGAGTACAGCAGACAGAGAGACGAAGGCATCTCAGGGAGGGATGGGAGTGGCAGAAAGAGCCAGGGCTTCTCTCTTCTGTCTTTCTTTTGGGTCCGCAGTGCAGGAGAAGAGAAGATTAAAGTGAAGACGATGCTTTTGAAGTTGGGCAATGTAGAAAAAGCAGCTGCTACACACATGAACAGACACGCACACATGCAGAGCAACTGCTTTCTTAGAGCTCTGTAAAGTAAGGGGCTATCAATGCAGCTCAAACTGCCTTTGATACACTGCCATCATGTGATTGTACACATAACATTCTTTTGACTGAGTGACAGGGAAAAAGAGAAACTTGGAAAAATATTTAATCCCATCTCCTATTCAAATGAGAGCGAGGTGGTAAAGGGGTCCTGTCTGAGTTACGTTAGGTTTTGTGGCCATTATGGGGGTTTGCAGCCACATTGAGACACTGACAGACCCTCAGTCTATAAATTTTCAGAGCCAGGAGTGACAACTTAATATTCACTTCAAGATTTAAGATCTTTATTGTCATTATGCAACCATAGCTAAATTTTGATGAGCTCTCGGCTTAAGCACACATAAATAAGAAAATAAAAATATAACAGGCACACATAAATAAGTAAAAAGATTTAAAATATATAAAAGGTATAAGAACACCTCTATATTTACAGAAAATGAGAAGGAGATCACAGCTGGAAATGTTTACAGTGCATGTGAATACAAGGAGTCAAGTAATTGTCCACTCACTCTTACCGGTATCCAGCGAAAGAGGCAAAAATATGAATCTGCTGCAGAAATGTCAAGAGGTAATTGTTGGAGTAATATTCTGACTGGTGAAATGTCAGTGCTACCCTCCCATAAGAGTGCAACCTGCACTAAAATGTCATTCATTACAAGCATATGGATGTTTCCTAAATCAATGGTAAACAAGGATCATCGACCATTTCATGTTAATCACTGGGTTCGTGCTTTAGCATGCATGATGCATTTTCATGTACCATTTGAGCACTTTCAGAGTAGGAAATGTGTGTATTCAAGCACATCCACAAGCGTCCGTGTGTGTGTGTGTGTGTTTATGTAGTCACATCAATTCCAAGCTTTCAAATCAAGCTTTCAAATCAATTTGCATTTAATGGACATTGGTATATGCCAAGCAGTCACGAAGAGTGATCAGGCTTATACTGTCACTGGGATCGCAGCCAAGTGCCCAAAGTGGGAAATTCCAATTAATATTGCTTATGACTCTCCAGAATAACTGTCCTATGTTCACAAAGAAATGTGCATTCACACACACACTTTATGGGAAAGAGCTGTCCAAAGTAACATCAGAAATGTGCAAGCCTCATAATGTGAATATATTGGAATTTAATGTCCTTGCCAAGTCGAATGGTTTCCCATTCAAAATTCTCTGAAGGCTGGTACAAGTGCACTCCATAGCTGCTTTCCCACTTGACCTAAAATTCCCCTGCCTTGCATGGGAGGAAATAGTGTGAGCCTTTCTTCTTTTCAGGCTTTATCCTTTTGCATCATGCCCATCATGCTCTTCTCTCAGACTCTCGAAGCCTCAAGACAGACAAAGATTTGACGAATTTACCTTCGCACACAGTATTTGGCCACTTAAATCCACATGTGTGTCTCAGTGCAATTTTTTTTAAAGCCTTTACCCTTACGTTCAATCTCCTTTCAAATATATTAATTGTCAGGGGTTTAGGTAGCATCCAACTATTTAAAAACTTGAGCTTGTTGTACCACTCTTTGCAAAGTTAGTTCACATCTGGTTGTGTTATAAAGATTTACTGCATGACTAAATGAATAGGGATATATTATCCAAACTAGTTAAAGACATTACTTTTTAGTATGAAATTACACCATCAATTAGCATGATTAGATGCACTGTTAAGTCAATCTACAATTAAAGTTCAACCTGGTCCTTGTTCCAGTATACATGCATTGGTGGATAATCAATTTATTCACCAATGCCAACATGCCATAGACTAAAACAAAAGTTCAAGGCCTTCTGTTGCTTCTAACTTTCTCTGTTAAAGATCATTTTGCATGTAATGCCAAGATTAGCTGAACAGATGGTGACTTAAATTACTCAAATGTTAATTTATCAGATGATAAAAGCAACAGTGTGGAAACGAATATAGCCTGAAGTTGTCATAGCGTCTAAACAGGCTTATTTTCAGCCACAATTTCTGTTGTCATGCTTCCTGACAAATAAAAATAGGGGGAATAAGTGAATGGGAGCAGCTTCGTTGGGGAATTAGTTGTAATAATATTAAGGGTTGGGCAACTTGAAGCAGTATTATTGTCTTAAAGCCTTCATTAATTGCATTTGACAATTATGTGATTGCATTTTCAACGCAGTTCTTTTCAAATTCCGTTGCTCATTGCTCTGAATGCATATTCAGACCATCCACAAGTCTCAAGATAGTTCGGCTTGGGATAGCCATCATTAACTATTAAAAGCATTGTTCATGTCAAGGTCTGTTTCTCTAAAGACTAAAAATCAAATATATAAGCGTATATGTCTATGTGTTCCTCCAGCGCTGCAGAATCTTCACTCTATACATGCTTGCTGAAAACTCATTAGCGAAGTACTGTTCTGGTTTTACAGAATTACTGCAGAAATGTTAGAGAAATGTTGAATAATAGACATGTAAACTTTTCTGTTTTTTACTCAACAATTGGCTGAGTTGAGCAACTTTTTGTGCCTCTCCAATGAAGGTTTGTGGACTTAAATTTGTACAGGAGTAGTCCCTTAACTTGCCTCTTATTCTTTTGATGTCTACAAATCCACCAAACAGCTTACATTAACCATGTTTGGTCAGTAAATGTTAGCTAACTGAGCTAATGCTAGCTTTGCAGACTGCCAGACAACAGAAAACAAAATGGTAAATGTAATGGTGTAAAAGGAAAAAAAAATGAGGCACCCTAATTCTAATTTTTCTCCATCCATCCATCCATCCATCCATCCATCCATCCATCCATCCATCCATCGCCCACCTGTCCATTATGCAGGCAGATGCATTATTTTTATATATGGACTCTGTGTAGTCAAAGTCAATGTCCTATTGTTTTTCTTTTCTTTTTTTTTGTACCAACGAAGATGCTGTCAATGCAACATACTCAGACTTCACAAACAAATAGATTTAAGGCCCTGGAAAACAATTTTTTCATCTTTAAACATCAAGAATCACTCCTAAAACAAGCAAGTAATGTTCAAGCTCTCCAGTTTGCTGCCTGTGGCTCTGAGAGTACCTACCTCGTATAGTGTATGCCAAGAGAAAAGTTGCTTGAATTATTGAAGGCGGCAAGAGTGATGAAAAGTGAAGAGGGAACTTGTGCATAAAGGAGTGATAAAAAGAAGTTGATGAACATAAGTGGTGGTGGTGAGAGGGAAGGAGACTCTTTGGGAGGGAGCTTACAGAACAAAGAAATGGAAGAGAGGGCGGAGATGCGAAAAGAGGCAGTGAGGGGAAGATAAGGGAGGAAGGAGAGGTTAAGAAAAGTAGAATTTGCAGATTTCCCTGTGGCTTGTTTGCATGCTGATGTAAAGAAGAAATGGCTAGATCAGCAGGAGATTTTACCTACACAGAGTCTAACTAGTTTTGGAAATACAGGCACGGCACACATATATAGAAGTACATGCCCAATGGGATTGGAAGAGATGAAAAGAACAGAAAACACAGAATGTACGCTAATATCTTCCTCTTGCTCAGGTTACAAAGCTCAATAGAGCTGCAAAGGCTGTGGGGCTTTTTGCTTTTGCTTTGTTAGTCATGTCAGTGTTTATGCTTGCAAACTTTTCTGTGCATGTGTACTTTGTATGAGTGGAGAGAGGGACTCCGTACAGTATTTGTGCCTGTGTGCTGTAAACTGGCAAATCTAGTGGGAGACTGACTTCCCTCGGTGCCGGCTTTGTAGCACTCAGCTGAACATGGCTGTGGATCAATGTCCTCTGCAACACACACATAAGCATACATGCACACGCATGCACACACACACACTTGGACTTGTTTACAGTTTAAACAGCAGGTGGCACAGATAACAGCCACTTAATCTGGAGCCATTTGGACTGCTGAGTGTGATACACAAAAGTTTTTTATTTTTTTTTATTTTTCCCCTCTATACTCCTTCCTTTCTTTTTATTATCTATCTATCTATCTATCTATCTATCTATCTATCTATCTATCTATCTATCTATCTATCTGTCTGTCTGTCTGTCTGTCTGTCTGTCTGTCTGTCTGTCTGTCTGTCTGTCTGTCTGTCTGTCTGTCTGGCTGGCATTCTTTAATATTTGTGGCTAGTTTAGAAGCTAGACTATTTAAGATGCTTCTGAATTGTAATTTAAAGTGTCCATGACATCATTTAGACGTTATTTAAGTTTGCAATTTGAAATAAGTGATTCTATGCAGTCATAAGTCAAACAGGCTTGTTTTCACGTGAATATCTGATGTTGATAAGACTGCCACGCCTGTGGCTGAGAAAACCCCCCGACCATGTTGTGACGTCAGCGGGAGAACAGCTAGCTGGCCATCTACAGGTCTGATGGAAGCGGTTGAAAACATGGATGATGGTTCCAGTACATCAAGTCTGGTTTGTGTGGTGGTACCATCAGCCAGTTCCAGTTTAGAAGAGTTTGGTGATGCTGAGGAATATGGTGGAGGACTGAATCGAACTCCTGCAGTGAGTCTGACTGAGTCGGAGAGTGATGGTGGACAGGCAAACATGCCTGCTACAACAGCAGTGGAAAACAGACAGCAGGGGAACAGATTGCTATCCTGTGTTACATACGTTACAAATAAATTATTTGTTTGTAAATGTAATTTATTTAAACTCAATTTTCAAATGAAGTCATAGCAGTGTATTTAAATGACATTAAAATTGAAATATTTAGCCTACCTGATACTGTGATGAGGATATAGTGTGTAAATAATGAAATTTTAGATGACTGTAGCCTAATTGTTATAATACAGACATTAAATAGTTGTACATTTGCTAGTAATCTGACCAGATCTTTTTTATTTATTTATTTATTTTTTTAGAACAACCAAGGTGGACATTTTGACCATTTTGAAATTTGCATATTTAATAACTTTGTCAAATAAAGCCTATAAAGCCTTGCTGGCCCCTGATTTCATGACTTTTCATTAAAACTAGTTTTAATATTTAGTATGTAAAGAACAGAGTAAATAAGATAATTTCTACCTTGCGTCAGCCAAAGGTGATGATTTAGACGCACAGGATTTTGCGCTCTTCTATTCCCAACGTTCTGGATTAGATCATGTAGAAGTATGCTGTAAAGGGTGGATGCAGAGATGGATTGATGCTGTATTTTACAACATACTGGACCATCATCAAGAAGTGCACTGAAACCCAAACAGCTTACAGGGGTTTTTCCAACAGCATGCAGAGGAATTCAAAGCTGCCTCTAACTCCCGAAAGGAGGCTGCACGAGGTATGGAGAGGCTGGAGGAAAAAATAAAAGAGAAAGAAAAGTCTGACACCGGCAGCAGGCAAAGCCATGCACAGATGCTGCAATGACTTTTATTTAGTTGTTTTAGCCCTATAGTAAAAAGTGTAGATTGTCATGACAGTATTGTCTAGCCTCACTCTAAATTTTGTAATGTTGTGTGGATATATCACTTCAGGTTTATTACCCCGCCCCTTTTTTGTATCAGGCTGCGCAAATTGAAGTTTAGATTATGTTTGTTTCTGTGAAAGGCAAGGCTACAAATGTTGCTTCATACTTCATTTTGTAAAACATTATTTGAACAGGGCTATAAGCTATCATACGCTAGTTATCATTTTAGCTATAAAGGGAATTGAAGTTTACATGTAGGTCAAAATTACCGCTGGTGGCCATATTAGTAGTCTAGATATAGAATTGTGACCGTTCTAGCTTTAAAATAAAAAGTTGATGCGGATGTGATGTTGGCAGTTGATAAGAAATAAAAACATTTTAAATATACATGGTTGTGGTTAGAAAACTTTATACACAATTTAAAAGTGAATGGTCATGGTTCTTGTCACCTAACTCATCGCTACTTAACACAAAACATCTAGTTATCAGTAAGTTGTTGTACAATTTTGAAGCCTATTCTACCCTATTCTATTCGGTAATTTCTGGAAAGAAGAAGTCCATGTTTATCCTGCTGTTACTGTTTACCAATACCCTTCATTGATTAATGTGGATGTGTGGCAAAGCTTCTCAAAATGTATTTTTTCTTTGACTGACAGTGTTACATTCACATAGTGAAAGCTGTCAGGCAGCTTGCATTAAATACTGACCAGCTGTGATGATACACACACAACACTCTTGTTGGGCTTCCTTTCAATCCCCAATACTGCACCACTAGCCAACACAGCAGGATTGCTTTCAAAACCCTGTGTGTGTTTAGGGGTTGGATTGGGGTTTGCATGTGGGCGTGTGTATGCATGTGCATGCATGCTTACACATCAAGTGTTTATTGGCAAGATGTTTCCCTCCCACATCTGCAGAGCTCTCATCCTCTAGGAAGCCTCGCTTGCTCTCATCAAGCCACATGAAAAAATAGGAAATGATTAAGGGTTGAATGGTATGAAGTAGAAAAGTACAGATGAGGTAGGAAGTACAGTGACACATAAAAGAGGGAAAGACTGAGAGAGATTGTGATCAAGCTTTAGCTAAAGTAAGGCATGTGGCACGGTGATGGCTCTACCGGTCACCATAGCAACCCTTTAAAGGCCGATCCCCAATGCAATTAGAGAGGCTTTGAGGCAGCCAGTTTGAGGGCACAGAGTATGAAAAATAATGGCAATAGAGAGTAGACAGACGTAAGGAAAACAACACAGCTGAATGAATGAAAACCAACCATTATGAGACCAAGTGTGTCAGTAATTGCATGGCGTAATTAAGGGGAGGTGTGTATTCCTCAACATTGGGTCCGGGAATTTTATTAATTACAATGCTGCTGGCAAGGCATGTTCATGAGATTTTGGTATTTGCAAAAAAAGGAATCATTAAAGGCTACATTTAGATACTACAGACCACAGAATGTAAACTTACACATAGCAGCGATACTTGAAGACAAGACAGAAGGGAAGAGAATGAGAAGGATAAAGTTCAATTCACATCAATGCAGAGGGGATAGAGTCTTGGCTCAAGCTGCCAAGGTGATATTATCAATGAAATTAAACCTTTGGAACTCTGAAGTTTTATTGCTGGCAATCCTCTCAAGTCCAATCTAAGCCCATTAGGTGCAAAAGAACACAATACATCTAGTCATTATGAGTTTCAATTTCTTTGGTAGACACAAGATTTGCAGCCTCATATGACAGTTAGTCTTTCATCTAAATGATCAGTTTAAACCATACCCATGCTGTGTGCAGCACTTGTGTTTGAAAAGAGGCGTGCATTTTTAATGATTCCTGAACCAGAAACCCACAACTCTCCTGTTAAGCATGTAATGAGACATGGTGTTTTAGCTATTGTTCCACATTTGTTTTCATTTGATAATAAATACTGTAACGAGTTAGCATTAACAATTATGTGTTCCAGTATCAGTTATTTTCATGGTTAAAGTGTTATGTCAAGAGAAGATATTGTGCTTTACCACTATGTCGCCACCATGGCAAGTTAATCTTCTGTTGGTGTTTATTGTATCTATTTTTATATTTTATTTTAAAAACAAATTCTGAGAAAATGCTTCACACATTCGGTTGAGTGAATCTTGAATTATTATAACCAACAAAGTTCTCCTATTAATCCAAAGTGAGGTAAAACTATTTACTTTTTACAAATGCTCTCTCAGTTACTAAAGATTCAAATGCTTTTTTCAGTGCCCTGCAGAAGCTTCTTTAGCAACCATAACAGCTCTGATTCTTCCAAGGTAAGTCTATGCAGGCACTGCAAGCCTGGATATGCACAGTTTATCCCTTTCTTCCTGGCACTGTTTCTTAAGCTCTGTCAGACTTGGAAGCACCTTTGAGTTGCCATACTTGGGTCTCTACAGATGTTGTAGGAGGTTTAAGCTTTGGCTGAGCCACTCATAGACCGCTGAAGACTTGTCCTAAAGCCTCTTCTGCCTTGTTTGGGCTACATGCTTTGGGCAACTTCTGTGCTGAAAGATGAAAAGTAACCACAGAGTTAGGTTGCTGCTCTCTCAATAACCTGTCAGTCTTTTATATTGATTTAGATTTATCCTTCAATTTGTCCTGCCCCTCTTTTAGAATCAGCCAGACATATTTTCAAACATGTCCTAACTTCTAGAAACATAAGATATTGTTAACATTGTATTTTGAACCTTCGCTTTAGCAAAGCATTTTTTCTTGTGCTCAGTCAGCCACAGCTCTTCCTGCTAACACAGAACCATTTAGCTGCATCAGTTGAAAGTATAGTTGCTTAAACCCAACAGGTCATTTAGTGTTTCTCTACCTGCAAGTTGACCTTGTAGCTAATTATATGGTCTTCAGTGTCTTTCATCCCCCTCAAACTGCAAGGTAGTTTTACTATGGGTGGTTAAACTAGACTCTGCTTAAGCTGGATTTATGCTCCATGTGGCCCCTGCGTACAGGTGGGCCAGCGTAGCTGACGCTTGGGAAATGTGCTCTCGCGCTCCAGTGTAGTAACAGCGTAGTGTTGTAGTGTCTGTTTTGCAATTGCCTCACAAATTCAGCAACAAGCTCCAGAAATCTGAAAAAATCTGAAGGACAAATCAAGCATACAGACTAAAGCATGAGAGAGTTAAAAGTTTGAAATTGCACAACGAACAGTACTTGCGTAATTAGGAAATATGAAAGTGTGTGAAACCTTCCATTTGTTGATGATGCTGTATATGTATCAGTGCAGCCTTTCAGAGAAGATATATTTTTTCCAGTTTTCCCCTACGATGATACACATTTTAGAAATTAAACTTTTAAAAAAGTAGGACTAACACTGTCGTGGCTTGGAGTGATACAAGATAAAAACACCTCTAAGTTATTTAGTTGGGAGAACTTTTTTTTTACTACTTGAAAGTCTGCCTGCAATAGTGGTGGAAATGTCTCAAGAGCAGCATGAAATACCCTCGATGGCGGCCTTCTGAGGAGTAAGCTCTGCTGCCTCCACATGCAGTGAGGTAACAGCAGCGCCATTCATGTGAGAAATAGTTGATAGGGAAGCGGCAAGGATATTTTTCACTGCACATCCAGGACAAATTGATGGCTTGTGTTGCAGCTATAGCCTACTGAGTGTTTATGATGTAGCATTTGCACTTCACTGGCCCGATCCTGTGACCCCCAGAGGGAATTGATTTCTGCCGCTCTGCTGCCCTTTTATGTCTCTATCGTTTCTCATTGTATCTCATTCTCTATTATTACACGGTTATTTTGCCTTTTCTCCCATAATTGCATCCCCATTCTGCTTATTTGTTTATTCATTTTGTACTTTCTTATTCACATATATGTCAGTTTCTTTAAGTTTCTGTGCTGTTTTTTAAAATTTTTTCCCCTTTATGTCATTTGCCCTTTTGCCCTCCTTGCTCCCTCTGGCTTCCTTGTCATGCCTGCTTGTTTTATTGCCTTATACAATATCTCAAGGCCCCCAGCTAGTCTTTGCTTGTCGATTCCTCTCTGGACGATCTCCTTAGTTTTATCTTTTGCCACTGTACTCAGTTTTTTTTCACTTTCTTCTTTCCATGTCTCCTGTGTTTACACCCTCCATCTGTCTTATCACTTGATCGTCTCCACTCAGTCTTCTCTCCCTGTTTGTCTTCCTCTTGTATTTTATTTCTTATTTCCAGCCCCTCCTCTATGTTTGCACCTTCTCGGCCAAGTGTTATCCCTGCCTCCTCTTCGCCGTCTGTCACTGTGTGCTGGGTCCTGTCCCTAGCCCAGAGCGTGGTTTACAAATGGATTATCTCTCCAAAGACACACATAAACCTCTCCATACTACTTTATTTTTTCAGCTTAAGCTATTTTCTAGCTGTCATTTTTGCAGATTGTTACTGGCAATACACACTGTATTTTTGCAACAGCTGATTCCTTTTTTTTAGGTGTCTATCCAAATGGCTCATCATCACTCTTGTGTGTTTTAATGATGAGATCTATGTGGTTAAAAGGAAGTTCATCTGTTTCATTTTTTGTCTGATTTCAATCACAAGTGATTAACATTACCATAATTTGACTTCCTTTTAAAAAATTTTTAACGCACTGTGTTCTCCAAAATGTTTCACCAGTTGGCAACTTCTCATATTCCAGATATATTAGTTTTCATGTTGAATTAAATGAAGGTATATCATTCAATCTGGGCTCAGATTTTGATGACTGTATTGGAAGGATTGTCAGGTGCTTTTTTAAGATATGCTTTTTGTAAAATAAATGATCATTTTCCCATTTTAAGTTTCTGGTAAAAGTTTCAGGTCAGTCACACATGACTGACATCTCCGAAAAAAAGTAGCCTGCCTGTTAACTTAAATTCTGACTCTAGTTGACCTTTCATTTTTCTCAAGAGGGTATATTAAAGACCAATTTCACAAGTAGTGACATCAGAGATTTGACTTGTGACCTGTTATGGATTGTTTTTATTGATTTTTTTTATATTGTTTTTCTTTTTTTCTCATATATGAGGTATCACCATATCTGACTTAAAGGCTATAAAATATGACTGTAAAGATTAAAAAGCTACACATGTTTGCAATAATCACTAAATGAGACATTAAAAACCAACTTTTCAATACTGAATTGAATTTTGACAAATGTCATCCCTGCATTTGTTCCTTCGAGGCTCTATGTATTGCCTTCAACAGGCTTCCTATAAAAGCTGACAAAGCCAGTGGTGTCACCCATTTGTTTGTGTAATACTGTACAATTTTGAAGCCTCCAGTGGTACTTCTTTTTTTATGTTGCTTTTGCAAGATCCAAGATAATGGGCACATTTGGGCCCAATTTGGGCTACTCTTGGCACTTATGGCTCAGTTACAGCACAAGTTTAGAAAAGCATGAAAGTGGATTGACAGAAAAGACAAAATAGAATTTATTAGGTGTTGGAGAAGAGCAAATTTTCTCCATCTAAATATAACAAAGTACTGCACATCTCAAACCTCATGAACTTAAAGTGGTTAGAGAAAATGCTGTAGCTAGAATAGATTTTTACACAGGTTCACATCTGCATAACATGGCTGCATTGTTTGGTGTTAGGCTATATTTCCTTAGTGAAAGAGCGTCCGTGCTGCACAGTTAATATGTTGCCACATGTCAGTAGAGGGATTGCCTTTCTCACATTTGAAATTCATTTGGTATATGAGTTTTGTTAGATAGTGAAAGTTTGTTCCTTCCCTGTCACTGCTTTCAGCAACTGTATTAAACCTAATGATGCTAACTGATGTTTTGCCTACTTTACCAACAAATAAAAGAAACCGTAAAATTAAAACTCCTGAACTGTCTCCTATGACTGCTATTGACCAGACAATAGGAGCTGGCTCCCTTGAAAATCTAACTGAGTAGCTGTTAAATGCTCCACTATGCTTAGGCTACTATTTAATAACTTTGACTGCTCTTTGATGTTAAAGTAATGAGTGTTTATAAAGGTTTTTCTTCTTTTTTTTTTTCTCTCAGACGTAGTGCCCAGTCAAATATGACACAATGACAAAAGTGAGAATGTACCAGAAGTAAAGTCTATGCAGCAAACAGTGAGTTAAAACGTCCCAAGGTTCTAGGTGAATCAGTAGATTTAAATAATAGGCTACAAACAGGTACAAAACCTCAGGTACCCCCACATCATGTTGTTTTTACATTGTCATCATAGATTATCAAATACATTTAGGAAGGTGAATTGTGTGCCAACTATAAAATTTACCAAAGAACTGGGTGACGAAAGGAAGGTAATGTTAGCATTAGCAGCTAACACAACTCTCAAATCGCATCATATTATACTAGCCATTAGCCTCATAGCATAATTGCCTAAGCCATATTTTGAGGTTTTATATGGAATTATGTTCAGTGACTCAGCAGTGTTGAGAGAACTGAATCAGGCAGATATTGCACTTTGGTTAATTAATTAATAATTTGGGAAATTATGCTATGAGGCTAATGCAATGTTGGTTATTGACATCATGCACGTTATTCATATCAAGGTACAAAACTTACACAAACATGCAACTGACCTTGAACTTTTAGAGAACACATATCAGTCTATAAAATGACCTGCCAACAACCCTTAGAACACTCAGGATGTTTTGATAATTTTTGCACTGCTAAATGAAATATGACATAAATATCATATGGTTTTTAAAGGATTTTACACGTAATTATCTCCCCTACATGACATGTCCTTAGCTTGCTTATCTTCAATTATAGTGATGCATGGTGCTGTTTAGGAATTGTTGTGCACTAGTTTAAGAAAGTCAAATACAATGGAGGATGCATTGTTTTCTATTTGTTTCTACAGCTAAAAAGATAGATGATACACCTATTTTTATTGATGATGAGTTTTTAAAAGAATCCTGCAAACACGAAAATGCAAGTTTCAAATTTGTGTGGTAGAGGATGTCAAAACAAAGCTGAGGGTGGAGTACCAGATGTCAATTTAGACACAGACAGGTGGAATATTCTCATAAGGAAATATATAGCAACAATTATCATATGTCACTGGTGTGGCATGGTTCTGTGGATTAGATGTGTCATTATCCATGTTTGGTAAAGGATGTGTAACATTTTCTGTGTTCAGATAACAGCTTGAAAAGAAAATAAGAAAGCTTTATGTTATTAAGTCTATTATTATGATTTTTTTTTTAATGTGACAGTCTATGCTTTAATTTCTTGTTGTAATATCTGTTTCATAACATTGTAGAGATCCATTGGTGCATGTTTGTGTAGGCAATCCAGCCAAATAGTCTTGCATTTTCTCACCTTAACATGTTACATACTAACAATCTAATGAGCTTTACTGATAAAGGAAACCTTTTAATCTGAGTATTTTGTTTAAGGTACACATGTGTTTTTCCCACTTGCTGTGTTTGGTTGCTGCTCCATCTTCTGTATATGAGGAGAGCAGTACATAATGATACAGAAAATCAAATGTTATGCAAAAAGAATGTTTTCAAAGATGTGAGACTTGGTGGAACAAGCTTCTTCCATAGTGCCTTAGTTTGTACATGTAAAGGGGGCAAGGGTGAGTCCTTGCAACATGCAGCATCCATAATATCTTTGTGTTATTACAGATTCATCCTGCATGCCATGCACACATCTGTTAGTTTTCTTCTCTCATGATTATTACATATTGCATGCATCAGAGGATGGATGGCATGCTACTGTAAGAAAGACATGGCTCAGGAAGCAGGAATTACAAAGAAAATGAAGAAGATGGATGGAGAAGTGTTCCAAAACAAACCACCTAGGAACAGAGGGGAGAAAAGACATGAGGGCTGTTTTGGAGTGATGGGCGGGACATTATAGGAGGACCAAATATCAAGGCCTATACACAGGTGCTGTGGTCACAGCTATAGACTGAGTGAGAGACAGAGACAGTGTGAAAAATTGATGTGCCCTACTTACAGCAGCTGAGCAGAGACAGGAGCAGCAGGCTGGGAGGCTGAAATGATGTCAGATTTTTTTTTTCTCTTTTTTTCCCCTTTCTTTTATGCATTACATCATGCCAATTACTTTTTGGGTGTGTGTGTGTGTGTGTGTGTGTGTGCCTGTAACTCATTTATGTCATGCTAACATGCACCTCTGCTTTGTTGCCCTGCTTTTTAATGTCTGCATGTGTGATTTAAACTAGCAGTTTCGTGCTGCTGTTGACCTATCAATTTTGCAGGCTGAGCTGTAAACTAGCCAAAATAAAAAGGATTTTTCTCTTTGCCGCACACGATCCACTCTGGAGGCCTGGGCCATGCAACTCTCATTAGTCCATATCGTGCTTTTCGGCAATGTTTAACCAGGTGGAGCCCTTTATCTGCTGCCCTCCTATTAAAACGAGGAGGATCAGAGGATCCTAGTCCCAGAAGGAGTCAGCAAAATGGAAACCACTACACGTTAATCAACACTGTCAAACTCCACAAAAGAACAACGAAGGAGCTGTGCCGCTTTAGCCCATTTACTCCAAGGAATATCTTAATGACCAAAAAGGATTTATGGGGGTTTACACTGCAGGCCACCAAGTGTTGAGCCTTTGAATTTATGCTGTTCTCAGCAACCATCTTAATGCAGTGTAGTGACCATGACTCACCTGAGGGTTGAGATTGCTCGCGCACAAAGCTTGCTCTTAGCATTTAACCCTCATTTTTTCACAGTTCAGATCGGTATGAATTAATTAAGGAAGTTAAGGTGCTTTAAAATGGTTATATCAATTAAACAAGACCATTGGATTTTCTTGCCACTTAAAAATAAAAAATTGCACATCAGGCCCTGTTGTTTTCATTTTATCTTTTTTTACCTGTTTTTTCCCCTATTGGCTTGATGTTTAATCCTCTCAGAACTATAAAAGATAAAATATTCATGTTTTATTGACAGGACAGCATTTGGATGTTACCATGGAGCTGATCTAAAACATGTGCCAGCATTTCATAATACTGTCTTAGCATATAGAATTTATAATGTGGTCACAGAGACAAAATCCATTTAGTGTCAGCTGAAATATAACTTATTAAACTGAAGTTTTTTGCATTTAAAAGGAAGCAAGTATAGGTTCACACTGCAGGGCATAATGCTCAATTTGGATTTTTTTGTGAAATGTGATTTTTTTGAGTTTTTGAGAGTTCCAATTAAATTAAACTTGTATGTGATCTCCTTTATGAACCTTATGCGCACCAAAAGTGTCCAGCATGCATAGAAGACATGATGACGTGACAGTAAGCATGTGTGTGACATCTTCGTGTTTGCAGTAAAAGCGGAGCATATGCTGCAATTTTAAAGTTATTGTCCAACCGTAGTCAGCACATTTTCAATGGCATTGTTTTAAGAAGGAGATTACAAAAGAGGAGAGCCGGATTTTTGGCCATGGCATTTTGTGATGCAGTGGCAGCAACGTCTGGGTACAGAGTTGCAGCCAGGAGTGGTGACAGAGTGTTGTGAGTGCCTTTACAGATAAAGAGTTTATAAACAATGTTGTGTATGACATGTAGGTTGGATTAATGCGACATGGCCGTTCAGATTGAAGTTGCATGGCAAAAGATGAGATATGTATTGTATTTAGGACCACATCTCCAAGCGGCCTGGGTTGCATTTGAAAAAATTGGATCCGTGTCATTCAGACTGTTATGAAAAGATCAGATACATATCGCACTGGGGAAAAAAATCTGATTTGGGTCACTTCAGCCTAGGCCAGTGTGAACCTATCCTAGCTAATATTCTTAAGTCACATGAAAGCTGTAGTTGGTTTGACAGATCTATGTGTCAAAAGTGGTGTATAGCCAGGGTTTCGGCCATGTAAATGATCGTGGCAAAGCTACCCATGTCAAATTTTTATGTTTAGTTTAACTTTTTTAGTTCCACTGATCTCAAACTGATTTTACCATACAGGGACTGGAGAGCCAGATAATCTAAAACAGAAAAATTTTAGCTAATCCTGGCAAGACAGTCATTGTGGTTTGGGACTGTGTTAAATAAGCACAGCTAGCATCCTGCTGTGACTTCATTTTTCCTATATGCCTTGCAGGTTTGCACTCAGTTCACTAATTATGGTGTTTCGGTTACAGTATGCCACTAAAATTCTTACACCATCTTTTCTGGGATGATGAAATTATAGTGTTACGAAATAAATGCAAACTTATCAAACATTTAAAGAATGTTGTCTATATTTGTTGAGCAATATTTTTAGCCAAAGTGAACACATGGTGTTGGCAATGGAAGATAAAAGCTATAATATGACATATAAGTGCTTCATATATCTGAAAAAAATCCAATATTGTGCAGCCATAGTTCACAGTTTTGTTTGAAAATGTTACATAAGAATTGACTTGGTATGTTTTACAAATAACAATGCATGGTATTTTATGTCTCCATGTGTGAGTGGGCCATCACAATAAGCGTAGGCTTCATGCTAATTCCCCAACAGCGAGAACCAGAGTGTCCTCTTCAGATGGACAAATAGTCATCAGTATCCACATCACTGAAATCAGCTTACATAAACCAGAAAATAATGGCATAGCAAATATGTAAAAAGTCCAGTTTTATTAACCCTTTTCCTGTCTGATTCAGAGTAAAATGAGGCATTATCAAACCAAAATCGGTAATCTACTTTGGTAGTATTAGTCAGAGGTTGGCTAATGGAAACACACTGATAAAACATTACAAATAGGAAGACATCAGTATTTATTTTTCCAATTTTCCATTTTTAATCTCTAACATGCAGAACCTGAACTGCTTATCTAGAATCAACTTACAAGTTCATTAGATAGAATATAAACTTGGGTGATTGAGAAGATGATTATGGCACCTGTTGTTCCCTCTGTAAGTCTTTATCTGTACTTTATGTTTGTCCATCTGTCTCCCTTTCACAGCACTCACTAAATAGCCTCATTTTTCTGATTGTGCAAGGCATGCTGGGTAATTGAAAGGGAGCAACTGGCACAAGCCAAACAGATGGAGATGTAGTGTGTGTGTGTGTGTGTGTGTGTGTGTGTGTGTGTGTGGCAGGAGTCAAACGGCTGTGGATTTATCAATTTCTCAACGAAAGCCAAAATGCAACGCTCGCCAAATTCCTCTCTGTCTCTCACAAACACACAATCACAGTCTAGCACATTTAGTCTCATATCTTCATTTGTCCCCTTTCCATTTTGCCCATATTTTTTCATCTGTAGGTGACTTTTTTTTGGACTTTTTGGATGCTCTTTACTGTTTTGTCACTGCTGACAAAAGAGGCTGAGGTAGCATTACCTGTGACAAATGTATTTTACTCAGTCCCTCTTCCAAGTACTTCCACATGTTAAACACTATTGGAAAGCTAAGATTCTTATTGATGTATACCATTCCAGGCTACAATTAAAATCTTAAATTCAGTAAACACAGATTTCTGACCAGTCACCAATGAAATTTATCTTTGAAGCCATATTATACGCCAGTATTAGATGATACAGCAATTATATACTATCCTGCTACATCAGCAAGGGTCCTTTTAATTAGTTGGGCCACAACAAGTCTTTTATCCATAAAAACCTGTTTTAGCAAAAGTTCAAGGATTTTAGGGGTTAAATTGCGCAGTTTTAAAGTAAAACTTTAAGCTCTGTTTTTCTATTAACCTGCTACATGAAGAAAGTAAAAGTAAAAGTACTCATAAATTCAGTAAGAACTCCACAGGTGTAAGACCAAATTGAGCCACTCTAAACTTTATAGATAAGAGACTTTTCAATGAATTCTTAAACTCAGTAACACAAATGTTAATGGCTGTTTCCTTAATCTGATTGGAAGCTTTATTAAAGTCTGAACTATCTTTTTATTTTTATCAAACGTTCATCATTTAACTAAAATACACATCTGTCTATGGCAAAATATTAAAAACTTTTCCTGGACAATCTCTGATTTTCATACAGACACATCTTAAAACAAAGAACTACGATTTTTGTTTTTCTGTTAATTAAAACTAGAAATGAATTTGGGACGTTTGAACATGTGAATATTGTGGAGCAAGAGCAGTGAACTTCATGTCTTGTGGAAAACAGCTGCTCTGTTTTTCTGATAGGGTGCCAAACTCCCATCCACCCCTGCAAATTTATTGGTGCTTCTACACATTTTTCATCTGATGTTCACTAATTTTCCAAAACAAATTCTCTTATTAACTCCCAATGAAAAACTTTTTCTCTAACATGTAGCTACCATGGCTCAGTGTGTGTAAATTTTAAGCAAGAGTCTGAAATATTTAAGACTAATTTGCTCATTTTTAAGGACAGAACCCACTAATCCTGACCTTTCTAGGACTATAGCAGCATTTCATAAGAAACCATCATGCCACCATGATCAATGTAGCCACATGGGGTTTTTAAAAGGTTGGAGAACTACTGCCATTCAATGCAGTTTGCTGCTGCATCCAGAAATGTAACCTGAAACTGTATTACACAAGGAGGAAGCCATATATTGGTTCTAAGCAGAAACATTGCTGTGTTCTCTGGGCCCAAATAGTCAGATGGTCAATGAGAAAAAAAAGTCTAGTTTTATAATCTACAAAGATGAGACAGACCATTGAAACTGTTACCAGACAAAGATCCAAAAGCAACTACTGTGAAATAGGTGTATCCGTGTTCATTACACTGGTGACTTGCCAGTGTGTGAAGAAGCCACTGGTGTATGGCCAGTCAACAGATTCAGCTGAAGTCACTTTCAAACTGTGAAAGAGTCATTGATCGACATATTGGAATTTTTATAGACATATACAACCATCAAGATGACACCTTTTCCAGGAAGTCCTTAGCTATTAAAGCAGAACAATACCAGACGGTCTGTATAACTTCCAAGAGCATGGTTTTATAGACTCAGACTGTTTTCTCAGACAGTCAGGAAAGCATGACCATAGACTGAAAAGCAGCTGAAAGTTTGGATTAAACCAAAGTTATTTTTTATGTCAAAATGATTAAATGACTAAATATAATATAATATAATATAATATAATATAATATAATATAATATAATATAATATAATATAATATAATGTGTTATTTTTTCCTGATTAGAAATAATTAATGACAAATTCCTTGTTGTTTCTTTACTGTGTAGTAGACCAGTGGTTCCCAACCAACCGACCCCTTCATGCAAATACTAAAAAGCCATGGACATCCTGCCCCACCCCGGGCTAAAATCATGGTTGGTTTTATAAATAATATTTATGTATTCTTAGTCCTGTCCTTCAAAAAAGTCAAATTACCAACATTTAACCTTAATTTCTTTTACTTAAAAAAGGGACAATGTGTGGATGTTATTCAGAGTGGCTTTGAATGTTCAGAGCCTCAGGGACTGAACATATTTTGGTCCAAGACCCCAGGTTGGGAGCCACTGTTGTAGATGATGTAAAAATGGTTATATTTGTTCAGTAGTTTGTGCAGCATTCCTCTTCATACAAACATCTCCAGCAGCTCCAGAGTTAGCCCCAGCACAGAACCAGCCTTCTTGATTAGTATGTTCAGTGTCTTTAAGTTTCTAGCTCTGATTTTACTGCCCCAACAGATGGCATCAAAACAGACTGCACCTTCCACAACAGATTTGTAGAAGACATTGAAGAATAGGTAGGTAAAATCTCAGCTTACTCAAGAAGTAATAAGAGTGTGTGTTGCATAAAGTTGCAACATTATTCTGACCAAATGGGTGTTTGTGTATGCATCTTTTTTGGTCATGCTACAACACACACTTGCAAGCAGACATTTTATTCAACAAGAAAAATGCTGTGATGCAAAGGAAATGTTGACAAATACAGGCACTGGATTTGAGAATTTTACTGGTTGACTGCTTCATTCCACAAAACATCTGTTCTCTGAAAACTAGAGGTCAGTTTTGCTGTAGCTGCATTAAATCACTAAGAAAGGCTCAGAAGAAACCGCTTCATCTCCACATCCTTTATAAGCTGCTGTCCTCTCCTTGACTGTTCATTTAAGGATTTAAAAGCTCTTCGTCCAAATAATCCAGTGTTTTCATAATCCTGCATGGATACTGAAGCATCCACTTACACACGCGTGCAAACTGACATCTGACATGTGTGTAGATGCAAATGCACTCACTCAGACATCTACCTGCTGTACCTGGCTGTACCTGTAAATGGTCTGTCAGTGAGTGACAATCATATACTGTCTTTATTGTGATCTTTATGGCTCCACTTTGGGCAGGATTTGTCACATGTGAATTGAATGTTTGAAAGTCTCTGACATCTCATGGGCTTGTTCCTCTTTTGTTTTTTTGGTTTTTTTGTTTTTTTTTTGTTAATTTATTCTAACTGTGCCTCATTCTTTTAAAAATTGAACAAAACAATAATAAATAAGATAAACAGAACTGCTATTTATCCTTACCTTTGTACATGGACATGACATGACTGTCTGCACTACCTTCCACTCTTGCAATTTGTGGAGCAGACAAAATTATTAAAAGTATGAATAATTTTGTGTAAGATTAGGATTTGCTGTTTATGTATGTGGAATGAAGTATACAAGCAATTATAATTACATAATAGTGTTATTAAAATGGGAGATGGATTTCAAATAACATTAACTCATTATTAAACCTACTCTTGGTTGTGGGTTAAAAAAAACCAAAGGAACAAAAACAAAAACAAACAAAAAAACGTTAAACTTAATCAAAAGTATCACCCACAACACATGAAAAGTTGCACAATATCATTTTCTACTTTTCACAATTCGCCTTCTTTTTTCTATATTATAAGATTACCATCATTCAACTGGAAACAAGAATAGTTTTACAATTAAACAACTTTTTTAGTTAAAGGCTTTGTTGCAGATGCGGTGAAGGACTCGCTTTGTTTACTTCACTAGAGGTGACTTTCTCTTTCTCTGCCCAGCTTAATTGTGGTTGAGAATGAGCCATTTGGCATTACACAAGAGATATTTTATTTTCTCTCTGTACTGTAGATTGGCTGAGCTTCATGGATAAAATGTTGGTATGTGGACAAAAACAAAGCTCAATATGTTTCAAAAAGACTCCAAAGTAAATTGAAGTCAAAGTCAAATGCTTTGAAAGCCATCTTTTAAGACTCCCTCATGCCATATTGCGCGTGGATAGAGGGAAGGGAAGTGTGCTGTTGTGTTTTTCTGTTTTACAGTTTATTTTGCTGTCTCGTACCTGTTAAGAGTTTTGCTATTTCAGAATCAAACTGGAGCCTGTCTGTTGACTGACAGAAATGCCAGACTATGAACATCTGCCCCCATACACACACTGACCGCAAAATAGCCCACCTATACCTAAAAAAAGGTAGTTTCAGTGTTGGAGCTTTAGGTTTAATTGGCCATGTGTCAGCAGTAGAACAAGGAGTGAGGATGAGTGGACAACTGGCGAGAGAAACTGCACCATCACCCTCCAAGCTTCTTCTGATGTTAAGAGATGTCGCAGCCAAAGATGTGTTGTCTGATTATCAGTACACCTTTAGTGTTCAGTGTTGCATGCAAGGGGGGAGAAAGCTGTGTTTCAGGGCCTTTTCTTGTCCTAGATATTAAACTTTATTCTCTTTTATTTAATACCTGGCTACTTCGTTCAATTAAAAACATAATGATCTCTATTTCATCTTTAGATCTAATGATTTGTCTACAAGGATTATGTGAGGAAGAAGGTAAATCTTAAAAAGAGACAAAGGTCAAATTTTCTAATTTTGTCAGTGGTAATTGTTGTGTTTTGGGGGCCTAGTAAAAGATTTGGAGGGTTTTTGTTGGTGAGTTGCATATTTGCAGTAGTAACTAAGATAAGCACTTTTATTATTTAGTCTTTAGCATCATTTCACTTTGTAAATGTTACTGAAGGGGGATAAAAAGCAGATAATATTAGTTGGCAAGTTAATTTTGTTGCTAGTAAGATATACCGTTACACAGTTTGTTAAAATCTTGTTACACTATCTCCATTTCATGAATGTCTGTGTTTGTGAAAAAAAGATGGTGCCAGCATTGAAATCCTGACAACGCCATGCTAGCAAAGCTAATGGCTGTGTCCGAATGTCCACCCTATACTTCCTAACCCCTCGTTTGCTACATAGGGCTGCACTGCATAGCACACTACATAGTGACTCAACCCACTTCAAGATGTCATTCCAAATCCAACCCAAAGTTGTGTGTAAATATTTTTATGTTTATTCCTTATGTTGTATTTTATTCTTTGTTTGTTTGCTTATAGGTAATTTCGCGCAGCTCAATTTTTTCACCTCCTTGCTCCATGTTGAGCTTCTGCCCGCAATGCATTGTGGTCTATATTGACCCATCTAGTGACCATCAATGCTCACTACTTTTCAAGATGCATTGTGGGTAATTTTGAGTGCCCTACTTTTTTCTCTCTGGACATTCAGACTCTCTGACAAAATGGCGTGACCCCTATACAGGGCACTATGTAGGGAGTAGGGTGCACATTAGGACACAGCCAATGTTTTTGACAACGTCCTGCTTGGAAGGTTTCAGTAAGGAAGATACTTAAATTAGTTGCTTGTGACAAAATAGGTTTCAAAAGGTTTATTCAAATGAGTAAACCTCTGTCTTTGCTTAATAAATGTTTGCAAATGTTAATGGATTATGAATAAAAGATAGTGTCAAACTCAAAAATGTTCTGCTAGCAAGAGTAAAAGTCTGTTAAAGGTAATATTTTTGATAATGTGCTGTTAACAAGGTTTTAGTTATGAGGTTACTTAGGTGCTAAAGGGATATCTGGTTCACCATGTTTATTCTAAAGGTCTCTTATCTTCATCTAAACGCTTGTGATTTGTTAATTAAATGGATGACAATGGTTAGTTAGTCCTGATAAATTTCTCCGTCCCTGAAACTGTCTGTTCCTTGAAAGAGAAACATAACATGAGCAGCTTGATAGTAAACTCTAGGTTTATTAAAGTTGAATAAAATAAAACAAAATAAAATAATTTTACATAGGACATCAGTGTTTTGAATGCTTTCACAATCCATTCTAGAGGGTTGTGCAGTGTGCAACAGCAATGTTAGGTGTTGATTTGATTGCATGACAGTCTCAGCATCTGAACACAAAGTTAGTTTTTGTAGTTATTTCTGTGTGTTTCTGCAGAAGCACAAAAGGGTAGGAAGGCTCCCTGTAGGAAAGACTCATTCCAAGGCCCTGACTGTCGATATTACAGCTACAAATCAGACCTCCCACACCGCTGAGAGCAGCAAATGGCACACACTCACACGCAGAAGCATGCTCACAGACTCCATTGACTAAGGGAAAGTTTTATTACCAATCTCTGTGTTACAGCTCCCCTGCTACAGCTTGAACTGTGCAAGAATATTTTCGATACATGCCTTGTATACCTACATGCATTATGTGTTTATGTATACACATACATTTTCATTAAATTATGTTTGTTTCTACACATGTGTTTTCTGTGCTTTGGTCTGTTTGCTCAGTTGGGAAAACAGATAGCACTCTCTCTGGACAGAGATGTGGAGCGTAGCAACGGAGGAAGCAAAAGTGCTTGTCATGCAACACGCTTTGACACTGCTGCCATTTACAGAGCATTTAAAATCTCCCAAAACCACTCAGAGCATTTGTAATATCCTGTGTGACATTTTGAATGTTTTGCTTTGGATTTGTGATGAGACACTAGTCTCAGCATTACATGATGATAATACAAAAATGTGCAAAATAAATGGCAAGTGATCTTAATTTATCCCATGCAAAGACATCTCACAATTCAAAATTTTAGTTTTGGATTTTTTTCTGAGTTCTCTGAGCTGTAACAATTGTTACTCAGCCCTCCACCAGATCACTGTAGAGTTGACAAATCTTCCAACTAAGTAATCAGGTGGTAGAAAAAAGGCACTTTGTCGTCATCATCTATCTGCTGTTCATATGGTAGACCACAGCTTACCTGACATTTTTCTCTGTTAGGAGAAAGGAGAAATACAGTGGGAAGATTGAAAAAAAAAGGTGCAACCAGCGGAGAGGGACTGAAAAAGACCACTGAGGCTCTTCTTACCTGTAAATGGGACCACACAGAGCAGGTGTGAGACAGAGTAACATCATAGCTGTGTCCTTTGAACGCACTGCTGAAAAGTTGTGAAGTCAGACATCTAGGCTAAATTTTTTACTCAAGCTTTTTATGAAAAAGCAAGGGAATGTCCAATAATATTTGATTTTACTTGGTTTCTCTTGAATCTTGTCCAAATGTGAGTCTTGACCATACGAGTTCTTTCAAATGGTAGTTATTTATTATAGACTGCATCAGAGTTGTAATTTCATCATGTCTGTGACCCTTAACACCAGAGATGAGTACATATGAATATAAAATCATTGGGTTATGTAGTTACAAACAATCCATTTGTTAGTAAAACAACGTGGACTGCTTTTCTTATACAGTAAATTCAAAAACATATATGTGAACACACAAACATACACACAAAACTCCTTTTCTTCCTGCAAATGCCTTTGAAAAAACTGTTATGCACTGAATTGAATGGTTTGTGTTTGTAACCTTTTTCCAGTATGAATTTAAATGCTCTCACATAGGGCTCCCTACAGCCTGGTCATACAGTGGCTTTCAAATGCATAATAAAATGCAGTTTTAAACAGAATAATTCATTGGCTGAAGAACTGGCAAAAACATGCCAAAGCCTTTGATTTCTATTCCTGGTCTAGGCTGCACTGTATGAAGGTTTCGTTGGTATGACGACACTTTTGCTTGAATGTTTGTGTACTGTATATGTGTGTTTGCGTGTGTGTGTGTGTGTGTGTGTGTGTGTGTGTGTGTGTGTGTGTGTGTGTGTGTGTGTGTGCGTGTGTCTGTACTACACTAACGTGACTAACCAGGCAAGGCATCTGTGAATTTAAAAATAAACCCCAAAATAACAAAAATCTTCATAAAGCGAAGTGAAAAGATCTGACTTTGTTCAGCTCCTCTGTTAGCTTATTGCTGCAAAGTGCTGTGATCCATGTGGAGGGAACTGGACTTTGTGGGAGGGAACTGGACTTTGTGGGAGTGTTTCTTGGTCATTTGTTTTGATAAGCTAATGAATTGTCAACTGAAATGGGTTTAACATGGTTTGGATGACTTTATCATGCTTAGAAAGGGTTTACTAGAGAGTTGTTTTCCAGTTGAAATGGATCAAACTTTATGATCCACTGTTAAATCTGCCTCTGCCTGCATTGCACGGTGCATGGAGAGGATCACAGGGATAACTCTATTAACCATAGAGGTGAGGCATCATACCAGGGTTGGGAGCGACAAGAATGTGTGAGATTCTTTAATCTGTTGCACCAGATGGTTATTACACAGAAACACCTACTGAGAAAGCATTTGTTTGGCAAAGGGCAAGTACTGTTATGAGAAATATGTAGCAGGAGATTAAATGAGTCATAATCAGAGTTAGGTTCTTTGGAATTTATTCTACTTTCAACTGTAGCTGTCTCCAGAAATTCTCTGTTGCTTAGTTATGTCTTGGTGTTAATTGATTTAGTTTTCAGGGATGTGTTTCATCTCTACATCTAGGCTGCGTCCAAAATCCAGTACTTGCTCTTTGAAATGCTGGATGTATAAGGAGATGCCATACACTCATTGGCCACTTTTTCAGTTACACCTGATCAGTTACATATTCATGTAAATAGCTAATCAGTCAATCACATGGAAACAAGATGTATTTAGGCATGCAGAAGTGGTCAAGATCATTTTCACACACGACCATTTTTAGGGTTTACAGAAAATGGTCTGAAAAAGAAAAAATATCCAGCAGGTGGCAGTTGCCTGAAAGAAAATGTATGGTTGATGTCAGAGGTCAAAGGAGAATGAGGTTACTGGTTGGAGATGACAGGAAGGCAACACAAAAATTTAAATAACCACTTGTTCCAACCAAGATATGCGGAATAGCATCACTGAATACACAACACATCCAACCATGAAGCTGAAGGACTAAAACAGCAGAAGATCACACCAGGTTCCACTCCTGTCCGCTAAAAACAGGAAAACTACAATTCACACAGATTCACCAAAAGTGGACATCAGATTGACATCAATTTAACTCTCAGGGATATTATCATTTGAATTTGTTGCGGAGCGCTGGAGAGGTAACAGAAAGCTGATGTTTGAGAATCTCAAACATGACAGGTGGGAAATAAGGAAGGCGTCTGCTGCACAAGCTTGTAGGCATAAATATTTAACCAGCTTTTCTTTTTAGTATTGATGTCAGGAAAGAGATATAAGAAGCTGGTAACATCTTCCAATCTAATCCAATTTATTTATGAAGCATATTTAAAACAAACAGCATTGTACCAAAGTGCTGTACAATCTTGTCTTACTGGTATTCAAACAAGAACCAAGAAGACAGTTTGCGTCCTCTCAGACGTTTTAGAGCATCACTACTTGCTACTGCAAGCAGATGGTCCAGAAGACAAAGGCTTGGCATAGAAACAGATGATACTTGTAGAAACATTCATCAACTATCTCTGAGATGAATTCTGAAAAAAAATGTCTGCAGTTCCCTCATCAAAGTCAGCAGGGCTTCAAAGTGTTTGCAGCTTCTTTAACTAAAAAACAACACTGAACATTTTAATTGCAGAAAAGGCGAAAACAGTTTTGTTTTGCTTTGAATTCAGGGTTAATTTAACTTGGACAAGCTAAACAAAGCAACATTTTACTTCCGTAGAGTTAAAGGGGGCAAATAAAGGACTTTCTGAGGATGAAGGAGTAGAGAAAAAGGATGGTATTGAGAGCAGGAGGAGCTATAAGCAAATGTTGAACGGAGAAAGACTGTAAGAGAGCAGATGGTTTCAGCGTTTTGCCCGAGGCACTTTATACTCAAAGAAATGACTACAAGGATGAAGAGAGATGGGCAGAGGTGAAACATTAACTACACATCTGTACTTTCTTTCCTCCAGTGCTTCGGAGGGGTAGAGAGTAAAGAGAATACTTGAGGAGTTTTGACAGGAATCACCATCACTGTGCTGCAGTGTTCACAACAATCACAGCTGACACATGGCATCCATCATTTCATGAAATGCCTCACCCATACACTTTCTCTCACAATTTGCTGAACCCACTGGATATTCTCATTTTTCTGTTCAACAGATGTGTGACAACCTTTGGACACATGCATATTTCAAAATATAGTTTTTGCCAGCCTTGTTGTCACCTCACCTAAAAGTACACTGTGGGCAAAAGCACACACAAACACACAGAGACCTATACTCTTCCCAGTTAAATGAATGGTGAATGATAGATGAGTGTGGCTCTTGGTTGTGTTGCCATATGTTTCGACACGAGAGAGAAAGAGTGGAGGCCTCGCGGTTCATTGAGCTTCGAGTCAATCACAGCATTCAGCTCACCTACTGTGTTCGCTCCACTGACACCTTGAAGGATGCCTGTGCATGCCTGGCTGTGTGTGCATGTTTGCTGAAGAAACCGCTGAGTACTTCCCAGTTTATACCGCTGGCATTAGATTGACCATCATTTCAAATATGGTAATAAGTTGCAGCATTAGGTTGTAGTTTTCCCAGAAGTTGATATGAAGTCATTCGACTCTTCTCATTGAAAATCCCTCAGCGTTGTCACTGTCACACAGTCAATTTTCTCTAACTCGCTGTGGCACCATCTTCATCTCCCCGTGCACATGTGCAGCCTACCTACCTCTTCATCTCTATTACATGTCCCACCATTCTCTGTACACAGCGACAGCCATTCAAGACACAATTGCCATTGATCGTTTCATTCAGACATTTTGGCCTTTTTCCGAGAGTTCATTGCATTGCAAGCAAAATAAATAAATAAATAAATCAAAAAATCACAGAAATTACTTATCTTTCAGTAGATGCCACCTTTTATTAAAGAATGGACCTATAGAAGGGGACAGTATATATGATGGTAAGTAAACTGCACGGTTTAGACTAATTATTATTCATTCGTACTTTGCTCTATTTGCATCCAACATGCTTGAATCTTCTCAGATGACCCACACACAGTGTTATATAATGAAAAACTGTGACCAGCCAACCATCACACATAAACACACCAAATGCACACAAAAAGCCAGTCTCACCTACAACATAGCACAAAGCCGGTTTCAGGAAACTGTTTTCTGGTAGTTTGAGTGTGTGAAGTCTGTCTCCATTTCTTCATTTCACCCCTCCTCCTCATGAAGACTGGGAGATTACTGGAAGAGTGTCACGCTAAAAAGCCAGCAGACAGTTTTGCCCTTTACAACAAAGTATTGCTGCTAATTAGAGACTATGAGTATGTCACTGGACTTAAGTGTATGTTTCTGGTCATCCATGCATGGTTGCAGGAGCCTCTTTCATAGAAACGCTAGAGAGTGTTCGTTCCACTCATCATCTCAATGGGACCTTTGAGATCTGAACCCAGTTGTTGTGAGACCACGTCTCTGGACAGTCACATATGGAACGTCCTCATCAAGGACAGAGCATCAAACTTTGTCACATTTAACATCTTAATAAATATATATTAATTTATTATCTGTACCACTTTGTCCATTATGGGTTGTGTGAAGCTGGAGCCTAACCCAGCATTTATCAGGTAAGAGGCAGGGTACACCCTGGATAGACCACCAGTCCATCGCAGGGTCAATTCAGAAAGAGACAAACAACCATTCACACTCACACTCACACTCACTCCTAAGGAGAATTTAGAGTGACCAATTGACCTAACATGCATGTCCTTGGACGGTGGGAGAACACACACACACACACACACATATATATATATGTATATATACATATATATATATATATTTATACCTGTATATGTAAACAGAAATATTAAAAAGTACTTTTCAAATAAAATGTATGCGAAATTCATATAAAAATACACTAGAAAGTACACTATTTGTGTTTGAGATAGTTGAGTAGAAATATGATGTTGCCAAAAATAGCAATCGTCTAGTAAAATGCAAATAACTGACAAAAGGTGGGAGGACATAAATCAATTATATGTTTCTTCACTGGAAAATGATCCAACATGATCTCATTACGTCTCCTCTGGCACTGCTGACGACGTTCCTACATGTTTACATTGGCAGCATAATAATGTTTATGGTGATGATGATGCAGCTGTTAACTGGGATAATAAATGAAGGGGTTTGTATATCAAGTAAAAATGCTGAAAATCTGAAATCCGGATGAAATGTGTGGATGTGCCAAGACAAACATAACCTGTTATCCAAACAAGTTTTTGTAGCTGGTGATTTGATTCTTGGTCATTTCTTTCAGGGTGTTGTTTTACTGCTCCGTAGTTATGATTGGGTCTTTATTTGCATGCAGCTCTTGCTTCAAGTTGTTTGTCTTTTTTTGTTGTTATGCTAATGAGTTGAAGGAGATAACATGACCGTAGAGTCAGAATATGAACTAGTCTGTATACTTGAAATCCATAGTTTATATCACAGAAGACTGTATATCCATTTTCAAGCATCAGGGTCAGGGGTGCATGGATAAAACAAAAGATGGTTAGGTGTCATAATGTACATTTCAGTGAACCCAATTTTGCTTAAAGTCATTTTTATCACTCACTTTAACCTCCAAGAGTGAGCTTATCCAATGTTGGGAGTCTGTATACTTAAAACACCAAATCTCTGGAGGCGTCTTTGGATTGTGTAATACTGAGTCTGAAGCTTAAGTCTTTGATCTTTTGACTGTGTATCTGAACTGTATAAAATTAGGGCAACTTTTTGGAGAGTTTTTTTAAAAAAAAAAGAAAAGAAAACATTTGCTTAGCAATGCTAAGTCCATTAGTTTTGTTCAGAATTTAAGATTCAGAGATTAAGATTTGATTGATTCTAATAGGACAGGATTGTGTTTAGGCTTTTAATAGAAAGACCTTTTAATGTACTTCAAGATGAGATCTGTCTCACTGGATTCCATCACTGTGTCTGAGAGCACCCATAGCTTCCATTAAAGAAAGTACCTTGATGGAATAATAACAATTCCTTTTGGCGCTGCACCCCAAATGAGGATGTTGGGTGGTGTTTCACGCTTTACTCTTCCATCTGACTAGTCTACATTGTCACATACTTTTCCTAGTAAACGGACTGGAACTGCAATTCATTTTCACCAGATGGGAGGAAGACTGACATCATCACACACTGGCTCTATGAGGGTGTCCTTGGTGAAGTTTTATGTGAACCTGTTTCATCAGGAGCAACCTTGTCTCAGTTTGAAATGTCCACTGGTAGTCTCTCTCTTCTTTTTTTTTAATTCAAAACATCTGAAAGCAGGATTGGGCCTGAGTTAGAAAAAACAGACACTGCTTATGCCTTGCTTGACCCTTCCTGCACTATGTATATTTGATGGACTGGATCTCTCAAGGGTAAGTTATGGGTCAAGTTTACACACTCTCTACAGGGATCCACAAGCATACTCTCTGCTGGCACTCAGCCCATAACCTCAGGGCAAGGGAGGCAAGAAAGTCACTAAAAAAAGGGCAGAATCAGAGGAAAGATGATTTTTATTTAAATATACACTGTGAGAAATTGCAATATTCTAAATGCTATTTTATAGACTGATCATTGTCTCTTTCTCATGCCAACAACTTGGGATTATTTTTTCCTCCTTGATTTCACTCTCTTCTCCAAACCGATTAGCATTTGTATTTGTTTATTTTTTTTGAAAAACAGAATAGAAGAGTAGAAATGTCACGCTGAGATACACCCCTTGTGCACTGCATAGTAAATTGTGGTCTGTGCTGCTTGTGGGACTTGCTTTCCATTCAATGAAATAAAAAAGAAGAAGGGGGGAGGCTTTCTGTGCAGCATGCTTCAAGACCTGAACTTAATAACTTCATCATCGTGTTGCTGATTGTATTTTTCATAAGAGGATAACAACCTCTTAAACACTGCATTCTCTGTTGGTGGTGGATTTTTACTCATTCAACTGAAGTAATATAAAAAAATAATAATAACTAAAAATAATTAAATTAGTAATAATAAATTTTTATGGGGTGTTCTTTTGTAGTTTGATAAGGTTCAGGCAAATAAGGTATTTGGCTTCAAATTTAAGCAAAGATCTGTTGTCTGTTTGGAACTGCTGCATTTATATCTCCTCAGTAATTTGGCCTGTATTTAGGTACATTTATCTAGTTACCAGGATAGTAAACATAAAATGTCGGTGGCGCCTTTATGTGTCAGAAAATTATTTGTGTGGAACAAAGAAACACACAAGCATCTCTGTTGTTATGGTAACCAGTGTTATAGGTCCCACCCTGAACTTTTGAGTTAAGGTCAGAGATTTTACACCATTTTTTTTTATATGAGTATAAACATTCAGCACTGTTCTATGTCAGTGCTGGACTGCCTAAACTGTGATGTTATCCTAAACATCACCAAGTTACCACATGTAGTAACAGTTGGCAACAAAAAAAAGGGATCAATAAAGCAATAGAGAAATGATCCTGGATAGACCCTCACATCAAACCTCATTCGGACATTTACTTTGTCTGGTAACAAAGTAAATCTAATGTTAGAAATGAAGAGCAAATAGTGGTCCTATTCTTAAAGATGGGAACTAAAGACATGCTTCAATTCATTTTGTTGGAAGTAAAGATTATTTTAGGTTTATTGGAATTTATTAAGCCCTATGTTACAGTCCTGTCAAGAAAAAAACATTAGCACAAGAATGAAGACGCTGTATGATGATATTGTGTAAGTTTTGAAGGTAGAATCATTTTCAGTGATTTTAAATATTATCTTTGTTTTGTCTGTTATCTTTGGCTGTCTGGTGATAGCTTGGATTGAAAGGTCGTTGCAGTATATCTGTTGTGTTTTTGTCTTCTCTTTGTTCTTTCTGCTTTCCTTTTTGCTTCTTTTTGCTTTCTGCCTCCATTTTTCTGCCCCCTCTGGTCCGGTCCAGCAGGATTACATAGATTCCATGATTCAAAGTAAATAAATAACAGTAAATAAATAAATGAATCAGATTATCAAGAGGAGCCTTATACTCGTAAACCTCGCCTTTACAAAGCATACTTGTTGGGCACAACATTGCAACCAGACTATCATTCAGCTTGCTATGATGCTGGACAGGACAGGTTTAAAAATATTTGTATATATACATATATATATATATATATATTCTTTCTTTGAAGTTTCCATTGCTAGTTCAATGATTGACCAGTATTAGCCTTTATACAATCTTAAGTTCATTCACTTTGTGTGTCCACCATGACAAATAAGCTAATTGGCTTTCCACTTTCATTGTTTATTTTACATCCTCATGTGCCTCCATCACGTAAAATGATTTTAAGACGCTTTTGTTGTTTCACATAATTTTATACAAACTTGCTTGGTCGTACAGATGTACCCTATGTTTGTGTTACCATTTCAGAGGAAGATTCTCTTGCAAAAAGGATGTCAGTGAGTGCTCTGAGGAGACTGCAAGTTAGTGTTTGGGGATGGGCAGCAAGCAAAACCATATTATGCAAGGCTACATCTCCAAGGGTTTTACAGTACATGATTTGGCTTGGGTTGATAACTGTTCCAGGCAAGTTTTGCCAGGGCATGAGAAAAGCATGAATTTAAAACAAGTGGCTACATGCACAAACACACACTGCAGGCATAGACAATCAGTCCTGACAGCTTTCTGTAGCCAAACAAACCTTCTGTATTTGTTTCTAGAGAGGGATAATTAATCTCCCAAACAGATTCTGCCCTGGAATAAAACACAGACTCTCATGAGTTGTGACACGCACATACACACATGCAATGGCACGTCAGACCAGCATGTGTAACTGTAAAAATGTGCCTTTAGAACATACATGCACACTGTCAAGTATAAAAAAATTGATTAGTAAAATGCCACATGTCATTATGTTGGAAATTTAAAGTGTTTGAGGCAGAAATAATGGAGGGAGGGAATGACACATCGTTTGTGTCTCTTTGTGTGTGAATGTTTCCCGGTGTGTCGACACTTTGTTCCTGTGGAGTAGCTGACAGTGTGTGGATGTTCTAGCTCTGTTTAATGAGCAGATTTCTGGATTAACACAGTAAGATAATGAGAAACAGCATCACGGGATGAGATTAAGAGTGCCAAAACAGTGGTTCAAAATTTCAGCACCCTGCTAGCACATCAGACTTTTTCATAATGCAGAGACTTGCTTGTGGTCCAGAAAGCAAGCAGAAATAAACTATACCAACTGGCTTTGCTAATTCTCGCACCAATTTAAGTTCCTTAGACTCGAGTGCAAATTATATAGTCTAACTAAGCTTATCTTTAAGGTTACCATTAAGAACCATATTTTTCTGTTTTAGCAAGAGATTATATCAATAGAACAGAAGTCCCTACTTTACACAAAACACAAGACTTTCCGGCTAAGGTACTACCATTTCTAAAAAACTTGAATCATGACTGTATATTTTATACATAGGCACCCATCTAAAAGCTGAAAGTCAGCTGAGTTTAGGTTGCACAATTGTATTGAAACAGAAACGAAGACAAAATCCTTGGTTTTAAATCAGACTTACTGCTTCTACAATAACAAAAAGTCCAGCAACATTGCAATTTGGACTTAGCTCTGGTCTGGTGTGTGTGTTTGCAGAAACAGCTGTAGAAAAGAAATTATGGAAGATTGTGAGGCAGCTAATGATTCTAACTAGCTTTGTTAAAGCAGATGCCAGACTAGTTTCTATGTAAGCATTAAAAAAAGAATATGCTACATAATGATGGGGACACGTGATGAATGAAAGACTGGACAACAAATGTGGTTTAGTTCAGAGCAGTGATTGGATTGACAGAGTGTCTCTCTTTAGACTTTGGTTTTGGACTCTGTAATTCAGATTTCACACAAAGAGAGAAGGGAAACAAGGTATATGTTCTCTTTAATGAAAAACGAAAACAAGAAACAGAGGCAAGAGGTAGATAATGGCCACACTTCATTAAAAACACAGAGGAAGCGAAAGCAAAAGTTTCACGTTACTAAGTAACAAGGTAGGAGCTGCATGTAGCATCTGACAGTGTCTAAGAGAAAACATGCCCTTACTCAGCCTTTGCATAATAGCAAAAAAAGTATATAACACCAAAACAATCTTTATGAACCCCACCTCCCTCCTCCGCACCTGCTGCAATTGTGAATGCAACTTTAACGCCTTATCAAAGTTGCCAGGTAACATGTTGGTAACAGCAGCCCTTTTTTTGACACCAATGTTGCCATTTTATAAAGACTGGGTGAGATCTAACACCATGACTTAACAGGCAGAATGCTAAAGCAGCTAGCTTTATCAGATATCTTTATCTCTTTGTTTTTTTTTTTGTCTTTTTCCAGCTCTTAATAGAGCTTTGCCTTCGGTCTTAATGCTTTGAGATAGATTCCTTTAGATCACAACCACATATTACAACAGGAGCATCACAGAACAAATTCTAAACTAATCCCTGTATTGCTTTGGGGCTACAAGCCAAACAGTAAAGACGGCATAAAACAATTGCACAGCTTGCAGATGAGCCCCAGTGGGAGAGAAAATAAGTTGTCTCTCTTTTGACTTTGCTTCTTTATTATCTCTGTCCTTTTTTGTGTGACTGTGTGAAGTCTTGGTGACTTTCTATCTTCCTCTTTTTGTGTCTTCTAAATTTTAACAGCCCTATAAGCAGACATACAAAGCACACACAGCTAACGCACAGACACTGGCATTTCATACTTTCACTATTACTCAAGTGGCATTTTTCACATTTATTCACATTCATTCATTTATCATACTTTTCCCTGATTTCCTGACCCTTATTGTGTGTGTATGTTAGGGGTAGCAGAGCTGGAAAGAAAAATGAGTGTGAAATTAAAAAAATGTCTGAAATGTTAATGGTTGGGTGAAGCAGAGGGGAATCAATGGGGGAAAAAAGAGGAAAAAGACAAAGAGTTTGTATGTGTGCAGGTTAAAGCATCACCATGTCATTGCCGGGAGTGAACACACGGGCCACAGTGGTTTGATGTCAACGATCGCCACACACAGTCACACCAACACACACCAGGACATCATTACACCAGGCAATTAGTGCGAGGGATGTTGTGGAAGAGGATGGGAAGAAAGAAGATGAGAGGAAAATTTTACATTTTTCTCATTGTCAAAACTGTTAGTGGCTCTTTGCACCCATCCACCAATTAGTGTTTGGTTGTCCCTCACCTCTTCTCCTTTCTCTCCGCTGGGAGCCGTGCAGGTCTTCTTGACATTTACACTGCGATATTGCAGACTCTTCCCATTTAATTGGAAAATGCCGAATATACATGTGATTTGAAAATGTGAGTTTAAATATGATCAGTTTCCAAAATGCTGGCAGTCGATCACATTTAGCTTGATTTTATCTTCCACACATCAGTCAAGAAACATTGATTATCTGAGAGGAGCAGGCCACACCCCGTGAGAGAGATGCACTGGGTGTTTTTGTATCTGTGAGGCTCACTGTTGATTCATTTCATGTGGGTGTATGTTGAAAATGCAGCAGTTAACTAGTGACTTCCCAAAGCAGTGGCAACAGTGGCCTTTATCAGAGCTTGTGATTGAGTGTTTTACATGCTCCCCTGATTTGGGGAGCCTTCAATTTGCAAAAGGAATAGTCAAACCCAATGTGATGCCTCACATCCTCTTCTGTGATTCATGCATTTATATGTGGTATCCCTTTTTTGTCCCTCCTTCCTTTGCCTTAAAGGTCAGCTGGTTCACATGCTTTCATAAAAACACACAAATAAAAAGACAAATCCATATGGGCACACTGCAAATGACTGTTTAAATCAACTCCCCAAACAGGAGAGAGACGCGGGCAGTTTTGATGCTTGCTAAACTGTAATTAGACGCATAAACCTACGCGCATTATGCAAACAGTAATATGCAAATTGCAGCAGAGACAGTCAGTCCATGACGACTGTGACACCCAGTGGTTCTGCTAGTGCCAGCGATGATTTTTTAAATAACTAAAGATCAATTTCTCTATGCCTCTGTCTGTCGCTGACGTAAATGAGAAAGATGTAGAAATGTAAGAATAGTTAACCAGGTGTAAGTACAGTTTTTATCCTCATCCTCTCCCTCTTCTTCTTTATCTCTCTCTTTCTCTCCCCTCCCTCTTTCTGCCTCTTTCTTAATTCTTGTTATTGTAATGCGTCTGTTTGATGATACACTTTTTGATGATGTGCCCTTTTCCTCGAGAACATCTGACCACAAGTGCTGCTTGCTTCTTTGAATGGCTTTAAGCTCAATTAGCACCTGTGCATACATGTATTCACACAGGCATAGAAAAAAATCATTCACCATGCCACAAATTAGACTGAAACACACACACACACACATGCATGTACATACACCTGATTGGTGAAGCTAATTTGCCCAAGTGGACCAGAGTGAAAGGAATAATGAGGCTTTGATGACTTCAAGTGAAGAGATTCACTGAGATCATCTGTGACCTCGGTATGACCTCCTCCCTAGTATTGGCTCTGATTTGTTTACCTCCCCTTACACCAACTCCACTCCCCCATGGAAATCTGCTTTCCTGATTGGCTGATGCTTATTGTGCCAGATAGAGTGAAAGGAGAACTAATGTCGGGATTTCTCACAGTCTGCCAGTTGGGATGTGGCTCGGTCAGTCAAGCAGAGAAAACAGGATTTTGATGCTTTGAGAGAAAATCAACGGCTCATCCTTTTTAGCCTAAAAGCAATCCAAGGCACACTTGGAAATTGGTGTGTTTCTTGAGATTTCCTTTTGAAAGGCGCCTGAAATGATCAAATACACAGCGTATCATGTTATCCAAGAGGTACAAATAGGGCTAATATGAATGTTCCACTAGAGGGGTAACAGCCCTGGTAGCTTAAACTCTTAAACTGTATGAACATATATTAGCACTGAGGAAAAAACTGGGAATTCTATGTCCTGAAAGGCTGGAGTTTTTTTGTTTTTTTTTGTATGTATAGTAAAAAAGAAAAAAAAAACTGACTAAATGCAGTACTGTGTAAATCATACAACTTGCAATTTGCACTTTAACCTTCTGTAACATGCTTAGAATTAGTCAAAGATTGTACTTACTATAGGTGTAACCTTTCAAAAGCCTTTATGCTCCTCTTGAAACATTGTGTGAAACAGCAAATATGCATGATTATAGTTTCTAGAAACTAAAAATGTAAAATAACAGCATTTTTTCTGGCAATGAGATGAGTGTTTATTCATCACTTGAAGAGAGATCACTGAGAGCAATGGAATGCAGGAGTAAAATGGTTTATGAGTGTTACAATTTTCTAAAGGGTCAGTTTGATCATTTCTCAGTAACAGAAACTAAAATGTATGTTTGCATGTTTAAATTGAAGGTTAAACAGCAAAGAAAAAACAACTCAGAATTGCAGTCTAAGAAGTACAAGTAGAGCCATCACCCATCTTAGAGGTTAAGAAAATATATATATTTTTACTCAATGTTGTTGCAAAAACTGGGATTCTCTGCCAGTATTGAAGTTCAATTAACCTTGAGTGTGAGTTGATGAGGAGGTTTAGGATGGCACTGTAATCCCTGTGTCATATTACCAATACTGTGCCTCTAATGGACATCCTATTTCTTGCCTACAGAGTGACTCTCTGAAATTACCTCTCCTCGAGCATCTGAAGACACACGATTAAATACACACACACACACAATGGGGGAAAACAGCACTCATTGTTCATTTCTGACATCAGTTCATCGTCAGTATGTTTGTCTAATGATCCATGACGCACTAGCAAGCTTGAATCTGGGTTTCGGGTGAAGAGACAGGAATAAAAAAATTACACTTAAAAAATCACGTGTGTGCACACTTTAACTGTGTTCTGTCACCTATATGGACAAAACAACTCTTTTACAGTTTTGACTTAGACTAATCAAAAAGATGCTGCTTGTTTGGATACTCTGCAGAGACAAGGAACTATATTCACCATTAGCAAGTTTAGTCTTGGAAAATGTCCAAAATGGCTATCCATACAATGCAGCACAGGCCTATTCTTTTTCAAAAGACAAAATTAGATTCCAGGTTTTTTATATATAAATATATTTTTTAAATACTGTAGCCATGTTTTGCCCTATTGTTACTCATTGGTCTCTCCTTGTGTACAAGGAGAGCCAAAATGTTCACAGCAGCAAAAGAAAAGGCCAAATATTGGTGGTAAAGGCAGGGAAAAGACAAAGCGATGGGTTCAGAGGACATGTATTGGACATGGTTAAAGATTGATTGAAAGTGGACTGAAAGAAGAAGAAACACTCACTTATTGTGTCCAGCTGCTGCAAAGGAATCACTTAATGAGAACCAAGGGATCTTTAAGTGTAGAGGGAGGGAGAGAGTGGGGCAGAGCAGCTGAAATACTCTGAAAAATGGTAAGCTGTCAGCTGAGTACAGGAGGGAAAGTGGGGTTTTAAGTGTTGCTCTGTCCACTGGGAGTGTGAGTGTGTGAGTGCACCCATAAAGATGTATGACCGTGAAGCAAAAAGCTGCATCTGTGAAATGACATGCACATAACAAATGTGAGTCTTTACTTTCTTTTTTTTTTTATTACCATGGCTTTACATTTCCCTGAGACATCTGCTGGTGTGTCGTTTGGCCCTTTTACCAACCTTTCAACCACCCGTTGCCCTTCTTTCTTCTTCTGTTCAGCTCAGCTGTGCTGCCTCTGATTTATGCATGCAGTTTTGCCAGCTTTAAAGCACCACATCACTACAGCATCTCTCTGATGTGCAGTATGTCTCCAGGCATGGCCTGAACTAGTGCATTTATCTGATTTGTGTACAGTCAGAATACAATCTAAAAGTTATTAAAACAAGAGAGTAGGGCTGCTTGGATAACATGCAGGTGCCTGTTTGTGTTCAGGCTGTCTTTTGCCAAAACATGCGCTTGAACACATCGGAAAAGAAACTTACTTTATTCATACTCATATTTTTCCTAAAATTGTTGTTTTTGGCAAGTCTTTTTTTTTTTTTTTTGTGCTATGTGCCATCCTCATTCATATTCTACCAGTAACACATTTACTGATATTTACACATCTCAACAAGTCTCGCAAGTTTTCCATTTTGAAATAAATTGAAGGCTATTTAAATAGACTTTATGGTTGCCAAGATATACTCATTTCATTATTGGCATGCAAGTCCTATAAAAAATGTCTCAGGATTCGAAGGGATAAAAAAAGAAGCAAAAAAAAAAACAAAAAAAAAACAACGAAATAAAACAAAACAAAAAAACAAGTGTTGGGGTGGGAGAAATTTAGGATTTAAAGTAAGGTAAAAAAAAAAAAGAAATTTCACTCAAAAAGGTGATTGCAATTATCTTTTGATTTAAAAATGTGGTGTGGCTTTAATTCTGTGTATTTGAGGGGTCAATATGTGCAGAGGAGCTGAACTTTATCAATAGTTAAATGTGCTCCATGAGCTCCAATCTCTCAGATGACGCTGCATCAAGAACCTTCATTCATCAGTTTTTGAAATTTCCACAGGGGCAAAGGATTGTGTTTGGAAATGCTGGTCATGCTGTACATTATAGGGCTGCATTCACAGATTCCTTTTAATACTTTACTGTATGTAAACATTGTCCAGAGACAGAAATGTCCTGTCTGGGCTTGAAGTGGACATGTATAGTTAGTTTGGTCAGACCAATCCTTATTCCAGACCTTTATTTTATATTTTTTAAGAAGAAATGAACATAAAGTGTGTGTGAAAAGGTCAAAATATTCATAAATTTGTGTCACATATAACATAACTTTTTTCTCATTGTTCAGAGGGTAAAAATTTTGTCCACCGTTGCTGATTTAGGATCACAAGTTCATTAAAAGGTTAAAAACTTATCTGTTGACGGTATGAAGCCATGTTTAAGCAGCAAACGACCTATATTTTCCCCCAGGTCATCAAGACCCCCACCCCCTGCAGCAGCTCCAAGCCCTGCCTCCTCTTTAAAAACTAGTGCTTTAAAGCATTTTTTTTCTTTCATTCCATTTCATCATCTGTTCCTTTACATCTACATCTGCCTTTGTACATCTCGAGGGAAAAGTCAGCATTCCTCCTTCTCTCCATATCTTGACTCTGCCATTCCCATACAGTCTGAACAGCTCTGTCATTTTTCTCACAGCTTAATCAGACGCTGTGCAGCAGGCAGGGTGCATCAAAAGTATGCACAATCTGCTGTTAATAGCATGATTCTGCCAGGAAGCGTGTGTGATGGGTATTATTCTTACCCATATGTTTCACTGAAAAATACACAGTTAGGACTTATACACAACTTCACAGTGAAAGAAATCCAAAACTGTATTTCCAGACATACATGCAACTCTTCATCTTTCCCCTTTAAGCTAACAGATTTTCCCCTATAGGGTGGATGGATAGAAATAGGGAAGAGATAGTGTTTGCAAAGCTGAAGTCAGTGTTCTGTTAATAGCATCTAATTGGAAATGACTGCTGTTAAAGAAGTTGCTTGGGTTGTGTGAGGCTAATCCTGTGAAAATCCTTAAGAAGTTATTAAAAATCTATGTGCTGTGTCCTAAATGTAGGACACTGGTTCGCAAACTGAACTAATCTTTCAGACTCTTGGGTTTAACAGTAGCCTTAAAGTTGAGCATATGAAACCACAATGCCTTTGACAAAAGCTCAAAAGTTGGGCAAAAATAACTTTAACATTATGAATATTTACGGGTCTCTTTTCCTGTTCATGACAGATTTAGCATCATGAGCTGGGCCATCAGGCAATGACTTTTTCCACATGTGGATAAATACAAAATGTAATGATTTTGTAAGTAATTTAAACTGTGAATCTAAATCAAAATAGCACAAAGGCGACATCTTCATTTAGTGACTCTGATATTTTTATGTTTTAGAAAAGCTACATGCCTGTAGATATGTCTGTGTTCTGTTTAAGTAACATTCAAGATAAGAATTTAACATCGATTCAATAGATGTTATGTTTTTTTGGCTGTTTTCCAGGAAAACAGTGCTGCTATAATATGTTTTAAATTAGCTGCAGAAAGGCCAGCAGTGTTTCTGGATCAGAAGTATTTGTGAGCACGAGCTGTGACTTCCACCACAGATTTATGTCTGCTTAAAAAAATAAAACAAAACAAAACAAAAGAAACAAAAACATGGTTATTTAGTACTGGTTTTCCACCTTGCCTTATTAGTTTAGAGATTTGTACTGATTTTCTTAATTTTTCTAGATATTAGGACCTTTTATTAGGAACACTTTTTTTTTCTCAGTTTCAACACATAAACCTTAAACATTATTCAAAAAACTTAATTAAAATTTAGGGTTTAACTAGCAGGCATATGAATGAAAATACTAGTTCTGCACTTCAAAACAAGATAGGGGTACACTGACTACTAACTGGTGAGGATTGTTATGTTAAAGTTGATAGAAATCTGCCAACTGCTGTTTTGTTTTTTTTGTTTTTGTTTTTTTTGTTAAAAAAAAAAAAATAACTATACGATACTTTAGTCCTGGCGCCAGGACAGAGAACCAGGGTGGGCAATAGATTACTGTGGGTGGGCCCCTTTCATGAAATGAATTTTGACTTTATAAGAGGACAAATTATAGTTTAATAATTCAATATTTGACACACGTCCAAGCAGATTAGGTATGGAATATAATTTTGTTTGAAGTTTTTTTTCTCTACTATTGAAAATAAAAATAATAATAATTTTTGCCAACACTTAAATTCAGATCCAGCAGATATCAGATGTAACATGACAGGTTTAACAGAAAATTGAGCATTGAATTTATGAATAAAATAGTCAATCATGTTCCAGCCACTCAACAAACTTCCACATCCCAGCCAAAGAGGAACCACGGTGGAACACTCAGTACGCTACTTACCTGCACAAGTTTGCCTCAGTTTGTCTTAGAGAAAGGCAACTAATAACTAATAAATGTAGATGATAGTGAAAAGTATATAAATCAAAATGAAAAGGCTGGATGGCAGGGCCTGGCTTGTGAATGGGTGGGCCTTGCCCACTTGGGCCTTCCCGTAGTGCTGGGTCTGAGATGCTATGATGGTTATAACTGCTCCTCACAGCAAAAATGTTCTTGGTATAAACCTTAGCTGGGGCCTTTCTGTGTGGAGTATGGATGGTCTTCCTTTACATTCGTGGGTTCTCTCCAGGCACTCTGACTCCCTCACACAACTGGTGTTTCTAAAGTCGTCGAATGAGTAAGTGTGAGGGTGAATAATTGCTTGTTTCTTTGTGTTGGCAGAGGTCTGGCAAACTGTCTAGGCTGTACCCTACTGGGTGTAGACAATGGATGGATGGATGGATGGATGGATGGATGGATGGATGGATGGATGGATTGACTTCTGAAGTTCAGACTGTATTGCCCGAGTATTTTGGAAACTGCTGATCTACTGTGATATCCAATTGATGAGTCTCAACATTCAGATGGTAGAGTAAGAATTTGGTGTGAAGAATAAAAACATGGACCCATCCTGCTTGTATCAACAGATAAAACTGCTGTTGGTAGTGAGGGGATATTTTCTTGGTACATTTTTAAACATGCATTGTACTGAACATGTTTAAACATGGCTTAGTACCAGCTAAACCACAACACCACAGCCTACCTGAGTATTATTGCTGACCTTGTCCATCCCTTTATGACCACAGTGTAACATCTTCTGATGGCTACGTTCAGCAGAATAATGCACCATGTTTCACCAGCTGGTTTCTTGAACATGACAACGGGTTAATTGTACTCCAGTGGCCTCCAGTCACCACATTTCAATCCAATAAAAGACCTTTGGGATGTTGAAACTATGTCATGAAGAATTAAAGCAGTTCTGAAAACAAAAGAGGGTCCAGCCTGGTAATAGCAAAACTGTACCAGTGAGTGTATATATGTATATATATATATATGTGCATACAGCATTGCTATGCCCTTTACTTTCAGGATCAATAAGCGCTAGTTTCAGGGTTATTAAAGTCATGCAGGGCTGTTGTGGTTTGCTGCCATGTCTATGGTCTCTTGCTGTGTCATGTTTGCGTCGGTCAGGCCTAACCTGTCCACTGCTGACCTGCTATGAACTGGCCTCACTGCACAGCCCAGTGGGGAGCCTTTGGTGCATGTCTGCCCCTAATTAATGCCTTCACTGCAGTCCTTGTTTGCCCAGCAGACGAAGAGAGGAAGTGAAAGAGAGAGAGCAAAAAAAAAAGGGAAAATCAAATATTGATTGTATTTGCATAAACTGCCGCAGTTGTTTAAAGCCCTGCATGACCCCACTTGCCTGGAAAAATAAAGACAGACCCAATGAGGAAGAAAAGAGGTGATTAGTCAAGTCAAGAGAATGCATGGCTCTCCTGCAATGCGACATAGCGTAGGCTTCTTAATCTCGCCGTCCCAAAGGCTACGCCACAACTTGTTCACTTTGTAATTTGCACCAATTATTGCTCCATTAGTAAGACCACTGTAGGGCGACAGAAGATAATGATACTTTTCTCTTGAGTTGGACATCAATATAATAGGTTGGATACAACACCTGAGGAGATGAAGTCACTTCAGTCGTAGCCTTTATATTAGCTTTGACTGCCCATAAATATAGCCTTTGAAAGGGCAATAGAATGCAGTGCAAGACAAGACAAAAACAGTGTTCTGTTTCTTTCCCATTATGACCCCTTTCCATCCCTGCTGCTCTTTCTGTATTTCTAACCATCTGTGACTTTTTTTTTTTTTGTTTCTTTTTGCAAACAAAAAGGGTTGAATTCAGGATTTTCTCTAATTCCATGAAGGTTTTTGAGTTGAGACACAATGTTTTAAGAAATTATTGTTGTTATAGTTACCGAGAATTGAGTCCCATTTAGTTCCTTGAAAGAAAGAAAAGACGCTACAATTTATGAATCTGGTAAGTTGTCATAGTCAGCGTCTTCAAAAAAAAAAAAAAAAAATAAGTTGAACTAGGAAATGATACTTCTCTATCATATGAAAATTTCAGCTCTGACCTTTGACATACTTGAACATCCTCCATGCTGTCCTTCCCGTGCAACAAGCTGTCATCAATTCCTGAGTTCAGCTGAAGGTAATGCTGTAAAAAAAAAAAAAAAAAATGAGGCACAACTTCCTCTGCCTCTGGATCAGCCTGTGTTTATGAGGATAATGAGGGTTTAAAGCTGAGTTGTGGATCTTTCTGCATATTAGAGGTTATGCAGAGGAGAGCTTTGAGTTTCACTATTATAATCATTGCTATCAAAGGACAGAACATTAAAGTCCAGCTATGCTGAAATAAAGACAAGAAACAACAAAACTCACAGACCAAGCCAGTCAAGATACCCAGGAAACAAAATACTTGGTAATCTACAAAAGTGCACTGAACACTGTCCTCTGCTAAAGCCAATGTCATATTTATCAATTTTAAGATTTTAAGGAAAGTGTCGTCTTAGACTTGGTAGTTTTCAGTCATTTTGCAGACAAATGAGCAAAGTCTGTACAACTGTTATTCATAGACCACTTGGCCAACATATCATTTATGAGTAATTTTGAAAAGTCAGTTTTACATATTGACAAATATTCCAACATCAGAATATTCTGTCATTGTAATGAGCACAACTAAATTATAATGCAAACCATTAAGTTTATATGTAAAAAATATTATTAATTACTTTAACATTTCTAGATGAGATTGTTTCCAAATTGAGATGGTAGAACAAAAAGAGACTCACAGTCCTCTGTGCATGCAAGGATGCGGATGGATTAGCATTGCCGCATTTCAGAAGTTAGCACTGGGCAACACAACTTTGAAAATTGGTTTCATGGATGAGATTAGACATGGACACAAAATGGGTACATAAAGAGCAAGGATCAGTAAAAGATATGTTGATCTCAACCCTTCCATTTCTAGAAAGTATGGCATAAACTTAAGATATAAAGCAAATGGGTTAATTATACATTAAAGGTTTGGAAGGTAATTGTTGAACTTACCTCTGTCTCTATCGAGGTCAAAAAAAATAATTACTACCTTTGACTTCCTGCCAGAAAAATGGAGAGTGGTTTCATGAAATGGGTGGAGACGAGCCTCACTACAATAAATCAATTATTCGGAGGAATGACTCGCAGGGATTTCTCACAACTTCAGCAAAAGTATGGCACTGATTTGAAGGATTTATTTAGATATTTTTAAATTTGACATTATCTAATGTCACACAAAGAGTGGGACAATATTAATGAAGTTCCATCTCATTTTAAACAATATTGGATTGGGATAGCTGAGAATAAAATGAACACTAAAAACAGCATCTCTTGTATATACAGTATGGTAGGATCTGCATGGATAGATCAGTGGATACGCTTCATGTGAAAGGTAAATGGGAACTTGAGGCTAACACCATAATTGCTGATGAGAAGTGGGAGAGTTCCTGAGAGCCCTGGCGGAAATATTTAAGCAGCCCAACTTGAAGAGAATTTAGCTGGAAGTTGACAGATATTTCAAAACCTCTTTGGTAATAGCTAGTTATGACAATAACAGTCCCCCCTGTGTTGGAGGGGTTGTGGAATGATAGGGGAACTTTCTCACATCTTCTAGGATTGCCCTAAACTGCAAAAATTCTGGGATAATGTGAAGCAACAAATAACAGAGACTGTGAATTTAAATAGACCATCGAAACCACAGCAACTAATTTTAGGTGCTTTATCGTTAACAGATTAAATAGTGTGTTTATGCTCAGGGGTTTTTTGCGACAATGGTCACAGTAAATATGCTTAAGCCTCATCCACCTACACTGGAGTAGTGGACCCAAAAATTTCAGGATGTAAACTGGATGGAACGCATAAATGCGAACCTTCGACTCCAGACGGACTTGTATCTTGAAAAAATTTTGAAAAGAAAATAATGTCTGTTCAACTGGGCTAGCTAAATCTATTTATGTTTTATCACTGTGGAAATAGCACTACTAACAAGAATATGTCTTTACCTCTTTAACTGTGTCAGTTTTATACCAATTTGTGTTTTTATATTTGTTATACTGTGTGAGACTCTGTCAAGCAACTTGTTTTAAGTTCAGAAAAAAAATAAATAAAAAAATATTTTTACACCGGTCCTGAATTTGGCTAAACACTGCACTTAGTGAAATAACCTGAACCTTTTAAATGACATTTTCATCTTAGTGTGAGGAGCTGCTGCATCAACAATTACTGAAAGAAAAGACAAGTCTAACAACAAACAAGAAAAAACTGCAGGGTAACATCCATTTCTGCCACATAAGTTGTAATTTGCGACTATGACTGACTTCAATGAAACAGAATTTCTGAGCAAACAAACTAGGATTTGATTAAGAAGGGCTGGTGTGACTGCACGCAAAGGCTGAGAACATACTTTTGTAACCTCACATTTGTGAAGGCAATCAGCTTTGTTATGAGCGTCATTGTTCACATACTTGTTTGTGTACTACGCTTGTTACCATAGGATTCAGTGTGAGTATGTGTAGAAATTATGCTTCAGACAATGACAACATACAGACAGTCATGATGCTTACATGACAATAAAAGCAAGTAGGTTTTCAGCCTAAGCCTTATTTAAGCCTTTTACAGAAATTTTCTGTTTATATTAATATATATATATATATATATATATATATATATATATATACACTATGGAAAAAGTCTACTTAACCTTATAATATGTCTAAGCAGAAAAAGTAGAGGCTAGACTGAATATGTCTAAAAAATAAGGAGTAACATTTAGTCAGAGACTGGGAAAGTGTGTGCAGGATTCTGCAGTATATTGTATGCCCTTCCAATAAATTGGGGGAAAAGAGAACAGCATTACAGTAAACCAAGCTACAGTTTTACTCAACATGTTTCTAGTATGGCTCTGTAACCACAGGAGAGATATGCTGCAGTAATTTTTGGTACTTCAATCCATAATTTTTAGTAGTACAAATATCTATATTTTTCTGAAGTTTTACATCATTAACTATTAGATGCACATCCACTAATTCTGTAGCAATCTCCACATTGGCATTGATCTCAAAGCAAGTAAATAAATATTAATCAACTATATCTGGCAACATTTTTTAATTTAAATTATTTATTTTTCTGTACTGATTTATGTTTAGAACACACCTGGGGCCATAGCACAGGCCTGCTGCATGTGTGTATCTGCACACTCTGTGCTCTACACGCATGCACCATTAGCATGCATGTAAGAGACCATATCTCTCCATGTTGTTCGTGTTTTCGTAGGAGTTTAACTTCATCTTTTCTGTATGACAGCCAGCAGAGCCGATCAGTGTCCACGCTGAGGGCTTTGTCACAGCTGACCTATATTAGATGAAAGCAGCTGGATCAGTGGCCTGCAGGGACAGCAAAAGAGTTGTGTTCTAATTATCTCTGCCGCTAGCTAGCGACACATCACACCCGCACATGCGTGTACGGCTGGCATAAACACACACACTTGCGTACAAATCAATGGGAGCTCCTGAGAGCATCTGCCGTGTTCTGCTTGATGAGGGCCAACGGTAGATCATATGTGGCAAAAATGTGTCACCTTATGTTTCACAGAGTGTATGAAAACCTTTTTGTGATGACTGTACCCTTCAGCCACGGGCTGCAACTGCACATCAAACAGCTCTTCTGTGTTTAGCAAGACACAATTATCAGGCAATCCCAGCTAAAATGAAATCAGGCTCCTGTTGTGGCATTTGGGAATCATAGGAATACATCTTGTTGTAGATGAGTCCTCACATGAATTCAAACAGTGTAAATGTAGACTGTATATTAGCAGCTGTTGCCATGGTGCCCAAAACTAACACACGCTGAGACTGACTGTTCACTTTAATGATGCACAGAATGAAAAAAAGCCCAGGGAGCTAACGCTAACAGCTAACAGTAATCACTGCACTAATTCTAAGGCTAATGGAAGGGTAATAAAGCATGTGGAACCCTGTGGCATCCTATAATGCAACCTCTGTTAGCTCACTAGCACTTAGCATTCAGCTCACACAAACATACCATAAGCGGATGTACAACAGTGTTCCAGCTTTTATCTTATTATCTCCATGTGAATGAACAAAGGTACAAACAGATGCTCTTACAGCAACTGACACAGTATCATTTTTGTTGCTTGCCTTGGTTTATGTGTGTGTTGTTTTTTGTTTTTTTTTCTTTCCTGAAGTCATTTCACACATTCTGCTACCTTAAGGAGGTAATTGGATACAGCACTCACTCATTTAAGCTGTTTTGGTCATCTCTTTCCCCCTCCTCTCTCTCTCTCTCTCTTTGTTTTTCTTTTTCTTTTGCTTCTATTTCTCCCAGTCCTTCACGCACAGACCTTTATCTCCATGGCTAATTTCACTCTATCTACTGTTCCCTCTCCTTCCTCTCTTTATATCTTCCTATCATCCCTCCATTTGGGGCTCTGAGGCCACAATGCACTTCAAACAGGGAGAGCCGAACTATTAGTCAGGCAGTCAGGGGAGCTTCTTGTTTGGGACCAGAAGGCACAGCCGCACATTTTCCACCACATTGCAGGCGCCGCCAGGGACCCATTTACAGGTCAGAGCTTACAGGGAGGGGTGCTTTTCCCATAACAGAGGGAGGGAGGTTACTGTAGAGCTGAGGTATAAAAGAAACAGAGATGGTTTCTTCCTGCCAGGTACAGTATAAGACAGTATGGTGCAGATGTGAACTTTTTTTTTGTCTAATTCAAGCAGCCCTCATGTTTTTATTTGTCTCTTCCATTCTACAGACTGATCGGAACTGAGCTGCCCTTTTCTACACAAAGACATGGAGCACCTTTTCCTGATGAGACTGTGGTGAGTAGTTTGTGCACAAGCACACACGTGCAGAAATTTAAGTCCTGCAGCTACTTGTCACCTGTGCCCACGTAAATCCCGCTTCTGTCTGATACATCCTCCAAACCCATATCCTGTAATGGTGCACAAGTGGGACCTCTCAAGGATTAACCCACGTCAATGAAAAGCTTTAAGAAAGTAGCAATAAGAAGCATAATTCATGATCTTTAGTGTGTTGTGTGTTTGATCTCAGATTTAAAACGTTGACTGACGAACCTTTTTGTTGATGTTTGTTTTCTTTTGATGCTGTTTCCCACATGGCTAAAGATTATGTGCAAAGCTTTGAGTTGTACATAACAGTGGATATGGGGTGGAGAGGCTGAGGCATGTTGATATGATGAAGTTGACATACTCTTGGCCTTATATTTTGGAAAATGAGATTGAAATAAGAAGAGAAGAGAGAGATGTCAGAAAAGAGCTGGTCGACACAGTAGTAAAGCAAAAAATAGCAGTCAGGGCTTACCGACTGTGCAGGCCCGAGGTTGTTCAGCTATTGTTAGACTTGGTCTCCTCCTTTTCCTCCCTCTTTCCTCTTGAGTCTTGTGTTACCGCTGTGACGTCAGTGCTCCACACTCCATCTGGTGTCTTGAAATCCTCTGGATGTAACCTCACTTAAATATGCTAAAAGCACTTAAATGCCTTTTATCCATTTACCTCTTATCCATTTTTTAATGTAATTATTTTCCCTCTTCACTTATTCATCCATCACTACCTCAACTGATGCAGTCATGGAGCACTCATTTTGGTCCAGAGTTGGATTTACCAGGCTTTCAAGCTTCCACTTAATAACAACAGAAATAGTCACTACAAGACTAAATGTGGTGTGTGTTTACGTGTGTGTTTCTGTATTTTTCATCTGAGGATGTTCAGTGTTGGTAAAAGTATATCAAAATGTTGCTGTTAGAGCTGTGAACCTTTTACAGTATGTGTAACATTGTTATAGTGGTATGCACAAATTATACATGGGCATGAGGGTCCACACACCCCAATACATTAGTGTAAACACAATTCTGTGATTTTGAATTATATAATAATTTTCACTGACAGTATTTAGGATGATTATAAACACAAAGTTGCGCATTTTGGTCAGTGGTTTGGTTCATTTTCTGCCATATACATTAGCCACAGATGAAGAATATCTGGAAGCTGGTGGTTAACTTTCAGGCAATTAAAACAAATCATTCCCCAAAACCCTTCGTCTTTGGGGCAGTGAGTATAACAGCTGGGAATGCAATGTCCAAAGCATAACATTAGTCTTGCAGCTTCCTGGTCACAATACTGATTCCTTGCTCTTAATATGCAGCTGGTCCTCAAAACATGTGTTTCAACACGTGCTAGTTTCCTGTTTTTCACACATGCATGAGTGACTCTTCAGTCAAATGTTGCCCAAATTCAGCTTTATCAAGTAACAAACAACCTTTAGGAGCAGTAGGAGTGGGTGGTGGAGCCTGTAAAACTCTGCTTTTGCCTGAGAGACTGGTGTTTGTATCCTGCAGGAAACTGTTGTTTGACTCTGGACATCCCTTTCTGGTAAGCTTTGTCACTTGTGTTTTCTCACTCTGCTTTAAGCTTTTATTTTAGAAAACAAGTTAGAGATAAAAGGCTCTTATATAAACTTCATGTTCCTCACAAACTATTACTACATCAGGTGATGGTAGAGACACCAGGCTCATTTGGTTCAGGAATGAACATAATGTGGTTTCCAGAAATGTGACATGTCTGATGAATTGGACTCTTTTTCTAACACAACTATTTAACTCTGAATGTATTATTTACCTCTCTGGTGTATTGAATCTGTTACATAATATACTGAAATGCCTGTCAAAACAAAGCACTTAATGAGGCTCGGGCAGATTTAAAGCATGTTGCACAGCTGTCACTGAGTATAGTCAGTAAATATAATTAAGGATTTTGCAGGAATATTAGTTGACCTGAAGTCAGGTTTGTTGCTGAAGGCTGACTCTCTGCCTCAGATACTTTTTTATTTATTTATTTATTTTTTTACTGAAATAAATGTCAAGACACGGGGGCAGAAGTGGCATCCGTAGCCCAGCAGAGGAACCTTAATTAACACCTGATGGTAAATGATGTTCTTCTGATAGGTCAAATCCACGTTAATGCAGTAGAACTATCTAAAACAGTCTTTCGATGAATGAATCCTCATCTGACTTGTCAGGACATTGCTATTATTTTTATGGAGATAATCCTACCATTGCACACACTTTTACATTTCAGACTGCAAGTGTTGAGGGCTTGAGTAAGAGTGAACTTTTTAACAACACAAATCCCTTTGCTCCTATTTAAAGGGCCAGTTTAGCTTTTGTTTTTGTTTTTTTTTTTGTTTTGTTTTTGTTTGTTTGTTTGTTTGTTTTTTTTTGTTTGTTTTTTTTTTCTACAGGTGAGCAGTCTGATATTTTTTCAGCACTTTGACACTCTAACAGGAAAGTGTCTCCAATACTTCTATCTGATGTGATTTTATGGACAAAATAATGCACACTCAAAAATCCTGATATAAAATAATAATGGGCTACTGAATCTTCCTAATTATCTTTAATATGTCTTGCACATCTGAACAAATTGCACCTTTACTGTAATAAAGAAAGTTGTCAACCTTCCGTCTTACAAACTAGAACATATAAACAGAATGGAGCCAGTGGTAATGTTATTAAGTGTGCTTGTGCTTTTTCTGGCATTATGAGTCAAAACTTGCAGCTAAACAGAAAATCTTCACATTAAAGACACACCAAAGTCAAAGACTGGTGTTTCTGAGACAGAATGTTTGGGATAGCTTATCTAATTTGTTGTTCAGAAAAGGGAACCAGAAGCTCAAAACCACTTTGTATTCATCATCTAGTCATTAAAATAGCAGAGAAAAACAACACACAAAGGAAAAAAAAGACACTTTCCAGATTCACCTAAAAACATAAAAACATTTCTTTAAACTTGCTATTTTAGTAGATCAAAAATAACAAAAACGCATTTTTGTTTACTGTTTAAGCAGCCTTTTTGGGGGATGATTTATAACCTTGGCACAAAAAGAAAAGGACTTTGTGTTTGGTCAGTTATTCTTTGTTGTAACAATGCATCTTGGCAGTAAATCTTATACCGTATAAAAGCTTTGTTATTTCCCTTTTAAATGGTGGATATTTGTAAGGAAAATGTATTTGTGCATTGAGCAGCTGAGCTGAGTGTGTGGGCTGCACCCATAAAAACTTGCCAAATCTTCTCTGCTGAAGAGCAACAACTAATTCTTACTAAGCTGTTTGGCATTAATAGAGAAGCTCTTGCTTTGAGCTTCTGATATCCCACATGCTGACAATCAGGTGCCTGTTTGGGCTTTTTTCAGCTTAAATCCTGTATTTACAGATGCTTCACAAGTACATTTAGTATGTTCCCACAGGTCGGAGCAAATCTGAGATGCTAAAGGAAACGCAAGCTAATGGCATTTGTATGTCATGATCAAGTTTGCAAACTGTTAGATAAATAGTCATGATCTCAGTGATTTATTGAAATTCGCCAGTGCATGACCACATTGTTTCCTATACAACACAGGGACTTCTGTAGGGGTCTCTTTTATTGTTTTCAATCTGATTCAATTTTTTCTTTCTTTTTTTTTTGTCAAATTGTGGAGTTTTGTTAGCATCTGACAAAAAGGGTTGCAGGGTGGCTACCTGCTAGCAGCCATGAGGTAGTGTACACCCTAGACAGGTTTCTAGTCCATTACAATTACCTAATAACCTAAATTGCATGTGTTTGGAGTGCAGGAGAGAGCTGGAGAACCTGGGGAACCCATGAATGCACACGAAGAACATGTAAACTCCATGCAAAAAGGCAAAGTTTGGACCGGGGAACCTTCCTGTTGTAAAGCACTGAATGTGTTTCCTGTGAGAAACATTAGTTTCTCTTCAGTCACCAAAACAGCATCATTTTTAGCTGTTTGCCCTTTTGTGGCCACTCATTCTTGATTCCAATTTGGTGTGATACAACTAACCTCCTAGGTAGAGGGCTGCACTGAGTTTGGGATCCCATTGGACCTGATGAAACCTGATGCTAAACACCTGAGGCACCACCTCTAGTAAATAGTTAACTGAGAGATTTGAAAAATATTTAAGGCTTTGAATGGAAGACAGGCAGGTGAAATAAATAAATAAAATAAAAAGAATGTATTTTAAGCATTGTTATAACATCTATGAGTAAAGGTAAAGGTCATGAATCCATTGGGATTTTCTTTTGAGTTGCACTCAAAGAAAACCAGTGTTACCTCCTTTTTACCAGGAAAACCAACAGGTCAGTGCCACATGAGTGAAATAACTTTTTTCATATTGGCTTTTTAACGTTGCAGTAAACTCTAAGATAATGTTTCAATGGAAGTCATGTGAAAGACATTTTGCTGAGTCTGGTGCATGTTTCACCTCTGAATCAGTGTTTATCCACCAGTGTTGGATGTGGCTCTTTGCCCAGCTTTTCTGCTGTCAGCATATGGTTTCTACATATACGCTTTCTAGAATGACAGGCAGCATCTTGTTAGGAGCTATTAGGATGTGTGTGAGTGTGTGTGGTTTGGTTTGTTAAACTTGATGGAGTAAACAGAACTGAGCCTGCAGGAGAACAGGTCACCGAGTGGGTTTTTTGATTATGTGCAGCGCAGCTTATCAGGAGCAGATTAGTTTGTTTTCTCAGTAGCGTCACGGCATGCCAACATTTTTCTCATCAAGTTAATATTGAAATCATTTGGGAATACTGGAACAATTTTAAATTTTAGATTGCACAAAATAAGTTTTACTAATTATTCCAAGAGAGTCCTGCAGTTTCCAGATACGTTTCTTGTTTTCATTCATATCCAAGGATCATCAGTTAAAAGATCACTTGGTTTGTATTATTGAAAGTGAAACTGATCCAGTAAAAGAAAGCAATAAAACATGTAAAAGAAACTAGAAATAAATAAACAATTAGCATCTACAGGCTTGAAACTTTCAAAATTTCACTTTGCTTTAATTCAGTTTGGAGACAAACTTACTAGAACTCATCCCACAGCTGGATTTGAGATGTTTTTCAAAGTGCTCCACAAAATGCTGAGAATTATAAATAAAACTGGTTATTTTTTGTGATAATCAATAATAAACAAGTATCATCACTTTGCACTTTTCAATTCTCTCTGAATCGCTGCATCACTAACTCTGTCTATCTTTCTTTCAAACTTCATTCTCTGACTGTCAAGTTACTTCCTTCTCTCCTCTTGCCTGATGATTTATGGATATCTTTTATCACTGTTGAAAGCAGGGCTCATCTGTTTTGAACTACTTAAGTCCCCAACCATAGTGGAGGGAAAAAAAGAAGAAAGGAGGGGACTGGAAGTTGTGTGTGTGTGCCAGAAGAAAAGAAAGAGATAGAGTTGAGAAAAAAGAGAAAGACGAGCCAGTAGCTGTCTCAGACTTCACATGATTTAATCAATGCCATCCATCACATCTGGATAATTAGACAGTAGCATGGATCGCATGACCAGAGCCCATCAGTTAGAGCACACACACACACACACACACACACACACACATGCACATTCACTCTCATTTCTAGTTTTACACAAATACACCACAGCCAGAAATCGAGAGAGGAGGGTCTTAGCAGTCAGAGGGCCAAAACTGTCACTGTTTTAAAAGTGATCAACAGATGGTTGGGAGCTGTTGGAGCTGGTCAGCCTTCACACATCTGTAGACAGCTTGTATGTATTAATAATAATATCTTGCTTTTACCATGACAAGTACACAAAAAAATATGTTATCCTAATATATTAGTAATTCAATTTATTGATTTATTTATACACTTAAACATCTGCAATGCTTTCCTCTCAATAACTATATATCTCTCTTCATATCCAAAACAGTCTTAATATACATGGATATGGTTTACATGGATGGATGGATGGATGGATGGATGGATGGATGGATGGATGGATGGATGGATGGATATGGTTTACATGGATGGATGGATGGATGGATGGATATGGTTTACATGGATGGATGGATGAATGGATGGATGGATGATATGGTTTACATAGATGATATGGTTTACATGGATGGATGGATGGATGGATGGATGGATGGATGGATGGATGGATATGGTTTACATGGATGGATGGATGGATGGATGGATGGATGGATGGATGGATGGATGGATGGATGGATGGATATGGTTTACATGGATGGATGGATGGATGGATGGATGGATGGATGGATATGGTTTACATAGATGAATGGATGGATGGATGGATGGATGGATGGATGGATGGATGGATATGGTTTACATAGATGAATGGATGGATGGATATGGTTTACATGGATGGATGGATGGATGGATGGATGGATGGATATGGTTTACATAGATGAATGGATGGATGGATGGATGGATGGATGGATGGATGGATGGATGGATGGATGGATGGATGGATGGATATGGTTTGCATAGATGATATGGTTTACATGGATGGATGGATGGATATGGTTTACATGGATGGATGGATGGATGGATGGATGGATGGATGGATATGGTTTACATAGATGAATGGATGGATGGATGGATGGATGGATGGATGGATGGATATGGTTTACATAGATGAATGGATGGATGGATGGATGGATGGATATGGTTTACATGGATGGATGGATGGATGGATGGATGGATGGATGGATGGATGGATGGATATGGCTTACATGCTAAAATATCCATTGTAACTGTTACGGGTTGTAGTTCCTGTAACATGACATTACCAGGCCAGGCAAACATTTATATAGTAGATCATATATATTTTAGATGAGCTGACATGCTACCATGCATGGTTAATAATGGTTAATTTTCAGATTCACAAAAACCTATTCAATCTTCTAAAACCCCATCTGGGTACTTTGAGAGCAAATGGCCCAATTGGCTATGGTAAATAACCATTTTGGTAACCTCGCTTAAACTTTCTACTAAAATCTCTGATTTTGTTCTGCTTTATTTAATCAGAGTTGACCTTTTCAGAGATAAAGTTCACATATTGTACAATGATTTGATAGAGATTTAAAGCTACAGCTGCATTAATCCAAAGAGATATTCATATTAATCTTGAAAGTGTTTTTTTTTTTTTGTTTGGTTGTTTGTTTGTTTGTTTTTTTGTTTGTTTGTTTTTTTTTCAGACAAGCCTAAAACTTTTTTCATTTGTGCTATTGACCATCTGCATTTATTTTTCAGCCTTCACACATATACAGATATTTACACATTTCAACAAATCTGACTTAACCATTTCCCCAAAAGTATTCAATAGACCTTGTGGTTGCAGAGATGTACTCATGTCAATATTGTACCACATTTAGAGCAGAACCCTGAAAAATGGCACGGGGTTTTAAGGGTTCAAATGTCTTACTCAAACATTGGGATAACACAAAAATAACTGCAAGTAAAAACTTTTTAGCTGCTCTTTTCTCCTGTGTGATAACTTCATTGACCAGTATCCAGACAATAATTCACACAAACTATCTTAGGTAGAAAATGTGGTGCATTTATCTGGCAGTGTTCTTACCACCAATCATCAAAAGCCTCAATGAATCTATCAAAGGCACTTTATAAGGGTTCTGCCAATTACATACATATCAAAGGAGGATATGTATTTAAACTGCAGATTAGCAATAATCCTGTTAAGATGTGTAGTTATTGTGTTAGTTTTAATCAAGCAACAAAGCAGCCTTTACGCCTTGAGTGATCCTGTTTTGATGGTACGTTTGTTTTTATGTTGATTTGAGGAGAAGGCAGAGGAGGAGCAGCAGATTTAAAAATCATTATAGGATTTTAGAACAATACTGACTGATGAATGTGTTCATTCTGTAATGAAAGCATGCTCCTTGCACCATGCGCCTACTCCTTTATCCCTTATATATTTATATATATATATTTAAAAGACTTTTTCTTGTCTTGCTTGGCAGCAACATGTCTACCACTTTCCCTTACTCTGCCACCTTCTAGTATGTGAATAAACAGAGTCACACATGCAGGGAAAAAAGAAGTAAAAAGAAAATCTCATCCTCATTTAGCATTATCACCTTATCTCCACTTAAGATGCCGTCTTTCTCGCTTCATTTCATTTTCAGCTGTGGCTAAGTTGTCAGTGCAGGTGATAAGATGGCCCACGCCTAAAACAGATTGCATTTGTCACAAAAAAACAGCTGGTAAAGTGAAGTGGGAGCAATTCCAAGGCTGTAAATCTCAGCAAATTCAAGCAGTGCTCAAAATAGTGTACGTGCATCTGTTCATCTTCAACTGTGTGTCTGTGATTTTCATACATGAGTGCCTGTGCATTGTTTGTTTATTTATTTATGTATCCTTTTTGGGGGGGGAGGGCGGCCGGGTGTCATTGAAAATTCTTGTCAGACACAGCATTTATGCCCCCACATTGACCTGACCAGCATGAAAAAGCATGTGCTGACTTCACTGCAACAAACACAAACAGGACATGTGCACAGTGTCAGCATCCATTGAATTTATTGGTCAAAGAAGAATTTAAGAATACTTTGTCACTTAAATCCCACTCCAGTTAATGTAAGTTGGCATCACTGTTTTATCCAAGTCCAGGAATTAACCTGGAAGTTGCACTCGCAACTGAAGTGTATATACTTTAGGAATTAGCTCTCAGATACTGAAATGATCCTCTATGTGTTACATTCTGACCTATAAAGTCTTTTTAAACCTATAAATCTTTATTGATATAGGACAAAAGACAAACAGTATGGCACAAAGCAGAGACCTTGGAAATAAAAGGACTGAGGTTAAAATGGTTCATTTGTAGTCATGGTTACCATAGTGAAAGCAGCCTATATTAGACAACCTATCAAGTGAGAGCAGGAAGAAACCTTTCTGTAGCCTTCAGCATATGTGCTGTACACATACATAAAATGAAACCACACCCACAGAGCATGAGAAACAGGAAATATTAGTATGTTAATGTTGAGTAGCTTGGAATAAAGCAAATACTACTGGGAATTCAAAATCACTACAATGAGGCACCTAAACATGGAAGTTGATTCAATATCTCACTTTTATGATAAAAATGGTAGTCAACAGGGAGAGATAAACAGATCAAACGAAGACCCAGTCAATATAAAAAACAGAAATTTAGCAGCTATATTTATGTCTAAATGTCTATATAAATTACTTTGTCGCAACTGAATAAATATGTGTGATTAAGATTATTCGATCTGTTAATGTTGACTTGTTATGACACTGAGCGGTCACAGTTCATTTACCAGTCATGATTTATGGTTTTTTGTTGTTATTTTTTTTTGTTTGTTTTTTTTAACTACTGCTATATTAGTTTGTCCTTCATTGTGTAAGCCAGAGCATAACCCATCAGAATTAGTATTCATTATAACAATAGCTTTTGTGAAATTGATATCCTTTAGCCTTGTTAGTGGAGGAAAGGATAAGGATTTTTGAAGGTTTTTCTTTTTATATTGACAGCTTGTAATGTTATTGCCATGACAACAGAGCAACAAAAAAGCCAGATTTCAAGCCAACTCTTTGTACAACACATGACAGGTTGCAATACTGTATATCTTCTTTACTGCTCAGCAGCATTAGACCAGAATCAGCTAGTTTAATCAAATAAAAATGAATTATTTTAAACAGTAGCATTCTCTGTAATTACAGTATTGCACATCCCCATTAACTTTTGGGAGGTGTCTATATTATTTATACAGAATTAAATCAATTAGCCACAATATTATTGTCACCCATTGACTGATTGAGTCTTCTAAAGAGTACTGATAAATAAGAGCATAGGCAAAGAACATCAGAGGGTGTCTTTGAGTCTCTGGTATTGGGATATTAGGACTGGATCTTTTGGGTTATAAAATGGAATAGTTGTGACTTAGGCTTGCTTGCCATAGATACAATCTGATCAATGAGTTACTTGAGAGTTTGGAGGCAAGGTAAACACCTCACTAGTTGTCATGCTCTTTGAGTCTTTCTTAAGCAGTCCTTTTAGGTCCTTCTGCTGTTCTGTTGGGTGGGGAAGCGCTCGGGGTGTCACTTTGCTGCAAAAATGCTTAGGTATAGACGACAGGTATCAAAGTAACATCCATGCAAATACCAGAATGGAGGTTTTTGCCAGCGGAGCTCTCTTGAAATTTACTGCCACAGATACATCAAATTATTTAACTTTGCTTCTAAGGCAAGCTTTCCAACTATTATTCTCTGTTTCACAGTTTAGACAATGGGACAAGTTAACACCTTGGTGCACTTAACTGCATTGCACATTATCAGGAAATGTGTTAGGGACTATTAAAGAACAAGACCACATGTGTCAACGGATATTTGCATTTGCATGAGCAGGACAATGAAATCAGGCAATGCTTCCTAAACTGGCATTTTTCATTATGCCGTGTGGACACCTGCAGATGATTTGCACTCCGTGTTTGCAGCTGCTTTTATGGGAGGCTCAAAATAAAAAAAAGAACCAGATAAAAAGAAGGAGTGAGGATTTCTTTTAAGTCGAGACGTGACAGAGCACAGAGAAGAGAGAGTATAGGGTGTATGAAACGCATCACTGAGCCACCTGCCCCAACGATGCTTGACTTTTTCTCCTCTCTTTCTCTTATTATACATTCTGTCCCTTTCACCACCACCACATCTTCTCCCATATCCCCTTCTTCTCTCCGTCCTCTGTTTTTTTTTATCTCCCTTCCCCTGACTGTGCCCTGACACTCCAAAGCACTGCTCCCCTCATTAACTTTCTTTTATAGGGCTGCAGATGACAATAATTGGTTTGAAAATAGGAGACAATGGCATACAAGGATTATCCCTAGCTCACACCCACCACCAACCAACACCCACCCCTCGAGGACGTTGCTGCTCCACATCTTCCCTCTACTTCCGGTCCTCATCTTTTCTACAGACAGCTGCTTCGTCTTTCATTTAGCGCATCTGTTGTTTCTTGGGCTTTCTCCTCCAGCATCATCTCTCCTGAACTACTGTCAAACTTTTTCCTTAACTCACTTGATCTTCACTACTCACATCTTCTCATGTTCCTTTCTTTTGGAGTTTTCTGTAACCCTTTCCCCCCTCTGCTTTGTTCAGATTCCCTCAGAGAGCTGTGAGATGACTCCCCAAAGAGTAACGTCATGTCTCCCTTCCAAAACCAGAAGTGACATTACTGACACACATGCTCACACACAAACAGAGAGACAGTTCTGTGAAATGATAATAGCGTTTGATTAAACACTGTGACTGACGTGATGTCATCTTTCTAAGGAAAGCATGAACCTGTGACAAAGTGAATGGGAAGAGAGGTGGGTAAGGAGAGAGGAAAAAATAAAGAATGCTGAAAAAGTGCACCAGTATCCAAGTCCACGTCAGAGTGGCAGAGACATGGTGATGTGCGTTTTCTCGCTGTGATTTTCCTCATCATTTTATCCCTCTGTCACCCTCTCCACACCCGTTTTCTCCACGTTTCCATTTGTATGAACCTCACTCTCTCCATTGCTATTTCTTATCCCTCTCTCCATCTCTTCCATCCTGCAAGGGCTCTCAGGTTTCAGCGGTAACTGCTTTACTGTAATGGATAATGGTCTGTAATTCACTCCTACCTCCACTCTGCTACTAAGAGGTCCACTCATGTACAAGAAGAAGGGTAATCTGTGTGTGTGAGTGAGTGTGTGTGTGCATGTTGTTGAGTTTACATTACCTTTTCAGCAACAATGATGTGCTTTTGTGTGTGAATGTGTGTGCTTCTTTCCCCTTGATTGCATTTATTATTCATACGTATTCAATGCTTGCGCATTTTTATTGGATTAATGTGTTTTCTACATGGGGGAGTATGAACTCTTTCAGCCATACTTCTTGTGTGCTTATTTGTGTATATGTATGCGTTGGTGTGTACGTGTGTGTAGGTTTGCGTGTGCGTCTGTGTGTGTCAGAGAGAGAGAGAGAGTCACTATGTAATTCACAATCTGACGCTTTATGGGGATCATCTGATATGTTACATAACTGCCTGTCAAAATTGAACACCTCTTCTATCCAGAAATAAAGAGCATGCAGACACACATACACGCTCTGTCGCGATGTGGAAACTAGGAAGCAACAACCCCTCCGCCCCTTTGTCACCATAGAGCAAGACTCCAATACTCCACCTCCCTGGAGTATGAATAATATAGGGATCCCATATGTGTCAGCTTGTTAAACTAGATCACCAACTGTGTGCCCAAGGAAGTTTGGTAGACTCAGGGGCACCTCAGGCCATCTGGGGTGGTGGGGTTCAAGCTTAGTAGGACTAAGCAGCCTGTCCACTGTGCATTGTCCACCTCAGGGCAACAACAACACAGTGGGGACTGTAACAGTTTTATTGCGCCTTTGGGGCATGGTAGAGGCCAATTATATATAGTATACCATTGATACCACTGATTTTCCTCATACAATGAGACTGAATCACAAGTGGCTGAATTACCATTTGTTCTCTATTGTACACGTTCTGTACAAAAATTGCAGCCACTTTTAAAAACTGAAAAAAAAAAACAGCATAGATAGGAAATTTTATGACTTGATTTCTGAAATGTAACACTTTTGAAAGTAACTATATAAAATGTTGCTCTCATGACATGAAATGAGTCACTTGTACTATAGCAATGACTCCAGAGAGAGTTTTAACAGCTCTCCACACTTCTCCCCAGTTTTGTGGAGCTTTGAAGCCACTTGACTATAATTGTGTGGTTGAGTAGAGTAATTTTTTGGATGAATATAGTTCTGTCATTTATTGTAACACATCTAATTAACCAAAAACTAACTTCTTATGTTGGCAACATGCACAAATTCAGAAAAATTTTCATTACAGGCCCACTCTTTAAAACAGCTAAATCAATCAATCTAGAACATTACTTTTAAGTCCATAATTTAATTTTAAGCACTTCAATTTCTTTGAGGCACAACATTTCTCCCTTATTTTTAGGGGATTGTCATGAATTAGCAATTCTAACAAGTTGAACATCTCAGTATTTGTGTCTGAGGAGTAGAAGATTCATCCCTAATTTGCAAGTTTGATGGTTTTAGCATAGGCAGTGTGGCCACAGCATGCTACAATCTTTGCAGAGCAGCAAGCTAGCATGCAAGTTAAGGGGGTAAGAATAAAGATTAGCATAAATGTTTTAGCATAAATTTCATGATCATACTGTAGTGTTCCAGTATTAGTTGCCACAGGGCAAAAAAACCTGTTTGGTCCAAGTATTTATTATTGTTAAAGATAACAGAGTACACTCAAGTTTGCTAAAAAGTTTCTTGTTAAGATCATTTTTGTGCAGTGTTCTCCAATAATTTACACAGACGTAGCCATGTTAGCTAGTCAAATGTTATTACCAGCTTTGATAATGTTAATGGTAGAAAATTAATCCACAAACTGCAGCTTTGGTAGGTTTTAGCAATGGCTGTGAGGCCATAGCACTCAGGAGTTTCTGTAGACTAGCTAGAACCAGCATTGGGTGCCTCCGGACAAAACATACTCTCATTTAGTGTTTCTTTGGAAACACATATTATATTTCTTAGTTTGTTTGTTTGTGTGTACAAGTTTGCTAAAATGTTTCTTGTTAAAGATCATTTTTGTAAATTATAAACTGAGAACACTGTGGAAGAGTGCTTAACGTTATGTTTTTTTGCAACATGGTAACATCTAAAAAAATCTTCAGGGACCAATTTGTGCTGCATGGGCTATTTCTGTATTTTAGTCAATACATTCCAACCAGCAGATGTCAGGCTGGCTGTCTGCCACTTACAGTTCAGTGTCAGATATAAATGTTAAATGATTCTGCAATATAGGTATATAGAGGATGTTGCTGCCACTCTAAATCTTTATTAGACTACTAAATGTGGAATCAGTATTGGTACAATGGATAACTTAGTTTTTGTTTCATTATTCATAACCCTGAAGCAATTTTAATGTTCTGACCATGTTAATTACATAGAATTTCACGTGAGATGAAAGGAGCTCTTATAAAAATGTCAAATGTAATGCTACAAAGAAAAGTTAGCTTAGCCTCATTCTGACGAATGTTCACACATTTGTTTTTGAAAAGTTAAAAAAAATAGGTGGTTAGTCCTTTGGGTTTTAAGGAGGTATATTTAGTTAGTTTAAACAGAATCCGTGTAGCTGTTTGACCCTCTTCTAACCCAGCTGCTAGCTGTAGCTACATGCAGTGACATCAGGCTTGTAACCTAAATATTGGAGAAGAGTAAATAACATCCCTTCCCAAAATGTCAAACTGCATTTGTAAAATGAAGATGAAGTCACTTATCCAGATTCAGTAATACACTTCATGCATTGTGGAATCTGGATATTTCTACTCAACCCAGTTAAAACATCACATTTTAGAAAGTGTCTTAGAGCACTGAACCATATACAGCATACCAACATCTACCAAATCCCCGGACTATTCGTTGTTCCAATGCTCTTTTGATTTAAGCCCCTGGATTTGTTGTCTTTCCAACATTTAGTGGACTTATCAGGCTCTGACATGAGTGCGTTGTCACTGTCACAGTCCTCATTCTTCCCTCTGTTGCCAGCAAGGTGGAGAGTTGCTTTGTTTGTCGAGATGTGTTCGGCAATTCAATTTCCTCCGTCTCAGAGGATAGCTGAAAGAGCATAAGGAGAAAGGGGACAGTAATTGAAAGGCAGTGGAGCTCATCGTATGTCCTCTTCTTAGACTTTTTTATTTTCCTTTTGTGTACATAACCCTTATATCTGTGTGCATTATTACTGTTGTAGTATTAATCTTTTTTGGAAAATCTATCCATGTATCTGCAAAATCATTTTATGAACAGAACTAAAATGGTTTGCAAACTCTCAAAGAGATGCTTCAGATTGTTTTTTAAATACCTGTTCATTTTGGCCTCATAAAAGAGCTTTGATTTAAGTGATAAATTACACATTTATATATCAACTTAGTGATTTTTAATTTAGATTTTTGAACATGCCCTCTCTAAGATGAGTAAACAGTTTTGAGGTTTTAATTTATATTAATATATATTTCCTATAGCTCTTACAGAATTCCTTCTTCAACAATGAAAATGTCAAAAGGTACTTTGCTTTAACCCTGAACTATACTACAGGTATTAATAATTCAATAAAAACAACAAGTAAACGTTCACTTATGTTTTGGTCACATCCAATAGGAGTTGTGTGATCATATTAAAAAATAAACATTATTTGATCCATTTAAAGCCAAAAAGCAATAGAAAGATTTCTTATAAATTACTATATGTTCAGTTTGATAGTTTATTTAGGAGCTGCTATCACAACTAACAAGGACTTTTATTAGAGTCTAACTAGGTCTGAGTGAATATTTTGGCTGCGATGCTGGCCCGAGACGAGATGGGGAGTCACGCTGCATAATTCAGAGGGGATGGAAGATTATGCACCATCTGTGTCCATATTCTGGTGGCCCTGTCAGAATTGATCCACAACCCTTGACCTTTTCAGAGTGCTTTCCAACTGCTCAGTCCTGTCAGTGTGCTAGTGCGCAGACATGTGGGTGTTTGTATTTTGGTGGGTTTTGGACATGAGTCAGCCTGCTGCTCGATAACCTTTCCACTGAATTACAAAGTGCAGGTCAGACACACACAGAGAGATGTTTTCTCTACTTTTTGTTGTTGGGCATACCAAAGGTCAAGTTTTTCTGGTTGAATATGGGATATTACTGCAGCAAATACACCGTGCCTGCTAAGTAGATCAATGAATTTAGTTAAAGTTAAATTTTTTTTTTTTTCTTTTATTATTTCTTTTGGCAGTTTGACAAGATGATTGATGAATCTATCCCATGAATCAAGACCCAGCCTTACTAGCTTTTCCAGACTTATTAGCTTTAAAAAGTTATTTTCTGTCCTTGAGGTGGTGCACAGATTGTCAGCATGGGCATAAGTCATGGAGTATAAGTGTCAAGTAGCAACATTCATCTGTGCAGACAGCCAGGCTAAATAAAACCATGCCATCATTTGCTGTATTATCATGTTACAGAAGATCTAGTGGTGCATCTTGCAATCGATTAAGATGAAAAATGTAACTGAGGAAGAGAACAAGACTCATGCCATTTTTCTATTCCAATGATAATAGCAGCCATGGAAATTTCTTCATACAGAAGTGTTATTATTTCTAAATGCTGATTTACAAGTGTCCAGTATTATACAGTGCAAGTTGTTCTCTGCACAAGATCATGATTGCAGATTGCAGGGGGGTGTCTAACTTGTCATAAGAGGATGCACTGTGGTTGACAGGTTGCCATGGTAGAATGTGCATGTCCATCAGTAACAGTAAAAGAGACAATATTACATGTGAAGGCTAACATTTGTGAGAAAAACAGCTCTTAGATGATTATAAGCAGGCTCATGATTGGCATTAACTGACAGACTGTGCTTAAACTGTGTGAAGTGTAAGTATTAAGTGAGTAACACAGAGCAGCGTCGGCTCTTGGCACCAGAAAATCTGTAACATTTCAAATTAAATCTTAAATATTATATAGTTAAATCACTGTAGCAGAGGAATTTTAATAATACAATTTATATGACACAGCTGAAGGATGAGGTTCTGATCTCTGATTCTGGATGGCAAATCAAAATGATATATTTATCATACTGTTGTTCTTCATTTAACCACAGGAGTCTACATGATACCACTCAGTTTTAAAGATCATGTTTCTCCTAATGATTGCTAATGTTACAGTTTAGTTTCTGACTGAGTGGGAGCTATAAACAGAACTTAGCACTGATATTCAGAAGCAACTTTTAGCTTTGCAAAATATGTATTTTTGATTTAAGAAATCAGTGAATATCCTTCAGTGTTTTGTAAACTGATCTTATATGGCAAAAACAGTTTTGCTGTTCATGAATACTAGTAGCTGTGCTGTGGCCAGGACACAGAGGTGGGCAATAAATAATATACATGCTAAGCTACTTGATTTTTTTTTTTTAGTATTTCTTTTACACATATTAGATGTTCTTTGTTGAAATGGGCTGAGATTTCATATTAGCACAGTGGACTCAAAAAAAGCAAAAAGGCTGTGTGATGAGCTTGAACTAAATGACTTGATCTTACTGTAATTCTTGCCAGACATGGGAAGCTTGAATACAAAGTACAACATGAAAGGCTGGGAGCTTTGGCTCTCGGATAGTACACATCAAAGAGCAGACAGGCGAGTGACACCAACCTTTCCTCTTATCCTCAAGGAGTCAAAAATGGGAACAAGTGGTTGACAGTCTGCTTTAAATCACTCCTTACCTGAGCGATTCTCCTGACTCCTCTCTGTCACTCTCATCCATCCCTTTCTCCATCCCTCCGTCTCAATTTATGTGACTTCATCCAACGCTAGTTTGAGTCCTGATTTTTTTTCCCCCTAGTCACAGCTGGTTGAGAAGTTAAGGCCATTAAGGGATAGCATCGATTTGATGAGCACAAATCGTTCAGCTTTCAAGGCGTCCTTGAAACTTACAAGGTCGCGCCCCAGGTGCCTGTGCAATTGCAGCAAGCCAGAATGAGGCGAGGCCACTTGCTTTCCATGTGTGAGATCTCAACAAGTATGTGAAATTGTGGGAGGTCTAGGTAGACCTAATGTGTTGTCGATTCCTCTCTGATTGTAATTAATTAGATGATGATAAGTGTGCTCTGACTGGCTGCTTATTCTGATTAGAGAGATAAGCTTCGCGTGAGAGGCAGAACTGACAAGGCTCATGAACCTCAACCCCAAGCTTTATTATGCGTCTGCACCATGTCTGCACTTGTCTCCCACAGATCTGGATATGTGTCAACACTTCACTGTCAGAAATAAGTGGATCTTTTCTTTTCAGCATGTAAAGAAAACAGTAAATTAAACTTTGCTCAAAACTGCCTCTGTCATTCAGCTTTTGGCTTGTCCAGATTGTATCTAGATTGTGTATGGACGTAGCATAAAAGAAACACATAAAATCCAATTGTTACATCACATCTGGAATTGATTTAAAATGTGACTTCAAAGCAATTTCTTGATGCTCAAAGGCGGACTGAAATTACTAACAATCTGACACAAGGTGTCAGATCCAGAGGGATTGAAGTGCTGCGTGGAATTGATGTTTCCAGCAAAGAACTAGTTTAGATGGGTTTAAACAAATCCAATCTGATCACTTGCTATTATCATTGGCCATTTACATGAGCGTTTAAATAAGAACAAAACTTAAATCCTCTTTAAAAAGATTAAAAATGACCGTATTCTGAATTAAAAATGGCCATTCCGAATTTAACCTAAATCTGAAGTAAGTGGCTGGTTTATTCTGATTTTAAATCTGAATTGAATATTTCTTTGATCACCTATACTTTCATTCCACTTTAAGTAAATTCTGGTCGTTTTTCTCATGCTTGTTCCCTTGTCCTGTAACAATGACAATATGGTACTTTATCTCCCTTCTCCTCAGCTAACGAAAGTGTAGTAGCATGCTGCTGTAGAGCTGCTGCTTCAAAACTGTAATCAAAATCAAAACAAATATGGTTCTTATTATGTGGACTTCCATGTTGTAGACGAAAAGAAAGGAAGCAGGAACTGGAGTTTGAATACTTCTGGTAGATGTAAATAGGTCTATCCAATCAGCTAAATTAAGCGGAATTTAATAAAGGCGATTAAATGTGTTTTCCATGTAAACTTCAATTTGGAATTACTATTTCTATTTGAACACGAAGGGGAATGCTTTAATTCCGAATTATTAAATTCTGAATAATTATTTCAGAATTAAAAAACACCATGTAACCGTGGCCATTCTGTTTTTTTGATCTAATTTAAAAACCAAATCTGATTCTCCTGCAGTCTGAACAATAACTTTTAAGGCTATTATTGTGACCTTGTATCTATAGGGTAATTGGCTTCTTGTCAAGTAAGCTTAGCTACTCTACTTTGAAAAAAGTGGGCAGCTGCCTTAACAAAGTTTAGGGGACAACAAACCAAAACAGCTTGCTGAACTGTCCATTTTCTTTTGTTGCTATGTAGATCAGTTTGGAAGAGTTAGGAAGCTAATTACTCATCACAATTTAACATTGTTCATGTAAAAGTTTATGATCAGCACAGCTTTATAGCAGCAAAGGTACCCATAAAGAGTGTGTTAGTTTGTCTTTTTTTAATCCACACGAGGCAGCTTTGTTGATGGTATAGTATTTCCCTCTATGATGAAACTGTAGTTAAGAAATGTACATACACTGCAAGAACAGAGAAATTAGTTCTCCAGGGCTGTGAAAAGTTTTTTTTTTTTTTTTTTTTTTTTCTGATTTTGGAGTTCTCACGTCTTGTTTGGGTATTAATACATCATCATAACATTTTCCTCATGCTGTGCCCAACAACAGTGTGATTGGTCAGTTTTGAACAATGATTTGTCAACAACAGTTTGATTCTGTTGTTGTCATGACTGGATGTGACAACACATTTTGCTGTTCATTTAATTTTTAATATGCTCAAAGTAAACATTCACTCATCCATGAACATTCATTGATTCATTCAGTCATGAATTTGGTAACAGCTTGTCATTCATCAGGGCAGCAGGAAACAAAGAGGTAGAACCCAAATGCAAGACTGACACAAACACTGGAGGTGGATGAAAGAACTAAGATGATTTAATTCAACCAAAACTGCTGCACAAGCAGACAGTTCCCAAAAACTAAGGTTAGAAAAGGTAAACCAAAGCGACTGGATGTATGAACTTGAAACAGCAACACAACACTGACATGGCGAACATAACACAATGAACTGCCGACAAACACAGGAAAGCCTAGAGCATAAATACTTAGGGTCTAATTACAAGCAAGAAGCAGGTGTGATATTTAACAACTGGAATCAGGAAGCAGGAAGTAAGCTATACACAAGAGGGCTCTACAAAATGAACAGGAAATACTACTAAGCCAATAAACTTAAGGACAACAGAAATGTACAAGAATCCACAGACCAATACACAGCTGGCTGAGGTTCTGAGGAAATGCAAACTCTGTTCAATTCTACAGTCATTTGGCAGACGCTTTTATCCAAAGCAACTTACATCTGACAGTAAGAACAACACAAGCAAGAATTCAAACAAGATGGGACATCATAATTAAGTAATAGTCAGATGGATATGAGTCCAGTTGGACCCAAGTGCTGTCATGTAGTCCTAGAGGCAGTGCATAACTTATTATTTATTTATTTATTTATTTATTTTTAGTCCTTTGTTTAAATACAAGATCACAATTTCATCACACAATATTATCTTGGGCGTAAGTACATGCAGCTTATTTAGAGCTGAGTTAAGCCAAAGAGCCGGACAAATTTTCCTAACTCATTCTGACGAGTAGAAGAGTTAAGCTAAGTGCAGAAATGCTCCTTAAACAAGTGAGTCTTTAGTTTGCTCTTAAAAGTGGATAAGGACTCTGTATTTCATTTCATATATATATATATATATATATATATATATATATATATATATATATGCTAGTGATGCGCTAGTGATGCACTTTAATTGCGGGACGGGTGGAGTGGGTCATTAATACACATGTGCAATGTGCATCCTTTGTTGTTGCCAATTGCCAGTTCCACTCTGTTCTCAAGGACATTTTCAGACCAAATAAAATCAGCATGAAGTTGCATATTTATTCATGTATGTAATAATGGCTAGGTGGGTTGTGAAAATTGGTTGTGTGAGGCGGGTTGGGGCACTCAAGATTATTTTATATATGCAGGACCCGCGGGTTGGAAAAACCCATCACTAATACATGCAGACCCCACCCCATGCCTTGCGAGGCACTGCGACAAAGTTTCTCACAAAGCATGAAATGTCCTGGAAATGTTCTTGATTTTGCAACGCTAAGAAAACAAATTCCGCTGTCCTTGCAGAGTATGTACCAGGCTTAAGAGTAAATTATGGCTTAAAAGAGAAAACTTATTTAGCTATAAAGCAAGTGGTGAAAGCTGTATCCACTCTTCTGTAAAACACTCTCTGAGAATTGTCCAAAAATATGACTCTCTAGTGAAAGTGGTACCACTTGTAATCTGAACTTGGACCAACTGAAGCTTTAAATGAATTATCTCTAACTTTTATGAGGTGTTTCTCATACAAGGCTAAATTGCTCTGCGGTTCTGGGATTTCAGGGGCCGTTTAAGGGCAAGTAGTGTAAACATAAAAATACAGTAATACAATGACTGGTAAACAATTTTCATCACAGCATACACAACCTGGCTGTCTGCGAGAGTTGTGTGTTATATAACTACTCTCCCTTCCTCCCTTCCTTCTCATTTTGACCAAATGTCATATGTCCTGCTGGTTTTCCCATCAGAGATGTAGAGAAACCATGACTAAGGTAAAACTTCATCTTCATCATATGCATTAAGTTCAATGTAAGAGTAACAAAATTAGCACCACTGATTTATATTAAATCCGTGCAAAGTTGTTGCTGTTTGATTTTGGTGCACTTCATTAAATATCTTTATTCTTTTTAGTCTTCCTGTTAGAGGAGAAAATTTGACAGTGAAAATAAGCTGCACTCCCTTGTGACAACGTCTATGCAAATGTGTACATTTGAGTTAATGCGGATTTATTCTTTATAGAAAGTTTTCTCAGCTATAGCACTGGCGCTCATCTGTTTTGCACAGATGGCTTGTCAGTCATTCAGTCTCCAAGTCACCGCAGATCCAAAACCCCTCAAAAAGTTTTAGTAAATATGTCCATATGAGTCATCCTAACTCTATGTTTCCCTGATGATTATGGGTATTTCTTTTCTATGGCCCCAATGGACAGATCATCCCCGCTATTTCAGTGACACAGAAACACAAACACACACATCTGAGGCCTATGAAACTGTGTGGCAGCAAAAAGTCAACACACAGTCTAACTCCTGTTGACAGATGAAAAGACACAAGGAACAAAGAAACTGCAAATTTAACTGTTAAACGCAATTTAACTGTTGGAAACACATTAATCATGAATACATTGTCTTCCATTACTGTGAGTCAGACTTGTAATCAAATGTCTGTTTCCATGAGTTTTTTCCTCATTAGCTCTCATTAGTGTTTTCTTCTTCACTCCACTACTTCTGCGATCCTGATTTTGAGTATGTGCGGATATGAAGAAGTTGGCTCAACAAGAAGAGAAGCCTCTTAAAGAAATAGGTTCATGCAGCTTTCCTTACACGGAAATCAATTTTGATATGAAGTGAGCTGAAGCGACCATTAACACTGATTAGGGGAACATTCAGTTTGATAGATGTGGTTTACCAACAAGGAAGGATTTAAGAAAAAGCTGCACTGGAAGCGTTTAAAATAAACTATTTAAAAATAATATAAAAGGGCTTCATGATGTAGTTAAGTACCTGCTGGGAATGGACCATTTCATACGTTTAGGTACAGTCCAAAGATTAGTCCACAATTCTGAGTCGAGCTTCAATTCAGATGACGCTAAAGATGGTCTTACTACAAAGTGCTCATTGAGTTTTGCTCCTTCTAACAAGGTCTGTGGACCTTTATTAAAGTTAAGCCTGTTTCAGAAACCACTAGTTTACCTCTCTGTACGGCTCCACTAAGTTGGAGCTGCATGACCTTGTGCAAGATATATTTTCTGATTGCCTAATTTCTCATTCTGCTTCTTCGAGCAACTCCATCTTTGAATTATTAGTTTTAAGCTACGCTTTGATGAATATGTTTAAAAACGCAAAATAATGTTGGAGCCACATCATGATACTAACACATAATGTTAATGCAGTATTTCTTTCAGTGCTCTGCAAATTAACACTACCATAGCAACCAGAAAAATGTCAATCAGCTGTCAGCAGCTATTTCTTTAATTAACTGATTTATTTATTTTTTGTAAGATGCAAACTCTATTATGGTGTCATGGAACTGATGCAGTAAAGATCACATCAAAATTTATAAATTTCCACACGCTGGTTACATTTGCCACTAATTTGAGTTTTGTTTTTGTTTTTTTATTTGTTTTGTTTTGTTTTTTTAACATAGTAATAAATAAGCATTGTCTTTATCTACTGTAATTAAAGCCCACAAATCTCACTCCATCTCCCCACGGAATGGAAACAATTAAAAGATTCTTAGAGTTTATTGTTTGTGCCAGCTTTACTCCAGTGAAGCAGGAAGATTTAGATTTAGATAACACAGTTCTGCGGTGGCATTAAGACTTTATAAAAGCCAGCACAGAATATGTCAGAGTGGATTGAAGCAATACAGATGAAAGCAGATGCATCATCTTTGAAAGTATCTGTCTTTATTGTGGTTTCTAATTCCAGCCCATACTGCCTCAGTTTGTCTTCTTTTTATTGCTGTCAGACTGTCCACGTTAGTGAGAATTACCAACTGTTTCATATTCTATAAATTTTCATTAAGTTACATGCATCTCATTCAAGCTGATTTATTCCTGTGAGGACAAAAGAAACATATTTTACACAATCACATAACTGCAGGGGAACATTTCAGACTGCTTACACTGTTATTAGCAACCCACCCAGAAACAAAACGAGCTGTCTTGCATTATTCATTTTACATAACCCACAGTAAAACCTGCTGCTTTCTTTGATCTTTTCTTTGACAATTTTATTAGATAAGCAGATTCATTTTTATTATGTCTGACAATTTTATCTCACTAACATTTTATTGGACTGGCAGTTTTCATTGCCATAAAAATCAAAGTCACAGTGAGCTACTAACAGCAGGGAGACGCTGTTCTTCCATTCACTCTTATATTCAGAACTCCTCGGTTGAATTGATTGCAAGTCTAAAGTGCATACCACCTGTTAATTTCACCATGTGAGTGGGTAAAGATGCTTTGATTGCGCCTCTGGCACATGCCTTTTTTCAGTGTGCATTCTACTGATTGTTTTAATGCAGCAGAAAGTGCAAAAGTTTCCACAGTTGAGCATTTTTAAGGACATTTCTGTGGAGAAATCTGAATTGGTTCCAACAATGGCTTGACAAATGGGGAGGGGAGGGGTCTTGTTTCAGGACTGATCAATGAAGTCTTCATCATCTTCTGCTTCCATCCCCTTTTTTGAATGCAATCGCATTCACACGCTTGCCTGGTCTTGTCTGGTTGCTTTTGCAGCTATTTTGTACTTCATAATGAGACTGGTACAATAGGAGAGTAACCCCCCCCCCCCCCCTTCATGCAGCAATACTTGTTCTTTTGTCAGCACCCCAAATGACTGAAAGATTGAATTTGTGAATGCCACTTTTTTTTTCAGGTCTTTCTCCTCATTTTGTGCAAGAAGTTCGCATTGATTCTTAACTATGAATGGTGAGGGAAATGAATGAAGAGACCTTTCTATTTATAACACAGCTGACTTTTCACTGTGTGTAGTTTGTAAATGGCTATAAACACCTATTCATTAAATGCTGTTGTTGTGCATATGTGATTTTAAAAGACGTGAGTTAACGTGACATTTTGCTTGTGTTGGATGACATTCTGTATTCTGAAAGAGCTGCGATTGTAATGCTACATGGAACTAGTCATATCCTGTTTGATATTATCTAAAACAGGAATGAAATTACCCTCAGTTAATTTGATCTGGATAATATTAGGCTAATAGAACCATGTTGAGTATTGAATATGAATTGAGTGAGAAATATTATACATTCACTTGGCGCACAGCTGCAGCCTCTGGGTGTTATACTAGCTGCATTTCAAAGTTTCTTTTTCTTTTTTTTTTAGCCTTCATTTGCTATTCCCCCCTTCCTTCAAACCTTACTTTGTCACACACTTGACACAAAAGAGTGCAGTAATAAGAAGAACCAGCCACGTGCAGCAGCAACAAATTCATCACTAAGTGAATAGGATTACTTTTGTCTGGCAGTGCCATGCATAAGTGATGCAGTAATGGAGCTACATATATCTCTCACCTCCACAAAAAAAAAAAAAAAAAGTAAATAAAGTATAATATTCTGAATGCCTTGGAGGCTTGTAAATAGGAAGCAGGTCATTTTCAGTAACTGGCATAAACAATGTTCTCAAGGAGTTATTATCCATGTAGAGTACATTGTATTTGCCTCCAAACACCTGAAATCGAATCCATTCTCACATCAAGAGAAATGTATAAATATTTTGGGAAAATTCCCACTGAGTGCCATATGTTTGATGACAAAGTCCTCAAAGCTGTTTGCTGTACGTTTTTTTTTTGGGCCCAGTAAAAACCCATTTTTTGTATTCTTGTAAGTAAGTTTGATTTTATTTAAGTTTTAATAGGAGTACATGTTTTAATGTTAAATGAATAACTTTTTAAAATCTTTTTCTGTTTAAACACCCTGTTTTAGCTCCTGTCTATTTAAGGCCTACCCCAGAAATCTTCAGCTCTGATTTGTTTAATCAAGCAGGAATGGTAGATTTTAACGTAGCTGCTTATTCTTCTTGGTTTGCCCTATTAGATTTAAACCGTTTAGGAGTTTTACTCAGGTCAGAACCCTCTTTGGTGTAGATTTAAAGCTTTGCAACTCTGCAGACATTTTACTTGTTCAAAAAGCTATAGCAGTCCAAAAAGCACTGCACCTGCCTTGAGGTAAGAATTAAAATATCTTCAAGAGTTTAAGTCATCTTACCTCATTAAGGTGCATTTTTGCTGTAGTCAGACTATATCACTCAATGGATGTCTCTATAAATAAAATCTTCTAATTGTACAATTGCTTGAATTTTCTTGAAAAGTTTCACATATGAGTATGAATTAATGCATGACTAACGGCAGTGTTGTGCATGAATGTAACCATTCAGTGAACACGTTCAATTTTCTGTGTATTTTCACTGGTGTTACACCAACTTCACACTACGTTAGACATCTTGCATTGTCCACTTTAGCTGGCGTATTCGATATGTACTTGGAAGTTGGATTTTCTGAGTTGTAAATGCAACAAGAGCACCCTTTGAAATTGGATATCTCACTCGGAAAGTCAGGGAAAACTCAGTACTAACTCCAACTTTGCCCATTAAAGATGGCTGCTAATTCCAACTTCCAACCCCCAAGTCAAATCAAATGCACATAATTCACAGATTCAACCTTAGAGTAAAATTGGTTAAGGTACTAACAGGCAATGCAACATCTGTGCAGTCCCGCTCTGAAATGGCAAGTGGAGGTGAAAGGAGGGAAGCTGCAGACGCAGCGTAGGCATCATATGCTTGGTGTGCTTTTGATTACTTAGGGGAAAATTAAGTATCGTCTGCAGAAGATTCCAACAGAAAAAAGTTATGTTTTCCTGCACTTAAAAAGCAAGTTAGAACGTCAACCTTGACTAATTTGACGAGACCTGTGGAGTTGAAGCATCCGTACAGTTTGAGAGGATGTCTGCAAGTCTTCGTCATTTCCATTAGAAAAGGGCAAGACCCCCTGCCAACCGGCCCAAATAACCCAGATCACATTGCCTGCAGCCTTCAGGGGTATGACTTCCTAGCAACAAGTTACTTTGTTAGTCACAGATGTCTTAAATTCAGTCTTTCATTTCCAGTTGTAACTTAAAACTACTGTAATGAACTGAGCTTTGAACTAGTTCAAAATTAAAATAGTGAACTATGAACATAAACTATTCATTTTAAACTGAATGAACAAACCTTTGAACTGGTTCATGACAAGCATGAACCTGCACAACATTGACTAATGGAACTAATAAAACATAAATCGTACCTTTGTGATTAATACTAATTTGTAGACGTTTAGAACCTAAGCCAGGTAAAGGATTTTACTTGCTAATGATCATCATGCTAGCAAGTAGTGTCTCAGGATGTTAGCATACTAACTTGAGCATTTAGCATAACACAAATCAGTGCCCTAAAAGAGTAGTGATGGGAATTTCGACTTTTTTCAAAGACTCTACTAGTTTTCCTCGAGTCCCTTAAAAGATTTGGCTCCTATAGCTACCAAATGGTTTTTCATTTGGTTTCTTTCTGAGCTTCTGTTTTGGTTTAATTTTTCGATTATAATGGGTTGTGTGTTGGTAAACTTTACTTCAGTATTAAAGACCCCTATTTTTATCCATTATTTTTTTCATTCCAAGAAATACAGCTACTATTGTTTAACATTTTAATCAAAAATTTAAATGAACAACTGAACACAGAACCACAGCAAACAAATTAAATAAATAATAGTCAAAGTATCAACATAATGACACTTTAGATAAAAGTCACATATTTAAATATAAGTGCAAGCTGGGACTAAATACCTCATCTAGTTTACATTTTTAAAGATATTTCACTATGAAGTACTTTGTGCTTCTTTCTGTGAAAAGTGCTAGAATAAATTTACTTACCTTACTTTGATTAGGGAACTAGATCTTTGGTTTCTATAAAATAAGAACTTTTAATCCTTTTTAAATCAAGTTTAGAGTACAAAACTAAATGTTAAACCTAATTAGAACTCTTCAGTCAATACCTGGCGAAGGCACTGTGTTCGCCCTGTGGAGCTGTTTTTGGTGTGTATGTGCCTGTGTTTTCATTGGGGATGGTACTGTTCGGTGACTCTGCTTCTATTGCTGGATGGGGACAATCTAGCGTAACAAGATAGCAGAGGAAAACAGTACACACTATCTCTACCAGAGAGCAGCGTTTTCCTTGCCTGTCACTTCGCACCTATTTGTACGGCTACACCTCTCCACATGAGATACATTTTTTGTGTTGGATGTCTTAAACTAGTATGCATGCATGCAAGAAATCCATCCAACTATTGAGTCGTGCAGCATGTGAAAAATTGGATAACAAGCCAAGCCCATCTTTTAACTGAATTATGTATATACAGTACTTCCACTTTATTATTATTATTGTATTTATTTATTTATTTTTTGCACCTTAATGAGATTAGGTGTTATTAAGCTTCTTCCATATGTTCATCATTGGAGTTCTCCAGACTGTATGCTGCACTTTAACCAGTGATATTAATTATCCCTAATAAGATGTTGCGAGGAGAATAAGAGAGAAAGATGGAAGAGCGGAGGTGAACTAGGGATAATACTGAGAAGTAAAAATAGGGAAATGAAAGGAATAAAGTTTGCTAGCTCTGTTTCGGCTTTGCCCTCAGGGTATTGTAAATGACAATCCTACATCAAAGCACCAACAAAAGCTGCCACACACAAACATACTGTACATATATTATGCAAATATACATATATATACGTTTTGCAAATATACTGTATTTGCATTTTAAATGTCCCTCCATTTTCATGCCCAACATTTCCAGCTTAACACACAAATAAGTCAAGTTGCATTTTTAGCATTGTTTCAACATGGGGGGGCTGATCACCTTTACTGATCCCTCTAGGCAGCAATACGCTGTCATTCAATCAGCCTTTCAATCTCTATCAGCTCCTTGTGGTGTATGAACACCCATGTGAGATTTATGCAAATACGTTCCACATGTAGTAACCCAGTTTGCCAAGTTACCTAGCAACACTAGAGTCAGCTGATTAGAAGTACGTATGTGTCCAACCCTCCACTTCTCTGTCTGTGATTTGCATCCTTGGACACAGCTGTATTCAACATATATGTGCAGCATTTGGAGGAGCTTGAAATGTAATGTTTCGGGGATCAGTGTATAAATCCACCAGAGTAATCCACAGCAATGCATTTGTGAGTATTTTTTCAGATTTTGTTTTATTTTTTATTTATTTATTTTATTTTTTTCTTTGCTCTCATACATTTTGCTGTGGATTAGGCTTTCTTGTGAGAAACTGTCAGTCCCACCTTTATTTAGATGTACTGACAGTTCCTTATTTTGTCTTGAAAATCCTTAAAGTCAGCAAAAATTCTCCTCTGTTGTGTTTGATAATATTAAACATTCATCCTCAGTAGATAGAGTTTTGTGCATCTGTAACTTGAGCATAAATGTTCACATTTCCAAGGAAAATGTATTCTCTTTTAACATTGACAAGTTAAGGCAAAGACTTTGACTTCATTCTTTAAAACAGAAACATTTTGGGACTTTAGTACTTGTTGTGAAGGTTCATCATGAGATAGGGAAAATTCAAACTAAACTAAACTGTGCTTTTTCGCATCTTCTTCCTCATATTGTTGCCCCTTTGCCACAATGGAGAATCCTACAATTACGAAAATATCCAGTGAAGTAAGCTAGAAAGGATGTCTCTGGAGGAGTTTAGAGCAAAGAAACCCTGATGAGTCCTTCCTCACATCTGTCTTACATCCTAAAGCCAAAACACAAGGAAGAGATCCCAGTTGGGGGTGAGAGAAGGACCATTATGATAATGAAAAGCATCCTAAATATGAACTGAGGAGAGGCGATACAAGAAAGGAGATTAAAAGGCTTTAGATTAACAGCTGGAAACAATCTATCAAGAGCCTTTTACACCCCCACCCCTCCCCCACCCACCCATTATCATCATAGTGAAGAAATTGAGCTTACCTATAATGTCTAGCAGCACAAAGCATAAAGTAATGAAAGACACCATAAAGAAGGCTTTTACGTGACTACCACTGAATAAGAGTCAGGAATTATCTCAAGTGTTGATACTGAGCCAAAACAAACCTGCCACTTGAATCAGGCTCTAGCATGGTGAAGAGAGGGTCACGTGGAGCACTGCGAAGGGTTGCTATCATTAATGCAAAGTTATTTGGACTTTTCAGCTTCCAAGCCCTTTTCCAGTTTCTGATAGCTAGATAAGGTCATGATTATCATGGAGAACAAAGCCCCATTACTTTGGATTACTCCAGTGCCTTTGCTATCAAATGTCTGAAAAATGACAGCATAATTCTTCTTCTACATTGGACTTAAACCTACTCAGGACTTGTGAGCCCTTTTCAGATGTGAGATTTAAAGCAAGAGAAGATGAATACCTGTTCGAACAGAATTATGGGAGCTGTACGTGTAGCTGATTTGGCAAATGCTTCCATGTACTATAGGATTAAGGCAGTTTTCAAAAAGAAGGGTGATATTAAAAAAAATACTGATAATAAAATATTCCTGATTGACCAGAGATTTTGTTCACTTTTCAAATGAGGTGGCAAAACATGTTGCTTGGACACCTAATGTTCCCCAAAAATTGATAACTTCTAAATTCCCCTGAGAAAGGAAAAAAAACCTGCTTTTAGGTTTGAGTTTTTTTGCATCACAGACTGCAATAGTCGAACAATAAAATCAAATTCCACTTAACTGTTCATCTACTGTACATAGGTGTGTTGGAGGACTCTCCAGCAGAAGGTGAGGGCCTGATGTATAGTCTGTTAGGCTTTTCTCTCATCATGCTGGATCTATGTTTACCCCTCTCATGTTATCTGAGGCATAGAGTAAAAAAGGCTAAGCACAAGTGAGCAGCACTCTGCTAAGCAGTGTTGGTGTTTTCCCTCATTAAGTCACAGTTAGAAGCCTTCTGAGGCTGTTATCATTAGTATAAATGTTAATCTTTATATGAAGTGTGTCTTTTTCATCAAGTTTAAAGAGTCAAACTGATTAATGTAAGACATCTTGATAGCTTTTACTTTGGAGGAAAGTAAGAGGACAATGAGTTTAAAAAAAGCATTTCTTATATTTATTGCTGGATAACGATAAAAATTTTAATTGTGCAGGACTCCATCCATCCATTTCTATACCTACTTATTCCAATCAAGAACCTTCTAGCTGTGAGGCAACAATTTTAACCACCACACCGCCATGCAGCCTAATCACAGGATTTTCTGTGACTGATTGTCCCTAGATAGAGAAACTACTCTTCAGCACGTTTTTTTTTCCATCACGGGGCCTCACCTTAGAGTGCTTTATGTTGCTTTACGGCACCGCTTCATATGCCAGCAGCTGCCTATCAACACATGGCTAAGCAAAGAAATGCAACAGGACAACTGGGAAAGGAAGAGAGAGCATGACAGAGTAAAAGATAAGCAAGAGTCAGTCACAGACTGACTTTTATTGGCTGGAGAGAACTCAAATATGAGACAGGATGCAAAATAGTGTAATGAGTAGCTCAGGCAGGCTACCCAAAAGCAGGACAACTGGCAAAAGGTAGATCTTTTATCAGTTTATTTACACAATTTTCCCAATGGCTGGATCTGTCTAACAGGTTTGATTATACTGGACAAGATACTCTAAGCATGAAACAACAATCTGGCAACAAGACAGGGGAAAACACAGACAATATAGACATGGGTGATAATGGGTCGCAGGTGAAATCAATCGGGGCTGGACAGACTCGCACAACAGGAGACATAATGGCAGGAAGGAAAGGCACCTGAAACGAGAGGAGAGTTAGGAATTTCAAAATAAAGCAGACAAGCCAGAACAGGAAACAGACAAGACAGACAGAACAAACTTGACAAGACTAACAGATAGATGCCAAAATACTTTGTTAGGGGGCACCAAAGTGCAAAAAAATCAGCCAATTGGCTTTATTGTAATGAATAGGACTAATGTCTATAATATAATCAGTGTGATTTAGTTACAATGGCAAGATCATAGGGAATTAAAAAGAATTTTATATCACAAGCACAAAACTGACATTGGTAGTGTTAATGGTTGATTATGCTCAATGCATCTATTATTGAATAAATTAATAGACCCATTCCACAGCTGTTTTTACCAGTGCAGGAAGCAAACTGGACTTGCTGTGGTCTTCTTCCTACACAGAAGGTCTAATTCCTGAGAAAAGGGCACTGCTACACCACAGAAGTAGCATCAGAGGGACAGGAAATATACGCTAACTCACTTGTGCTTTTAAGCAGCTTTTGATATTCTTGTAAGTATTTTCCAGACTGTTTCCCTGCTGTGATATTTTCACTACAGCCTTGCTTCTAGATGATGGGTTTTACTGTCTGGGCCAACTTTGCCTTTAAAAGAAGAATAGCTGGCTGAAACTTTGAATCAGCTGGGTCTTAAAGCGGCATTACTGAACCTTGGCAGATTTTTGCACTTTGGTGCCCCCCAACAATAGCTAATTTGGCATTGGTCTTGCATCTGTCTCTGCTCTGAACTCTCCTCAGCCAAAAATATGAGTCCAATATTGGCTCTTGCGCTGTTACTTTCTCTTTTTCTTTTCCTCATTTTCTCCAATAATGTCTCATTGTATTTCTTTGAACCAACTATGGTGTGCAGTCAAAACAGCCAGCAGTGTTAAAGGAACAAAGAAGTAGAAGTCGCCGTGTATTTTATGGCCACACAAACTGCTCTATCTAGTCTGTTGCTTTTTTATATGTATATTTCTGTAAATGGGCATTAGATTATCATAATCTTCTTTACCGTTGCCATGTTTTTGTCTGAAAGTAGCATTGAAATGTGTAGATGAACTGTAAATCTGCACTGCCCTGTAGTGGATGTATTGTCAAAGAACCATGACAAAATAAAAGATGCGTGGGAGTATGTGTGCAATTATATCTGACAACATTTGAAACAGAAATATAAATTTACGTACAGAAAGGGAGCATGAATAAGCCTTAATACTGGTTTAATAGTAGTAGTAAAGAAATAGTAGTAGCAATAGATGTGAGAGAGACAAGCCATGAAGTTTACCTTACCCTAACCATTCATTTGCGATTCTTAAACCTAGCCACATCATTTGTCATGTTTAAGACCAACCTAGCAGAAAGTAAAAAGCAAGTTCATTGCAGGGCCTGACATGAGACTAATGCTAATAACAGGATTCTGGTATTAAGTTTATTGTGTTGATTTTTACTTACATTTTCTTTATGTTTGTAAGTTTGCAAATATTATGTACTGCTACCATAAAAAATCCCAGACAAAGAAAAATTACCCTGAGAATTAACTGAAATATGCTATTGAAAAAAATACTGTGCCAACCCTGCAAGCGTTGGACCCAGTTTCTACTCAAGTATCCAGTAGAAGTGTAAATACAGGGTGTCAAGTGAGAAGAAGGAAAAGAAGATTTGAAGAATGTAGGAAGAATGAGAGAAGGGAAACAGGGCAAGAGGAGGAGTTTGACTGACAGGAAATGCCCCCTAGGCACTATTCAATTCTGCCCTTATGATGGGAGCAGATTTCCCCTGTGCTGTGCCCATCATTTATATCCCTGTTGCACACACATTTACTATCAAACCCTCCACTGCTTTTCATTCCAACATTTCCCTTTGTCTTTCCTGGTGTATTTTTGCTTCCCTCACTCTTTCATCTTTATTTATTTCTTTGTTTATGGTTATTATGATTATATTTCCCCCCTCACTGAGATGACAGCTACCTTTAGCAGCCAACCTAAATGTAAGGCCACATATCTGCACCATCATCTTTGTATGTTAACTTGATACTTCCCACCAAAAACCTTGCTGCTTGTGTCATTTTAAATTTATTCTAAAAATGTATAAAACCAATGAATACATCTGTATCCTTTTTTTTAAATTCGTCTTGTCCAGCACTGTAGCAATATGATCTGGCTGCTGTGTTGTGCCAAGTAAATTTACTTTGCCATTATGGGTATAAGGGTCCTCTTGATAATCAGATTTTTTTTATTTCCTTATTTATGTAAATATATTGTTTATCTTATTTATCTTGATTTATGGAATTTATGTAATCTTGCTGGACCTGTCCAGAGGGGACAGAAAAAAAAAAGAGTAATGATTACGTGAGGCACCAGCCACCCAGGGAGGCCAGAGCAAAGGACCCCGAGCCCCAAGAGCCCAGAGGCAGCCACCCCTACCCTTCTGCCTTGCACTACAGTGAGCCCAGACCCACGACCCACTACCCCCGGGCCCACCCAGGCCTCTCCACAAATGCATGTGATCCCTCCCCACATACTCACCTATATCCCGCTCAATCTGGCACATATTCACACACACAGACCTACACATACACATGCACACACCAACCTCTCTGCCTCACCCTTAACCCTATCCCAGTGGCTCCTTCTACAATCCCCCAACCCCCACCCAGCCCACCCCAGAACAATCTGGCCCACTGACCCACCGCCATGAGGCGACCCCATCCCACAGATCCACACACATTTACTATCAAACTCCCAACATTACCCTTTTTTCTTTCTTGGTGGCTTTTTGCTTCCCTTACTCTTTCATTTTCATTTATTTATTTATGGTTATTATGATTATATTTCCCCCCCTCACTGAGATGACGGCTACCTTTACCAACCGCTAACCTAAGTGTAAGGTCACATGTCTGCACCATCATCTTTGTATGTTCACTTGATACTTCCCAGCAAAGAGCTTGCTGCTTGTGTCATTCCAAATTTATGTCCAAAAATATGTCAAACCATTAAACACATCTGTATCCTAATTTTCTTCTTACTTATTCCATATCTGCTTTCCCCTTTTCTCTGTACGTTCACAGCTGATGAGCTGCAGCTCACTCAGTGTCGCACTCTTATTTTTCTTTCATGGGTCACCCTTAAAATATTTCATCTTTCCCATCATCCTTGATTTTCCCTAGATCATGATGATTTAGCTATGGCAGTCGCCCAGCTGCTACAGAAGAGCATACTGCGTGTGTGACATGTGTGGGAGTCCTTGTCAGAGAAAAACTGTGGATAAATTAAAATAGATCATTCATGGCAAAAAGCTGAGAAACGCAACTCAGGCTCTTCTGCATGTTTCTTAGCATGCATGCCTTTGGCCTGGACAGAAGGAGGAGTACGCCAAACACAGAGATGAGCCAAACCCATTTCACACATCTCACTATTGTCTGTCCCGCTCTCCATTCTGGGCTCACAGTGTGCTGGCTGTTAATTGTATCTTTGATGTCTTCTGTAATGGCACATATAGATAGAAACCATGCTAATGAAAACTTTACTATTGTTTGACCACAATTCTGTAAGAATCTTGTGCAGTTTACCCTCGTGTTCATAAATGGGTTGACATATCTGCTTTTGACCATGCTGTAGCAAGGTTCATTGTATCTGCAGTCAAACAAAGACAGTATTCAGACACACAATAGCCACCTTGCAGAGTTCGCCCATTTAGAAAAAAATAATGACTCATCACAACTATTGTCTGCTATTGTCTCCTATTAAGCTCTGCTGTCTGTTAGCAAAGTACATAAACATGTGTATAATGATACTAAGGTCTAACTTCTGACAGTTTGCATTAATTTTAACTAGTTAGTTGCATATACCCCCTGAATATAATGTTTTAGGGATTTTTTGGTTGTTTGTTTATTTTTCTTATGAATTAAAGGAATAAGATTCTGATTTAGTTACTTTTAAAAAGAATCTGTAGGCTACAGCTTTTTCCAGTATGTATGCTAGGCTAAGCTAAGTTTAGCTAAACTGAAGATTCCCTGTTTGGCTAGTTTTAGTTTTCAAATAAGACATAATTACAGTTAATTGTCTCACACTGAGACAATAAATAGCCTATTCTCAATGTAGAACAGGTATTGAGCAAAACCTCTAAAATTGTGAGGTGTTACTGGTTAGTGCTGTCTTTAGTTAGCACAGGGTAACCTTCAAGAGATAAGATTATTTCAAGCTTACAAAACTCAGTGTATTTTATTATTTCAAAGTCAAACCCTGTGTTTTTTTTTTGTTTGTTTGTTTTATATATATATATATATATATATATATATATATATATATATATATATATATATATATATATATATAGTACTAAATTCTATTGTACTAAATATCTATTGTACTAAACCAAAATCAATCGGGAGAGACAAAGATGTAGCTCGTATACTTCCAAAATCACCCATTAATATCTGTGTGACTCTTAATTAATATGTCCTATGTCTTGCTGAGTCTTTTTGTTAAATGTAAAGCATAAGTGTTTTCTGGCAAAATTATTATTGCTGCAAATTTTGTATTTTATAGAACTGGATTATCATTTACATCTAATTAAAAGGCTCAGTAATTAGCTCTGTAAGTTCCTGCCCACTGATCTTCATGCAAATCTACTATTAATTTCTTTGAGCAATGCTTCCAGAAGAACAAAAGCAAGTATCAGAAAGCATTAATCAAGTCCGCTTTTCCAGATGTTGAGTTTACAGTATTCCACTGAAGCGAAACACCTTTTGACCCAGTACTCACAGAGACCACAAAGAGCAGGCAGACTCAGCTGTTGCAAACTGGGTCAGAGCAGCTGGCATGATCGCATGAATATTAAAATGAAACTGCTCCAGACTGAAGTCTCTGTAACAATCCCCATCGACTCCAAGCATTGTTAAACAGCAAAAGCATGTTGAACAGCTCCGACTGAGCCGTTTCTCAACATTTCAAGTGACACTGAGAAAGGAAGGAAAGCAAAGGGCAATATAAATGTCCAAAAAAAAAAAAAAGAAAGAAAGAAGGACAAGAGGAAGTGAGGGATATAGGATCAGCTCCAATAATTAAAGTGCAATCACATTGCAATTTTCTCTGTTTGAAGAGATGTCAAAAATTGCAGCAGCAAGGGAGGCTGAAAGAGAACAAAAGAAAAAAATATGTAAACTTGAAACTATAATCCACTATTGTCTATCAAGAAATGCATAATAGAGACCACTGTTTGATTGATGAGTTGAGTTCAAGATGCATAGAATGGAAACAAACTTTCTAATTAACTCAGGAAAAAGGATGGCAGGCGCAGATCCAGACGGACTGACAGGTGAAAAAAATAAATAAATAAAACGATGAACGAATGAGAGCTGTGGCGGATTGAGACATGACTGGAGGATGGATAGAAGTAGGTCAGGAGGAAAGACTGCAAGGGAAGAAGACAGGATGACAGAAAGAAGAACATAAAAATAAGCGACAGCCAACATTCATTCATGTCTTTTATATCCCTTTGGTTGTCTATCTGTGCGTATGTGCCTGTTGTCAGTATCTGCACAGTCATAAATTCAGGCTTGTGTACGGTATGTGTGTCACAATGACTGACAACCCCCTAGCTGGCAGCATGCTCCAAAGCCAAAGACTCCATAATAAACAAAACATGGTTTAATTTATTACTTCAGGCTGAGCACTGCTCACTTCGCTTTCTATACATAAAGACACACTCGCATTGGTAACATACACTGCAAAAATTCTGATTTAACAACTTATTATATATAGTGTTCAAACTTAAAGTTTAGCCACTGTTAAAGCACTGAAAAATATACTGTCATCTGAAAATACATCAACTTTCTGACCTATAAGGAGGGAATTTAAGTTTATTTGCTATATACAGAGACAGCACCATTCACATTAATGCTCCTCAGTATATATTTAAAATATTTAATTAGTATTGTCTATGAGTTGGCAGTGAATCCACTGACACTGCTGGCAATGTTGGTTTAACTAAATACCTACCCACATCATATCTCCAGTTTGGGCACTTTTTAGCTAGCTCCATCACACAAACTATAAAAAAAATTACCTGCTTTTAATTAGAGACATAATGTTAATCTCTTGAGTCCACCATGTCTCTCTTTTAGGCTTCTGTTAAAAAATTGTAGTATGTTTAGCAACCATAAGGTCTGTTTGAATACTGTTAGAAACATTGTAAAGGGAATACATGTGGAATTTGTTAGGATGTGTAAATTTCAGTATATGTGTTATTGATAAAGAATAAATGAAGATGGCACATTTCACGAAAAAAAATGTTTAAGGCGCTCCTAAAAAAAGGAGACATAAATACACCAGAAATAAAGCAACAACATCAGCTGTTTACTCAAAACAGAAAATCCAGACAAACAGCTGCTACACCTGTAAGGAAACAGAAAACAAACTACGGCATCTGCAATAAAAACAAAGCTGACAATAATCGGGAGCACCTATAAAAAGACAGACAAGCTGGAAAAAAAACATGAATTACAACAACAAATTAGCAGGGTAGTAAATGTGGGGCCAAAATATCAGGAATGATTAGTGGATGAGTGTTATTGTACGATTGAGCCCCTGCAAATATCAGTGGCACACCAGGGTCACCCCAAGGACCTGGGAGACCAGCAGCCACCCTGGAGCACGAATCCCAGCCAGCCTCCACAGGGATGATAATGCATGTGCCCAGAAGATGACAGAGGAAGGCCCCAGCCAGAGTTTTTGATGCCATGAAGCACAGTCCCCAGGTGGTTGGGTGATGGCCACCCAGAGGCAGGCAGGGTCCATTTCCCAGGACCCCTTAAGCCTGAGAACCACCCACCCTGCAGACAGCCACTCAACATGATCATCACCCACCCCAGTGCCCCAGGCAATCACCACTAACCCACCACTGCAAGGCAGCATTAACCGTTGGCCTCCCAGTCAGGCCACTCTGCTCTGATTAGACCACGATGATAGAACGCTAGTCAGCTAGTCAGCTCAAATGTTTATTTGAACAGAGTCAAACTTGCCTCCAAGCAGATTATATGCAGCTGTATTATGGTGATGAAATTAAAATAAAAAAATACTTCAAATACTTTATTAATCCCTAAATGGAGATTATTAATGATGATGTAAATAAGCAGTGGAAAGAGAAGCTTAACCACAAACAAGGTGTTTCAGGCAGTTAGTGTTGACCAGTGAAAGCCAAATCCTCATTGATTAAATATTTTTCAAAGAAACATACACTCTAATAATGAGAGGTGGCACGGTCCACCAAGGGGCTACGGCTGTCTGAAATCAGTTCACGGTAGGAATCAGACTTGAAGAGGCCCATCGTCACGGCCACATCAATGACACAGCTAGCTGTGGGTGAGCTTTCTCTGTTGCACTTCTCACTCATCCAGTCAAGGCAAACAGGCCATGCTTTATTTAATGATTATCCCAGCATCTGTCCCCCCCAAACTCTCATATCTATGTGAAAGCAAGCATGTGCAAGTATACTCGCAGGAGCCCAGAGAATCTGATCCAGTTGAACAGCTCCATTTTGGCTCTCATCAACTAATTTCATCTTAATCTAATCAAATTTAGAAATGGCAGGAAATGCTTGCAGGCATTATGAACCAGTTGTGTGTCTGTGATTCATTATATAGTCAGTGAAGAGGTGGTTAATAGAGGATGTGATTACATCAGAGGCATTTAATGTCAGCCCAATAAAGTATGATTACCACATGTAGAATGTAATCTCAGTTGTTATCAATGTGCTGAGGAGAAAGCAATCCAAAAGTAATCTCTGTCCTGTTTACATTCCACTTACTAGTACTTACAGCAGCCAGATCATGGGGATGATAAGGCCTACATTGTGCCACATCCTTGCTGCATCCTGACAATTTGTGGTGATTTCACTCAATGTGTTTGCTTTGTGGGGAAGATCACATTCTCTGCATTACCTGTATTTTTCTCAGGCACCAGCTGATTGCTTTTATCTTGGTCACCTGGACACTGTGACTCATTCATTCATTTTTTACTAAAGAAAACAACAAAACCAAATGACCAAACTTAAAGAAAAATACTTTTTCAAAGAACAAAATACCTTTAAAATAAAACCCCAAAAGCTTGCAGGAAAAATGTTTAAAAGCAGGAAGAAAACAGCTACAGCATTTCACAAAACAGGATATCAGTTAAAAGGGTAGTACAACCAAAAATGTGTTTTTTGAGCAGTAAACAACCAAGATTTAAATAATTGTGATAAAAATCACATGTACTGTTAATAAAATTTGTATTTTTTTGTTTATTTTAAAAACAGGATTTTGTGGGTAAAAATGGCTCATAACACCTCTACACTGTAAAACCAGGTTATGTTTTTCATGACACAGAGAGGTTATCTACATAATGAGAACATTTTAAAAACCCCACAGCCCCCTTCCTCTAAATACAAACAGATGGGTCCTCACCTTGCAGGCATAGAAAACCACGCCTATGTATAAAAGGGACGTGAGCTTATTTGATGTAGATTTGCTAGTTTTAGACTTCTATTCTTTCACTGAGTTTCTGATTAAATATTCCGCAGATGGGACGGATTTGAGTTTTTGAGGGGTGTAAAAGTAACACCGGACTTTATTCTTTACCTGCTGATCCTCATCTGGCGACAGAGAGCAGCTGTAATTTTAGCAGCAGCAACTTACAGCAGCACTTCTTGCAGCTGCCACAACCTGCTGCGAGTCTCCACAGCTTTCCAGTCTGCTGGAGCTGCTGACACTTCAGCATAACAGCGCTAACAGCTCAGACTGATACGGTTCAGGACCACTTTGTTCATGTGTAGCTGAGGAGATTCAGGAGGGGAAAAGTCTTCCACCTCAAAGACGCTCTGTGGCGTAGGTGCTTTGTAAACCTTGCTCTGCATCTTGCTAGTGAGCTGAGCTGCTGTCTGTCAATCATTTCTGCCTGTGTACCCTGACCCGCACACTCTCAGCACGCTGATCACCCCAAAATTTGCAGTTTCAGACATTTTTCAAATTCGACAGTGGGTGGAGTTAGGCAAAAAGTAGAGGGTGTAGTTACACTTAAAAAAAAAAAAGACAAAACAGCCCTTCATGAAACACAGCATTTGAGAAACACAAGTTAAATTAAAAAGCACTTTTTCTTTAAATCAAAAACAGGTTAAGTAACACAATTAAACACACAACAATGTAAACAGCATAAAAAAATTAAGGAAATTAGTGTTTGGCCTATTATTTCTTTGGTGATGTAGTATACATCATTTGAAAGCCTGATTAGTCACCTTTAAAACAAGGTCTAATTTTGTAAGGATTGGGCTTCTGTGGAATGAGCAACACAGCTAAATGTGTGGGTAATTCCCCCCAAAAAATGTGGCAAAATCCCTTCCAAAATTCTCCTTTTGGTATTCAGTCTCATGAGATTTTTTGTGAATTAAATGATTGCATTTTCCCACAGCAATAAGAAAAAAGCAAGACATTGGCCATTTTTACACTTAATTAATTTTACACTGTCAGGGACATCAGTAGAGTGTAGAAGATCCAAATGCAGCCACAACAGCTGGGTATCTTCTTCTCAATCTGGTCACCAGCTTGGTCACATTTTACTGTGGGATGGTTTCCCAATCCTCTACCAGAAGCTGTTAAAACACTATTAGCATGTTTGTGTTCGTCAGTCTTGTGTGTACAACACACCCACACATTTAGCTGTGTTGCTCATTCAGCAGAAGCAAGATCCTTACAAGTTATACCTGGTTGTAAAGATGACTAATCAGGCTTTCCAATGATGTATAATACAACGCCAGTTGGTATTATAAAAGTGAAGAAATCATTACCCAAATACAAAAATCCTTACTTTGTGTGCTAAGTTTATATAAAATGAAAGAAACACAGTTTTCATTTTTAAACCAACTTTTAAAATAACTTAAAACAAAGAAAAAACAGACTACAACATTTGTCAGATATATTTCTGACATAGACAGCCTCACAAAAACACCAAGAAAACATAAAAACAAAGCATCATTCTGAAAAACACATTTTTTTGAAAATGTCACTATTTTGTGAAGTTTAGACATTTTCCTTGTTGTGTTTGTGTTTTTGTGTGTTGCACTTCATAGCTGTTGCAGTTTAGTAATCACCCTGTAATGGTTTGTACAGACATTTATGTGTCAGTTTGGAAGGTTTCTGACACTCGTATCTTCTTTACATTACGATGCAAGTGATCAATAAACACACCTCAGCTGTAAATCATGAAAATGCTCAGACACTTCCTGCAGACCTGGATGAAGTAAAGACGGGCAAAAAGGAGCGCAAGGATGGGAATGAAACAATAAAAAGCAGAGAGGAGCCAGAGGTGCTAAACAAGAGAATGAGGCAGAATCTAAAGAAAAGACACTGAGAAGGACGAAAACACACTGTGTTCTTGACTTATTAGCAAAGCAGTCTGTAAGATGAATGTGAAGAAGAAAGGTATCGGTGATCGCATCTTGCGGCTTGTGGGGTGAACACTCATCCAGGCATTGTTTGTCTTTTGTTATGTGTGTACTAGTGTACTATCAATAAAATGTTCATCAGGGAAAAAAATAACATCCTTGTTGTCACTTTAAATTCATGGACCCACTTTATGTAAAAAAAAAAAGAAGGCACTGTGGACATCAATCAGATAATTTCATTTCTTTGTGTTGTGATTAATTTTTAAGTCAAAGCACAAGTTTCACACCACTGCACCTCCCCGACTCAAACAAACAGATACAGTTTAGAAACTGTTTTTGATAACTGTACTCACATGGGAATCATATTTTAAAAGAATCATACTTTTGTTTTTATGTACTTTCAAATGCAGATTAAATTCCCTTTATGCTTTGTATTCTCTTTGTCTTTTATCATTTTTTCTCTCAAAATAACTGTCAGCCAAGCTTCCTGGTTATCTCACAGTTGTGCTGTCTATTGACACAACAGAATATTACTCATTGCAATGATAAGTCGTGAATACTATGTTTATAAAGCCAAAATAATTCTTCTTATTTTCCAGGTGAGACCGGTGCAGCCCTGTCACGCCCACAGCGCCCCCTTTCGGCCCGGACGGCCCACCATGCCCCGGTGCCTATGAAAGGGTACCATGTCAGCCGTAGCATGTCTCAGCACTCCTCCGGCGGTGGAGGCCCCTGCCACTGCACGCCAGAGGACTGTGACGGCCCGGGCAGAGACTACTACCATGGTCACAGTGATGGTCACTATTACCCTCCAGGAGGTCCAGCTGAGGCTCTGGCACTGGAAAGGCATCACTCCCACTCACACGCACACTCACACTCCCATAGCCACTCTGGAGGTGGCACCTTTCCTCGATCCCACCCCAGTCAGCACCCACCTCTCCAGTCGTTTGATTCTTGTGAAGAGTGCCTATCCTCAGGCCATGGAGGGAAGATGCACCGCATTCCCCCAAACCTGATGGATCAGTTTGAAAAGCAGGTGCCCTTCCATCCTGATGGCTTCCACACACTGCAGTACCAACGCAATGCTAGCGGGGGTGCTGAGCCACGCAGCGAGAGCCCCTCACGCATCCGCCATTTGGTCAACTCAGTGCAGCGCCTCTTTGCCAAGTCCCATTCTCTGGAAGCACCATCCAAACGGGAGTACAATGGCACAAGGGGTGGTGGGGAATACCGAGGGGAGAGAGGGGGAGGCCACAGAAGTGGAGGGGAAGAGAGCCACTACTCGGGCCACCAGTCTCGCTCAACTAGGAGGAACAAGTCTCGAGAGCGGAGCAAGAGTGGAGACTCACGGCATGAGTCAGGCAGACGCCATCGCAGCAGGACCGCAGGCTGGTGGAGCTCTGACGACAACCTGGACAGCGACAGCAGCTTCTTGGTCAGCGGTAGACGGGGGTATCCCAGTGGACACGAGAGCCTGGATGCTGCCATTCAGGAGCTAACCATGAAGAAACCTAAGGAGCGAGGTGTTGGTCCCGGATCAGGCGAATGTATGGCCTGCAACACTTTGGCTCTGACTGGGAGTGAGGGAGGAGGGCCTCATGGGCACCAAGGTCACTCACTGAAGAGGAGCACTTGGTCGGCCATGACAGTGAGTCAGGCCAGAGAGGTTTATCCTTCAAGCAGGGGAGGAGGTTATGACAAAGCCCTGGTACCCGTTGAAAACAAGATGAAGGAGAGAACCTTCCACTATCTCCAGGTTTGTGTACACCTACATATCAACAAATGTAAACTATATCCAGTTTCAGTACCTCAGACACAGAGAAAGTGTCGTACAAGTAAACTGTCTGACACTCGTCATTGATAGTAGCAATGATCCGCAGGTTGATCCATAATCTGCACTTTCCAATGGGATGACCCATTGGCTGGGAGCATTCAGGTAAGCTGAAAGAGCAATATGGGTTAAATGGGTATGGCCAAAAAAATGAAGCAGTGTTAAAAAGCAATTTACCAAGGAGAGGAAAGCCACATTTATTCAGTAATTTTCTCCTGGATGTCCGCCTGCTACAGTTACACAAGTCAGGGTTATGTTTGCCCCACAGGAACTTGAAAAATCCTCTTACTTGTGAACTATCATCTTGAAGTCACAAGTTGTTTGGCTGCCGCTACCTTAAGCCAAGAAAGCAAAAAACACAGCGGCCAATGTACCAATCTGTTTGTTGGAACTCAGGAAGTGGTGCTCCCCTCCAAAATATAATCTACTGTGTTTAGGGCTTTACAGCCTTTCTGTGTCTTGCTTCAAATAGAAAAATGACATTCGTTCCAAGGGTAAACAATAGGGGTCAAGCACAACCCAGCAATTTTACAAGCTGGGGATAGGAACTTTTTCTCTCATAAACAAGGCTGAAAGAGGTCCTACAAGGGCAGTATCTGTGTCACCAGCCTTGAAACTAACTGGTATTTCCATTTGTGTCAAATAGCCAACAAGTTGGGGTGCTTAGATACTACAATTTTGATCCTGCAGTGAAAACAAGCCTGTCATTGCAAAATATCTATTTAACCTAAGCACAATGGCTTTATCCCTGCAATAAGGGCACCCCTCATCAGTTTATTCACAGGTTTTTACTGTGTTAATAGCTTTAAAATTCAGAACAACAGCATGTTCTTTAAAAATGAGGAAAATTGCGCATACACAATGTGTAATAAGAGTACCCCCTAGCTAAAAGCATTAAATGTAAAATACTTGACCTCACGGAACCTGATTGACTGTCTTGATATTTTGCTGTTTGATAAGATTGATCATCAACATAAAAATAACCACTCTGTTTTCCAAAAAGTCTGTTTCCCACTCCAACTTGCATGCGTTAATCTAAAATCTGGAATTTTTCCAGTTCCCACTCATGCCTTTTGTAGACGCAAATCTTTCTAAAGTGACAAAGCAAAATGCTGTAGCAGAGAGTACACCTGAAAAGGCCACTGAGAGCACAAACACACAGAAAAATACACATAAACCTCCAACTGTGTTGAGGTAGTTCTACCACGCAGACTGTGTTTCTACAGAAACAGCAGGTAGCCACAGGAGTCCCTGGTGTTTTTCCAACTCTCATCCTTTAGACACAGCTGAGGTCTGCTGATAGAAGAGAGAGACTGTTGTGTGTGTGGCTGTTCTCAAAGGATAAACCTTACACAATTTGCCCATGTACTTTAGGGTAGCATCACATTCACACCTCAGGACACAAAATGAACTTCACTTCTGCAGCTTTTCTTGTATCTCTAGGCGTCACCATCACTCTTGGGAGGAATCGAGAGACGGTGTATTGAGAAAATATTGTGTTACGTTTAAATGTGCTGAGGTTAGCCAGAGAGAACCAAGACTTCAGAGCTGGCTGCTGCCTTGAACTTCAGATGCAGAGTTGTTCAGATCTGTTCCTCCAGGACGAGACCTGGGGAGAAACAACAGCACAGGTACAATTTTGAAGCAACAATTCAAAATTGAAAACTTCTTTCTCTTAAATATATCAAATAACTTCTATCACTACAATACCTCTTTAAGGATGCTTGTAATGACAATTAACAAAGACTTTTCCCTTTAACACAGAGCCATGTAATATATAATATTAGACTTTTTGTCGCAATGATTCACCTTTCACAAGATGATAAAAGTCAGAAAATTGAGGGGGGACCCACTATTAGCGTCACTTCTCTTTTCTTGAGTAATTTTTTTAATCATATTTCAGCTCTTCGAAGAGGTTCAGCTGCCTTCAATTATACTGTTTTGATACAGCTATGATCAGCTGGTAGAAAGACAAAGCTAATAACCTACTGGTGATTGCAGTTAATTTAAAAGCTAAAGAGCCTGATATTTGTAATGGTTGTTACAATGATAGTTCAACATAAAACTTCTCTAAAAGGAATAGAGTCCTCTGTTGCTGTGTGTTCTATATGAAATTGGAAATCATTAAGGCTCAGTTATAAGCATAAATGGGCCTTTACCCAAATTTTAAAAAATCCAACATGGCTGCCCCACACAAACTGGTAAAAATATACCATTTATTAGCACCTCTATCAGTGGCTGCTATTGTTTGTATGTCAAATGAGCGTATCGCTTAATAGCTTGCATTGCTAATAATAGTTAACTTACAGAGTACAACAAAATAAATTCTACTGGTTTTCCAAGTTACGACTGTAACATGCTTAACTGGAACACATCACTCCCAGCTCTGAGTTCTGACTTCAAATGGAACACAGTGTGACTTCACCAGGTCACTAAACATTTCAAATGCATGCTAATACAGCTCTGTGTCTGATGGATTTACATGCTAATGCCCAGCCAAGGCAGTTGCGGGTGTTGCTCAGATGCACGAGTTGCTCCCAAGGTTGAATAGATGCTTTCTCATTTCAAACGAGTAGCCTGTCAGTTACAAGTCAGTTCATCAGTGGTTAGGCTTGTCAGTGGTTTTAGTGTGGTACCTCTATTGTACTGTACACGTCTCCCTCTGCACTCAGTGTATGCCCAGCTGTGTTGTGTCTTCTCTGGTGGACCATGGTTGGTGTTTTCTCACCCCTGCAACATATACAGTTTGCCTAGTCACAAATCCGGAATGCTAAATGAGACAAAGCTATTTTAAGTTGTACAAAATGTATTATTTTAATTTGTGTCTGGAGAAAAGCATTCATTAATTTTCCCCAATATCTGAAAAGCTGATAATAAGTTCATTGTTTAAATATTCTAACTTTATTTAACAATGATTTCTTTACACCTCACTTTATTAAAAAAGTATGTGCAGAAACACAAAGTGACACTGAAATATATTTTAGATCTGCTTGAGATTTTTCTTGCTAGTCTGGGACAGTTCTTGTTACATATAAGCATGTCCTTACTTTAGGTTCTACCCTAGATCGTCAATCAGGTTTTCTGAAAAGAAAAAAAAGAAAGAAAAGAAACTGAGTGAATTTTCACAAGTTTGAATTACATTGGTCAGATGCAGAGTAACATGTGCAAGGTCTTCTCCTGCAGCGTCAACGCCAATCACAATGTGTGGCATCAGAGCCTGACACTCCAATTCCCTAAGCCTCTCCCCTCCTATTCCCCTTGGCCTGTGAGTGATAGATAAGAAACGATTAAAAAAATGAGAATATGTAGTGAGAGGGAAATGAAGGCAGAGGAGGTAAAGGGGAAAGAGGGAAAAGATAGAGGCTCAAGGAGAGCAAGGTAAGGGGATGCAGAGATAACAAAAGCAAGCTCAGGAATCGAAAAGAGATAAAGCAGGTGATGGTAGCCAAGGGGCAACGTGAGAGGAGAGAAAGAACTCAATGAGGAAATGAGAGAGATAGTGGAAGGCCACAGGAATCAGGAGATTAGGCTGAATCATCTTTTAAGTGATGACCTTAAAAACACACACTCAGCTGGACGCCAGCCCAGGGCCCTGACTGTCTGTGTGTGGCAGTATGAGTAGGTGTTTTCATCTGGCCACATGGTTTTGTGAAAAAGCAAAACTCACCGTATAAGCAACTACTGAAAGGCTGAAAAGCATAAGAAGCTGTGTATACTCTATGTTGCTTTCGTGATACAAGACAAAAAGTGGGATTCAATGGAATACATATGCACATGTACACCCATATGTTGAACAACATGGTCCTTAAAGTAAATAAATTGTAAGTGCAAGGCAAAAGGTGTAACTATCTAAAATGTTGTTGATTAAAGATACACTTGTGAAGATGTAAGAGAGGGCCAGTCATTACAACAAATGCACAGAGATCCATCACCTGATTCTGGAGACTTTTTATTTTCTTGTGGTTAGTCATTTTTTCATTCAACCCATTAACCTCTAACACATACTTTTTTTTTTTTCAGCATGCACAGTAGCTCTTTCCAACACTGCCCATTTTGCAGTTGTCTTACTACAATCCACACAGTCAGATACAGAAAGCAGATATTTACATGACTTCTGTTTCAAATCAAATCGTTGTGTTTACAGGCTGATGTCATGGAAAGAAGAAAAACAAACACTCTTTGTCCTGTTTTGGGTGTAAATACATATCTTCACTCACAGGAACATCCATCGACTTCCCATATTCCACATACAGCTGGCTGGTTTCTGCATGTCTTATACCCATTAAAGCCACTCAATGTTGAAGCATGATTTATGAATAATCTTTTTATGTTTTTTTTTTCACTCATGTTTGTGTGTGTGTGATTAAAAAGCAGCTGATTGTGAGTCCTTGTAGATGAATAAAGGATTTCCAGAGTGTCGCTTTGCTCTATTAAAACCCTGATATCATAACTGCATTGTCACAAAAATCAACATTTAAGTAACTTGAAGATTGCTTCATTGCTTGCGTAGTTCTTTAATTTCATGGCCTCATCAGTTTTCCATATTTTGACTCTTTTCTCATTTTTTTGTCTTGATGTGTACATGTGTGTCTCATTTTGTTTTCCCAGCAGGAAATCATTTTCTCTGCTTTCCTGCCCTCAGCGCTCTGAAGTCTGTCATTGTGCTCTTCTGTTTCATATTCTGTTGCCCTGTACAATATGTCTGCTCTCAGTGTTTGCTACCTCCCTACATTCTGTTTGCAGTCCTCTCGGCTCTTTTTACTTGACTTTCTGGATATTTATTTATTTGCTCTCCATCTGTCAGCTTCTTGCTTACTCTGTTTTTATTTTTCTGTCAGTGTTTCTCCAGCTGTCAGAGTTTCTCTCTTTCTGTAAGTCCCTTTGTCCATTTTCTCTCTCCCTTTTCTGACATCATTTTCCATGTATGCACATCTGTGCATGTTTCTGCTTTCATTGTGTGCACGAGCATGGCTGGTCGAGGTGGTGTGTGTGTTTGACAATCCAACGTCTGATGTGTGAAATATTTTTCAGCAATGAAACATATTTCTGTCTTTAAACTGTGAAAACTGCCAAAAAATTGCAATGAAAACATTTCAATATCTCCAGACTGATTATATTCCATTGTGGCTAACTGGTGTCAAAGCGGAATGAATACTTACTTTAACATATTTTAACCCTTTTAACATGTTTTTACAGAATCCTACTAGAAATCTTCATAAGTCTCATATCACTACTCACTACATTTTGTATTTTTTGATAAATCAATATAAGTTGGTCATTTTTGACTATGTGAACGTTTGGGTGAATCTGAATGTGTCTCAGGTCCCTTCAGAAGACTGGGGAGGTGGATATGGTGGGGGCGGAGCAATGGACAGCGGAGGGGAAATTCCATGCCGTCGGATGAGAAGCGGCAGCTACATCAAGGCCATGGGGGATGACGATAGTGCCGACTCAGACACAAGCCCCAAAGCGTCGCCTAAGTCCACGCTGATCGCCCAGAGGGAAGCCTTCAGACGGTCTATCAGCATGGATCAAAGGTCAAAGGCCACAAATACAAATGTTACTGCTGCAAAACAGAGCCCCAAAGCTTCCAATTAAATTTACAAATCTCGGCTATAAAAGTTTAAATTATTGTGAAAAAAAGAGAACATGGACAAAATAGTTAATAGGAACTACTCAGATGCCTTAGAAGTAGTGATGGTAGAATATGCAAATGGTAATGTGTAAGTATTTGTACAAAAGAAAAACAAACACAAACTTGCAGGGAGAAAAAAAAGGTAAGTGGTTTTCTTCATTAGTGACCTTACATTTTACCATGGAGATATTTTTACATAACACTGATATATCGTAGATTTGGAAGACAAGCCTAAAGCAGCTCCAGACTTGTGTCTTTGATTGCTTTAAAACTTTAAAACTGAAAGTAAATTAGTGTAACAAAATTAAACTATTTAAACCTGCGGTGATAAAAATGTTTGCTTATTATCTTAATTGAAAAAATAAGACATACTATATAAAAGCTCTCCCCACACATTTAGGCATGTTGCTCAGGTTATGTGTCATCGTACCAACTGCTGGTATTAAAGAGGAGAAATAATCACGTTTTTAAGTTTTGTGATAAGCTTGCTTTACGCTTAAGGAGCCAGACTTTCTTTTCATCTTTTAAAATGTTCTTTAACAATCGTTATTCAGGCTTTCTGAAGTTCTTTAAAAGTTTTTCTTTAAAATCGGCTACTTTTTCACTCAGTCTGCTTCTTTGCCAATCACCATTTCCAGAGGGATGTGTTCTTTTATCCTGTGAATCCACTTAACATTGACATTTGCATTGAGGACACCAAACTCAAGGGATGGACCAGTGTTGTGTCTACACATAACAGACAACAAAAGCAAAGGATGCATCTTCTGTTTCCAGTTTTTCTATTTACATTAGTGGCCAAAAAAAAACAGTTAAACATATTAAATAGTGTTCATGGCACCAACAATGTAGGGCTTTTATCTGAAAAATTGGCATATCTCAGCATCATCTGCAGTGCGTCCTTCAAGAATGTTTCTGAAAATGAAAGAAATTTCTAAACAACAACAACAAAAAAAAAAAACAGAATGTCTTCAAGTATTTAGGCTGTATTGAAGAATAAAGGTGACTTCCAGGCTTCTTAAAATTGTATTTTAACCTCAAAAACAATGTTTTTCAATAGTATTTAATGCATCATTTCCCAATGCCTGCATCCTTACTTGTATCCTTACACATATCCTTATCTCCTACTTTTAGTCCTCTCGTATGAGTGAAGCTACAAAAAATTAACAAATAAATCCTGCATTCTACATTTCCAATATCTTGGTAGTCTTTCACCAGATGCTGCTTACCTGTTTGACCATCTGTTTTGTTTAAGATATTAAGAAACATATTTCTGTGTCTGGAAAAGGCTGCTCTTGAAAGCCCCAGGGCAGAAAAGGAGTTAACTGAATGAAAGACAGATGCTTGTAAGGTCTGAGTGTGTCACACTTTGTTCTTCTTTCTGCAACAAACTGTAACTACTTATGGAGAAAACACACTATATAACACAATATATATATATATATATATATATATATGTGTGTGTGTGTGTGTGTGTGTCTGTAGGTAATCTGTGTATCTATCTACACTTGCATACACTTGCATTACATTATGATAAATTGCTGAAATATTTTTAAAAAATCCCATTTTGCTGCCCTGAATGTCATAGGAATGCAGTAAAAGCCCAGCTGGTGATACAGCGTGACTCATTGAAATTTTACGTGATAGTTGCGGCTAAACAAATGGTGCGCTGTGTGTGTTACAAACATTGACTAAAATAGTAAACCAAATGGCTGAAGATTTTACTGCCAGTGTAGCATCAAATGAATAAAAATTGTTGATTCGCTGTATCACAGTAACTTGATAATGTTCTCTGTGTAAATCTCAGGTACTCCTGCAAGCAGTGTACAGATTCCTACCCTAACAGCAGAACTGCACCCAAAACCCACACCCGCTCTCGCAGTTACACCCGGTCTTTGACCAGCTCACAGGTAAATTACATTATAATTTGAAGATGTGAAATTTAAATATGACATAAGAAATATCTTCCTTTCCTTCACCTCTATAGCTGGGTGACACACTGAACCATCAGTTTGAGGCCGTTTGTGAGACCATGTTTGGGGAGGTGGAGTCTCAAGCCGTCGAAGCTCTGGATCTTCCAGGTGTGTTTCGCACTCGCAGCCACAGCTACGTCCGCGCCATCCAGGCTGGCTGTTCCCAGGACGACGACTGCCTCTCTGTCTTCTCCATGTCTGGCCCCCAGGGAAGCATCAAGGGTGGGGCCGGTGAGTGTGTAGTACAGTCGCCTTGGTATGCTTGATTATGTGGTGGAATGATGTGCAGTGCCTTTTTATGTGGCAGGAACTTGGTGGGAGACACAGCGGGAGAGGGAATTTTATGACAGCCTGTGTTTGGTCCCCTTGACAAAAGCAAATCTATGCAGAAACCTTCACTCTCTCTCACTGCACAGCTGTATGCAATGTGCAACGCGTGCATCCATTTTTAATTCTCAGTCTTTCTTTTCCTCTCTCTGTTTGTTCAGTCTCTAATGATCTCACTTCATTACTGTAGCTTTCTTCTCAGTTTTGGTATATGTTTGCATGCATTTGGCATAAATCTGTATGTATGTTATAGTTCATGCTCTTTGTTCTCTCTTTTCTCTCTCTCTGTTTTCTGTCTCATCTCTTTCTTGTGTGAATGCAAGTTTCTCAGCCTCAGTAATAGATACGATAGCCAAGGATCTCCTGCTGCTTTCTCTCTTGCTCTCTCTCTCTGTCTGCATTTCTGTATGTATATATATATATATATATATATATATATATATATTTGTTGTTGTTTATTTGTATATAAAATATATACAGTCATGAACAAAAAGAACACCTCAATGTCTGGACTTACTGTATTGTTGCATGATCTAGTTTAAACCAGTTGGCCTCACATTTGACTCCAGAATACTTTGGTATCTAGGGGAGTTCATGGTTAATCAATGACTGCAAGATGTCCAGATCCCATGGCAGCAAAACAAGTCCAAATTATCAATCCTACACCACCGTGTTTGTTGACAATGTGATGAGGTGTTTGTGCTGCTAAACTGTGTTTGGTCACATTAGTTATTCCCAACTTGGACAGTGAGCCTGCAGTATGGTCCCATTAGCATGTCAGAATATGCACATTCTCATGATGTAGTGGCTAAAGGTGGAAGTAGTACACCATAGCATACATTTTCATCTCCCTTCTACAGTTTGTAAAGAAAATTACCACCTGCTGTGTTCAAACACATCCACACTCCTTTTAAGATGTAGTCTGCTGATGGAGCGAGTGGTGCATCTGATGAAATAAAACCTCCAGATGAGTCTGAAGGTTGGTAAGTGGTGTTATTAACCAGAAGGGTCAGGGCATAACCTCCAACTTCTAATAAAACAAATCACTGTTGCTATAAATTTTATTCATTAAAGACCACATTATGGGGCTGTTTTTGGGAGTTGCAAGTGACTTGGACATTATTAGAGTGATATTTCTTGCAGTTAAGGAAACACATCTGGCAAAAGTGCTTTAGTGCACACGTGTGTTGCAGCAGTGATGTTATAGATGGCTAGTAATAAAATGAAATATTTTAAAGTATTTTATGAGCTGAACAAGTCTCAAACGCTGACTTTGTTCAAGCACATCGACACTTAAAAGTTTGTGAGTACTCCTCTGTTTTTAGACTTTGTTCTTACCGAAGAACAAATCTAGAATACACAGATTTTCATGGCTACCACAGTCTTGATAAAATGTTTCTAGCCAAGACCTTAGGCCCGTTCTTGTAAGAACGGTTGGTGATTGAGGCCCATTGCTTTTGTCTTCCCTCTTTAACACTGTGTTGATACAAAAACCAGTAAACTGTCAAAACCTCTGCTTCTATGGAGGCGCTCACACGGAAGATTATCAATTAATAAAGTGCATTTGATTAGCAGCATGTACCGCTTCTGATCTTCTTTGTTTTTATGGAAGCAGCAAATTCACTCACAGCTTTGGGATTTTGGCTTAGTTTTTGTGAAGTGGACAATAATCGGCATGGTATGTTATGGGTTTATGGTTCTCTGAGGTTGTAGAACTGGTGAGGAACAGATGATATTTCATTATGTCCTGATACAGAAAACCCTTGAAAAAAAGACAGTGTGCTTTATTTTTCACAAGACTGTGAATTAGTGATAATGTGTGTGTGTATGTGTGGGACTGTATGTATTTGTAGACATTTGTTTGTACAGTGGAGCCAATTTGGTTCCTTGCAGGTATCACATTTCTTAGTTTCCTGCAAATCCCCCCTGAGATTTATTAAAGTCTCTTCGAAGGATCATCTACATTAACACACACACCCACACATCCAGCAAAAAGTCACACACATGGGAGTTAGAGCACTACCTAGCATATTTATATTTTGAAAATAAATTGTGTTGGCCTATATAGATTTTAAGAAGCTGTGAGAGAGAAGGAAGAGACAGCTTCTGCAGATTGGCTTCAGTGTTTCTCTCAGGAATTTGCTTTATCTTTTTAAGAAGCAGAGTTAAGTTGGCTCAGGGGAAGAGGTTTGCTTTTGTCACCTCTGTCATGTCTGTTACCTTCACCACGTCGCTATTTCTCACGCTAAAATTAAATCCAAAATCTGATTTTTTTTAATGTACAAAATCACCTCATTTGAGTTGAGCCTGTTATATCTTGTGGTGACATTTTCATTAACACTTAGGATGTTTTCTCTCTTCTTGGTTTTCCTTTTTACTTCAACAAATCTCTTCTTTTTTTCCACCTGTTTGACTCTCCTGTCACATTCTCCTGTTAGTCTGTCCCTTCTGTAAGTACCTGCCAACCCCACTCCTTGTTGGCATAATTTCTTTTAACTGCCATCTATACCTGTGTCTTCCTCTTCCCCTGCTCTTCTTATACTTCAGTCTTTCCTTATCGTAAAGGTGCTCCTCCCCCACTCCCACCTCGCATGTCAAAGTCTTCACTTTCGGTGCGAGCCCAGAGCAGCACTGAATCCACCCAGGATGCTTATTTCCAGAGCAGCGGACAGATGGCTCCAGGCTCTGGCACCGGGCGCCCGAAGCAGCACAGCAACTCCGTGGACCTCGGTAGCTCTGATGGACCCTCAGGACGCACCTCCAGAGGAGGCTACTACACATCTGGTGGTCCAGGGCGTTCCCGTCAGCACAGTAACTCTGCAGAGAGTCTAGATGGTATCCGGGGTTCGAGGGAGCTGGTGCCCTACGCAGGGGGCCCAGGTGTTGGCGTGAGGGCCAAACACAGCTGCTCGGCTGACAGCCTGCTGGAGGGGCCACCGAGGCCAGCTCGGGAGAGAGACAGGGTCATAGGCAGCCTGGGGAAGACAACATCTATGCCTCAGAACAGCATAATGCTGAGCAAACCGGTAGGACAGGACGATGGGCGAGGGGGCAGAAAGTGGAGGCCATCCATAGCTGTGCAGGTGAAAGTGAATAGTTTTCCTGTATTAAAATTGTTTACAAATATCTTCCTCGTTTTTGTTTTTTGTTTTATTTATGTTTATTTACTAAGGACAATCAGTTGCGCCCCTCAAAAATATAACAAAAGAAGTAAAATTATAAATCTTTCAAATTCAACTGAATTTTTTTTTTTTTTTTTTTTTTGAGGTTCTTGAAAACGTTTCAACTTTTATCTTCTCAGCTTCTTCAGAGGCAAAAGTCAAATATCCCCCACCACCTAGTTAGAACTGAAGCAGCCTTTCGGATGAGGTGAAATGTCTTCAAGAACCAAAGAAAAGAAGTTCAGTTGCTTAGGAAAGCTAAAGACTCAGCTGAAAGATAAAGGACTCTAGAAGCACTCAGAGAGCCATTGTAATATTTTATTTTTTCACTTGAAGATGTTTTTAATTTAATGGTCACAGTTTTGTGACCTGCAAAATTTCCCCCTGAGATTTACCAAAGTCTCTATGAATAATCATCTGCATTAACAGACTTGCACACATACCTAACAAAAACTCACACACACAGCAGTTACAGCTCTTTTTAGTATATTAACATTTTGAAAATCAATTGTGTATTAAAGATTTTAAAAAGCTGTGGGCTGAGTTACATTTTTCCCAAAACATTTCATTACTACTATAATACATTTGCTTATATCTTCAGATTGTGTGTTTCAACATTGACTGTCGTAGGTGTTTCTTATTTACAGGTGGACAGCTCAGAGACTCTGTCAGATTCAGACGCAGAGGGCAAGGCTCTTACAGAGGTGCACTCTATAGGAGTCCAAGTGGAAGATGAGAAAAGGTAAAAGAAGCAAAAATGTCTTCATTTTCATAAATTCTCTCTGACTTGAGTTCTTGACATTTTAGCATGTGCATAACTTCTAACTAAGTTGGTTATTTGTTTATTTTCTTGCTTTTTACCTCGAAATTCATGATTTTGTCAAAAACTGTTTATCTTTTTATGCTTATTTATGTGAATAATTTTAATCTATAATGTGAAAAAGCCTTCATCTTCCTGAACACCCAACAGTGCAACAATCCATAGCTGATTTCTGTTCTGGCTCCTATGAATTAATTTAACATTTCATCAGGCATCACAGCTTGAACTCAGTCACACTTCTTTTAAAGAATGTCTCATTTTTCGTTCTTAGTGACAGTAACTATGACTACTGCAAATTATACACCCAACACGACTTTACACGTGACTCAGCGCTTATCTAATTATATCCAGTTGTGCTTACGAGTCAGATTTGCACACATGCATGCAAACACATGATTACATACACCTGAATGTTTAACAGTGTGTGATCATGCACCTGTTAATAATATCCCCCACCTCCTGCAGTCATCAAAAATGACAGTAGGACATCTGGAGGGAAAACAGGAGGTCAGTAATGTAAATCTTAGTCATGCTCCTTCATCAGACTGCAAAGATGGATGAGGGAAGGTGGGTTATAAAGTTGCAACAGAGTAAACACTCATCAGTGAGCCTGCTGACATGATATTTGCACACACTGATGCGTCATATGCCAGAGGATTTAGCAGGAATTATCACAGCTGAGCAAGTGGTAGTGATGGCAGGGACAGCACAGGCCTGCTCACATTAGAATGTGCAATTAAGAGGAGAAAAAAAAAAAACATTTGAGAAAGCCTTATTTGTGCAATGCTCTGTGTGATTACATGACTCCGGGCCTCCTATGACTCTCTTGTCTTGCAGACGGGCTCGTGTCAAACGCTCCAACAGCGTGACAGCGAGCGTGCAAGCCGACCTGGACCCCGAGGGCTTCCCAGGGCTCAGCATTGCTGTGCCAACACAGGACAAGAGTCTCCAGTTTGGTTGCTCATTCCAAAGGCATTCATCAGAGCCTGAGTCTGTGAGCCAGTACACCGAGAGCCTCCGCACCGTCCACACACAGGGACAGTGGGCATACAGAGAGGTGGGTCCTTTCCTAGATAAAGTGTTCAAATTTAATGCTTTTCACCATTTTTCTTTTTTTTTAAATTAACTAAAGTATCTTTTTCAAGGGGTTTTGTTTAATACTTTTTATCAGAGAACAATGTTTAACTTCCTATTAATGCTTTAATTCAGTGGATGAATTAAAAAAGAAGAAAGTGAACAAATGTTCCCTCAACCACTCTCTTCGCAATTTCAGTCTGATGAATCCTGGCATTGTTATCTTAGAACAAGTCATATTCCATCAGGTGGAAAAAAATAGAAAAAATGCATTAATGGAAAACCTGTTCATCTCATATATTAAGGATGCACTGCAGAACTTTTGCAGATTTTCTTAGTGACACGCCCTCCATTGAAGGCTAATTGGGCATCCATCTTGCGTCCTACAAGTACTGGGAGCTCTTTCCAGCCAGGAAAAGTTTGTTTTTTTGCTCTGTCTCTTTCTCTCTTTATTTTCCTCTCTTTCTTTGATAATGTCCTCTCGTGTTTCTTTACTGAATCAGCCACGTTGTGCCTTCAAAATGGTTGGTGTGTTGATATCAGCTTTCTGGCATGTGACTCAGTGGATAAAGCAAAACGTGGCTGCAATGCCATGCAGCGTCGCAGAAATAAAGGTTTAAATGAGCATAGTGGGTTTTCTAAATCTATTAAGAGATGGGATGATAACTGAGTCACAAGTATGTACTCTCAGGTCATGTTGTGGTTTAATAACATCTGTGTCCACATTCATTCCATGTTGCATTAGTGAAACAGCATATGTAAATTTTCTGATTCACTCTCATGGGGTTTTATGGGTTTCAGTGAAAATTCTTTATGAGATAAATACTCAATAAGGATGGGATCAAATGTAATATATAAAAATAAACTGTCATATTTTATGCCAGGATTTTATTCAGGGTGGCTACACTACAGAAAGTTGCCAATCAGACCCAAGGCCCCACCAGCACCCACACTTGCCTCCTCGGTCCCATTCTCCTTTGCCCCTTCCCTCTGAGCGAGCTTGGGCAGGGACACCGTCACTGGAGGGTCCGAGAAGTCTGCCCGACTCAGGCCGAGCCTCGCCATGCATGAGAGATGGAGAGTTCTTTTTACGCCTCCTGCAGACGGAGGTGGAAAGGATGGAGGGCTGGTGCCAGAACATGGAAAGAGAGGCAGAGGAGAATGAACTTCCAGAGGAGAGTAAGTTTCCACAGAGGATCAGAGATAAATATGAAAAAGTAATTCTCAGATTTCTGAACTTAAATGGACTGTTTCCTCCCTAGTTCTTGAGCTTATTCGAAATGCAGTTGGCAGTGCCCAAATGCTCATGTCTCATAAAGTGCCACAGTTCTTCCGCCTCTGCCAACAGAGTGTGGTAAGTTTTGTTCGATTGCATGCAAAATCATGACAACAGACTGTATAAATCTGCCAGGCATTACATGCTATGCTCCATCTCCCTGCCCACTCAGGACCCATCAGCTTACCCCCAACCCACATCTCAGGACCTGGCAGCCTTCTGGGACTTGCTCCAGCTCAACATAGAAGACGTCAGGGTTAAGTTTCAGGATCTCCAGAGGCTAAAAGACTCTGGTTGGAGGCTTCCTGAGAAGAAGGTGAGAGACCCGGGGGTTCAGACAACCCTGGTGTCCCTGCAGTGCTCTCACAGAGCTAAGACGGCTGTCTGCAGACGAGTAGCACAGATGGTTGTGCCTTCCAAGCCTTTGCAGCCTGTAAGAATACAGAACAGTAAAAGGAACTGGACTGAAATACCTAAAAGACTGTAGGGTGTTAAAGTGGTAGAATTTTTTCCCCTTTGCTTTTTTCTTCTTTTTTTCATTTTATTGGGAAAAAGAATGTCTATTATTTTCTGATCAACAAGATAATTCTGTATAACAAACTAAAAATTGTTTCTGTTCTCTTTCTTTTCTTACCTTACCTTTGTTTTCTTCTCCAATTTCATGTCCTTTCATACCTTTCATCCAACACCAATGCATGCTGAAATATTTTTTGTCATTGTGTTTGTCTTTGTGGTAATGTTTCCCATTTTCTTGTTGTTTTTATTTTTTTTATTTTTCCTTCCAAAATGTACAACATTTTTCCTTTTTTATACAAAATCACCTTTTTTTTAAAAAACCACCAATCACAACAAATCCACTGTCCATTTCATCTACATTTATATCTACAACTCATCATTGATGGGCTAGGAGGATAAGAAACTTCCTCCCCCGTTACCAAAGAAGCCAGCAGGCGGGGTGAGTGGCAGCCTTCGAGCCGATAGCGTAGGAGACGGGGGAGCTGGAGGTGGAGGAAGCGGGCCAGGAGGCCTGGTGGTGCCACGCGTAGGAGGACACACCCTTCCTATCAGGGAGAAGTCTCTGGACCTCGTGGACCGTCAGAGGACAGAGGCGAGAAGAAGGCTGCTGCAGACCAAGCGTACCGCCTCCTTCAGGCAGAACTCAGCCACAGAGAGCGCTGATAGTATTGAGATCTACATCCCTGAAGCTCAGACTCGACTCTGAATACAAAGCTCGGGTGCCAAGCTCGTCTTTCCCTCCCTCCCTAGACGTTTGCAAAATTTAGATCTTCTGCAAGTCATTGCTGTTTATGTGCTATACTCTTCCCCTCTGCAGTTTCCATTAGATTCAGTTATCACCTATTAAACAAGCAATGACAGCCATTTTAGTGTCTTGAAATTCTGGCGTTGTACCAACACAGAGGCCTAGACTTTAAATGGTAGCTAGCAGAAGACCTACAGACATCTTTAATGTCTCTGAGATTCTTTTTTATTATCATTTTGGCTGACGAGAAACAGTCCACTCTTTTTTAACAGAAGTTCACGCAGTAGTAGCATGCCTGTGCGTGTTCACCTAGCACATCTCCATCACAGAAAATAAAGGGCTTAACAGGCACAAGACCTCTGACAATATCTCCCTGTGTGGATCCCTGATGCTGTTTGGCAAAAACAGATCCATGTGACATTTGTGGGGATTTCTGATTCACAATCCATACTTTTCACTGATGCCACCAGTATGGGAGAATCGACATGGATTTCTCTGCATCAGTTTAAAATGCTCTTAAAGTCAGATGGTTGGGTTACCTCCAAAGAATATCTTCCCCAAACATCCACAGCCCAAACACAAATGGCACCTTATACCCAGGCACCATCTGTCCACACAGATGTTCAGTTAAAGAATATTAAAATATTTTGCCTTTTTCTTTCATTCCACTCATTCTATGTATACATTGACTACCCTCAGCAAGGAGCAGTGAGGCTTTTCAAGCATACGTGGTATTTGTATGTGGAGGGTACGCTCATGTTGGCCAACAGAGTAGCATCACAGACAAAAAGAATATACAGAGCTGTTTGCTTCCTATGTAGTCTCTCTGAAGTTTCACATGTTCAGTGGAGGGGGTTCTGGGAGTTTTGTAGGGGGATGCATTTTTGCATTTTCATGACTAAGTTAAGAGCCCTCCTTTTCACTGTGAGACTGAAGCACCACCAAGTGGTCAAATAAGGATCCATACTAGCAACAGCCGTCTGTACAGTCAGGAATTAACAAACTCCTCGATCAAACAGCCATGAAAGAAGATCAATGAATCTCTTTTCCTAATTCTTCTCCTGCTCTTGAATATTGCTTGAGTGGACTTTACTTGCTGCGTTTGTATTTAATTAAGAAAGCATTTGAAAACAAAATCAAAGAGGGAGAACTGCCAAAGTCTTAAGCAGGCTCAACCTTGTTTTAAACGATTTATTTGGTTGAAAGAAGTCCCTCCAGAGCTCTTCCAAAGAGCTCACCAAAGCCCATCAAACACCAACAGTGGGGAAATTATAGAAAAGATGCAACACTTAATTTGAATGAAGTTGTGTTTGTTTGTTGCTTTGCGTGTTTCCTTTCCAGTTAATTAACCCCCTGAAGTCACACCACACAGCATTTCTTATAGAATTTTGCATGAGTTATCAGTTTTTAAAGGGTCACATTTATAGATGTATGTCAGAGCAGGTCATTCAAAGTGTAGGTATTTTGTATGGTTGTTGTGTAACAACTTGTGTGTGAATGCACTGCAATTACTGGATGTGAAGAGCTGTGTAACGCCCAGTGAATTCTAAAAAGTCAGAATCTGCCTTTTTGAAGAGAGAAAACACAATATTAGAATTTTTAAGCATGACCTTTTTCTTTCTTTTCATTTTTTTTTTTTTTTTTTTTGTTTGTTTTTAGAGATGGAATATGTTGGCCAAATGGAATATTTTAATGGGAGATGTATATTTTATAATATAATCTACATTTCTAGATTAGTAGAGATTATTGAGTACAGTATATGTACAAAAATCATATATCAAATGTGAAATACTGCAGTATTATGATGATAGATTATAGCATTGTGTTATACTAAAGCTGTGTGACATATCCAGACGTGTGAAAAAGAATTTCAAACATCTATTATTATCTTGAAATTGTGTGTCAGGTTCACAGGGTATAACTGGCAAGAACGTTAATTGCCAAGTATGATCCTTCTTAGGCCTACTATATTATCTGTCTGTGGTTCTCACAACATGTACTGCTGTATCCCCTCTCTGGATTTCCTCTTTAGAACCAACTACATGTGCCTAACCAGCTATATGTGGAGGTTTCCTTTTAACACGGTTTACAATATGACTATATAAAAAGATATGTAAATAGAAAAATATGAAATCCGCAGAAAATATTGTTAAAGAAAATCTTTTTATTGTACCGATATTCTTTATCTCCCTAATATTGACTTGCAATACACGCACACACACACAAGACTGGTACATTTATTGTTAATACTGCATGTTTTGTGACAGCCTCCTTTGAAAAATTAAGCAGAATCTCGTTTTCAACTGACACAAGGGAGGCAAATTTTTTAGCTGATTAATCTTTTCTTTTGTGACTGAAAAAAAAAAAGTTGACAGGATTTTGCAGAGCAGTTATTACACTGAGTCACTTGTTTATACAACAGTTTTATCCTTTTAGAGACAATAACATCCTTGGAAACAACAACCGATGTATTGTATTGAACCTCCACAGATCAATACAACAACCTCCTTGTAAAACAAGCTGCTCTGACAATGGGAAAAGTTAGGGCGTGGTGAATCTGCAGCAGTGTGGGTTGTAGAACAGCCTTTAATCCCATCACCTCTTCTTCTCTCTTACCCGCAAACTTGATGACATCTCAGTGGTGTTTGACATAGCCCTCACCAAACAAAGCACAAAGAACTGCTTTAATACTGTTATGCCACTGTGAAGGACTCTTGACTCCACCCTTACAATCCTCAGTCCTACTATTCAAGGGGATGGCAAGGTCTTTCCATTACAAGATGGCCTTGAGGGACTCCAGGAATCAAGGAGGCATTTGTTGGACATCTATCAACAGTAGCAACAACAACTATTTAATTTTCGCTGACTTTTTCCTCTATACTTTTTTCACTAGTTGAGGTGTCAGTCAGCCACCTTGCCTTGAAACAGGTCCACTGCAAACACAGTTTTTGTGGTTGTGATTTCCATGGTATATTGTTGTCATATATCCGCAAAGTCTAAACCCCGAACACTCATCAACACATCAGACAGACTACTATCTCAACACTTTCTGCTCTTTTGTAGAAGTGCAGGAACCCCAAGTGGACAGCCAGACAGACAAGTCAACTCTGAGTACCTCAGTTTTCTAAGCAGCAGTGTCTCCTAACCCAACCCAGGCCTCTGTCCTCAGGGGATTCTCCTAACACCATGACAAGATCCTGAAAATACAGGGCCAAATCAGTGCTGCAGGAACAAAGAGAAACTCGCTCGCCATTTGAGCCCAAATTTGCTTTCAGCTATTTTTCCTAGAATGGTGAGTGCGGTGAGATGATGGCCGAGGCAGCAACTTAATTGTAGCCGAATTGTGTGTGTGCTGTATACTGTGTAACTGCAACAGACCTGAGTTTGAAGGGTGTAGCAGCAGCAGATTTGAGTTTTAATTTACCATGCCTGTGAGGCAGAGCTGCTCTGGGGGAAAAGCTAAAACTTTCCAATGTTGGGAAAGCTAAGCAGCTAGTTCATGCTAATTCACGCTACATACAGCTTTGAGCATTTACTATCATTGTTTTAGTATTTTTAAATTTAACACTGATTCACTCTCAGAAACATGGTCCAGTTACTACAGTAGATATTATTTTATGACCATTTACTCGTCATTAGCAGCATTTCAGTGACTTTTTATTTATTAGCAACAGTAGCATCAGCAGTGTGGTAGCATTAGCAGTAGCTGATACACATGGTAGCTACAGTGAGAGATTAGGAGCCTGTAACAATATTTAAATTCACTCATCTAAAATTATATAGCTATCATATTTAAACAATATTTTATATGCTATTTCCACAAAATTGCTTTGGCTCATTTAACAGCATCCTCATTCCACCTACGTATTTGTAGAAAAGGGAGGAAGCCTTAGTGTCCACTCAGGTGCCATTAAAACACACAAATGGAAAATGTTTAGATTTAAATTATGTATGGGAACCTGTTTAATTGGTCTCATATCAATTAGATAAGATTGTGCAGGACTGCATACAAGCATAATCTCCCCTGTGAGTAAGTAAGACTTGAATGAGTGTATTAATGGCAGACTACACCATTAACAGAGAATTACTCACTGTATACACACTTAGTGGCTGTTCATGACAAGCGCGGAGAATAATTAGACTCTGTCTAATGTAACGAATAGAGAATTAGATCATTAATACTTTGCTCAAATTTACTTGAAATGTTTTGCCCCCCTTCTGGCTCCAGAGCAGCTCAAATCCCAAGCAGATGTTAAACTGAAACTCCAATGTGCCTTTAGCACTGAAGTGTAATCCTGTTTGTGCGTGTATGTGTGCATTAACACTATATTGTGGCTTCACAGGACACACACAGCTAATCATGAGGGAAAGAGACAACTGAACAATTACTGTGTAATTAAAAAAAAAAAGTATAGAGATATATATATATAAATATACCCTGTCATCGCCATGTTCCCAAAACTGTAAATACCTGTTACAAATGAACATTGCTCTTCTCAATATTACATATACTGCTATTACAAATATGATTATTATAAGTATGATTATTGTCATTAAAAGGATTAATTATTGCCATTGCTTTCATTATCAAAATGGTGTTGTCACTTATAGCTATGGGTAAACATTGTTCTGTAGGCTATTCAAGGGCAAGTCTTGTGTACAGTAACAAAAAATATATTAATCTATGATGAGTTAAATAAATTGCTGCTACTAAGGAGATGGAGTAGAAGAAAAGCAGATTGACAATAACTCTGGGAAGAAATTTTTTCTCTGGAATAAATGATGCACACTCAATCAGAGGAAGGAAGAGGGAAGTAAGTTTTGTAAAATGGTAGATCCAAAATTATCATACCCTCTTTCTCCATGTGCTTTTTTTCCACTCTGAACTCTTAGTGCTGCCCGATGAGGAAATCAAGTCGGACATCAAACCAATACAGACACTTCCACCTCTTTATTCTGTTCTTTAATGTAGCAATGATGAAATAGCCCCTCAATCTGCACTCTCGCTCCTCCTCTTTTATCTCCAGATTTTTAATCGCGCAGGTTTGTTATAGAAGCTTTTTTGTCTCTAAGCTCAGTTTTATTCATGAGTTTACTTGTTTTATACACCTTCGACTCAGTGCCAAGACAGCATATTGTAAATACAAACAATATGTTTTTTTTTTGTTTGTTTGTTATGTTTTGTTTTTTTTCTCTCAATCTCTCCTGTTAAAAGAATTGACTGGAGCATAGCAATAGAGTCACCATAGTATACAGACTTTCATAAAGCCACAACCATATACACAAAATGCATGAGAGCACCAGTGGTGACCAGGAGGAGTGCAGTCTGAATACATGCCAGATGTTGGTGGAGGACACTGCGTGGTGTAAATCATGATTATGTTCCTCATTTTGTACATAAAAATATTTATTTCTTGATCTCTTATGTTTTATGGATCTATCTATGGATGTGTCAAAAGGAGCACGTCTGATAGCGCTGAAGCCCAGAGAGATGGCACACTGTGACGTGGTTTACCCCAACACAGAATGTAACACTGTCAACGTTGTCTAAACATTTTCTAATGGCTTATATTATTACTATTAATATGATTATTATAAAGCTATTTTAGCGAGTGAAATGAGGGTGGTGCTGTGTCTCATTTGTCTTTCTTGTGTGTTGATTCTTCTAAATGTTTTAAGCAATGAGTCAGTTACATATCTCAATTTAAATGATTTTCACTTAGTCTCTAATGATTTTACAGAACATAAATCCTGAATAGTGCAGGTAAAAAGAACTCAATTTCCAGAACAAATATACAAAAATCTAGAATTATTGTGATGGTGTGGCATTAGTAGCTCTTTTCTTTCTTAAGTGGACAACATACTCATCAGCAATAGCTTCTTAACACAAATAGCTAATCAGCCAGTCACATGGCAGCAACTCAATGCACTGAATTGAAAACTTTCTGAAGTTCAAACCAAGCATCATAATAGTAAAGAAAGGGGATTAAAGGGTGACTACAAACCTTTACTTTGTCTGTAACTCCATCCACTGCTGAATTTGAAAAATGCCTAAAACCTCAAGGGCTGGGGTGGGAGGTTTGGGGTGATCATTGAGCAAAGAGTGGGCAGGTCAGGATATACAGGCAGAAATGATTGACAGACAGCAGCTCAGCTCACTGGCAAGATGCAAAGTGAGATTCACAAAGCACCTATGCCACAGAGTGGTACTGAGGTGGAAGACTTTTTCCCTCCTGAATCCCCTCAGCTACACAAGAACGAGGTGGTCCTGAACCATATCAGTCTGACTGGTTAGCATCGTTGTGCTGGCCTGTCAGAAGCAGACTGGAAAGCTGTGGAGACTCGCGGCAGCTGCAGGAAGTGCTGTAAGTTGCCGCTGCTACGATTTGAGCTGTTGTCTGTCACCAGATGAGGATCAGCAAGTAAAGAATCAAGTCCGGTGTTATTTTTACACCCCTTTAAGCACAAAGCTGTCCCATTGCAGGAATATTTCATCAGAAACTCTGTGAAAGAATAGAAGTCTGAAGCTAGTAAATCTACACCAGATAAACTCACTTCCTTTCATATGTGTCGGTGGGCATGGCTTTCTATGCCTGCTAGGCGAGGACCTGTCTGTAGGCATCTAGAGGAAGGGGGCTTTGGGGTTTTTAAAAAAATTTTGTGACGTAAATAACCTCTCTATGTTACAAAAAAACAACCTTATTTTAACCTATAGAGGGCGTTATGAGCTATTTTTTTTACCCACAAAATCCCGTTTTTAAAATAAATTTAAAAAAATACTAATTTCATCCACAGTATATGGGATTTCATCACAATTGATTAATACTGTGTTGTTAATAGCTCAAAAAAAAAAACATTTTTGAGTGTACTCCCCCTTTAAAGTGACTTTAAAGGTAGCATGGTTGTTGGTGCCAGACTGGCTGATCTGAGCATTTTAGAAAAAAAAGAGATGAATAAAAACAGGAACTCAAATAATCAATTACCATCTCTGAAAGCACCTTGAAGTAGATGGGCTACAGCAGTAAAAGTCCACACTGAGTGTCACTCCTGTCATCTAAGAACAGGAAAGTGAGGCTACAGTTCATACAGGTTCAGAAGATAGAAAAAAAACCAATGCCTGGTATTATACATTTCCATTTCAGCAACAACATTCAGATGGTCAGAATGTAGTGGTAACAGCATGAGAGCATGGGTCAATCTAGCATTGTATATTCAGCTGAGGCTTCTAGTGGTAGCATGATGGCGTGGTGGATATTTTCTTAGAACACTAGGTCTCTTAGTACCAACTAAGCATCATTTAAACACCACAGTCTACCTGAGTATTGCTCACCATGTCTACCACAGTATACCCATCTTCTGATGGTTACTTGCAGCAGGATAATGCACCATGTGAAATTATCTCCACCTTTGGGTTGTGGTGGAACAGTCTTTGTGGATGTACAGCTGACAAATCTGCAGCACCTGTGTGACGCTATATCAATATGGAGCAAAATCTCTGAAGAATGTTTTCAACATCTTGTTAAATGTGTGCCATGAATTGAGGCAGTTCTAAAGGCAAAAGGAAGTCCATCTTGGTACTAGCAAGGTGTAGTGGAGTGTAAATACCAATGAGGACATTGTTGTCATTAGTAAAGCAAATGAAGTAAGAACCAATGCTTCATGATTTTAAGATGAAGCTGGGAGAAGAAAAAGATGGGAAAGCTGGATATTTTTCCTCTGAATAGCTCAATAATTTACATGTTTTTAAACCTATGGCACACAAACAAAAACCTTTTGTTTTTTCTTTCAGTTTGTATTGACTATAAAAACCTGAATATGCCATAAAGCTTTCACAAGATTTTAATTCTCAGATATGAATAAGAACTAGCCCCCAACCTAAAACACAGCAAACTCTCTTTTTACATTTCAGTGTGTTAACTCTAGGGGAGCAGGTAGAGGGTAGGAGGGCGGCGTTACTAATCCAGGCTAGCTGCAGTCCCCCCAAATAACTATTGGATGAAATATAGACAAATGAGTGAATATATTTGTATGAGTGTTTTTAGAAACAGAGACTTCTCAGACAGGTTAAACCAATGAGTAAATTTCTTTATTTATGGATTTCTTTAGTGTGCTGATGAATTAACTTAAAAGCCTTTTGTCAATAAATGCAAACCTGAGGTCAAAAAGGACTTTTTAAAGCAAATTTGCATTCTTTGTGCATCTCTCGCTCTCTCTACTTGGAGGAATTTGCAATGCAAATAAAATACAGACCTCATACACCTAATAAGAAAGGTTAGAGGAGAGAAGAGAGAACTATTTAATGCTTCCATTTTGGGTGGAATGTGTAATCCCTCAGGGAATTCTTAAATCAGAAAGGTTTAATCAGTAACTGACACACTGAGGGTTTGATATTTTTGCCTATTCACATTACAGCAACTGCTAATTATAAGGCATCCAGTTGAGACTTAAGAACATGCAGCAGTAACCTCAGGGTAATAGTAGCATGTTTCAGTAAAATAGAGTAGTTAAAAAATATATCAAAGAGTAAAAGATGAATGAGAAATGACCTCCAGAGGCACAGCAGGGGGGAGGTGGTTATTGCAAAAGCTAACAAGTGCTGCACAGAACATCAGAGTAGTCATGTAGTAGCACTCATGGTATCTTGTTCTCATGTGATTGCATCTAAAACACCTACTTATTCACTCATGCAAAAAGCGCTTGAGGTTTCTAAATGTCAGGCAAGATGACAGAAATTTAGTTTCTAATATTAAAATGACAACAACAAAAAAAGAATTCAAAATATATTTTATTCCAACATTTTAAAAATTTATAAAATTGTGTTTTTTTAAAGGTGATCTTTCATTTTCAACAGAAAACACGAGCTGAACAACAGATTCCATTCATTCATAATAAGATTATTAAGAGGTGGTGATGCATGAATCATTTAGCCCTTAACAGAGAAATCACTGAAGTGGAGCATCCCATTCATTCAAAAATGCCAACCCATTAACCAAAAGTTTCCCTTTATATTATTCCATGATCCTACAAACATAAAAATAACATGAGTTTACCAAATTCAAAGCATAAAATCTCATCTGGTCAACACTGGAGGAGTTTAAACCTCACTGGACACCCTCCAGTTTGAGTGTCCATGCTTGGCCAGGACTATAAGGCAGCTCGGGAAGAAGGATGGTAAGGCCACCTCCGGGGTTAAGAGGACCCCAGGATAAAGGTGTAGGAGTCCCTAGCAGGGTCACCTGGATGGGAGAAAAGACAGTGATTTTTTTTCTTAATAGCTTAAATATGACATATCACTCCCAAAGTATAAGTCAAAACGAACTGTTGTCCCAACTTTTACCTTTGTGGCTGCTGATGTTTTGGGTATCAACAGTTGCACTGTGAGGTTTGGTGGTTTTGCCGTCATAATGGCATAGACAATGGCATCTTTAGATGTATACCTAGAAAAATGTAGAACAACACTTCATTAATCATCATTGTGCATTGTTTACTTTTGAATTTTGAACTCAGATGTAACAGGTACTGCTATATCTGGTTATAATGTTTCTTTGCTAAGCTATGTTTTTCTTCTTTTTCTTTTATTTTTATTTTTCTTTCTAATGACCATGAAAAGCAGACTCCCATCGGGAAGAGGTGAATCTTCAGCCACTCCTGCTCAGCTCTGCTGAGAATCCATGCAGAGAGGGGTGGGACTTTATTTTATTAGGCACACCCTGCAGCCAATCACATGCAAGGACAGACTAGGACCATACCATTATTTGAAAGAAGGCAGGGGAACAAAAGCTCTGAAGAAGTTGAGTGTAGTAGTACAGGCCATACAAAGCAACAGAGATGGGGGGGGGGGGGGTTGGATTTAAATGAAAGCTTGTCTGAAAAAATTTAAGAAATGAGGAAATTCTGACAAGCAGCATCTGGCAGCTTTTCAGTTATACTACTGCAAACCCAAGTGCAGAATTTGTCATTTTAAAATATTCACCAGAGCAGAACATCCACAAACATCTAAAAATCCCCCACCCATCACAGACCCTGCAAAATAGTTCTGTTCTGGGCCAAGCATTTTTTATCTTTTTAGTTTTTAAACAAAAGCATAAAAATAAAAATAAAGCTAAACAATACACAAGTCATTTCTAATCACCAAATTATGCTAAAATATAAGATGGGTGTGAAACTACATGAAAAGTCATTTAGGAGTCAACCAAGAGAGTTTAATCTTTGAAAAGAGCCAGACTTCCCATCACTATGACCAAATCAATGGTTCAATCAATCAGTCAAGTTTTAGTGATAAAATATTCTCTGCTACATCAGCTTGGAATGATTTATTTTCTAATCTGTTAGTTAAATCAGCCATAAAAAACTGGTATTTTATACGGCCTTAAAGCTCATTCTCTGTGTCATGTCATGTCATTCTCAGTATCTAAAAGCGTGGTTACCATGGTAATGTAAAATAACCTACTTGTTATACTGTTATTTCAAAGCTACTTCGATGCACTATGTCAGGCTTGATAAGTTTGGATATATAGAGTAGGGTTTAACAATGTTTAACACTCTTTGGACCTGAACAGCTGAACTTTAGTTGACATTGATTTTTCTGTCTGTCTCATGAAGCGATGAAAGATATTGCTTTTTTCAGACCATTTAAACTGATTAGAAACTGCTCCACAGCAATTTGTGATCTAGTGAGGTTATAAAAGACAACCACCTTTGTGACACTAAACTCTGACTTTCAGCTTAATATACCTCATTAAGCCACTAATCTCATCTTATTGTAAACCCCTCAGGTTTTAGTGTATTGTTCTCAGGTCCGGGATGTCTGCAGCAATCTGTCAAGTTTATCATCTTCTTTGTTCACCATTTCTTAACACTCTTGACAAAGTTGTATTTTTCTAGTCATTTTCTTCTTGTATGGTCCAGTGAAATAAATGAATGAAATTAAATTTACTTTATCAATCCATAAAAAACAATAAATTGTTACTGCTGTGTTTTTAAAAAGCCAGTATTCATTATTAGTAGTCACTGTCCGGGGCCATTTTTTATTAAAGCAAAGCTGAAGAAGCCTCTGACTGAACTCATAAATGAACTATGTCGCAGTGCTGCTCAAGCAGAAGTTTTTCTATAGACTTTCCAATTCCTTCCTCTCAAATCCTAATTTCATCCTCTATTCTCACAATGCCCTTCACATTAAACGTTTGCATGGCCCTGTGGCTGAAAAAGTAAAAAACTAGACACAAAGAGCTCAAAGAGAATTAGATCCACACAACCTTTCTTCAATGATGAGTACAGTTTTCTTAGGTCTTCAGCATAACACAAGTCATCTACCAGTGTTCACACATCATCCTTCCTTCCTTCTTTATCCAATTGACCATCTAAAACACTAACTGACATTTTCTGCATCCGCTTAGAAGAAGTGGAGTCCTCAGTTGGTTTCTAGAAAGGTAAGTTTAAGGTGTTACATTAAATGAAAATACTCTTAATTAACTGAGTGGAAATCTTTTTCTGTTGTTTTTGATTTCTTTCTTAGAAAGAATTAATTATCAATCATATTGTTCCTGAGGGCAATAGCTGTTAGCAGGAATGACTTCCTGTATCTTTACATCTTGCAGCATACTTGAAGAAGCCTCTGACTGAACACAGTCTCCACACTGTTTTGTGTAGACAGTGTAATGAATTGCCATCTGTGCAACATTTCCTCTGTAAAATCAGCTCAAGCAGCTCTAGATCAGTCCCCATTACAGAACCAACTTTTTTATCTTGATTATTGCAAAATAAAAGGACTGCTAACAGTTTGATCTCCAGTGTGCAGACCTTTTCTTTACTGTAACATGTCCAGGTAAAAAAAACAAAAAAACTTCAATACTTCTTCCTTTTAGCTTTCTGCTGTTCTCGAAGCCAGGTCTCAGCTAAACACATAATGCTGCTTTCTCTGTATTCTTCTGTGTCCTTGTTAGTGTTTAAGGCTTGTCCATTTTGTCAGCTAATGACCTCTTATTTTGTAACAGAGTGATTGGAAAAACATTTTGAATATGCTCTGCTTTTTATCTCTGCTTAGCTCCTCCTCTGCATCCTCTTTGATTTCTTTTTAATAAGTATAGAATTTCACCATTTCACTCATTTTTTTTATTGCCATGAATACTCATCCCAATGGATCTTAAAAAAAAAAGAGTCCAATGTACGAGGAGAAACCACATCTGTGGCTTCCCAACTTTCCCTTTAAGATCTTTATAGTGTGGAATTTCTTTGTCACCTGGTGACCCACTGACATGGCTTCATAACCTTTCACAGTCTTATAAGCAGCTATAATGAGCAAGCTGGCATCCTCACAAAGTTCTCTGGCTTTAGCCATGGCTTACAACTGACTAGAATCTGTATAGAAGACAACGTCAGCGTATGGTCTTAACTTCAGAAGGCTTTAGAAATTTTAAAAATCACAAAAACAATCTAAAATGATACAGAAGTTTGCATTTTCTCAAAATATATTAAACAACAAGAGGCATGCATAGTCTTGGAAATGGGACTGTACTTTTAAAAAATCACTTGTTAACTTAATTTGATTAATAGAAGATGGATTTACTGAAGAAAATGTTTCTATAAATCAATTCTACCAAACTATAACAATCAGTTTAACACAACACCAACAGACAAAAAAACAGATTATTAGGGCTCGGGGGTATAACTTTTCTTACCAGACAGGTACTGTGCTGTTTTCTGTTTGAACCCTCCAGGGTTTGGAGGCATAGATAGCCTCACCATTGATCTCAATCCAAGCTCCAACACCCCTGAGCCTCTCCTCAAACACAGCTGGGATCATCCCATCAGCTGTGGGACCCACGTTGAGAAGATAGTTGCCTCCAAGAGCCACAGTGCTGACCAGATCCTGCAGTCAATGGAAAGATTCTTCAAACTTTTCTATGTGCATCTACTCACCTCATAACAGCTGGACTCATAAGGAGAAATTAATAATACATATGACACCCATATGTTTAAAAAAAAAAAAAAAAACTTTAACCATGCTTTAAAATTTAGTAATCAATTAGAAAATATCTTGTATCCTTACATGAATGATAGTAGGCAAATCCATCAGTTCTTTAAGCCTCATGTTTCGACGATAACCCCAAGACAACATGTCCACAGATGTGCATTTTTCCCACTTGTGCTTTGGCAGCTGGCCTGGAGTGTACTTGTCTTGGCAGTTATAGTAGCCACCATGTGTGCAGGCACAGCCAGCTCCCCATCGGTCATTGGTCACAACAGTGTCCTAAAACAGGGAAGATTAAGGTAGGTGCACAATACAACCATAAAAACGAACATACTCTGATTTAATGTTTTAAACGAAGCACCATTACTTCCTAATCATAAACACACTAACTTTAACAGGGCTCTCATTGTAGAGCCAGGCCAGGAAATTGGTGGAGTTCCAGTAGGTGTCAGGTGCCTCCCAATCCCCATCAGACCAAATCACTTCAGGGCGATACCTGCAAGGTGAAAGGTTCAAAGGGAATGCTTTAAATGTTCTAACATCACAGAGACGCAAGTTGGAAGAAATAAAAACAGAAATGCTGTGTTCAGCTGCATTTCTGTTGCACATTACATACCTTACAACCATGTTATAAAGCTCTGGAAGCAGCTTATGCATCACAAAATCTTGTGTTTTGAATCCATTCTTCTTGTCATTCAGATAGAAAGGGTGGAACCACTCATACAAGGAGTTGTAGAGTCCATAGTGCAAAGACCTAAATACAGAAAGAAACCTTTAAAATTTGCCAACATGAACATTATGAATTCATTAAACCTCATAGTCCCTGCAGAGAGATTACCAAAACAGAGAAGAATAATTTATCCTGAATGGCTTGGTGCACTAAAAGCAGTTTACTACTTGTATCCACAAAAAAAGCTGCTAAAGTTTATCTCACACTGACACATCTGTCTTTTGACAATCTAGAGTTTGTACATGTTCACAGGAAACGTTTCTTTGACAGTGAACCAGTTTAAAAAGCTCAAGGCGGTAGTTGAAGTATTCCACCTTCTTGAATCTAGAAATCCATCACTCACAATTCCTCAGTTTCCTCCTGATCCCTGTTTGCATGCAGAATAAACTGTTGTAGATAAAGATGCAGAAACAGCACCACCACACTGCTACACCTCTAGTGGACATTTTTCAAGCTCTGTTCTCCAGTTTGCAAATGAAAAGCATCTTCGCTCTGCATCATGGGTGACCCAGTACCTTTTTTAGTAAGTTTTTTTTTTTTTTTTTTTTTGTCTTACTGGTATGTAAAACTCACCAATCAGTTGTTCACACCAATGTATGAAAAATTATTTGATTTCCTGCAGTTACATAAACATGAAAGCACTTGTTCATGCAACAAATGTGCTTCTGAGTGTAATTTCTGTATGTCAGAGCCTGCAATTAAAAACAGCTCATGGTTGCCAACAGTAAACTTGTCTATGGACGCACCTGTTGCGCACAGCTTCTCCCAGATCTCCCACCAGGTCCCTGTGAGGACCAGTGTCAACAGAATTCCAGTTCCAAGAGTTTGGAGACCCCCAATTGGTAAAGCCCTCATGGTGTTTGGCAGTTAGGACAACATATCTGTAAGAAACATGGTACAAACGTGAGTTTTCTATTTCTGCTTGTCCAGGTGTAATAAAGCAGCAGAAGGATGATAGCTTCAGAAAATAGCAACTCACTTTGCACCAGAGGCTTTGAAAATATCAGCCCACGCCTCTGGGTTAAAGAACTGCGCGTGAAACTGAGGGGCAAACTCCGGGTAGCTGAACCCAGGTGGGTAGTTCTTGGTCATATAGCTCACGCACTTTGAGTCTGGAGGCTGCTGGCCCTGCCAGTGCCACCAGAACCACTCGCTGTTAAAGCCCGGAACAGAAAACACACCCCAGTGGATGAAAATCCCCAGCTTGGCTTCATCATACCACGACGGGAGCGGCCTGGCATCCAAACTGGTCCAGTCCGGGGTGTAGTGAGCCGCAGTTTGAGACACCAAACCGACAAGGAAGAGAAAAGCGGCGATCATTGTACAAGTCGGTCCACCTGGAACTCTTTCAGCCGTTTGGGAAACTTGATGGCGCAAAGAGGTGCCGCAGTTTAGTAAAATATACCTCCAGAAACTCCACTTTCAAGTCTTCTCACCCAGGCAGCTACATTACACTTTAATACCCAGGTAAATTATTTCCTCATCATATGATAGCGATCACATGGACTATCACGTGACTTTGTTTAACTGCGAGAAATGCGGAAAAAAATGTTCGACGTGCATAAACTGAAAACATCAACAACAATTGTGTTTTCTGTGAATCAGAAACCACGAACCATCTTTTCTTTCAGTGTATCCGCACAAAAACATTTTGGGGTGACTTGCTGGACTTGATTTCATCTTAAGTAACTAATTTTGGACAACATATTTGGGATCAACCTGAAGGACTGAAAAGCGGACTATGCTATAAATAATTTGCTATTGCTCTCAAAATATTTCATTCGTTGCTCTAATTTTAAAAAGTAAAGCCTTTTTCAATGTGTTCAAAAGATACCTTGTAGAAAATTATCTAGCTGCTTTCAAATGCATGAAATATGAAAAATAAATAAAAATAAAATGAAGACTTTTTAAGGTAATCATAATGGCATGAATGCATGTTTTAGTTTTGCCTTGTGCTTTGAACATACTTCCTTATTTGCCCAACATATCCTGCATGCCTAAATGTTTGTATAACTACATTTACAATAAAAAAAAAAGAAAAACAATTCAGCCACATTTTACATTTTGCGTATTAAATATCATATTTTGCACAATATATGTAATTAATAATTAATATCCTGCGATATGTAATTCATTTGTGGATCATGTTCAATTCCTGCATTAAAACAGGGTGTATAAAAAAAATAAATTAAAAGTAGGGTGTCCGCCGCTAGAGGGCAGCACAGGCAAACATTATGCTTCATGCAGTCACATGTGAGGGCAGCGATTTAGTCATGATTATCAGTGAATTAAATAAAGAAAAATAGCAATAAATAAATAAAAATAATCAAAGTCAGTTCTTTGTTCACAGTTGACCAACAAAGTTTTTATTTAATGTACAAATTGTATTGTGCACACAACATGTAACTGGCTACTTCCTCTATCCTATTCAACTAGCAGGCACATTCTCTTTATTTACAACACATACAGACAAATGTGGTTTTCATCACTTTGGCTAATTTTTCAAGTCAAAAATCCTGAATCTCTCCTGCTTATAGGTAAATCAGCAGAACACATTATTGTCAAGAATCAGATGGACTGGATATTTTTATGCAAATGGGTCAATAAATAAGTAATCTTACAGTAATCATTTAACATCAGTAAGATGGCAAACATTCATGTAAAGGCTTTTTAAGTGGGTTGTGAATTCACAGTGTGTGACCTACATCATTGCAGACAGCCAGCTGTCTTTCAAGCATCTGTTTTTCCACTAAGTCCTCCACTCGGCCCACCTCCACCTCATCCACATCGTCCATAAAACTGGACCAATCTGTCCCCCCCTCAGAACGCTCCAGGGGCTCAGGTTGGCTGGAGGGGTGAACCGGAGCAGAGTCATCATGAGTGGTGGTCACGCAATTGCAGCTGTCGCAGATCCCGAAGCGTCTGAGTCCCGGTGAAACATCTGACCCGGTGAAGGTTCGCCTACAGCTCTTGCATGATACTGGCCAGTAGTGTCTGTGGACCTGTAGATGGCAACACAGTGGGCATAAAAAACATTCTGATGGCACATTAGACATTGAGATGGCTAATTACAGATTACACGTAACTGCTCACAGTTACTGAATTAACACCATTTTAAGTCAACTATCTTATTGTTCCTATTTAAGACAAGTTAATCCCCTGGAGCAATGACCTAATGGGGCAATTAATCTGTAAACATGCAAGTATCGCTATGGCATCTCCTACAGTAACTTAGATCTATTTCTGATGTGTTTAGATAAATTAAATGAATGTGACTTTTTATAAATAGATAAAACCTTGTTTAGAAGTTTTGAACCACAACTTAAAGATAAGCAATCTTTGAAAATGCTGATATATTTACTGTAAATAGTTTGGCTACCCAAAATTATAAGTTAATCATAATAAATAAAGATGATATATGATTTAGTATGTAAAGCAAAAAAAAAAAGTCTGAATAAATGTCCATTATCTGTATGGGAACTTGCAGGCTGACAAATCAAAACCAAAGTGCACAAATGACACATCTACACCACGTTCTTACACTAAGGGCATGAGTGCGAAGGTGCTCCTGTCGTGTGAACCTCTTGCCACACATGGGACAGGGGAACGGCCTCTCTCCTGTGTGGCAGCGTATGTGTCTCTTCATGATCCCCTTCTGCTTGGCAGTGTACGGGCAGAAAGGGCATTTGTGGAGTTTCACTGGCACCACCAAGCCATCACCTGCACGAGGAGAAAGATAACTTTCATTTGAATTCAGTTCAGTCTTTTGGTGAAGAATTTATTTCATGTATCTGGCACAGAAGAGGTGTTAATTGACGATCACTGATCTGCGTTTTTAGGGTTCTGATCGGATATCTGAAATTGGATATCTGCTGATACGATAATTTCCTATCAGTTTATGGAAACATTACTGTGATTATTGTTATTATTGCAGTTGTTACTGTGTGAGGTTTATTTAGGCTGTAGTGAACCATGCATTACTTATAAAAGGGGGCAACTGATAAGAAAAATGAATCCAATTTAAATGTCTAAAATTTATTTATAAGAAAAACCTTTGTAAAGTAAACCTGTCATGCTAAACAAGCTGCTGTCTTTGAGCAAAACAACCCAAGTTAAAAATGACCACATCTTCCTTGACATTCTTCATCTCAGTTGCATTGTCATGCAGGAATACAGTATTTTAGCTGGCGGACTTTTTCAGATTTCCCTTGACAGACTGATTGGTCAGAATGATGAATTGGGGCAACTTTTCGGTGGACTAATCCGTTCAGTTTTCACATTGTCTGCTGGAAGTTTACACTTCAAACCAGTGTTTGCTGTTTATTTTCTAGCTAAACAACTTTTTACCCTGCAAAATGTGGCTGTACACACATTACAATCTGCTGTCTTGTTTTTAATGTTTCCAGACTAAAACATCTACAAGTTAGAGACACGCTTAATTAGCAAAGCCAACCCATTCCCAATCAGACTTGGAGATGCAGGTGCATGGTAAAATCTTGTAAACATGGGACCGGTGAGGTAGTTTAGGGAATTCAATCTGATATCCAATTCAGACATCTAGTCAATATCAGTACCCGATGTCGACCTTAGATCGGATCAGTCCGAACTCTAGTGTTAATGCTGTCCATGCTCATTTATTTTATAGGGTCAGAATGACCCTGGTAATTACCTGTTTCCTCTCCAAGCCAGTCAGACTGGATCTCCATTATAGATGATCCCACGAAGCTTAAACTTTCATCCATTCTGCTTGCTCCTGCACTGCTACCCAGTCCCTGGGTAAAGCGTGGAGCTACTCTGTCTCCCAAAGGGCTGGGGCCTCTGGGGCCTTCACCTCTGGCCAACATCTCCATAAGCTGCCTGGTATTAAAGGAAGGGCTGTATCCTGAAAGGGAGCGCTCATTAGAGGGGGAGGGACTTGTGGCAAGTAACCTAGTATGATGGGTATTATGCAGAGAAGGACCAGGATATGAGGTAAGGTCTTTAGTGTCGGGGGACTCCATTAATTCCTCATCAGGGTCATACTCTATCTTAGGGTTCACCAACTCTGGAGTCAAAGCAGAGGATGAGGAAGATGAGAGATTAGTTTGATCCATATGTCCCTTCTGTCCTTCACTTCCAGATGCAAACCCCTCCCTAGAAGAGTAGGCACTGTCCATGTCTCTGCTGGAGCCTGGAGGGGTTGTTACAGTAACAGAAAGAGAGGTCCTAGCTGATGTTGCAGATCCTGGACCTAAACCTGACCCTCTATCTGCCTCTGCAGCTTGTGAATGGGTCTCTGGAACTCCTGCACCACTGGAGATGGTTGCAGTAGGAGTGCCACTGTCCGCAGGCCCCACTGCTCCATTCTCTGCCTGTTTCTCTTTCTCTGTGTCCCTTTCTTTCTCCTTACTGCAAATTTCCAAAGATGAGCGGATATATTCTTTACAGAAGTTCACCAGATCAGTCATTTGGAGGTAGCTGGCAGCTGACATCACCTCAATGACGTTGCTCCTGTTCAAGGCCAAGCGGCCAGAGTAGAGGAAGTCCAGGATGATAGAGAAAGCATCAGCGGTCACAATGTCCAAGGAAGCTGTGCTGTAGCGCTGTCCATTGTCCTGAAAAAACATCCATTTAGAAGTCTGAGACAAAACACAAAAACCGCAATGTGGGCCAAATCCTGTTTTCATTTTTTCTTTACAGAGTTCACCAAATGTTAAAAGCTCTGCAGAAGAACTTTAACACAAAAAATATGAACACCCCTGTTCAAGCAATTTGAACTCTGTGCTGGGCTAAAGCTGGAGACAGTTCAGAGCTGGTTTGACCTTAAAAATCGTCAAAAGACTGTTTTGGTTTTGCTTTCCACAGGCAGTCACAACAGAGCCATGTCATTACATCTTTTTATACGTGTTCCAATACCTTGTTTGATCCTTCCTCTGATGTATTCTGTGTTCCTACAGATGACCACAGTTTATCTTTGCAATATCCTTGTCTAGTTTTCTCTGAAAACAAAGTTTCTAAATGCTGTAGCAAACAACAGTCTGTGTTTCTGAAAGCTCTTTAGTTTCCAAATGCTTGCCAGATCTGGAAAAATCCTGTTTCCAGATATTAAAACACAGACCATATTTGAAAACCTAGTTACAAATGCTGTTTATAAATTCAGTTGAAAACATATTCAATTCTGTTTGGTCTAGACAAGCAAAGTATTCATGTTAGTTTAGCACCAGTTTGTTTGGTGGTTAAAGGCAAAAAGCCAGACAGCCAACTGGTTTAAAGGTTGACACTGGCTTCAAACCAGCACCGGAATCACTTTGATGGAAATAGGGTAGAAGAGAACAATATGACAGTCATGGCAGGGAAACAGACGGATTTCTTTTTTATGTTCTGTGTAAACACAGGTTGAGAAATAGCTTGGCAACATACATATATGTAAGGTAAACATGCAAATCCTGCATGCTGTAATATGCAAAGATTGTTCAGGTGAATAGTGAACTAAAAATGTATCGCAACAGTCATATACCAGCTTCTCAAAGACGTATTAGGAGAGATGTGCCTGAGTCTTTTTAAAACTTCAATATGGCTCATAAGGCAATAGAGAAACTGATTGGAAAATTAGATGTTACTGCTTAGAAGCAAGATGAACTGGATAAATGGTATGAAAAAAGTATGCCAATTGATTCCCACAGAACTGGGAAATATGGACAGAAGCAAAATAGATGGACCACACAGGCAAAGAAAATATACTCTTTGCCAAAGTATCAACACATGTAAGTCTCTATTTAGATAGTGATGTAACTGAAAGTGCCTGGAATAGAGGAAAACAGGCAACTTATGCACAGTTGTGGCTCTGATGATATATCATAGTTAAATATTTACTTTTTTTTTATTTATTTGTGTTACTTCAAAGTTGTATGTTGTTTATTGTTTGTTTATTGTTATGTATTAGTGTGTTGGCGTGATCGCACAGGAATAAAATGTGTTATTTGCAAATGTATACCATAAGAGACAGGCTGTGTTGGACAGCCAGATACAATAATAAATATTTATTCATTCATTCATTCATTGTATCACAATGTGCTTACTTTTAATTCAGGATTGGATTAATGATCAATACTTACCCACCAATTTCTGATTTATGCTCTCAAAGTATGGCTGAAAACTCAAGGTCTGAACCAAATAGAGGACTTGAAGAATGATTTTACCAAGTAACAGTAAAGTGCATGAAGCAAATTGTTTGATTTATATATTTAAAACAAGCTAGTTCCCCACATTTCCTAAAAACCACTGGCATCCTCACCTGCAGATAGTGAACCAGAAGAGCCCGAAAATAGCCGCTCCCAGCAAACAACACATTACGGTGGGCTTTGAAAACACGGCCTTCCACAAGGATACTGCAGTCACAGAAGAAGTCGCGTTTTCGCTGCTCATTGAGCTCACACAAAAGTTTGGGTAGATAACAAGGCACCTCCATGTTTACACGTCCACTTGGCTCTGTCATGAAAAAGTGACGGACGTAGAGGGTTATCATGAGAAACAAAAACTTCACATACTGAACATCTAGCGCTTTAGTGCCAATTTTTAAATTATAACTATTAAAACCACAATTCAGTAGCACTATTGACAATCAGCATAATTTAGGTATTCAAATGTTACTGCAGTAATTGTAAGGAATAATGGGTTACTTGGAAGACCTTCCAGTGAGTAAACATAGCAAATACTCATTAGGTTTAATTGTGGAGTTTAGGCAACATTTAAAATTTAAATATGCGACAGGCTGCTCCGGATTTCACATAAAAACATTTGCCCAAACATAACACAAAGGGGGAAAATGGGGTTCGCTCTGCTTGCTAACAAGCTAACAACTGTAGCTAGCGTTATGTACCTTGTTTCTAACATCACCAAAAGAGAAGGTACATATATTAGACAAAGTGTACTTTATAAAGCATTCCAACACATCGTGAAATAAAAGGCACTCAATTATTACTCACCTGTGTAATTACGCTGCTAAAAAACAACGAGGTTACAGTAAAATAAAGATAGCGATTAGCAAAGCTTATTGTTCCATATCTACCACAACCCAAAACTTCCGCTTTCAGTAAAGAGCAACGTTGTTTGTTCATCCAATCAGCGGCCGACTGAAGAGTCACCCGTGAACGTGATGACGTAGACCTTGAAGTAGATCACAAATTGTTTGGAAAAAGTTTAACGTAAAACAAAAGACAGAAATGAATGACGTGTAACTAATTTATACCCTCAGTTTGAAATGGAAATTAATAATAATAATAATAATAGTAATAATAATAATAATAATAAGAAGAAGAAGAAGAAGAAGAAGAAGAACAAAAGGTTAAAATGTTAAATTAAAATCAAGTATAAATGGAAGTTAGTTTTTCAGGAGAGAAAAAAATGGGAATGGGTTCTCTAAAATGTCAAAATCTCTCTGTGAATTATTTTATATACTGTAACCTAAAAACATTTCTGAGCTTTAAAGCAATTTTGTCCTTATACAGTAATATTTAGTAACGCTGAAACACAAGTACTTAATATAATATTACAAAACACACAGATTCAGTGTAACACCATATCAGTGACTAAACAGCTACCTTGATAGCCAGTGTCACTTTTAAGTAGGTTTCTGAATTAACTAATTGATTTATTTTTAACTCCAAGACCATGGACCAGCTGCAATATAGAGAGAATGACTCTGAGAGTTTTAGGGATGAATGTGTTAAGTGTGTGTGTGTGTGTGCATATATATACATATGTATATATGTGCGTGTTACATTTTAGTTTTACGAAAGGGTGGAAGCCAACAAGCTATGCTTCTTCTCACTCTTTTTCAAACATGTTAACTATTTTCTTTTTTGTGCTTTTTTAAAATTTTTTGCTTTCATAAATTAATTATATATCATGTTGTGCAAAGAACCTGTTTAACCCCTTACGATGCAGACGTACCGGTCACGGTACATGACTACTAATCAACAACATTGCAGCCATGTGTGCAAGCCCCTCCGTCATGAATGCCCACAATATACACATCAAATGAAAGCTCAAAGTCTCGTCTTTCCAATGATATAAACCATTTTGACACGCAACAACCACAGCGCTAACACTAAAGCATTTTTTACAGAAAAGCAGAAAGTTTAAATGTTGACTTTCCTTACCTTTGAGGGCTCTCTATAGGTCAAACATCAATATTTCCTATCAAGATTGGTCTCATTCTGTCCCTACAGGTTAGGCAAGGACAAAAAAAATATTTTTTTCTGTGTGTTTTAAAGTGTATAACTTTTTTTATCAATAATACTTACAGTGATTCTGATTGCAGCGGCTGAAACTAGAGAGTGGTACCTTTACAAAGAGCCCAAGCCTTACAATCCAGAGGGTTCAATAACAGCAGTAATTCTAATTTGGAGAGGTCATATTACAGGCGTTTTTGCCAAAATGACCCCGCTTGATAAGGGATTAGCAGTAATAGTGAAGCTGAATAATGAGAACAAACAATGAATGTATGAATGAATGAATGAGTGAATGAATGAATGAATGAATGAATGAATGAATGAATGAATGAATGAATGAATGAATGAATGAATGAATGAATGAATGAATGAATGAATGAAGTTAAAAACAGACCACTACAGTAAAGATCTGAGACATTCATCAAGTGCATGCTCAACTATTATGAATTTAACTTGCTTCTTACTCTAAAGAACTAATTTAATAGGTCATAACGCTGTTGCACAGCAATACAATGATTCCAGCCTTTTACACAGTTGCACATACTACTTCAAGACAAACATAGTGATGCTCTTTCAGTCACTTGACTTTGGTATCAACATTCAACACATGTACAGCCTTTCTGCGTATGCTGCTTGGACTTTAAGTCTGCTTCAAAAGGCAGCACTCCTGATAACTTGCACATCTGTGAAGAGACACTGTTGATAAAAAATTAATGTTTTGGACTAAACTAACAGCTAAACTAGCTTAATCTGCTTTTAATTCCAGGATAATTTGTGTAAAAACATACACAAAACACTTGTAACAGACAGGTATTTGAAAATTTAAAGCAGGGATTTTAACTAAACAGTTTAAAAACCTTCTTGCATTAACTGCACAGAAAATACTGCAGTGAAAATGCAAGAAGGTTTTTGGTCACCAACCTGAGGTGGGACACAAATTTGGGCATTTCCCAGTAATCACTAAGCTATGCCATCTTTTTTGGAATGCTATAATTTCTCTGGGCCCAAAATATATTCCCATTACCCAGACAAATAAACAGCAAGCTGAAATCAAATGGGAAAGAGCCTCATCAGGAGTGCATGCTTTGGGGGTGGGTGTCTTATCCTTCGGTTGTAAATATAGCTCATCAAAGTGGCACAATTTTTTTAATTGAATTTGATGTCTAACCTTTTGGGTTTTCTTTTTTTTTATTTTTTATTTCTTTAATTCATTCCCTTGAGCCTAAAAGATTAACTGTGCTTCCTTCTGTCATCCAACATTCAACCTGTATTTTTCTTCTGTTTATTAAACCATTTATATTTTTCTTACTTAAATGCAGTGTTTTGTACAAGTGAGTTGTTAAATTCTGCTTATTTTCTTCTCTTGCACTTTTATAAGTGTGTTTCAAATCTTTGTTTTAATTTATTTAAAGCATGGTGTTGCCTCATGCATGAAATAGACCTTATAAATAAATGCCAACATGACTTGAAACGATGTTTTGTTCAGCAGAAAATAATTCTCTCTCTCTCTCTCTCTCGCTCTCTCTCTCTCTCTCTCTCTCTCTTTCCTCTCCATTACCTCAGGAAGGATGCACAAGGCAAGGCAAGGCAGTTTATTTGTATAGCACATTTCATGTACAGGACAATTCGAAGTGCTTTACATAAAACAAAGACATTACAGATATTTAGAACAGTAAAAGGCATCAACACATAATCACAATAAAATAATAAATTACATTAAAATTATTAAAAGCAAGATAAGTTAAAAAAAAGTTACCGTGCAGATTTCTATGTGATTTCTAAAGAGCTGTGTTGTCACCAGGGCATTTCCTCAATGCAAATGACCATGAACGGACACAAGCATTGTGCTTAGGAACATGTGGGATTTATTAGCAGTTCATTCTTACTCATATGTGTATGACTGGCTTGCACATGTCTGACAACTACAGATTATTTATGCACATTCTAAATTTTATTCATAAGATGAACTTTTTACCATTTTCTACAAAGGCTGATAAACAATGGCTTAGATGTGTCTCTGATGGAAACAATTTACCAGCATTATAAAATAGAAATATGACTAAGGAGGCCCTGAAGAGTGGAAAAGCTAAAAAATCCTATATCACATGAATATGAATATGGAAACATTTCTTACAGAAACTGGTCTCCAAAGCACCCAAATGCTTATGAGTGTTGGTAAAAAATAAATAAATAAACAAAAGTGAAACAAAAATCGAAAAAAGTGCTAAAAGAAGAAGTGATGCTACCTCTGGCATTAAACTTGAATGGTCACAATTTTCTAAAAAGCAGTCTGAGTTTCAACATCTTATCTGGTCTTTTTGCACATTTTTATTTATTTTTAAAGATTTTACTTTTTTTTTAATTGTATGCAGCTTTTTATTTATTTATTATCCTTGAATTTGAATTTATTGTTTATTTGGTACAATGCACAATCACGATTTAACCAGAGTTAGCTAAAAGCTAATTTACATGTGCAGTCCCTGGGCAGGTAACAGTAAATACAGAATAGATAAACAGTACATTTCATAAAACAATTGACAAACAATTTAACAATGAAAAAAAAAATCCTTAACAGTAGCTCAACAGGAAAGGAGATCAGAGAGAGAAGGGAAATGCATGCACAGCTTCAGCCTGGGATCCAAACCTGGCTCTGTTGTTTCAAGACGGTGCAGCCTCTGTATACGGGGCAGCTGAAATAAATGTTGCCTCATTTTAATTCAAATGGTTTTAAATATTTTTAAAGTAATTAATTACCTTTCTCATTTACACCTTACACAGGGAGCCCAATTCTTTGACAGCATGCTTATGAATTTTACCCTCTTATGCTCCCATGAAGGATGCAGATTTATGAAATGAAGTGTATAATTTGCAATGCATAACTGACAACTCAAATGCCAACGTTGTGAATTTAATAATAGAGTTTTTGATTGATTAAATGTTAGTGTTTTGTACAGTGTAATATGTAACATCAGCTGCCATAATTAAGTTGACCAATGTCTCAGTAATTCAGAGTAATGAATAAATGAAAGGATGGATGTGCTAGGGAGGTCTTCTATAATAACAGCTATTATTTTAGAAAAAATAAACGTAAAAGTGAAAATCTTAGAATTTTTTTTATCTGTGGAAATAAAAAAAAAGGCATTCAAAGTCTTTCTTTCCCTGCATAAACTCACTGATATTGATAATGGCTGTGATGATGATGAAGTTGGAGGCGAAGCATCACCCTCCCCGCTCAGTCCAGGCTGCTGCTGTCCAACCGCCGGCGGCTTGCGCCTGCCTATATTGTCTGCTCAAGAATACTTGTTTATTTGGCTTTCTCAGAGAGAAAATAGTTCTTTTCTTTTATTTTCAGACACAGTAAAAGTAAACAAGTAGTTCCTTCAGAGGGCACCACACCCTCTCAGCACAATCCACAGTCTTTAGAAGTGTTTTTACACTGATGGGTGCCGACCAGGCAACTTATTTGTTTCAGATATTTTCCCATGGCGAACAGAGCAAATACAAAGGCTTTGTGTTGGCCTAGAGAAACCACAGGATAGGCGTACATGAGCCTCCACACTCACTCTCTTTTGGAAAATGAAATTTATAGCACCTCATAAAAATTCTATTCATGCTTATAAAAAAAAGAAAGAAAAAATGCAGGGCTTCGTTCAGTCCTTATAAACCTGACCTGATGGAAGCGTTGTGTCCAGCTGAATGCAAGACCACATGGGAGTTGACCAAGCTGCCCATCCCTGACACGAGTCTGTCCCAAAACAAAACTGAAATGGGTTGAACTGTGTGCTAGTTCTGGGTACTGACCTTCTTTTCGCGGTGACTCAGGGAAACATAAGGCCTTTGTTTTGGTCATTTGTTGACTTCATGGCAGGAAACTCCCTCTCTACAGACCTTTCACAGCCAGGCAATCATACTGAAGTTACTACAATACTACCATCTCTGTGTGACAGTTTAATGCTGGTTTACACCCAGCAATCCCTTAAGTACAAATAACATTGATGATTTATGATTGGGTTTTGGGTCATGCCTATGATTATGATGGTGTATGATTTACTGATGGAAGCCCAGACAAAAAGTAAATAGATGTAGCGATCGCCTTTATGTAAGGTTGCATCCAAACTCGGGACCTCACTCATTGTGCGTGTTAGCCACTCTGAGACCCACGGCTGGCACAGAGGGCTCCAGCAGCACCCCTCTGGGTCCCTGTGGTCTGTGCCTCAGCACATAACAGCCACTTAGGGCGGCATTTTCCCAGGCTGAGACAACACACCACGGTGGCAGCGCGAGCCACAGAGAGGGCCTGATTAAAGAGTAGAGACAATGGAGGGAGAGTGAGCCGGGGACCATGGTGGCATTTTCCATCTCCGCCACTGTCTCCTGGGGGGACCAAGTATGTGTCGTGAAACGTTTGAATTATCCCAGAATCTCTGGAATTCAGACAGAGGCACCGCGGAGAGGACCCTCGACCGTGGATCAAAGAGTTTTGAGAGGAGTGCGGTGGACTGGTGGTGAAGTCGAGTACATACTGGAGTATGAGTGTAAATATGTGTGTACGTGATTGAATGTCTAAGAAAACTAACTTGAAAAAGATAAAGACAATGTTTGAATTTGAATCATATTTTCTTGTATGGTTTCAAGTGTAAAGAAGTATTCAAAGAAGGACATGTTTGACTTCTGAGGAGGCAGTGATCGTTGAGCAATGAAATGCAGGCATGTGGTGAGTGTATTGCTGTCCTTTTATCCCTCATGGGATCAGATAATGCAATCATAGCCAATCATTGGAGGTCTAATACAGTGGGCGCCCCTCTTAAGTTTGGAGACGCCACTCTCTGTGGTGGCAGATTAAGAGGAAGAGAAAAGCAAGAGGGAGAAACCTCATTTCTCCCTGCCTCCCTATCTCTCTGTAATTATCACTTAATGTTCCTCAGGATTCTGTAGACATCTGTCTTTTTCTAGGTCCTTTCTTCTTTCAGTGGAGAGGAAATGTATGAGTCTGAAATAAATCTGCAAGACTTTTTTTTATTGTATATATAGCCCCAGAGCTGACTGACAAACGGTGCTGTACTAGACCACAAGCTTCCGGTAACGCAGGGCCTCAGCGCTGGCTGGATGTCTTTGCCACAGCCAAGTCCAAAGATCAAAGCCTCCTGTACTATATACAGTTAGCTTCTGGAGCTTTGACCTCAAACAAGTTTTCATGTCTGAGAAAAGCAGCGTGTGTTTGTACCCAAGCATGCATAGCGTGTTTGAAGCTAACTTGGAGCATCTTTGCCTTTCTGAATGTGTGAAAGAGCTTTAATGTCTTTTTACATTAATGTATCAGTGTGGCATTGTGGCTTGAGTCAAGTTTTTCATAAGATTTGTTTTTAGTTTCATTGTAATGGTCTGCCAAATGTAGCCTGCACAACACTGAGTATAATGAAAGAATAATGAAGCTTTATTTGTGATTATTTTCTATTAAATCAAAATAAGTAGTTGCTGATATTTGTTTTAATAGGACATTAAAGACATTAAAGCTCTTTCACATAAGTGTTATACTGTAAGTGACTAAAAATTAACTTTTTATTTATTTGTTTATTATTATTTTTTTTATTGAGTTTGTGAATCCCAGAGAAAAGTCTCGATTTTGGAGCTCAAGGTTGTTTATTTAATCTTCATTGCTGTGCAGCTCCGAGTGGCTGGTTGATGTTTTCCATGTAGCAAGGACAAAATAGCCTTCACAGGTTTGACCAAACAGTGTTGTATTCATTTTATTGTTCTCACTGAGCACAGAATGATCTTTTAAAGTTTCAGCCAGTGCTTTTTCACAAGAATGACTTTAATTGCCATTTTGATTGGAGTACAAACACTATGTGTTGCAATTTTACAAGGGTTAGTGTTTGTAACTTATAGTTAGCCTTAAGGTTAAGTACTGATGAATGTGCGGTAACGTACATGTTAATTTATTTGTTTATGAATTAATTTTTTTATTACAGTTTTTTTTTTAAAATACATATTGTTCTTGTTCTGTTCTACAGTCATTTAGCAGATGCTTTTCTCCAAAGCGACTTACATCTGAAGGTGGTTAGGCAGTAGCATTAATGGTTTTGCCTAAGGACCCAGCTGGAAGGTTTTAATAATCGTCCCCTGTAGGTCTCCTCAGGTCTCCCGGATGGGAGACGGATGCCCTGGTAACTGAACTGAGCTATCCAGCTCTTATTGTGAAGGTTTGCATAAGAAAAGGTGATGCAAAATAGTCAGTGAGCATTTGGGACAAGATGCTGGGACAATGAGACCAGATATTGCCCAGGTGAATCTTTAGGTTCTTATTCCTAGAAGTTTTGTTTGCAGTTAGCAACCCAGTGTATAACACCATCCTCTTGCTACAAGAACACACAAATTTAATGCACAGTTGCTAAGAATCAACGTTTTAAAAGTTTGAAATCTAGATAAAAAGCTAATGTAGATGTCATTAAACCCATCTGTACATTTTTATACAGTACTTAGCCAGTAATTGGCTCTGGAGTGAAATCTATCATCCTTACATTAAAATTTGAAGGAATTAGTCGTTTAACTCCGTTCCCATGACACCACTAGCACCATGCAATACTTTTTGGACCTAATTTATAGAAAGAACTGACTCACAACACATTAGTTGAATTATAGTCACATATAAGATGCTAACTGAACCTTTTCATAGTTTTTATACAGCATCTCACATAAGTGAGTACAACCCATACATTTTTGCAAATATTTTAGTATATCTTTTCATGACACAGCACTATAGAAATTAAACTTTGACATACAGAATGTCAGAGTTTAGTTTCCATAGTTTGATATTCTGTATAAACAAATTTATTTTATATAGTGTTCTCAAACAAAAACACCTGGATCATTTTCTTGTCCTGTTTATCACTGAGGTAAACTTTGTAATTACAATGTATGTATATATACTATATCAAATGCAGTTATTCTTTATACGTGGCAGAGTATTGGTGACTCACTAATGTCCAATGAAGTTGCTAATGTACGATCCACACTCATACATACATTTAAAAATAGCCTTTGAATATGTGTCCACTGTAGTGGACACTATGCACCAAACGGTTAAAGGTGAAGCTTCAGCTTCACAGAAGAAGTGCGAACATCTTAGACAGCTGTATAGTGACTAGTCAAGACAACATAACCTCACAACGGCTGGTTTGGACAAAATGAGCGTACAATGACTAGTTGAAAATAACATCACAACATCTGAACCCATTGATTTAAAAGTGGGTCATCTAAATAGCTCTTAATACTGACCAAACAGCTAAAGTGCTGTGCTGACCTTGTCAACCAGACCTTTTAAAAGTCTACACATAAATGTATAGTCACTCTTTAGCTATATGGAAGAAATGGAGGCATTAGGAAATGCAATAGAGTTCCCCTCAAAATATTCCAGCACAGAACCAGCTGACATTGTCACTGGTTTCATATGAGATGTGATCAGATCTCTAGTTGTGGGACAGCCTTGAGAATAAACTGGTTGTTGTTGTATGGTTTTCTTTGTTGTATTTGAGTGAGCTGCTTCACCCACATAATGAGAGGAAGGCTATTGTAAGCAGCTTGTTGGTGCTGTCAGAAAAGTTGCTGCACACAGAATATTTGCAAGGGAAGGTCAAGTATGACAACAAATGACGCTGGCTTGTCAATACAAGCGGTCTGGACAATAATGAGGCAAATATGGACCCTTTGTGCCCAACGCTGCCCACAGTTAGCTGGCAAGGTGTAACTTGCGTTGTTCTGGTTCTGTTTTGCATTTCTTTAAGGAAGGAGATGTTTTTGTGAAGCATGTTTTTTTTTTCAACAAAGGAAGGAAGAAATCTGTTTCTCAAAAATATGTGTTTTTGTTTGCAAGTCTAAGTGTTGTGTGTTGTTGTTGTTCTGGCATGTGTGTGTGTGAGATGGTCTATTGCTCCAGGACACTGACCACAGTTCACTCAACGCTCATCGGTGCCATTCCTACATTATAAAGCCTTTAAAGGCGAATGTGAAATTGTGTGAAAACTGTTGTATACAACCGTAACTTTTCATATGCTAATATTTTTGGGGGGTGTGTTGTTAAAATGTAATGTCAAGAATCACTACAAACCATATTTTCACTGTCCAAATAAAAATATATATTAATGTAGTTTAATAAATAGTTTAGAATTAAATTCACTAGTCTGGTTGTGTTGATAGACTTAAGGTTATCAGGACTGCAAGTTTATTTAATAAGAAATATTTGGTTAAGCTTATGAAATAGAAACATCCCCTTTACATGCTTTTTTTAATAGATTTTTCCCATTTGATCTAATTTAATAGTTTGGCATCAGTCAATAAACAAAGAGAAGAAAAAACAAAAGAGATCTATAATCATCGGTCAATGGATCCCTTCTATGAGTTCGGAGAAATTTTATTAATAAATGCTACCACCAAGACTTTGGGGGGAAAAATAATAAAAATTATGTCCGTCATAAATCACATCCTTCACTCATCAAAGTGTTCCTTTCTTTCCAACCACACTCACCATAATCCCCTTCTTGGAACTCTAAAAATGACCCCAGCAGTGCACTGGCGGCAAGTTTTTGTGCAGGTTTTTAAGGGCTTATATTCGCTCTTTAGAGCTGCCGTCAGAACGAGGTGTCGGCAGGATGCCTTCCCTGATAGGGATGTAATCTGAGGTGTAAAGTTATATGAGGGATTTGGCAAAGTGAGAGGCTGTCAAAGAGCTGCAGTCCAAAGGTTGATGAATTCAAAAGACTCCTCTGAACCTCTCGCTCATTCCTCCAAATTTCATGTACATGCCTGAAGCGGCTGCTTAGCTTTTCTATTTTAAACTCACCCTTCGACTCTGCTGATGGAGGAAGTCAGCATCATATGACAGCATGCTATAAAAATGTTCCTCCTCCATAAACTTGAATTATAGCTTTCTAAGTTAAAAAAGAAAAAATCTTGAGCAGCATTAGTTTAACAGTTGCTATTATAAGTTGAATCTTTAACCCCCCTACTCATCAACTGAGACACAGTCACATGTGTGGCTCAGGGAGGGGACAGAGCGGATTAGCCTTGAACTCTTTTATTTTTCACTTTCCCCCGTTTCCCCGCCACTTGCTCTGTGGTTCATAAAAGATTGCATCCTGTGTGTGATGTGGCGGAGGAGTGCAGTCAGAAAGGACTGATTACGGAGGAGAGCCAGCGTGCCTTTGAGTCATGGCACCAAACTACATTCTTGAAGTGCTTAAAAATAGTAACAGTTGGCTTTTTCAGGTTTGTTTTTTTGCATTGAATGACTTTAGGGCATCCTCCGCTAGCTTTTCTGAGACCTAAATCATATCCAGATTCTTTTGTCTGAACTCCCTCCTCGTCATTTTTTCTTTCATTTTTGTTATTGGTAAGTTTGTTTAATCTTATGAAGAAAATTGGCGCAGCGTGGGAAAGGCAGCAGTCATTTGGAGAGATGTTTTGTTATTTTGGGGTTGTGCACATTTTTTTTTTTAAGCAAGAGGCCAAAAAAGTGCTGGTTTGTGCCAAAACCTCATGAAGTATAGATAAAAAGGAGTTGAGTGAGAGAGAGGCCGCAACACTACGACAAAGATATGGGCTGTCTAAGCAAAGAGCTTTACAAATGATGATCTCCAGGGGGAAAACAGGGGGGAGGCAACATAAGAGAGGAAGGGGAGGTGAAGAGGAGAAACAAATCTAGTTGGATCGGTGGGAGGAGAAGGAAGATGAGTATTGGGGGGAATAACACAGAGCAGTGTTGGGGAGGGGGCAGAGGAGAGGGGAAACATTCCCCCCTTGCCCACATTAAAGACATAAAAAAGAAAACAAACAGAAAAACATGTCTGACATAAAGAGACTGGTTTCCGCGGCGACAGCACAATGGTTGCCTGTGGCTCTTGGGGCCCTCGCCGTCCCGTCTGGGGCCCGGCACCAGCGAAAGTCACCGCAGTCACAGGGTCCATCAGCGTGTGTGTGAAACATGGTGAATGTCATCACAGGCCCAGTGCTGTGGGAACCGCCATGAAAGAGACTCCACTCGGAAGCCACAAAAGCTCCTTTCTGCTTCTTCTCCTCGGCTTTTAGCCTCTTTATTTATCTTTTCATAGAGAAGAGGGGAGGAGAGGGATTGAAGAGGGAGACCTCCCTCTCTCTGTTCTCTTTCTGTGTCTCTCGCTCTCTTACAAACAGCATGAACCATGGCTGCAGCCCTCCTGTCCTCCTGACACATCAAATCACAGCAGCCAGCCACTACCCCAAACATGCTTCTCTCTGATGGTTTACTCCCTCCACATATTGGATCAGTCTGATCATTAAAACACAATGCATCTCATTGGATGCAATGGAGAAACACAGCATTCCACAGAAATGCCTCATATATTCAGGTTATTTTTCAGGACTGGTGGAAACAGCCAAGCAGCCAGAGCCACAAGTCCCTGGCATTCCTTATGTGTCTGGAGAGGACATTAATTCCCTCATGGGTCCAGCCTGGAGAGCGCCAAACTACTCTGGTGCCAGTTCCCATGCCAGTCCAATCTTGATTCCAGTGACCGAGCGACTTGCCACAGACCGACTATTATAATGAATTCATACTAACAAGGAATCAACTGATGATAAGGGTATTTGTCAGTAGCACTTGCATGCAGCAGGGCAGCATGCTGAGCTTCTTTGACCACATTTGGCCTGTAGACAGGGCTTCTAGACAGTAAACAAACATTTCATTGGCTGAATGCAATTTCATGGCATTTGGTGATATTTTGAGACACCTAATAATTTAAAAGGCATGTTCACAGACACTGCTACAATTCATTCAGTTCCAGACAAACTGTGAAATTTATATTTCACAATTTAAATAATATCACTAGTATTTTTATGAGCCATTTTTGAATCAGGAATTTTGTAATTTGCACTTTTATGAGAAGTTAAATAAAGTCTGCTTCTCTGTGCAAATCTGTTTTCAGAAGTTCTTTTTTTTTTCAACAAAAGCCTATATCTGCAATTTCTTAATTTTTTCTAAATCTTTGTTTAACAGACACAAGTACAAGTGAATACAAGATTCCAGCTGCTTAACAGTCTGCAGTCATTGCTGTCTGATTCTCTTCTTCATGCTGCTTCATACATTTTCAATAGAGACAGATATTAAATTCATGTAGGCCAGTAAAACACAAACAAATCCTGTGCCTGTAAAACAACGCTGGTATAAGTCAGTGTGCTGAAATAAACCCATACAAAAGATGCTTCCTCGATGGTTGCAAACATTTTTCCAGAACTGCAATATGCACATTGACATTACTGCAAGTTACCAAATGCCATGAACACTGATGCATTTCCATACCATCACAGATGCTGGCTTTTACACACTTGATGGTTATTTTCTTGTCTTTGGTGTAACGAAGCAGATGTCAGTGTTTTCCTAAAAGCTAGTGAAACGTGGACTTATCTAACCACAGAACACGTGTTCACTGTCTGTTCATCTTAGATGAGCTCATGCACAGGGAACTCAGCAGTGCTTCTGCCAAGTTGATATTTGACTTCCTTTTTGTCTGATACAGTTTCAGGATCTATCTCTGGATGCAGTAGTGGATTTTGCTGAGTGACAATGGTTTTCCAACATATACTCCTGATCGATGTGACTGCAATGATCACGGTGTTTAACACTTTCTTCTGCAGTCACAGTAAGTTGGCCAGTAAAAGCCCTAAAAACAAATCTTTTGTACTGTATTATGTCTCTTAAAAATTCAAACAAATGCTTCATTTTAGAAAGCTTTTGCAGAGATGGGTATTGTATAGGCTCATTTGGATGTTTAAGAGCTCACAAAAAAGGCTTTTGACAATTAAATATCTACAATTTAGAGAAGAAATAGATTTCACCCACTTTTGCCCATAAGGAAAAGAAAGTTTTCTGTAGCTGAAACACAGAGAACAAATAAAGTAAACTATGCAGTAAGACACTGTATCTGATCAGTTATTTGGTTCGACATGAATGCAGAGAAAAAGACACAAACACATACTCTACTGAGCTAGTTCCACCTCACAGACTTTCAAACAATAGGAGTAGTCATGCATCAGAAACAATAATTGCAGCTGAGTGTTTGGGCCTTATAAATTGTGGGTATGCACAGTTCATATTCGTGTGAGGGAGTTGCGTGTGTGCTTGCATGAATCTGTTGAGACCTTGTGTGTGCATATATGTTCTTAAACATTCACACGTTCATACTTGAGCTGTGCGTGTGTGCACAAATTGTAAAAGTATGAGCTTGTTAATTTCAATAAGGGACTTCGTCTTGTTGTGGTTTGGTGGGAAGGGAGGGAGAGAACTTGAAGTGGCCGACCAAAGATCGCCAGAAATCTCTCAGAATTCCATCCCACCATCCAGTGCCAGCTTTCTGTCCATCTCTCTCTTTCTTTCTTCCTCATCTTGGTCTCTGTCGCTGTCTTTCCATACCCCCTCACCATGAAACCATTTTAACGATTAATCTATTTATTTATTCATCCATCTTCTTAATTACATTCCACTTCTTAAGTGTTTTTCATGGAACTTGCCTAATCGTGGAACAGCTGAGAGGCATCCACAGCATCATAAGAGCAGAAACCAGAAAGAGGAAAGTTAATCTCTGAAGGGATGGAGAGATGGAGTGATAAAAGGGCTGTGATAAAAATAACAACAGAGACGACTGAGGCCTGACTTCATCGATGTCTTTTTTTTTTTTAGTCTCTCTCTCTCTATTTGTTTTCCAGTTTTCTGATGCTGAAATGAGATCCAGATCTGAATCAAAGAGCGATTGGTAATAAAAGGATATGTGGATGGGGTGGGAGGGGGAAGAAAAGGGATTTCTCTTTGTCCTGACTCACACTTCACCATGCTACGAGCCCCCACCCGTCGTCTAATGATGGCCACTGATGACTCACACTTGAGTTCTGCAAACACACGCTCATGCACATGTTTTAATTTAGTTTACTGTCTTACACGTGATGTGACAATATGTTGGTAGTGAAGGAAAACTTGAAACCGCTGTAAATAAAGAAGAAGCAAAGCATAAACCAAAGAAAAAAGAAGAGAAAACTGGAGTAACACAAGACGCCTTGTAAAAAGCAAGGAAGAGAATGCAGTTTAAAAAGATAATATTTGAATATTTGAAACATCCAAAAAATCCATTTCCAGATAAAGTTGGGAGCTTTTCTAGAATAAAACAAAAACTAAAATCTTTAATTTCTTAATTATACTGAGCTGTTATTTAAGAGACACAAGTACAGAGGTAATGATTTCAAGTGTGTTCATTGCCCAACTTAATTATATATACTTTATTTATTTGGCCTTAACACTCATTGTATTTAAAGAGACCTAAACAAATTTTAAAACTGGTGTGGGCACCACATAAAATAAAAAAATGCCTAGTTCTATGTACCAAACATGGAAAAGACCATCAAGGCTGTCATGAGTGCAAGATGTAAAAATCAGTGAAGGTAGGCGCTTCGGTGTCCATGACATTTTGTACTCATATATGTGTTTGGGTACCATTAACGCAGAAATGGACATTTTATGCGACAAATTCTGCCATAAAGAGTCTTTTACTCTCAGATCAGTAGTTATTAAGGTAAGACACAGAATGCGTGTACATGACTGGTCTGCCTGCAGTTCAGATCTGTCTTCAAGTGAAAATGTGCTACATGTCATGATGAAAGTGACTGGTGAGGGACTGGAATCTTGTTATAAGCAATAATAAAAAGAAATGTCTTTTGTCAAAATCAAACAATTATTATCTATAGTTTCCAAGTGTAGTTTAAAGAGTGATCTAACACAATGTTAAACACACCTTTATGACAACTTTTTGAATGTGTCAGTAGTGTCAAATTGTTCATCTGTTTACATTTACACGGTAAGGTTGGTATGTAAGGTAAGATAACACAATAAAGTTTTTGCTGCATTTTATAAAAAAAATTCCCAAATTTTCTACAATCAGGGTTTGGAATTGTAGGAGCTCATTAGAACTTACAGAAACAAATTATGTCCCAAAAAGACAACTTACTTACTCAAAAAGTCTATACAAAGATCTTGCACTCATGCATTGTAGTATGTTTAAACTAACACACCCTTCCAGTCTGCCAGGCAGGAAGAGACACACTCAGCTGGGTATTGTGTGGAAGGGGGCATGCCACTTGGCCTCTCTCCGTCTTTCACATACACATATGTGCACAGTGCTGGGTCAGTCAGGCATCGCTCCTAACAACCGGCGCCTGGGTCTCATGTTTCCATGGCAATCTGTACCAGCAATCTTCCCACGGTGGCAGCGGAACCCAGTGCTAAGTGTTGCGAGGAGCCGTATGTGCGAGTGAGTGTGATTGTATAGAGAGCGCTATCTTGTCCGGCGAAGAGCACAGATGTTCAGACACTCACTGGGCTGATTCCACACTTGACCCCTTGCTACTCGCCCTCATCTCTGATCACGCTGGCAGCCACACAGGATGGAGGGAAACATATTGGAAGAATTTGGGTTTAAATGCCTTAGTTCAGCTCTTTCTTGATGTTGTACTTCTGGATAAAGAAAATGCAGCTAAGTCTGGGTCCAAATCTGCATTTTCCAAAGCCAATATAAAGCTATTGCATGATTAAGCCTTCTGGTTTTTTCTTTGAACTTGGGTACTTCAGGGTAATGAAAAAGAAAACTAATACCTGTTGCTTCTTTAATACTGAAATACTTCCAGAAAGTAGTTAAGATCTCTGGTTTCTGGGTCACCAGTGTGAGCTTCCGACTTTGTGCATCATCCCAACACTCCCTGAAGATGCTGAAGTGCTTTCACAGTCCATAATTCCCACAGTCCTCACCTCTTTCCTTTACTCCCTCCTGCTGCCATTGTTCAACAAAGCAGCATAATTAAAAGGAGCTGAGAGAAAGAAAGTAGGATAAAAAATAGGAAGGAAGGAGAGCAGGATGAGATTGGAGGCTAATTGACTGAGGATGACTGCGCAAAGGGGTGGAAAGATGGGACTGAGGGGGGTGTGGTGGAAAGGAAGGAGGGCAACGAGCCAGGGAAGGGTAGATTAAAGGGAGGGAGGAGGGACAGGGAGAGGAGGCGGGGGAGCCGAAACTGGCAACCCTGCCCCAACTGCCAAAGTCCTATTTTGTCATTGGGTGGCTGTGACGGACAAAGTGAGCCAAGAGAGACATAACAGGGAAATAGACTATGATTGGATGCCACTGATGGAGTAAAAGACTAAAGCAGCTTGTGAATTTTCTTAGTTGTCATGGGCCCCTGGGGGTTGATCAAGTGGCACAACTGACTCCCACAGAAAAGGACAGAAGACCCAAGAAGAAACAACAAAAGAAACACAAGCGACAAGAAGTAACAAAGAGCAACACGGCTTTTTATACATAAGAGCGCAAGAGAGCCAGAGTGAGGAGCACGGGGGGAGACGCTCCACTGAGTCTCAGAGGTTTCAAGAAAGCGGAGAAGGTGACCAACAAGATCCATACATCTATCCATCCTACATAAAGCACTGATCGTCATCCATCCAACGAGGGACGAAAGGCCGGAGAAATGAAGAGACCTCATGACTACAGCTCCCCGGACTCAGACACAGACGAGTTCATTGACGTGGGACAAGAAGACAGCTATTGGTGAGCATCCACCAACCACACCTGAGGCTGGAACACGTTGCCTCCAATCATACATTACAGGAAAATTACACTGCCACACTTAGTGGCTCAAGATACTCTAAACATGTCTGCAAGACGTGGGTTTTACACATCACCATGCAAGTTCAAAGGCTGAGGGAAAAGAGTCCGTTTTTAAAGCTCCTTCAAACTCATGTATATAAAAACATGTGTTTATAGCAATGTTTTCCATATTGTTTGAAGTTTTTATATGCCCGGCAGAATTTCACAAGTAGCGATAATCTGAAAAGTGCAAAGACTATCTAGAGAGATTTTTTTCAAATTACTTTTATAAAAAAATCTATTCAAGTACACATCTGTCAGTAAATGAAATGCTTTACAAAAGTGTAAGTTAAAATCTATATGAGGCCTGTTTTGTGGGAAACATGGAGAAAAGATGAGAACAGGAAAAATTGCATTGTCTTTATATTTACTATGGGCAATAAATCAAATACATTAGTAAAGTCTTTGCGATTTATTAATTAAATGTTATGGGTTGACCTGCTTTTACAACTTATTTTTGTGTTAAAAAATATCTTTAAGTTCTCATAAAACAGAAAACCATAAAAAATGGAGAACCTCTACATCAAGAATATTTTGAAATATCCTTTTAAAAAACATTAAATGATGTGATGCCACCATGTAGACAGTTTTGTTGTAAGATTACACAGAAAACATGGATATTTAATGTTTGCATTCTCTGTGCATAAAGGCACAAATTCAGAAGTTTTACAGAAAAAGAACATTTGAACACAAATCTGATCTGCAAAAACAGCTTATTTAACAGTAGTCCATTATATGTAACTTGTTTCAGAGGTGTGAAAAACGACTGATAAAGACTAAAATATTACAGTGAATGCTGGACGCTCTCTTTAAAAGTAATTAAATCATTTAACTTTAAGGCAAATTAGTCACATTCCTTGGCTAGAGATGCAAACATCTGGATTCTAGGAAATATTCATGAACATGTATTGGCATACAAAAACTAAAACTCTCTCACAGACGCTCACCAGCTACATCACAAACTCTAGGCAAGCCAGTAAGGCTGAAGACGGTTTTGATAAACTGAATTGCTGTGTGTCAGACCCATCAAACATAAACCTAAACAAAAACACTCAGCTGAATTGGCAGTGCTCATGTTAAAATCTAATAGAAATGCAATAAGTCTCTGTTGGTGCAGTTTGAAGGAAACTCCAAGCTGTCAAGCTCTTTCAGGCCTGTAAGATGAGAGTTCACAAACAAACACAATCCACATTGAATGACTGTACTCGGAGGAGCTCAGCTCCCATGCTGCATATTGGAGCCCTATGCGAACAAAAGCATCGCCCAGAGGCTATATAATCATCTTTCTAAAAGTGCTTTTTCCTCAGATGGAAAGGAGAACAGCATGTCAGCTCACTGAGAATAATTTCCAAAAATGCATTAAACTAAAAACAATCTCATCTTCCCTCCTCTCCTGCGCTGTTCTGTGCCCCAAAAACAAATTAGATTGAAGGGAGCTGATGTGCCATCCTGTCTCTGTGTCACATTAAGGAGGGTAATAATAACAATATGCAGGAGATTCAAAGTTACCACGTTTTCCCTTTATGCCAATGCAAGGCTCTCATCTTCTTTTTCTTTTTCTTCTGTCTCCACGATACAGCCCAGTCACTGGGTCCATGTCTCCAGGCAGCGCCTCACAAATTCTGGCCAGAAAGAAGAGAAGAGGGGTAAGTAGAACCTTGGATCTTCATCTGTTTTAGTCCTGTTTCTTTGATAGTTTCTGACGCTCTTTTTTCCTTCTGTAGATCATAGAGAAAAGGCGCAGAGACCGAATCAACCACAGCTTGTCAGAGCTGCGGAGGCTGGTACCCAGTGCTTTTGAGAAACAGGTAGCTGCTTATGAGTATAGCATTCCTTGGAAATAATCCAGGAAGTCTGTCACAATTAGATAGTGATATAAAGAAATGGAACAGCTATAACTCAGCATGGCAATGATTAAAATGTTGTTTATTTTTCCTGAAGGGTTCCTCAAAGTTGGAGAAAGCAGAGATTCTGCAGATGACTGTGGACCATCTCAAATTGTTGCATGCCATGGGAGGAAAAGGTACAATCAGAGAAACAAAATCCCTTAAAACAATGCTGGGACATTAAAACCTATGATAGAACACATTTTTATTGTTTTTCTTTTCAATAAACAACAAAAGATGGTGTCAATTTTATGACCAGTGACATACTATAACATTTCATCACTGTGTGACTAGATTCTGTTTTTTATTTTCAGGATACTTTGATGCGAGAGCTCTTGCAGTCGACTACAGAACCCTGGGCTTCAGAGAATGTGTTGGAGAGGTGGTTCGGTACCTTAGCTCAATGGAGGGGGAATCCCCAGACCCGATTGGAGCTCGCCTCGTTTCCCATCTCTCCCACTGTGCAAGTGAGCTAGACCCCCTCTTCCTACAGTCAGCCCCTTCTTCCACCATGCCTATTTCTCCTTGGCCGTGGGCCCCTTTCCCTCAGCTCGCCCCAGGCTCGCCAGCCCCGTCCTCGCCTCCATTCCCTGGTGGGCGAAGAGAGCTCGCCCTACTGGGGAGCTACCCATCACCTGCCTCCCTCCGCCTTGCCCCTCTGGCTGGCTGCCAGCAAGGCGCACCACCGCTCCTCGCACCAGCAGCTCTGGCCTCTGTCCACAGGGTGACCTCCCTCACGGCGTCTCCATCCCTGGGCTCCTCCAGACCAACTCAACCGTCTCCTCACAGCACCACCAGGGCCTCACCTCTACCTCCCCAAACTCCCTCCTCTTCTTCTTCTTCTACACCCTCCTCTACATCATCATCTTCTGCCCCTCCACAAGTCTCTTTCAGGCCCTTTGCACCCCTGGGGTCTCCCACAGCCCAACGCAGGGGCTTGAGTGGCTCAGCCAAGGCTGGTCCAGGATGGGGGACTGAGATTGGAGCTTTTTGAGGATCAACTTTAATTTTCTTTTCCAAACAAACTTTTTAAAGTGGTCATGGAGCTCCAATGTGCTCCTATGTAGCAAGTATGGGGGACATTGAACTTTGATGACTGTCTCTGCTTTTAAGGGGCACTAAAAGCCATATCAGAGGATGAGTGAAGTTTCACATGATTACAATCACATATGATGGAATAATGAAGGAATGTAAAGGAATAGATTAGAATGCTTCATATTCTTGCTTGACATTTATACACACAGTGTCCAGCAGAGCCATACAGTAATAAGCTCAACATTGTGAGGTTGAGTTTTTACTGATCTTTGAACTGTGATATTTCTTTTATTTTCTCTAAAACATTTATACATTTGATCACACTTTCCATTTCTGAAGATTGTTTGATAAAAGCTCTTTAAAGACAACATGCCTTTACCTTGACTCATGTATTCTGTCTTTATTTTTACTTTTTGATGCAAATATAAGCATGTATTTGCAGGTACCATCGATACAAAAAATCCCACTATGTTTCCCATTTGTCCATATCTGTCATGTCTGCAAACATTGCCTGCATGCTCTCCAGCCGTAACCCCTCTGAGCATGTAAGCTGTCTCCAGTGATGGCAGATGGGAGCTGTGGTCTCGTGGCTGCGGAGGATAAACATGGTGGGAGATGGTGATGTTTTTGGGATGCCACGGCGAGGCAAACAGACCTATCACTGCGCCCTCTAATTGGCATTCCCCTGTAATTAACATCACCCTCATATCAGCCCATGTATCTTTCTCTTCTCCGCTGTCTCTTTGCCATTCTTTCTATCCAATCTTGTGGTACACCAACGGATATCTTCTCTCCCTGTTTGTCTGCGCCACTGTCTCCTTAACAATGGACAGACAGTAAAGACGAGGGCAAGAGGGAGGGATGCAGAGAGGGGGGAAACAAAGAAAAGGATCTGAAGGACTGTGGTTGAGTGACTGATCCAGTGTAGATGTTCAATAACAGGGTGGGGGTGGGAGGAAGGAGACGGGGTTACACAGAGAATAGAGGAATTGAGAAAGTTTAAGAAATGGTGTGAATCATGAAAAGTTCGCCAGCACACATAGAGCACACAACACACCCCATAATGGTGATGAATGAAACTTGCAAAGAGTTGTTCCTCTAGAAGATGACTGTAATTGGGTTGTATTCACCAAAGTTGCTCGCCAGGGATGAGAGAAGAGTCTTGTGTTTACTGCAGGCGAGCGCTTTGATCTACTTCAGGATGCAATGCTTGTGGTCTGTGGTCCAAAAATGTGTGTGTTCCGCAAGTGCATATTGTTTATTTGAGTGAGTGTGCAAGTGTGTGTTTGAAGCAGTCACATGCGCTTTCATTCTCTTTGTGTGTGTGTGTGTGCCTTACTGAGTGTTTTGTTTATGTCGTGTGTGTAATGCGAGTATTCAGGGCTGGCGTCAGGACTGAACCACGGTGACGGCGTGGCTTTCGTGCGAGGCCGGCCGGCGGTCAGACGGACGGTATGGTGGTGGAATGTTTGTGGAGGGTGCATGTGCACGCACATAGTTGCACACGCAGACAGCACACACACACACACAAAATCTGGCTAGCTCTATTCCAGCCTCTGAGTGAAGGAGCCAGTGTCACCACCACAGCTTCCAGGAAGGACAACCACAGTCACACTGCACTGGGTTTCCCACGGGGGAGGGGAGGTGAGGCGGGTGCAATGAGGAGGGAGGGAGGGAAGGGAACAACGGAAGAAAAAAGAGGGAAGTGCTTTGTATACAAGGAAAGGGGAGAAGACTGAGGAAAAGAGGAGGGTTCAATCAGCAAGGCGGAGACAGAAAGAAGAGGTAACATCAGGAAGTGAGAACATTTTCTATCCTCACTGATGCAGCTGAATCTTTTATCTGTTCATATGTTGGCAGCTTTACTTTTCCTCCAGGAGGAGATACCATGATGCCTCAGATAGCTGCAGAATACTTAGAAGGATTAATCAGATCTTAGGATTATGGTAATCACTTCAGAATGTATTGATTTTCACTGAAAATGTTAACCATCCTAAAGTTCCAGAGGGGAAACCATGCCTAATTAACTTCCCCGAAAGATGTTTTATTCAATGATATATTTAAATCAGTCATGAAACAGCACCATCTACAGTCTCAAAAGGGCAAGTTTTGAGAGTCTTCGCCTTATGTTTATCATAAGACATTGGAGGATGTGACTTTATGGCTCATTTAAATGTATTGAGAGGAACCAAAAAACAAGGCAAATGAATTGCTGTGGGGAAAAAATTCCCTTCATGGATGCTACATCAGTGATCATAACAAACATCCAAAATTAAAAAAAGGCTACCTAAAAGTACATTTGTCAAAACTGTAATGCAGGCCAGTATAATTTCTCCTGCTTTCAACAACATTAGTATAGTACTTCTTACCAGCCAGTCGACCCAGCAAGTTACTGTTAGCAGCAGCAACTCTGGTCTGCTAGCTGCTACAGTTGCTCATGGCCATTTCTATTAGCATCTCTCTGCAACACTGGCAATATTTAGAATATTGTTAAAAGCAATAGATAATGCATAAATTATTATTCTGATGCCTCCATGTTTATACAACCTTGTATACTTGACCTCTTTTACTTTAAAATAGCATAGCAGAGTCAGAGTGTTTGGATTTTCCAGTCACACGCTAATTCACCCACTACAGTGCTCACCATGGAAATACAGTAGGCAGATGTTCAGTTTGTTTATGTGAAATATTCACCATACTGGCTGTGGCAAGGCAGGTTAATGAATTAAGTGAAGTGAAAGGGGAGTTGCATTTTTATCTAATTAAATTTATTATAAAGAACAACAAAGCTATTTTTGTGAGAAAAATCGAAGATCAAAAATCAGCAAATACAAATTAAGTATTGAAACTATGGCAGTCTAATATTAAAATGATTAAAATATAAATAAAGTAGAAATTAAACAGAATGTGGGTTTGATGTGGTGTGAAGTATAGACGAAACTTCTTCTAAACTGTGATGGGAACACAAGACTGTTTTTACCGCCCCAAAGTGCATAAAATCTATACATCTATTTTCTATAAAGTCCCTAGGAGAGTTTAGATAAGGTGCAATGGCTAACATGATCAAGACAGACCTATTTCAACATGATGGCACAGTTGATGTAAGAACCAATGACTACTGGGACGTATACTTATATTTATGGTGTAGAGGGCTCAAAGGAATATGTAAAGTCAGCCGCTGACACATTTCAGACACTACTTGAATTCAGTGGTGCTTCATACTTATATGATGGATTATCACAGTTACATGTTATATAACCAAATGCTGGTTGGATGATCTGAGATAATCACATTAGCCATTTTTTTTCTTATTAGAACATGTCACTGGTATTTTTCTTCATACAACTGACATATTTGCAGACAAAACCTTCTCGTCTTATTGTGCTTATTCTTCCTATACTCCTAAAACTTTGTCACTCACTTTGTTTGGGATATTTTGTGCACTTTGATCCTAAATGGGGCCTCTTAAGGAAGCTTAGAACTGGTTTCAAACCTCCTTGGTACTTGCATTTATAGACAGATGTCTTAAAAATCCTTTATAAAAGTGAGTTGTACCAAATATGAGGGTAGGATGAAAAGTTGATAGATTAGTCACAATATAATGGATGAATTTGACCAAATGTGGTTTACTGGTATACCAAGGAGACCCAAATCAAGACTGAAAGTAGTGTGTAGATATCAGGGGAGTCTATGTTAAAAGAAAAAACACATTTAGTCAAATTTGATCACTGCATCAAGATCAGCTTATTTACATTTTAACCTACCTTTTAGTTCCATTTTCACATAAATGGTGTATTTAAGAATGTCTGTCTGGATCTTGAGTAAATCAAAGCACAAAGAACTAAGACTGACAATTTTCTTGCAATTTAAAAAAAACATTTGAGTCTATACTTGTCCTATAGGTCTCACTTCTGCATTGAACACTATCAGAACATTTTATTACAGAGATGAAACATTTGATCATTTATTGGCTGATATTTGGTTTGTTCATGTAATGAATTTTAAAATAATTGAAGTACTAAGTCATTTCTCTTTACACACACACACACAGATGCAAAAAAAAAACAAAAAAAAAAAAAAAACAGTGAATCCGAGTCTGAATCAAGACAGAATGGTTCTCTTTTATTAAGAGCAAATAAACTCAGGCATAGTTTATTGCTGGAATGTTTGTCTTCTACTAGGTGTGATTTAAACAGTTCCTCAGAGGGAATCCGGACACCCCACTGGCATGTTTGTTAATTTTGGGAGGAGAAGGCATGGTGATGACACGCTTTAGATAGCAGTTGCGCCTACAAAATAAAATCAACATTTAAATGTTCTGCAGAAATACCACTGTTATGAATAATAAATACAATATCAAAGTAAAAACCAAAAAAAACTGAAAATACTGAATAAAAAAAGTTAAAAATAAAAACATAATATATAATAGGATGTACTGTATAATTATAATTTATACAGATTATATACAGAATACAAATTGTATACTGTATATAACTTGTATTTTGGAATTAATACAGGGATACTGGGATCTTTTTCTTTTTTATAACAAGGAGTACTTTACCAAATATTGCTGGTGTTGTCATGTATATAGTTGTAGAATTGGCAGGCAGGCTCCTGGGTGCATGCCTCCTGACATTTGTTTGCATCATCCATCAGCTCAAAGCGAATATCAGAACCACGGAAGTTGATTCCATCATATGCCACCTTAACCCAGTCTATAACATAAAATATTAGCATATTTATTATTAATCTACAAGTAATATTAGTGGAGATTAAGATCAACTCAACTAACAAGAACTTCAGTCGGTTTTGTAAAGTGTGCCTGAGCTTATAGCTTTTGGGTTGTGCTACATACTGTCATCAAGCCGACAGAACCGTGCTGGCATCCCCGATGTGGATTCCGCCTTTGCTTTGGTCACCATCTCTTTTGGATTGTTCTTCAAATAACACTCAAAGTTAGGGCTGCAAAATAATTAAATACATAAGTTTCTAAATTGAAGATGAAGAGAGAAAATTGAAATGATAATTAATTAATCAGGACAGTTAAATAATGATGCAGGAATAAGAGATCAGATAATATTTTCAGAAATAGTTTAAGAAGAATTTATTTCAGTCTGAGACAAACTCACACTACCTGAGGAAAGAGAAAAAGGTGCACCCTGGGTGAGCAGAGCACAAGACCTGGCAGTGCTCGGGAGAGGCAGCTTTCACCATCTGGAGGTTACTTCCTGGGATGTCGATGCCTGGGAAAAGCTTCTTCCCACATGCTGCATAAAACCCAAAGAAAGCAATAAGTAAATACGTGCAAATACCTGCTGGAAGATCTTATAGATAAGACTGACTATGATTGTGTACCTGTATCAAATTGTTGAGCTATTTGTAATTTTTGTGAGAATCCAGATATGAGCCCAGCTCTTCTTTCTACTATGGGAGTCCTTGGTATATTCCAACTGAATTTAAGGTGACACCTGTACCTGTAAGAAATTACACAAAGAAATTAAGCATTTTATAAACGAGCTGGTGTGCATGGTTCATCAAAGATCCTTTTTTCATTGCTCTTTTCTTCAAAGTTCAATGTTAATTTAGATCAATTGCACTGCAAAAATTTGCTATCTTAATATCGGGAAAAAAACCCACGTTATTTAAGATCTTGACTATCATCAAGTGAAATAATCTGCCAGTGCTGTAAGACAAGATTTCCTGAAATAAGAAAACATTTCTAGGCTTTAGGAAAGTGACAAATATAAAACAAGTGGTGAGACACTGTGGAATCTTTGAGATGTGAGCTTTCAGTAGAGGAGTCGTTTGTTCGTGTTCATAGGGAGACATCATCTGTCTTTACATGTGTGTTCGCACTTTGTTGTCTTAACTGTGTTTGGTGATAGAAATGGTTTTGCTGAGCTGAGCTGATTCTGGACTTTCTGTGGATACCAATTTACAGACCTGACTCTACACCCGGAAATGAGACGTTAACTCCTTAACTCCTGGTAGTGGAGGCTGCAGGTGAAGCCAATACAGTCAAGCTAAGAATGCAAATTTAGAGAATTTATAGGCCAGAAATCTGGATAATGAAACACTGAAGCTGCATGGATGGAAGTTATTGTGCATATTGTGAATATTTCTCTCTCCTCACCATCTAGAAGCTGTGAGATTCTAATCCTTCTGTCTGTTCACCTGATGCTGATATTCATCACATATTGTTCCTTCTGTGTTTAGATGGAAGCAGCTTCACAGCTTTAAATTCATCCTGCTGACTTTTTACCTTTTAGTTAGTAAACCATGAAAATTTTATCCTTCTTTCTCATAAATATTTGATTTTATAAATATATATAAAAAAACATTTTAACTGTTGCTGTTTAAAGAGAAAACTGATGCTAAATCTGTTTATGTGTTTAGTGCAGGGGTCTGCAGCCTTTCCAATCCAAAGAGCCATTTTTCCCTCAGCCAGCTAAATAAGACTACTTTAGAGATGCAAATGTCACAGGACTTTTCAAAAAGGCAACTTCATATATTTTTAATGAAGAGCCACCATAGGATATTTGTTATTTCTGAAGAACCACATTTTTATTTCCGTTTTTAGGTTTTAAAATAAATAAAAACATAAACCCCACTATAAACAGAGGATAGACAGAATTTCTTCTAAGGGATGTAGATATTTGTGGAAAATGATATAAAGTAAAAGAAAAAAAAGTCCCTGGTTTCCAACCTAATGACAAGAAAGATAGATTTAAAAAAAGTATTTTAGCCACGTATTTAGAGGCATTGTGGAAGGTCCAGAGAGACTCTTGCAGCTCCAGAGTTGCAGGTTGGAGACCCCTGATGTCGTGTTTGTAAACCAAAATTTACTGCATTTTCTTTATATAGCTGTAGGACTTTTACAGGAAAGAGACATAATTGCAATTAATCGCAGCATGTCATGCGATGAATAGCAATTAAAAATTTTAATCATTTAATCATTATATATATATGATAATTAATCTTTATTTGTATGACACTTTTAAAAAATAAGGTTTACAAAGTGCTGAACAGCACACAGCAAAGTAAGGTAATAAAATCAACAAAGAAAAGACACATGCATGAGTACATTTTGAAAATAAATAAAGTAAATAAAAAAGCCAGTCGATAAAAATGTGTTTTAAGAAGTGACTTAAAAGATGAAACTGATGGTGCCAGCCTTATCTCCTCAGGCAGGTCGTTCCAGAGTCGAGGGGCTCGGAACGAAAAAGCTCGGTCACCTCTGGTCTTGAGTTTCGACCCCGGCACAGCTAAAAGGGACCTGCCTGAGGATCTAAGGCTGCAGGGAGGCTCGTAGGGTGTCAGTAAATCTGTAATGTAGCCAGGTTCCAGACCTAAACAAGCTTTAAAAGTAATCAGTAAAACTTTAAAATCAATTCTAAAATGTACAGCGAGCCAGTGCAGCGAGGCTAAAACAGGTGTAATATGTTGTCTTCTACTAAAACCAGTGAGAAGCCGAGCTGCTGCGTTTTGAGCAAGTTGGAGGTGAGAGAGGGATTTATTGTCAAGACCGGAGAGGAGGGAGTTGCAGTAGTCGAGTCTGGAGAAAATGAGTGCATTGATAACTTTTTGTAAATCGGGCCGGGAGAGAACAGGTTTGATTTTACTGATGGTGCAGAGGTGAAGGAAACAGGACTGGGTGACTTTTTTGATGTGTAGATGAAAATTAAGATTGGAATCAAATATGACACCCAGGTTTCTGGCAGAGGGGTTGATGTTAGAAGAGAGAGGACCAAGACTGTCTTCAATATGGGCGGTGGAGTAAGAAGAGTTGATTAAGATAATTTCAGATTTAGAACTGTTGAGTTGTAGAAAGTTTTGTGCCATCCAACTGTTCACATCGTTGAAACACTCTAACACAGCAGCTAGGCCTCCAGTGTCCCCCGGTCTAAGCAGGAGGTATATCTGTGTGTCGTCCGCATAACAGTGGAAGGACACATTATGGCGGGCTATAACGTGTCCTAGGGGGAGCATATAAATAGAAAACAGAATGGGACCTAGAATAGAACCTTGCGGTACACCACAGGCAATGGGGTCAGAGGAGGACGTTAAATTATCTATTGTGACCGCAAAGGTTCTATCTAAAAGATAAGAGTAAAACCAATCAAGTGCAGTGTCTGTGATGCCAACCCAGGTTATAAGATGATCAATTAAAATAGCATGATCAACGGTATCAAATGCAGCACTCAAATCTAAAAGAATTAAAATGCTCCTCTCTTCCCTATCTGAGGCTAAAAGAAGCTCATTAGAGACTTTGAGGAGAGCTGTTTCAGCGCTGTGTAGTGCTTTAAAACCAGACTGAAATTTCTCAAAGATGTCATTTCCATTTATAAAACCTAAAATCTGATTAGAAACAACTTTCTCTAAAACTTTGGATAAAAAGAGAAGCTTTGAGATCGGTCTAAAGTTGTTAAAATCATCAATGTTTAAATTAGGCTTTTTTAAAAGAGGCTGGACCACAGCATGTTTAAAACAAGGAGGGACACCTTCTGTCAAGGACAGGTTAATGATGGATAAAATGCTGGACCCAACTGTACTAAAAACATCTTTGAGGAATTTGTTGTGTATGGCATCAAGACTGCACGTGGTTGTTTTCATGTGAGATAAAACATCAGCTAAAGAGGAGAGAGATAAAAGAGTAAAATTAGTAAAACAATTAAAACACTTGGGAAAATTCTCTTCTTACAGTGATGGTGTGACTTGGAGTAACTATTTGATTTCTTATGTCATTGACCTTTTTACCAAAGTGATTTAAAAACAGTTCACACAGTTCTGTGGTTGCATCATTAAAATGACAGGGCTTGGGGTTAGTAATTGAGTCTAAAACCTTAAATAAAACTCTAGGATTGGATTGATTTTGTGTAATAATGTTAGAATAAAAAGCTGTCCTCGCTTCTTTGACTGCTTGTTGATAGGATTTAAGACTTTCTTTCCATGCGAGATAAAATACATTTAGCCTGGACTTTTTCCATCTTCTCTCATTTTGCCTGCAAATCCTCTTTAACAATTGGGTGTGTTCATTGAGCCAGGGTTGGGAAATTAAGTTAGGCTTTCTCTCTTTAAAAGGAGCATCAATATTTAAAATAGAGTTTGAGGTTTGATAAAAAGAAGAGACCAGCTCTACCAGGCTAAAATCTGTGTTAAAAGCAGTCGAGGAAGCTGGGGTAAAAAGTTGAGAAAACCTAGAGGTAGAAGAGAAGTTAAAAACACGAGATCGGAAAGGTAAACCCTGAGTAACAGACTTTGGAGGTAAAATAACATTAAATAAAACGGCTTTGTGATTTAAAGTTGTTCTTAAAAATGGCAGCAACCCCCCTTCCTTTTCGGGACAGTCTTGGTTGATGAATGAATGAGTAATCAAGGGGGGGCTGCTTCAATGAGTGGTGTGAAGTCTCCTTGAGTTAGCCAGGTCTCTGTTAAAATCAAAAAGTCCAAGTAATTGCTAGTAATAAAATCGTGGCAAATGAATGTTTTGTTGTTGAGGGATCTGATATTTAAAAGTCCAAAGTGTATTGGAGTGGAGAAGGGAGCAGGGGATGACGAGGGACAGAGAGGAACAGTGATAAGGCCGGGAGGAGAAGGTTCTCTGGGGATGAACTGCCTGTAAGGGTTGGTGATGACAGTGAACCTTTGTTGAAGAGGGCTGCATAGGGAACTGGGTTGAGGGGGTACTAATGCGGGGGGAAGGGGTGAAGTGGGAGCAGAGGGGGTTTCAAGTCAATTTTGATTATGAGTCTGAACAGCATGGATGATGTTGTAAGTTAAGGTAGCTCACGGGAGGGCTCCCAGCTGTATCAGAGCAAGAAAAGCCTGATGACAGCCTCCTTTAACAGTCTGCGGCGAGAGGAGGAAGCCGCTGTCCAAGCTGGGTCCCGCTGCCTCTGTCTGCCGGTCTGTGTTGTCAGGGAACCACTGGCCCGCTGTGGTGGGGACCAGTCCAGCGTGCCGGCCACAGGGGCTACCTGGGTGCCGTCGGTCTGGGATGGAGGGCTCGGATCCTTTGTCTCAGGCTCAGGAACAGCAGGACGAGCCGAGGCTTCATCTATCAGGGCGGCGAAACCGTTGGAGAGGCTCAAACCTTCCCAGCTCTTTCCTTTCCCACGGACCACCACATTAGCCCAGGAGGATCGGTTATTAGGGGTAGAGCAGGATGAAGGTCGGGGACAAGAAAGAGGGTCCCATACAACAGTGTCCTGGAGTGTAGTGACGGAGGTAATGCGATTGTTTAAAGGCTATGTCCATGACTTGTGAGAGAAGGGTGTCTTTCTGTCTGAGTTCATCTGAAAGCCGTTTGATGTCCGCAATAGTTTTATTTGTTTTCAGGCGGTAGATTTGTTCCTTGGTGTGCATGGCGGCTAAAAACAAGCAGGCTAGCAAGCTAACGAAATGACCAACTGGGTTGGCAACCAGCGCTTGACAGACTGGTTTAAAGATGTACAGACCCAAAAGAAAGCCAAAACGCAATAAAGTTCACTCGGGCAGGTAAATCCAGCACAAAAACCCAGTAAAACGTATTAAACTTACCCCCTTTTGTTGCGACCACTTGAGCCATGAAATAACAGAAGCTATAGTATTTGTGGTTTATAAAACAGCTAGCTCTTCAGTTTCACACTACATTCTTTAAAACTCTACAAACACATTCCCCACTGGAAATCAAAATTGTAATATAACTCATATTTACCTGATATTTGGTAGATAGTGATTATCTTTTGCAAAGGTAAAGAACTGACAGGCAGGGTCCTGAGTGCAGGCTCTCTGACACTCCTCATAGTCAGGTGTGAATAGGGATTTATAATCTGCTCCAAAGAAGTCCACATTGTCGTACACCTTAAACAGACAAGGTTCTGGCAGAAACAACAGAAACATAGATGGAGGCTGTTGAGAAGAACATGGACATACACTTTATGACTTAATGGTTTTATTAATGGTGGGAAACCTACGTGGGTCTGGGTCACAGAACTTGAGTGAAAAGCCAGATGTGACGCCTACTAGTGGAGTTCGAAAATTAGGCTGTCCAGACGGAGTTGATTTGAGGTAACAGAAGAAGTTCCTAAAGGTAAGACAAGCTTTTTTGGGGTTAAAATAAAAACCCTTTTTGGACTTTAAAACTGTGCCTGACTGTCCTTCGCTGCTATAAATGCTATGCAATTTTGCAACTTTGACTCTTAGAGGGTTAATCTAAAACTGGAAAACTGCATACTACATTACTTTTTTTAATTATGACAATTATACAACCATCGCATGTCTGAGTGTTTGTTTTGATAAGCATTTTCTATAAGATTAACTCATTTTAGCTTTGTCTTCTGGAAGCATTTTAAATCAGTCAAATTATTTATCAAACATACGTATTATCTTTGGTCCAGTCAGCTTGATGGAAGCTAAAGAATTGGCACGAGGGGTGCTGGGTGCACAGCATCAGGCAGTGCTCAGCATCAGGAGAGTACAAAGTTGTAATGTCATTTCCTGGAAAATCCATGTCCTCAAGATACTCTGGCTCACATTCTGAGAAGTGAAAAAAGGAGACAAAGAGTCCACATATTAAAAATATTTTACCACAGATCAGTAGTAAGATTAAATATTGATGTGTGACCATTCATATGGCTGCATTCAGTCCTATCTTTACCCATTAGTAAACAGTGGGTGCATTACCTCTACTCAAGGAAAGCCTGCTGAGCAACAGCAGGCCTAACAAAACCAGACAGACAGCCATCTTCTACTGCTGACCCTGCAGGGAAAATCAAACTGCTGAGGCACAGCCGCAGTTTAATAGGTGACTCTACAAGTTGCTCAAAGGACAATTTCTCAATCACAATGACCAATTCCCGAAAATTTTATAACTGGTCCAAAGTAAAGTCCAATGACCAAGAAAACAAACTAGGTATGTGAATATCATGTAAAATAAACAAATTATTGTGCAAATCCTGACATGAACTTGTTTCTTTTCAGTGGAGTTTGACCTCTTTTATTGCATGTGTTAAGAGTTCAAAACAGAATTCAGTAATCAAAGACATTGCGGTGAAGGGCAAATAACGGTATAGATGTTTACTTATTTTTTAAATTTCAAATTCATGCTATTGTATTGTATTTCCACTCGTTTACAAAACATTTTTCTCTTTTTAGCATGAGCAGGATGCAAAACTAACAAAAGCTGAAAAGCCAAAAAGGTAAGTAGAGTTCTGCATTTTATCCGAATTGTGAAATGGACCAATTTACTGATTAACTTTTGTTATCAGTCTAGATAAGGGCTAGTCAATTTGATCCTACGAGGGCTGCAATTCAGCAGTTTTTCAATATGTTCTTCTTCAGCACACCTAAGTTAAATTAAATGGATCTAACAGCCTTTCAGTTTCTGCACAATGAATCATTGATTTAAGTCAGGTGTGTTGGAACAGGGATACATGGAAAACCTGCTGGACCAAGGCCCTCGTAGGACTGAATTCAGTCTAGATGTAAGATTTTGTTAAATCATTTTAAGCTTACAGACGGAGAAACACTGGCCTGATTCTGAATTACTGATTCTGTTATTTTCTAGATACAGAGGCCCGTGCGTTCTGATTTTTAGTCCCTCAATCTTGAACTCTGTATTCTACTTCTATTGTAGATAGTCCACTGTGTGGCAATTTAGCTATTTTGTTTCTGTTTAAATCTGTCCATTTATTTTCTATACTGTTTATTCCAATTCAGGGTCGCAGGGAAGCTGGAGCCTATCCCAGCAATTAACAGGTGAGAGGCAGGGTACACCCTGGACAGGTCACCATGTATTGCAGTCTACTTGTTTGAAATATAAATTGTAAATCGTTATTTGCTATATTGCTCTACAAACTGGTCACATGGTACACTCAAAGTAGAGTGCATAAGCTGCAGACTGCAGTTAATGTAGAGCATCATGCATTGCAACCTGAAGCCATTAGCTAGGAGCATGCTAAAGCTAGCATACAGCTTGTTGCTTTGACTTTCTTGAGTCTGCCTGGTTTGCTGTCTGCTGTATACATTACTTTGTAAAAGAATCTATAGTGTAGATCATTACTGAAGTAAACTTTCAAATGTTACAAAACTAACAAGGTTATTTTGTGTTCCTCTTATAAATGGTAAACTTAATTAAGTGATCAATGTTTAATGCTACTGAAAGTCACTTCTCAAACTCACTCTTTTTATGACATTTCAGCAGTGGTCATTGGTGTATCTTAAAATGAAACTCGTCACTTCTTATTTGCACCATGTAACCAGCAGTCTGCATGGTACTTTTGTCTGTTAATCCTGGAAAATATCCAGCTCATTAATGGCATTTAGCTTAGTCTATGCCATGGATATATTTTGAAAAGCTGTTTTGAGGCATTTTTATTTTACAAATATTTTTTATTATTGCTAAAACAATTTGCCAAATTACTTTGCCAAAAAATGAGGCCTTTGTATGACATTTTCATGTTCTCCAGTCACAGAATGCTTATTTGTTCAGAACTTGCTCAGCACAGTTGATATCAGTGGGTTCATCAGCTATTCTTTACTATCAAGACTTTGATCTCAAATTTTACAGGCATTCCAATTAGCATTAAAAAAAACATAAAATCAGAGCTTCTGTTCATTTGTTTCCTCTTTAATGCAAGTTTTTTATTCAGATTTTTTTCTCCCTAAAGGTCTTGATCAACAAACACCATCTCACACACGTCATTGTACTTATCTCAAAGTGAATATATCATTAAGCTTCTAAAAGAAGAACTGGAAGCTATCAAATTCTACCTTTCATTACACAAGTTGACCAACTTGTGAAACCAGGACCTACTTTGGGTTCAAAAGGTTTATACTGATAAAATATATGGAAGTGAAAGCAAATTTGTTTCAGGAAGTTTTTATTGTTGTTTACACATACAAATATTCCTTCTCAAAAAATTGTTTTCTACTAAATTTACTGGACTGAAGTCAAACAGTTCTTCAGAGAGAAGCCTGACACCACATTGGCCAATTTGATAACTGTGGGAGGAGCAGGCATGGTGATGACTCGCTTCAGATAGCAGCGGCGCCTACAACACAAAATCAGTTTTTTATTATTAAGCACAAAAAGTGATGAAGTAATCATGTTGTAAGGTAAATGTAAAAACTCATCAGTAAATGTTCAATGTGCCGTGATGTCTGGGTCTGCCTTGAATTTTTATATATATTCACAAGATTTGTTTTTAAGTGTGTTAAATGTGGAATACTGTACCAATAAAGACGTTGAACCTTTTCATTAACATAGAGATAGGTGTAGAACTGGCAGTCGGGCTTCTCAGTGCACTTCTTTTGGCACGTTTCTGGATCATCCATCATCTCAAAACTAATGTCAGAACCTCGGAAATCTATTCCCCCATAAGTCGTTTTAATCCAGTCTGTTATGAGAGATAATGAGTATGGTTAAGCCTCTGCTGCAACATATAACACTTAACAAAGTTTAAAATATGCAGCTTCAGTACAAAAGACTTTGGAACACTATGTAAAATGTACAGAAATTGTTTCTTTCCACTATCAATTATTCTTCCAGCACACTGTTGTCTTTGTCCAAACTCTTCTAGATGTGATGCTGCCATTAAAATGCATTAATACCTCCCATGAAATAGTAAAATGTCTCACATTAAACATTTTTTTCTGTCTTTTATGTTCTTTAATAAAATAGTTTATAAAATGTGTTTGTCATTGCATTCTGTTTCCACATTTTTTTACACCAAATCAAACTTTTGGCTACAGGTGCAATAATATAAGACTATAAATGACTTTATCTCAATTATAGCATTAGCATCCCAAAAATAGCTGAAAAACATGGAGGTTGTTAGCATAAGAGAGACAAAGGAGGGCAGTGGACAAAATAAAGCCTCCTCTTGGTCATTACTCGATCTAAAATGTTTGAAAATAAAATGGTTGAATTTGGAGTAGGGAAGTCAGAATTATGTGTTTTCCTATTACATGATTACAGCAACATTTTCTATGCTGCAGTCCTTGTGTTTATCAGTGATACCTACTGTCGTCAAGCTGGCAAAGATGTGCAGGCAGCCCTGATGTGACTCCTTCTTTTGCTTTGGTGACCATTTCAGTTGGATTGTTTTTTAAGTAGCAACTGAAGTCATCACTGCAACAAAAAAATAAATAAATAACTGAGTAACAGAAGAGGAGAGAAATGAAAAACAGAATCAACTAGTCAGGACATTCAAAGATGATGCTGGAAAATGTGAGGATTAATTTAAGTATTTACTGTTTTTTTCTTGCATTGTATATTTGCATCATAAGTTAATTAGATCAAATATGTTGAATAGAATACATAATTAAATATTCCTGAATTCATAAAAGGTGGGATGCAGCGTAAAATGGAAATAAAACAAAATGCAATAATTTATCAAATTTCATCCATATGTTATTAGCAAGAAAAAGTACCAAAAAACTGTTTAAAATTAAACATTTAACTATTTCATGAAAAATATTAGCTTATCATGAGTTAAATGGGGCCACTATATGTTAAATAAGTTGGGGCATGACCAGAAAAGGCTTAAAGGTTAAAAAGTTAAATAATACCAGGTATTGGGCATAAAAAAAAGGTAAGTTAGAGAAGCTGAGTTTCTTTTAAGTAAAAATGAGAAGAGAAGGTTCTGCAGTTAGCAAAGTCCTGTGTCTACAAATTGTGTAAAAAAATTCTAATTATGCTCCTTGATGTAAATATCAATTGCAAATACTTTGAATATTCAATAATCTACAGTAGATAATAATAACAAAACACTTTGTTAATCTGGAGACATTACTGTTAACTACCATAGATCTTCCGGGCAGTGATGCTTTAACAACAAGTGTCATTCTGACATGGAAATGCAGGTTAAAGCTCCACCATGCAAAAAAATAAAAGCTATATGTAAAAATATTCCAGAAACGTTGCCATCTTCTCTATGCTAAAGTTCATTTAGCTGGAACGAGGCAAAGTAAAAAACAGTTCTTTGGTCAGACAACTGAAGTTTGAGATCATTTTTGGGAATTCAAAAGGCTGAATCTTTGGTATTGTGGTACATTATTATCTACTGGCAACTTGCACTGAAAAGGCACCATCAATGCTTACAGTTACTGTATGTACAGGTTAAACGGCAACACAAGCTTTCATCCAGATGAGATCTTGTTTAGGGAAAGTTTTGCATATTTCAGAAAGACAATACTAAACGAAGAGTCAAACTACCTGAAAAAAGAGAAGAAGGTGCACTGTGGATGAGAAGAGCACAGGGCCTGACAGTGTTCAGCAGATACAGCCTTCAGCGTCTGGATATCACTTCCTGGGATGTCAGTGTGTAGAAACAGCTTCTTCTGACATGCTATGTAAAACACCGATACAATGAGGAAACATGAATAACTGTATACAGGAAATTGTCATAAAGCTAAGACTCTGTATGAGTATGTGTACCTGCATCAAATTGTTTAGTTATTTGTGTGTTTAGGGAAAATCCAGATACCAGACCAGCCTGTCTTTTTAGAATTGGAGTCCTTGGTATATTCCAGCTGAATTTAAGGTGGCACTTATACCTAAAACACAAGAAACAGTTACACCTTTATTGAATGACCTAACTACAAATTTAAACCACGGTAGATGCCAGAGCTGCATTTTACTGCTCATTGGGCTGGACAAACATTGGAGCAGTACTCACCCTCAGAGAGTTTGTAACTTCTGTGTTTCAGAATAAGCTTGTTTCTAATCTTGCATTCCTATAATCGACCAGCTACTACATGAGTATAATTTTCCACATACTTGCTTGTGTGCTACACTTTTTACCAGAGGATTCCACTAGGGGGCGCATCAGAGAAAGACCAGATGCAGTAGCTGAATTTGTCAGGTGGAAACAGAGTAATAAACATGGCAGCAACAGAGGTTGGCATTTGGCTCATTTTAAAATCATGGTAGAAAAATTTCAGCAGTGGTATCATAGATGTTGTGTAAGAACCATAAATAAAGCATGCTGTGTCTTGTCTTCTAAATATTCTGTCATTAACCACTTGTACGTGCAATTAAAAGCAAGATATCATGGAGTCTATTGCATCTGCAAGGGTAAAGAAAAGAGCTTTAAACAGAAATTACACAATGATCCGTGCAGAGAAAAGAGTGTCACAAAGCTGAACACAGATGGCAAAAAACAAATCCCTACATCCACTCTAACAGCTATAAAGACAGATCCGTAGTACAGAACTAAAAAAATACAAGGCAGCCCTTCTTTTCAAGAGTTATTACTAAACACAGCAGCAATTCTTGTCTTGTTTGCTACTTTTGATCAGCTGACACCCACAATATCCTGGTTGTTCCAGGCCTACCGCTCAGGCCTAGGACCTGGACTCTGTGGACTATTCTGTTCCCCTAAATTCAGCTCAGACAGCTGCTAAAAAAACCTCAGAGGAAACCGTGCAGAAGTTAAAGTGGCCGTCCATCCTTTCCCACAAACCCTGAAAACTACAGTGATCACACTACTGCTGAAAAAGAGCAATTTGGACACCTCAACAATGAACAACAACAGAGCCATCTCAAACATCCCGTATAGGAGTAAAATAACTGAAACAGTTTTACAACAGCTTTACAAATTACTGGCACTTAACAGGTGTTTTGATGTCCTTCAGTCAGGATTTTGAACAAACCACAGCACTGAAACTGCTCTGGACAAATAGTAGCAGAAGTTCAGGTTGTTTTGTGTATTTATTTATTTATTGTTCTGAGAGATCTCAGTTCAGCTTTTGACACTGTCAACCGTAACATAAGAACAACTGGAAAACTGAGTGGGAACATCTTGTCTCATCTGATTTGAATCCTTTTTGAAAGGCAGGACTACTTTGCACCAGCTGGTAACAAGAGATCTTCTCAAACAAATATAACATGTAAAATTCTCCAAAGATCAATATTGGGCCCCATATTGTTCAGCATCTACACACTCCCATTAGCTTGGATCATGAAAAAGAACAAAATCTTTTATCATAATCTATATTACTGTGTCACCAGGGTACGCTGGTACTAAGCTTTTAGATGTTAGTGTCCAGTAATTAGTGCACATCTTTAGTCAATAATGTTAAAAACAATGAATCAAGCCAAAAATCTGATGTCATTTTTAACTCTGAGCTAAAATTTAACAGCCATATTAAAGAAATAATCAAATCAGCTTTTTACCATCTGATTATAGCTTGAACAAAAGGCTCAACATGATTTAAAAAAACATCAGTAGGCCTGATTACTGTTACTGAGTTTTTACAGGTTTCAATAAAAATAAAATAAAACAAACAAACAAAAAAAAACTCCAAACCCTGGTTTGCTTTCATGGCTATTAAGACTCATTTGGAGCAGTTTGATCATGCATTTGCACCCCGGTGTGGACTAAAAAGGCAAACTCTGGTTCACTTTCAATCTCTGTTTACTTCCTGGTGTGATTCACTTACAGTGTGAAAGCAAACAGACTATGCAGTGAACCAAAGAGAGGAAGTGACGTATTATAGCCTGCTGGACAGCTCTCTGCCTCTCCTGCTGCTCATACTGGACAAATTCTAGTGGAATCTGCATTAGGTTGGAACACCGAAGTGAAAACAAAAACCTCAAGATTAGATAAGTTTATTGTTGCTTTTTAAAATCCCAAAAACACTTTTCCTGTTGAGTTAAAACCAGACATTACCTCTCGCATCACAGCAGACTATACAGTAATAATATTCATATATAATGTAACACTGTGCAGTCCACCTTTACCTGATGTTTGATGGTAAGAAATCCTCATTTATAAAAGTGAAGAACTGACAGGCTGGATCATGAGTGCAAACTTTCTGACAATTCTCAAAGTCCGGTGTGAACAAGAATTTGTAACCTCCCCGGGGAAATCCACGTTCTTGTACACCTGAGAAAGACAAGGTTCTAGCACAGACAAAGATAAGTTAGACGGAGACAGAATATGGACATATACTTCATGATTTCATCAGTGGTTTTGGTAATGCTGGTGAACCTACGTGGTTCTGGGTTGCAAGGTTTGAGAGAAAAGCCAGATGTGACGCCCAGCAGTGGAGTCTGAGAATTAGGTTCTCCACTGGATGTGTGTTTAAGGTAGCATTGGAAATGCCTGCAAAAAAAGAGATCGTAGTTTAATTTCTACTTTCCCCATTTTTCACAATCAATTTCTGTGTGTGCTTGCATTTAGCTGGATAAAAGGTGAATGTTTCACAATTCTACCCATTACATAATAATTGTAACAAGATTATTACAAAATAAGACTGTAGTTTTATTTAAATATTCCTAATTTATTTAAAGACTGTACATACAAAAGTTTATCTTTTTTCTTTTTATGTGTGTTTTATTTTCCTCTTAAAGGTACAGTGTGTAAGAATTACTGACATCTAGTGGTAAAGATGCGCATAGAAATTACTTCAAATCCCAAGCAGCTCAGAATGGACTGTGGTCGTCATTGGCCGGATTTCTTTCAGACAAGAACATGTTTTCATCTGCGAGTGGATCCGGCGGCCTCAGGTGCAGCAATGCCTTCATGTAACTGCCCAAAAATTAACATGTGTACTGTCTTCTTCTAAAGATATAACAGTTATTATTGCAGTGATTTAATGCCAATGAAAAGACAGTTTTTAAAGGCTAAATAATTAGGGTCCGAGCCATACAAAGTATGGCAAGGCCCTATTGTTACTGAAATGTTTATTCTCCTCCTCCTCCTCCTCCTCCTCCTAAGCGCTTCGACCCCACATTTGACCCCCTAAACACCCATGAAAAGTTGTGAAACTTGGCACACACCTCAAGCCCGGCGAAAATTGCAATATTCTAAGGTCCGCATACACTTCAATGCAAAAATGGCTCAACAGCGCCACCTAGAAAAAAAAATTACCCCCAAATGAACGGGGACCCGAACGTCTACTTCGATGTAGGAAGACGAAACTCGGCACACACGTGTAACACCCCGAGGCGAGCAAAAAAGTCAATCAAACACCTGTTGCCATGGCAACTGGGTGCCCGCCATCTTGGCGTGTACGGCCATTTTTTGGCCATTTTTTTCACTTTACACACATCGTATTTGAACGAACTAGTCTGAGGGGATTCGTGCGACCGTCTCCAAACTTGGTGGGAACCTTCCTGACAAGTTGGGGACCAAACGCTCCTCAAATCTTTCTAATAGCAGAAAGCGTGTTACCGTGGCAACCGACAGAAAATGACCTTCTCGCCATGAAACACGGTTTGCTCATATCTCCATAGAAATACGTGGGATCTGCACCAAACTTGCCAGTATTCATACGTGTCACACCCCAAGGCCAGCAAAGAAGTCAATCGAACACCTGTTGCCATGGCAACAGGGTGGCCGCCATCTTGGATTTCACTGCCATTTGAACGAACTAGTCTGAGGAGATTCGTGCGACTGACTCAAAACTTGGTGGGAAGCTTCCTGACAAGTTGGGGACCAAACGCTCCTCAAATCTTTCTAATAGGAAAAAGCGTGTTACCGTGGCAACCGACGGAAAACGCCTTCTCGCCATGAAACACGGTTTGCTTATATCTCCACAGGAATAAATGGGAACTGCACCAAACTTGACAGGATTCATACAGGTTGGGTCCTTAACGCATTACACCACCTGTTGTCATGGCAACATCGGGTGGCGGGGTCCAGGACGCTCGGACCCGATGGATGCCGCTTGCGGCTTTAATTAGGATTATTTCTGTAAACATAATCTTAAATGTCCTCATTTGTTGCAAAGGATAAAAAGAAGCTTCCCTTTAAACAATTTGTCTCTCTACATTAACAATGTTTTTGTCAAGTTTTTCTCCTTTTTAAGTAAGAGTTGCATGACGGAATAACTTGTGTGTAGCTCTTTCTTACTTCATGGTCCCTTAATCAATCATATGCGACCCCCCACTGTTGCCAAACAACAAGGCAACGTTTGGTATTTTATGTCGACAAAAGAGCAGCAGCCTGCAGGTATGGAAGCTAGTAAAAGAAGCAGACCAGAAATAGTTTCAGAAAAACCTAAAAAGCCTTGGCATCCAGCTAAAAAATCAAGCAACCAAAAACGGAATAAAATGAGGATCAATATTGGAGAATCTTTTGAAAGGTGGAGAAGTCTGAGGGACCAAATTAATTTCAAAATGGATGCAGAGCTGGCAAAGTTTCTCCTGGACAGGTAAGTACCGGAATAGTGCTTAAATTAACCAAAAAGTTTATCTTGATTTACAAAGATTTTAGTCTAATTTATTTCTCGGCACTCACTCTCGGAAAAGGGGGGGAGGGAGGAAGATTTGGCATTTTCTGTCACTGACATTTGATATTGTTACAAGCTGCACCTTTAAGTTACACAATTCATTTATGACTATCAGCTTCTTCGCTTTCAAGTTTAACACATTTCAAGATGTCATTTCACTTATATGTGTCTTTATGAAGCATTTTCCTTCAAACAAATCTTTTTTTTTTACTAATATTGCTTCTGAACTTGTTATACCCATTATCTTTGGTCCAGTCCGACCGAATGAAGGTGAAGAAGAGACATGAGTGGAACTGGGTGCACAGCAGCTGACAGTGCTCCACATCAGGAGAGTACAGTACTGTAATATCTGCTCCTGGAAAATCCACATTAACCAGAAACTCTCGCCTACATTCTGAAAAATGATAAATGAGACAAAGCAACACTTAAAAAGTAAAAGTATCTGAGTACATAAAAGTTGTGAAACAAACACATGCATGCATGATGAAACATAAGTAGCCACAAAAATCTGTTCTGTGATTAAACTAAATAAGTAAACAAAATATGAATATTACCTTGACCAAAAGAAAGACTGCTGAGTGACAGCAGGCTCAACAAAACCAGACAAGTATCCATCTTTTATTGCTGATACTGCAGAGGAAATCAAACTCCTGGTACACAATTCTGGTTAAATAAGAGGCTTTGCAAACACAAGTTGGTTAAAGTACAGTTTTGCAATCACAGTGTCAGTGAACCACCAAGTGGTTTAATATTAAGTGTAAAAAGACCAAGAAGAGTAAAAATATATTATCTTCAAATGAACATTTAAAAATCATATCACTTAAAAATGTTATTCTACCAAGTCATAACATGATTTCTTTTTAAATATGCAGCTGTTTAAAATCTTTTACGAACTCGTCTTGTTATCATGGAGTTTGACTTCTTACTGCCAGGGTCAAGAGTTCAGAATAAAAATCAACAAAGGCTTTTTTAGGGCTCGACCCAAGAATGGTGTTTAGGTTTGCTCTGCTGACCCATTTTGAAAATTAAGATCAAGTCATGCCCATTCATTTACCCTTTGTTGTAAATATAGTGCATTTTATTCACATTAGTGTTTATTTTCTGTAACGAGGCATCAGACTGACCACAGAATCTTCGAAACTCTAAACTAGGTAAGATGCAAATGTATTAAAAAAATAATAATAATAAAAGAGAACTATGGGTGGACTTGGACATTTGTGCAGGGGATGTTTATTGTTATCTAATTGTCATCCAAAAATAAATAAATAAAAATAAATAAAGTTATGCAGCTGGCTAGCCTTACCTCCTGGGGATAATAGTAGTAGAGTGGTCTCAGTTTAGATTCACTCTGTATTGTCAAGGAGGTGCCATGGTCACCTCTCACTGCCGACATGCAGCCACTGGCTGTAATGTCGCCTCTTGTCTTGACTGTCAGTCAGTGTTTGGCTCACACTTACAGCTTAATGTCATCCTTGCATATATTGAGAAAAAGTATATTAAATCTTATTTGCTTTACAGACTTTGTATTGCTAAAACAATATACATGAATACTTTTGCCAGCCAGTCGAAGCCTTTGTGTGAAGTTTTCATGTTTTCCAGGATTTTCTGTCTTCAATCCCTTTTTGTATCATGTGTTTTCTGTAACAGAGGGCTTATTTGTTCAGACTTACGGTTTATAAATAACAGGGAGATCACAGGCCATTCTTTACTATCAGGATTTTCCATCTTTAGAATACTGAATGAGTTCTAATGTTTATTATGAGGTAAGATAATAATTTTTCTAAAAACACAAATTATCTTAATTTGTTTCCTGTAAAATACAAATTATAAAAATATTGTTTATCAATAGATTGAAACTCTTCATAATCAAGCTCCATATTTTAAATGTCATAGAACCATATTAACCAAATTAAGTGCTTAACCCTTTAATGTCATGTGTACAGTATTATATATGATATATGCAGTTTCTGAGACATTTTGTATCATTATATGGTAAAAATGTGGCTCAGAACCTTGTTGTAGACAATCTTATATTTGTCTTTTATCTTGGGTCGGGCTTTAAAGGGTTAACTCTCAAAGTGAAGACTTTATTATTTTTTGTGGAGTTTCTAAAGATAGAATTGGTGACTTTTCAGCTTGTGAAACTAGAACCTGGTCAGGATTTAAGAGGCAGAACATATCTTTTCATAAGTGACTTATCCTATACAGTTCTAATTTGAAAATATTAACAAAAAAGCTAAATTATTTAAAGACTTTTCTTTATTAGCTTATGTTTACACACAAACACTTAGAAAAAATACCACAATCATGATCGATTGAGACTGTATATTTGTCTTATTGGCAAATAATAATGATCTTTTCCCAAATCTTTTCTTTACGACAACATTGTAGTCATAAATTCCTCAGGGAGAAACCTGACACCACATTGACCAGTTTGGACATATTGGTAGCAGCAAGCATGGTGCTGATATGTTTCAGATAGCAGCGGTGCATACAACACAAAATCAGCATTTTATTATTAAGCATAAGAAGTAGTGCTGTGATCAAATTACAGAATATAAGGTAAATAAATATGACTACTCATAGATAAATAAATATTGAGTGTTCCTTGATTTCGTGGTATTTCCTGAATTTCCTGTTTGACTTCTTAGAGACTCTGCCTCTCTAAGGTGCTCTTTAAACATGTTAACCTAATTATTTGTAACATGTTCCTCCTGCTGTTTCTTTCTTAGTATCACTGGATTTTAAACAGGCATCATTTTGTCATGAAAATCACTTGTTGGGAACATGAACTAGCAGTAAGCGCCCTCTTGTGGTCAGTTATGGTATTGACTTGGATTGACCTGCTTACTTCAGTGTAAAATGCATTCTTTCTCTCACACATGTAATACACAACAGATTTTTTCTGATTTTTACATGCTGCCTTACAAAACTTACATTTAAAGTTTAATTTATTTTATTTAACCGTCCACCTTTCCTTGATGTCCTGTGGTGTGAAATCTCCATTTGCAAAAGTTGAGACAGACAGGGTCCTGAGTGCAGACTCTCTGGTGTGAACAAGAGTTTTTAATCTGCCCCATGAAAGTCCACAGTATTGTACCTGAGAAAAAAGGGTTCTGACACAGACAAAGCCAAGTCAGACAGGGACAGTTAAGGAGAATATGGACATATATTTTATGGCTTCATCAGTGGCTTTGGTAATGCTGGAGAACCTACGTGGTTCTGGGTTGCAAGGTTTGAAAGAAAAGCCAGATGTGACTCCCAGCAGTGCATTCTGACAATTATGTTCTAGGGAGTGTATTGGAGGAAGCAGTAGAAGTGCTTGCAAAAAGAAGTGAAGAGAACATTTTGAAAATTCTATTTTTCCCTTTATTTTTTAATGCATGCATGTAGGTGAAAATTAGGGAAAAGTGCTTCTATGCAGCTGCCGTACATGCCTCAATGCTAGACTGAGTAGACATTGCATAATCATAGTGACTGGACCATTAAATAATAGGTCCACACAGTTAAATGTGAATTATAGTTCTCCTGCATATAAAGCATGTAAACCTGTTTTGATGATCGACTAATGACTCGCTAATTTATTATTTGCACGGTGATGTGGTGGTTAGCACCGTAGCCTCAGTAAGAAGGTTGCTGGTTCAAGCCTCTGCTGGGGGGAGATTAAAACATGGGGGTGGTGGCCTTTCTGTGTGGAGTTTGCATGTTTTCCTGGTGTAAATGTGGGATTTCTCCAGGTACTCTGGCTTCCTCCCACCATCCAAAGACGTGCATGTTTGGTTAATTGGTCTAAATTCTCCCTAGGAGTGAGTGTGATTTTTTATTTATTTATTTATTTCTTTATTTACTTACTTACTTACTATTCCTGTTTGGGTATGTTTAATGCCTATTGTGTCTGGTCCAGTCAGACCACACCAATCAATGTTTGAAAAAAAGCTGTTGCCTACATCCTGAGAAATGATAAACGAGACTAAGTAATACGTGCAAAAACATATTACTAAATAAAAGTTGTGACATAAACACATCCATTATCATACATATATACACTCCTGAGCCCCATCTGCAGTTAAATAAGGCAGCTTTGCAAACTCAAGTTGGTGAAAGGCCAACTTTGCAACCCCAATGATCTGTTTGCATGCACTGCATTTTAACACTATCAAGCTCATTTCACACCTCATGCACAGACTTAACTAAACATATTGATGGCATAGAAAGGCTAAATGAAGACTGTGTGGATAACAGTCTTGAAATAATAAACCAGTCAAATTCAAATTATTATTTTTTTTTTTATTTTATTTTCTTCACAGCACATTGATAAAGCATGTTCTGTAGAGTAAGTCACAAACAATGATGTATGGATTATATCCAACACATATCAATTGCATAGCTTTTAATCATGTGAACTTCTAGAATAGTGCAGTGCAAGGAGTGGTTACACATTAATGCAACGGCAGCAGGTGCAGTTTTTGGATTTTAGAGGTTTTTCAGCACGTCCTGCCCTGGTGTGTCCTTCCAGACCTGAGGCCAGGTGGCTTTGATGCTGGGTCTGTCCTTCAGACAGTTGTAGTAAGCTGCCAGTTTAGGGTAGTGCTCCTCAGACAACCTACATCAAAGAGTGGTGATGTAAGACTTTTATTCATCACTGTTTATTATTCCATTGATTTAAATATTAATAAAAAGACTAAAAGCAATTTCTGGTCATTTAATGCACTTACCCATGGCGGAAGAGATAAGCAATTGCTGGGTAAATAACCACATCAGCCAGTGTAAAGGTCTTTCCTGCCAGGAAACAGCCTGATCCCTGAAAGAAAGAACAAATGCATTGTTGAACTAAGATATCCACGTTTGCTACCTGGGGGGAAAAATAAACCTATCCTAGAGCATGCACACTGATGGCATACAGCTTGACATGCTTTTTTAATGGTTCAAGTTTTAAGAAAATGTTAGCTTTGATAGTTTGCAGAATACTTATTACATATGAAAAAAATATAAAACAAGTGAAGAATGAGCTTTGCTTTTCTCTGAGAGTTAAATGTGAAGATCAACACCACACTTATAGGTGCCAGGACAGTTTGTCCTAACAGAAAAATGGACTTTTAATCCAAAGATAACTAAATTCACAGAACAACTTTCAAAGCTCACAACCTCAAGAGGCTGGGTTGTCTAAATGACAAGATTTGGCTTCACTAGAATTAGGGCAGGAAATCATTGCATCCAACTGAATAATTAGTCCAGCGTCCTTCATCAAACCACAACTAGTGTTTTTAAAAATACTTTTGTAATACAATCATTAAAAAAAAAAAAACAAGAGCAGTTGTTAGTTAGCAATATTTGCTATATGAAGCTGTTATCCCAATATTTCATATGAGGACTTTTTTAGCAAAGGTAAAAGGCTCATTTTGCATAAAAGTTGTGATATGCAGCAATTAAATACAATTAAAATAAAGTGCTTCTGTGGATCTGACAGACTTGTGGAGTAATTACAGATTCGGTTTCCACCCTACCGGCATGTATCCCTCCCACATTTTGACTTCATCTTTCAGATTCTCTCTGTTTCTCTTCAGAGCAGAGTCGTGCCTCTCGCCCTCTGGGACCTTCATGTTGTAGTAGATAACGTCCCCTGAAAATTGATAACAGGGAATATGAACTGTGAGCAAAATCAGTCAAGTCTTTGTGCACTCTGGATGAAATCCACTCTCACACATGCTAGTAGTTATTGTTTCCCCTTTTTACAGCAGTGAGTGGAATCAGCCAGGATATTATGCAACAGCAGTTGCATAATGAGCAAAACATACTATCACCCTGCTATGCACAAGTTTTTTTTCTAATTAATTCAGAACTTTGCTCTTATCTTCTTTTATTTTACTTTGTTTTCCTTTCTTTCTTTCTTTTCTTTTCTTTTATTTAAACTAAATAATCCCATTGTACAAATGTGGGTACAAATGGCAAATTAGAAATCTTGATGTATTAATACACTTCCTATCCAACAAAAAAATGTGGAGTACCACATCTCATGACTTCAGCCTTACATGCAAGCAAATCAGAGCATGTGATCCTTTGAGGGATTAACTTATGACCTTTTGACATCACTACCTGTTGTGAAGGTTGCATTTGCACCCCATAGAATTGATGCATTGTGTCACGGCTTAATTATACTAGTGCACAGCTCAGTGGTGCACGCTATGTGTTTTGAACCAGTTTGATCTCTTGGGGTGAGGGGAGAATGGTGGGCAGATGATGTTAAGCTCTGAGGAGACTGACTGAAGACATGAAGTCTCGGTAGCTTTAAGGTGGCAGGTTGGTGTTTGTTGTCGCCAAGAGGAATCCAGCTCAAAGTCCCAAGAGGCAGACCTCTGAGTGACAACAACAAGTTTTTGTCCTGCACATTGGTTTAAATGTTGTCTTGCATCATAATGCATCATAATTACACTATAGAGGGAGAACTTTCAGGGTGAACAGCTTGTCTAGCTTTGCAGATCTTTGCTATCTTGGATGCTTTGTTTGTCTGCGCCAACATACCCATTTTCATTCCAAGCGGGGCGCTCTCAAGCATGCGCTGGTACATGACTGCCAACTCAGCAGGGTTGTCAGGGACCAGCTTGGTTCCCTGGGACTGGTACAGTCTCTGTTATGAGACACATAAAAAGAGCACCTGTTATGAAGAGGTCTGGTTTCTTTACCTCTGCAGTGTACAGTGTCCTTTTGTCTGCAAGGCATGGTTAAACACACCAGCAAAAGCAGCACTCTGACTTATTAACTCCTCGGTAGTCTGTGGCTGCATGAAACTTTAAACAGCGCCAATGGGAGGAGCTCAGCCAAATACTTACCTCCAGGTACAGGACAGCAGCGCAGGACTCATTCACGATATTGTTTCCATGTTTGAAGGCTGGAAGCTTTAAAACATAGTAGGAAATTGAAACTTGATTGTATTGCTTTTTAATCAATGCATTTCAGAAAAAACGTACAGAGACTATTTTAGTTAAAATGGTTTCTAGAATAATGAAAAGAATCAAATCAACGTACCTGTCCCCTAGGATTCATTGCTAAGACCTCCTTTGACTTGTGCTCCATTTTCTCGAAGGAGAACAGCTTTTGGTTGTAACCCTGCAGGTTCTTCTCCTCCAAAATGATCTGCACCCTCCAGCAGGGAGGAGAGCCAGGTCCCCACAGCAGAGTCATGTCCTTGGCCATGGTTTTAGAGTGAAATGATGCAGCTGACAAGCTAAAGAAATGCTGGTGAGAAGGAGGTAAGGAGTGAGTCCAGCTAGCTCCACATGCCTGGATTTTATAACAGAGTCCAACCCTCCACATCCGGATTGGAAGAAAAATGTCCCACCCCATTTTTCTGTTATCACCTAAGATCAACAACTTCACACTCCTTCCGAACAGGTTTAAACACTTCTCCTTTTGTTAACCCAAAGACACATGATGTGACACATCATGTGTCTAAGGCTTTCAAGTTGTAGATTTCATGAACTGCACTGTTGGCTTCAATCACTATTTTAAGGTTTATACGTCAAGTGTTCGTATCCACAGGCATTACTAAAGTCATGTGAGGAGGGGTGACTTCTCTTGCTTTGTGTTGAAACTCTTTGATTTCAAGCAGAAAAACAGAAACATGAGCCCAACAGAAAAAAAGTTAAATTTCATGCAGACTCTGAAAACTATATATTACTTACACATTAAAATTAAAATCAACACTTAACAAAATCTTTATATCAAAAAACTAATATTTAAGTGGTTGTTTATTGTGATGAAAAAACTTTTCAAAACAAATACAAATATAATCATGCCTTAAGAAAAAAGTGCATTGAATAAATGCAGCAATGAAAGCATTAGATTTTTTTGTGCACCTTATGTGCTTCTTCTGTTTGGAACTATTGTGAGGCATAGATATCTACAGTCATCTGTTTTTTGTGGCTGCATTTAGTTTGTGCAGGTTTTCCGCCTGCATCATAAAAATAAGAAAATATTTTGAACTTTGTCAGAACAGATCCGTGATTTTAGTTTTTAAACTGCAGGAATGTGCCTGTTTCCTGTTGCATGTGCAAGACTTCCTGAATTGTGCTGTTGAAAACTCATGGTGACTCAGCAGTTTTCATTCAACCTGTACACACAAAGAATGACATTTCTGCTGCTGTCATTAACATTGCACAAGCACATGCCTATTAAATGTAAATGACACCACCTGTTATTTATCTGACTTCAGAGCTTCATGGTTCAGGAGGCGCTGAGTGGAAGTAACCAACATCCACGTTGTTTATGCACAGCTGCAAGTTTCTCCATGCCTCTTCTCTGATATCTTGACTAAATGACTTGAACAGATGCCAGTGTCAATATGTATTGTAATGCATTCAACACAACATGAACTAACTGGGCCACTTTTGGGCTGCTAAATAAAAATTAGTTGAAAGAAAGAAAGAAGATGTTTTGCAGAAATCACAAGAAAAACATGTGGTTCTGTTAAAGCCCCCTCCCTGCAGCAACACAAAGCTGCCCACTATCTTCCATTGTTTTCCCGAGTTTTGACGAAAACACTGCATCAGAATTTCTCTGTAATATCAAGAACATGTGTGTACTGAGAATTTAATCTGAAGGTTCTCAACTCATGACACAGTTTTGTTATATTCTTTTAAAATCCTTTCCACTCAGAGACAAAAAGTCTACCTAAGCCCCAACTGGTATGCAGACTGGCTCTAATGAGCCCATGGAGAATTTCCAGAGTGCGTGCACAAACAACTTATTTTCATTTTTCATTTTCTGTTAACATAACATGTGCAATAGAGAGGAACATGTTGCAACTGATGGGTTATGTTAACTATTTTTTATTATTAAACTGGTATTTTTTATTTTTTATTTGTTTTATTTTTGTTTAATTAATAGAGCTGCAAACTTTCACACTTCCACACTGCAAATGGGATGCCCATTAAAAAAAAAAAGACTGCTTCATGCACCACCCAGTATAAATAGAAGTTGAATGAGTGGATGAATAGAGCACACAATACAGCTGATATTTCTTTACTGACAGTGGATATAGTGGCACATTTCATTTTCTAAATCATGAGATTTTTCTTATTCAGAACTTGTTTCTAAATAAAGGTCCATTTTTTTAATGATCTTTTTTCATATTTTCAACAACTTGATTTTTATTTTCAAATATAAAAGGTGGGAATCATGTAATCACCAATATAAAAGATTGAAATTAAGTCTTGCCGGTCAGGTTTTTTGTAACGACCTGACTTGTAAGCCACGAAATAAGCCAGGAAATGAGGCAAGACTTGACCAAAAATAATATTTAAATTTTAAAACTTATGAAATGTGCAACGAAATCTAAAGAGATATGGGATATGTAAGTTGGTGTTATAAGTGTGTCAGCAGCTGGATATGTAGTAATGTTTGCTGCAAGTGCTGCAAGTGTAAAATTCAAATTAATACGGCCTTATAGGTCACCCAAACAAAACATGATGCCAGTGAATGAGGGGAGGGGGTGAGTAAATTTAAACAGCTGTCTTTAAAGGCTGAAAATACCAGGGTAAAATAAAGCCCTGCAAATAATGCCCTGTCACACCCTCCACCATAAAAAGTCCCAATGCCAAAACCACAAGGTAATATCAATAAAACATGAGTAACATATAAAGCAGCTTCAAAACTTCCCATTTCAAACAAGCCATATACTGGAGAGCTTATCAGTAACTGGCTTTAACCAGTTGTTTCGTTAAAACTGACTTGACATTAATCACCAACTTCTGACTTCACTATGTCGCAATACCCCCCAAGATATGGAATATAATCAAATAAGAATATATTCGGTCACATTAAAGCTGGACAGGATGGGAAACATAGGGAAGTCTCGAGCACACAATGTCAAGCTAGTAGGACAAATGATCCATACTCATAGGGACACTTCTTTGAAGGTATTATACATTTTCCTTGTACAGCACAGTGGTGTTTTCATAAGGCTGCATCAAACATAAAATGCAAAATAATGCAAAGGATGCAATAGTGAACGCTCCGATTTATGCAAAGTTATAACAGCACAGGATGTTTGAGCCACCTTTGTACAGGGCTGACTAGTTTCAGACTGGCAGAATTCAAATTATAAAACACTCAGATTTTGTCCTGAAAAGCAATGCCGGCTTCCTCTGTTGTTGTTGGAAGACTGAAAATATCACCAATCATCACACAAAAGCAGCTATCATCGCCCAACTTTACAGTATCTGGTACAGCTCTCCGTCAAAGTATTTCATAAAATATTCACACATACATGGATGTTTGAGCCATGTAGATTGAGACCACAATGTGTTTAACTACGACTCAAGCACGCTTGTCTGCAGGAAAAGGAAACTTAGATGTTAAAGATGTCACTGCAAAAATACCATAGATATTATTCACCAATCTGCATACTGCTTCGATGTTTTAAAAACATTTCAGTACAATAAATTAAGACTGTGGATGAGCACACAGAAAAACAGAAAAAAATTCTTAAGTAATGGAGTTCAGACCGAAATACAGCCACAGACACAGGAAACATGAATATGCCAAAGCCAGGAACTACCGTGACGCCAAACACTACTCTCTAGATTTGCATTTAATTTCACTTGAAAATGTCACACCAGGTGAGGCAATCTACAACTTCAAGTCTTCACTTGTTGACACCAGTCAGACTGAAGATGGATTTTAGCTGCAAACGTTTCCATTGAAAATATTTAAAAAATAAAGAGTGCATGGGCCCACCATGAAACTTGCAAACTTAGAGTTTTGTAAAAATATATATTTTGAAAATGCTACCTCTGTAGGCGCTTAAGTGGTTAAATATTCAACCTTTTAACCCAGTTCCTGTGAATAAATTACATGACCCCCAATTTCATCCGTGCTCCAACAAAGTCCAAATCAGCATGTTTGTTGACATGGCTGAAAAAACTGGTAAAACTGAGATTAGGCAACCATGTCTTCCTTCCTCCGGGTATTGTGGTTGAAATTGGAATTAAAGAAGGCTGTGAGCCCAAAGAGTGAAATACCAGTCTGTAAATGTCATGCAAAGAAAACAATAATCCCTTAGTGCTCGTGTGGTCAGCATAATATCAGCTGAGATCATGGCTGCACAGGGAAGGTGGAACACCTCGGCTTTGAAGCAGATGACATTTTACCACGAGTTGCAGTGTCCTGGATGGAATGTCTTTCTACTAAGACGAACACGCAGACACTACTTTGTTTGCAGAAACATGAGAAAGATCTGCTGTATGGTCAGATCATATGACATTTATAATAATAGTGTACGTTTTACATTACTGGATTTAACAGGTTCTGCTGGTATACAGCAGTCTTTAAGTCGAGCCAGGATGTCTCAGCTGGAACAAGGTCTGGGCTTTTACTACACTAACTTTGTTCTACAGAGACAGTACTTAGATTATGTATTTTCATGTTTACATGTAGTTTAATTAATAACTCAGAGTTACATTATATCGCATGTGCATTCACAATGTTTATGCCCACCCAAGCCTTCAAAGCAGAGTGTTACCGATTACTGTGTGCCTTCTTCATTCTCTGCATAATACCCCATAATGCTTTATTTGCACGATCATTAAGGATTATTATTGATTGCTCTGAAAATGACTTTTTGGTGCTTATGTTTACAAGTTTCTATCTTCTTGATCATTAGAGTAGAAAACAGTAGAAAACTAAAACAAGTTTTGCTTAAAAATTCAAATGTATGTAGAATTATACATCATTAATTCAATTTCTATCCATTTTATGGGCCCTCCTAATAAAAAATAAATAAATAAAACGTCCCTCAGCATGATATTGCCACTGCCATGCCTTACTGTCGTGAAGTTTGCATCACAGATGCTGCTCAACATGTGTTCATTCATTATCTCATCTGATCATAGTAGTTTATTCCACGTGTTGAGGGTTGGGTTACTTTTTGAAGTAAATTATCTATAATTGTTTTCAAGTGTTTTATTTTCTTCCTTCATAATTTTTAATCCAACCTTTACAGAGAGTTTATTGGTCCTTATTGTGTTGCTTGCTTAGCACAGCTATAAACTCCAAGGCATTTCAGAAAAGGTGAGATCATGTGACACGCAACTTAAACCTCAATGAGCTATCATGTGACTTATGAGGGTAATTAAAGACTTTGTGTAAAAGGGGTGGATGCCCAAACTTAGAATTAGATTGGTTGAAAATTATATATATATAAATATATATATATATATATATATATATATATATATATATTTATATATATATGTTCTTCAGTTTCAATGGACCATTGTATTTGTAGTGAGCCTAAAGTAAATATTCTAATAAAATTGACTGAATCAACACAACTAACAAAGACAACTTTATTAATAATCCATATGAGTCAAGACCGATGGTTGATACAGATGGTTGGTACATTCTTTTTCAACAGCAACAAAATATCATATAAGTATTATTCTGTACTCAGTTACAACAAGCATGAATTTTATTAGGACAAAGCCTTATATGAAGAGAAAGCTAAAACAACGTTTTTGCAACGTGTATTTCAGATGTCACCGAGTGCCTCTTGTCCCTTGGGGTTCTCCAGCCAGTTAGGAGGCCAGCTGGCTTTGATGCTTGGCCGCTCCTTCAGCATGTCATGATACTCTGCCAGTTTAGGGTAACGTTTGCTGCACAAGCTACAGTATGGAGCAAAGAAAAAAAATTGTTGATCAAACCCAAAAAGCAAAAATGTTAACAGAATATTGTCTTTATTTCACAACTTTTTTTTTTACCCAAATCTGAAAAGTATGGCAACCGTTGGAAAGACAACGACATCGGCCAGGGAGAAAGACGGTCCCGCCAGGTAAGAGCCCGAGCCCAGCTAAAGAGAAAGAAGAGAAAAATAAAGTAAGTTTGAACACATAATTTTAGATAAAGTTAGTTTGTGTTCGTACTCTTGATTCACACACCTTCTGCAGGTAACCCTCCCAGCGTTGGATTTCAGTGGTCAGAGCTTCTTTGTTTCTCTTCCGGGCGGAGTCATGCCTCTCATTTTCAGGGACAAACCGGTCATAAAACATAGCAGATTCTGGAAAGAGGGTGAACATTATTATTAGACACACAGAGAAGCTCGTACAGCTGTCCTTCACAGAAGATTGGGCTGACACTCACTTTAACTTAACCCAAACACTAACTTAACCCCAACTGTAACCCAGAAATGAGTTATTTCTGCGTGATGACCGAGCTTTGGTTCCTATAAGCACTACTGATCCCCACAAGAATGATGATTATACCAAAAAAGCTTTGCTACTTCCAGTCTATACCTCCATGACTAAAAACTGCACTCAGTTAGGATCCTGCGGCTTTAATCACAATGAAGCATAAACTGATGACAGAACTATAAATAGAGTTTAAGAAAAACTCGATGAGTTTTTAACTTACTGAAATTTTCAAACAAAGTGAGACCCTCAAACATGCGTTGATACATCCGTGCTTGTTCTTCGGGGCTGTCTGGGATCAGCTGGTTTCCTTGGGACTTGAACTGGCTCTATCAAAAAGAAAGACAACGAGAGAGGGGGGAAAACAAACTTAATATATGATGTTTAATGAATCCTACAAAACTGTTCTTTAGCAGATAGGCTGGCTTCCTCACCTCTAGGTAAAAACAGGCAGCATAGGACTCATTCAGGATGATGTTCCCATGTTTGAAAACTGGAAGCTGAAAAAAAGTAAATAAATAAAATGAGAAACATGATATTAAAAGATTCACAGTAAATCTGAGTTACTCTGAAAAGCATGTATTGATACTAAGAGTTAATTAAGATTTTAACACATTTTAAACGGTGTACCATTAAAGAGTTAATTACTAATAAAAACAAATGGGACAATCACAAAATCAAACATTGTTAAGCTTTTCAGAAATGTATCCATTCCTTTTAAGTATCTATAATCTATCAATTATCTTCATTACCTGTACAATTTTAGCTTATTATTAACATTCAGTAATAATATTTCAACAATCTATTATTGCCCTATGGCTAGCCAACTGCTCTGCTCAGGTAACATTCATTTTAGCTTTTTATTTTATCTGCTATTAAGCAACACCTCACAGTTTTAACTACTTAATAGTCTGAGCTAACAATTAAATATGTTAACCCAGGCCACTGCCACACTTTTTAAGTGCTCCTCCACAAAAATCTAATAAAACATTTTTTTTCTCTACTACTTGCTTTGCATTCAACTGGTGGCCTATTTCAACTATGCATCCAGTTTATATTCAACCAGTATCAACTAACAGTCTGAAAACAAATAGTTTTTCTTGTTGTTTTTATGTGGTTATTTCGCCTTTGCGGATGGAAAGAGACTTTGCCGAAATAAAGAAGCGTGGATTAGGGCGAAATTGATGTTTTAATTTATATATATAAAAAAAAGAGGGGGTGGGGGGGTTAGACTCCGTCCATCCGGATCTCTGCCAGAAATGGTGCGCCCAGTGTGTCGTTACATAACGAGATAAATCGTCCCATTATCATGAGAAAACGATGTTTGGAAAAAAAAAAAACATGCGAGCACGATCGCTCTCGGCGTCCGTAATTACATAATATAACTTTAACAAGCAAAAAAAATAAAAATAAAAAAGCTTTTCGGACGCAAACACAGTAAAACTGTAGTTTCTATGTGGTATGCACGCTGTGTTTTTACCTGTCCCCTGGGGTTTAGATCCATCACTTCTTTTGACTTGTGCTCCATTTTCTCGAAGGAGAGTAGTTTTTGGTTGCAGTCCTGCAGGTTTTTCTCCTCCAAAACGATCTGCACCCTCCAGCAGGGAGGAGAGCCAGCACCCCACAGCAGAGTCATGTCCTTGGCCATGGTTTCAGGGAGGACGTGTACACCAACAGCGAATACGATGGTTAACAGGATGAATGTGTCTGAGAGGCTTGAAGTGTGTACCTTTATAGCAAACACACTCTGTACACAACTGGACTAACTGGATTAGTAGAATTAAGTTTACCCCCCCTCCACAAACACACTTTTTTTCTATCAAAGATCAGTGACAGTTAAGATAATTCCCATTCCTCTTGACAGGACAAACAGGATGGTGTGTACAAAATCACTAGACAATGAAATTCCGCAGCCTGCACTATTTAGTATAGTGAGGATTTAAACTTCCTGTTGTGATCCACAGGTATGCTAAAATGAAATCTTTAAAAAACGAAGGGTTGTTCTCGTTTTTTAAACCCCCTTTTTTCATGTTTTTACTCGTGCACATCACGTACAGGTAAAAAAAAAAAAAAAAAAAGCTTATGTTCTGGACAGCTGGAGAACTGAATAGTGGTTGCAACTGTTAATACTCAAATACATAAATAAAACTTTTAGAAAAACATTGTGGAAAAACAAATCTAGTTGCAAAGCTTTAAAAGTGAAGTAAGAGTTCATTACTTTTGTTTTCATGTTTCAAATTTCATGTTTGCATAGATAACAAAACATTTTCTGTTGACAAAACATGCAGAATAGAAAAATAAACCATTAATTAATGTGGTTTTACCCTGCAAACCTTACTAAGTTAAGCTTATCAAAAAAAAAAAAAAAAAACATTATTTTTTATTGGAAGTGACTCTGACATACAGAAAGTAGTGTTTCAGGTAGGCTGTAAAATCTACATGAAATGCAAACTCATGCTATGTCTGCAGCATTGAATACTGCGATTTATGCAAAGTCATCACAACATGGGATATTTGAGTTACCTTTGAGCAGAGTAAACCTGCTTCTTAGCAAGTCACACAACAGACAAATTACCTCCTCAAAGACAACACCTACCCTATTATTGTTGGCTCAACACATTATCTCTTACTCTCAGACTTTGAACACCATCAATAGAGTAATTTATTTTAATTCATGTGGCCTCCACGAGTCCAGTCTTTCTGTTTACAATAGTAAACAGTTTCTCTTTAAAGATTCAAATTCTGTAAATAATAATAACAACAATAGTTACTGTATACATATTCTACAGAGTCATTAATATAAGAAATAAAAAAAAAGTATTTACATATAGTTGAGTGGTGGGAAGCAATGTGGTGTGATGAGGTGCAGATAGACAGGGTGGTGGGATGACAGGAACTGAATTAGGTGTTATATGGATCTGTTATATAGTCTGATGGCTGTACTGGTGTAGCAACCTTGTGCTGCTCAGAGCCACTACAGCAGGATGCATCAGGTGGGTGGAGCTGTTCGTGATGGATGTTAGCTTGGCCATCATCCGTCTGTCTGCCACCTCCAGTGAGCAGCCCAAGACAGATCCAGCTTATTTAGCCAGTTTGTCTCTTGCTGTCTCTGTCTTTGCTGCTCCCTCCCCATCACACGATGGCATAGAAGGCTGCAGAGGCCACAACAGTGTCATAAAAAGTCCAAAGCACAGCTTCATGTTCACTGAAGGACCTTAGTCTTCTCAGCAGGAGGAGGTGACTCTTGCCTTCCTATATAAGGAGTCTGTGTTGTCTGTTCAGTCCAGTTTTTAGTTGAGGTGCACACCCAGGTACTTAAATGAGTCCACTATCTCAATGTCTGAACCCTGGATGTTCATCGGTGTGTGTGTTGGGTGGGAGAGGACTTTCTGCAGGAGTCAACTACAGGCTCCATGGTCTTTCTGGTATTTATTAAATAAGAGCAAAAACACATACCAGCAACCAGTCAGTACCAGTTAAAACAGAGTTAAAAGATGCTTCAAAAATAGCAGTAATGACCATATAAAGCTACAAAAGTTGAGTAAATTTAAACACATAAATGAAATATTGCACACATCGTGCACTGAATACACAACTGCTGCCGTATTTTATGGCTGACTTCACATTTTAATAGCACATTGTTGTGTTACAGTGCGGCAGAGGTGAGGACCCCATCATAGGACTCAGGAGGTAGGTAGGCAGGCAGGTAGGGGGTCAGACTGGTGCAGGAGCAAATTTAAATGAAATAACCAAGACATTTAGGGCCCACATGACAAGGAAATGCCACAAGGATCTGACAAACACTGACTTAAACCAAGGGGTATATAACAACTAACGAGATGCAGGTGGAGCGAATTTACAATGAGAACCAGGTGAGCTAATGAACAGGAAAATAAAAGAGACTGATGTGGGTCCCTGATGATATTGTTTGCTGTTGACAAACAATAGTGTTGGGCAAGTCCTCAATAGGTGGCAGTGTGACCAGAACAGTCCTTTCTGCTGACTTCACCACCCTCCTCTGACCTTATTTATCCAACACACTGCTGCTGTCATAATCACAAAACAACAAACTTAGACGGAACACCAGGTACACCTTTCAACACCGACTCTACAGAGATAGTGTTCTCCAAAAACTACAAATCCCCCCAAAAATCTGCCTACACTGTGGTAATGGGGGACATACAGGGAAATTGCTCCTCGCAGCCAATGGTGAAATCATGATGACAGTGAGTTAAAAGCAACATTTTAGAGCAGTTATTGTAGTGATGTCCAGTTCCTGTGATGTTATTTAAAACACAAAGCTGTGTGGGAAAGAACGCAACAAAAAGGGCTCAGCCAAGAATGGACCAGGGACCTTCTTGCTGTGATGCAATGAACGACAGAGTAGCCTGTCACAGGTCTAAAGAAAGTTAATTCCACTGTCTCAGTGTGTTTACAGGTGGCAGAAGTGATGAAGTGATAATTATTAAGACTTTTTTTCTTTTAATTTATGAGAACAGCTAGAGAACAAACTGGTCTCCCTTTTTTCAGAGCTAACTCAACAATAACAGAGTGCAACATCATGCTAAGAGTTTAACTAAACAGAGTTAGCAAGTCTTTTATTTGTTTAAACAAAAAAGCAAGTGCCTACTTTATCAGTTTTATTTCCCACTTCCATCACCAACTCACAGCATTACATGCAGCTGCAGTTTAAGTGACAGGTGGGAATGAAAATTTGGCTACCTGACTTCAAATGGGAAACTTCACTGCGCTGTGTTTCTGACGTTACTGAACACAGCTCAAGCCATAACTAACAACTGTCATTTAAGCCAACACTGAAATCAAAATATTTATGTTTTTTAAGAACATTTTAGGGTGGCACCAGACCACTAAAATAGGCCTAACGACAGCCATGGGGACATACATCCTACTCAAAATCCCAAAACATTTCATACAGAGATGGTTGGTTAATCTGTAAATTTAGCTATCACAGATCATGATTTCTCACAGCAGGACACTTTAGTAAGACACACTTCCATTTGGGCCCTGCGGTGCACAGTTTGAAATAAAAATAATATGCAGACATTGGGCAAGTTGTGGCCACATCTTAATTATCTAGTTCTCTTGCATTAGTTACTAATGCATGACAAGTTGATTCTTTTTCTATGAATGTCTCCAGATGGGCTCCTTAGGAAACAGCTGGAGGGGTGCATCGTTTTCATTTTGTCAAGTCAGACGAAATTTCCAAAAATTGTTTTGATTTCCCCCTAATGTGACTTAATTCTTCTTTGAAACTAGAAAAACCACCTCAAGCGAAACAATACTATTTTCATCTTTAAAGTTTCCATCGTCTTTTAATTTTTTTCTATCTTTCACATGTGAATTAAATCAACAATAGAAACCAGGCAAACATCTCCTTTAATATAACAACTAACACAATTCCTTGTCCCTTTTTAAAGAAATGAAACACACTGCACTTCGTCACTGCACCTCTATTTAAGGAGGGCATCTTTATTCTGTCAGCAAATTTATCCTCTATCCAGAATCAACCATTTGTTGTAACATATATGCCTAATTATTTAGCCTTTTGGTGGATGATTTAAGTGAACTATTTGTACATTTTACTGAGGTTATTACATGCATGCTACACTTAACTGCTCTCTTCGGCTGATTTCTAAGATTTCCTGAGATTTATGCGTCAATAAATAGAATCCAAATGCATGGTTGAAAGGCAAGAAAAAAAAATTGACAAAAACTATAATTGCGACCCAGTTGCGCTTGTTAAGTATTGTGTTTCAGAGAGTTTCTATAAAAAAATGTTCTGACTAAAGCAAAATAACTGACATAAGACAACTACTCATATTTCTGTAAAAGCTCCTTTATTAACCATTCATGTGAGTAGAAAGATGCATGTTAGGAAATGTGTGTGTGTTTTAGATTTCTTTAAGTGTGTCTTGACCCTTGGGGTTCTCCAGCCAATGAGGGGGCCAGCTGGCTTTGATGCTTGGCCTGTCTTTCAGCATTGCATAATACTCTCCCAGTTTAGGGTAGCGATTGGCACACAACCTACAGTATGAAACAGAAAGTTATTTAATCGTGAAAACCTCAAGAAAAATGCAAACAGAATGTTGTCTTTACTTCTCTGATTTTCTTACCCATATCTGAAAAGCATGGCAACTGTTGGGAAAACAACCACATCCACCAGGGAGAAAGATGGTCCTGCCAGATGAGAGCCTGAACCCAGCTTGAGAGAGAAAAAAATGAAAAATAAAGCATGTCTGAACTTATTGTTGCAGACTGACTGACTGTGTATTGTTGGTTCACACACCTTCTGCAGGTAACTGTCCCAAAGCTTGAGTTCAGTGGTCAGAGCTTCTTTGTTTCTCCTCAAAGCCGAGTCATGCCTCTCATCTTCAGGCACATACCAGTCATAAAAGATAACAGAAGCTGGAAAGAGCAAGAATGTTAAGATTAGACACACACATTCAAGCTTGTCCTTCACAGAAGATTAGATTGAATGCCACTGATTGTTACTAAACCCCAACATTAATCATAGTTAACTTAGTTAACTAACCCTAACCCTGAAATGATGTTTTACTGCATTAGGAATAAGTTTTGGTTCTGAAAAGGAATACGATCAATAAGGTTAATGATTATACCAGAAAAAAACTTAATAAACACAAACACACACACATGCTGCCAGTTGTGTAAATGTGCAAAAATGTGCAGCTATGTTCAAAACATTGCTCAAGCATTTACATTTTTATTAATTAAGTAATTAATTTAATTTACCATTAAATTATGATCTTGTCCATATTTCTTAATGAAGTTGGCATAATTTTCAAAAGTTGATGGTCACTGTAGATTTGAAGAGTCTTTTCCTTTTTTTAACATCATGTATTAATGAAAACAAAGATGACTTTTCAACTCATAACAGCTGAAAGTGTCTTTCGTATTACAGCAAGACGGCCGTGTCTTTTAATCACAGTGTGAAATCTCAAGCTTGGAATCCAACCAGAATGTAAAATTGGAAACATCCAAATTTACTGGCACACTGCAAGTACAGGAGGTCAAAGTCCAGAAGTTACTGTCCTTTGATTAAACTTAAATCATTTAACAATGCAAATAAGAACAAAAGATTTCCAATGACTCCTCTCTCTCAAGTCTTTTTAACTTGTCTTTTTAATACCAAGTCTTGATAATCATTCAGTTTTAAGCTACAACTGCATAGAGATGCATAATGTGGGCAAATGACAGTAATCACTGTGTGAACTGTGACATGTCAATACCATAATCATGGATGTTGTTTTATTTAGATTAAGGTTAACAGTGAAATTATTAATAAAAACTGCACTTAGTTAGCAGAACTGGGAGCAAATCTTACAGGAGTAGACAACCTTAATGTTCCAGCAGGAAGCAGGTGGTTAAAAAAATAAAGTGCAGATTATTGTGTGACCATAGTGAAGTGAAGAAGATGAGAAAAAATTAAAGCAGGACTGTAAAGCTCAAAGCATTGAAAAGGTTTTTTTCTTTTGTGTAACATGTTAAATGGAGTAAATGGCCAGCAAAGCACAGGATCAATGGAACTGGTGGAGTGTGTATTAATGGTGGGAAATTTGGTGGAAATGGTATTAAGAAACCAGTGTTACTCAATTTTAAATTATTAAAATGGGTTGATGACAGAATAATAAAATACAGATGAGTTGTTAACTTACTGAGTTTGTCATAGAACTGGAGACCCTCAAACATGCGCTGGTACACCAGTGCTTGTTCTTTGAGGCTGTCTGGGATCAGTTTGGTTCCCTGAGACTTGAACTGGTTCTGTCAAGCACAGAGGCAGATACATACTTGTTAAAATGTGCAATGTTAAAATTAGTCCTAACAGACGGACCAGCCCCCTCACCTCCAGGTGAAAACAGGCAGCGTAGGATTCATTCAGGATGATGTCTCCATGTTTGAAAGTTGGAATCTGAAAAAACAACAAATAAAATGAGAGACAGAAGCATTAACAGCTAATCTGAGGTATTATGAAAAGCATGCTGGGAGTCACTTAAGACTTATTTAGGCAGGTTTTTAATAAGGTAAGGGCTTGGTCTGATTTTTTTTGTTGTTGTTTTTTGCTATATTTTATGCTTGTTCTTGTCTCCCTTCTGTCTTATTTTTTATCTTGTTTTTTCCTGTATGTGATTGCTTTATTTAACTATTGTAAAGCACTATGTGGCTTTTAACCTGTAAAAAGTGCTATATAAATTAAATGGACTTACGTACTTTATGGTTATCCAACTGTTTTGCTCATTTAACATCCATTTATATGTTATTTTATTTATTTTTTAGAAGAAGTATGATTTTTACCTACTTAATAGTAGTGTGAGCTAACAATGAAAAATGTCATACAAGTCCATTACCAAACAATATCAAGTGTTTATCCACAGAATTAGATCAAACATTTCATGGTTTTATCTTGGCTAAGTTAACATAGTTGTCTGCTTAATTATTTAAAGAAATGCAAAAACTCATGCCCTATGAAATGTAGCATAACAAAACTACCAGCAACTCAAGTTTAGAGATAATATGCGTAAATGTTTATTTAAAAGACAAAATAACCATTTCAAACAATAACTATTTCAGCCTTATTCATAGCAATTTCATAGAAATATTATTAAATCAGATTCTGAACTATTTAATGTCACATTTAGTTAGTTATTTCATTCGTGAGCAAATATTTACAGGTGTGAAACTAAATTGTTTTTTTTTCTGTCCAGAATGGAGCCAATAATTGTCTAGGGAGAAAAAAAAAAGTATTCATGATGTATTTTTGTGTATCATCAACACTATTCATTAGCTTTAGTGTATGTGGTTATGGTTTTTTTACCTGCCCCCTGGGATTTAAATCAAACACTTCCTTTGACTTGTGCTCCATCTTCTCGAAGGAGAGCAGTTTGTGGTTGTAGCCCTGCAGGTTCTTCTCCTCCAGAGCGATCATCACCCTCCAGCAGGGCGGAGAGCCAGAGCCCCACAGCAGAGTCATGCTCTTGGCCATGATTTCAGAGTGGACTTTTACACCTGTGGTAACGATGGCTCAGAGTGCCTGCGGGGCTACACATAAATGTTTTTGGACCAAGTTCAGGCTGTAAAATATCTGGATTGGTGGAACTACGCCCCATCCCCTTTTGTTATCACCAAAGATCAGCGGCAAGTTCAGATAGTTCAAACTCCTCTTAACAAGATAAGTAAGATGATGTGTGCCAAATAACTGGAAAGATAATGTCTGTTGCCTGCTTTTTATTAAGTGCACTTTTAACTTTAGTGAGGATTTATACCTCCACCTGTTCAAATCCACATTCTCAAAACAAAAAAAGAATTAAAATGTAAAGAAAGGAATCTACTTTGCTTTTCTTTTCAGTTTGATCATCCTTCATCTCCTGAGACATACATTCTTAACTCTCAGGAGTTAATCCCCAACTTCTTTATGGCTTTTATCTTGTTTTATAAAGAAATGTATGAAACTTGATGATTAATAAGAAGCATTACTTCAGTGCGTTTGCAGAGGTGAGCTTTGCAACGACAGGTCAAAGACATGCTGTTTGAGCAAATATGTGCAACAACATACAGCATCATTAAATTGAGTTTTCTCACACAGAGGGTGTGGATGGGTAGTTAAGCCTTTAAAGCTGTCCTTTTCTTTTGGAAAATAAAAACATTAATGCTTCTTTAGTTTGTGGCTGACCTTAGGAAACAAGGAAAGTCCAAGCTGTGGCTCATTATGAACAAGGACGAGATAACTCTCTAGTACGGCCTTATTTAAGTGAGATATAAAGCAGAACTTTTTTTTTTATTAGAGGTGACCAACATAAAACACAAAGTTTTGGCCACAGATTCAAAATGAAAGGAAAAATCATGCTGAGGATGCAATATAGTGCTGTGATTTATGCAAGTCATGGTAACAAGGCATAACTGACTTATCTCTGAGCAGGGTAAACCGGTTTTATGCACAAGCCATAAAACACACATCATGACTACCTTTTCTATTGTTAGTGCAAACCTTTATCTCTTACTCTCAGACTTTGACTCATGTGGCCTCATATAACCCTACTATACCAGTTTACAACACAGTATATGCAGAAGACCCACATTTTCACTTCAGAGAAGAACTTAAACTCTGGAAAAGCTGCTGCTGTGATATCATGGCTACAGTAGATCGACGTTAGAGACACAATGAATGAAAAACTGGTCTGCTGCCAGTGTTTGTTACAAACAGCTTCACATAACTTGTGTTAATCAGATACCTCGGTCAAAAATGTGACAGAAACAAATCAGGTTGTGTATTAGTACCTTCCAACTATATAAGTACAGAAAAATCATCCAGCTAAACAAACTGAGCTGAGACTACATTTAAGTTTAGATGAATGCAACTAAAAGAAAACCAGAAGTGCTTTCCCAGATCCAGCTGAAATGCATTTCAGATGTCTTTGAGTGTTTCTTGTCCTTTGGGGTTCTCCAGCCAATGAGGCGGCCAGCTGGCTTTGACGCTGGGCCTCTCCTTCAGCAGAGCGTAATACTCTCCCAGTTTAGGGTAACGCTCTGCAGACAACCTGCGGAACAGACGGACCGTCTTTTTAAACTGAATTATCAATGAATCATCAATTATTTAAATAAAGAAACCTAAAAGAAAGGAGCAAACAGAAGGAAGATGATCTCCTTTTTACCCAAATCTGAAAACAGTGGCAACCGTTGGGAAAACGACCGCATCTGCCAGCGTAAAAGACGATCCCGCCAGGTGGGAGCCAGAGCCCAGCTTGAGAGAAAGAGGAGAAAAATACAGCAACTCTGAATGAATCAAGATGATGAGTTGCTTTGTGTTTGTACTGTTTATTCACACACCTTCTGCAGGTAACCTTCCCAGAGCTGGAGCTCAGTGGTCAGAGCTTCTCTGTTTCTCTTCAGGGCGGAGTCATGCCTCTCACCCTCAGGAACGTACCATTCATAGTAGACCACTGCATCTGGAAGGAAGAAAAAAATGAGTAAATTAAATAATCTATATTTCTAACACCAATCTATGTTATTCAAGACAACTGTTTGGCTGATTATTTGCTGTCCTTTATTTATGTAATGACTGTTTTCAGCAGTGGTCATCTGTTTATAAAAAAAGCAAACTAGCTCAGTTCAAGTTCAATAACATGAAAGGAACATTCTTAAAATTCAATATAACTATTTTTTTATGCTAACTTTAATAAAAATAAACATTAACAGGCTAAATTAAATCTTGAGTTTGACTAAGTCCATCTGAACAAAACAGTTTACCTCAAACTGTCTGGTTTTCAGCTTAAAAACAGACATTTTTTACTATTTTGCATCCGATAACGTTCACCTTCATAGCTTTAAATTAAGGAAATAAATAACTGAACTGAAAACACTGGATTAAACAATAACCCTGCCGTCATGGCAGCAACGGTAGCAAACCACCATCATGTTTCCGTCATACTTAGTTTTTCGTAGAATGTGAGCCCCTCGAACATGCGCTGGTACATCAGTGCTTGTTCTTCTGCCTTTTCTGGGATCAGCTTGTTTCCCTGAGACTTGAACTGGCTCTAAAGACAGACATACGAAGCTGTGACAACTGGGTAAAAAGAAGTGAAAATTAAAATTGAAGGACTACATCCCTCACCTCCAGGTAAAAGCAAGCCGCATAGGATTCGTTCACAATGTTGTTTCCATGTTTGAAGGACGGAAGCTGAAAAAACAAATAAAAGGATATAAAACCAGCAAGATTGTGCTATGTCACAATGGTTCCACTGGTTTTTTGCATACTAATGAAAATCTACTACTCATGGTTGTATTTAAGAAAAACAAACAGACCACCAGAATAAACCGACTCTCACATCATACTAGAGAAATAGTTCAAAGTTAAACTTTGCCTCCGTTCTCTGACTATGGCTCTATGTGAGATCTCTTTTACACAAAACATTTTTTAATGATCTGATCTTAGATAATAGATTAGTTTGCATGTTTTTAATTGAGACGTGGCACAGCACAGACTATTATTAGGAAACATGAGGAACTGTTTTAAAAACTAAGATGAATTTATTTGAATCCATCTGAACCTCAGTTATTTTTTATTCTAATTTAAATTACATGTATCACATCAGAAACACAACAAAGACAGGGTACTTTCATCTCAGGAATTTTGCAAGAGTGCGATGGTTCCTCTCAGGCCAAAGCAAAGACACCAGTTCATGCTTTTATCACGTCTAGATTATATTAGATGTAATGCTTTTCTTTCTGGTCTTCCTAAAAAAAAAAATCTATAAATCTGTTACAGCGTTTAGCGTTTCAGATACTCTTCTGCTGGCGAACACCTGAAAGAGAGTTTTTATTACTCCAACTTCAAAATATCTGCACTGGCTTCCTGTGTGCTTCCAGTTTGATTTTAAAATACTTTTATTAGTTTTTAAAGCCCAAAAAGTTTGCAGTCCTATGTATTTATCAGACTTGCTTTTAGTTTGTGAGCCCTCAGGTCACTGCGGCTGTTCGCTTGCTTATTTCTAAAATACTTGGAGAAGTATCTTTTACTTTTTTTATTCCTCACAACAAAAAACTACAGGTACTCAACACATTTTCATTCTTTGCACTATTAATTAACTTGTTTGAATATTTAATCCATGTCTTTCACGCCTTTATCAATTCCATTCTTTTAATGTCGTATTTTATTTTATCTTGAGTTGATTTTGTTTTTAATTTGTATTTCAGCTTAACATCTTTTATTTAGACGTCCAGTGTTTTACTTTCCCTAATGTGTTCAGTGAGTTAGGACGGCGCTTTTAGAGAACATGGCTTGTTTGTGCGTGCGTGTGTTTATACTGTGTATGTATGTATGTATGTATGTATGTATGTATGTATGTCGTGTATGTGTGGTTTCATTATCATGAAATAATAACAGGTGCTCAGCTCGTCTTGCAGCCTGTTGTATTTTAACTGCGAAGCTGAAGCCACGTCTACTTGGTTCACTTTCAATTTACAGATCACGTGACAAAGGCGGCCGCAGTGAAAGCTAACGATCCGTTAGCAAATTAAATAAAACCTTACCGATTTGTTAAAAGGCTTACGTGAGGTTCAAACACTGGGGAGTTAATTTGACATTGTTGATTTTGAGAAAATATCTTTTTTTTTTTTTATCTTTTTTTTCTTTTTTGCCTGGATTTTGGTTGCAGATGTGCATTAACCAGGTCAAAGAAACGATATACCCGTCACATAATTTGAGAAAGCGGATAGAAGTCTGCTGCTTAAGTCTGCTCCATACCTGCCCCCTGGGATTTATATCTAACACTTCTTGAGACTTGTGCTCCATTTTCTCGAAGGAGAGCAGTTTGTGGTTGTAGCCCTGCAGGTTCTTCTCCTCCAGCACGATCATCACCCTCCAGCAGGGAGGAGAGCCGGAGCCCCACAGAAAAGTCATGTCCTTGGCCATGGTTTTAGATTTAACTGGTTCTAAAACTCAACGCTTCGTCTGCAGCTCAACACAACACAGGACGGACTGTGTGCAGGGCAGATATCTCCGGTTCATGGAGCTCTCAAGATGTCTTCAAAGCGCACACTGCCACCTACTGGCTGGGAAAGAAAACTACATTTGTAGGTTTTCATGTCAATCTCTTGGCTTCTTCTTCACTGGGAAAATAAATAAATTAATTAAACTTGCATCAAGAAGAGAACGCTACTATACATTACATATCTATTGATTGTGTAATTGTCTGTAATAAAGACTGATGACATTATTGTCTGATGTTGGTTATTTCCAGCATCATCCTCATGCCACACTACAAAATTTAATTTGCATCAATTTCTTGGGTTTGATACCACTGAAAAATAGGGTAATCATAATAAAAAAAAAATCAAAACTCTTACTGACAGAAAGCTGAGATAAACTGATTTGAACTCAAAGGAACACAATGAGAAAAAATGTCTCAGTTATGCACCAAGTTAGATACAATAGCCTCATTAGAGATATTACATTCATGGCAAACATTTCCTCTATAATTCCCACTTTTTTCAGTGCTCCTTAGCATCACTTAAATCTTCTATAATACATATAATTTATCAATTGTCACTTAACTGAAGAGTAATAGTTTACCACATCTCCCCTTCTGACTGAAACTTGTCCTTTCCTTATAAAAAATGGAGCATAAAGAAAAAAGGGACGGGTCCAGAGAAGACCAGACTTTCCTTTCCTCTGCCACTCCTTCCAGCTTTTTTAGGGAAATACTAAAGTGTTCCCAAACAAACTGAGAGACATTGTCCCTCCAGCCTGTCCTGGGTCTTCCCAGGGACCTCCTCCCAATGGGACCAGGTGACATCCTAACCAGATGCCTGAGCCACCTCATCTTGTTCCTTTTGATTAAGATTTTTAAATCTTTAGTTAATTATTTGGAAAAGTTAAAATATTCATGTAAAGTCTGAGAAATGGCAATATGGATCAATAACTGATCAAATTAATAATTCTTAATTTGCCTACATTGTAAAATCATTTTCAGTTATTGTGTAAGTGCTGAAGGAAACTCACAAGTTGAGAAAAAAGTCAGGCAGAGAGTCGGTATTGATCTCATTAGCATCTTATACTGATCATCATTATAATGTCTTAATCAACAACCAGTGAAATGCAGACTATGAGTGTTTATCACGATTAGACAGAAAGTACATTAACCTTTGTAACCACCTAATATGTGTGTCTGACACTGAAGAGGGCACGTAGTCATCATTTTCTACAGTTATCTTGCCTGTAATGACTTGACATCTGTGTTTGTGTCAGTTTGTGAAGAGAAACATCTGCAGCTTCCAGAGGATTTCCTAATCCATGCTCATCTCTGCTTCTGTGTCTTAGTTGTGTCTTGATTATCATCTTTTTACGAGGCATCACCATAAAAACAAAAAAATGCTTGACAGGAAGGCTAACTTTAATCCATCAAAAATCATCAGTTTCTTTAATAAATTGTTTAAGGTCAATTGCATGTGAGAAGAAATCCAGATGTTTGCTATGGAAAATGTTGGGTTTTCCTATTTAAAGTGGCCTGAGATGACTTTTTTAATTGTGAATAGGAGCGATGCGAATAAAACTGAATTAACTTTTAAATGAACCAGCTGCTGTGGTAGTTCTAAAATATTGAGAGAGAAAGCCAAGATCTAAAAGTCAGGAGGAATATATATCTAAAAATAAAAACTGCAGCAGGCTGACCTTGATGAAGACAAAGTCAACCAATACGTGCTGAAAGTTTGGTGGTCTTTGGTCATGGACCTACCTGTCTTATTTCTTGCAGACTACCAGGCCAGTTGAAGGCAATCGTTGAGTTAAAGGTGTGGGTATTTATACACAGCTAAGATTTTGTTTTACACACAATTCTTGCAATGTTTGACTATAAAAGTGTCCAAAAACTGTAATTCTTAGTGTTATGGCTACACTTTGATTTATTCCCCACAGGCTGTGGATTAATTATGATTCATTTACATTTTGTTTTCCTCCTTTGGAGAGAACTTTTAACCCTCCTAAGCTGATGCGACCCCACAGCTGAGTCCTAAGTCACGATATATGTTATATGTTGGATATAATTTATCATTACATTTTGTGAGGTTTTGATACCACAGTGGAAACAGAAATTACCACCACCTTGAGAATAGAAAGCACTATAAAGTCTGCCCAATAATTTCCCATCATCACAGCTTCACTGCATAAATTAAACAAATGTAATTTATTTGTTGCTCCCAAAAGCCACCTGGAAAAAGCTGACATCAGAAATTAAGAATAGCATTTTTTAAATGTGTTTCAAAAACATTTTTATTAACCTTACAATTTCATAAAGTTGAATGCGTAAAATAAAAAGATGAAAGGAATGATTTTTGTTCTTCAGAGGTCTTTCAGGACATCATAACCCTGTGGGCTGGCCATCCAGTGTGAGGGCCAGCTGGATTTAATGCTGGGTCTGTCTTTCAGCAGACTGTAATATTTGGCCAGTTTGGGGTAACGTCCCACAGAAAGCCTATAAAAAGAAAACACAAAGTCTCTGGTCACTCTAACAACAAACTGGCCTCAGTCTTTAAGCTAGCACTGAACAAAGCCACCTACCCGAAACGAAACGCATAAGCAATGTTTGGAAAGACAACCACATCGGCTAAAGAGAAGGCACCCGCCAGGTATGAGCCTGCAGCCACCTGCATGCAGAGAACACAAACAAGAGTCATTGCTGTCAAACGTGTGAGTCTCTGGAGTATCTGTGTACGGCTTGTACTCATACCATCTGCAGGTAGTTTTCCCAGAGTTTGAGTTCAGCGACCAGATTCTCTTTGTTCCTCTTCACCGCAGAGTCATGTCGCTCTTCTTCAGGGACAAACCACTCATAGTAGATAACTAAATCTAAGACAGAATACCCAAAGTTAACATCTCCATCCTGACATTTTTCATCCTGCACTTGTAATTATGTAAGTACACGTGCATAACTTACTAAGTTTTTCTGTGAGGGTGAGACCCTCCATCATGCGTTGGTACATCACAGCTTGCTCTGCAGGAGTGTCAGGAATCAGCTTGGTGCCCTGAGATTTAAACTGATTCTATCACCACCGCAGAAACAAAGAAAGAGATCAGACTTTTCTTCGTAAGTCAAGTAATATTAGTAATATTAATATTCATTACCCTCCACATTTACGTAGGTTTACCTCAAGGTATAAACATGCTGCACTGGACTCATTCACTATGTTGTCCCCATGTTTGAAGGTGGGCAGCTGGCAAACAGACATCAATCAGACAAGATGGTGGTATTACCAAAATAAGACATCAAGTTTATCATGACATGGTGAGGATCATTGGAAAACATGTGTAGCAACACATTTTCCCTCACAGATATTTATGAAAAGGCCTTCTCTATTAACCCTCTAAGGCTCGACCCATGAAAAAATGGTAAGAAAAGTCCAACTTTTTTAATAAGAGGTCTTTATTTGGCCCTTTAACAAAATGTAACAAAAAAATTAACATTTTTTGGGGGGTTATCTACCATTTATTACCATGTGATAGTTTAAAAATATTATAATGTGGTTTTCTGCTTCTAGGTATCTATTAAGGGACAGAAAACAAGTATCAGATTGTGTTCAACAGGATTTTGAGCAAAGTTTACACCATAAATTTAAGCAAAATGTCGCAGAAACTGTATGTGACAAATATGTCACCTTGGACTCTTATAGGTTAAGGTCACACTGCAGGGTCATGGCATGCAATGTGTTCACATGTTCTCAACACCCTTTAAAATCTTATAACAAAGAGAACAAATTGACAATTACATTTAGGTTTTATTTAATCCATATGTGATGGAGGAATTACAGTTTTTGGGTGTTTGGTTTGTCTCCTGGGTCACTTCAGAGTTCCAGTCTGCAGTAACGGGTTTTAACATCTTTGTTCATTTGCACTCATGACTTGCTACAAAAGTCAGAGGGATTAATCCCGACTGCTAAAGTCTGCACAGACAGACAGACAAGGGAAATGAAAGTGTTGGAGAATAAAATTGTCATCAAGTATTTTGCTGTTTGATATGTGAGCTTGGTTGTTGTGTGTGCTCACACTAGTAAACTCAGACATGATTCACAACGTTTTGATTCCCTCTGATATAAATCAAGTCTTTTTTGAAAAACTACACACGACACCCCAAACCTTTTTGTGCATTAGTGTAGATTATTTTAATTTTTGTTTCCATTTACATTTTCTGTATCACCTTCTGTAATATGATTCAAAACCAGGCATGAAACCTGTTTCCCTGCCTCTGTTTAAATAAATGCAACAAGTTGTACTTTATTAAATGTAAAATAAAAAGTCTAAGCTGAAGGTGAGTTTGACGTTGTCACTGTAGCTGTATTTAACCAAAAGAGTGGTTTACGCAGCCTGTTTGTTTTAACAAGTATAATGAGTAGAATGTGCAGCTGATTTGACAAACAACTGTCAGCCTGATGGTTAAATCATGATCTATGGTGGCGCATTTTGCATGCATCCTTCAGTTACCTGTCCCCTTGGGTTGATTTCCAAGACTTCCTGAGATTTATGCTCGTCTTTCTCAAAGGACAGCAGTTTGTGTTTGTAACCCTGCAGCATCTTTTCTTCTAAGGTGATCATAACACGCCAGCAGGGAGGGGATCCAGACCCCCACAGCAGACTCATTGACTTAGCCATGGATGCAGTTATTGCAGGCTCAAACCGGGCAGCTAAGTCAATTAAATATCTCCAGTAGTATCACAACAATCGCATAAGCACTGTAAGATGAGACATAGCTGTGCAGTTTATGGCATCCCAGCAATCCAAAGGTTGCTCAGTAGAGCCGCGCCCCTGTGTTAAAGTACAACTTTTTTTTAATGTCTCTCTCTTTTTTTTTTTTTTGCATAATGTGCAAACGCAGCAGTGATTGTGTTGTCACTATGGTTTCCGGTTCATCCCAGAAATGACCAACGTTTTTTAAAACAAACAAACAAAAAAAAAAAAAAAAAAAAAAAAAAAAATACAAAGATAATTGCATCTTTCTTTAAGCCTTTTAATTAAAATTCACAGAAAAAACTCTCAGACTATAATACAAGTTTCTACAAAAATAATACACAACTCCACTAAACATGCACACTGTAGAACAAGATTTTGTACCTGGCAGCTGACGAGGGCATTTACACATTTTATGCAGAGTTCTCTACATGTCCTTCAAGATAGATTTTTACATTTATTTTTTTAAAAAAAGTCCATAACTTTTTGTCTTTTTACACTTTACAAAAAGTTCCTCTGAGATAAAAACTTCCTCCTATTTCTGTGATTTCAATCAGTCGTTCATTTTTATGCAAGTCATGGTAACAAGGCATAACTGACTTATCTCTGAGCAGGGTAAACCGGTTTTATGCACAAGCCATAAAACACACATCATGACTACCTTTTCTACTGTTAGTGCAAACCTTTATCTCTTACTCTCAGACTTTGACTCATGTGGCCTCATATAACCCTACTATACCAGTTTACAACACAGTATATGCAGAAGACCCACATTTTCACTTCAGAGAAGAACTTAAACTCTGGAAAAGCTGCTGCTGTGATATCATGGCTACAGTAGATTGACGTTAGAGACACAATGAATGAAAAACTGGTCTGCTGCCAGTGTTTGTTACAAACAGCTTCACATAACTTGTGTTAATCAGATACCTCGGTCAAAAATGTGACAGAAACAAATCAGGTTGTGTATTAGTACCTTCCAACTATATAAGTACAGAAAAATCATCCAGCTAAACAAACTGAGCTGAGACTACATTTAAGTTTAGATGAATGCAACTAAAAGAAAACCAGAAGTGCTTTCCCAGATCCAGCTGAAATGCATTTCAGATGTCTTTGAGTGTTTCTTGTCCTTTGGGGTTCTCCAGCCAATGAGGCGGCCAGCTGGCTTTGACGCTGGGCCTCTCCTTCAGCAGAGCGTAATACTCTCCCAGTTTAGGGTAACGCTCTGCAGACAACCTGCGGAACAGACGGACCGTCTTTTTAAACTGAATTATCAATGAATCATCAATTATTTAAATAAAGAAACCTAAAAGAAAGGAGCAAACAGAAGGAAGATGATCTCCTTTTTACCCAAATCTGAAAACAGTGGCAACCGTTGGGAAAACGACCGCATCTGCCAGCGTAAAAGACGATCCCGCCAGGTGGGAGCCAGAGCCCAGCTTGAGAGAAAGAGGAGAAAAATACAGCAACTCTGAATGAATCAAGATGATGAGTTGCTTTGTGTTTGTACTGTTTATTCACACACCTTCTGCAGGTAACCTTCCCAGAGCTGGAGCTCAGTGGTCAGAGCTTCTCTGTTTCTCTTCAGGGCGGAGTCATGCCTCTCACCCTCAGGAACGTACCATTCATAGTAGACCACTGCATCTGGAAGGAAGAAAAAAATGAGTAAATTAAATAATCTATATTTCTAACACCAATCTATGTTATTCAAGACAACTGTTTGGCTGATTATTTGCTGTCCTTTATTTACGTAATGACTGTTTTCAGCAGTGGTCATCTGTTTATAAAAAAAGCAAACTAGCTCAGTTCAAGTTCAATAACATGAAAGGAACATTCTTAAAATTCAATATAACTATTTTTTTATGCTAACTTTAATAAAAATAAACATTAACAGGCTAAATTAAATCTTGAGTTTGACTAAGTCCATCTGAACAAAACAGTTTACCTCAAACTGTCTGGTTTTCAGCTTAAAAACAGACATTTTTTACTATTTTGCATCCGATAACGTTCACCTTCATAGCTTTAAATTAAGGAAATAAATAACTGAACTGAAAACACTGGATTAAACAATAACCCTGCCGTCATGGCAGCAACGGTAGCAAACCACCATCATGTTTCCGTCATACTTAGTTTTTCGTAGAATGTGAGCCCCTCGAACATGCGCTGGTACATCAGTGCTTGTTCTTCTGCCTTTTCTGGGATCAGCTTGTTTCCCTGAGACTTGAACTGGCTCTAAAGACAGACATACGAAGCTGTGACAACTGGGTAAAAAGAAGTGAAAATTAAAATTGAAGGACTACATCCCTCACCTCCAGGTAAAAGCAAGCCGCATAGGATTCGTTCACAATGTTGTTTCCATGTTTGAAGGACGGAAGCTGAAAAAACAAATAAAAGGATATAAAACCAGCAAGATTGTGCTATGTCACAATGGTTCCACTGGTTTTTTGCATACTAATGAAAATCTACTACTCATGGTTGTATTTAAGAAAAACAAACAGACCACCAGAATAAACCAACTCTCACATCATACTAGAAAAATAGTTCAAAGTTAAACTTTGCCTCCGTTCTCTGACTATGGCTCTATGTGAGATCTCTTTTACACAAAACATTTTTTTAATGATCTGATCTTAGACAATAGATTAGTTTGCATGTTTTTAATTGAGACGTGGCACATGTCGTGGGAAACATGAAGAACTGTTTTAGAAACTATTTGAATCCATCTGAACCTCAGTTATCTTTTATTCTAATTTAAATTACATGTATCATATCAGAAACACAAAGACAGGGTGCTTTCATCTCAGGAATTTTGCAAGAGTGCGATGGTTCCTCTCTCAGGCCAAAGCAGAGACACCAGTTCATGCTTTTATCACGTGTAGATTATATTCTTGTAATGCTTTTCTTTTTGGTCTTCTTAAAAAAATCTATAAATATGTTACAGCGTTTAGCGTTTCAGATGCTCGTCTGCTGACGAACACCAGAAAGAGAGTTTTTATTACTCCAGCTTTAAAATATCTGCACTGGCTTCCTGTGTGCTTCCAATTTGATTTTAAAATACTTTTATTAGTTTTTAAAGATCCAAAAGGTAGCAGTCCTATGCATTTATCAGACTTGCTTTTAGTTTGTGAGCCCTCAGGTCACTGCGGGCTGTTCTCTTGGTTATTTCTAAAATACTTGGAGAAGTATCTTTTACTTTTTTTGGTCCTCACAACAGAAAACTACAGGTACTCAACACATTTTCATTCTTTGCACTAATAAACTTGTTTTAATATTTAATCCATGTCGTTCACGCCTTTTTCTTATGAATTCCATTCTTTTAATGTCGTATTTTAATTTATCTTGATTTGATTTTGTTTTTAATTTGTATTTCACCTTAACATCTTTTATTTAGACGTCCAGTGTTTTACTTTCCCTAATGTGTTCAGTGAGTTAGGACGGCGCTTTTAGAGAACATGGCTTGTTTGTGCGTGCGTGTGTTTATACTGTGTATGTATGTATGTATGTATGTATGTCGTGTATGTGTGGTTTCATTATCATGAAATAATAACAGGTGCTCAGCTCGTCTTGCAGCCTGTTGTATTTTAACTGCGAAGCTGAAGCCACGTCTACTTGGTTCACTTTCAATTTACAGATCACGTGACAAAGGCGGCCGCAGTGAAAGCTAACGATCCGTTAGCAAATTAAATAAAACCTTACCGATTTGTTAAAAGGCTTACGTGAGGTTCAAACACTGGGGGGTTAATTTGACATTGTTGATTTTGAGAAAATATCTTTTTTTTTTTTCTTTTTTGCCTGGATTTTGGTTGCAGATGTGCATTAACCAGGTCAAAGAAACGATATACCCGTCAGATAATTTGAGAAAGCGGATAGAAGTCTGCTGCTGAAGTCTGCTCCATACCTGCCCCCTGGGATTTATATCTAACACTTCTTGAGACTTGTGCTCCATTTTCTCGAAGGAGAGCAGTTTGTGGTTGTAGCCCTGCAGGTTCTTCTCCTCCAGCACGATCATCACCCTCCAGCAGGGAGGAGAGCCGGAGCCCCACAGAAAAGTCATGTCCTTGGCCATGGTTTTAGATTTAACTGGTTCTAAAACTCAACGCTTCGTCTGCAGCTCAACACAACACAGGACGGACTGTGTGCAGGGCAGATATCCCCGGTTCATGGAGCTCTCAAAATGTCTTCAAAGCGCACACTGCCACCTACTGGCTGGGAAAGAAAACTACATTTGTAGGTTTTCATGTCAATCTCTTGGCTTCTTCTTCACTGGGAAAATAAATAAATTAATTAAACTTGCATCAAGAAGAGAACGCTACTATACATTACATATCTATTGATTGTGTAATTGTCTGTAATAAAGACTGATGACATTATTGTCTGATGTTGGTTATTTCCAGCATCATCCTTATGCCACACTACAAAATTTAATTTGCATCAATTTCTTGGGTTTGATACCACTGAAAAATAGGGTAATCATAATTTTAAAAAAAAATCTAAACTCTTACTGACAGAAAGCTGAGATAAACTGATTTGAACTCAAAGGAACACAATGAGAAAAAATGTCTCAGTTATGCACCAAGTTAGATACAATAGCCTCATTAGAGATATTACATTCATGGCAAACATTTCCTCTATAATTCCCACTTTTTTCAGTGCTCCTTAGCATCACTTAAATCTTCTATAATACATATAATTTATCAATTGTCACTTAACTGAAGAGTAATAGTTTACCACATCTCCCCTTCTGACTGAAACTTGTCCTTTCTTTATAAAAAATGGAGCATAAAGAAAAAAAGGGACAGGTCCAGAGAAGACCAGACTTTCCTTTCCTCTGCCACTCCTTCCAGCTTTTTTAGGGAAATACTAAAGTGTTCCCAAACAAACTGAGAGACATTGTCCCTCCAGCCTGTCCTGGGTCTTCTCAGGGACCTCCTCCCAATGGGACCAGGTGACATCCTAACCAGATGCCTGAGCCACCTCATCTTGTTCCTTTTGATTAAGATTTTTAAATCTTTAGTTAATTATCTGGAAAAGTTAAAATATTCATGTAAAGTCTGAGAAATGGCAATATGGATCAATAACTGATCAAATTAATAATTCTTAATTTGCCTACATTGTAAAATCATTTTCAGTTATTGTGTAAGTGCTGAAGGAAACTCACAAGTTGAGAAAAAAGTCAGGCAGAGAGTCGGTATTGATCTCATTAGCATCTTATACTGATCATCATTATAATGTCTTAATCAACAACCAGTGAAATGCAGACTATGAGTGTTTATCACGATTAGACAGAAAGTACATTAACCTTTGTAACCACCTAATATGTGTGTCTGACACTGAAGAGGGCACGTAGTTATCATTTTCTACAGTTCTCTTGCCAGTAATGACTTGACATCTGTGTTTGTGTCAGTTTGTGAAGAGAAACATCTGCAGCTTCCAGAGGATTTCCTAATCCATGCTCATCTCTGCTTCTGTGTCTTAGTTGTGTCTTGATTATCATCTTTTTACGAGGCATCACCATAAAAACAAAAAAATGTTTGACAGGAAGGCTAACTTTAATCCATCAAAAATCATCAGCTTCTTTAATAAATTGTTTAAGGTCAATTGCATGTGAGAAGAAATCCAGATGTTTGCTATGGAAAATGTTGGGTTTTCCTATTTAAAGTGGCCTGAGATGACTTTTTTAATTGTGAATAGGAGCGATGCGAATAAAACTGAATTAACTTTTAAATGAACCAGCTGCTGTGGTAGTTCTAAAATATTGAGAGAGAAAGCCAAGATCTAAAAGTCAGGAGGAATATATATCTAAAAATAAAAACTGCAGCAGGCTGACCTTGATGAAGACAAAGTCAACCAATACGTGCTGAAAGTTTGGTGGTCTTTGGTCATGGACCTACCTGTCTTATTTCTTGCAGACTACCAGGCCAGTTGAAGGCAATCGTTGAGTTAAAGGTGTGGGTATTTATACACAGCTAAGATTTTGTTTTACACACAATTCTTGCAATGTTTGACTATAAAAGTGTCCAAAAACTGTAATTCTTAGTGTTATGGCTACACTTTGATTTATTCCCCACAGGCTGTGGATTAATTATGATTCATTTACATTTTGTTTTCCTCCTTTGGAGAGAACTTTTAACCCTCCTAAGCTGATGCGACCCCACAGCTGAGTCCTAAGTCACGATATATGTTATATGTTGGATATAATTTATCATTACATTTTGTGAGGTTTTGATACCACAGTGGAAACAGAAATTACCACCACCTTGAGAATAGAAAGCACTATAAAGTCTGCCCAATAATTTCCCATCATCACAGCTTCACTGCATAAATTAAACAAATGTAATTTATTTGTTGCTCCCAAAAGCCACCTGGAAAAAGCTGACATCAGAAATTAAGAATAGCATTTTTTAAATGTGTTTCAAAAACATTTTTATTAACCTTACAATTTCATAAAGTTGAATGCGTAAAATAAAAAGATGAAAGGAATGATTTTTGTTCTTCAGAGGTCTTTCAGGACATCATAACCCTGTGGGCTGGCCATCCAGTGTGAGGGCCAGCTGGATTTAATGCTGGGTCTGTCTTTCAGCAGACTGTAATATTTGGCCAGTTTGGGGTAACGTCCCACAGAAAGCCTATAAAAAGAAAACACAAAGTCTCTGGTCACTCTAACAACAAACTGGCCTCAGTCTTTAAGCTAGCACTGAACAAAGCCACCTACCCGAAACGAAACGCATAAGCAATGTTTGGAAAGACAACCACATCGGCTAAAGAGAAGGCACCCGCCAGGTATGAGCCTGCAGCCACCTGCATGCAGAGAACACAAACAAGAGTCATTGCTGTCAAACGTGTGAGTCTCTGGAGTATCTGTGTACGGCTTGTACTCATACCATCTGCAGGTAGTTTTCCCAGAGTTTGAGTTCAGCGACCAGATTCTCTTTGTTCCTCTTCACCGCAGAGTCATGTCGCTCTTCTTCAGGGACAAACCACTCATAGTAGATAACTAAATCTAAGACAGAATACCCAAAGTTAACATCTCCATCCTGACATTTTTCATCCTGCACTTGTAATTATGTAAGTACACGTGCATAACTTACTAAGTTTTTCTGTGAGGGTGAGACCCTCCATCATGCGTTGGTACATCACAGCTTGCTCTGCAGGAGTGTCAGGAATCAGCTTGGTGCCCTGAGATTTAAACTGATTCTATCACCACCGCAGAAACAAAGAAAGAGATCAGACTTTTCTTCGTAAGTCAAGTAATATTAGTAATATTAATATTCATTACCCTCCACATTTACGTAGGTTTACCTCAAGGTATAAACATGCTGCACTGGACTCATTCACTATGTTGTCCCCATGTTTGAAGGTAGGCAGCTGGCAAACAGACATCAATCAGACAAGATGGTGGTATTATCAAAAAAAAGACATCAAGTTTATCATAACATGGTGAGGATCATTGGAAAACATGTGTAGCGACACATTTTCCCTCACAGATATTTATGAAAAGGCCTTCTCTATTAACCCTCTAAGGCTCGACCCATGAAAAAATGGTAAGAAAAGTCCAACTTTTTTAATAAGAGGTCTTTATTTGGCCCTTTAACAAAATGTAACAAAAAAATTAACATTTTTTGGGGGGTTATCTACCATTTATTACCATGTGATAGTTTAAAAAATATTATAATGTGGTTTTCTGCTTCTAGGTATCTATTAAGGGACAGAAAACAAGTATCAGATTGTGTTCAACAGGATTTTGAGCAAAGTTTACACCATAAATTTAAGCAAAATGTCGCAGAAACTGTATGTGACAAATATGTCACCTTGGACTCTTATAGGTTAAGGTCACACTGCAGGGTCATGGCATGCAATGTGTTCACATGTTCTCAACACCCTTTAAAATCTTATAACAAAGAGAACAAATTGACAAATACATTTAGGTTTTATTTAATCCATATGTGATGGAGGAATTACAGTTTTTGGGTGTTTGGTTTGTCTCCTGGGTCACTTCAGAGTTCCAGTCTGCAGTAACGGGTTTTAACATCTTTGTTCATTTGCACTCATGACTTGCTACAAAAGTCAGAGGGATTAATCCCGACTGCTAAAGTCTGCACAGACAGACAGACAAGGGAAATGAAAGTGTTGGAGAATAAAATTGTCATCAAGTATTTTGCTGTTTGATATGTGAGCTTGGTTGTTGTGTGTGCTCACACTAGTAAACTCAGACATGATTCACAACGTTTTGATTCCCTCTGGTATAAATCAAGTCTTTTTTGAAAAACTACACACAACGACACCCCAAACCTTTTTGTGCATTAGTGTAGATTATTTTAATTTTTGTTTCCATTTACATTTTCTGTATCACCTTCTGTAATATGATTCAAAACTAGGCATGAAACCCAGTTAAATATCTAATTTAATGTTTTAAGTTTCTCTGCCTCTGTTTAAATAAATGCAACAAGTTGTACTTTATTAAATGTAAAATAAAAAGTCTAAGCTGAAGGTGAGTTTTACGTTGTCACTGTAGCTGTATTTAACCAAAAGAGTGGTTTACGCAGCCTGTTTGTTTTAACAAGTATAATGAGTAGAATGTGCAGCTGATTTGACAAACAACTGTCAGCCTGATGGTTAAATCATGATCTATGGTGGCGCATTTTGCATGCATCCTTCAGTTACCTGTCCCCTTGGGTTGATTTCCAAGACTTCCTGAGATTTATGCTCGTCTTTCTCAAAGGACAGCAGTTTGTGTTTGTAACCCTGCAGCTTCTTTTCTTCTAAGGTGATCATAACACGCCAGCAGGGAGGGGATCCAGACCCCCACAGCAGACTCATTGACTTAGCCATGGATGCAGTTATTGCAGGCTCAAACCGGGCAGCTAAGTCAATGAAATATCTCCAGTAGTATCACAACAATCGCATAAGCACTGTAAGATGAGACATAGCTGTGCAGTTTATGGCATCCCAGCAATACAAAGGTTGCTCAGTAGAGCCGCGCCCCTGTGTTAAAGTACTACTTTTTTTAACGTCTCTCTCTTTTTTTTTTTTTTTGCATAATGTGCAAACGCAGCAGTGATTGTGTTGTCACTATGGTTTCCGGTTCATCCCAGAAATGACCAACGTTTTTTAAAACAAACAAACAAAAAAAAAAAAAAAAAAAAAAAAAATACAAAGATAATTGCATCTTTCTTTAAGCCTTTTAATTAAAATTCACAGAAAAAACTCTCAGACTATAATACAAGTTTCTACAAAAATAATACACAACTCCACTAAACATGCACACTGTAGAACAAGATTTTGTACCTGGCAGCTGACGAGGGCATTTACACATTTTATGCAGAGTTCTCTACATGTCCTTCAAGATAGATTTTTACATTTATTTTTTTAAAAAAAGTCCATAACTTTTTGTCTTTTTACACTTTACAAAAAGTTCCTCTGAGATAAAAACTTCCTCCTATTTCTGTGATTTCAATCAGTCGTTCATTTAGTAAAAGACTATAAATGTCAGTTAAGGTGCGAGATGTCTGAGCTTTGTAAATAAATACTGAGAAAGTTCATCGTTGCAGCTCTGATGCTTGCTAGAAATGCACCCGGCGATGTGACAATTTGCAAGATGGGATTTTTAGGGCAAGGAGAGCAATTGTTTAAAAAAAAAAAAAAAAAGGTACCGCATTGTCCCTTTTAAATGAAAGGCACTCAACAAACTGAAAACCTTTCACTTCCCTACAACACACGTAGCTTTTCGAATGTGCAACTGCAAAAGCAAACTGTTATGTTTTCATATGATGCTTACTGCTGTAAGCATCTTGGTCAGGGGTGATGGTGGTTGCTTGAGATCCTCAAACTAAAATTCCTCTTTAGCCCTTTTGAACAACAAAAAAATTCACAGCTTAATAAAGCAAAAATTATCCCTTTGGATTCATTTAAAATGTGTTTGGATAAATAAAAAAATGTTTGATTTAGAGGCTTCAAGACACATTCTTTCTTGACTTTTTCTGTTTCCCCTGGAAGATTTTCTTGCTTAAACACAAAAGAAAACAGATTTAAAAAAAAGGACCAGTATGTTGGCGGCATCTTTTACTCTGAAACGTCAGTCAAGATTAGCAGCTGGCAAGAAAAAGAAAAAAAACAAAACAAAATAAAAAAGCCTGAAGAGGTTTGTGGCTAGTGGACTACATCTCTAGAAGTGTGGCAAAGGCTGACAGAAGATGTCGCGCTGACATTTCCGGGTGAGCTTCCAGAGCAGTGACGACAGGTGCGAGGCGGATGATCACATCTATGTGTCTGGAGAATCTGTTAGCCCTAAAGCGAGAGCTTCTTCTGGTGTCAGGCCATTTTTCAGAGTCCGCCTCACTGCGAGAAACAAGAGAGGATAAAGAGAGTTATCACATGATCGCGTGCTGCCACTCTGTATTTCATACTATTTACTATACATGTCATAAACTTAATGTGTGAAGTTAATGTCATGCATAAAATTTTAGGTAATTGGGTTTACTTCTACAGCTTATTTTAAGGATCCTGTGAGCACAAGCTCTGTCTTAAACATGTATGCAGGGATTCTACATGCTATTAGGATGACGTCTTCATGGGAATACTGAGATTAGCCTCGATGCATTTTTACTTGACCTACTGTAAAAAAAAAAAAAAAAAAAAAGAACAACAAATATGTCCACTGACATAAAAAGTAAAAAGAAACAAACAAAAAAACATTTTTTAATCTAAGTTCCAAGATTATGCCAAGACTTTATTAAAACAGCAAAGTGACTTAACCACTGACTGACTCCATCAAATGCACACACAGCTGATTATCTTAAAATAAGAATTGGATCAGATTTAACAGGGAAGCAGATTTATATTTTTATATTTGCAACTTAGCCTGAAGCTAAATGTGTCCTCTCAGTACAGAACTGTAGTTTTCTATCTGTAGGAATCTGAGAGGAGGTAGAGCATCCGGGTCAGTAATCCAGTCCATAATATAGCTCAGCATAATTCAATTTCTCTAAGTAAGATCCCTTTTTTTGTCCTGTTTACATCCAGACTCTCTTCTCCATATCGCTCCTTAAAACTTTTCTCTTTGGGAGGCTGTCTGGTGATGCTGGATGTATGTGGAACAGATTTGTTTTCGTGAACATCTTGTAGATATGCCTTGTTCCTTCTTAGGAGGGATGCTAAACAACAGAAACATTTTTTTTTATTATTGTTGTTGGTTTTCTGGGAGTCTTTCCTAATTTTAGTTGACTTTTCAGATTTTTATCTATGATTTGATTTTTTGTTCAAGGAAAAAAAAAACATTTCTTTGTATTCGTGTCAATATTTGTGTCTCAGATTGAACACACTACAGTCTCAAAGCCTGCATCATACATGATTTTCGGTTGGCCCTGGACCTCCTCCGCTCTCTGGGCTGCGTTCTGGTTCCTGGACCCTGTGTGGCCGATCTCACTATACGCTCCATGATTTCATCTGCAGCATCATCTCCACAGGTCTGTGTGTCCTCTGCAGGTGGTGTCCATGCCTGCATGGTGCGACCTACATGAACAGGGAGGAAAAGCTTTCATTTGAGCAAATAAACCCTTTGTGAATCCAACAGCTCCTATAAGGAACCTGAAGTCTTCCTCACCTCCTCGTCCAGGCCGTGATCTGGTCCTTGTCCGAAGGCCCGGCACTCCGCTGCTCTCCTTGTCGCTGCCGGTCAGGCTGGTTCTCAGCACCGCTTTCATGTGCTCGTGCTCTGCTGCATCCTCAGCATGGCCCAGACCCTGAGGCTGCTCGCTCTCCTGGCTGCCACCAGGGGCGCCGTTGTTACTGCTGCTAGAGCCGTGCCGACCACACTGCTGAGAGGAAACATGTCAAGAGGATCACAGTTTAACGGCCAATTACATCAGTATTTTTACCTGTAATTAAAACATGCCAAAGACCAAGCATTAGGAAAAGCATCCAACCTGTGACCATTGCTGTGCCAACTAATCTAAATAGTTTTATTTTTTCTGAAGTTTAGTAAAAAAACAGAGAAAGAAATTCTTGAATAAAAGTTAGTGAATCCATAAACACAGACACACACACACATACACACATGCGGACAGGCTAGCACACGTTGATACCTCACGCTCTTCTTCGTCATCAGACTACAGGAGGAAGGAAGGGTAAAAGTCAAAGAAGAGATCAAAGAGATGGAGGAAATATATGAAAGGATGCACTAGATTTACAACAAAGAAAGGGAAACAACAGCTTGAAGTCTGTGAGTGTTTTTGTGTGTGACGCTCACTGGAGTGTTCACGTCCATGATCATCTTTCCCCGAGTCTTGTTTCGTTCACGATGGTCAGCTCGTTTCTGCTTTTGCTGCAGCACGCGGTCTCTGGTGGTCCGGTACTCCAACGCAAACTCACTGATGATTTTACTGAACCTGTTGACGCTGATCTCTCTCACGCTGTAGGCCGGGTGGCCCAGGTACAGCAGGAATGAATGGAACCTGAGAGAAAGATGAAAGAAAAGGGAAAAAATGACCTTAAGTACTGAGAAAAAACAGCATGTCACTGTGCTCTAATATATTAAAACATCTTTTTTCACTTTCACTTTTTTGTGTTTTTGTCCTGTATTCAAACTAAACTATGGAAAAATAAAAGTGTTGGGTTGGAAGTACCTGTTTATAATCCTGCGGTGAACTATCTTGAGGATGATGATCCTTTCAGCACAGTCTTTGAGGAAGTCAGACATCTTCTGCTTGAGCTGGGGCTTCATCTCATGCTTGGCGATCACCTTCAGGTGGTCCCACGAGGCTTTGCAGCGCCGCTCCATCTGACACAAGTTCTCCTGCAGCTGATCAAAATCCACCTGATGGAGCAGATGTTCACACCAACAGGTTAGTTTGATGGATAGCACTTTTAACAACTTGTTGCTAAAACAGAAAGTTCTCATTTGGATTCCATTAACATTTGGTTAAAACTGTTCAGAAGAATCCCCTTTAATAGAATAATACAAAATTAATAGAAAAATTAACTAGAGATATAAGTAGAAAATTTGACTTGTAAATGCATCTTCATGCAATGCAGTCTCTGTAAGACTTTTCATTTTCACTTTTGACAAACATTCAGTGGATGTAGTTCAAAGTTGGTCATTTGGATGAGTATTTTTCTTTTTATTAGGAAAAGATATTTAATATTAGCTGCAAGAAAAAAAAAAACAAACTAACAAAACTCTTTTGTCTTGGACCTTTGGAGAAAATCTGAAAATTAATAACGTGCTGTGAAAAGTGAATAAAGTTGTTAAACTAATGACACATTCATTATTTACAGCTAATCTGTGTCATATATTTAGCATCTGTTTCAGAGAACATTAGATCTCCTGTGGTTCAATTCATGTGTTTTGTATTTACTGGTAGCCACAAACACATAAATGTATGCTGTGCCCAAATAAGAACAATAATTGTGAGTTTTTTGCACTTTTTACACCAACCAACTATCAGCTGCAAGTTGAAGGTGTCCACCTAGACTTTGTTCATAAGACATCTAGAGGACACGCATTCTATATCCAAAAAATAACTTAGATTAGACTCTTTGAGATCCTGGAAGTAATTTTCCAATTTTATGCAAATGTTGTCTAACAGACATTTATGCAAAAAAAAAAAAAAGTCTTCATGTCTTCAAGTTACTGACTGGGTAAATGATCTATTAACAACATTACGTGAAAATATACATTTATAAACAAAAGGCCTTTAGCATCAGAAGATGGTCCTTGGGCCAGACACCTTGCCTCCAGTGGCAGAATTACTGGTGTATGTTTGGTGGTGGTTGGAAAGGTCCTTAGTTGACTGCCATGTCAGTCTGTGGCTACACGTGTAGCTTACCATCACCACTGTGTGAATGCGGAGTGAATGATGGATTTAATGTAAAGTGCTTTGTGTGCTATAAAGAAAATATAAAAATCTAATCCATTAGTTTCAATTTCAAAATGAAAATCCTTAGCTTCCTAGAAATATGGTAATCCAAATGGTAAATTTGGCTGTACTTATATAGAGCTTTTCTAGTCACATGTTGACCACTCCAAGCACTTTTACACTACATAACACGTTCACACAGCACTTCTATTGTTACATACTAAGCAAACTAGTATATTAATGGTTCCTGTTCCTAATTTTTCCTGACTGTTGACTTTACTGTAGAGTGATTTCCCCTCCCTTCTACAAACACGCCTAACCATACTGCACCCATATCAAGCTATTTAACCTAAAGTAGCTTAATCTAAAATTTACATTTACAAAAATGAGTCTTAATGTAAGTAAACAGTTGTTGGAAATCTTCTAGTGATATCTGTTAATAAATAGTCAGTGTCCAAATTCTCCTGAGACCTTTAAGCTTGTGTGTTTGATGCTTTATAACAAATTCAATACAAGTTATTCCTTCTAAAAAATGTTTTTATTAAGTTTTGTTAACTTAACTCCAGATTTTGCTTTATGTTTTACTATGCAAGAATGCAAAAAAAAACCCCAAAAAACAAAAAAACCGAGCGCTTATGGATGCTTTGTAGTATAAGTGTAAAGCTTACTTTTGCAGAACGTGTGATGGCCCCTATCTCAGAGTAGAGGTCAGTGCTCTGAGGGAAGTTTTCCACTACCGCAGAGCAGGCGTGATGGAGCAGAGACTGCTTATGGACCGTGTCCTTTACTTCTGGAACCTTCTCCAAATACGTCAGCTCGAACCCTTTGGCCTGGTAATATAAACGCAGTGCTTATTTCAAATGGAAATCAGATGTGTTACCTTTTGTTGTATTCAGATGAAAGAAAAACCTTGAGAATACATCTGGTGTGAGGGTTTGCCACTCTGAGATATCACTATGAAATCAAGTTGTTAATGGACATGACTCACGTTGCTGCCATTGAGGAAATTTCCGATGGAGAGCAGCGTAGAGAGAATGTAGCGCAAGGTTTTGTTCTTCTCTAGCTGCTCCATACCCTCCTTCAGATCCTGCAGTGGCTCTGCCACTTCCTGTGGGGAGGACACACACACACACATGCATCATTATTTAAGCTAATCAAGACTCTCAGGAAACATATTTTTCCATTAGTCTTCAGTGAACATAAAAGCAGTGAACAGGTGCAGCCTGTCTACAACCACAAATCATCTGCTCTTGTTTAAGGTCATGAGAGGTTGTTTAAAGGTTGCTCCTTTGCTGTAAAATGTGTTTCTGATTACGTGAAGCTTTTTTTTGTGCAGCAGCAGGTTCTCTCGTGTGCATGTGTTTGTTTGCCTGCACGGTATGTTGCCCTGCATTAAATCTTCGGCTTGCAGACCGTCCCATTGGGTTGTGTTGGGAGTGTTGCTCTGCTGTATGCATATCGTGCCTTTCACCAAGAGATAAAAGACAATTGCATCCTGCTGAAAGCTGTAAAATTTATGGGATGGCAACAAAGAGGCAGCGTGTTTCTCATTCTCTGGGCTCTGACTTTGAACTTTTCTTCCTGGATGCATTCTTTGCTCGAGTAATCATGGTGTGCCAGAAGAAGACAAGGTGCTGCTAATAAGCGTGCATATTTGGTTATGATGTAACTACACTGATGTTTTGCGGATGTTGTTTGTACTGCAAGGATGTTGATATTTCCTGCCACCAATATGAGATGCACACACACCACAGAACACATGCTGCACACCTTTACCCAAACCGCTATCATAGTTCTTTTGGTCATTTGTTTGTCTTGCTTCTTTTTTGTGAAAAATATCCAACAATCTCCTTCATTTTGTTGCAGTTTTAACAGTTTCTGATGTTTAAACTGACCTTCTCTGTTGCTTCATAGTCCATTTTAAAGGCCCAGAGGTGAAGCCTGGCAGAGAGCTCGCTGATGGAGGACAAAGTGAGAAGAAACTGCTCAGCAGAGCCCAGCGGGACGTCAGGGTTGGCCAGCTGGGCCTCCTGGATCTTCTGTGTCTCCTCCTCTGTTGGGATCATCGTCAGGAGTTTCTAAGAAAGAAGAGAGTTGAGGGAAGACAGCAGTGGGTGTTAGGTGCGAGGATTGATTTACAGTCTGGCTTTCTTCACTTTCAGCCTCTTTTGGATCTTTTACCTCTATGCCCTCTTTGTTGAGAGCATACTCATCGAAGTTAAGGATGGCTGTCTTGATGGTTCGAGGTGGAGGCAGGACTGTCAGACCAATGTTGATGGCGTTACTTCTCTTGGAATCTAAAACAATGATCTCTTGACGTTTGCCATCTGCTGCTGTTTTCTATGCAAAAACAAAAAATCAGAGAAGGTCAAAACTGGATCTTTCTCCCTTCCCCCTTCTGTCTCTGCCTCTTCTCTCGCTGTGGTCTACTTTACAGGCCTGTAAGGATTAGAAGGATCATCACTCGGGTTACAGTAACTGCAGCTGTAAGGACTTTGTATATTGGGAGCAGGAAATACCATTAGAGGTGAGGTTTATGTGGCTGTTTGGATAGATCTATAGACATAATATTAAGGTCCTGTACATTTACATATGACCTCACCAGCACTTGGGGCCATTATAAGCTCTTAAAGGAAGGAAGTTATAATATATCACCACATAAAAGTGTAACAGAGTAGGTGCTAATGCCTTGTTACTGCCACATGGAAACCATATACCCACCATATGGACACCAGTGTACTTACATAACAATATAGCTCAGCCTCTTTAGTCACAGTTTATGCTTTTATAATACAGTAAACAAATGTTTTCACATTCCAGGTCTAATCTTAGATATCTAAACAGCATATCCTAATGGAAAAAAAGCAAAATATGGAACAAAGAGTGGTGAAGCAAAAACAAAACCATCTCAGAAAACCTTTCTCTGATTTCTGATAGCTTCAGGACACATGTGGTCCACAAAAACATGAATTCCCTCATTAACTGGGAGCTTTGCTTTAGTGGTGCTGATGCTATAGCTGTGGACCACCATCACTCAGTCACGTCATGCTAAACCCCAGAAGCTGAACTACTTACTTGTTCGGGTCTGACGTGATTTGCAGCTCAAGAGCTCAAAATGTGCTTCAGCTGTCTTTCTTTGAAGAACTTTTTTTTTGTTTTCAAGGCTCTACAGTAATTACAAAGGAATCTAAACTCTCATGAATCAGGATGAAAACATGAGACATGCTTAACCATGACAACATTAGCTTTTATGTTAGAATGGAAAAACCTTTTTATAAGACAGCAGCCATCGAGGACATAAAGCATAACAAGGATAACATACTCAATAAAAGACAAGTGCCAGACTTGGTCATTTAGGAGTTCAACAACTATAATAAGCTACATTTACTGTCATTTTTATTAATTAAGATTTGTAAAAATCCAAAGGGTTAATCCATAATGAGAACATTTTTTTTCTATAACTGCAACATTTTGATTGCGTAGCATAAACATTTTCACTAAATAAAAAATGTTATTACAAACCTGTTATATGAGATGCATCCATTCTCATTTTCATTAAACCACAATCACATTTCAGGCTATTGTATGATGAAATAAGTGGGCACGCTAACGCCACTCCTTTGTTCGAATCATGGTGCTTCAGGCTGGTTGTGTTACCTTTGTAACTGATATTTCCTTTGACTTGGTCTCAAACAGGTGTTCCAGTTTGGAGGTGTCCAACTTTACTGGGTCCACTTTGGACCAGAATGAGTCTCCGCTCCGTTTGTAGTCTCTGTATTGTGAGTCTGTTGGACGCACCTGATGATAAACAGAACGAGAATGCACTGCATTAAAAAGAGATGTCCTGAACTCCCCATTTGGTAAATGAAAGAACACAACAAACCACAAAAATATAGTGAGTCGTCGTAATTTATGAGTCTTTGTTTTTAACTGGCTGATGGAAAGAACTCTTCATTTTGGTCTGGGACCAAAGAGGAATCTTCTGTGTGAGTAAATATAATGGTCGAATATTAAAAAAAAGTAAATCTGCGACCACAGAGAGAAACTGAAAGTCTCTCAGAGATTCAGGGGTCAAAAGTACATTTTGTACTAAAACTGGGAGAAATTTCTGGACAGATGTGGATATAAAATCATGAAAAACAAGTGATAGAGGCAGTCAGAACTCAGTTTTGACCCACCTCGCTCCAGAAGAGTCTGATCGTCTTCTTCTTTTTGTTGAAAAGAGGAGGTTCCGCAGGAGGAGGAACTGGCACTGGAGCGCTGACTGAAGGAGGCGGTGGAGGCCTCATGATGCCAAATAAAGGAGGGGGTGGGGGGCAGCTACCTAGCATGGGTGGGGGTGGGGGAAATCGTGGGATGCAGGGCGGAGGAGGAGGTGGGGGAGGGAGGTCGCTGCACCCTCCCATCATAACGGCGTCCAGAATGTCCTTGTCGTCGTCCTCTGTCAGGTCGGTGAAGTTGATGTCCCTGATGCGCAGCTCTCGAGGGCTGGCCAGGAGCTGGTCCCAGATTGTGTCCGACTCCTTTTTGGGTGGCGGAGGAGGGGGCTCGTTGGCCGGGTGCTCGTCCAAGTGAGGGTGGGGCGAGGTGAGGTCCTTGATCAAGTCTCCAAACCGCTCGGCCAGCGGACGGATGCTCCTGCAATGATCTGAATGATCTTTGTTGCTGTTCTCCTGGTCATCACCTGGTTGTTCATCCTGTTGTGTCTCTCTGTCCTCCCCCTCTCCTTTCTCTTTCTCCTTCTCCACGTCTTCCTCTTCCTCCTCCTCATCGCTGGGCTTCTTGTTCTGGGAGTACAACATGTCCAGCATGAAGAGTTTGCTGTCGAGGAGTTTGTTGCAGTTCTCATTCACTTCTCCCTCCTTAAAGCCTGAAAAAAAAGATAAACTGGGTTAATAAAACTTAGAAACTCACTTAATAAACTCAACTATAAAACATTAAAAAATGACCCACCATTCTCACCGCTCCCCCTCTCCTCTCTTTCCAGAGTACTGCTGGCAGAGGAGATGCTGGAGGCCGAGCAGTTGTCCTTCTCATTCACCTCCTCATTCTGTCGCTCCTTGTCGCTAAGGATACCACTATCCTCCTCTGCCTCCTCCTCTCTCTGCTTCTCTGGTTCTTGCTCAGGCTCTTTGGCTTCCTCCTCTTTTTCTTCTGCCACTTCCTCCTGTACTTCCTCCTCTTCCTCCTCTTTCTGCTCTTCTTCCTCTTCCTCAGTTGTGGCCTCTGCTTCTTTTTCCTCTGTTTCTATGCTGGCACTGTCATCAGCTTCTCCTGAAGGAAACAAAAAGTTATTTAATGTTTTCTGTAGTGAAATTCAGTTTGAAACACATCAGATTTGATTTAAAGCCATCTCTGTTTGGGCTACATGTATGACACCCTTGTGTTAACACATACACAGATACAGTGCAGAGGAAAACAAAAACACACACCCCTGCTCTAATATAAACAATATGGGAAGTATACAAAGCCAGGCTGTTACAGGACCAGGATATGAGCAGGAAATGAAGAATTAAGTTCCTGTTTACATCAAAACATGCTTATGTACACGGTACACATGCGCGCAACTTGGCAGCACAGTCCACACACTGATGCAGGCTGGGTTAGAAAAACACGACACTTTGAGGCCTCATACACTCGCCTGTGTATGCTACAGTACCTCCACGCACGCACACCAAAATGAGGCGGCTTTCTTCCAGAAGATGTTTGGTCATTACTCTCTCAAAAAGGTTCTTTCAAAACCTTTTTGACCCTTGCACTCACATCCTCTCTGTCCCTTCCTTCCTTCTAACCCCTCTTGAAGGTGTCCCCTTCGTTTTCCTCACTGCTTTCCATAATCTATCGCCCTTTTTTTTTTTTTGTTTGGAAAGATTGAAACAATTTCAGGTTAAGAATGATTGCTTAGGGCCACACCGCTGTAAACTGAACCAACAACCTCCTGGTTTTAATTACGACTTTTCAACATGCTAATCAGCAGAGTTGAAAGTTGCCAAAACCTTTAACAGTGACGCACACCCTTGAATTTATAGATTTAATCAAGTCAAAACTAATATTTTATGCCACTTACTGCCTTTTTTTATCCCATCAGATTTTGTTTATTTTGATGGTAGAATTAAAGATTCACAGGGTGTTAAGCAAAAAGTTTCCAAATTCCCAGCAGGTAACAATACAAAATGTGCAGTTTAATGCATTTTAAATCAGCAGATCAGTTTTAAAATCTTTTAAATCCTTTTTTCATTAATATTATTCTGGTCATTATTATTTACTTTAATCTCGCTCTGTTAATATTCTTATTGTTGTTTTATCGTTGTGTTGTGTTGGCCTAATTGGAATTTAGCTTTGCTATTATCTTGCACATTTACATTTGATGTTTATTAATTTGCATTGTCCCATTTTAAACAATAAAATAAACAAAAAAAGTTAACAAAAGTAGTTACCCGTTTTTTGTATTATCGCCCACTAAAACTAAAGTCTGTGCAGCAGATGTACAAAGGAGCTTTTAGGTCTGAAAAGTAAAGCCAACACAGCATATAATTAAACATGCATTATTTACATTGCCCAGCATGGGGCTGTATGATTTATCTTAGTCTTTGAGAAAATGTCCCTTATAGCTCATTTGGGCACCCTGTTCAGTATTTCCAGGTCAGTCAACTCAGTAACCTCCCTACCACCCTACCGACAATGGTGGACATCCGTGTTCAGTTTGTGCTGCTGAGTCTTTTAAAGTTTTTTTGGTCTCTTAAAGCAACACCAGCTTTTTAGTGCAACATTCATGCTGTCAACAAAGACTCATAGACACGTGCTAGATAACCAATACATCTCTATACAAGGCCTGGCATGCACACCACATCATTTCCAGTCTCCTATTTGTTTTTTCAGTCGGCATGGAGATACTTTTCCCTCAGTTGCAGTATAAATGCAACTTTTTTTATATGCAAAGGGAAAAATGTGGGGTTTTGCATGGAAACGCTGTTGTGTAACCAGGGCCTACTTCACAAGAATTTAGAGTCATGCCATACACCAGTGACATACAAAGAAGTAGAGCTTCAGATTCGTGGTTCAATCTACATCCACAATTATGACAGTAAGCACTTCATGTTACGTTAGCCACTGGCATACTAGCAGATGCTAATTTAATTAAATACTCTGGTCTATCTGTCTGGTTTAATAACATCACTTTCAGACTCACTTTCAAATAAGTATTTGGCTAAAAGGTAGATATGAATACTACAGCACAGGGTAGGAATGTTCGGGAGTAAGAGAAAATTATCCTTGAGTTCATGAAAGATGTTCATGCTCATCAATGTGAACTTCTGCTAATCATAAAGACAATTAATCTTGTAAAGCTAAAGGCTTTTAATAGATATTTTCAAAATAATAATAGTGTGCCCAAAAGCAAGCTATGGAAATCATTTTATGCACCAGGTGGAAATATATGAAAACTAACCACTTCACTGTACACTTGGAAAACACAAGTTTTGTATATGCACATAGCGTACCATACTTCCACTTGATTTATTCATTAAGAAAACATTGTTTGGGTAAGTTTATGGTATCAGTCGCTATTTAAAAGTCTTCTTTAATACTAATAATTTTACAAATTCTGATCTTTAGAGTAAAAAAAGAAGATACAACAGACTACACTTTGACCCGTGGCTGTCTTGTGACTGAAGCGTTACTCTCACAAGGGACAACAAATTGTCTTCTCAGGTCAGACCCTTCCCTTGTTCCTACTACCTGGTAACAAAGACCCATAATAGGTGACTTTACCCCGTTAAACATAGTCTTCCTACCTGTTTCTGAGGGAGTGTAGGCTGTGGCGGGGGTCTCGGCTTGAAGTTCGGCCTCTGCGTCTTCCTGAGAGGCGAAGGAAGATGGAGTGCTGCTGCGTGATGATGAGGGCCAGGCCTCCGAGGGCTCAAAGGCCAAGTTGAGGTCAGGGCGAGTCCTTGAACCCCGGACGCGCTCTCTCTCGTATTCCTCTGCCGCCAAACGCTCCACGTTCTTATACCTGAAGGGGAGAGGGAGGAGGAAAGAAGCTAAATAAGAAAACTAAACAAATATTTGTTTTGTTTTTTTCTGTCTTGCCTTTTTCAGCAGTGCTCAAACTTAACTACTATTCAGTCTCTGCCAAGGGACCCAAATTAATGAAGGTCTACCAACCTACTATGTTTACATTTTAAACCCTATTTTTATTCTTAAGCTGCTGTGCCACTTCACCCCTCTGTACCATTATCTCACTCTCTCACCCTATTAATGCTCCACAAGACACTCAATGTATTTAGAACTCATTTCCTGCAAAAAAAGCTCCCTGTCTTTCTCTCCTCTCCTGTCCTATGTTCTCAGTTTTTAGCATATATCTAAAAATAAGGATATAACAGAAGAGACTGGAGAGGAAAGGAGAACAGGAGAGCTGAATAGGAAATAGGGAGGAAGAGGTTAATGTCAGTTTGGTTGCGGAAAAGCTGAAAAGATTAGAAGTGAGTCAGATTAAACCTGTTCAAGATGTGCCTCGATCAGCTGTCCCTCATTGTCCATTTCCCCTCTCATTCTTCCTCCCTCGTCTTCACTTGCTCCCTTTCTCCTTCTCCCAAACTTTGCCATTCAACCTGCTAACCAGCACAGACATTAAGGGCACTGAGTCAACCCTCTCTCTCTCTTTCTCCAACTCCTCCTCTTTCCCACCATATCGTGAATGTGTGCAGCTTCTGTTCAGACTTCATTAGCATAAAGCCACTTCAGAGGTCTGGAGAAACCAGACACTAATACACGTGTGTGTTGGTGTCTATCTGCATGTGATTAGGAGAAAAAATAGAGTGAATGAGCCAAGTGTGTATTGTAGGCTTTAACATACTGTATGCCCTCACACACTTACAATAAAAGGTGTTGAGTAAAAGTTTGCAATACAGGCCACTGTGCCAACTTCCTGACTGTGAGCACAGATTGTGTACTCTTTGAAAAACTGAGCACTGTATGTGTCTCAATCAACACAAATATGTTTTATTACCAAATACTTGAGTTTGTTTAGTGTGAGGTTCAAAGTACAAGATCAAAATAACTCTAAAAAGAAGGCACAATCAGGATTAGTACAACATAGAGTAGTAGATTACAGGAAGTATGATACAGTTTTACTCATCTACATGTATTTTTCAGCTTTTACGTGACTGACAGAATTTTATAAAACTACTGACTCTCTAAAAACATCATGTAAAGTTGTTTAAATTAGTCCCATCATGGCCAAGTCAAATTGTGATGAGCTGCTTAGTGTATACAGTCATTTTAATGACTAAATACCATTTTATGACTGACTTTTCCATATTGAGTCTCCAAATCACTGACTCAAACAGCCAAAATTTCATTTTTGCCAACCCAATGAACCAGTTTATAAAATGCAGGATGAGGTAACTTCTCAGGGTTTATCCAACATTAGTTTTTAGCAACACATCAGAAACTATGTGCTAATGCAAATAAATGGAAAGCTATACTGTCAGTATGCACATTTCCTACTTCATCTCAGACTCTCTACTGCTGTTTGGCTCCTCTCTGTCTGGTCTGCTTCTTGTATATTAATGTTTATTAGTATATGAAACTGTAGGAAAAGCTAGCAATGCATCTTAATGTGTCATCCTCTGTGCAACACAAGCTGTGCAAAAAACGCACCAGTGTATGTGTTGCAGGGAAAATCAAACACTGAGTGGATCGCCCAAGTAATGGATGGTGCTGTAGCTGACGGGTTGACTACTTGTCACATTTTTGTGAATGAAAGCTTCCCAGAAAGTGATCTCTGTAGTCCCAACAAGTGTTAATCCGCAGACAGAGACCTCTGTGTTCTGATAAGTTCTGGGGGGGTGTCGATTAGCAAGCAACAGAGGGAAGAGGTGAGGCTAATTTGCATATTCACAGAACCCAGAAAACTAAATGAGGTTAAAGTGTAGAGATGCATCCAAACCATCCAAACCATCTTTAGGCATAAAGGGAATAATTCTATGTTATGACAACAAATAGAGAAGTGTTAGTTTTCAATCAATGGATATTTATTAATATTGATTTAGTTAGAACATAATTATATTTAGGTTGCAGGACTGCAACTTAAAAAGTAAAAACAGACCTGACAACTTGTTGCCCGATTTGGTTATACATTGTAGATGACTGCTGTTAGAGCTTTAGCCCTATTAAAACTAGAGCTAATAATATTATCATCACACTGAATATGTCTTATGTTCGCAATTTAACCACCTAAGTTCTGCACTTAATTATTATTTTCTTCAAATTTTAATGTAATATTACTGCTTGAAAGATTTACCAAACCAAAGATAACTTAAAGCTATAAATAATGTTTCAGTCCAAGAACAGTACAGCTCTCCCAACAACCAGTTTTGTTATCTGACATTAACTGCACAATATTTCATGCACATCCTCTTTCGACCAGGTGTTACTGTGCTCTGTTTGTCAGGCAGATGCATCCCACAGGGATATGAGCTGGCGGAAAAAAAAATAGAGTTTTCTGATAACCATGACACCCAAATACACCATAAATATATCAATGTGGTCCTGTGGATACATCTCTCACATGCTAGCCCAACAGGTCATCACGCTCTCTGATTGTATTCTTCCTGCTTTTGTTTATGCTGTATTTTGTTGAATCAAGTCTCTGTTTGGGTTTCTCTCTCTCTCCCTACACTTTGTTTTTCTTATGTTATTGGATTAATTGTGCTTTAAATTGAGGGTGAAAAAGATACCCTGAAAGAAAAGCAAGGGCACTTGGCTCAGACTGCCTGTAGGAAAGGAAAAAGAACAGAAGAGGAGCAGGAGAGGGGATGGTAAGGAGGGGGTTTTGCATATTTTGATCCTCGATAAGCACAGTGGGTTTCCCTTTTATACAGTTGTCTTCTGTCTTTAAAACATATGGCTGCATTGAGTTTGATCAGTCATAAATGTGAGCTTGACCTCACATAGCCCTCTTGACTAAATCTTTTGCTTCCTGTGATTCCCGTCTGCACAAAACCATAGATTTATAAGCCTCATGAAAATTCTTCCTGTGTGTATGCAAGTGCACATGCTTCTATGCATGTACACGTGCATTCACTGTGAGGGGCTCAATGAATACAGGAATCAGATTTTCTCACAGCACGCAGCCAAAACAATCAGACCCTTGGCAGAGAGAAGCACTTAAAGTGCAGCTCCTTAAGAAAGGAGAAAACAGGCAAACAGAGCGAGGAAAATTAGCTCAGCATCCCCCCTCCTCGCTCCAGCCTCTAGCAGCTGAGGGCACCGCTTTAACCTGAAAACAATTACACTATTACCAAACTTCCCAAACCGCCGGCTCAGACATATTCCCAGCGGGTTCAGCTGTTCTGTGTTGTTTTGATTTAGAGCGCACACTTACCTCTCCTCCCGCGCAAGCCTGGCCTCTTCCATTTTATCCACATAGTCGCGGCTATGGGAGACACAAACAGAGAATTTTAAAAGATAATAATCAAACCCCCTTCACCACCACCGTCTCCTGAAGAGCAGCCAAGGTGAATAAAGTATGGCTGCAAATCATTAATCATGTAATCAGCAGCTATAGAACCAGTCTAACCCATGAGTCCAATTTCTGTGTCCTGACAAAAAACTGTTTGTTCAGGTTGTTATACTTGGATTTCTTTTAAATTAAGTGTCTGCTCAGGGAGTGTGTCCAGTTAACACCTTGAAATGAATATAAATTAAGCAAAGCTATTGTTTTCAGTGAAGGTCACACACTACAAAATCCTCTGACTGATTACAATTGATAACATGAATCCAGCAGTTCCAGCTGTCATGCAGACAAGTCTTCCTCTCATGTGGTACCCACCACTGATTCAGTCTGTTTTGCTTAACTGTATGTTGAAGAAAGGCAACAGTTTCTCTCTTAAATCTTTTATAACACTGCATGTTGGATAAAAGAAAGAGCCACAGGTGCTTTCACTAACACTGAACCAAATTCTGCTCAGCTTCCTGAACCACTGCAGTTTCTTCACCATGCTCTCTTGCTTTGTTTGTTGCTTTTTTGTATTTCCTTTTTTGGTGGGGGATAATTCCCAGACTCCAGGCTTAGAAATATCAAACAAGTTTTATAATTATTTGGGAACTTGGGCGCCTCTGCAAGCCCCGCAAATCCTGTCTGAAGTATTCTCACGTAGCAGCTGTAACCTCTAGTCAATCTTATGATTTGTCTCAGATTTGGACCATTTTGTTCTTCTTATTGAAAACCTAACATGTTATCAATGCTAGCTTCTGTCCTCATGTGAAGGCAGTCAGTTTTTAGGCAAGCAACAGGTTTTCATATGTTTCATATGTTCTTGTGTTGTGCACTGTTCGTTTGGTGGTTATATCTCACATTTTGCAGCTGAAAATTGGAACATGTTTCATGCTTTGCACAGTTTAACATTACTGCTCTCAGTCTGCATAGAAAATATGAAGCACAGGCCATCTTCATGGCAGAGTATGAGCCACACTGGACATTCAAAACCCAGATCCCTGAACCTCTGCTGCTTTAATTGGATAATATTTTAAATAGACAGGCCTTTTAAGTGAGAACGGAGCTATAATGCTGGAGGACCCTTTTTAGTTTCTCATCATTAGAAAATCAAACATTTTTAGGCTCTCTCAAAAACAAAGCTAGTGAAGCCTCACCTGTGCTTGTTTCTCTCCTCTCTTTCTATCTTCTGCAGCCTCTCCTCTCGCTCCACTCGGCGGCGCTCTCGCTCAGCGGCCAGAGATTCCTGGTGCTGTCGATAAGAAGAGGACAGAAGTCCACCCAGAGGCGGCCTGGAGGAGACAATAAGACAGAAAAGGAAAAAAAGGATTTTTTTTTCTTATTTACTATTAATTAGTTTGCCATTTAAAAAATATTTTTTGATTATGCTTGAAAAACTGGTGGATTTTAAATAATTTCTGATCCCCTATCTACTCCACTGTATCATTCTGATAAACTATAGAACTGTAACACAACCCATGATCCTTGTGCTGCAGCTCAGGAACCAAAGAACTGATATCATGTTCACTTCAGTATTTCACAGCCCAGAGGGGTAGCACACAGCCTTTATTTATATTCCACAGAAGAGTTTGTGCAAGTTTGTCGGTGCAAACACATATGTACTTTTATGTGATCCTGTTTAGGATACAGGACTGTGTGTTTTTAGGGCTGTTTCTGTGCATGTGTGGAGGCACATGTTGGTGAGCAGTCGTCTCACCTTGAACTGGTGGGTGTACTCTGGGTGCTGAGAGAGCATTGGGACACAAGGTTTCCATTCCTGAAGGAGAGAAAATGAGTGGCGCTGAGTTGAACGCACCGGTAACTTAGTTACACGACACCACATGGCCCGCGTAAGACTTGTGGCATAATCCAAATGTGACACCTTTTTACGTAACGGTGGTGTTGGTGCAACACTTGAAGGGTCATAATTACTAATTGCTGTGATGTTTATTCTATTATGTTTATGGAAAATTCCTTATAAAACGTCTGAAAAAAAGCCTTCACTGGCATGTATTTAGCTTGACAAGTCATTTAGCCAGCACAGGCTACAGCTACTGGCCACTTATTTAGGGCTCTGGCACCAATTGTAAAATAGCAAGAGGTGAAATTTGCTTTTATTGTGTAAAGGTGGTGTAAAATCAGGAATATGGAGCCTAATTTCAGGAATATAAATATTTGATTTCTGTTATTTATAGCTTTTCCCAGAGCCAAATTTCTGCTTGAACGTGTATTCTTAGAAGCATCTAAAAATAGTAACAAGTTATGGACAGATTAAGCATTGGTTATATAATCCAAGCAGATTTAACAAAACGGAAAGCTAATACTATATCTATAATAATATCAAAACGAACCACGGAAAAAGAAAAAAATGAAAGAAAGGAGTATACAGCTCCATAAAAACATAAGAAGCAAAGGGGATACAGCTGAGCTGTGAAAGTGAAAAGGTTTAAAAGGCATCTGTGCTCAGTGCTCAGGGGAAAGGCAAGAAACCACAGAACAAAGTGGGGGAGGGGGTGGTAAACAAGTGTCAATATTTGGCTAAATAGGAGACATAAGAACAAAAATGTGAAGAAATGCAAGGTGATACTTAGAGCATTGACAAACTCAAGGAGATGGGCTGTAATGTGAAGGAAGTGAGAAGAACTGGTGAAAAGGCAGTGAACAACGAAGTGATGTGAAAAGATTCAAGCAGAAACTGAAAAGGTAAAAGTGGAAAAAGGAAGAGATAAAGAAGGAAAGCTTCTCGAACTGGTGGGCAGCTACACTTTGCCGCCACGTCTGACCTGGGAGATGGCGTTTTGGACGACTCCTCATTGCTTTTAGGCTGAGCCGAAGCTGACGGCTCCTCCTCAAGGTCGTATGAGAAAAGGTGGAAGGGCGAGTGGGGCAGGTAGGGCAAGCGGTCAGGGGAGGGACGTGAAGTGCCGCGCAGTGGCGGACTGACTTCCTTGGTGGCCGGGACGGTGACGATGGACCTTTTCCTGGCCAGCAGGGTGGCCAGAAGAGAGGGCTGCGCTGGGGGGCTGAGAGTGGAGGATGCTGGAGAAGAGGGGATGGGGATGGAGGGCAAAGAGGTGGCTGCAGGTGGTGGTTCTGCCCGGTTCTTCTTTTCATCTTCTTTTACACACTCCTTTCTGGAAGTGATGGTGATGGACTGAAGGGTTGCTCTGTGAACGATGGGTGTAGCCGGGCTAGGAACACAGGAATGAATTGACAGGGATAAGCAGAGGAAAGCATGACTGGGCGGCTGAAAGGCAAATATGTTTCACTTGAACAGTATTGCATTCACAAAAAAATCACAAATGTTGTCCACATGGTCAAACTAACCACATATTCAACATAAAAGAGGCAAAAGGCGCATGTAATAGCATAAGAACAGGACAATCTTTCATATCCATGTCACCACCAAGTCCTAAAATACCTGGAGGCGGTCTGACTAGCCCCCTCCTGCTCATCAGAATCAGACTCAGTCAAAGGAGTATCATCTTCCTCCTCTTCTATGTCATCCTCACATTTCTCCTCTCTATAGATGTGGAAGGATGGGGTGAAAGGGTGAAGGCACAGATGGGTTTTGAAGACTGATGACCAATTGATGCGATACACAAGAACATGCAAATGGAAATCTTCATAAAAACAGGGAAGTGTTACACAGAAAAGGAAAAGATGGAGGATTAGATGAGACTGATGTCTGAGAGACAACACCAGATTACACACTCCCCCAGTAAAGGTAGTTTTACATGCACATGAAGGCTAAATATGGTGACAACAGGGGTGGGGGAGGGTGGTAGCTGAAAACTGACTTGAGTTCAGTGTCACCAAACTGTTGTATGCAATGAAACCAGAAGAGTCTTGTTGCAGCCGAGTCTGTGTGTGTTGCCAGATGTTGTTCCACAAGACCAGAGCCATGTGTGTGACCAATGTAATAACCAAAAATTTTTTTTTCCTGTCTGTTCAAGCAGAAAATGAAGCAGGATGTTGTCCTGAGCATAAACAACTCTCACTCATCACGTCATTCAAAACAGGAAAAATAAAATACACAATCACCTAACTACATTCTGACTTCATTTTCAAGATTTATAGTCATCCTTATGTGCACACACAGTTTCCATTTCAACAGTATATGCAGCTTGGGACTTAATCTGCTTTGGTCACATGACATGGAGAGAGGATGAAGAGATGGAGAGAAAGTGCATACAGAGATGGAAGTGAAATCTATAGCAGAGGAGAGGATAAAGATGAAACATTTGCCTTCAATAAACAGCTTGATTCCCACTAAATATCATGTTTTCGTGCAAAATGCGCACAGCACCGCAATAAGGTTTAACAACATGTGTATTTGTGGTAGACTTACTAACAAATACCCTCAAGCATGTGCTGCTGCAGTGATATAATTTATGCCTTTTAGTGGAGCAACAATCTTCAGTAGTGTTTCACTTCAGATGTAAAATCCACGCTGTGAGGGGGGCGGACACACTGGCAGCTGTTACAGTAAGTGTGTGAGTAGCAGAGGCCAAAGAGGTCAGCAGCTGATGGGTTTCTGAGTGATGTTGGGACTTACATGGATGGAAGGAAACCTGACAGTGCTCTGAAGCAGAAAGCGGCACAAGAGTCAGAGCCTGTCCTCTGATGTCCAAGAACTATGTGGCACCTTATAATCAAACCCTTTCTCTTCTTCTCTGTTATGACACCATTTCAAACTCCGCACAGCTAAATACATCAGCCTGACAGTGACTTGTCTTCCCATCTCTCTCACCTCTCACTCAGGTCCTCAGCTCTGTGTCCACTGAAAGGCTGGAAGCCGGCTCTCTGTGGGGATGCAGGGCTGCAGGGGGAGGCGTGACCAGATCGCCCAAGAGAAGCCCGGCGGCTCCGCCGCCTCTCCAGGCCACGCTGTTTGTCGCTGCCCCCAAGGCTGGCTCGTCGACGGTCCCGGCGTCCCATAGGTGGAGGTTGGCTGTCATCGTCGCCATCTTCATGCCGTAGGGTCATCTGGAAAGGAAGTGATATGAGGGGAGTAAGCAGATGTGATGAAACGTGCTTCCCTCAAAGATTTAACTTTAAATACTCTATGGAGCCAGGGTGTGCCACAGTCACTGGACATTTCAAAGCAAACTTTAACATATTCAGTATTTTGTTTGTCTCACACCTCATAGATGTTGAGCTGCTCCACCAAGTCAAGATCTGTGCCTTTCCGCCCCAGATGTCTTTGGGAGATGGTATCCATGCCTTGTTCCTCCAGAACATCCACCATATCATAGAAGGAGTCCTGGTCAGGAAGCGCTGCGAGCGTCTGCAGCAAGGCAGGAAACAGGACACTTAAAGGTTCATCTGAGCGTGGGTAAAATACTTTAATCACAGAGTTTAAATCCTGAATAAAAATAAAAAACAATTTAGAAGTCATATTAAAAAATAAAGCTACAGAGAAGCTACACAGAAGTTTTAGTTATCTAACGAGTATGAATACCTTGTTAATGAGGGTCATGGCATAAACCAGCAGCTCAGTGTCTACACCATCTTTCTCATTCAAGATCTCCATGGTGTTGGACCATGACTTGCAGCCTGATTACAAAAATGAAGACATTTATGGTTCTTTGAGTATCCAAGCAACTTTTGACCAGTACTTTGCATTAATCTAATAAAAAAACAAACCCTAATTCAAACAAAGAGATGAGCTAATGATACAGAGAATTACATATCATGTTGCATTATCTGTACCTCTCTTTGAATCCACAGAGGAGATGGCTTGAATCAGCAGCGGCGCGTTGGACTCGGAGTACTCAACAAACACCAGCAGCAGCTTCAGAGCCGTTTTCACCACCAGACGAAACTGATGTGAAAATAACAAAACACACAGTTATCATTCTCCCAGGAACATAAACATCTAGAAAATTACAACACAGGACACAGATTTAGAAGTACAGACAGCAAAGAAATACAAACGTATTTTGTTGCTTGTTTGTTTGTCTCTGTATGTGTGTGTGTACTTGTTTTATTCATGTTGAGAGGGCATAAATCTGTGTACATAGTCATATAGTGGGGATTCACCTCCCTTTTGTGCACATAAAAGTCCATAATTTAACCATAACATTTCAGAGTGAAGATTTGTTTTAAAGTTGGCGATAGTTAGGGTTAGGTTTAATTTTAGAGTGTGGGGTTACTGTCAGTCAAACTGTTAACATGGTCGGGTTAAACTGCACGGGTGTCTTCATGTCCTGTGTGCTTTTCTTTAGACAGCTTTGTATCAGTGTAGTTCCCTCTCCAGTTTACAGCACGGTACCTGTTTTTGTACTAAAGTAACTTGAGATAAAGAAATATAACGACAGCAGCAGAGACTACAATCAGGGATGTTTGTGCACGTTTCTTAGTTTGGATAGAAGCTAAAAATAATGTTCTCCAAACAATGGATGGTTGCTTAGAGCTAATGACAGCCTACAGCCCTTTTCTTACTGGCTATACCTTTGAGCCAACAAGCGTGTAGAGCCACTGGATTGTCTCGGGGTGGCCAATGACTCCGTTCATCCCGTCCACATACAGCATGATCTGCCCCAGAGCTGACAAAGGAGAAGGAGAAGGACACAAAAAGTTAAGACAACTATGTAAAAGAAGGAGGGAAAAAAAAAGCAATGGCAGTTGAGCAACATGTAGCTTCAAACAAGACTTTAATCTTCTAGGACAAAGACAAATCTTGTTTTTAGATTTACTGAATAATAACTTTAAGTTACTTTTGTTTTGCCAACTTGTGACAAAACTAAACTACTCTGATTTGACTGAACATGCAACTTCTGTGAGTCACTGACGGGGGACTGAAAGAGGAGTTCTAGTTGTTGACATGCATTTACTCAGGTTGGACAAAATGAAAAATGGACTATTTTTTCATTGTTTATTATAATGCTTCTTATTTATCTATCAATGGCCGCAAGCTACAGCACAAGGCACATATCTACACCTCTATATCACTCGCCTCTCCGTGGATCTGGGTCATGTATGACCTTAATGTCCTTACTGATAGCACCTGAGAAGGTGTGGTTTAAAGCTACCCTAAGATTTTTTTTTAAAGCTGTAATTATTTTCCATTTTATGGTTTGGCTCTGGACCCCAGTTGAGACAATTTGACTAAGTAAAGAAATGGTATTTTACTTAAGGACACATCCAGGCGTGGACAGACTACAGCTGCTAGTGAACCAGAATTAAAATGTATAATTCTGGTTCACCGGTTGTCAACTGGTCCTGCTTCATGTGAGTAAACGAATAAAAAAAAAAAATCTAAAAAAATGTGAGTGTAGGAATATGTGGAAACTAAAAAATATTTAATGCAGATGGAAAATGTATCTGTGTGGAAAATTTCTGAATCTGGTCTGATTAACCAAAAAAAATCTCAGTTTTTCTGACAACATCCATTCATCCATTGTCTCTAGTGCAGGGAATAAGCGGGTGCCTATCAGAGTTATCTGACAACATTAAAACAGTTATTATACTTGGCTGCTGAGTTTTGTGTGTGTGTGTGTGTGTATGTGTGTGTGTGTGCTTTTGGCAAATTAAATTACACAAATATATAAACAACTGAATTATGTTATAGACTTTTTTCCCTTTTTCTCATGTTTAACAAAGGTAAAAATACATTCAAACGTCCGGTGTGTAGGATGTATTAACTTTTAATCTTCCACTTGCAACAAAGCCTGGAGCCAGAGGAGGGTGATCTACTGTGTTTTCAGTGACATTTTACTGACTCAAAAATACTGAATATAACTACAAATCTCATTTTAACTGTTCTATTCAAATGAAAATCTGGCAACAGATCACCCAAATATAACATGAATTTTGCTGTTACAGTTGAGTTTCCCCACTTTTCTTTTTTTTATTTAATTTGTTTGTTCAATTGTCATCTTTTTTCATTGACAACATTAATGTTGGTACTTTATGATAAAATCCATAAAGGAACAAAAGGGAGTATACCTCTGAGTATGTAGTTCTGGTAGTTCTGGTCAGCCTCTGCTCCCACCTTGATGAGACACGTCAGACCTTCAGCCATCACAAACTCATGGACCAGATCTTTGTCATCCTGAGGGAAAGTAAAAAAAAAATTAAGGAAAAATGAGAATTCCCAGTGAGCTAGAGACCACATAAAACTAAAACCAGAATAAATTCCTCCTAAAAAAAGTATCCTCTTACTGGTGTATTCAAGCTGCAATTCCTTATAAAACCACATGATGTCAGTAGTGTGCGGAATTAGGATTAAAACTGTTTTGTTTTTTAGAGCAAAAAAAACAAAAAAAACAAGGGAAAATAGTGGATAAACCACATGCAAATGAAGTCTCAAATAATGATACATTCAAGTTCAGATATCTTATGTGTTGCAAATAGTAGAAAAATGAGAATGAAACATTCTGTTTGTGCAGCTTTATGCAGCACAAGGTTAAAACAGTTTGAAAAACAGTTTGCTGAAGCTTTTTGGTTTATTGTGCATCTGAAAAAAGCCCTTTGTTTTATAATTTGCTGACTCTTCTCAGTGTAAGCTAAAAAATTCACACACACACACAAATGCAAACACCCCATCTCACAGACAAACATGCATACAAAGACAGGGAGAGAAATGCCACGTTGATGGAGATCCCTGTCATCACAGAAGCCCAGTGGCCACAATAACCATCTGTATTCTGCAACAACAAACTGACAGTAATTATATATGAAAATTGTGTGTGTGGAAGTGTGTGGAAGTGTTTGCATGTGTGTGTTACCTGAAAAATCTGCTTTAAGGAGAACAGTGCCCTCCTCAAGTCACGTCCATTGGAATTATATAGTCTTTCTGCAGAGAGAAACACAAACAAACAACGCATGAACACATTAACAAATGTATAATTGAATAGAGATTGCAACCAGGTAACGTGAACACGAATAAATAAATAAAGCTCTCTTGGGACATTTTTAGGTGCAGTGTATTTCCTCCCTACACATTTCATCTTTCACCAGTTTATGTATTTTTTTCATCCTGATGAAGGAATCAATAAAACCTTGTTGGTAAAATGAGTCTCAGCTGTGCACAACAGCCTGAGATGTGTGCTGAAGGCGGCAATCCCATGGAGTCGATCGCACCGCACGGCTCCAACCACCTGATGCGGGCACTACATCACACACTTTTGCTGCATCCTCACTCACAGAGTTACACGTGCATGATCTCCGTCTCACACACAAACACATGCACACATTCACGCACGTTGCAGTGGTGATTAGAGCATTGGAATGTTAATGAGCTGCTGGCCAGGTTTCAGCACTGAGGTATTCAGGTCACGACACGGAAACCACTCAGCACTGACAGCTACAAGTTTGTATGCATGACGTTGACATTTCCTTTGTGCTCAAGGACAGAAGTAACAATCATCTAGAGACTTCTATAAACAATTTAATTAAATTAATTAAATGAAAACTACTTTATGTCCAGAGGGAAAGTAGAATGTTGTAGTAGTTTTTTTCTCCTTTTTATTTTTGTAAATAAAATAATAACAATTAACTAGAAGAAGATGATGATCTTGTTCTGGAGGGTGATGGCTGCTGGCAGGAATGGTCTCCTGAACCTTTCTGTCTTGCATTGGACTTGACAAAGAATGATACTAATTGCTCCATTTTTGCAAACAATCGGTAGTCAGAGTCCCAGTCTTCGAAAGATTAACATTTTTGATGATGATCAGATGACAAATAATTTTCCCAAGTGCTCTGCATTAAGCCTAAAGTCTGACCAGCTCAGGGTCCATACTGTCATTTTAACAATTGTGCATTGAAATGTGTGTCAGCAGGGGGGTTAAGGGATCAGTGTATGTGTGTGTGTGTTTATAAATTCAGACATAACATGGGGATGATAAATCCTTTAGTCCCATATAAGAAGGGGCGGTTGGATAATAAGGAATGGATGTAATGTAAAGGCAAGAAAGGACAAGATGCACATATGAATCTTCCCAGGCTGGCTCTGTGGTAACAGTTGCTATGATAGGCAAGGCTAACCCAACACCAGGGTCAAAACCATTATCATTCCAGATTCAGACAAAGAATTACAGGCCTGTCTGTCTCTCCATCTGCAGAATCATTTGCAGATCAGCAGTGGCATTCATGAAATATATCAGAGATAGTTTACGGTACGGTTTATCAAATTATGCAAGGTCATTAAATCATCCACATGATTAGGTTAAAGAAGGTGCTGAAATGGGAAAAAAAAAGACTAAGGAAATTTAGCCATACAGTAAAAGGTCATATGCAAGGTTTATCTACATCTCCTCTCTTTAAATGGACAGTTTGTTCTGTTTTCCTGGCATTCTCCAGGTTTTCCCTGGAAATCAAGTGGCCACTCAAACCCACCATCTGGCCCTTGAGTTTCGTGGTTCATGAGACACCCCTCACGTGCATTGTTTGTGTTCTTCATCAGGCTGTGAGTGAGGCTGTCAGGGTAACCTTAACCAAACGTCTGCTGTGCATCAGGAGCATGTCAACAGCAGCGATAAGGTTTAAACTTGGCTTTATTTATTTTGGTCTGTCACTAATGATGCAGTAAGCTGGTAGGGGCAGGTGCACAATAAATCAGTTTCTAAGATAAAATATGGCCCTGTATTGATTAGATGAAATCATATTTATTTAAATGGAAAGAGACCTTTTGTTTGGTTTCGTTTTTTTGCTGTTGTCAGGTGTGATCGCACAGGTGGAACAGCTTCACTCTACAAACCAGTTACATTAATGTGGCCATAGCAACAACAATGATCCGGACAGGCTTGTCAATCTAATTACCATTCTGCTCCATCCTAATTTAGTATGTTAAATAATCATTTAAACATTTTCCTACTAACACTAAGTGCTCCAGGTGTCTTAATTCTTCCTAAAAATTGAGATAATTTAAACATTGATCATGTTCATATCCAACCACTTCAGAAGAATGTTCTCCATGAAGGCCAATGTCTTATCTCACACTTTTGAAGAATGATCCCAATCTGAACAGACATTTAAAGCATTCTCCTTCTAAGTTTCAATAATTTTTTCTTGGTAGACAAACTGAAGACAACACAACAACAAATTTTAGTGGAGGTGCTCTGCAGGTTTAGCTAAAATGTCCACGTGTCTTACTGGTCATTCTCTTTTTCCTGGCCACTGGTTTTATTATTGTCACAAGAAAAGCTTAACCTCTCACTGGGATGTGTCATTGCGGCTTGTACATGTGCTCATGCGCATGCAAGGCCGTATACTTGCCAACATGTGTAAACCAACACAAGCAGACAGATGAAGGGAATACAGAAAGGCACATTTCATTTATAGGCTCTGTTGGAGTTTTACTGTTCTATTTTGGAGGACTTGAGTTCTTGTCCGCGCTGTTTCACCATGACCCCATATGCACTGCAACATGCCAGCCATGACGAGCCACTTAGCTCCCAAGTTCTATCTTGAAATCTTCTTTTTGTGAAAATCCTCCAGGACGGCTTATTTACTCTGGCTGTCAGGAAACTTTCTTTTGTTTGCAATTTGCTTTTTTATATGCCTTTAGCAAAAACTCTAGAGTTTAATCAGAGGAGCAACAGATACCAAGGTCACGTTGCTTTAGGATCTTGTTCTATGACAACATAAATACCACAAAGAGACAACCACACTCATTAGATCTTCAAAAATAGAGACACCCAGTTCATATGTGACTGACAAAGGTTTGAATTATTTATTGCAATATATGCTCTTAAAAGCCAAGAAAGTGATATTGGTTGCGAGGATTAAGCTGCAGCCTTCCAACTTATCAGCAGGGAAACTCCAGGTAAGACAGACCTTAATCATCCTGAGTTTACAGCTAAGAACATGACTTGTACAGGCAACACCAGAACTTTAGTCACCTCTTTCTATCTATTTCTTATCATTATTCATTTATTTTGTTGATGCAAGTACACAATTTTTTTCCTCTATGTAGGAGCACAAGTTGTGTTTTGCAAACACTCCAATTATTCTGCAGTTGATTCCCTGGTGAGTGACGTGAATCTCATGATTTTTGCCGTTTGAACACAATTAACACCAATAAAAAGAACAAGAACAGATATGAGAAGAGGCAAATCTGTATTTGCATTCTCTTGTTACTGATAAGAAAATCAGTTTAAAGTAAAAAATAAAAAGCATGCACATCGTTTAGAATGGAGTAGACAGTTTGGTAATGGAGTCTTTACCTGAACTGTCCCATGTGTGGATGTGTTTGTATGTGTATGTGTGTGTGTTAGGAGTGTCCTGTACACTGAAACAGAGATTCCCCAAGTGCCCAGGTTGTCTGCTTAAGCGTTCAGAAGCAGTCAAATCCCTCCTTCTCTTCCTGCCATAATAAGATTAATGCTCCGACTAATCCCTCTACATTTACTCCACCATCTACACATTCTCCTAACAGAAAAACTCAAGTTAGTCAGTGCAAGACCTTCCCCTCTACACCTACGTTGCATGTCCAGAGCCACATCATCTGGTTGCACTTTTTGCACCAAATGCAAAAGAGGAAAATCTCCAGGTGTCTCATTCTGCTTAGTCGGCCTCAGCAAACATTTACTGCTTAATCCTTAGATTTAATGAGAGGCAATCGGTTAAGGAGATGTTTCTTCAAGGGGTCCTAGTTAGTTAAGATGTGTAAAAGTGAGATTGTGAAGGTGAACAAGCAATAACTTTAATTTTAATGTAAAAAAAGTCTAAGCCACTGTGAGCTACCTGTCAAGCACCTGCAAGTAATGCTTAAACTTACATTTCATGGTTGAGAAGTTTTATCAATGCTAAATCCAACCTGAAAAAGCTGCTACAGTTACACACCCACATCAAAGCCAGCAGATGTGTGAGCTTTTTCTGGTTACTAATGTCTACAAGCATGCTGCTGATAAACCCTGCAACATTGTCTGCAAAATCATGTGATATAATTTTCCAGGTTGGTTAGTATGGAGGGCTCTTATTCCTGAAACAGTCAGGTGGATGTAGCATAAAATGATCATATGGCTCAGTTGTCTTTTTAGCTTGTTATGGTTGTTCCCAATCAGTTAAAAGTTAGGTAATGCAAGATTAAATAACAATGCAACAGACAATGTGCATAATCACCATATGAATAGCATAAATGGAAACATTTATAAAAAGAAAAAAAAAACATTCTAGTGTGAAGATTTTCTCTCATTAACTTAACTGCTTGGATTAGGAGTCACAGCCACTAAAATTGACAAACTTACTCATTTTTACCAAGAAAGTAGGAGAATATAAGAACAACTTAAGTCCAAATTAATTGATGAATAAATTGTATTACATGCAAAAAGCTGGAGAATGGCAGGGCAGAGGATTTACATGCAGACGAAAAGGCAAATCTCCAAACTATCTTCAACATTACAGAAAAAAATCATGCAACTTCTCCACCAACAGTATCCAAACCTGTTCAACTGCATGACCTCTGGTCAGGGGGGAATTATTTTAGTGGGACACATCTTTATTAGGCCACGGGATATTTACAGATTAGCATGCAATGAGGTCAACCAAGGGTAATATTTTTCAGCTTGCAACAAATGTTTGTTTGCCAGGCAGTAGACGGGTGGATCACAGCTGGTAGTCCTGCAGTTAAGCCCAGTTATAACTGCTGACTCGTGTTTCTGAAGGATTTCATTGCACCCCTAAACAAAAAGAAGAGAGAGCAAGAGAGAGAGAGAGAGAAAAAAAAAACACAGCTGTCTTGGCCAATCAGTCAGCTAGCTTTAAAAGCTGGTCATCAGTAGGATCAAAAATAAAGAAATGAGAAGAGGGTGAGGTGTATCGGCATGCCGGGCAGCTCTATTCAATCCCCGGAAGTCTTTCCCTGCCAATTCCCTCATGCTAAATATAGGAGGAGCATTAGGTATCAAGCATACTGTAACAAGCCGAAATACTGGGTTCAAGTTATATTCAGGTCATTCAGTGCACTGCTGCCTTGTAGGCTTTATAACAAGTTAAGAGAAAAGTCAAGTTGTCATGTAGTTGAAAAAATATATAACTTGATTGTTTTTTTCCTCTAAGTTCCTCCGTACAAAGATGGGTTGGGTTGTAGTTCCTTCGTGCAGGCACACATCTGTGGAGTGGCGTGAAAGAATAAATACATCAATCTGCCACAAGCTCATATTTGGACAATTATGCACGATTTCAGTCTCATGTCAAGTGAAATGAAAAAGAAAAGTTGGCATGCAGCAAAGGTCAGGCTGCAGAGGACAGCTTGGTTATTTTGTGACTGTCTATTTTTTGTCTGTTGGTCTTGGCCTACAGTACGACTGCTGGAGGCTGTTGATGGTACAAATGACGGTAGAGGCTCAGTGTGTGTGTCAGAGCGAGAAAGATAAAAGCAAATGGAGAATGTGAGAGCCTCAAATTTAAGAAAATATAGCGATAAACCTGGGTATAATACACTTGTACAGACAGATTGAATGCAAGTGCTCTTGAATGAAAGCTAAGTCGGACAATATTCCCATGAACAACAATTCCAAACACGGATTTTAAAAGATCTCCAGACTGCATCCTTGAACTCATGAAGGACATCAGCTGTCCGAGAAGCTCAAAAGCAGATGTCCTCAGGAAGGAGACTTACAACCACATAAACACATGCAAGCACATAAAAATACACACATGCATGTTTAAAAACACAGCACATGCTTATGCAGTGGAACACCAGAATATGGCCTGTGGCCCCGCGATGCTCCCTGGCACCTCTGAATTAGTCCAAAGGCTCTTGCACATAAAGTAAATACTTGCTCACAACACAAACATGCATGTTTTTCATACAGGCGTCCGGTCTTACCACAAGCCTAAGCCCTACTGCTCCACATTCACACACACAGACCATTGTTGCCTCACTGACTACTCATTCTAACTATTTATATAATTTAATATGTTTCCTCTCAGTTTTACCTCTTGAGTCATGTCTAGCTTCACATTTAACCGTTTTAGCTGTTGTATGAAGGCTTTATATAAAGTAAAATCTTGTAGATCACAGAAAATGTCAGTTGCTCCTCCTTCAACACTATCTTTCCTCTTATATTCTGCTTTTGTTCCACTATTGCATGCAACTATATGTCCAGTATACTAGTGCATCCTCAAAAAGATTTTTTATGTGCACATAAAAGCAGACAGTGGGAAATATCTGTATAGTTGAATCCTGCGTACAAATCTGCACGTGTGAAACAAGTGCCCACTGTTTTCCCTTGCTCCTCCCCCACGCTTTGTCATTCGGCCTCACTTTCGTACTCCCCTTCTCTCTCATTTCTCACGCTCAGTGCAGTTGTCATTGTTAACTAATTGGATTTAGTGGACAAGAAAATAAGGCAGACATTGAGCATTGATGTTTAGAACAAAAGGTAATAATAGTGAATGGTGCTTTTAAATTGGTTTAAATGACTAAATTATTTGTACTCTATGGTTAGTGTTATGACAAAACAATCCTATAAATCATATGTACATTGAGTACATGTATAAGAAGAGCCTCATAAAAGTAGATGAGTCAAAAAGGCAAACTGTAAAGAGAGGGTGAAACCTGAGTAGAACAAACAGAGAGGATACTGGAGGATATGCACTGCTTACACAGTGGATCAACGGAGTGAAATCTCGCTCTGACTCATTCTTTACTTACCTGTTATTATACACCTCACTTATGGGTTTGCATGTTGTTTCTTCCTGATGCAGCTGGCACATTGATATATGACATAAGCCACTGTTAAAAAAAGTGGGTTAGGTGCATTTGCAGACAGAGATCATATTAAACTATTTCCCTGGGTTTGTGATGGCCTTGAGTATATGTAGCTCCTGATGCTACAGGTGACGACAGACTTAGATTTAGTTACTATCTGGGTGTTTGTATGTGAAAGTGAGAGCAAACCACTATTGAAAGTTAATAATTAAGGTAAACAGCTAAAAGTAAACAGTATGATCTATGACTTTTGGGCCTATACTGAAACACCATTAGCAGCGGTTTTACCGACAAATGGAAAAGGCAAAGATAGCCAGATCAATTTGAAAACAGAACTCTGCTGTCGTGGCATAACTTTTCACTTACGTCTTCTCCTCACCTGTAAGCGAGCGGCTCTCAGAGCTATGACGTTACATTCAGAGTTGCTGGCCCACTTCTACTGCTCTGTCTGGCAGGTGCATTTCCTCCTTGCTTTGTTTTTCCCTTGTGTTTCTTCCTTAAGTGATTTACCATTTCCCTGGAAGCCATTCCTTGCTCCGTCTCTTTCCACACATCCCCTAAACCCATCATCTCTACAACCACAGCTGGAGAAGATGCCAAGTGTGTGTTCTGCATGTTCAGCTTGTGGTAATAGTCATGTTTTATTGCATTATCTAATAGTTTCAAAATGATTAAAACAGACCATTCAGAGGTTGTTTTTCTTTGGTGCACTCAGGTGCATATAATGAACACGCTCCGATAAAAACATGAAGACCAGGGTAAAGAAACATCTTCATGCACTTATAAGGTGGTATATTTCCTCTCTTCCAGTGATCCCACACAGGCTTAGGAGAGCAAACCACAAACAGCAGTATGTTGTGCCACAATGCAACAGTTGGGCTTCTCGTGTTTGTCAGCATATGGAGAGCCCGGGAAAAACCCTGCCACATCCACAGAGAGCACCCACCACACCACATCAATGGATCAATAGACTGAAAAAAGAGAAACACATGGCTAGAAAGTAAGGGACAGCAAGATAATTTTAATTCAGTAACAGAGTGGTGTAAATGTCATTGTGTAAGAAATAAAAAAAGTTTTGGAAACATCATTTGTATCATTACAAAGTTCATATGTTGTTTCGGCACAAAGCTGTAGACAACTGTAGATACCAAGTCAGGCGGACGGTCACATTCAAATAACAGATAAAAATGACTGCGTAGAGATGCTCCCTTTACGTACATGCATTTCAAATGTTGAGTGGGTGTTTGAAATTGCCTCAACAGGGTTAACATCAGAAATTAATTTGTCCAACATGTTTCTTTTCATTTAATTTTAGCATCGTCTTTTCAACTCAGATCCAGCTTTTTCTGAAACAGACTTCTGCTAAGTTTAACCTTAACCATTTTACATTTCCAGTGTCTGCTTCAAAGTAAATTGTTTCTTTATTCTTTTAAAATGACACAATATCAGTGTGTTTAACCCACTATGTCTGAAAGCTTTATTTAAAGACCCTTTGAAAACCTGGGAGTCTTCTGGAAAACATCAGGGAAAGGTCCATGTGTCTTTACTTGGACTAATGTTAGCTAATGTGCTAATGCTAGCTAAAGTGCACATTTAGCTCAAATACTCAAAGCTGAAGAATCAAAAATTGCTTTACAGCCACTCTAAAAGAAAAACTTTGAAATTTGATAATAAAAGTATTACACATAGAATGTTTTTTTTTTTTTTTTTTTTTTTTTTTGGTGGAGAAAAACAAGAAAGGCTAATGGCTGTCTTCTACAGAAAAACATGTTAGCACTTTCTTGCTTTCTTTGTATTTCCACCTTAAATTTAACAGCTGAAAGGTGTCTTTTCAGCATGATGTCATAATCAGTTAAGTGTACAAAATCATGTTATATTTTCCTTCAACAGTTTTTAATTGCGACACGGCTCCCATCATTTCTATTCCTGTTCTGTAAAATAGTGGTGTTCAGACTGATACTTAAAAATCAATATCACAGATATCAGATATTTATATTCTAGAATTTATTCTGATATCAAAATACCAACATTTTAGTCATTTGGGGTAAATATGTAGTTTATCTTTAACACAGTTGAAAGTAAGTATACTATTAGGATCTCCTGCCATGATCAAGCAAAATATTGCACAATGTAAGCGTCGTAGCAGCACACTACTTACTCAGTTGCTAAGTACTCACACAGTCCAGTTGAACACAAATGAAGTCATGTGTGGAGCTATTTCAGCTCTACAAACAGCATCAATGCAGTCATGTGTGTGGGCAGACAGTGAGGTATTGTAGCAATACCACACCTGAGACTCAATCATAACACAGAATATGATGACGTTATGATGGAGAGGGACAGGTGCTGCCAGAGTGAGACAGATTTTATAGGCTTACAAAGTTTCAGTTTTAGTATTGGATCAGTATTGTTGATACCAGCCTGAATTTTACTTTGCATAAGATCAGAAAGGAAATCAGTGGTATCATGAATCACTACTGCCAAGCTTTTCCACAGTCCTTTCATTTTTCTTCTCTTGCACAGAGTTATATTCAGAGTTTATGTAAATTGTTAGGTTTAAATGTTCAAAAATGTTGGGGTAGAAACAGTTTATAGTTTCTATCCCATATAGAATTTTAAACACACTGGTCACATCACATGGAGATCAGGCCATAATCCGGACCTTAAGCCTGGATTATAAAACTTCTACATATTGGACATGTGGGCAAATGTTCCTACTTCACAGTTTCTGGTGAGCCTCAGCTGATCATTTTTTAGAGATGAATGCAACAAACTGCTACAGAACTGTAAAACAAGTGAGAGCAACTACTGGACGGGTGCTTTTGGGTGGGTCTCTCTACAGCAGTGACTGCTGTAAAGTTATGTCAACACTTCCACACCCCCATCCCCAATGCCTCATCGGCCCCATCTCTCCCTCTCCCTCAGCAGTAACTAAAGCATGACCCATGTGGGCACTCTTTGGGGTCTTAGCTACTGGTGAGGGTAGAGGGAAAACTATGTTTTTTTTACATTTCTTCTGTTGTTCTGCAAAGATAAAAGGTGTGGGGTGTTTTCTATATCTAAGGTATTGGCAAGAGCATGACTGCAAAAACAAATCATGGACACATAAACACAATTGCACAGATGGTATCGAAGCTGTGCAGAGATAAAAACAGACTGGCGGGTCTAAACCTGTCAAACACCTTGCAAACATTTCATGAGCACAGTGAAATAATCCTGTTGACTCAGAAGTCTCAGAAGAAAAGATCTCAAGGCCCAATTCCCAGAGCCGAAGCCACAGGTGTATGCTACGAACACAGAGTCAGAAGCAGGTGAAGAACACAGCATGCAAACCAGAAAAACGAAATGCTATCAGCAGGAAATGGATGTTTCTGGAGACCATTCAAAGGTTGGTGGAAGGGATTAATTGGGACAAATGGATAATGTAAAGTACAAAATTGTGCCAGATTAAAAAGTACTTAAAGCATGTTGACTAAAGTCAGCAAATATATTAGCGGGCAGCATGCCAGCCAAATCGTCTAACATGTGCAATCTTTGAGCTACAAAACAGCAGATGTCCTGTTCCACTGCTCCCTCCCAGCTTACCCATTACTAAGCATTATCTCTCTGTCACACCATGTCATTACCAGCTTTTATCTCCCACCACAGGGGGACACCAGCACAGTAAAACACTGTCAGAATCATTCTTAGTCATCTCAATCTGCAGCATCTTAAGTCACTGCTGTCACTACCACTGTGGTCCTCTCAGTAAAGCTATACTGAGCAATGACTATACCCCTCTAACACTGGAGACCACCCTGTCAGTAAGCCGTTATTTACAAAGATTTTGATTTGTGTGACTCTCACCGACACCATCAAATCCTCAAAATATTCATGTACAGTGTTTAAATACAGTCAGTAAAATGTTGCATACAGTAGTGGCTCATTTTCACCTGATCATCCAATCAAAGCAGGATAAAAGCATAACCCTAGAACACGAATGAATAGACCAGAGGAGCTGTGATGACAGGTGTGTTTGGAAATGAGGAATCCTGTTATTAACCACAAGGTTATGGATAAGTTGAAGCAAATCGGTCAGACGCTTCACAATCTCTGACTTCAAGTTTTCAACAAGCTGCTGGTGTGTTATGTAACAGTACAACCAGAAAAATCCAACTGTACTCCAGCTCTACCTTTGGCCCCCCACCTTTCCTTTACAATCCTGCAGGGGGTGATTAGAGATGGATAATTGGGGAACAGAAATCTGAGAGTCTGAGCCAAATTTTATGGAAAAAAAAGGCTGAATTCCAGAGCTCAGTGCCAAGGGATTGAACAGGCTCCAAAACACATGCAAGGTCTTTTGTTCTGCACTCTGACTCTTTTGTTTCACCCGCTGTACCACTCATTACAGGGAGCTTTACCTGTCAGATTGCATCCCTTCTTCTTATTTTATTACTTGAATTAAAGCATATCCTTTCACATCAGGATGGGCTGGGAAATGAGGCCGCTTGGGAAAGAAAAGCTTGGGAATCTGGAAACGTTCTGTCACACAGGGCTCTCTTTAATTAATGCACAAATGAAGAAATATGTACTCAGCCAGTGAAGCTCAGCATGCTCTCTTTAAATTTACTGAACACATTCAGTGGAAACAGAAATGTTTCCATTTAGTCCAATTTTTCTGAAATATGTAGACAATTTTGATGTCATTGTAAGACCCTGATCATTTTGTGAGGCCAGGAAACAAAAATCAAATGCAGATACGCCTTAAATCACCATTTTGCTGGTACTTTTTCATTTAAAAAATGATTACATAAGAAAACCAAGACAATGCAGACATAAGTTAGATACTGTAATTAAATTCAAGATTATAATTTTGAATTTATTTATAATGATTATGGATTTTCTTCAAGAAGAAAAAAGTAGCAAAACAGTAAATTATTTGTCATGGTATTGAGCTTTGAAAAAAATAGCAAGGTAGACACATCAGAAAAAAACTATTAACTTTTCATTTGTGTCATTAGTTATTAGTTGGAGCATTTGTTATCATAGCCAGTTTAAAACAAAGGTGGCTCTCCTTTAACCTGGTTATACATTCCTACCCTCTGCTGAACATATAACCTGATACAAAGGACTTCAGCCGGATGATAGACCAGTTTTTATTTCTGTTATTATGTGAATTTGCCTTATAATGCAACACTGGTTTAAATAGGCTAAACAACATTCATATTATGGTGCAGAAGGACACTGTTTAAGGGAGGACCTTTTTCACTGCTGCACCACTAAACATGTATTCAGCACATCAGTTTTTTTATTTCTTGTTTTTTTTTAGATTTTGAGCCGTGGACGAAGAAAGTTCAGAAAGTGAAGCTGTAGCAGATATTTAAGCTGAACATGATGGCACAGAGGAACGTTTGCTGTAAAATAAGGAGCTTAATCTGTTGTCTGGAGATACTTTGGTTTTAAAAGGTTGGACATGAACCAAACAACTATTTACTGCAAATGCTGCTGAGCTAAAGCTGTCACCGGAAGCAGCAACAAGAACTATTTGATGCACCATCTTGGTTGAAACCACGCTTTGAAGTACCAAGAATGCCTTAAACTAAGATTGGCACCCTAAAACTGAAAAAGGTAGAGGACACTCAAGTCAGATGTTACTTGAAAACGCAATGCCAGAGATATTGCCAGGTGGATTGAGATAACCAACATCACAATCCATATAGCCAAAGTACCGCTAAGTACTGTGGAGAAAAGTTGAAAGTTAAATCTGTTAAAAGCATATGTTGGTCATACTGCCTTATAGTAAAGGAAATACATTTTATGTGTAAACCTGTTGGCCATAGGTTAACAACGCTACCAAACAGAGCCGTGATTGCAACATGAACTGAAGGCGTGTTGTTGCTGCAGAAGACAATGCATTCAGCTTGTTATGCAGGAAATTCATGCTAATCAGCAAAGTCTTCATCGCAAAGAAAACTCAAGCAATTTATTTAACTGCCCACAGCTAAAATTAGAAGCACTCAGAGAGCGCAGACCTCCGTCAAGCAGTTTGTTTTTGTTTTGTTTTTTTGTTTTTTGTTGTTGTTGTTGTTGCCAATGATTGTGAGTATTTTTTTTTTTTTTTTTAGTTAAAACCTCTAATGGCAAAATTATCCCCGTCTCCCCATAGTAAAGAATACTTTAAAAAATTCCTGGATCCAGGTGATGATTCAGATCACCCCTAAATTATAATCACTTGTTCTGTATTCCATTTCTGAGATTTCCTAAAAATTTTATCAAAATCTGTTTAGAGTTATGTCTGACAGACATACAGACCGACCAACGCCGCCAAATACATGACCTCTGCCTTGGCGGAGGTAATTATTTCCTTCCCTTTGGAAATTGGCCTAAGTGTTTTAGAATATATTATATGTAAAAGATTTGAACTGTGGCCTTTCTGTGTGGAGTTTGCATGTTCCCCTGTGTATTCGTGGGTTGTCTCTGGGTGCTCCGGCATCCTTCCACCATCTAGAAACATGCATGTTAGGTAAATTGGTCACTCTTAAATTCTCTCTAGGAATGAATGTGAGTGTGAATGGTTGTTTGTCTCTGTGTCGGCCCTGCGATGGACTGGCGATGTGTCCAGAGTGTACCCTGCCTGTTGCTTGCTAATTGCTGGGATAGGCTCCAGCTTCCCAGTGACCCTGAACTGGACTAAGTGGTATAGAAAATGGATGGAGAAAATTGATATATTTAAATTAAAGGTAAAGAAGTTTCCTTTTTAGCTGCAGCAAATAAACATCAGACATTGAGAGATGACTGAGTTGTAAAATATATCATCTTACAAATTTACGCAATCAAACCGGCTGTAGCTGCTTAAAGGCTGGGGATTAATCTCCAGTAGTGAAAATAAAAGTAAAGAGAATTTTCCCTTTATTTTCACCTTAATATTTCACAGATCATACTTTAGTTAATGGTTCACACTCCAGCGCCAACATATATATTTGCTGCTGATGTTTACACCCCTCCAAAAGACTTTGTTTCATTCATCTCGCTCTAAAGATGTAGAAAGTGCATCTATAGTTTTTCCCCTTTGTGTTTCATACTCACTGAATCCAGGGTACGTCATCAAGCAGATGCTTGATGTGTCACAAAACAGAGCAAAAACTCTGCTAGAAAGACATAAAGGTGAATGCTGTACATGTCCAAATAATGTGACTAGGTCTGGAAAAGTACAAAGAAAAAAATCAATCATTGCTTAAACAGGATACGGTGCTGTTTACATGTCAGAGTCTCTTTCAGGGTAAATGCCTTAACGAGGTCAAATCAAAATATTGCTGTGCATGTAAACAGTCACTGTCGGTAACATAAGAAGTTGGACATGTTGGTCCTGCAGCAGATTCCTTCTCTGTTGTAGTTTCTCAAAACTCAGCTGCTTCCTTAAAAACATGTTACCATGCTGTGACAAATAAATTTAGGTTTAGCTCTTTTACCAATTACATTTTGTTTTTATAGCCTGGTTTTACTTAAGACTTCATCTGAAGCCCTCTGCTGCTTTTTAAAATGTTTTTCATGAGTCTGCAGTAGAGAACTTGTCCATTTATGAAAACTTTTAAGAACGTCATAAGGAATCGGTTTTTATTCCAACCTTCCTGAAGAGCTTCAGGGGATTAGTTTGACCTTTACACACTGAAACATCCTTAGATGCACATGAAAACAACTAATTATTTCACATTGCACAATTGTTTAGCCTTTTTATACTTTGGATGTAATGAGCATTAACACCTCTGGGTGCCACTGATGCTGCTGCATGAAGTTGGGCAACAGATTCCCATTCTTGTTGCATCGTACTTTCGCAAGTCCAGTCTTCGAAAAGATAAATATCAAACAATGTTTAAAAAAATGTAGAATCACATCATTTCCTGAACTGTTCTTCTGCCCTGTGCATCTTTTTTGCCCTTCCTGCAACATTCAGTGAGCAGGAGTTTCAGCATGGTGCTGCGCCTTCATTGCATGTTTCAATGCTGTCAACACTTTCTAAAGATAACACCTTCACCCCACCTCTATAACCCTTCAGCCATGATGCACAGTGACTCTGCTGTGACAGAAACAACTATAATTAAACAAGAGGTTCTGATTGGCACTCGGATGGAGCTGCAAACCACGGGGGAGCTGGGTAGAAGGGATTAAATATGGGAGAAAGGGTAATAAAAGATAAAAGATAAAAGATAAAAAAGGAGACATTCAGGGAAAAGGATGACTTTCACACCACACCTTGTTAAACTAAAGCTGACACTCAGGATACTGGATACCTGCCGAGCACGAAAAATGATAAAACAACCACATTTCCCAGCGGGGTTCAGGCAGTTTGTGCTGGTAAGACCTGGATCATTAAAAAACCATGAAGGCTTCTGACGTCTTGCAGAGCAGTGCTTAGCAGTGTCTCAGCAGTCAAAGTTTTGCTGACCGCACCAGCCTCTGTTCCTTTTCATGTACAGCAGAAAAACTCATTAGCGAACAAACATTGTCACACCCTCACTCACATACACACATCGCAGAGCTTCTTTAATCCCAAGCTGGCAAGCCTGTACGTAATTTGATCTTTCCGCAGTGATGCAAAGAAATACCCAGGAGAGCTGTGTTTTCCAAAGGCATGCTTTTTTTTCCTCACACTTAGAACCCTGAAGAAAGATCACTAAATAACTGAAGAACTAAAGAAGGTTGTAAGATCTCCTCATCTGACTTTAATGCAATAAAATTCCTAATCATTGCCGGTTAAATGGGAAATTTCGTGAACGTGATGAGATTGAAAAAATATCTGCAAGAAGTGAACATTTAAATAAAAGAAAAAGAAAAAAAAAGCATCATAGCATGATCAGAAACATAAACACTTTCCCAAACATTAACTCACAATCTTCTACTGCTGGGAGTTTTAATTCTGTAAGCAATCTGCTTCATTGAATGTGACAGATTTTTCATTTAGTGGAAAGTCTGCTGACCACTACTCATGCGATCCGAAGGCCAAGACCCAATAGGGATTAGAAAAAGTCTAACGGGAAAATGAGCGGACAGCTGAAACGACACTGACAGCGTTATGGCCAGTAGATCTCTAGAGTGAATGGCTCACTCTGACTCTCTTAAGCTGTCTGATTATACAGTATGTCTGTTTAATGCAGCCGAATTACTCACAGGCGCTTCAACATTTTAGCTCCACTCGAGGTTTGATTGCTGCAGAGCATCTGTGCTCATGGTGAAAGTAACCTGGGCTGAATATAGTCGGCAAACAGCATGGTTATGCTCAGGCCCTTCACAAGTAGATGCATCTCATGTAGTGATGATGATGCAGTTTTTTTTTACTTCTCTCTTGTTCTAAAAGAAGGCCTTTTTATAGATAAAGAAGAAAGGGACAAGCAAAACTAATCTGAAGCATGGCAAGGTCTGTACTGACAGCTTGTGTGAGAAAAAAAGATTTAGCTTAAACCACTTCACTGTTTACTCGGGCTCATTAGGGGATAACTAGAAATGGGTTCACGTGCTCACACAAATAGTACTGTCTATGTTTGCAGCAGGTGACTGCAGGCTCAGACCACTTATCATCCCTCTCAGAGCAGTAGGACGTCTGTTTCAAACACTCCTTGAACTGGGAACACTCATTCTTGAGAAGAAAGGAGCCATATGTCCATTGTTATCTACTAAATGTGTAGAATACAGCTTGAGTTCAGAAGTTCTTTGCCTCCAACTGCAGAAATGAAACTGATTTATTCTTTTTGGTTAGCATAGATTGCAAACTTGCAACTGTGAAGAGATCCTGATGCATATCAACTGGTCTCATAATACTTTCATGATGCTAACTAACAAAGAAGGAAAAAAATGCTTTAAATTTAATACAAATTATCTGCACGTTTTCTCTCATTGACAGTCAGAGCCTTACTTAGCGCGGCCTTTCACCTCAACACATTCTAAACCAATCAGAGGCACCGGATCGAGGATCCAGAATTAGCGCTGCTATCACTGACACAGAGAATGTTCGCCATGCAGCCAAGTCATAGAGGGAACAAGAGAGAAGCACTCATACCAAGGAACGACTGATTTAAATTTAACAATTATAATGAGATCACAAGACTTTGCTGAAGCTCCTCAGCATCTTGTCTTTTACCTGCTTCAGTAATATATGGCTTTTTTTTTTTGCAAAACTCTCAGATTTTTGATCCTTTTACATAAATTAACATCTCTATCAGGTATTTATTGATCCCCTTCTTTGTTGCATGAGCCAGGAATTCCTGCTTCTACTCTGCTTCTGATTGGCTACTCATTGCTTGGATGTTAAGAGTAAGGACAGGTATTAAAGAAACACAAGTCTGAGTGTAAAGGCCCATTTATGCTCTATACTAAAGAGGGACATGGAGCTTTTAATCCATCTTCTGCGTCATTTATGTTTGTAATTTGGCCCGTTTTTAGGGCCCTTGCAGATCTGTACCCTGACAGAGCAAATGAAGCATCAGTACCACCAGACACAGCAGGGAAAATGAAGAGCAGTATAGCTGACATGTGGCCCACAAAAGAAATAAAGAAAAAGAAGCCGCAATGTATTTAATGACTGCACCGACCACCTCTGTCACTGCACCTCCTCTTCGCACCTCTTGTTCTGAGAATGTACATTATCACGATGTCCCCCACTGCCAACATATTTACTATTGACTAAAACTTAAGAATAAAACTCAGAGATGAACTCTAAATTCTGCACTGCCCCGTGGTGGATGTATTGCCTAACAACCATACCAAGGACGCATGGACGAACGGATATATGAGAGCAGTGACGCTTGAAACGGACGTACCTATTTACGTACGCAAAGGGAGCATAAATGGGCCTAAGAGTGTCACGTGTTTATGGTGGCTGCCTCTTGTATTGTGTGTTTGTTTTAAACATTGTTTCTGAACATACTGAAAAATTGCATTCATAAGCTGCAATATGCAAATAACTTGTATGGGCAGCGCACGGGACTAATTTGAGTGGATGCCAGGTTGCAGGGTCGACAGAGGTAAAAGTTTCCGATGTACCCTTGCATCTGCATAGGGGGAAACTTGCTTGCCATAAAGCTGGTGACAGATCAAGACTATTTCAGGAGTTGCTGATGTGTTTTAGGGGCCTTACATACCATCTACGACACTGCTGCTATTGTTTTGTTTTTATTTACTGTTAACCAAATGTCAACCTCCTCCAGAGTTGCCAGTTTTTCAATTAGTTTTCACCATTCAAATTCAGCAACTCTATCTGGTCTAATTTCTCTGATGTGCCTCATTATGTTCATGCTCATTATTTGACAAAATGTCAGCACCTGAGAGAAAGGGAATATTGACACTTTCCACATTTGATGTAAAGGGAAACAAGACACTCTGTAGACTCTGTGAAGTAAATATCACTGGTGCAAGCACAACAAATTTCAAGCAATATTTCATAGGCCATCCTGAAATCCATGCAAAAGATTAGCATGCTCAAGCTAACACTATATTATGAGCTTTGGGTGCTTTTGCAAGGCTGCAAATTTAAAGATACCACAGCTGTCATGTTTACATTACTAATTAAAGCAGGGTTACTGAGTGCAGTCCATGACAAGTTAATAGGTTACCTATAAATTTATACTGTAAACAACTAAATCTCCTGGAGATTCATTTTACAATGATAAAATTTCATTTACACGACTACAACTAGACTACACTCAATTGTGACTAAAACTGACAATTTACACTTCAAGCAAAACAATCAAAATCTGCCATCAAAAAATCACCATTCCTTTGATATCCAACTAAAATGTCTCTGTAATATGCATAAGTTTGCAAAGGCTCCTATTTTGCTGCTACAGAGAAAATAAATTAATTACAAGCAAAAACAAGAGCGTCTTTTAGGTTTTGTGCAGAAATTAAACAAAAAACTGGTCTGGCCCTAGAGAGTTGTCAGAGATGATGAGCTGAAAAGGACATTCTGTTAAAATCTGTCAAGAGAAACAAAAAACTCTCCATAATGGCTGTCAGTTGAATAGATAATGGCTACACCCACTTCCAAAGTGACCTTCCCACAAGAGTCTGACCAAGCGAAAGCAGCCAAATGCTGTTAAGCTATTAAATGACGATAAAAAGAATGAGAACCTTGATGCAAAATATATTGAGGTCATAAATGTTTGTGCCAAATATCACGGAAACAAGTCCAATAGCAATGAATTACAAACTCATGATGACAGCAGAAGATTATATCAAAACCAAATAGTCTTTTCTGAGACATTTCATTTTTAGATCAGTCTGAAATATGCTTGCCAGGCTAATAAATGTTTTTGTATAGGTTTCTTGTGTTTTGCTGCAGAAGCTTTGTTTTGGGGTTTTATTCATGTTTATGGCAGACAGAAAGCAGGCAATGAAGAAAATAAAGCAGAACAAACAGGGTGTTGCTTTTTGTAGAAGCTATGTTTAAATATAACATTTTTATGTTTACAGTATTTGAATGTGATACATGTGTACAGTATTAATAGGATACTTTTATCTTACAGGCTAGCAAAGAAGATTTTTCTGGTTTGTGTTCTCGGGTTGGATATTCATCTAACATCGTCTTCAAAATGTGAAAGAAACAAGCTGTAACAAGGTGCTAAAAAGATCTGTCAGCTCTGTGTTACCTGACACCTTGTTGCCTTTCTATTAAAACTCCAATCATCCCCTCCCTCCCTTGGAAATCTTTCACTTAGGTCTTTGTTCTTATCATGACATCATTTTTATGTTGAGTTGCTATCTCTGTCTTTTCACACTCTCTAACATTCAGCGATACTCACACCTCTTCAAAATTATGACCTGAGAAGAGTCACACTGCGAAGATATTCCCTTAAGCTTACAAGCTAAGATTTACTGTGGCAACGCTCGCACGTCTACATGATTTCACAGCCAATTTACACAGTTTCATAGCCAGAAATGTAAAATTAAGTGGATTTTTACACACCAATCATATACGTGTTTAAATGGGAAGTCTTAGGTCTGAAAGGTGCTTCATATAAACTCCAAGCAACCCTGAACTTTTGGTATGACTCGTCAGGCTAGCTAATTTGTCTGACTCTGTATTTACAGTCATGTAAAAAGGAAAATGCATCTTATTTTCATTCTAAGGTCTTATGTATCAGGACAAAATACAAAAAAGTTTAAGCCTATTTCAAAACTGGGAGAACACCATAATAATAACAAAAATTATTTACAAGCGGAAAATATTAAAAGTTCAATGAGTGAAGGTTCCAGCAAGTTCAAAGCTCAGACTGTAAAATGCCTAGAGAAACTTAAAAAATCCCAAGACCTAGGCCTCAGTTAAAATGTTCAAGTTCAAGACAACACAAGGGTTGCAGGAAAAAGCATCTCTCTCGAAAAAGAACATGGTAGCACAGCTTAGTGGCATCAGAACAAACCAAAGCACTTCTAGAACAATGTCCTCCGTCCAGAAAATACCAGATTTAAGATGCTTCTTCATAATCAACAGCCCCATGTTTGATGAAAAACAAATTCAGCATATTAGCTGCTGAGTGCAGTGGTGGAGGGGTAATGATTTAGGCTTGTTTTGCAGCCTTAGGACCAGGGCATATTGCAGTCATTGAGCACATTAACTCCTGTATACCAAAGTTCTCTAGAATCAAACATGAGGCCATCTGTCTGAAAGCTAAACTTTGGCTGAAATTGGGTCCTACAACAAAATAATGATCCCAAACACAGCAGTAAATCTACAACAGAATGGCTGGAAAAGGAATCAGTTAAGGTGTGCAATGATCCGGTCAAAGGCCAGACCTCAGGCTAGGTAAAAAGCTTTGTTGGGATCTTTGGAGCAGATTCACTCTGGTGCTGTTCACTCAGCTTATTCAGATACGATTAGTCTGAAATAGTGTGAATGTGCATTCTTACTCTGGGGTATCAGGTCACTTCTAAGTAACCTCTGGTGCGGTTCGCTTGTAGTTTGAATGCAAATGGACCATCCAGTGAAACAAAGAGAGGAATTGATTTAGCCAAATATCTCCCTGCATTTCCTGCTGCTCACAATAGACAGAATATTGTGAAAATCATCTTAGGTTTTTATCACCAAAGTAAAAACAGAAACTGCTAAACTGACTAAATTTGTTGCTGCTCCTTTGTTTAATTGTGGTGACGGAACTGCTTTTGGCATTGGCCAATCAATGAGCTGCGTTTTCTTCTTCTTCCTTCTTGGTCAGTGGTCATCTTGGGGAATATTTTCCGCCAACAAGCATGTGCTTGTTAGGTGAACGCTGTCCAGGTGGTTTGGTTCGCTAAAGTAAATTGAAGTGTGAAAACAAACCAAACCAAATGATTGGGAAATTTTTCAGACCACTCTCCCTTTGAAAAGAGTGTCCTGGTGTGAATGCGCACTAAGAGAACTCTGTATAACTTCAATGAACTGAAGCATCATTGTAAAGAGTAAACCATAACAGCAGTGAAAGACAGTAATCTACAAGCTAATGGATTATAGGTGTATTTAGTTTGTTCACACACCCCTTCTGCATTTTGACTCAGTTTTTGTAAAATAAATAATAACGTGTAAAATGTAATATGAAGATGTTTTTGCTTATCTAAGGTTTTCCTACTTATACAGACCTAGTCTAAAACTGATTTTTTTTTTTTTTTTTCACGACTTCATGTGTGTTCAGAGGGAAAAGACGTGTTTCACATGTGCACATAAACATGTCAAAAAGTACTCACCAATGCAGGCGTGCACACGGACAGTCAGCTGGGTGCGTAAAATAACACTATGCTTCTTCCCCCTGGACCTGAGGGAGCGACAAAGACAGAAGGAAATGTAATTATTATTGAAAAAAAAGTAGTATTTTTTTAATGAAAGCATCTCTTGTTATTAACAGTTACATATAAAATAATTATTTTGTTTAATTTCTGAACATAAAATTTAAGAACATAAGAGCTTTTTTACTGTGCAAAATAATGAGCTGTGTCAAATTTTCACCCCTATACCGATATACATCTGAGTCTTGAGAACAGACAGCAGAACTACAGCAGACACAACACACATTTACAAATATAAAACCACCTCCACATGCCATAATTCCCATAGACACACATCTATACACGCCATGTTTCAAACAGGACAATGCTGAGTACATACAAACATGAAGGTATAGAATGATGACGCTCTAGGAGCAACTCCTGTTATCCTCCAATCTGCATGGACCTATCAGACACTTCCATCACTAACACACTGATACCATCAACATAAGAAAGGGTAACCCACACTGCTGAAAAACACCCATTATGCATAACATATACAGGAGGAAACACATACCCAAACAAGAGCTGTCTTATCTTTACATTATTCTGTTATCAGCTTTGCTGGGAAAACAGAGCAAAATATTGACACAATCTGTTGATCTGCTGATAGCACAAAATCATTTTACTTCTGATTATCGGTTGTGTGTGAATGACAGTCAAAGCACGGCTCAGATCGTGTCTTTGAGAACTACAGGAGAAAAATAGAAATAGTGCAGTGTGTTTCAGATTTCAATTACATTATGTTTTGAATGTTACAAATGCAGGTAAAAATGGCCCTAAGGGAGATTTATGTGAGCAAAGGTTTTATCTTCCCATTTTTTCCTCTTCCCTCTGTGCAGGCTAAGCTATCTGTATCACTAGATGACTTTGTTTACTGTCAGCTGTGGTGAGCAGTCTCCCACCACAGCTGGATTCACAGCACATTTTTGATGTGTGGGAACATTCTAAGTGAAAATCAGTTAACACCAATATTTTCCTACATACAAAGCACTGGTTATTTTCAGTGAAGGGATCATTGTAGCTCTCATATTCTGTTGTCATCATTTCATTATATGTAAATGTACACTATGATCATGCAGCAGTTAGGGTAAACTAGCATTTTTATACTGAGATTTGAGATGTGAATGTGTCACCGACAACTATATAAATAAAGTTAGGGGAGGTGAAAGAAATCAAAATTTACACTTACTTCTTGACACATTGTTTCTAAGCTGGTGCAGATCTGTTACAGCAGCTGTCAAAAACCACCTTACTTCAATAAATAAAACATGTGGTGTGAAGCTGACATACTGGAGGTGTTTGGTTTATCCACTTTTGACACTGTGCTAATAGTGTTTATCCAATAAATTGAAGACAAGCTCAGTAAAAGAAAAAATCTTTTGTCCTCAGCCTTTGTGGCATTTTACCAAGACGAGGTCAAATCCAAACCAAAGAGTGTGACTCATTTCCTGCTGTCATTAAAGTGTGACCTTGGTCAAAGTTTTTTTTTTTTTAAGTGACACAGACCGACCAGTTTCTCAAGCTCTCATGGTGTCAGGAGCACAGACCATTATTCACCTGTCCATCATCTGTCACAAGACTTACCAAGGATGCTAGATAAAGACTTACAAACAAATAAATGTTCACATGGAAACAAATACACATACAAATAGACATGGAAAAACAGCTTGCCTCTGTGGATCTAACAACATACCCCCAGTCCCAAACAGATCAACAAACCACAACGCTCCACAAACACACACATGCATGCATGCATACATGCAGCCAGTTAACAGCTGCCTTCTCAGTGAACTTCTCGCAGACTTACTTTAAATGTCTACAGGACATTCACAAAACAGGGTACATTTATTGTAATGCTAACCTGTTTTCCTTGTTAACTAATTAGCTCAAGTTAAAGCACCTGAACGTCTATCAGCAGTGGCTCACTGACTGCTGAATTTATATAGTGGTTAGCTAACAAACATGATTAGTAACATAAACAATTAGCCCCCTTGTTTATTGAGATGCTAACCTATTATGCTAATTAGTTAATTAGCTCTAATTAAAACACCTGAGCTGATATCAGCAGTGGTTCATTGTTACACTTCTAGATTTATGCAATGGTTAGCTAACAAACAAGATTGGTAACATAAATGATTAGCGCACTAGCAACATTACAAAACTATTATAACTTACTAATTATGAATGACCTAATAATTAAATCAGTCTTCTGACTAGTTAGCATGACAGAAAAGACACATTTTTGAAGCTATCTCTGCTTACTAAATAAAATAAGCAAGCTAGTCACAGGAATTAAGCAGAGAAAAACAACTGCAAAACCTTATCAAAATAAATAGATTTTAAAAACATATCCTAATTATATATCTTAAAAAAAAACTTACAGCAGTACTGCTCAGCCTTGACTCATGTCTAATATCCTATTTTATCCTTGCAGTATATTAGTTGTTTAAGAGCCAACCAATCTGAAATTAAACTTCCCTTTTTAAACTAAGAATTCATGTTATTTTATGAGATTAAACAATATCCCTTAACAGAAAGGTGCTACAGAGCTTGATATATTTGATTTTTATTAGGGCTGTTTCTTTAAAATCTGTTGGCATTTAGATCTCTGCTTATATCCATCCATCCATCCATCCATCCATCTTCTGCCGCTTATCTGGAGTCGGGTAGCGGGGGCAGCTGCCTATGTAGGGAAACCCAGACTGCCCTCTCCCTGGCCACATTTACCAGCTCATCCGGGAGGTTCCCAAGGCGCTCCCAGGCCAGCCGCGAGATGTACTTCGTCCAGTGCATCTTTCCCACGGCCTCTTTCCGGTGGGATGTGCCCGGAACACCTCACCAGGGAGGTGTCCAGGAGACATCCAGACTAGATGCCCGAGCCATCTGGCTCCTCTCGATGCGGAGGAGCAGTGACTCTACTCTGAGCCCCTCCCGGATTACTGAGCTTCTGACCCTATCTCTAAGGGAGAGCGGAGAAAACTAATTTCGGCTGCTTGTATTCGCAATCTTGTTCTTTTGGTCACTACCCACAGCTCGTGACTATAGGTGAGGGTAGGAACGTAGATCGACCGGTAAATCGAGAGCCTTGCCTTTTGGCTCAGCTCCCTCTTCACCATGACAGACCGATGCAGAGTACGCATCACTGCAGACGCCGCACCAATCCGCCTGTCAATCTCCAGCTCCATCCTTCCTTCACTATGTTAACTCCTCCACTTGGGGCAGGACCTCATTGCCGACCCGGAAAAAGCACTCCACCCTTTTCCGGCTGAGGACCATGGTCTCGGATTTGGAGGTGCTAATTCTCATCCCAGCCGCTTCACACTTGGCTGCGAATCGCTCCAGTGAGAACTGAAGATCATGGCCCGATAAAGCCTACAGAACCACATCATCCGCAAAGAGCAGAGACCCAGTCCTGAGGCCACCAAACCGGATCCCCTCAACACCTCGGCTGTGCCTAGAAATTCTGTCCATAAAAGTTATGAACAGAATCGGTAACAAAGGGCAGCCTTGGCGGAGTCCAACCCCCACCGGAAATGACTGATTTACTGCCAGTGATGCGGACCAAGCTCTGACACCGGTCGTAAAGGGCCCGGACAGCTTGTGCAAGGGGGTCCGGCACTCCATACTCCCGGAGTACCCCCCACAGGAGTCCCCGGGGGACATGGTTGAACGCCTTCTCCAAGTCCACAAAGCACATGTAGACTGGTTCAGCGAACTCCCATGCCCCCTCCAAGACCCTGAAGAGAGTGTAGAGTTGGTCCACTGTTCCACAACCGGGACGAAAACCACACTGCTCCTCCTTAATCCAAGGTTCGACTATCCAATGGCCCCTCCTCTCCAGCACCCCTGAATAGACCTTACCAGGGAGGCTGAGGAGTGTGATCCCCCTGTAGTTGGAGCACACCCTCCGGTTCCCCTTTTTGAAGAGGGGGACCACCACCCCAGTCTGCCAGTCCAGGGGAACTGTCCCCAATGTCCACGCGACGCTGCAGAGGCTTGTCAGCCAAGACAGCCCTACAACATCCAGAGCCTTAAGGGACTCTGGGCGGACCTCATCCACCCCCGGGGCCCTGCCAGCAACCTCTGCCCCAGAAGTGGGAGAGCCAACACCAGGGTCCCCAGACTCTGCTTCCTCATCGGATGACATGTTGGTGGGATTGAGAAGGTCTTCAAAGTATTCCCTCCACCGACTCACAACATCCCGAGTCGAGGTCAGCAGCCCCCCCATCCCCACTGTACACAGTGTTGATGGAGCAGTGCTTTCCCCTCCTGAGCTGCCGAATGGTGGACCAGAATCTCCTCGAAGCGTCCAGAAGTCATTCTCCATGGCTTCTCCAAACTCCTCCCATGCCAGATTTTTTGCCTTAGCGACCGCCAAAGCTGCATTCTGCTTAGCCTGCCGATACCCATCAGCTGCCTCTGCAGTCCCACAGGCCAAAAAGGTCTGATAGGCCTCCTTCTTCGGCTTGACAGCATCCTTCACAGCTGGTGACCACCAATGAGTTTGGGACAGGCACCGACAACCTCGCGACCACAGCTGCGGCTGGCCGCCTCAAAAATAGAGGCACGGAACACAGCCCACTTGGACTCAATGTCCCCCGACTCACCCGGGACATGGTTGAGGCTCTGCCGGAGATGGGAGCTGAAACTCTTTCTGACAGAGGACTCCTCCAGATGTTCCCAGCAGACCCTCACAACACGCTTGGAACTGCCAGGCCTGACCGGCATCCTCCCCCACTATCTGAGCCAACTCACCACAAGGTGGTCAGTTGATAGCTCCGCCCCTCTCTTCACCCGAGTGTCCAAGACATGCGGCCACAAGTTCGATGACACGACTACAAAGTCTATCATCGAACTTCGGCCTAGAGTGTCCTGGTGCCAAGTGCACATGTGGACACTCTTATGCCTAAACAAGGTGTTTGTTATGAACAATCCATGATGAGCACAGAAGTCCAACAACAAAACACCACTCGGATTCAAATCAGGCGGGCCTTTCCTCCCAATCACGCCCCTCCAGGTCTCGCTGTCATTGCCCACGTGGGCATTCAAGTCCCCTAGCAGAATGAGGGAGTACCCGGAAGGAGTGCTTTCCAACACCCCCTCCAAGGACTCCAAAAAATGGTGGGTACTCTGAACTACTGCTTGGTGCATAAGTACAAACAACAGTCAGGACCTGTCCCCCCATTAGAAGGCGGAGGGAGGCTACCCTTCCATCCACCGGGGTAAACCCTAACGCACAGGCGCCAAGCCGGGGGGAAATGAGCATGCCCACACCTACTCGGCGCCTCTCACTGGGAGGAACTCCAGAACGGAGGACGGTCCAGCCCCTCTCAAGTACAGTGGTTCCAGAGCCCAAGCTGTGTGTCGAGGTGAGTCCAACCATATCTAGCCGGAACCACTCACCCTCGCGCACCAGCTCAGGCTCCTTCCCCCCCAGAGAGGTGACATTCCACATCCCTAGAGCTAGCTTCTGCAGCCGAGGATCAGACCACCAGGGTCCCCACCTCCGGCAGCCGCCCAGCTCACACTGCACCCAACCCCTATGACCCCTCCTGCAGGTAGTGAGCCCACGGGAGGGGGGGCCCATGTCACTCTTTGGGGCTGAGCCCGACCAAGCCCCATGGGCAAAGGCCCGGCCACCAAGCGCTTGCCTCCGTGCCCCACCTCCAGGCCTGGCTCCAGAGGGGGGGCACGGTGACCCAGGGAAACCCGCGTCCATGATTTGTTGTCATCATAGGGGTGTTCTGAGCACGCTCAAGAAAATTAATTAAGAGAATATATCTAGGAAAATTAGCTTTCATGGTATTCTCTGAAAATGTATACATGTTGTTTTGTAAATCTCAACCGACTGAACAGAGTACAGGAAGACTGAGCTGTGTTTCCAGCAGGATGGATGCATATAATGATTATTCGTGATGAAGTACTGACCATCGTGCAATCTGTATAACTCCCTCAGGAGGTATTTTTGATGTTTTTCCACTGAGTGAAAGAACTTTTATCATGAAAGCAAAAAAGCCCAAAATCTCCAATATGACCTTGGCTCAAAGATAGACACTAACATTGCTGCGAGACTAAGATAATGTCACTAAAGTTCTGTTCAATATGCTCCCTTTGGGTCAAATATTACAGAACTTTTACATTAATTACCACAGTTATGAAGACAACACATCTTTATGTGCCCTTGTCACCAGACAACTGCACCCCCAATAGACTTACTGTCTGGAGCAAATAAACACCTGGATAAGAGAGAATTTTCTTCAATTAAATAAAGACACAACTGAGACTATTCTGTTTGGTAGCAAAGAAAAGAGGGTCAACATTGGTAAACACCTGAAGACTCGTCTCTTAAACCCACCAACTAAGTTCGTAACCTTGGAGTTTTGATGGACTCAGACCTGACTTTCAGCAGCCACATCAAAGCTGCCACAAAAACAGCTTTTTACCAGCTCAGAAACATCAACAGAATAAAAAGGAGAAACTCATCCATGTATTCATCCCCAGTAGACTGGATTACTGTAATGGTCTTTTAACAGGACTTCCTAAAAGGAGCATTCAACAGCTGCAGCTCATCCAAAATGCTGCTGCTAGAGTTTTAACAAGGACTAAGAGATCTGAACACATCACACCAGTTTTGAAATCTTTACACTGCCTTCCAGTCAGTCACAGAATAGATTTTAAAACCCTTCTGACCAGTTTAGGCCCAGAATACATCTGTGATATATTCAGAGAATATAAACCTAGCAGGGCTCTTAGATCCAAAGACTCTGGTTAACTAGTCCAGACCAGAGTCCAGACTAAACATGGAGAAGTAGCATTTAGCTGTTATGCTGCAAAGTGGAACAAACTGCCAGCAGAGATTAAACTTTCACCAGATGTAGACTCTTTTAAATCCAGGTTAACAATATTTCTTTTCTCATGCACCTATGCATGAAATCTACATGGTAAATTTTTATGTTATCTTGCTTTTAATCACTTTAATATAATTTATGATTTTATTGTTATTTTGGCTTTTTATTGCTTAATTTTACTACGCTTTAATGCTTTCTTTGCATCATCTGTAATGCTTTTGTTTTATGTACGGCACTTTGAATTGTCTTGTACATGAAATGTGCTATACAAATAAATTTGCCTTGCCTTGTCTAAAGAGTTATCAAAATTTTGTTGTGCCTTTTTTTCTCCACTTCATTTCACAAGCTGTGAAATTTTGCCACAACAAGGACTAGTATATGAATGATAAAAAGAAAGAGAGAATAGCTATAGCTGTGGAAAGGATGGCACATCTGACCTGCTTTTCAGAGCGCTTCATACTTTCCACAAACTTGCGCTTCCAAGAAATCCACATCCAGCAGCTTGTAATTCTCCTCATTTTATAAGAATGAAGAAACTCAGAAAATATGTGTATGAAAGAGAGAGGTTGCAAGGCGTCCAATCACTCTGTATTATAAGGTGTATCTTGATTTAGAAAGAGGGAGTGCATTAAGCTTTATGTTGTAAGGGGTATAAATGTCTCACCCTGTGTCATCCGGCTGAAAGCCCTCCAGCTCATCCCTTTGCTCAGCCAGAGAAGACTCCAGATCCAGATAATTTCCATTGTGGGAGAGCTGAAGTGCACAGTCATCGAGCTAGAAAATGAAACAAAGAGACATCTTTAAAACAAACATTTTATGTTTTGTTTTGCTTTTTTAAGCTCTACAAGCCTTAGCTAGAAATGCTCAGTGGCACCCATTTGAATTGTAAGCATAAAATTGCATGTAAAATAAAATATCTTTGATAAGTGATGTTTATACATGAAACACTCACAGAAAATGGTCTACTTTTTAAATCTACTTATAATGGTTCTCCATGTTTCACACCCTTTTTAAAAACAGTTTAAGTCTGTAAAATAAAGCCAGTTTATGGGCCAGGCGTTTGAACACAAATGCGTACAGTGTGAGAAGTGAGAACCATACCCAGCCCACTTCTGCTTTTGGCATTACATAGCTGTTGAGAGAATTAAGTAGTAATAAAGCTGTAGGACATCAAACCACAACCAGAGTGGAACACAGAATGAAGGACAGATTTTTAGCACATTTAAATACCAGCTGTGAGAAATATGACACTTGAATATTGCTTAAATTGTATACAACGTGAAACTTCAGCACATTTAAGTGTCTGTGTTTTTGCAGGGAGATTCACAGTTTTTCCTTCTTACATAATGTTCATCAGAATGTTTTGCATGTGCATTGTGCTTTTTCTTTTTTAAGATTTTCAAAAAGCAGACCAACCTTGCAGTCATGTTATCTGTAATGTATGATCTAAGCCAATTCTGCAGAGTAGCCCACATCAGAGCTGACCCATGATGCTGTGTAATGGGAAACCCTGCTGAGTTTGAGACCAGGTGCACAGTAATATATCTGCAAACCATTGGCATTGATGTTTATGAGTACAGTCACAAGTTGAGAGCAGGTGCAAGCAGCCGTCCCAGAGACAACTTAAAAAAGCAACTTGCATCATTATGGTGCAACAATCAGCTATGAGTTCTGCAACTTCTGGTTAAAGCTTGTGTATGAATAGATGAATGAGATCAGTTGAGCTATGCATCGGTATTTAGCAGCTCAGTGGTATCAGTGGAAAGTGGCTGGGTGACACTTTTTTGACCAGGACAGACCACAGATCACAAGACCTGCTACTGCTCTCTGTCTGTCCCTCCCTCTTAGTCGGAAACAGAGAGACGGACTGTCGGATGGAGTCACAGAATAAATATAACCTTGCTATATTTACTCTGGTCTGAGGCAGCATGCACACAGGAGCTAAAGGGTGGGCGTGTCCGGAGGAGCTGGAAGTAGAATAGAAGCACAACCAAAGCACAAACCAAAATGTTACTCAGGAAAAAGTTAGGACTTAGCTGCAGTGTGAGCTCAATTTAATTTTTTTGACATATTAGATTTTAACCTGACTGTTTTTTAAGAGTCTAGAAGCAAAAAAAACCTTAAATGTTTTCCAGCATTTGCAAGTCATGTCTCTCTGGACCATAGACTGCCCAGCTCTGGCTAGACAAATGAGTAACTGAGATAAGATGATGTGTGAACGCACTAATTCAACTGGATTGCGAGCATGTGCAAACCAGTGCCCTAAAGATGTGATCTGTAAAGTAAATCTGCTTTGTCTGCAGTCTGAACAAAGCCTAAGCCATAGGTTACACATGAACCAATCATTCTCTCTGTCAATTCAATCCCAAACAAAAGGAAATCATCATATACTACAATCAGACCAAATGGCTTTGAGTCCTGCTCCAGTTTCCCTTTTCCCTCACAACATTAATCCATCTGTGCCAGCTAATCCACTTAGCAAAACACACAACTATCATACTCATCAGTAACTGCATGGTTGTTTTGATTCATTAAAATGTTTTCATGTATCTTTTTTTCAAGTAAAGCATGTAATGTTACATTGTGGACATGAAAAAATGAGGAGTAAAGGTTTCTTGTTAAATGATAGGTTGACAGTTTAGGAAAAAGATAATGCTAAGTTTAGCGTGGAAGCGTTCCTACATGCCAGTGTGCTTAGCAGCTCAAGCTCTTGTTGTAATTGTACACTACCACTTCAGCATAGTATCAGAAAAGATATAAAAGGACCTGGAATGGAAATGACTCTTGCTCATGTTTTTGCCATTTTTAGTACTTTTGCTTGATCCCTGCATGGTCATTGTAAACAAAGCACTTAGGGTATTAGTGAGTTCTTTTTTTTTTTTTTTTACCAAGTGTCCACAACTTGTTCTTTAAAGTCCTTCTCAGATCTGTTGAGCCTCTTTTTTGTTGTTTAGTTATATTTTTCTTTTTTCCTTTTTGATGTTAACAAAATCATCTTTTCTTTTCTGGTTTAACCAATTTTTATATTTAACCCAAAACATTACATCATCTTCAAAGGATGATGCACAGTGGGAGGACTGCATGAATACTTCACTGTAACCCTCAATGATGGTTGAATTTCCATACTTCTTAACTCTGTCTATTAAAGTTTCTATATGACCAAAAATCAGATTTTTCTTCAATATATTAGCACAATAACGCTTGAATGAATGAATGTACAGTTGTGTTAGAAGAATTTAGAGTTGAATTTTTGAAATCTTTTAGTCATCAACCAAAGCTCTTAGATTTTGACCAACCTAACCACTTTCATCAAGACATTCAAAAGCAGCAAAAGCAGAGGGAACAGAGAATTATGTGCCAAGGTTAACAGCAATTCATTGATAAGGACACAGCCCAGAACACACTGCCATCACTAAAATATATACAGTCTCATATTAACACAGTCAGTATTGAAAAAGGCCCAAATACTCTTACTTAAAGGGAAATTCACCTGCTATTAAACCCAATTCTAATGCAATCTCAGACCGAAGCAAAAGGGGTGGGGGTGGTGGAGAAAGTTAATCATCGCTTGTCCCACTGCCCTGGTTTTTCTAAGCAGGAATAAGACAAAACAATTTCTTGGGCTCAGTGTGTGAGAATTATTTAGCATTTTTTTTACATAAACTTTCATCTAAAAACTGATGTTTTGTCTTTTATAGCATCTCTACAGAGTTTTCTTAATTTCCTTAATAATCCAATTTCAGTTTAACATACATGTTCTACTGCTGAGTGCTACCACCTCCCCTCCTGCTCCCTACGGTCTCTTACTCCTCTATTCGTCAGCATATGTTACTCAAATACTGCTTGGATAAGATCATTATGTAACAAAACATGCAGCGTCTCTGTCCTTAAAACGCTTGGTTAGGGTAACAGAAGTAACAACATAACAAAAGACATCATACAGGACGAAGATGGAAGGGAGGTGGCTAGAGATGAGAGCCACAAGGTCTTCACAGCTCAAAGCTCCAAGACAGGCCAGGGAAACACTTAAAGGCTAGTATACTTTACACTCATTTAATCAAATTCTCCCAGAAGAGCAATGTAAAGAGAATGGTGGTGGTGGTGAAGGGGGTGGGGGTAGTTGTAATTACTTCCATGTTAAGTCAACACCAAGCACCAAGCCTGCTGGCAATTGCGGCGAGTCGACAGTTAACGATACCCTTACGTAACTTCTACGACGAGTCTCTAAACACCCTTTTCTGTCAAAATCCTGGCCATGGAGGATCGAGCTCTTTGAAGACCATGGGGAGGGGGGTGGGCTTGGGGTTCCACGTGGCTATTAAACCTTCCAATATTGCTTTAATGGGATCCCTTTGGTAATTAAACAAAAGCTCTGAAGTCAGAGCTTTATTGTCTTTTGAGGGGATGGGAGTTTGTTTTTTCTTTATAGCAGAACTGTAGCTGCTTGACTGATGGTGAAGCCTCTGCACTGAGCTGCACATGATCATTCATTTTTGGTAGGTAGTTTATCTTAATTGAACTCACCGATCTCCACATTTTTGACTAGATGGCTTTTTTTTTTTACCTTTTTATTGTTTCAGTTTTGAAGGCAAATGTGATGATCACTGAGAATCAAAACGCAACGTCTTCGTTAATCCGTTTGGACAAAATGACATGTCCCGTGCACTCTGATTTAGCCTTGGCTGCCCATCCTTTGTGTGTTTTTGTTTGGTGTGTACAAACTGGTGCATGGTCAGAGAGGTGGAAAAAGAGGTGGAGGAAGAGGTCAGGAAAACCATTGCATCCCAAAGTGAGGAGAACAAAGTGTTGCAAGGATCCAGGCCATAGCCACAGGAATTCTGGGACAAGTGACCTATACTTTATATGCAGCCCAGCTATACACAAAGCTCTCCCATCACAGCATAATAATACAGCAGGCTTTTCTAAGAGGAGAGTACAGGAGGTAAAAGCACAATGAAAGAAAGGCTGCTTAACAGACTAAAAGACACAACTAAAGAAAAAAACAGAAAGGCAATCATCAGAAAAAGTCATTTTCACATTTTCCAACAATATCAGAGCACTGAAAACCAAAGAAGCTCCAACGTTTAGATCTGGACAGTCTGACAGGACAAATCTGCAACCATTCCATTTCATCCCTATAATCTAAATGCAATATCCAGTTGCCATTGCGCACAGTCTTCCTCCTGATGGAAACAAAATTGCAAACACGAACTCAGGCTGCACCATCTGTCCGTGTATAGGTTGTAATCATAAGCTTTTCTGCTCTGTGGGCCATTTTTCATTTGTTTTGTGGCTTTTAAAGATCAGGCAGCGAAAGATCTGATGGTTTGGAAAAACCGCTCTGCTGTTATATGCTGGTTTGCTGACAAAACTGTGTGCCAGCAGCTAAAACTTGCTTTTTTTCACTCTGTGCCTTACTTTTTATTTTAGATTCACTTTCAACTTACACTGTAAAGCATTTTCTTGCATATAAATTATGAAAATAAAGTGGCATCCTGGGAATCCACCATCCCACTTAGGAAGCCTCTGAGGGCGTGCTTGTGTTTGTGTCAACCAGTGAGGAATGTTATTTTACAGGGTTGCTTTTTAAAACTGAAATAGCTTCAAAAAAGACATGTACATTCAAATGCTTTGATTCATTTGTGATTGAGGCCTAAGGGGTATGTGTGTCACTTCTAGATAAACGGGCAGCTCAAGACATATTTAGTTGCATCAATGCCTTTGCAGCCACCTGTTGTAGTGAGCATAAAAATACAGCATTCAGGTTCACCTGCTATGGTTGCACAATATGGGTACAATTTTCACTAAATGGTCAAAATTTAGAGTTTAGCTTCTCACATGAGCTTAAATGAGGATACCTAATCTAAAGCAGCAGGGCCCCATGTTTGATGATGCTGGTGGCTTTGGGGTTAACATCTGCAACCTTGTTTCATTACTTTATCTCGAAAGCATGTGACTTACGTTGTGAAAATAGCCTTTGGATGTTAGTTATGGAAGTTTATTTACATGAAACTTGAAGTCAAAAAGCAGTGGCTCTCATCTAATATCATGTCCTGATTGTAGGATTGTGATTTTCTTGCTTTATTACAGATTTACAGTCGTTTCTGTCATCTGTTTACATATGCGTAGTTAATTCCTGAGCTGTTTACTACAGTGATAATCCTACCTTGTGTGGAGCTTTGAGGAGACGGTGGATGCCTGCTAACTGGTTGATGAGGGGGATATCCTCTCTGAAGGTGTATAACGGCGGTCTTGTCGGTTCTGGAAAGTTAGTGCTGTTGAACGGATCGGTGTCATCTAAAAATTGAACCCTGCAGACAAACGTGGCCATGGTGCATCCATGCAAGTAGTTCCTCTGAGGAGGCAGCCCGGTTTGGTGAGAGCCGAACCAGTGATCGCTCCGTGCGCTAAGCGCTCCTCTGCCTGTAACGACAACAAATCCCTGTCGCCAAGTGCGCTCTGCGCGCAGCTCGTCCTCCTACAGGACACAAGAGGAGAGGTGGAGGGGAGTGGATAGTGAAGAGATGGCACGAGACGCCGGTTAGGATCAAGTATCTCCTTGCTGTGGTTTTGCTTTTTTTTTTTTTTTTGCTGCTGAGATATTCTCGGAGAAGCAGGTGGCCAGTGATAGAGGGGAGGCAGCTTGGTACCGGAGAGTGAAGGATCAGAGCAGCTTGGGACAGCCGGCCTGCTGTCTGTCTGAGTCCCAGTAAATCCCCCCCCCCCCCCGTGCTGTGTCTATTTTCCCCTCTGCCTCATCTCTCCCTCCTCCCCCCTAATTTCAGATCACTGTCTCCGGCTTACCAGAGGCTTCCTATATGAAAATGAACTACACTAATCCTATGTGAATATTTTTTGGAGCAATACGGATATTTATTACAACATGATTACACAAGATACAATTAAAAATGAAGATAGAAATATATTAAAAATACCTTTGAATGAACCAGCGGTTGGAGGTAAATTAAACTTAAACTACTACTACAACTACACTACAATTAACCTGTATAAGTTTAAGTTTTCTTCACTGTACAGAATATTATGGCACTTATAAAATATCTCAGGACAGCAACGCGGTAAATGATGTTGTAAAATATGTACATGTTAGAAGTTCAGTGTGCAGTAATAAATTAATCTTTATGGGATCAGATGTACTTTTTATTAAGGAGCAATGGCGACCCCTTGTGGCAAAAAAATTAAATACAGGTACAAAGTGCCTGCTAGACTCAAAGCCAAACAACCAAGCTCAGGGTCTAGTCTAGAAAATGTTTTGATGGGGAGCGTGGCACATGAATATGACACCTTGGGAAAAAAGTCTAGATTTTACAAAATAATTAACTGATTACTAAAACTAGTAATTAACTAATAAGCTAAATTAGAAAAACAAATAGCCAATGATATTTTATCGTAATTAATTGTTTACTTAGGATGAGTCTGCATTGTATGGTTTTATTACTGCAGCCCAAATACTTACTTCATTGATAACAAGAAAAGCTTCAGCAGTTTTATTGGTGTTTCTACATCATTCTTGGCTGTTTAACTTTGCAAAGTCGTCACATTCTGGTGGTATTATGACTTTTCCATCATCTTTAACAGTTTGGACAGACAAATATTAACATTTATATGATTGGTAAACTGTGTTAGCTATTATGTGCACAACTTTGGGTACTTGCACATGTGTGTGCGCACAGCACAGAGGATTCAGCAGAATGCATTCATACCCTTTTTTCTGAAAATGTGTTTAGTTAAAAATATTGTATTAATTTTTCAGAACAGAAAACCATGCAAAAGATTTACTGCTTAAGATCTCATGATCGGTTTGTGTGCCGAGGCTCAGTCCGATCGTTACATTTGACAATGGAGACAAATGGAAGAGATCAAGTCCACAGTGGACACCCTTAGAAGGGCAAGAGACTTGCATCCTTACATCTTTGGAGTCTAACTTGAATATTCAGCTTAAATACAGGAATGTTCATTTCCAGGAGTCTCCTCACTCACGAAGGTGAGTATACGTAACCCTGGCAAGTCATTCAGTCACAAAGACACCAGAGTAAGACAGACACTACTGAGGCTAAAATGTGCAAGATTTCTAAGAAACATTAGAATGCCCAGACAGTTATGGAGGACTGACACTGCCGAAATCAAAACTAAATACAGAAATATAATAATTGCTCAATAAACAAATTGATAGGTTAATAAATTATAAAAAAAATATTTTTTCCATTAAGAAACGTATAAGACAAGACACAAATTTATATTTTTTGTCATTTTCAACTATTTTAATTTAACTTTGTCTTAATATTTCTATTTATTTATTTTTCCATGTCATTTTAAGTTCAATTTATTTATTTATTTTGTGATTTTCTTTATTTTTATGACTATTTATTTCTGTATTTTTCCCTTTTACATTATCTTATCCCCAAAATGATTTATTTCTGTAATATATTTTGATCTAACATTTATTTTTTATTATTATTAATTGACACTTTTTTGATTCAGTCAAATTTATATCCTCATTTTTAAATTCTGCATGATATACAATTCCTCCTGTACAAACACAAATCAGCAAGGCATAAGCACTTTTTCCTGGCTTTCATCCAATGTTACCAGCATTGTGATAGGTGTTTTCTCTCAAATTCCCTCAGAGAAATTGATGCCCCGACTCCTGGCTCAGATCACTTCCATTTAGTTTTCCTAAGGTTTTGGTTTTTTTTTGTTTTGTTTTGTTTTTTTTTTTCCAATTCTGAGTCTAAAAGGTATTTTTAACTTTAAGAATCATAGAAATTACATCTGTATTTGGCAGACCCTACTGCCACTTTTTTATTTTTTTGAAAATAAACTTTTTGTTAGTGATTTTTTTTTTTTTTTTTTTTTTTTCGACGCTTTCCTTAGAAAAAACTTTAAGCTGTGACTATGTGTCTGTTTCTTAGGAGCTCTGCTGGCAGAGACATGTTTTATTAGCATCACCAAAAAGCAGGTACAGCTATGTGTAACGTTAGAGTCAGGCACACACCTTCCAGAAACAGTACCATATAAGGTACTATTACATGTAGTACCAGGGTTCCCCATTGCTGATTTAGGTTGATATGTTGGATCTAAGTACTGATTAATATGTTAAATATAAATACAAAATAAATGCAAATACATAATTCATTTAAAAGCACATGCTTTGGACAGTGGACAGTTTTGGGTCAATGATGGAAAGTCTCATGGGGCTATTATTGTTTCAGTTCTTGTCATTAATTTAGTAGTTTATTGACTTGTTACGTGATCTCCATGTTGTGAAATTCTGGGTGTAAGTTAGGTTGAAGATGCTGAATTTAAATTAGGTTAATAATGTTATAACTTTACAAAGGTTCCTGTTGCAATTAGTAACTTTTCAAAAAACAATAAGCAGATATATCCCTATTTTATACATCTCCCTGCACAGCATAATAAGACAACTTCCTCACATGTGCAGGAGAACTCCACAAGACATGTAAACTGACTTTGATGTGCTTTCCTACATCTTTTGATCTAGAACATGCCTGTGTAGATTGCAAGTCATCCTAGAAACTTTTAGAGAGCACATCAACTACTTTTTCAATTATTGGAGATGTGTAATCTCTGAGAGGCTTTCTTCAACTTGTTAAATTCACATGTGTCCTTGATCCATCCAGTATTGGTAGTATGTTAAGTGTTAGAGAAAAAGCTTGTAATGCTATGTGAAATATTTGGTATTAAGTAATAAGTTTGTATGAAAACACTTTGGGTGGGATTTAGGACATGCAGTTGACAAGCTGTACTATTGCACGTTTACCTGACCTGAGGTGCTGGCTCTCGTGTGCTGAACCATGTACTTGTGGAACAGTTGGCTGGTCAACCATATTTAGGTCTGTGTCCTTCTCACCCCTCTGGAGTCCATATGCAACATTATTCAGATCGAGCTTGGGTCTTTTGTCCTCATGTTGAACCAAATTTTAACACATTAAATGGCATTTCAAGTCAGTGAACATGTTTAAATATTATATATGTTAATATGCCCATGTCAGCACTTCTAAGCACATCTAAATAAAGCACTGTTTAACATGTTTGCCAAAATAAAGAAAGATAACTACAAGGTGCCATTTATCTCAACTCCAGTGATCAACAAAATACATTCATGGTTAATATCAGATGTCCTCAGGTTGGACAATGTATTGCTAGTATTTTATAGCATAATAAGCCTTTGTATTTCTGCTTTTACTTTATCTCTCTTCATTAACCATGTTCGTATACTCCCTTGCCTAAAAAAATAGCCCTTTGAGGCACATGTGAAATGGCTGGAAATGAAGAAAGAAGAATGCTGGTCTTAAGAAAAACAAAATGATGAGGAAAAGATTGCACAGGGAAAAAGATATTTTTGGGAATAAGTGCAGAATATTAGTTAAGAAAATACCAGTTGCATGTAAATGAAAAGGCCAGCAACTGAAAGATGGAAAGAGGAGGTAGTATTAGTAGAGGGGAGAAAGGGATGGAAGGGAAAGCTAAAGGGGAAAATAATATTCGAGTATGTAGCTTTTTCTCTGACAAGATTTTCACAGAATCATTTAGACATCAAGATAGCAAAAAGCTATTTGGTTCCTCAAATGCACCATTTTAGTTTTATATTTATCACAACCTTCCTTATATCCTAATTAAGTAGATAAAATAGATTTGAATTGATCATTTTCAATTCGATGTAATGTTACATGCATTCAGCAGGGCACTGCAGGGAATTGAACCCCATCTCATTTCTGAGAGTACCATTACCAGTGCCTTTTGCTTTTTTTCTTTTTTTTTTTGTTATGGGGGGGGGTTGGGGTGGGGAGGGGGATGTTTTTTTTTTGTCTTTTTGGGGGGGGGGGGGTGTTTTTTTTTTTTTTTTTTGTTTTTTTTTTTTTGTTTTTTTCTTTTTTTTTTTTTTTTGTTTTTATTTTTATTTATTTGGTTTTTTTTGGGCTAAAACACTAGCTTAAGTACCCTGTCACAGGCATGTTAGCATCAGCAGAGAAGGTACGGTCAGTTCTAGAACACTGACATCAAACAAAGTTCTAGAATCATCTTTCATTCTAATTTTTGGGCGCCTTGTTTTGTGATAGACTTGTATCTTCAAAATGAATTCTTCTATACTTGTAAAATACTGAAAATATTTCAATATTTTATTAGATTTTGCAACCTTTGACTCAGTTCTCTTCAGATGACAGGTATAAATAAATGTATTCTCATTTTTTAACTTATTAACCAATTACCATAGAGGTCTTTTTCAGTTAATACTTATTAATTACTCCTTTATCAAAAAGATGCATTACTTAAAATAGTTTTGTGTATTTGTTAACAGCTAATGCTTAATAGATGCTTGATCATAGCATTATAATTTATTTAATTATATTTAATTTTATATTGGTATTTTGCATTGCATTTTTGTTATTGTTATTACCTACTTTTATTATAGTTTTCTTTGCACTTTAATATAACTTGCAGTTATTTTTCAAGATAGCGCGACTCCGAGAAGGAGGAGAGATTCTACCAAGCAACACTCATTTTAGATGTAGCAACCAGTCCCTGTATAGCTTTATAAACTGGGTTCAGGAAGTTAGAGGCGTTCTGATCTGGACGCAGACAGCAGAATTCCTTTCTTTGTAACCAGGGAAAGGGTTTATCTTAGCCTGAAACACAGCTCTGTTCGCACATTTCCAAGTATATAAATATATAAATATATAAATATCTCAACTTGAGAGAAGTTGTTTGTCATCCATGGGCCAAATCAACGAGCATTAGAAGAAAACTTTGATGGATAAAAGAGGTAATTGTGTGTTGGAATAGCACTTGCAACATATTACAAGGCTTTTTCTCCGTCTCCTATTTGATATTAGAACGTTCCCGGTCCTGAAGGAATGCAAGTTGTCCAGAATCTATATTCTTTGATAGCAATAAACGCCAATTAGAGCCGATGCAGACAGTGCTAACACCCATTTTGCACCAGACCACCATCTTGTCTGAGATGTACCATCATCTAAAGGCTTCACTGGCATTTCTGCATCAGCAATCTGCAGTTTAGATTTGCACGTATTTTTCCTGCAGAGTCCTGTATTTTTCTCTTTCACACTGATCCTTGTATAATGCCAGCTCTTCTTCCTTTTCGTCAAGTTGTTTCTTTAAATCTTTATTTGATTGTTCTACACTGTCCCTGACTGAATTCAGCCCATTTATCCTCTCCTTCAAAGAAAGAACTTTCTCTTCTCTTTCTAAAATCTTTTCTGCTGCGTCTTTCAGTTTCATGCTCTTGCTGTTTCATAACTTTTTTTCATCTCGATCATATCGCAGTTTGCTTTATTAAGCTCAGTAGCAAGATTTTGTTTTTTCCAAAAGCATTAACTTTTATGGGTTTTATCGAGATTCTATGTTTTCTTTAAAACAAATTCCTCATTTCTTTAGTGGCTGTCATCAGTCTTGATGAAGTAAGTTTCAGTTCTGTCATGTTTTTCTCATTTTCTGTTAATTCTGACGATAGTGTTTTGTTTTGGGAGTTAAGTTCTGCTATCTTTTCTGTTTTCTCTGTTTCACACTTTTGTAGTAGATCCTTGTATAATGCAATTTCTTCCTCCTTTTCTTCAAGCTGTTTCTTTAAATCTTTATTTGACTGTTCTAATCTGTCCCTGTCTGATTTCAGGTCATTTATCGTCTTGTTCAAAGAAATATTTTTCTTTTCTTCTTTTTCAAGTGTCAAAAAACATGAGCCCAGTTCATCTTCGACTTTCCAGTTAGGTTTTGCATAAGAGACCTACTTTTCGATAATTCAGTTAGTTGAGACAATAGCTGATTTCTTTCAGACTCCAAGTTTGAAATCTTTTGCTCAAGAAAAGCTATCTTTTCTTTGTCTTCATTCTCTTTTATATTGTGATTCTGAAGATCTTGTAGTTCCATCTGAACTTTAGAAAGACTTGTCCTCAACTTGTAATTTTCTTCTTCTCCTTGATGGTTGAGTTGAGCTATCTCAGCAGATAACTTTTCCCGTGCCCGTGTTTCCTCATTTTTGTGAAACTTCTGCACTGTTTCTTTAAAATATTCATTTTCGTTTTCCAGGGCCCTTACTGTTAGTACAGGACGAAGATTGCTCTCTGCCATTTCTGTCACTTTTCAGTTTTAACCAAGAAAATACTTTGGGAAGCTGTATCCTTAAATATGCACAAGTGCAACTGAGATTTTACACTGACAAAATTCTATTTATATTCTCTGGGTAAACTTGTGATGCAACAAAGGGTGTGTCTTGTTTTATTACATCACAAATGGGCGGGGCTTATACGTTAATACCTCAGAATGGGCATGTCATTTTTTTGTTTAACTGTTTAATATTCCCATAAGGGGCGTGGCTTCATCACCCTCTCAGAAACTCTGATACTTGAGCTGATGGAGTGGTTGGGTTTGGTTGTGTTTAAGGTAACCTCCACAATGGTTTACCTGTTACCATGTGCTGACATTATGAATGACAACACCTGACAATATTACCCGAATATATAATAAGAATGACTCCAGACAACAGTTAAGAAAAACACAACAGTTAAATAAACTTAAATGTTCCTTTTTTCAGTAAACAAACGACGGAATAACGAAACTGATTTAAATAATCAGGAAAAATACTTTAAACAGTGAAGAAACAAAATGGGCGCCAGACAGCTCACTCACTCACAACCAGTTGCCACGTGGCGGACAACCGTTGCAGGCCTGTGTCGCTTGTGCAGTACAGGAAACGTGTCCCTTGTGCTGTGCTGAAACTTTACTCCAGCAGGTTCTCTGGCACGAACTTGTCCTGAAGATGTCTTCTCAACAAACGAAGCCCTCCCTGACAGCCTCCGATTGTAACCCTTCTACTTGTTTTTTTTTTTTTTTTGTTTATTTTACTTTTAACCTGTCCTTTCCAGCATCATAGCAAGCAGAATGACAGTCTGGTTGCTGTGTTGTGCTGAACAAATTTTCTTTGCCATGGGTAAGCTTATAGGTAGAAGGCTCCTCTTCATGATCTGATTAATTAATTTATTTATTTACTGTTGAACTGAATTATGGAATCTATGTAATCTTGCTGGACCTGACCGGAGGGGACAGAAAAAGAAGAAAGACAGCAAACAGAAGCAAAAGGGAAAGAAGAAAGAGAAGACAAATACACCACAGACAGAAGGCAACAACCTTTCAATCCAAACTATCAGACAACAAACTGCTACATTTGTACATGGACACACCAGCAAAGTCCCCTGCGTCCTTTTACAGAAAAACAGAGCTGCAGTGATTAAGAGTTCTTAAATAAAAATCAAATCAAAAAGACATTTCACAGACGTATCACAACAACAACCAAAGTACCAGATAAAAACTAATAGAAACAAAATTTCTTAATGTATAAACCCACTGGACAACTCAGTGACTGTGTCAGCATGCAGAGGGATGAGCTGTCGTCCAATTCAGGGTCTGCACACTTCGAAGTGCGCAGACTACGTAGGCTACAGAGTGTCCTCCGTAGTCTACACACTTCGAAGTCTGCTTAACGTTCGTGAAATGGGCCAGCCTACCTAGTCCACAAGAATTTCCCATAGCAACAACACAGGACGTTTAATCACTTAAACCTCAGAAATTACTCGTAGGAAACGTCAGTAGACGCTGAACACGGAGCGGCAACACCGACAGTTAAAAAAAAAAAAAAAAAACCGGTTTGAGGCTCTGTTGTTTTCCAGCCGGTACACACTTAATTAACCCCTTAAAAGTATCTGAATATCAAATATTACCGAATTTTAATGTCACCGTTTAACAAACATGCTTTAAATGTACTTGGTTTTGTAACGTTTATACTAAAGTGTAGTTAAAAAAACGAACTTTTTTTTTAAAATAAAACTTTATTTAAACTTAATAAGACTCTTGAGAGGTTGCTGATTCGCCACCGTCCTGTGCGCAACGAATTGTGGGAGGAAAAGAGGCCGCGACGGATGCATCACCAGCATCCTTCGTTTGAGGCCAAACGAAGTGCGGATTCGAAGGGTGGATTCGGAGGGTCCTTCAAATTCTGTGAATTGGGACAGTACTTCGCGCACCGCGATGACGTATGTGGCCGACGAATCCGCACTTCGAAGTGTGCAGACCCTGAATTGGGACACACCTAAGAGTGATCAGTGATGAGGAGTGGTGAGTGAGAACGTGCAAATGTTAACACACTTTTACGGAGGCTAAATGCAGACCAGGGCAGCCCAGAGACCCGGGCAATTTGCAGCAACCCAGGAGCACGAGCCCAAGCTACCCCACCCCGAAGACGACCCCAGTCCCAGAGGAGAGGAGAGCCCCAGCTAGAGCCCCCTGCAGTCTTTGGGCACAGGCCCCAGTGGGCCAAAATTGGCAGCCGCCGGCCCTGCCAGGGACCGGCCATCCAGGGCAGCCAGACCAGAGTGCCATCAGCCCCCCTCCCCCACCCTCCACCTATTCCAACCTCCATCTTCAAGAAGAGGGCTCTGGGAATGTAAGTCCAGAGGGAAGCAAACTTCTCTCTATGTGATGAGCTAGCAGCACTAGGCACGCCCAATCCCAGAGAGGCCCCCCCAGGGCAAGACAGGCCAGCCCCCACAAGTACATGTAATCCCTCCCCACCCCACCTACTCACCTATAATCTTGCACACTCCCACTCAACCTAGCACATACACACACACACACACACACACACACACACACACACACCATCCACAACATAAACACACACAGACAGCATACAAACCTTCCAGTCTCAAACCCCAGCACCTTCCCCTACAATCTTCCAAACCCTACTCTGCCCCCCCTTCATACCCCTACACCCCTCCTGCTCCTGGGCCATTGTCACCCAGTAACCCTTCGTTACTGCAAAGGCCAAAGAACCGGAACTGCAGCTGCAGCCCTGACGCCGACATTACATATACATGCTCATAGACATAATATACATAGACGGCTCATTACACACTGGAGCATAATGCAGTGTTGCTGCCATATTGGATGGGTGTCCGCATTCCAGGTTAGCTTCGGAAGACAAGACAGCGCCAGCTAGGCCTGTCACGATAACAAATTTAGCTGTACGATAAATTTTCTCAGAAATTATCGCGATAAACGATAATATTGCGCAGAGCGCTAATGTGTCATTTTGAGACCATTCTCAACTAATATAGTGACATATGCCGTAATAATGCAAGTACACATTTTCAAAGGTCAATAAACTAAATAAATAAAAGCGCCTTTTTCACATACGCCGGGACACCGGCCCAAAAGTTATGCGGCCCACTGGGAATCCTCCCAAACCTCTCGATTAGCCGGCATTGCTCTTAATGTGTATTTTGTCATATACGGTAGTATATAGGCTGATTCTATTTGCGTAATGTGCCTGCGGATTACAGGGGTTATTACGGTAGACCAGGAAGTGGGGGCTTTGTACTGACGTTGTAAGCTAGAATGTGTGTGTTCTGCTTACATGTGGGAAGCAGCGAAACAATAAAAGAGGAGATGCTTGCATCTATTATTTACATATTTCAGCATGAGAATCGGAGGTTTAGCGCGAGAGCGTGAGAAGCCACTTAAATACGCAAGTCTCACGGCCATTGCGTGTTGGCAGCCGTGCAAAACAAATGCGGCTTACCGGCTCGTGCTGCAACATGCTGCAGTCAAGTGTGACACTAGAGAGATCACTCCGCAAGAAACCAGAGCGTTTAGTCGAAATACTCCATAGTGAAACCTATTGTCATACACAGTCTATGGTAAAGGGGGGACGAAAAAAAATTATCGCGGCCGGCAAACTTATCGTGCTCTTATTTTCTTATCGTTCAATTAATTGACTTATTGCTTATCGCGACAGGCCTAGCGCCAGCAACTATGTTCGTATTTTGTGCAGCCTACGGTTGCAATAACCAGTGCAATATAATATAATATTTAACTTTAATAGCCTACCTGTAGAAAAATATATGGGTATACAGTTATTACCTTACTTACCCTTTATAGCCTACCTGTGGGGACAAATTGGTGTACACGTTCCTTACTTATCCTCAGAAGATATATATTTTATGTTTCTCAATGTATGTTAATGTTTTTGGTTATTATTATTATTATTATTATTATTATTATTATTTTAGGGGGCTGGAATAACAATCCCAGTGCAGGGCAATTCCAGGACATTTTTCGCTGTCTGATGGTCCATTGTGGTGTCACACCAAGTGGGTTAGGCAATGTGGCAGCACAAGATGAGACTGTGTCCCGATCAGCTGCGGACGTTCACTCTGCTTTAATGACAGAGGAAGAGCTCCAGTCATATGTGTGACCACAGCACATTGCTGAAACCTAATTTGGAATTGAGAACCAACATTTCATGCTTTTGTTTTTTGGCTCTGTATTTCTCAAACTAAGACTGCACCACATTGCAAAACTACCGTGGAGTTGAGAGTGCCAGCACATGCAAAGTCATGCAAAGAGCATAATATAATGATTTCGGCATGAAAGCATGAATTTTCATTGTGTAAAAGTGACCTGTATCATAACTGCGTTTTTGCTATTTGTAACAAACCAAACCGTGAGAAAATTGGTTAAAAGCTAGGGGTGGCGTGGCTCAGTACGGTAGAGCGGTCACCTTGTAACCCAAGGTTGCCAGTTTGGTCCTCGGCCAAGTTCAGTTCATGTCCAGGTGTCCTTGGGCAAGACACCAAACCCCTAATTGCTCCTGATGGGTTGTGGTTGAGTGCCTTGCATGGCAGCTTCCACCATCAGTGCATGAATGTGTGTGTGAATGGGTGAATGTGATGTATAATGTAAAGCGCTAAGGGTATCATTACAGTATAGCGTTATATAAATACGGACCATTTTACCATTCATGGAGTTGCGATGATTGTAGTTGGGCATACACTTTAGAAATAAATGCACTGGAGGAGCATGGGACACACATCCAAGATGGTGGCCATGTTGATTGTGAGCTCCAATAGTCAGCGTCAGTCTCTGAGGCGTCTATGTATATATATCTATGTACATGCTCCACTCTGTGCTGTAGTCTATGCATTTGTAATAAAACAGTGCCATTGAAACAGTAAAAGAAAGAAAGAACGAACGAACGAACCTGTGCATTACAATAAGACGGACTAGTGTCTATATTTAATAATATATAAACTATCTATGAAACTATCAGTGTATATCCATACATATCCCACCTGTTTGTGGTGGTGTCCATGGGGTTAACAATCCAGGACGATACTAGACTACCAAAGAAAATTACTGTTCCTGCCATTCATTACACTTTGACAGATTATGCGAGACAACAGGTCCAGACAGGTCCATGACTACCATGGATTAGAACTGCTGTGTGATCTTTCTTAGTGACTAGTGAGTCATGAACAGCAGCAATCTTTGTGAAATGTAAATAGTTTATATGTGTTTACACTTCTTTTTCAAAACTATAAATGTTCACAACTGTGTTTATATTGTAAATAGTTTATTAAACTATTTACAATATAACAACCCACTACTACATGCTATAGTAGGTTGTTTTTCTTTTGTTCCACCCTGGTTGTGATTGTGCCACTTTTGTCTTTTAACCTTTTCCATCAAAGAATCCTTTCACACATGATCACATGTAAAAAATGGGGTAATATGGATTTACATGCATGAAGACATGGGAGTTTTGGGGAGAAATCTATGTGTGTAAATCAAATTTCTCATAATCTAAAAATAGAAGTTATCTGATAATTGATATTAGATTTTGTTGTTTACGTGATAACATGAATTATCTAATATAACTCTAGGAATCACGTAATGATCAGATTTTTGGTGTGCATGTAAATGGTTTCAATGACTTCAGTTCTTTATTTTACTTAAAATTCTGGCACATCCAAGTACTGATTTTACTGAGGCCCACATTAAACTTTGCATGGGACCAGAGTCCCTGTGGAGGCAGTAATATAGAGCTGGGTGTTGTCAGCTATGATATAATATTTGATTTGTTTCTATGATAAGAGCTAGTGGAAGCATACAGATGCTGAACATTTGGAGCCCAAAATGGCACCTGAGGGAACTCAACTTTTGGTTACCAATTGACACAAGGATTCAAACCAATTCAAAACTGGATGAGACTCTCAGTATTAGAGTATTGTCAGTTTGGAAAAGCTGGGAGGATGTGTGAGAGGTCACCCATGCAAAACAGGGACAGGAGAAGAGAGAATTTATTAATTGAATCAGCTCCAACCACACGCTATATTGTTCATTTTAAAATGGTTTAAGAGTGTTGACAAATATTCTTAAATCTGATTGAAAAGCTTCTGGTTTGAGATTTAAACAAATTATGAGGCGTATGAAACCCCCAAATTAAACAAATTATACAGAAACTATACGGAAAGTACAGAAGTCTGAAAAGATCAGTGTTTTAAAAACAAGCAGTTTAAGTGGTCAGTTCACTGAGACCCCTTATGATTCCCTCACTGAATGTACTGATCAGGAATGCAGCAATGCAAAAATGTTAGAATAAAATCTTCAATAATTCATAACTTTCTAACATCGACTACATAAAATGTCCATCAAACATGTAAAAGTTTACACCACCCCTCTCAGTTTAATCTGATGATGATTCACTGAAGCATTTTAATCTGACTGAAAACTTAATCTGATTAAAAGTGGTCCTTTTTAACACAGGTATTTATGCCTTGACACAGATATAATACAATATGATGTCTAAATTAACTTACATGTGACATCAACTTCACATTCTCTGCTGCAGGTGGACTGACAGCAAATTAAAATGAGTTGGTCCAGAAATTCAGTCGACCAGTTAGCATATTACTTGATCATCATTTGTGTTCACCAGTAAAATCTATTCAACTTCTGTTCAACTAAATGGGGAAAGCTATTTACAAATATGTTATTCATACCACAAGAGGGCAGAAAGTTTCTATTTTTACCATGAGTCAAAATAAAAACAGTGCATCTCAAATCAATGACTATCTGGAAATTAAAGTTTCTCAGACCCTGGTCCTCTGTCATACCTTTTAAGAGACCATGCTGAATCATGATAAAATATTATGTTTTATTTATTTTAGAAAAAAATCTAATTGCCGTATGTACAACTGTAACTACAGGCAACATGAGACAGCGTTTCAGACCAGAGTCAGTCCAAGTGGTTTTATAAAGAAGAAACTTAACACACACACACACACATAAACATCCACATCCATCCCAGGATGTACAGGTGAAGCTACATAAAATTAGAACCTCAGGCAAAACCTAATTTGTTTTAGCAATTCAACTTAAAAGGGAAAACTAACATGTTATATAGACTTATTACATGCAAAGTGAGATAGTTCAAGCATTTATTCATTAAAATTTTGATGATAATGACTTATGAAACCCCAAAAATCAAAATCTCAGAAAATTTGAATATTACATGAAATAAAAAGAAGAAGTTTGAATACAGAAATGTTGACCACGTGAAGAGTAAAGTTCTGCATATGAACGCAATACTTGGTTTGAGCCCCTTTTGCATGAATTACTGCCTCCGTGGGGTGTAACATGGATGTTATCAGCCTGTAGCCCTGCAGGGATGTAATGGAAGACCAGGTTGCTTCAATAGCGGCTTTCAACTCTTCTGCATTGCTCGGTATCATGTGTCTCATCTTTCTCTCTTGGCAATGACGCATAGATTTTCTGTGGGTTCCGGTCAGGAGAGTTTGCTGGCCAATCAAGCACAGTAATCCATTGGTTGTTGAGCCAGGTTTTGGTCAGCATCTCCAAAAAGCTTTTCTGCTGAAGGAAGCATGAAGTGCTCTAAAATCTCCTGGTAGACTTTGGACAGCTGCTCAACAGACCAGTTCATTTTTTTCTTTTGCCCAGGAAAGACACTCCTGATGTTGTGTTTTATTCAAGAGCAGTTGACAGGAGGAAAACGACATTTAATGACAATAACTAATTTATGTAATTAATATTTTTAACGCACATGTCATGACAAGCCCCAAACATCTGTCATGTCTCTGCTGCAACGGCAGGACATGAAGAAACAAGATGGATAAGATGAGCTGGCTGGCTCTATTGATGTATTTGAGAATAAACTCAACATTAATGGAGCAACCCATGGACGTTGCCTCCATGGAGAATCGGGGTGTTTAAACATACACTTCTTTTCCAGTGAGAAGGTTCCACAACTACACTTTTCCCATATTTTTTTACTTATCCTGCATTTTGCACAAATGTGTCTTATCCAGAGGCTCTCTGGTTGTCTCTGTGCAGCAGTTTCTAGTCTCATGTTGTTCAGTTAATAATGGTACCATCTGTCCTTGATCAGCTGATCGGCTTTTCTCTCTTGTTGTTTGTTTATGGTTCACCTGAGAAGAAAGAGAATGAAACTAGCGGTTCATGGGTCACACTGTCACAGATTTACCCGAAAGCATTGATTTTGGCAAGACCTTCTCTAACACTGTAGTTGGCTGGTCATAGACAGGGTTTATGCTTCAGCTATTCAGGGGAGGGTCTAGAAAAGTTTTGATGGGGGGCCAGGCAGAAGCAGTCACCAGTAAGAAGGGCGGCACAAATGAGACCTTGTTTGAGGTCTAGATTTTTATTAAATATTAAACTGATTATAACTAAAGTGATCATCTAATGTGAAAAAAAAAAACAAAAAAAACAGTGAACTAGTGAAACAAACAGCCATTGATATATTTTATCAGCAGTTGTTTACTTTGGGTAATGCTGCTGTAGGACTTTTATCACTGCTGCACAAAGACTTGTGCTGAAATTATATTATTATATCGTCACATCTGGTGGTTTTACAACAGAAATTTTCACCATGGAAATGGTTGGTGAGATGATGGTATACAAAACTTTGAATTGTCTGATCTAGAACATGGTAGAGATGATTTAGAACAACATACATTACATGCTCCATTTACTGGCCATTGGACATCTGATGTTTATCCAAGTGAAGGGCAGTTAACACTAAATATTTGTAAACATTGGCTCTTTCTGTTGATACAATACAGTAAAAATGGGAAAATTTCGGGCATAGTCATGAATGGTTCATCATGATTAATCAATCACTAATTAATCATGATTTATCATGATTAATTAGTAAGCTGTGATTAATTACAATTAATTATTTAATCTGATTTAATCTGAAAACTGATTGATCTGATTAAATATTTAAATAATATATATATATATATATATATAGTTATAGTTAGCGTTATATATATATATATATATATATATATATATATATATATATATATATATATATATATATATATATATATATATGTATGTATACTAGTGGATAGGTGTCAAAGTCCACTTGTAGAAAATCTGCTGAGGATTTGCAGATTTATTTCAATGGGCAGCTTCTCTGTCAACCTTTGGACAACTCAGTGGTGAGATGTGTGGAATTGTGGTATTCCTGTCTGGTTAATCAGATGCAGGTTTTCCCCCTCAAGTTACTGGATGAGAAAATTCCTGAGGTAAAATTTTAAAAACAGCAGTAACAAACATTTGTGCTTTCCAACAACCAGCCTTCTGTGAGAGATTCTAGCTGATATTTAAGTGATATTTGTGGTCAAGTTCAATTCCACAGGCACTTTGAGACAGTTTCCTCCTAATCTTGGGCTTAAAGGCAGAGCCCTCTGTCAAGTAGAGTTAATGGAAAAAGAAGCAACCCAAATAGGCCCTCTAACTGCTCACTTGTGAAGGCTTCAGAGGTTTTCATATCTCTTTTAAATCCATGAGGGAAGAGATTTCTTTTTCTCTTTTTTTAATAGCCAAAGTGTGTTAATCATCTTTGGTAACAAATATTTTTATTTGAAAATGATTTCTAGGGAATAGATAAAAAAGACTGGGAAATGTTAGAGGCTTAAAAGAGTGCTATAAAAACCATGATGTGTCACTGTAAAACCAGCATGTGCACTTAAAGTCATTTATGTTAAACATTAACTGACAGGTTAAGTGGTTGTGTTATATAAAGCTGAAACGTCAATTTTACAGTTGATGGGTTAAATGACTGAACAATCATGATTAATTGCTGAGCAAAGAAGTTTTATTCCAAGGTTCATAATGTAGCTTTTCGCCACTTGGTTTCAGCATGATGTGTCTGAAGAAGCAACAGGATAAATGGAGCAAAGAAGGAGTTTTTACGGAATCCTTGAACTCTACCTCTACCATTGCATGCACCAACTCATGTAAACATAAATACGTCTTTGTTGTCCAGTAGCCAATCATGTATCACCACCATGTGTCAAGCAGAAGAGCAGCAAGGCCCAAACTCTACATTAAGCTGTGAATGTGTAACATACATTATCTGCAAACCTCATCTTGTGGAGATACATCTTGTGATTCCAAGAGTTGCTCTGGTAGACTGGGAGGCAGAACCTTTTATTATCTGACCCCTCTCTTATGAAACCAGCTCTCAGTTTGGGTTTTGTGAAGCAGACACCCTCTCTACCTTTAAGATTAGGCTTAAAACCTTCCTTTTTGACAAAGCTTATAGCAGGAACTAGTTTGTGTGACCCATAGCCCTTCTGTTATGGGTTCGACACATGGAATGCAACATCACTCCTTCTCCATTCATTTCCTATTGTGAACATCGCTGCCTTCCTCCAGCCAAACGACAGGCAACATTCGTGCATGTGAAATTTTGTGCTTGTCAACACAGTTGTGCACACGGGCTTGCAACACGACACAGGAAAATAGAAAAATGTTAAATTTTTTTCACTGTCGCATGGCACTATAACCAACTAGCAAGGAGCTTCATTGACTGACCAATGAGCTGAGAGCAGGCTAGACAGCACAGTCTGCCAACACTTTCAACATGGAGGAACAGATCATTTTGGCTGTGTCCGGCATTCCCATACTTCACGATACTTCATGCAAAGATTTTAGAGATGTAAATGAAAGGCAGCCGTGTGGCGCCAGGATGAATTTGTCCAAACCCAAGTCCTGGATTTATCTGGATCAGCCTTGAGGTCCGCCATCATATGATGATATTCACCGTGCTGTTTCCATGTCTATCAGAGTTGTCTTCAACAGAATTTAGTCAATTCTACCAAAATCTTCTGACTCTCCATCCTTCATGCCTTGTCTGCTTTTAAAATGTCAAAATTCCTTCCAATATCATAACCAATCAAATTTCTTGGAGAAATGCGATCTGAGAGCGCAATGCACGACACTACTGCCATCGCTGCTGCTAATCACATCCTGTGTGTTGGGTTTCACCTGGGTGGTGATGAGTTTCACCTGTCGCTGTCATTGGTCGCCTCCCATGTGTAGATCAGACTGCTTGGAGACATCCCATGATGGCCATGAATACCTCCATCCAATTCTTTCTATTCACTATTGATTGTCCATGTTTAAATATATGTCATCATTATTGTAATTAACTTGTGCGATTCTTTTTGTTTCTCAGCAGGTACTCCTGGCTTAAATTTATGATACCTGTCCCCTCCTACCTAACCTGCTCCTAGCCCAGTTCTGCTGGATGTTGTTTTTTTTTTTATCCTGTTAAAAGGTTGTTTTTCCACTTCACTGCCACCTGCCACCCTACGGATGCTCAGGATGAGAGACTGAATGAAAGAGAAGATTTAATGAAATTTGATGGTGTCCTTAGCTAGGAAATTAGTTTTATGAATTGGCTTATAAGAACACAATTATCATAAATTGGTCTAATGTGAATCATGTAATGGAATTGTTTTAGTTAGACTATAATTTAACCTAAATTTATCATGATTTAGAATTAAAATAATTGACTTTGTTGTGAATTAGTGCAGTAAAGATAAAAACTAAATTTAATTTAACTGAATTTTAAGATTTAAGGGAGGTATTGTCATGCCAGTTTTACGACACTTATATTCAGTAGTTGACCTCACAGTCCAGATTTTCAATGTTATTATTCAAACAAATTACTGGATGAATTAGGAATTTTTTTTAATTTAATTATAATAATAATAATAATAATAATAATAATAATAATTATTATTATTATTATTATTATTATTATTATTATCATGCCATGTTAGAGGCCAATGTAATTGCGTGTTTTTGACCCCGACCTTTGAGCTGTTGGCTTATTACACCAGATAATGACAACACGTGGCCATAAAGGGCTATAAAAATGTTGCGATTAATTCAACTTGCCATACCCTCCCTTCTTGATGCTTTCTATTTGTGTGTAGTGCATGTTTGCCCAATGCACACATTGCAGAAAGAGGATATCCAGCTTATCTGCTGTTTACTGCTGCTGCCCTATATCATGCTGGTTGGATAAGTCGAGAAGGAGGGATATGAATGCTGTGTTTGCCAACAATAACTAAAAACCCCAGTTCAGTTTACCTTGAACAAAACCATTTGTTTAGCATATGTTTAATACATAAACTGTCAGTGGTTTTTGGCGCTTCAGTTTTAAAATAGTAATTAAGCCTGAAGTTAGTTAGATTCATGAATGATTACTATAATTAACTTCATACTCTCTGATTCATAAGACACTTACAGTATTTGAGGAAATGTACATTAAATGTATTTCACCACTGTCCAGTCTGGGATGGGATGTAGTTATGACATCTTTAAATACAAGTAAAAGGGCTGTTAGCTAAGCAACATATATTGAAAAATCATTTTAATGTCATTAAATCATATTAAGATAATAGGCAGTAAAGATGGAAACAGCCTTAAAGTCTAAAAAACTTAAGCCAATGCACAGGACTTCATAACCCTAGCCCAATATGCCATTATAGGTTTTAACACAAATTCTCACTAATACCAGGGCTGAAGACGGCTGCTAGAGGTTGGAGAAAGCAAAAGAAACTCTGATAATATTTAACAACTTTTTATTTGATTTATCACATCATATGATTTTACCTCAGTGACTACTTGGAAGTAGAAAGGAACCACCCACCATAAAAAAAAGCTTTTTAATGAATACAAATTTACTCAGTGACTCAGAGTGAATAAGTCATCAAATTTTTTAAAATAATTTTCATCACATGGTAGTAAATGGTAGATATCCCCCCAAAATGTTAATTTTTTTGTTACATTTTGTTAAAGGGCCAAATAAAGTTCTTATATTTAAAAAAAAAAAAGACCTTTCTTACTGTTATCATGTGGGTGCACAAAATGTTTAGGTTTCTATATGAAATGCTCCCCTTCCTCCCATCATAATATAAACTTTCAAAGAGCAAAGACAATGAGAGTCAGCAAACCAAACTCAAAGCTTTGAAACAATAGTCCACAAACCAGTGGGTGACACTGGGGCAGCTACATTCAATTTTTATAGAAGTTTTGGTCATAAGTAAGTTATATAGTGATGGCAGGAGATTTAATGTTAATGTCTCAGATTAGGATTCAGATTTGTTTCTTTGCCATGTGCAGGTTAACATGTAGTCAAGAGTGCAATGAAATGTGGTGGACAAGAAGAACGATTATTAATTATTAAAAACATTAACAATAAATGTAAAATATAAACTGTATAGGAAAAATATAAGCAAATAATGACCCTTTCTATACATGTGTCCAGAGCTTAAAATAAAAATCAAAACACGAACAAGGTCTTAAGTTTATGTTGAGTTAAGGAGCCTGATTATCTGGTAGTAAAAGCTGTCTTTCTAATCTTTAGGTGTGTGTGGTCAGGCTCCTGTACCGACTACCACATGATAGCAAGTAGAAAAGTTAGTCCTGACTGGCTGTGGTCTTTAAAGATGCTGCACACCTTCTGCAGACACTGTGGTAAATGTCCTGAATGAAGAGGTGAGTGTTTCCAATGGTGTACGGGGCTGTCTACACCACTCATCAAAACTATAAAAACTTCTCATTGGGGCCATCAATCAAATACTGTGATGATGAAAGTATCACTTCCTAACCCTCAAACTTCTGGAAATCTTAAAAAAAAAAAACCTCTTCAGGTAAATATTTACATTATATTTAGTATTTATTTGGTAATATTTGATAATATTGTAATATGTAACAATATTAGATATTTAGTCAAATTTAAAGTGTATTTAATCTTTAACTACTAAAAGTCTAAGGAGACAAAGTTCAAAACTGAATATAATTGCCAACTTTTTCCACAGAGCACAAAAGGTCAAAAGGGCACAACACTGTCAAATGCTCATTTATAAGGATCTTAAATTTGATTAATCATTTAGATTTTCCATATCAGCATATAGATCTAAACTATCTAGTACAAGTTCACTTTGTGACAACAGAATGAACTTTCACCCTCCCCTCGCCCTTCTCTACCTGCATGGTCATGCTTGATAATGAACACAGTAAAAGTTATGATTACTACTTTTCCTAGGTTACCATTTTAGACATTGTGTAATGTACGGGTTATGATTAACCCTAGTTTGACTGGTAGAGTACATTTATGCATAGCTGCTCATCAATCTCTTTGGGTAGGTATTGAATTGTTTTATTAGCTATAATTTCATTTATAATCTGGTAGCTTCAAGTCCTGTAAATTTTTACAAAAAGTCTTGCAGTGCATGCAACCCAGCTGACTCATTCATCTTGAGCAGGTACTATCGATGATGGCGTACTTTTATTAATTTCATATTATATTGCTGTGAAATTACTGTCATCTCAGTGTTGATCTTATAAGATTATAGCAATCTCAATCTCTAAAATCAACAAGTTAGATACATTTAGATAATTTGCTTTTCACTCACTTTCCTGTAGGAAAGTCTCCAGCCACATTCTAGTTGCCTCAGAAAGCCAAACTTGGAGTTGAGGATCACATGTTGACCACAAGTTGCTCACTGACGAGGCTAGCTTATAAACAAGTCAAGTTGATAACAAGTTAGGTTGTATTTCGTGTATACAAACAACATATCAATGTGTGTACTGTTAGAGTTTAGACATTACTATGAATGCAACTGAATAAATGAGACACAAACTAACAGAAATGGTAATAATCAGTTTGTTACTGCATCTAGCGACACTTTTTAAGTGTGGGGCAGCCATGTTGAATTCAGAGGTCGGGGCTTATTCTTCTGAATTTCCTCTGACTTTTAAGGTAAAAAAAAATTAGACTATGGGAGGTTTTTAGGTTGAGATTTTCTACTCTGAACTTGAGAAATTCCAACTTCTAAGGTCAAAAGAAACACATTATAACACATACAGAAGATTTGCAGTGGTGCTTGGTAGCTAGGGTGTGCTCTGGGCATGTAGGCAGTAGCCTAGCAGTAAAGGACCAAAACTACTGGTAGGGAATATTTATGTAGTTATTAGAAATTAAACAGCTGGCTTTGTGTAGTAAAATAAATGTCCCCTTGTTTTCCCCTCTTCACTGATAGTTTAGTTGTTTGGTCAGAATATCTATTTCTTTACACTTTGATTTGACTGATTTGACATACTGCAACATTTTTTAAAGCATGCATTTTTACTTTTGAATGCATAAATCAAAACAGCACAGTCTCTGTTCTATTAAGGGTTCACTGAGTGTCCATTGGGCCATTAAAAAGGCCAAGGAAGTCGACAAGTTCAGAAATGATTAATCTCACCATCACATGTCAAAAGTTCCTCATTGAAAAAGTCAGCTAGCGCCATGTAGAATTAGTAAACTTCAACCAAAAGAATAACTGAATATGTTTCGGTCAGTAACACACATTTGATTCAACTGTTTTCTTAGTTTATTAGTGCTTAGTTTGACAGCCATGTATTCGCCAACCCTCTACTGATTATTCTGTGAGATAGTTGAAGTTGCCTTTCTTTGTGGAATAGATGGATAATTAGGCAGAATACTACTAATTTTACTATAAATTTGGTTTTGATAAAACAGTATATTATATTCATCTAAATATACTGCTGCAATTTTGTGGAAAATGTCATTTCATGTCATGAAAACTGTCAGCTTCTTCAATATTCTGCTTCTTTGAAGTGATTTGATTTACAGGCTAAGTTAACATTGTTTTTCAAATGTGCTATATTGAAACAAGAAAATATTTGTTTCATGAAATTTGGGAAGTAAAGGTTACTCAGAAGTCATTGTTTAATTTGTAAAAAGCAAAGATAACTATCTCTTCACTCTTACTTGTTGAGCTAAAGCTTTTTGGCAAAGAACTGTCTTGGAAAAGCAAGGATTTACTTATTATGGAAGTAACCCAAGAGTCTTTGAAGGTAAATATCTGCATTTCATTTGTTATAGACAAAACTAAAAGACCCACAAACAGAAAGAACCAGTAGTGTCATAAAGAATGAACCTCATTCTTTGTAGATGTCATCTAAATCCAGATAAATAACATTTAACTGCCTTGTCAAAGTAACCAATAAAAGAATAAACATTTTTGCTATTATTTAAGGTTGTCTGATTATATTTGAGCGCCTAGAAAATAAAAGTTTTTCAAGAACAAGAGTGAACAAGAAAACGTGGTAATCTGTTGCTCTTGGGCTCACACTGCAGTTATGGGATGCAACACCACTGTCACATAAATCTCCCTCTGAACCTTGTGCATGCACAGCTTTACACATGAGTTTGATACAATACTGAAGAGGCTGCAAGGCCACAAAGAATTTCAAGCAACAATGAAGAGTAATGTTAAAAACCCAACAAGTATAACACTGCATATTTTTAAACAATGATACAAAGGATTGACAAACATACTCACTAATGAAAAAATGTTGTAGTTTATCTGTAATACAATCAGTTTATTTCCAGCAACTTAACAGTATGGGCCCAGCAAATCAAATGCAACACAGAAGATGAGAGGAGGGTTTTACTTTACTCTGTACTATTTACTTTACTTTTACTACTTACTCTGCATTACTCTTGTTATCACACGGCAGTTTCATGCATGGAAATTAAGCACATTTCAGTAACGTGCTTAATGAATCCATGCGTACTTCAAAATGAGTCAAAATACATAAAATCCATACTTCTCTAATGCTGCTTTAGTGTGTCTGGTTAAAGCTGAAAGTCTGCGCTTCAAGCCCATTTTCATGATATAACAGTGAATATTGTGGAGCCTTATGTAACTATAAGGACTTTACCTTTAGCGTGGTATATATTACTAATAATATGTACATGTAGCTATATGGACATCAAAATAACATAAATTGGGAGTGTTTTAAATTTAAAGAGTAAATAATCATGTCTTCAAATGCTGACAAAAGTGCCTCTCTGGTTAATTATTGAATTTTAGGGATCCCTGATAAGGTTTATGGGCACTTAATCAGTGAAGATGAGCCATAATAGCTGCATCTTCTGACTTCAGTGTCTTAATATGTTGAACAAAATGAGAATAAAAAAAATGCTTTTTTAAAAGTTTTGATCTGAATATCCCAAAAAATTTAAGAGAGAGGATATAGATATGTTTTCTGTTTTAATTTAATTTATTTTCTGTCAAATTTCCCAACATAGGTTTTCGATATCTCCCTGATTAGTCATCGCAAACTCAGAAACAGCAAACTCATCTTAGATAAAGAGAAGGTGACATCTGATGTGATGCATTAACCATTATCAAGGCTATTTTTTCGTTTAGACTTGCTGACATTACATAATACAACACTGACATCAATGAGCTACTGATAACTGCAGTTTAGATGCCACAGGTCAAAGTAAGAAACTCAGTTCCCATTCCCCTGGCACACTGAACGGGTGGAGGATTCAGAGGGAGAGTCAGTCCACAGACAGTCAAGCAGCTATTTACACAGAGGGGGATCATTTCAGAGAGCGCACACAGGAGGCTTGCAGTGTTAGAAAAACTACCCAGTTCTGATCAAAGGGAGACCCAGCTACATTTTTTAATTTTGTATCAAGTGAAGTTTGTAAAACACCACCATGAAACTGAAGTTACCAAACCCGGGACTGGAGGACAGAATCCCTTCTCACAAAGACCTGGAGAGGATGGAGAGGGAGGAGGCTGGGGACAGACCAAAATGGGACAACAAAGCCCAGTATCTGCTCACCTGTGTGGGGTTCTGTGTTGGGCTTGGTAATGTCTGGAGGTTCCCCTACCTGTGTCAAAGCCATGGAGGAGGTAAGCATGTGTGCCTTCTGAGACTAGCCCAGATGATGTACAACTTAGCCTATATTATTATAACATACTTGCTACACATGGATGACAGGCATTTATTTAAAAGATATTATAATATAAACTCAGTGCTAAAAAATAATACTTTAATCTTCATTTATATCTCAATTGTACAGTTTAATGTATGCATTTGTTTGCATGGAAATATCAAAACTAAATCTGAAAAATCTAATAATCTACATTTAAATTTAACTTTTTTTTGTTTGTTTTTTTTAGGAAATAATGAACAGTTGGGGTTTTAGACATTCACATTTCCTGTTTTGGAAAGTAATTTTAAGATTTGAGCTAAAGTCACAACTACTCAATTTGTTATACATTGTCAGTATCATCTAACTCGCAGTTTAGAGACAATAACTACTCATTTCAAAGCTAAAAAAATATCTTAGAATACTTTATAATTGAATAATAATTAACTATGTAATCAGATTTAATCATATTTACTTTGACTAAACTTTAATCTCACAAAAAAGTGAACATGGAGCTAATAAAATGTTCAGAGCTCTTCAGGTTTTATTTGCATCTTTATGAGAACATTTTTGTGGGTCTAGGCTGCGGCTGCTGTGAGATGAATGGAATAAAATACACTCCATGGTCAACCCATTATGAATGTGAATGTTTTATTTCCAGGAGCGTTTATGATTCCGTTCCTAATCTTGCTGGTTCTTGAGGGAATCCCACTGCTGCACTTAGAGTTTGCCATTGGTCAGCGCCTGAGGAAAGGCAGCACAGGAGTATGGAGATCGATCAACCCTCACCTGACAGGAGTTGGTGCGTATAGATAAGCAAGAAAAGAAGAAAAATGCAGTATGGCTTCAAGGAAAGCAACCTTATTGGTCAATATGTCAGTCAGAATCGAAATTTCATAAATTACTATTACATTTTTTGCATCGTTCATGGTTTCCAGAGGATGAATCCTATTACTTTTTGTAATCCTGTGTCTGATCAGACACCATAATAAATAAATTATGCAGCACCATAATAAATTATTTTTCAGCAGGATGGTGATGGTTCTTTTGGCGCCATGTAGGGGACACAGGGATTTCTTTTCTTTTATCTCGCAATACTTTTGCTTTCCTTGGCAAAAGTCAGGTTGGTCACGCTGCCCAATGGTCTCTGTGTGAAAGTAAAAAAGCTGTAATGTAAAGCTTTAACAGATTAATTACAAGTGCAGACAAAGAGGTTTGCTGTAATCAGAAACAGTAGCAAGCATATGCCTGCTTTACTGTTTTTGCTGCTTGTGTTTAGATTGTAAAGTGAGATTGATATAATTCAATTTATAATGTACTTTATTAAATAAACTCCAGTTTCCATTCATTTTCTTGACAGTATATTATGTAACTGCTCAGCACATCTTATTATAAAAACGGGGACATCAACAGTACATTATGCTGGCTTCTCTTGTGGTTCTTATGGCTCAAAAAAGATAATTTAATCTTCTGCAGTCTGCCTCAGAAGCGTCATCTCACGGCTGTAACTTGTCATTCATCAGCTGTTATCCATAGACACGGACCAATTCGTCAGGTTGGCCTCACTGCCCAACGGTCTCTGTGTGAGAGCATAAGAGTTCAGAGCAGTTAAATCATTTACAGTCATGAAAGTAAATGGAAATTGGAGTTTATTTTATAAATCACTAATAAACCATATCAATTGCTCTTAACAGTGTAAACACAAGCAGCCAAAACAGTAAAGCAGCAATGTAGTTAATGTCTTACATTGTTAATTCTGTCAATAATACATAATAATACATAGTGTTGGCTTCTGTAGTGGCTCTTCTGGCTCAAAAGGTATAATTTAATCTTATTTCTTAAATATAGACTATAAATATAGACTTTTTTGTTTGCACTCTTCCTCAGAAGCGTCATCTGACCGCTGCGAGGTGCCGTTTACCAGCTGTTATTCATGGCAGATCCATCAGCCCAGGCAAACTGTAATACTAAAGTCATCGGAGAGGACACAGACAAACACAAAAGATGAATTAAGGAAGCAATAGAAATCAGACAGTGGGTCAAAAAGCCATTAACAGAGATGAGGATGTTTTTATGATCTTACACAGAGACCATCAGGCAGCGAGGCCAACCTGATTTTTGCGTGGTAACACAAAAATATTGAGAGGGAATGCAAAAGAAAAGAAATACCCATGTCACCCAGGCGGCTCCGTGGGTTCTTGCATTAGGTGTCAATTCTTCCTCAGTGTCTTTAAAAACGTCCTGCATTGACAGGTTTTAAAAGTGATTATTATGTTGCATCATAAAAAAAGAAATGTATTGTAATTTTCACTCCTCTGCAGTAGTGGTTGGAATAATCAATGTTTTGGAGCCATCTTAGTACCATGTTTTTTTGTTTTAGGTACAGTATGGGATTGATTCTTTATAAGGCTCCATTTTGGTAAATAAGAAACTAATGGAGTTTATTTTTATGGCAACAACTACTGAATTAAATGCTAATGTTTCTTGTGCCAGACTTTTGATAATTCTAATATTAAATCACAATGGGAGGACTGTAGGAGTTAAAAGAAAGCTTTCAGCTGACCACATCTTTTTCTTGATGTTTTTTTTTAGGTATTGCATCCATGCTTGTCTCTCTTTTGGTGGGTATGTACTACAACACCATCATGGCCTGGATCATGTGGTACCTCTTCAACTCTTTTCAAGATCCTTTGCCCTGGAGCCAATGTCCTCTCAATGCCAACGGGACGGGTAGGGCTTCATCTAACAAAATAACAAAGCTCCAAAGTGCCATGTGTGCTGTTGCAGCTTGTGATCAAAATTGCAGCCATCTGTTTTCTTTTATTCATGATAGGATCCTAAAATTAATTTGTCCTACACAGGATTGGTGGAGGAGTGTGCAAGGAGCACCACTGTTGACTACTTCTGGTATCGAGTGACTCTGAACACTTCGACAGCTATCGATGAGGCTGGAGGTCTGCAGTGGTGGATAGTTCTGTCCCTGGTAGCAGCCTGGACGTTGCTCTATGTTTGCTGCATCCGTGGCATTGAGACAACTGGCAAGGTCTGAACGTCAAATTACTTCTGAGAAATCTAACATGCTTTTTTGAAGCATATGGGTTTTTTGAGGATCTTTGGATTATGTGTTATAATTTCATTTCTTAGGCTGTGTACATCACCTCTACTCTGCCATATTTGGTGCTCACCATCTTCCTCATCAGGGGACTGACTCTCAAAGGCTCTGTAGATGGAATTAAGTACCTCTTCACACCAGATGTAAGCAATGTTTTTATTCACCAACCAAAATTTGCCACCATTTTTTATATTGTGCCAGAATTTAAAGCAGTAAGACCTTTTAGAAAATGTGCATATTGGTTTTTTATTCTGGGAAAAGAAACTGTTGCATGTCCTGAGTTGTCTATTTTTGTTTTAGCCAACTTTTTGTGTAGACATCATGTTTACAAGGCTGCAGTCATAGGTCTATGGGCTGACTTAGCTAATAATGGCAGATGATAGGATGATTTCTTGTTTGCTTGCACAACAGTTTTACCTGATTCATTATCTGACAAATAGTGAGTTTTTATGTTAGAGAAATCCATGCTTCCCCATGTGTCCATGTTTCAAGTCTTTAAAGCTAAGCTAACAGGTAGCCAGGACTATTGATGACTTGGGGCTAAATGTGTAGCCAGCATATATGTACATAATGGATCAGAAGGATCTCAGCCAAGACTGCATATCAGTGCGGATATTATTTTAATAAAGATGATAAAAGTATTGTCTGATAATGGGAAACAGTTTCAAGAACCTCAGGCTTACTGGATTGCTGAGGAAGTGGTATCAATCTTATCTCGGCTCTTGAAATAACACTGTGTTTTCAAGCACTTCCTTTACACCTATGTTAATCTTTCTGTTAATTAGATACATAGTGTTCTAAGGTGTGCAGAAACTCAAGATAGCTAGTTAACAAAGATAAGAAATCTATAAACGTGTCTACCATAAACCATTATCACATGACTGGTCAGAGCTGATAATGAGGGTTGAAATATGGTAAACCTTAGAGTAAATCCTAATTCTTAAAAAAAAAAAAATAATAACTGTAGCAACTGTAAAATTTACCTGTGTAGTTTATCAAGCTCATACATGTAGACCATCATTCTTGATGTATTATATCTCCTGGAAGGTTAAGCAAAAGATAAAACAAACTTATAATCCTTCACTCCTTAATTATTAACAGTGATGATGCCAGTGGGAAAGATTTTACTGTCATACCTGTTTATGACAAGTCATATCGTTTTTATTATATTTCAGGTAAATGAGTTAATGAATCCGGCGACATGGTTGGATGCAGGAGCTCAGGTCTTCTTCTCTTTCTCTGTGGCTTTTGGAGGGCTCATCTCTTTCTCCAGTTACAACTCTATCCAGTAAGTAAAACTCTCAGGTGTGCAATCAAACAGGGACCCTCTGCGCAGCAGCTCCTCTCACACAGTCTTCTCTCAAAATATTCTTGCAGCAACAACTGCGAACAAGATGCCGTCCTCATCGCCATCATCAATGGCTGCACCTCTGTGTACTCTGCAACAGTTATTTACTCCATCATTGGCTTTAGGGCTACACAAATTTTTGATGACTGCTTGGGAGGGTAAGTTTCAGATTCCCCAAAAAAGAAGACATTAAAGCCAAGCAAAGTAGAGTAATTGTTATTTTGCTTTTCTTTTTCCAGCAACATCCTGAAGCTCATGAATGCTTTTAACTATCCTGAGGACAGCATCACAGAAAGCAACTATAATACAGTTCTAGCCGAACTCAACCAAACAAATCCAGATATCATCCAAGGATTGCAATTACAGACCTGTGACTTGCAGACTTTCTTGAGTCAGGTGAGTAGATTAATTTTTTTTATTATTATTATTTGTGTAACCATAATCTTTTTGTTTATTTAATGGCATGATAACCCTAGGATCAGTTTTTGTGTCACATTAACGTAAAATATGACTTTAAATATATGGTCTGTGTTTCTGCAGGGTGTGGAGGGAACAGGTTTGGCCTTCATCGTGTTCACAGAAGCCATTATCAAGATGCCAGTTTCCCCTCTCTGGGCCGTTCTTTTCTTTGTCATGCTGTTCTGTCTCGGTCTCTCTACCATGTTTGGGAGCATTGAAGGCGTAGTGGTTCCTTTGCAAGACCTCAGAGTGCTGCCTAAGTCTTGGCCCAAAGAAGCTTTCTGTGGTAATCTTCTTTCATATTTCACTGAATATAAATGTTTCATCCAGGATGTGGGATCTAAAAACGACAGCATAATAAATCATTTTTATTGTGTTTTCAGGTCTGACTTGCTTGATTTCGTTTGCTTTGGGGCTCATATTTGCTCTGCGCTCAGGAAACTACTGGTTAGCTCTTTTTGACAACTTTGCAGGCTCCATCCCGCTTTTGGTCATCGGATTTTGTGAAATGATTTCAGTTGTCTACATCTATGGCATAGATAGGTGAGTCACTGGTGGGCTTTAGATTGATTGTCAACTAAATACAAATATTTTTATTGCCCACAGAAGTTTTCATTTGCTTGAAAACATGTCTGTGTGAATTTCACAATGTTAAACAACATTCTTACTTTTATATGAGGCAGACAGACTCTGACTTGCCCAAAGCTGGTCTGTAATATGATTGTTATACAGTATACTTTAGACAAAGCAGGAAATAACTGAGCATTGTGTTCTGACCTTGGTAGAGAGATAATGTGTCAACGTCAACATGAGATAGGTACAGATTGTGTCTTTTGATGTAGCAAGACTTTACAAGAAATCGGGTAAATATGCCTCTATTTCAGCACTACAATTAATTATGGACAGATTTTGTCCTATTTGTGTATTTATTTGGGACACAAAGCTTGCTTATGATAAAGTAACAAAACCAAGCTCAGTCAGCAACCACCTGTTGGGCACAGACTAACAGCTGCATATGTTGCTTTGTGCACTGAAACTAATAAAACTACAAAGTCATGTTTTACGGGTGGTTTTATACACACTCAGCTACATTACACCTTCTTCTAATTGCTTCCGAACAGGTTCAACAAGGACATTGAGTTTATGATCGGCCACAAACCCAACATCTTCTGGCAGGTGACATGGAGAGTGGTCAGCCCACTCATTATGGTCTTCATCTTGATTTTCTACTTTGTCACCCAAGTCACCAAGACCCTCACCTATTTGGTCTGGGACCAGGAGGCGGTAAGTGTGTCCATCATGATAACATTCATTACAGTAGGGTTTCAGGACCGTAGGAGAAATTCAGCACACATTGTATTGTTCTTTAATGGTTATAAACAAACTGTTTCTGACCTCCTGTTGTGTTACTGTAAATTGTATCACTATCCTTGAATCTGCCCATAGGAGAGCTTCCCCACCCTTGAAGAGCGTCCTTATCCATCCTGGGTCTATATCATCATCTTTATCCTAGCTGGCATTCCATGTTTAGCCATCCCCTTCACTGCTCTCTTCAAATTCATAAAAAGAAAATGTTGCAATCAGAAGGACTACAGCAGTGATACACTGGAAACCATCTCTGCCAAAATACAAATGAACGACACAATGAAGTGTTAAGCAGCTTTAACTTAATGTGGATTTAAAGTCGACTTGTATGCTGCTTTTTTTCACACCTGGAGGGAATAAATATATATTATAGTAACGACAGCTTTAAAAAGAAAGAAAAAAATATCAAGCTGTTTTTAGTAAAAAGATTTTAAGTAAAGTATAATTGATACTGTGATGTTAGTTTCCTTCTGTAACATGTTCAGTGTGTCATTATACATTGTACGTTTACAGAATAGTTGGCCATTGTGGGATATTTGCTTCACATTAAACTATTATTTTACCTAAACATATAATGCTATTACAAAAATACATTACAAACATATCCAGCAGAAGCTGTGCTATGAAGAGCAAAAAACATATATAAAACATACAAAAACATACAAAATCCAAGACCAAAACCAAACATTTTATCCAGAAAGGCAAGTTATTAAACTACATAATAGCACATGAAAGAACAGGCTGAATATGTGTACAGTGTGTTAACGTAACACCAAGGTTTCCTCAAGGATTTTTTTAAACTGTGAGGGAGAACTAGTCTCCGTATTACATTTAATGAACAGCTGATTGAGGTGCTGAGAAAGTACGAAAATGTATACTTCACATTTGGCATTTAAAGACACCTACACTGCTGTGTGCACAGCCCTGCCCTGACACAGACCAAGTTTCATGTTAAATATGAAATAACTGAGTCAGTTGTTTATTGCACATAACAACACAGACAGATTTCCTTTTTTGGTGGCATTTTGTTTGTATTCAGTCTTTCCCAGTTGTCTTAAAGTTAATGTTTTAGTTATTCTTTCAGTGTTACATATACCATGGTTATCCCAAACTTAGAGCGCCCTCTCGTGGCTGAAGACGGTAACAATTACTCCTCGATTCTTGTCAGTTGGTATGAATTAACATTTAAAAACGTGTTAAATTATATATTTAAGGCGCACCTGACTAAGTCGCAGGACCAACAAAACTATGGAAAAAAGTGTGACTTATAGTCTGGAAAATATGGTACTCTGTTTCACACATGACAGGAAGAGTTAATAAAGATACAATTCCAATAAAAATTCACCCCAAACAAAAGCTAAAACAGTGTGGACTGAAGGACTTTTGTGTTTCAATGGGGGGAGTTGAATCTGAACTAGCGTGTCATTACATCAAACTCCACCTGAATACAAGCTAACTGATCAAGATGGCGGTGGATCTACAACTCCCATGCACTGTGAGCTAAAATTACATTTTAATAGAGTCTACCTAAAAGGCTCTGTGAAGGTGCAACAGCTTATGTGATCTGAAGAGAATTTTCTGCTACTATCAATGTTTTGCATTTATTTTAAGAACTTTTTCAAAACATGGTGTTATCAGAGTATTTAAATTGTACCACAAATATTATCTAATCAGTAGATTTGTGCAATTCAAGTCACTGATAGTTATTTAGCCATCTGCAGACAATCCTATAGAGTGAAGTTGCTTTTTTTTTTTATAGATATCATGTTGTGCCACTCCCTTGATAGTGTTTGTCAAACAGCTATCAACATTGGTGACCTATTCTATATGCTATGGTGTAGCAGTTTAGGTGTATGCAGACCCTAATTTACTGTAGGTGATACATATAAAATACTATTCTCAAATGTCATTAACCTCAGCAGGTTCAGATGGGTTGTTGGGGAGCAACAGATACTTAGGAGTTAAGTTGAACAAAGAACGAACAAGGAAAACAGGTTGTGATTTACAAGCTACTTAAAATATAAATTATTTTGAGTAATTTAATGTTGTGTATACTGTACATACCCAGCTCATTGTATACTTTAGTAATATAAGTGTGTTTTTGTGACTTATTTGTTTTAACATTCCAGTTTAATTTCTCATGCCCAACATTACTGCATTATTAATAAAAAAAACGTGTTATTTTTGTTCATCCAGTGTTTCCATTTCTTCTGCACTGTAATAAGGAGTGAAAACAGTAAACTTGCAAAGGTAATATTCACAGATGTAGAGATCATTATTTATAAATTCCCCAAAATAATCCACAAATTGTGGACCTGTCATGTTAACCCCCATTTATCAACTAGTTAGACATCAGAAAGGAACTGAGTAATTTTACTTAAAAGCTATCCCATTTATAACGAATATCCCAAAGCTCTGAAATTTATTTTTCATGACATGATACTTCCTGTAGCCTATGTCACACAACCTAGGCAACTTAAGCACTGAAACCCCAAGATAACAATGGATGAAATACAATTGTTCTTTTTGAAAACTTATCCTCAGGCTGCTTGATTGTACTTTCAACACAGAGACAAACTGCCCCAACTAATTCCAAGTGTATAAGTTAAAAAAAAAAAAAAGAAAAAAAAGCCAAACAGCTAAGCTAATGCTAGTAGCATAGCTTGGAATACAGACTGCAGTCATTTGGATTGGTTATATTCCAAAAGACATCAAAAGAGTCTCTTAAATTCAGTAATTTTTTTGGTTTGTTTTTTCTGATGTGATGAACAGTAAACAAACAACTTTCTACCAGTTTCTACTTATTTTAACACAGTAAAGTAATTAAATTTGTGGTTGGTGAATTATTCCTTTGTTCTAACATAGCTTCTTGGCAATGAGTCTTATATCATGGGAAAGTCTATTTCCATCTTAAATTATGCCACATTTGCAAAGAAAATGCCTACAGTGGGAAACCAGTTGAACCTGGTGGAATCGTATAAAAATGTCAAATATCCCTTTTTTTTCTTCCAAATGAAATACTGACAATGAATAAATGGTTTTAAGCTGGAATGACTGTGCAATGGAAAAAACTCATAAAAAAAAAAAAAAAAAAAAACGATCCAATTCTTCTTTCTCTGGTGACCCGAAAGTCACCAGAGAAAGTGGCTCTCAAGTTAATTTTGTTGCTAATCTTTGACATGTCAATACTCTAATCCCCATCCCCGTAATATTTTTATTATAGAAAATATGTACTGTTTTGTATGTGTTTTAATTGAATAATTAATTATTCAAAGGGTTAAAAATATTAAAATGATTGAATGTTTGGCAGTTTTAAGCAGGTCTGAAGGTTTTCAAATGATTTCTAAAAAACAAGAAAAAAAACTGAAAAAATCATAATGTGTGATGATTTTAATGCAGTTTTTGTGTATGGACAAATTTGCCCACAAGGGTCCCCAGAGGGAGTTTCTGATACTACATAAATGTAATGTAATTAATTAAAATATTTTAAATAATGTGTTTTAAAGGGTTAAAATCCTAAAAAAAATTTGAAATTATTGAATTTTTGGCATTTTTTAGCAGGATGGTAGTTGTTTAAATAATTTAAAAAAAAAAAGAAAAGAAAAAAGCAGAAAACAATGCTGATGTATAACGCTTTTATAGCAGTTTATGTTGGACACTTTTGGCCACAAAGGTCACCAGAGGGTGTTAAATTTGAAGACACAAGGTTTAAGCTCTCTTATACTGGAAAAGAAATTTCCAAATATAATTGACTGTGCCAGGGCTCCTTTTTTCATGAGCATATACATGTGTTAAGGCTGACCCGAAATTGCATCTGGCCATATTAAATGATCCACCACAGCAGGTTTTGCAATCACTCATTAAACCAGACACTAGTGGAGTGCTTCTCAATCCAGTGCCCTGCATATTTTAGAAATAACCCTACTTTAACACACCTGAATTAAATAAATGGCTCGTTAACAGGCTGAAGAAGAACTTGATGAGGAAGTTCATTATTTTCAATCCGGTTTGTTGAAGTAGGAACACATTGATATGCAGGGCAGTGGGTCCCAAGGACCTGGATTAAGAAACACTGCACTAGTGTTTGTTTATGTTTCCCTCCTCTGTGTGTCTGTTTCCCTTCCTTCTTTAACAACAACATGAGTTAAAATCAGATAACAATATTGAAGCAGTGGAGATAGCCTGCCCAAAATTATTTGTTATGAGCTGAATGACATTGTAGGATAACATACACTATTCATTGATGTTAGCTGGTACGGTATCAAATAGACAGAACTTTCAATTATAAAGTTTTACATGTTAGAAAAGGTGACGTTAGAGAAAGGGATCACAACACTCTACACTGCAGATTATACTGTTCACAGATAACGACAACTGCCTCCAAACAACCGTTAATGTCTATTAACCAAACGTTGCAGACACATAGCAGTTATCCTCAGTGGAAAAAAACCAATGCTGTCATCGTGATTGTGATTGGCCAAATGACAACACTGATGCGTTCCATCAAAAAATTTTTATTATGAGGAAGTTTTTCTGACAGCCCTGTCCCTGAGGGAGATCTCCATGAAACATTTTATTAACAATAAAACACACACACACACACACACACATACAAAAAGACTCTACAGATCTATAGGCAAGGCAAGGCTAATTTATTTGTATATCACATTTCATGTACAACACAATTCAAAGTGTTATACTATTTATGTGAATGCCATATTTGGATAAAAAAAACAAAGATTTTCTCCGAAAAGCTACAAGTTTGTAGGTATGCTTTATAAAAGTCTATCTAAAAATAAAATCACAGATATAGTCACTTTCTATAAATTTATTTTTAGACATACCATGGTACAATCAGTGTTTCAAGACTAATCTGTTGCATCTGACAAAGTAGTAAAAGATCATAAATAACATCGCTAAAGGCTGCTGTGTCTGTGTGGTTCTGCACATGTATACACACCAACTCCTCACTGTACCTCAGCAGTAGCACACTGTCTATGTGCTTCAGTTCACATGTTGTCAGCATGAGACTGGTACTCCCTAACCCAGGACTAGATCTCCGGATCCCTGACTATGAAGAGCTTGATAGGTTAGAAAAGGAGAAAGCAGCGGACAGACCTCACTGGGACAACAAAGTCCAGTACATACTAACTTGTGTGGGTTTCTGTATTGGACTTGGTAATGTCTGGCGGTTCCCCTATTTGTGTCAAAGTCATGGAGGAGGTAAGCAGGGAGAGAGACCGTTGTGATCGAGTGGAAATTTTGTATTTTCTCATTTTTTGTGTGTGTTTGTGTATGTGCGGTTGTTCAAAAGCCAAAGTATTGCAAAATACCTTAGATGTGAGCTTAAACATTTTACATTCAAGACAATTTCTGGTACTTTGGGCACATAGCTAAACTAAAAGTTAAATATATCACTCATTTGTAGCTACACCAGAATGTTCACGAATTTACCATCAGGCTGCATTAATGATTCCCAAGAATATAAGGTCTTGTAAAGTAATGGATAACCTTTGGCACAGTTTATGAGCCAAGACTCTGAAATGCACATTTGAGCCTGTTTGCAAATACATTAGTATAAAGTGGGTCACTGTCTTGGAGTGCTGCATATTAGGTCACAGGGAAAAGAAGACTTGCAAAGGAATGTAGCTCTAATATATTTAGCTCATGTATTTTAAACCACTGCTCATGATAAAAGTTATAATCTGATGTTTATGTCACTGACATGTGGTGATTAATATCAAATACTACTTTCCCAGTTTAGACTATACACTTTTATTTAAGTATATGAGATTGAATGTTATTTGAAGAAAAATTGCCTACACGAGGAAAAATGGTAACCGTAAGTGACAACAAATAATCATGATTACTCATCTTTCACTAGTTCCTGTTATAAAACTTCCGCTTTTTTTAGGACACGTGCATACTAAATGTCAACTTCCCCAACAACATGCATTATATGTGCTGCCCTGTTATTAAAGCATCACTACTGAACTTTTTTTGCACTTTGGCTCCCCATAACAAAGGCTATTTTTGCATTTATCTCGCTTGTTGTCTCTAATCTGAGCTCTCTCCAGCCTGTAAAACTCTAATATCTTATCTCTTGCTCTGTCACTTTCTTTCTTTTCCTCTCTTCCTTCAATAATGTCCTCTTAGTTGTGTTTTCAAATGATATCCGGTTACTGCAATGTAATCCAGCGCCATAAAGCAAAACACAGCTGTCACACGACACCTGAGCTGGAAAAAAATTCTGAAGAACTGTTTCTAAGAACTGGGATGCTGCAGGGGAACCACAGCTCTGAGAATGTCTATAATTAATGTCATCAACATGAGTCAGAAGCACAGAGTTTAACTTTTTGCTATAGTCAACTTTATATCAATGTAGTGCTAACCAGTCAAAAGTTCTGACATAATTTACAATTAAATCCAATAGGAAAGTTGATTCTCTTTAGGACTTATTCAGGACTTATACAGGAGTTCTGTATGTCAGTGGTTCCCAACTTAGGGTCCGGGACCCCCAAGGTGGTCCCCCAAAGAGCACAGGGAATTTAACTTTAAACATACAGAGCCATTGTGATTAATATCCAAACAATGTTCCTATTTTTTTTAAAAAAGTAAGACTATATGTTGTTAATTTAACTTTGGATTTATCAACGGACAGGACTCAGCCAGAAAACAATATTTATAGTGAAAATCTCACTTTTGAAAGCATAAAACCAAGCATAGTTTCAGCACAGGGTGGGCCAGGGCTTCATAGCTTCTTAGTATTTGCATGAAGGGGCTCCCCAAGGAAAAGAGGTTGGGAACCACTTCTGTATGTCATGGGGAGCCAACGAGGGAAGTCCAGAATCTGACATATGTCATCTCTCTGGCTATTGTCCATCAGTACTCTTGTTGCAGCATTTAGATAAGCTGGGGGCTCTTTAGGGAGTTATGTAACATTATGATAAAATAAGTGAGATAAAGGATTTTTCATATTTTGAGGTGAAAGGATGCAACGTGACAGTCTTTTTATAATGAGAAAATTCAGTCAGGAAAAAAGCAAGGTACATTGTGCCACTAATTATATACCGAACTAACGTTTAACTAAACTAAAAGACAAGATTACTTAGCAGGTGCATTTTCCAGGTGCCTTTCTGATTCCCTACCTGATCCTACTGGTACTGGAAGGAATGCCTCTCCTGCTGTTGGAGTTTGCCATTGGCCAGCGTCTCAGAAAAGGCGGAGTGGGGTTGTGGCGGTCCATCAACCCCTACCTGACTGGTGTTGGTGAGCAAAACAGTCACAATAACAAGATTAAGCATCTTGCTTTCTTTGTGAACTAACATTAAACAATGCTGTACCTCAGGTATCGCCTCCATGCTAGTGTCATTTTTTGTTGGACTGTACTACAACACCATAATAGCCTGGATCATGTGGTATCTCTTCAATTCATTCCAAGAACCCTTGCCATGGACTCAGTGTCCTCTTAATGACAATAGCACAGGTACTTATTAACACATTTTCAGCCCTAACATACACAACAGAGCACTTTAATAAAAATATAAAAACTGATCAAGCTCTTTTTCTTTCATTCTTTTTTTCTAGAATATGTAACAGAGTGTCAGCAGAGCTCCACTGTGGATTATTACTTTTACAGAGTGACTATGAACAGTTCTACCTCTATAGCTGAGTCTGGAGGGCTCCACTGGCCAATGGTGGTTTGTCTGTTGGCTGCCTGGACAGTTGTTGCTGTCTGCTGCATAAGGGGAATCAGCACTTCAGGCAAGGTTTGTTAAATCTTATTTACTTATGTTTGTTGGACGTATTATATTCACAAGACACCACAAAAAAGCCACATGTTGTATGTTGCACAGTTATGGGGCTAGAACACTGACAGCTCATACTGATGCTGAAAATAAGATTTGGCTTTGAAAAAAAAATCTAACTTTGACTTAAATATTGCTATTGAATCATGAGTATTGAAAATTTCTGTTTAAACTGAAAAAAGTTCCACTGAAACATTAAAAAAGAGATATTAAGAAAATAACTGTTAAATTGAAAGTGTTCATGCTTACAGTGGTTTTGTATGTTGATAGCTGGTTTTGGGAGGACTTTTTTATTTCAATGATGTGATTTTTAAACTTTAACAGCATTCACTGACATTTTGACTGCTGTCAGTTCAGATGGAGCACCTAAACTACCCGCAGATGTGTTGCTTTCTTTGTACTGTATAACTGGACTAAGTTAGTAACTAGATTTAGTTTTAACAGTTTAATACTAGATGGGTTGGGAGTTTGGCAGAGTTAGCCAGTGTGGGATGCAGATCTTCAAGCACGTCCATGGAATGTGCTTACGAATCTCAGTGCATATGAATATTTAACTTCACACCCCATTACAGCAGACTCCAGTTTCATAATATGAGACCTTGTGCAGCAATAATACTGGCCTTTTACTCATAGAAGCCTACAAGTTAGCAAGCTAACACACATTATCTAAACTTAGCTTTCCCCAACACACCTCTTCCAAACCAAAATCCTGTATTAAACTGTTCAAACTAAACCAGTTACTAACTTTGTCCAGTTACACAGCAAAAAAAGAAAAAAAAGACATACCTGCTGTAGAGGTGAACCACCTGAACTGTCAGCAGCCATAGTGTCAGTGGGTGTTGTAACTTGTGACTGTCAGATATGGAGAGTTAAGATGGGATTTATGGCTCTTTGAAGGGAGCTGGATCTTGAGAAGCCGATCTTTTCAAAGAGCCATTCAAAAGACTGGCTCGTTCTTACAATATCTTACAAAATTTCACAATATATAAGAATGACAAACAATCAAAATATGTACCTATATAAAATCTACTATACAAGATTTTAAAAATTATAGGAAAAATATAGATTAAAATGGATAAAGCAGTCAATGCAAATTCTAGTAAATGTTTTGGATGGAACTCACAGTATTTGTTTCCGAAAAATACTCTCTGCCCATAGATGCTTCTCATGAATGGAGCATGTTGGAGATCAGACTTCTATAATGTCACAAATGTGGAAGGCAATGTGGAAAATTAGTATATAAAAAGAATGGCTCACAAATGAACAGCTGACAGCTGTGACTCGGTTCCCATCATTCATTTAAAAGATCGGTTCAAAAGAATCGATTCGTTCTTGAACGCCACATTTCTACTGGAGAGAAGACCGACTCCCTAAGCCCCCACCTCAAACCTGCCCCTCTGCCCCACATCAGAGACAGATTTTAAAAAAAAATCATCATTGAAAGAAAACTGTCAACCTCAGAATCTGAAAACCAAATCTTCTGTTGTTTTCTTGTTGTGACTTCAGGCAGTGTACATCACAGCCATCCTGCCTTATATAGTTCTGGCTATCTTCCTGATCCGAGGACTGACCCTTAAAGGCTCCCTGAGTGGATTAAAATTCCTCTTCACACCAGATGTATGTTTTAAGTTTTAAAGAAAAAGAAATTCACGTCTCCCTCGTCAGCTCTATGCAATACTGCCTGTTTCTTGTGTGTAGGTGAACGAGTTGATTAAACCAACAACTTGGCTGGATGCAGGCGCCCAGGTCTTTTACGCCTTTGGTTTGGCATGGGGAGGCCTCATCTCCTTCTCAAGCTACAACCCTGTTCAGTAAGAGACTGCCTGTTGGAAGACATATGAATTTCATGATGTGCAGTTTCACTGTGTCCACTTTTAAAGAAATAAACTTTGTTTTTTCCAGCAACAACTGTATGCAAGATGCTGTGATCTTGTCTGGCGTAACTGGTTTTACGTCAGTCTATGCTGCTATTGTAACCTACTCCATCATTGGTTTCAGAGCCACTGAGAAATACGACACATGCTTCAGTCAGTGAGTACAGTTTATTTTAAGGTTTTGAAGGTGCAGAGGCTTTTATGCTTGTCTTATTTAACCCTATAGGCAATGGAGTTTTTAAAGTTATTAAGGCACGTTGTAAAGGAGGAAAAATGTTAAAAATGAACCAGAGTTCATGATGGCAGTGAAATAATTCATTTAACTGAGATAACTTTCACTATTTACATAATGTAAAAATAACACTAATATGCCCATACACTACATTATCAGTATACTAATTATAAGAAGTGATAGTTCATATTTGGTATTTTGGTTGGTTGTTTGAAACCAGAAGTGAGTGTATTTGGGCTTTGTTGATTATTACAGAACATTTTAGTTCTTAACATGGGCATATATATGATGAGTTTACATGATATATAACAATTAAGACATGAGAGAGCTCCTGTTAACGGGCACAGGCATCTTGTGTTGCACCATGTTACGACCCAACTTAAGGGGTAGGGAAGGGTGTAACAAAGACACGGTGAGGACAGTTATTTCAAAATAAAAGCACATTTATTTACAATTCCCGTGCGAAGTGATGGACATCCTGTAACACAAAATAAGATGAGCTGGGGTTAGCGGACCTGCAGAAAGAAACAAACTAAAACCTATACCAAACACACACCGAGTGCAAACGAAACACAACCGCCACTCGGTGGTGAAACTAAAAACCCAAACAAAAGCAACAGGCCCATAACTAAAGTGACCGTCGTCACAACACAATAAAACGCTAACCTAGCCCAGCTCTAACACAAACACAAAGTAAACTTAACTCAACACTTAAACACCTTTTGTGGAAAGGAGGTGGTCGCGACACACACACACCCGGTGCACAACATGAGGGGGAGAGCGGCCGAAGCCTTTCTGGCATCTCCCCCTCCAGACCTGCCCCGGCTGCAGCCTCTTCAGCCTGAGCTGTCCTTCGGGCTGCAGCCTGACTGGTCCAGAGGGGTGCCAGTCACACAGGGGCGGGGACAAAGGCGCTAGCCCTGGCCACTCAGGGCAGCGCTCTGCCGCCCCCAATCAACACACAAACGGCCTCAGCTGTCTGCAAACAGCAGGGGCCGTAACACACCAGGTCTACATGGGTATTGGTAGTAAATAACTCAAATTTAACTTCAAAATGACTAAACTCTGACATTTTTCTCACCAGGAACATCATGGCATTATCAAATGCATTTGATATTCCCGAGGATAGCATCAATGCAAGCAACTACGATGCAGCCTTTTCTCATCTGAACAGCACCTACCCTGATGTGGTTCTTGGATTGAACATGGAAACATGTGACATGCAGAAGCTCCTGAGTGAGGTGACTGGTTTGATTGAAATCTGCCAGATTGTTGTTATTGAGTTGTATTCTCATCTATATTGTGCTTGTTGGCTCAGGGAGTGGAGGGAACAGGTCTGGCCTTTATCGTCTTCACAGAGGCCATCACCAAGATGCCCGCTTCCCCGGTCTGGTCTGTCCTCTTTTTCATCATGCTTTTCTGCCTGGGCCTCTCAACTCTGTTTGGCAACATTGAAGGAGTGGTGATCCCCTTGAAAGACTTAAAAGTGTTTCCTAAAAAATGGCCTCACGAAGCACTCACTGGTATTCTGTTTGCTATAGCTCATAAGTCTACAAACTAGCTTTATAAGCCAAGATAAACTGATTGTGTTCTCCGTTGTTTTGACTTCATGTTTCAGGGATGACATGCCTTGTTGCCTTCATCATCTGCCTCCTGTTTGCGCAAAATTCAGGACTTTACTGGGTAGCTCTCTTTGATAACTTTGCTGGTTCTGTCCCACTGCTGACCATCGCATTATTTGAGATGATAGCTGTTGTTTACATCTACGGCGTAGACAGGTATATGATCAACACATTTTCTCATTTTGCTTCCTGATCCACCAGTAACAATATGTATTTTATGCTCTTTTGTGTGGCAGGTTTAATAAGGACATAGAGTTCATGACTGGACGTAAGCCGGGCATCTTCTGGCAAGTTACGTGGAGGTTCATCAGTCCTCTAATTTGTTTGGTCATCTTAGTTTTCTACCTGGTGACTCAAGCTCAAGAGAAGCTCACCTATTTAGTCTGGGATCCAAACTCTGTAAGATCACATAAACTCACTGACCTGCTTATATATTCTCTATTATGTGGCCTTTTTTTTTACTGTTCACCCATTAAGATTGTTCACAAGTTTAATGGCCATCCAGTCTTTAACTTAATTAATACCCAGCAGTATTAATCCAAAGCATACTAAATGCATATTTTTGTGGTTTACAGGAGGACTTTCCAGCTTTGGCATCAGTCCCCTACCCCTCATGGATCTACGTGGTCATCTTTGTTTTGGCAGGGGTCCCCAGCCTGGCAGTGCCTATATATGCGTTATGCCGACTGGTGTTTGTTTACTATAAGCGATAAACATTTAAAGAGCAAAAATTAGTCAACTGTTTAAAAGCCATACTTCCCACATGACTGCAGACTCCAAGATCATTTAAGTAGTAGTGAAATACAGGGGCATTTCCAGCCCTGAAGGACACCCTGGGCTGAGCCCAGACCAGATGTAAATTCAAAGATCAGCCAGATTTTTTTTTTTTTAAATACAATAAAAGGTGTTACAGTAGACAATAGACAATAGTACACATAGAAGTTGACCATATAGTACCTAAATTATATTTTAATGTCTGATGCATGCGTGTTAAAACAGTGCAATTTTACATCAAATGTATGACAATGTATAAAGTGACATTTAATGTGCGATCTAATATCTTATGTTTTGTGTTTTGGAACATTATAATTTAAGTTAAAAAAAAGAAAAAACTTTATAGAGTTCAGTTCATCTCTCTTCACCTGCTTCACCATCTTTCTTCTTCACCAGACTGCTCATTCCACTTTTCCTTTCCTCCTCACTTGAACTGTCTCTCTCCTTCCACCACACAGCAACAGAAAGACAATAAAATGTTTAATATTTAATTGCTCAAAAGAGGGAGATAGAGAAAAAGAAAAATCACCATGTTCAGCAACAATGAAAGCATTCAGTGTTCCTGTGTATCTACATCAGTGGTTCTCTTATTGGAGTATTATGGAGCACTGCAGGAAATACTTGAGATAAACAAAATATCGGAGAATAAAAACTTTTAGTTGGAAAATAATTAGGAATAAAATCAATAGAAAAATAATAAATAAACCACATGTATTACTATTTTAGTCTTGTACATGCTATATTTACGATATTTTTTCTTAAAAATATTTTGCCCTGGTCAAAGGATATGCTAAAAAAATATTTCATAGAGGTACAGAGCTCAAAAGGTTTGAGAACCACTGCTGATGAGCATGAGCTATTAATGATTAGACATAATCCTTTAAGACAAAGGTAATATTTATTGTAGAGCTGTGACAGCGACCATTGTAAAAGGGGTTTATCACCTGAACAAACATTTAAACTTTGACTCACAACTCAAGGTTAACCCCTCAAGTCCTGATAACCCAGAGGGTTCTGAGACTTTGAATTTGGCCTTGATACCACATAGAAAAATATTTCCCATACTTATGTTTGGTATCACTTTTCAGCACAATCTCACCAGGATATGACAATTTTATCCACTTTAATCTCTACTTTATTAACAGACTGGGCCCAAAACCACAAAAAAATGATCATCGTACTATTTATTATAATGAATACCCAAAAACATCCTTTTTTGTTTAGTAAAGTGACAACAAAAAATAAAGAAAAGAAAAAAAACACAGCACCTGTCCATCCCACCTTTACGCTTAGTCTTTTGTGACCTCTTGCATAAGACCTCGCTGCACTCTTGGGGTAATTGTGGTCGACCGGCCACTCCTGTGAAGGTTCACCACTGTTCCATGTTTTCACCATTTGTGGATAAAGGCTCTCGCTGTGGTTCACTGGAGTCCCAAAGCTTTAGAAATGGCTTTATAACCTTTTCCAGACTCATAGCTCTCCAGACTGTCCGCTAGTGAGTCCTGGAATATTCTGGCTGCCTGGAGCACACAGCAGTGATCACTGTTCCCAACTCCTCAGTAAGAAAAGTAACTATTGGCTGTCCTAAAAGTCGCTAGAATTCACTAAGTAGCATAATCAGCCTAGTACATATAGTTGTAATGGATGCTGCCATAAAGAGGGATGTAGTGAGAAAGGCAAAAAATGATAAAAAAAAAAAAAAAAGACAACCTAAAAATGACTAGAACAGCAAAAATAAATAAATAAAATAATAATTCTGTCAATATTTTCTTTATTTTTTATTTCAGTTCTTTTAAGTGTATTTTGTTTTTTAATTAGGAGTCTGGAACATGTCACAACACTTTTAACTTTGTAAATATTTTTGTCCACACTCTTCATTAATAGACATTACTCTGACGGTAAGTCAGCGCAGGATCCTCCAGCAGCAGCTTTGTACATTTCATTTTCAGCCTGGTCATGAAACAGAGGTGAACGTCGTCTGTTCTGAATGCTGCTGCTGCAAGAAGACCAAACCACGTATGAGAGGGGTATGCACAGCACCCGCTTCTCATTTTTTTTTTTTTGTTTGTTTGTTTGTTTGGTTGGTTTTTTTCTCTTCACTAGAGGGGTCTGAAAACTCGCTAAATATAGCAACAAAGTCGCTAAGTTGGCAACACTGGCAGTGATCACCCAGCTCATCAAGGAAGCCAAAAGTAGCAGCACAGTTTCGGTCATTTGGATAGACCTTACCAAAGCCTATCCAAGAATCCCACACCAACTAATTAGGAAGGCATTGAATCACTAAGCAAGGCAAGGAAATTTTATTTATATAGCACATTTCATGTACAAGACAATTCAAAGTGCTTTACATAAAACAATACAGCAGGGTGCAGAAAGCAATACAAGTGCATAAAAGAAGATTAAAAGAAATAAAATTAATTAAAACAAACGGAAAGAAAAAGCTAAAAGAAAGTAGATAAACTAGATAATAGATAGCACTGAGGATGAGGTTCACAGTGGGCAGTAGCACCACCAAATGGCAAAGGCTTGACAAGGACATCATGGCAGAATGACCTATTTCTGTGGTACTGTTTATAATGTCTATGAATCTGTTGCTGAAAGCAGAAGGAACATAATGCAGAAGCCTGAAAGCAGATGATGGCACAAGACACCCTGCCTGTCAGGCTTTCATGGATGATGTGATGGTGGTGACTCCATCAATCCAGGGAACACAATGGATCCTGAACTCACTGTAAAAGATGGTGACATGGTCACACCTGCAGCTCAAATTCAAGAAGTCATGGAGCCTCAGTATTCTAAATGGGAAGCTAACAGGAAATACTTTTAGCATCCAAGTCATCAAATGTGGCAATAAGTGGAGGCCTCAGCATGCAGTAGCAGGGGCAGAATCCCAAAGGAAACATCAGGAAATTGTGTGTGTAGTATGCCAGGGCTGTCTGGGCCTTGGAAACTACAGTAAGATGGAGTGGAGTAAATCTGATGCCAGAACCAAAACAGGCCTTGTGGTGCAAAGAGTCCGTGAAGCAGCAGAGAAGGACCGCTTTATGAAGGTGATAGGGTTTGTCTCCCAGGGTGCGTGGATGTGGTGGGATCAGGGACAGGAGCAGTCGTTTTCTTGGAAAGAGTTGTGACAGACTGACCAAGGTCAGTTGATCTTTCTACAGCGCTCTGTGGCTGACTTGTTGCCAGCCCCAAGTAACTGAAGATCTGGGGCAAAGAAGAAAATCCATCATGTAAGCAGTGTGAAGCAGCCTTTTGCACATTGAACCACTTTTTGACCAGCTGTCCAAAGGCAGAAGGGTAGTACAGGTGGAGGCACGACAAGGTCCTCACTGAAATCCAAATGGGTGGAACAGCAGAGGGGCAAAGCTAATAACGGCAAGCAGGCCCAGTCTCCCAAGTACATAAATTTTGTGACGGGAGGGGACAAGGCTTTCAGGAACAGCATGGCTGGCAAGAACCCACTGCTGTCTTACAATGTGCCTCTCACTGGGAGCTGAGAATGGACTTGAAGAGAAGGCTTGTCTTCCTGCAGGATGTAGCAATCACTTCTCCCCGACCCAACATCATCCTGCTATCTAGGAGTGCAAAAACTATCATAGTTGCTGAACTGACAGCCCTCTGGGAGGAGCGGTTAGCTACGTCCCACCAACTAAAATAAGCCAAGTACTAGGATTTTATCAACAACACTGTTTTAAAAAGTGTGACATGCATCAGTCTGCCCCAGGACAGCTGTGACTACACATGTAGCTTACCATCACCAGGTATGAGTGAGGAGTGAATGAATAATGGATACAATGTAAAGAGCTTTGGGGGCCTTGAAAAGGGCTATATAATCTAATGTAATAATATCTAATATAATCTAATTATCATTATTATCATTATTATTATTATTAGGGGTTCAGGGAACTGCTTCAGGTCCTTGAGCCAAACCAGAAAGGTTTGTGTATAAAATGACTAGAGCAGTAGTTGATATATTTAATTCCTTTAATATTTAATTTAAATATATTGATTTGCTTTTGGTTTAACTTGGTTTGTGCTTGCTCCTTTCCATCAAGCTACAGTGGAGTTGTCTGAGGAAAAGAGTTTCCAGATCAAAGGTCATCCCCATAATGAAAATGCTATATTGCACACTTGAGCACAAAGCTTCAAATTTGCACACACAGGCAGCAATACACCTCTATGAACACCCTAGGGTTCTGGCACAGACACTGCTTGCAATCTGGGGTCATTAAATGTGTTGACCCGATCAACTCTTCTAGACACCAGATTTAAATCATTCGGGTTTCGTAGTTCCTCCACGTGCAGTGAAGCAGTCAATTGACTGAAATCGGAGTGTGCAGCTGTAATTGGGCACACATCAACTGAGCCACAGTCCGGACCTTTTCCACAGCAGACCTCAGCATCCATTTCAGGCATGCTATTTTGTATTATCAGTAGTATGTGTGCATTTAGTTGCTTGCAAATCATGTACTGATTGGTAATTAATGACTAAAACTAAAATGTTGATTTGTTGTTTTTTGGATAACCTATGGCAGCAGCTGGATGAGGACGTTGGCAGGCAGACCACAAACACCACAGCCAATTCAATCATTGTGGTCCACAGATACCTGGCAGAGAGCAACTTTGCACGATCCCAGGATCCTTTAAAACATTGGGAACACCAAAGGCACTGTCGGCGGCCAGTGGCAAGCTGCCAGATTTCTGTGCTGGTGTGTGTCGAGCTACGAACAATCAGACTATAGCGTTGCAGGAGCTTAATCGTAAACTGGATGCTGTTCTAGCCCAGAATGGCAAGCTGGTTGTGGTTCTGGAGCTCGTAAGTGGGGTGGACACCAACTTGGAGAAGTTATTGGCTCGACTGGGGTGGAAACTGACCAAAATTCGGATGAATTGGAGTAGCCATTGAGACCACTGAGAGACTCAAGGTTGACAAAACATGCTCTGGCCTGAACCAAAACAAATGCTGTTATTTTAATATGGCTCTCGGTACTGGCCTTGAATGGCTGGTTATCAAGTTCCCCTGGAAATGTTATGCAGATGGATGCTCTGCTCTCTTAGTAATAATGATATAGATAGATAGAAGATAAGATATAGATAGATAGATGCAGGTGTAGCAATATCCTTCATTTTGACCGAAACATATCAGCTGCATCCTCACTTATACAAATTGTCCCTTTAGTTTCTGTGCACCTGCTTCTTCCGTCCCTTGTGAGATGGTGTTTTCTTAGGCTGGTGAAGTTTCATCAAAGAAGAGGAATTGCCTGAGCCCCAAGAATGTCAAAACACTTTTATCACTGAACAAGAATCGATAACGCACAACCCTCTCTCTCACCTGATGTCCCAGTCACATTAGCACTTCATGCCACCATTGTGTAAATACACACCCTTAAAAAATTTAAAAAATGTGAGTGGTATGAATATATTAAATTATATGACTATAAACAGTCACACACACATTTTATATAAGTATATATGCTTGCATGTTAGTATTAATATTTGTAGTAATATCCTTATATGCTTTTTCAACCCTCTCTATTCAAAACTACGTTTTTATGCATGAAAAGTATTTAATTAATGTTGGTCATTAAGATGTTTAGATTAAGGTTGAAATGATAAATGGTCCTTAAAGTGTTCTTTGACCTCATTTCAGCTTAGGACCACAAATTAATGTAACTACTGAAAAGGTGATAAAGTTGTAAAAAAAAAAAAACTGCAGTAAAACATTTGGAGCGCTCCCGGCAACTGCATTAAATAAAATGCTTTCCATGTGAGGGGACATGGTGGTATTGATTTATATGTTTAATGTTTGATTGAACTGACAAAGCGTTTAAATATAGGGCAGAGTTCATCAGTAAAAATCATAAACTGGTTGTTTCCAGTGCTATGTGCTTGGACTGAGCGCTCACTGTAACTTCCACTTTCAATTGAGTCAGTATGAAACTGCTGCTCCCTAACCCAGGATTGGATCTCCGGATCCCCAATTGTGAGGACCTTGAAAGGATGGAAAAGGAGGAGGTTGGTGACAGGCCCAAGTGGGACAACAAAGCCCAGTATATCTTAACCTGTGTGGGCTTCTGCATTGGAATTGGCAATGTGTGGAGATTCCCTTACTTGTGTCAAAGTCATGGTGGAGGTAAGGTGGGATGAGGGTAGTCAAAGACTGTTTAACAAGTCATGGTGTGGATGACAATCCTGTTTTTGTTTCTTTGTTTTTTGTTTGTTTGGGGGTTTTTGTGACTTTTTTTTTTTTTTTTTTTTTTTTTTTTTGGATTATAAACATTTTTTTTTCCAACAATGACAGTAATTGCTGCAGCCTAACATAAGTTTTAAAAAAGTCAGTCGCACTTATTCTGAACCTTTTCTCTTTCAAATACATTAAATATTTCAAGGTGAATTATGGAACATTGGGAAATCTTTAAAAGAATATCAAAAATAGAATCAATTGATTTTCTGTCATACTTCATGTTCAAGTTACTGATGACAAAAACTAAAAGACAAAAAGGCCTTGTTTATAATCTGCTAGTCTTTAACAAACCTGTGACAGTTTTAATGTGGCTTTCTGTGAACTTTTAAAAGTATCTATAACATTTAAACCTGTATGTCCTTGAATGATGGACTTTGGCTGTGAGTGATGCGAGATGCCTGGTTTTTATAACACAAAAGTGTTATTAAACTATAAAACAAAAACAATTAAAAATTTTCCATTGTTAGATAGATCTTTCTCTTTCTGGCTGGGGCCTCCCTCTGCCACCCTCTGGGTGGGTCCGGGATCATCTTCGCGGTGGGGTGGCTTGGGTTTGTGCTCTGGAATTGCTGCTGATCGCCCGAGTCTCTGGACCGCCCCAGTCTGCCTCTAGCTTTCACAGAGGCGTGGTCACATTTTCACGATCACACTCATCTCTGAACCCTCCTCATTCCTCATGCTCTGCATCCTGACACATGCAGCATGCAGCTCTTAGTCCAGTGGGTTTATATACTAACAGCTACCTTTTTATTGTTTTTTTTTTTGTTTGTTTGTCTGTTTGTTTTTATAATGTGTGTGTGTTTCTGTTAATTTGGTTGTTGTTGTGACATATGTTGTTGTTGCTGTTGCTTGGTTATTTTTTTATTTTTTTATTTAGGAACTCCTGATGATTGTCAGCTTAGTTTGTCTGTAAAAGCTGTAGGGAATTCTCTGTTGTGTTTCTGTGTAAAAAAAAAATATATATATATATATAGTGTTATAGCATATATACTTAAAACTCATAGAAAAGGGAATACTTGTAAGGTTAAAAATCAAAAGAGCCAATTGCTTCAAGTTGTACAGTGTTTACTGGCTTCAACTCAGGTTGTTTGCTCCTTTAATCATTATTTCCAAATGCTCATTTTTGTTATTATCTATTTTTCAGGAAAACTCGTGAATGCAATAAGGAACAAATTATTAATTTCGGGGGCCATTAGAGTGTCTAACACAAAAAACGATGCCCACAATTATTGGCAAACAAATAAATAAATAAATAATAATGACTATGGCTTGGCAGAGGTCTGCTCTCTGAGTACTTCAACTTGGTACATTTAATGTACTACCGATGCTTTTATTTGCCATCTTGTAGTTTTATAGAAAATTGGACAAACTGTGTAAACTCAGTGTAATGGGCTTCCTGGATAATTACATCCAGGTGTTCACTTGAACAGCTCTTTTTTTTTTACAAGATGTATTTGAGGAAATTCTTTCTGCCTTGAATTAATGTTTATTGTGGTATTGAATGGTGATTGTGTCAGACTAAGCCTTTTACAGCCCCAACCCAGTTCAACACAGGTAGATTAGATCTAATAATAGATAATAAATAATCAACTACAGTTTATATGTCATACAAAAAGTAAAGGAAAAGCCCAAGTTAGCTTTTCTTTTAATGTATATGTACTAAACTACCACCAGCAGACAGATATTTATTAGGTATTCCTTTTGTTCTGATGGGAAAGGATGCATCCCATGCATCCATCCTGCAACTATCCGGGGGGGAGTGGTAGCCTAGCGGTTACAAAGGTGGGCTTGGGTCGGTTCAAGTCCCCATTGTGCCAACCACTGTGGGCCCCTGATCAAGGCTCTTAACCCCTAAACTCCCAGGGTGCCTAAACATGACAGTTCCCTGTTCTCCAGTAAATCTAAAGATGGGTAAATTACAGAGCCTAATTTCCCAGTCAGAATTAATAATGAAAAATTAATTCATTTCTATCCTGGAATTCATTTGGATGCTACTCTGACAGTTGTTACCATCTCTAAAAACATTTTATAGATCTGTAACCTCACTCTTTCCACATGGCAACAGCACCCCTTACAGTAGCACCCTATAGAGGTGTTTACTCAACTTTCAAACTTCCCTGATACTGATCTGATTTTTGCACTTGTCAGTAATTTTTACACACTGTACCTTTAGCTTGCCTGCTACAGAGTGCTCACATCTTTGATGAATGATCTATGGTGTATCTGTATGATCATAATATTGATCAGTAAACATTTTCCAGGAGCCTTTCTGATTCCCTACTTGATCCTTCTGGTGCTGGAAGGAATGCCTCTCCTGTTATTGGAGTTTGCCATCGGCCAGCGTCTCAGGAAAGGCAGCGTGGGAGTGTGGAGGGCCATCAACCCATACCTGGCTGGTGTTGGTGAGTAACACACTCAATTACAGGCAGAGGAAAAGTAGCCAATGGCCCTACTGAAACACAAATTTGTTCTTTAAGATGTGGTTTATTTTAAGTGTTGCATGTGCTCATGAATCTGTTGTTCTCAGGTATTGCCTCCATGCTAGTGTCTTTACTAATCGGACTGTACTACAACACCTTGATGGCTTGGATCATGTGGTATCTCTTTAACTCCTTTCAAGACCCACTGCCTTGGACCCAATGTCCCCTCAATGAAAATAATACAGGTCTTTTAAGATACACAAACAAATTCTCAAACACATTACTCACCTAAATTTTCTTCAAAACTACTATTTTATGCCTCTTCAGAATTTATACCCGAGTGTCAACGGAGCTCCACTGTGGATTATTACTTTTACAGAGTGACTCTAAATAGTACGGCCTCCATAGCCGACTCTGGAGGTCTCCACTGGCCCATGGTGGTTTGTCTGCTTGCTGCCTGGTCAGTCATCTGTATCTGCTTCATACGGGGGATCAGTTCATCTGGAAAGGTTAACTGAGTCTGCAGTTTAAAACTAAATATTATCTAATCACTATTGCTAGTATCGTTAAATATTTCTACCATTTTTTTCCTGACTTCAGGCAGTGTACGTCACAGCCATCCTGCCTTACATAGTGCTGGCCATCTTCCTGGTGCGAGGACTGACCCTCAAAGGTGCCCTGAATGGAATACAATTCCTCTTCACTCCACAAGTGTGTTTTAAACTTTTAAGACAAAAAACACCAATTAAAGATGCAATAATAAAAAATTTACATCAGTCTGTACTGCATGTCTCCTTCTTACAGGTGGATGAGTTGATTAACCCAAAAACTTGGCTGGATGCAGGTGCCCAGGTCTTTTACGCATTAAGCTTAGCATGGGGGGGCCTCATCTCCTTCTCAAGCTACAACCCTGTTCAGTAAGAGACATTTAAAAGTCCTGTTGTTTACTGAAACCACACAACAGTTCAGAAAGCTCCTGTGTGCTGGCTAATTTTCTAAACTTTATTCCTTTTCTTCCAGCAACAACTGCATGCAAGATGCTGTAATTTTGTCTGCAGTAACTGGTTTTACTTCAATATATGCTGCAACGGTAACCTACTCCATCATTGGCTTCAGGGCCACTGAGAAATATGACAACTGTATAAATGAGTGAGTAATCACAGGACAGATATTACAAGTTCAGAATAGTCCAAAACTGCTTTTTCTTTGCCATTTGAATACATTATAGATAAGTCAGTTTTCTTAAAATCATAAATTACTGTGGTATATGCACAATTAATGTCTTTTTGATTTTTTTTCTCCCTAGAAACATCATGACTTTATCAAATGCATTTGATCTACCAGAGGATAGCATTGCTACAAGCAGCTACGATGCAGCCTTTAACCATCTGAACAGCTCTTATCCTGATGTTGTCCTTGGACTGAATATCAAAACATGTGACATGCAGAAACTCCTGAGTGAGGTGGCTGTTTTAATGAAGATCTGTCAGACTTCCCATGCTGATATTGTGTTGTGTTCTCATCTGTATTGTGCTTGTTGGCTCAGGGAGTGGAGGGAACAGGTCTGGCCTTTATTGTCTTCACAGAGGCCATTACCAAGATGCCCGCCTCCCCTGTCTGGTCTGTCCTCTTTTTCATTATGCTTTTCTGCCTGGGCCTCTCCACTCTGTTTGGCAACATTGAGGGAGTGGTGGTCCCCTTGAAAGACTTACATGTGTTACCTCAAAAATGGCCCCAGGAAGCAGTGACTGGTATTCTTTCTCCTAGTTAAAGTCACCTTTTTAACAGATGAACTGTGCTGTGGTTTAACTTCCTTCAATTTTTCTTTTTTGCCTCCATGTTTCAGGGGTCACATGCCTTGTTTCCTTCATCATCTGCCTCCTGTTTGCACAGAATTCAGGACTTTACTGGGTAACTCTGTTTGACAACTTTGCTGGATCAGTTCCACTGCTGACTATCGCATTATTTGAGTTGATAGCTGTTGTTTACATCTATGGCATAGACAGGTAAGTTTCTGGGATAGCTTAAGTCTTTGTAAAATGTATTTACCTATCCAGTCAAGCATAAATAATCAAACCACTATGAAAATATCAAGTAAATGAGCAATACTCTGCTCTTCACAGAATCAATTCACTGTTTAAAGTAACTCTAGTAAGAACATATGTGCACGTATAGTCCTGTAATAACTACTGTGTGTGATTGTTTACTTGGTTCTTCACTCCACAGAGCATATGTTTGATTCTCTAAACAGGTTGTAACCCCTCCAATGTTGGTGGTGTTGCTGTGTTTACGTTTTGCACTTTGGAAGCCTAATCAAATCCTTTATGTCATAATTCCTCAGCAGTTGCAAATTTGGCTTCCCAAAAACATAATTTTCCATGATTAAGACAGATTAATTATCTGCATCTAAGACACACAGATACAGTTGGCTAGTCCAAGGCTAATATGTTGTATCAGGATAACACTGATAGGAGCAAGGTCAGTTTTTCCTTCCATCAACATCATGGATACCCGAACAGGAAGCTGATGAAAAACTGTTTCATGTTCTGTCTTATCCGTATTACTGTTATTGTGATCTGTAATGGACAGATAATCCAATATAAAATAAGTCACCTCAGCAAAGTACTTTCCTAATTAAATAAAGTAATAAATTCAAATTCTATTAAACCCTTTCCTGTGACAGGTTCAATGAAGACATAAAGTTCATGATTGGACATAAACCATCCATCTACTGGCAGATTTCATGGAGGTTCATAAGTCCTATAATCATCCTGGTTATCTTAGTTTTCTACCTGGTGACTCAAGCTCAACAAGAACTTTCATATTCAGTGTGGGACCCCAACTCTGTAAGCTCACAAGTTCATACATTTGCAAGAGGTGCATCAGCCTTGCTAAATGCTAAACTGTTACTTCCTTATGATTGGCAGGCGGACTTTCCAGCTCTGGCATCAGTAGCGTACCCTTCATGGATCAATGGCATCATCTTCTTGTTGGCGGGGGTTCCCAGTTTGGCAGTGCCTGTGTACGCATTGTGCAGGCTAGTCTTTGTTAAATGCAGGAAAAACACAAAATCCTGTGAAAAAATTGACCAAATTTCTTAAGACACACGAAAAAACAGTGAAATGCAACATCATTCAGTTTTTTTGTCCAAGTTTAAGAAAGAACATTGAGAACAATATACAAACAAACAAAACACAAAAACAAAATAAATTTTTTTGTATTCCTCTATATATGTGTTGTATGAACAAAGTTTTGCCATTAAAATCTGTTTGTTGTATTGACTTTTGAGTCATTATCCAACTATATCAAATCAAATCAAATTTAAATAATAAAGCCCTTTTCATGCATAAAGCAGCACATAGTGCTTTACATAATAAAAACTATTTATCCGTTGTTATTTTCTCTTGAGTGAATGTAGGTATAAAATATAAAAATAAATAAATGCTGAGAAAACAACATCTTGGAAATCCATTTACACCGGAAGCCAGCCCACCCACAGCCACAGGGGGCACCACCACAGGAACCACCCAGATCAGGGCACATCAGAGTCAACACCACACCCATAGTGCTGCAGTGCAGAACCCCCACCCACCCAGACCAAGCAGACAAACCTATCGGTGTGGAGGATCCCCATGAAGAAAACCTATGCATGGGCCTATGAATAATGTTTGTATGTACTGCATCACTTTTTAGCAGCTATATTCTTGGACAAATCTGCAGGTGGTGCTATATATGCAGAAATGAAAATCAATTTACAAACAATGTCATGGACACAAAGTTCAGGGAAAGTTCTGACAGGCAGTGGATGCAGAGCTGTAAACAGGCCAGCAGAGGGAGAACTAACACTGGCAGACCACAGTCTGGTTGTTAAGCTTAATCACAGGGAACAAACAGCCTTTAAGAAATAAACACTTTTTAAAAAAAAAAAGAAACAAAAGATGCTTATTTATAAAACTGAGATGTACTACTGTTATGATATTGTTCAAAGAAAGGGTAGAAAAATGCAGTGTTTGACTAAAACGCATTTACTGAAGCCTGTATGGTTACATTAGGCACTTATTTATCATTTGATAATGTGTTAAACTCTCAGTTGATGAAGTATTACATTTTGTTTTTGGACTCTGTGTACACCCTCCTCTGAAGCACATGGGAAGCTGAAGTGCTGCTCCAGCACAGCCCTGTGAAAAGATCCAACATGCCAATCCAAGAGAATCCCTCAGCATATCGATAAAGGCTATCATTGAAACAGCCCAAGCCCTGCAGGAGAGTTCGCAAATCCACAAAAAGGACATAGAAGTTAAGGGATCCTTGACTGTTTGTTTATTAATCAGTTTAGTGTATTTTTTTTCTTTTTCCTCTCATGTTTAAACTTCTTTTATAATTCCTTCTGGTATTTTATTTGATTCAAGATTGTTCGGTTTTGTGTACGGCTGCATTAAAAGATGCTATTTGAATCAATATCGTATTTTTTAATCATATTTTCTTTCAGACTACTGAGCAGAAAATTTTTTACACTGTCTGAGGTAGATAGAGATATATCACTAACCTAAAAATACAGCTCCTAACAATAATAAGAACACTTTAAAAATTAATCTTGCCTGCATGTCTTTGGAATGGAGCACCTGAAGAAAAACCCCTTGTAGGCTTGAAGCAGAGTTTGAACCTTGACACAGAAAGGCTCCAAACATATGGAGTTAAGTATTATGGGTTGTTTTGATTGTAATAAAAGTAATGCAATATATACAGAATTTTGTTGTGCTGCGTCAGATAGTCTTAGCAACGTTCAAATCTGTGTGTGAACTACAGGTCAGCAAGCCTGTAACTATACAGCAACAACTGCAGTATTCATAAAAGTTTTATTTGTGACATAAAGCTAAACAGCCCAATAACACTGCAACTGCCATGGGGTAATTTTTGCAAATTTGTCAGACCATAGAACCTTCTGCTTTGCCTTAGTCCAGTTGGAATAAACTTTGTCCCAGAGATGACGGTGGTGTTTCTGGATCATGCTCTCATACAGCTTCTTCTTTACATGTCAGCGGTTTAACCTGCATTTATGAATGGCATGTCAAACTGTATTAACAGGCAAGGATTTCTGGAAATGTTTTTAAGTCCAAGTAATGATTTCCATGACAGAATCATGCTCGTTTTTAATGTGCAGTCTAATGAGGGTCTGAAAATCATGGGTGTTCAGGATTGACTTTCAGCTGCGCCCTTTTTGCACTAAGGTATGTCCAGGTTCCAGAAATATTTTGGTGATATTATGCAGTCTACATGATAGAATATTCAAAGTCTTCACGTGTTTGTGTTGAGAGATGTAAAATTTGAAAATGCTCCACTATTTGTGGATGGTGTTTTTTGCAGATTGCTGATCCTCTGCCCATCTTTATTTCTGAGAGACTCTGCCTCTCTAAGGTGCTCTTTTTACAGTCATGTTACTGACTTGTTGTCTCTAACCTAATAACATGCAACCTGTTACTCCAGCTTTTTCCTTTTAGGACCACTTATTTTTCAGATCTTTATTTTTCCCCTGTCCCAACTGGTTTGCAGTAAACAATAAGATGGATTTTTCTTCTCTGGTTTGCAGAGGACTATCCTATAGGAAAAATGAAAGAGAACATGAAGGAGTAAGCATACTTTTATATGTGATGTGAGCTGAATAAATGACTCAATGTGAGTACTTTATTCTCTTTCATTTGGATACTGAGACATCCACCCTTTCAGTTATAATTTTTGCAATTGTTGGATTTTGGGTTTAGCATTTCACAAAGGATTTACACGTAGAAGCACAACTTTTCCCCATTTTTTGTCCTTGACTATCCTAAAGGGTAATGTGAAAAAAGTGAAAAAAGTCTTTGAAGTACATGAATGAATTTATTTGTAAAATGATTCAGTTAAATAACTAAGTTCACAGACTGAATGTAAACATGTTGGACGTAGTTATTATTGTTTGTTCTAAACTAAAATCTGAGTCTAAGCGGAGCATAAGCAATTTGACACAAAAGGTGCAATTGACAAAATATTTGCAAGGTCAGACTTTTTTTCTCCCTTTCAAATGAAGATGTGCAGATATCTGTAAGAAGCAGGTTAACGGTACATGATGATCTGCAGTCTGCAGCGAACATCTAGAACATCTAAACAATGGCAGCTTGTTCTGTACAAACTGCTGCTGCCCAGATTAAACACAAGCAAAAACCCAAAAGTGCTGACAACTTTTCCTCCTGTTTTTTTAAACATATCACCTTTTTATTTTAATTTGCAGACTCTGCTTGATGTCTGCCAGATAGACTTGGTTGAGAAGCAACTATCACAGCTTTTCTGTTACAAACTGTATGTGATAGGTTTCATGGAGGTTAGTGTAACACTAGAACAGCATCCTCAGGTTATCCATTAAATTTGAGCACACTCCCATTTCAAACAAGGAGGTAGGTTTAACCACTAATTCATTATGCTGGGTGTTTTCACTCCCTTCCTAGCCTGATTTCTTCAGAAAAACCAATAAAATCTGTGCTCCTGAATAATGTCTTACTTGACAGGACATAGAAAGACAGCCCACTTGAAGTCAGGGCAAGAGGAGAACGCAGGACATCACTTCGACACATCCGTTTGAGAGAGAATTCAAAGTGCCACTGAAGGTGGAGAATTTTGGAGATAAAAAAAGTAAATCCACAACCTGATTAACGTGAATGCTAGGATTAAGAAACCTATATCCTTTTATCCTAACTGGGATTGTACCGAGCCTTTTCATCAGCTGAGGATGGGCCAAACAAAAGACTCTGGGGTGGCGGAAAGACCCAAATGGGACAACAAGTTTCAGTACCTGCTAACATGCATTGGCTTTGCAGTGGGACTTGGAAACGTGTGGCGGTTTCCCTACCTCTGCCAGATCTATGGAGGGGGTGAGATCCTACTTTTGAACCATGTTTTCCCTATGTCATTTGAGCTGAGTGAAGTTTAGTGCTTCCATGTAAAAGTTGCCGTCATGAGATGCTTTACTTTGAATTCTTACTGTTTTGGTATGTGACTGAAAGAAAAGGTGAGCCCAACATCAGACGTTGTATTTACTTCCTCATAGTTCTCAGGGAGATATGCTGAGGCCCTGAACCACAGAATCCCAAGAAACCACGGTCAGGGTTAGGGTATGTAAACAGGCGATCATGAAGAGTGCATGGACTCTATCAGCCGCACACATTGACAATGATATTCAGATTCCTACAGGAAGTGTTTTAGACTGCTGAGCTTCTACCTTTTAATGATTAGTTTGCCAGTTTTGCATAAAGGTACTTTAGATTAATATTTTTGAGAACACCTTTAGGGAAGAGTCAGTGTTTGGCAACTTGCAAGAATAGAGTAATAATGAATCACTTTTGCAGCCCTGTCTAATATATCACTTATTATTGTTTGATCAAGATAATAAAAAAAACAATTTCCTTACTATTTATATTGAAAAGGCTTATTAAAACTAATTAAAGTGGGATGCTGAAGCCTATTAAATTCTGTTGTTGTCTAACTGTGAGGTAAATGTGTCTGTCGGTTATCAGGAGCATTCCTCATCCCCTATGTAATAGCGCTGGTGTTTGAGGGCCTCCCCCTGCTCTACCTGGAGCTGGCTATAGGACAGAGGCTTCGCATGGGCAGCATCGGGGTCTGGAACTCCATCTCTCCGCTGCTAGGTGGTGTCGGTGGGTAAATTAAATTTATTAGGAAATTGACATTGAAAATTTTTCTTTTTGAAAAGAGAAACGAAAGAAAGAGCAGACAGATGATGTAGGTTTGGTTAGAGAATGATGTTATTCTGTAAAAAAAAAAAAAAAACAATTAAATGAAAGATACTTTATTTATCCCAGAAGGAAATTTTTAAGTTGTAGTAGAGGTTTTTTGTAATTAAAAACAATAATGATAAATTAGAAGATGAAGAAGATACTGCCTTGTTCCAGCGCATAATACACTTATATATAATATAATATAATAAACTATTCCACGGCATGCATCATCCTGGATTGATTTTCCATCACAAAAGTTGTAAAATCCCCTTTTTATCATTGATTTAAGTAACATATTAGCAGGTGTTTACTGTGGCTGCTTGCCATCCAGGTGAAAAATCAATAAATCTTCCTGGAGCTGAATTTAATTTCCTGTGATGGAAAATAATTAACAGTAAATATGTCTTGTGTACAGGCATTGCTTCCATGTTTGTGTCATTCCTGGTGGCCATTTTCTACAACACCATCCTGGCTTGGGTGCTCTGGTACTTCTTTCACTCTTTTCAAAACCCCCTGCCATGGAGTTATTGTCCGCTCAACGATAACCTGACAGGTGAGGTGATACATATAGTGATGCTGTGTATGCTATGTATGTGTGACTGTAATGTAGGAATTCTGGTTTATTATTAATATAGCTTCGAAAACATAGTTATAAAATATCACCAAGAGGACCAGTTGACTATCGGACTGTTCTAGGAGGTAATGCTGGATTGCTTTATGGCTTACAAGTATATTGCATGACAGCAAATCTTGTTTTTCAATTAAGATAAGGCACAGTGACAGATGACTTACACAAGCATAAAACTGTTTTGCACATTTGTTAAACAACAGATATCTGCTGTTTGTTTACAGGAATCTGCAGAAAGTACCAGGCTGAATATAACTGACTTAGAATAACAGAACACATTCAATATAAGAACCGATTAAATTCTGCTCTACATCTGGATGAAATACTTAAAAGTGTGGTGGGAAAAATACAAAATAGGGAAAATGTTGAATTAAACAGTTTTCACTCATTAGCGTGTCCATGTAGGTTATGATGCAGAATGTGAGAAGAGTACTCCTGTGAATTACTTCTGGTACCGTGTGACCCTGAACATCACACCGGACATTGACACCAACGGCTCCCTGCAGTGGTGGATGGTGGTTTGTATCGCCACCGCCTGGTGTGTGGTCTACACCTGCTTCATCAAAGGCATCTCCTCCATGGGAAAAGTCAGTGTTAAGCACTAATGACACACATTTAAGCTTTGATTTTAAAAAAAAAAACTAGTTTCCTAGTTATCTTTTAAACTTTTCAGGCTGTTTATGTGACAGCAACATTCCCTTACCTGGTGCTGACTATTTTCCTGATCCGTGCCCTCACTTTGCCCGGAGCTACAGATGGTTTGGTGTACCTCTTCACTCCTGATGTGAGTTTTTGTGACTGCTGCTTCTGTTTTTGTTGGTAAAAGGTTGCATCTTAATATGATTGTCTACATGTGCTATTCTACACTTTGTTCCAGTGGGAGACGCTGAAGAACCCACAAGTGTGGTTGGACGCTGCCACCCAGATCTTCTTCTCCCTTTCTTTGGCATTTGGAGGTCTTATAGCATTCTCCAGCTATAATGAAGAAAGGTACAAACCCAAACTTTATATGATATTAGGATGACTGCGAAACCCTTGTCTATATTTTGGCTCTGTGTCTTTCAGAAATGACTGTGAGCGGGATGCTGTTCTTGTAGGAGTGATAAACAGCGCCACATCCCTCTATGCATCCATTCCCATTTTTTCCATTTTAGGATTTAAAGCCAACAGCGCTTTCAACACCTGTCGAGAAGAGTATGTTCGACTGTTTTTAGTGATTTTTATCATTTTAGTCACTGCCATTTGTTTGCGTGAAATTATTGAGAAATTATTCCTCCTATCTCTGTAGAAACATCCTGACTCTGACCAACCACTTTGAGATTTCTGACCAGAACATGACACTGGAGAACTATAATGAGTGGTTTGATCATTTCAATCAGAGTTTTCCAGACGAATTCTCCAGTTTGCATCTGAGGGAGTGTGATCTACAGACATTCCTTGACCAGGTAAATTTAACATAAAAAATACCAATAATCCTGATTTCCTATCCTTTAATTCCCGGTTGTTTGCTGTTCTGACCTTGCCCTTCTTTCCTTTAGTGCACTACCAAACAATCTCACACTTTTGCACCAGTCTCAAGTTTTTAAGTGAGTGTCTTGTTGTCCCTCAGAGTGCTTCAGGCACTGGCCTGGCTTTTATTGTCTTCACTGAAGCAGTGATAGAGATGCCAGCCTCACAGGTATGGGCCATATTGTTCTTCGTCATGCTCTTCAGCCTGGGTCTCTCCTCCATGTTTGGCAACATAGAGGGCATCCTCACGCCCCTCAGTGAGCTCAAACTGTTGCCCAAGTGGATTCCCACTGAACTTGTGACAGGTATCTGCAAATCAACTTAAAGTAAGAGGATATTTAAATTCCCTCTCTAATTTTTTACTAATCTCATTTTTTTTTTACTTCCACAGGAATCATCTGCTTGATATCCTTCTTAGTGGCCCTCATCTTTGCTTTGGGTTCAGGCAACTACTGGGTGGAGGTCTTCAACAGCTATGTGGGCTCTGTACCTCTACTCATCATTGCATTTTTTGAGATTATTTCCGTCGTTTATATCTATGGAATGAAAAAGTAATTGTTCCCCATTGTCTACATCTTATAAGTTAGTAAAAGTCTTGTACAATTTTACTTACAGTTTTCTCTGCTCTCTGACAGTTTCAGCGAAGACATCTATTTCATGACTGGGAGGAAGCCTAACATCTTTTGGAAGGCATGCTGGATGTTTATCAGTCCAGTAATGCTCCTGGTGGTGCTGGTTGCCTATGTGGTTATTCAGGCACAGACACACCCAACCTATCACACGTGGAACCCAGCATATGTGAGTCAATCAATAAAAACTAAAAATAAACAAAGGAGTTCAAGGAGAGTGCAGGCCTCTGGCTTGTCATGTGTTTAGATGACAAAAGACACATTTAAGACACTTTAAACCAGCTGGAAGGCAAAAATATCAATAGTTCTGAGGAAAATGCAGTTTTATTTACTGTCACCCATCCTAGTTGTGAAATGCCACATATTAGTATTTTCTTTTTCCTGCAAGTGCTTATCTGTAATGTCAGTTGTACATGTAGTATTTGGAAAAAGGAGGGTTCACTTCGACAAATGCACTAACACTGTGTAGCTTAGAGATATTCATTTTAATTTATCCTTTTTTTGCTGAGAAACTTCAATATCGATATTTAAAGGCTGCGACAAAAATATTTTTGACAATTAAAAAGCTATATTAAAATTGTTTAGAGGCTTTGTTAGGCAATCAGTGGCAATTTAAGTGGTTTTCTTTTTTTAAAAAAACTACAAATCAGCATACAGTATGCTACAATTTTAGAAATGAATTCAAATGGTGCTTTGAACATACCGAGGAACAAAAGAATATTTTAATTCTTAGTTTGCCTGTTCTTTTTAAAGTCTACTATTCTTTATACTATTGGCATAGTTTATTAAAAGACGGTACATCTTCAGCTGTTACATTAGTCATTTTCATGTTATTAATGGGTCAAAGTAATTAAATGAGTAAATATAGTGTAGTTTTAGAGGCACATACAGTAAAAAATTTATTAAGTTTCCCCAACTGTTCAAACTTGTTCAAAATCACTTTGTTGGTTCATTCCAGTTAAATTGTTCTAAACTGACAACTCTAGTTAATAGTCGATTTTTTTAATAACTTCCATATTAATCTTAAGAAATGACAACAAACCAACTGAGTAGAAGAACTATAACCTTGAAATCAAAGAACATGGTACCGATTTAAGCTCTTTGGTCCATGCCATATCCACATTTCAACATAACCAGATAGCAGTTTATAATTCTAAGTACATTTAGATGACTAAACTACTAAAAACTACAAAGAAAAATACAATTCACATTTACATTTCCTTCTCTCCCTAGCTACTATTGCCTCAAACTGAAGTGAAGCCGTACCCAGACTGGGTGTTTGCCATAATCATCCTCCTGTGTGTGGTGCCTGTGATTTCCATCCCTCTGGTGGCTCTCTACAGACTCATCTGCTGTAGAACCAAAAAGGTCTCCGATCAAATGGACCTAAACCCCTACAGCAATGACGGCTTTGAGGTCGAAACACCGCAACAGAGCAGTCAAAGGGATTAAAGAAAGTGGATATCACTTGTTTTAATCCCCAATTACAGCTGATACTTGACTGTAATAGACTTTTCCAAAGATGTCAACCACACTTTGACAACTTTCTTTTCAAAACTTATTTCACAATAAATTAAACCACACAATGTACAATGTATTCAAATAACATTCAATGCAAGAACATTTTAACACAGATTTTATTAAACTGTACATTTGATCTTAACGCTTATTGCACAGGTCAAAAAACATTTTTCCGTGGAACTATTCGAATACATCGCAAAAGCCATCTCAACTGATGAACATGTACATTATTTCAATATGATGTTCCTTCCTTGTGGAAAACTACCACACTCTGTAAATCAATGTCCAGAGGCACCAACAGATGTGGAATGACACCTTTTTGACCACACTAGATGGATGATTTTCAAATGTTCCATCTTTATTGTTCTGTTGTTTTATAAAATGTGTTTATGACAGAGGTTTATAACTCCATTTTCCACTCTGTCGGATAAATGACATTTGTTTGGCAGAGTTACAGATCACATAAATCCGAGTACTTCAATTCAGCATGCTGCTCGTCTCACCCTGAGGAAACTTGAAAAGTGGACAAAGGAAAGGTTTCAAGTCATCAGGCTCATATTTTCAGTTAAATTTTGAACTTTTTTTAATTCACTACCGATCTATAGTATTTTTCTGTGGTTGTGTTGAGCGCTGCTAATGGATTTAGATGCTTTTCTATTTCTGGATGGCCAAGAAGTCGACAGGAGTCCTTGGGTTTGTGGCCTGTCGAACCCTGGCAAGCCTCAGATCCCCGAGACGATGCTCCAGACTGCGTTTCCCTGTGATGAGGATGTGAGATGCAAGCAAAGGATGAGATGCTTTTTCCGGAACCAATAGCAAACTGTAAAATTCATCCATCACAGCTGTAAAATCAGATAAAAGTTGGCAATAAAATGATGTGGACACATAAAAGCACATTACTGACATTTAGCTTTGCTGATGTCGGATGCGCCTATCACAAAGTCCACATGTACGAACTGGCTTTTGTGGCAAGTTTCAACGACTTCCCAGAAAGGCCAAGACTGTTTATGTCATTTGCAGATGTAGACCTTCATCATCACTGCATATACAGTGGATATAAAACAAATCACACAAGCCTGTTTAAATGCATAAAGTGTTTGTTAAAAAAAAAATAATAATAATAAACCAAAATAAATTATTTTAAAACCTTTGTGACCTAGAACCAATTCACTTCAATTGAAAAGCAAATAAATCTGTAGAGAATAAAAATGAAATGTAAATAATGCAGTTGCATAAGTATGCATACCCTAAAACTATTACATTGTTGAAGCACGTTTTGATTTAACCACAGTATTTAGTCTTCTTGGATACACACCTTCCCACAATTAAAGAAACTCTGATTAACCCCAAGTAAAGTTCAGCTGACTTGCAGGATTTTCCGGACATGGACTGAACCTCCTGGTACAACAAAAGCCTCAGTGCATCAAAATAACCTCATTGTTGAAAAGTACAAAAAATTTCCCACAACATCTGATACCATGGAACACGTCAGCAAAAAGTGGAGAAAATGCAGCATTGCAGTGACATTGCAAAAAACTGGAATGTAGGTAGAGGGAATTATGAACAGTTCCAAATACCAGTCAGTTTTAACCCAAAACCTCCTGGAGTCAGCTAGAAAGCTGAAGCAGAATTTCACCTTTTAAATGGCAAATATTGTTAAATCAAGATGTGTAACGCTGAGTCCTACTCAAGAACACTGAATTCTATGATTAAACCACAAAGTGCTTTGACAAACTTTTAGTTTTGGGGTGTGTGTACACTTATCCAAAAAGCCTACTGTCTTTTTTTTCTTCTACATTTCTCACTTTTCTCTCTGGTTTCTTCCCACAGCCCAAAAACAGGCCTGCTAGGTTAATTGCTGTTTCTAAATTCTCCCTAGGAGGGAGTGTGAGCATAATTGGTTGTTTGTTCACTCTTTGTTGGCCCTGTGATGGACCAAACCTGCCTCTTAAGAAAATTATTTAAAAAATGCAATAAGTTTAGATCAACTGACCTTGAAAAAGGCATTTAAAAAAAAAGACATAAATGTCCTGTCAAACTGGCTATTTTATAATAAGTTGTGTTTTTTCTTGTTTTTTTTGCCCATTTCTACTTCACCATGTCAGCACTGACTTGCTCTAAAAAGAAGATGTGAATACACATTGTAATGCACATAGCCACTCCACATTCTTCCAGTATATAAAAGCACCAGTTTAGTTTTCCCCCAGTTTTACTGTGCACACTGTGTGTTTGTAGCATCAGTGCCAGGAAGCTGGGCATACAGTTTAGAGTTATCATATCTCTGGTCAAATTTGGCATCAACATCTGGTTCATGCTGGGAAGCAGTACTTTTAATCTCCAAAACTATTAATTATTAACTGAAATGGCCACAACGCAAATGGAAAATGACAAAAGCTTTGCTTTCCCACAGGGAAAAAAGTGGAAACATTAATACTCACATTCAGCTTGAGCAACAAGCTGAATCCCCAAGAAAAATATTTCCTTCTCTGTAAAGCCAGTCACTGAGGTCACATGGACTGTTGGGTCAATCTGTAATTGTTGTCCAACCTGGTTATTTAGTTGGATCACCATCCTTGTCAAGTTATTGCCCAAAGTTGGTTCAACTCTGTGATACTGTAGACTGTGAAAAACTGTTGCAGCCATTTGACAGTTTCTAGCTGCTGCTGTGGGAGATCATGTAAATAAAGCTGCATTAACTGCAGATATTGTCTTTGTGTTACTTGGATGGGGATTTTGTTAGACAATATTATAAAAATCAGGATTTTATTACAACAAAGTGAGCATCTGGAAATGATTTACACAAACACCTACAAGTTGGCATGTAGCCTTAATGATTTCATTTACAGTCACTTTCTGACCTTGTGTATTTGTCTGACAAGAAACTGAAAAAATCTGAGAACGAGTGAGGCTTTATTGGGAATTTGGCCGTGCTGACGTACACTTACACCGTACTATTTTAACAAAAAGATGGAACTTTTTCTGCAGAGCATCTGGACAACTTTGAGTCTAGTTAAGTGCATATGTGCAGGAATTACTCTGCATGTGTGGGTCTGGGTTTCAGAACTTAAACTTCTTTGGATTATAGTCAAACTAACGTATTTAGACGCATTTTAAAAGTCCAGTTTTGTTTTTTTTAAGGGAGGCGGGTTCTTGTATCATGTAGTGCTGCACACTGCTCCATGTTCATAGTGACAACACATTGAAGTCTCAATTTTCAAGTTCAAATTTGAGAAATTCTGCATATATCTCGTTTGAGAATCTTTGACTCATATTTTATGCTGCATGTTTTTTATGCATTTCTTTTTTCAGCCACTCAGTGTTGGATTTAGCTTGAAATGTGACATATTTTACCTTTGCCTCATAGCATAACTGCTTAAATCATATTTTAAGGTTTTATAGGCAATGGTGCACAGTCTATCAGCAATATTAGAGTATAGTTAGACAGATATCACAATTTAGCTAAAATACGACTTAGGCCATTATGCTATGAGGCTAACAAGTAAAAGTTGTCATACAGTAACCGATGCATTCATACTGAATTAATCTAATCAAGCATAATCTTTATGGTGGATTTGCTATCTGTGACACTGGGGTATGTATCTGTGTACTTTCTGTGATTACAAACGTTTGTGGAGGTGTGTCAGTAGATCTCTGTAGAGTGGACGGTGCTGTGACAGCACCAGTAGGAAGGACAGACAGAAAAGCAGCTCCACCGCCTCATACTGGACAACACCTGTCTGGGATTTGCAACCCAAAAACATTCCTGGAGGAAGCAAAAAGAGATAAAAATATATATAAATTGATAAAAATGATTTGTCTAATCTTTTATTTGAATGTATGAAGCGTAAATGTCACCTTTGTTGCTGAACCTGATTAGCTTATTGGCATATTGAGCCATGTCCCATATCATCTGCAGGAAGTAAGCTGGGTTCTTAGCAACCACCTGACCAAAGGGCAAACTTTGGGCACACACATGAAACCTAGGGGAGCAGATGACAAGGAAACCCCCTTTTTGTATTTGCATTCTGAGATTAAAAAAAAAATCCAAACAATCCTGAGCCCAGAGCTGTTATTGACTGATACAATCTGTTAATTTTAATAGTTGTATCATCTCAACAGGTCTGTTAGTTAGGACATGGTCAGATTATAAAGTGGATGTGAGTCATGTGCGGTTACCAATATTTGTTAACAAATTATCTAAACAGCACAGGTGGGTGATAGCGACAATCCCCTTTAACTCTTAAAACATGACAAAACAAAGTCAAACTGAACCTTTCTGTTTCACCTGCATGCTTGCAGCAGCACCAGCTTGTAGATGTTCTTGTAGACCGCCTCAAGAGAATTGGTCTGAGAAGAAAAGTTCATCCATAATTACATAAAGCACTAAAGTGGAAGCAGGGAAATAAATTTACATTAACGGGTATCCTTGTGTTTGTGCGGAATATTCTACATAATTTATGCTTGCTGGTACTTTCATCGATTTACATCATTTCACTATTATGTGTGAAAGTCAAAGTTAATGAGTCATAAACTTGCTAAACTCAGTTAATGTGAAACTGGGAAAATTCTAACTGGTTTTTAACACTTGTTACCGTTTGAGGACAACTTTATGGTGGGAATCTGAAACTTGAGCTATGTAATGATAAAACTGCATTAACTGCATTTGTTTAAAATTCAGGTTCAGCTCAAAAGCTTTAAACTCTTTAGGAACATCTGAAGACCATGAAGGAGAAAGAAACTATTAATGTAATCTGTTTAGCATCTCACATTTATTCAGTGGGGGTTCTAATTTAATGCTGTGACAACTGTTGTCAAAGGAAAAAATATCTAAAATCTAAGATAACTTATATTTCAAGAAGACGTCTTAAGTCTTTTGGCCCTAACCTTCAGGTCCAAGAAGAGGGCATGGCTTTTGAGTCTGAGGATGGCCATCAGCTTCCTCTTCATCTGCTGTCCAGCTGAGTGGAAAGAGCCCAAAGTAAGGCTGTAGCGCAGAGAGAGGCCTGCGTAGCTGTGAGAAATAGTTTGATACTGATAAAAACCACTCAAGAGAATTCAGCAAGAAAAGGTTTCAAGTGGATATGCAGCTATAATGTTTGAGGAGTTTTATGGTAGATATAAGACTGGAAGTTGTTTATGAGTAGGTGCAAAGCACAGAGAGAGGGTGGCACTTAGTTTTAAAAGAAACCATAAAGAGATTAAATAGCCCAATAGCTTTTTGCAGAAAAAAGCACATTGAGGCAGTAATTCTGCAGATGGCAAGAGGTTTCACCTAGAATAGTCTTTATAAACATCCAGGGAGTGGGTGTCAAGCAGCAGTCCACACCAGGGAAAGAGGCAGTGAGAAGGCAGCATGCGAATGCTGGAACAAGAGCCCACGCTTCCTGGTACTTGGAAGTTGAGCACCACTTTTTGTGGGTTGACCACCACACCATACTCTGGTACTCCAGCCAGTAAGATCCTAAAACACAAAGTTCAACTTCCATCACTAACAACTAAAATACATCAACATAGTTTTATTTCTTCATCTTATCCAATGATGACCAAGAGGTCAGGTGTCATATGATTTGCGTGCGTCATTTGCATGTGTCATACTTGAGAAAGGTTTGTGCTTCATGTTGGTCTGGAGTGATAAGAAGAAAGTCATCCACAAGTCTCATCACGCGTCTAGAGACAGGAAAATATAAAACACTGATTTAAAAAGCTCTAACATAGAGAGGCTGCCCTCTTCTGCTACTGAGGTGTAATTACAATCTTTAAAGACGTACTGTACCCTTTGTTTTCAATGATGCCTTTAAACAAGACATTTTCCATGTGGCCGTAGCACAGACAGCAGAGCAGACTGGACACAACTGACCCCTGAGGAATCCCTCTGCACTGATGATACATCCTGCAACAAAGAGGGCAAAAAACTCCAAACATAAAGCAAAGAACCACATTTCCAAATGAGCTACTGAATGCAGAACTTACTTCTTCCCGTACTGAACAACACTGCCGGTTAGCATTTGGGTGAAGAACTGCAAAGCCTCTCTGCCACGGAGATCTGAGCAGAAATGCTGCAACAAGTCATCAATATCAAAATTAGGGAAGAAATATAAATTATGTTTACATAAAAACTGCATGTGAGGGTGTTGATGTTACCTGCTCCACCAGGATGGAGTGATGGACTTTGCCGCGTTTCTGCAGTGACATCAGGAATCCTTTCATGTTAGTGGATCCCATGTTGCCCTCCAGGAAATCTGCCTGTGTTCGCAAACCTAACAATTAACTCATTCAAATAAAGCTCAAGAGTTCAAATAATGTGGTCATTTGGAGCTTATAAACTTTTAAACCTCCCTAGTAGTTTATAGCTGGGTGAAAAGAACAGCAGTCAACCAACACAGAGGACTTCAAGAGCTGGATAAGTCATGGTACTTGAAGTCACAAAGAGGTAACTTCTAATCAATTATAAATCTATTTCACTATGTCTAAAGTTAATGTTCATAAGTCCACCTGCAGAAAAGCATAAAAAAACTCTTATTGGTTGTAGGGCTGCAAAGGACCTTAGATTTTGTAGGACAGGCTATTGGAAAACTGTTCTGGGAAGGGGAAAATGCTGTATTCTAGCACAGGAATTTTATCCTATCTGTGAAGCACAGCGGCGGCAGCATCATAGTTTTAGGTATGTTTTTTTGTATCAAGATCAGAAAGGATTACCGTCATAAATAAATTAAAATATTTTTTCTCATTTGTTTAATTGAATTATTTTTATTTCATAAAGTGACTTGTGTGAAATTCTGATGTAAAAAATATCAATGAATAGAGAAAATTCTCAAAGTTTCCAGCACCACTCTGACATTATCAAACAATGTCTGTGGGTATGATAGTACCTGTCTAACAAAGGCCTTTTTCAGGCCTTCATTGGAATCCAACCAGATCTTGGCATAGCGGCGGATGGTAAAGAGCTCATCCTGGACAGGTGACAGGGCCTGGCTAATCACCTCTATGAGTTTCCCATGTGGTAGGCTCTCATAGGCTCCACTGACATCCACCTCAAACAAGGACAAAAGGCAGAGTGAATAGAAGACTGTGCTAATATGCAAAGTTGTCAGATTGCTGAAATGCTATCTTTCATTTAAATGTCAGCCACAAGTAAAACACAACATTACAACTCACCTTAACAAAGTAGAGAGGTTGTGGTTTGTCCTTCTGGGCTTTTGCCAGTGAGACCAACACCCTGTGGATATCTGTCATGCCCCACACCGTGGAGCCGAGAAGAGAGGGAGTGGAGTGCACACAGGCCCGGAGCATATCCAGCAAGTCCCGGACGTGCCCCTGGTAAAGCTGTAGGAAAATGCTGTTACAAAAACTACATTAATTCTCACAGAAAGTAAAAAAAAGACATATTTTTTATATCACTGCTAAAGTGTACCCTTGTTTTGGCATCTGCTCCTATGACTCGTGTGATGGGCCTCATGCCATCCGTTTTCGGGATGAAGCGAAGGCGGGATATGACGGTGTTTTTGGGCAGTGAGGCCACTTGAGCTGGAGACAACTCCTCCATCTGGCCTTTAGCAAGGTGACCTCTATTGTGTCAAATATATATTCTTTTAATTTAAGCAGAGATGCATGATGTCATTATAGGTTAGAGTCATGCATGTGTATACCTGAAAGCAAAGTCTTGAAGTTTGGCCCAAACTTCCTGTCTGTAGAACCTGATGGCGTTTTTCTGCCCCACACTCTCTGTGGCGTAGAAACATGCTCGGACGAGGCCAACAACATAGCAGTCCAAGAGCCAAGCTAAGAACTGACCCAGGATCTGTGTCCGAAGTGCGAGTTCACTGGGTGGGATGCGGCCTGCAAAGAAGAATTTATTTAGGTTGTCAAAAATACACATTAAAAAAGTAAAAAATGTGACCATTCACTATTATCTCACCAGTCTTACTCCTCTTCAACCAATTACAATCATTCACCTTCATCTTCCACAACAGTTCAGCCAATGAGAGCCTTTCAAACTTGCCACTGTGCAGGAAGTTTTTCACTCTGATGAAAAAATGAAGCCGGTTGTGATCGGAGCCCCACAGCTCTTGCGGGACGACAGCAGAAAGGCACTCCCTGACAAATAGGTAGACCCGAAAAGGTGCACAGTGCTTTGGTAAAAGGGAGTTCAACTCTCCCTGCCCTGCACTGCTCACCGCAGCCACTGGACACATCCTCTGCAGATTTCTGCTATATGGACACCTCCTGTGTCGCTTTAACAGCTGACTAAACAGAGGAACCATGTTGAAATAACGTCTGGGGAGTTTTTTTGGCTTCCTCTCCAGACCATTTAAATACGCCAAACCCTCAAAGAAGACCACCCTCACCAAATCTTTCCCTTGTAATCTTCTGGATCCATCAGCACTCTTCTTCCTGTTTAGAAGGAACCCATGCAGACCCCTACCACCATACAGGAATCCCAAAGTGCGGATAAAACACTGTGATGGTGGCAAAGGGGGGAAAACCCCTGATCTCCAACTGGGACCACCCTCCGAGTAGGTTGTTGGTATTTCAACAAGCTGTTTAAATTCAGTTGAACTACTTTCCCCAATCTTCCTAGACGGAGTCGACTCCACAGACATGAGTTGTCTTTCTTCCACTGTTTTACAGCCAACCTGTTGTACTTCTTGTTTATTTTCTTGGCATGCTATCCTTCTCCTCTTTCTTGAGAAAGTCATGGTCTCCTCATCCTGCTCAGATTCTCTCTTTCTTTTTCTCTTGTTCTCTCTTTCATCTCTTCTCTTCTTCCTCTTGCTCACAGCAGGATTCTGATCAAAGTGTCTCCTTTTCAAATACACTGAACTTTGATTTCTCCCAAACTGAGGGCAGTTGCGTTTCCTGAATCGTGGCTGGAGATAAAATCCACTAGAGGCATTGGTCATGGAGACTCTGTCATATATTGGAACCCCACACACCTGGAAAACACACGAAGGAGGGACTGCCACAAATATGGTGCAGCTTGCAAGGAGGTATTGTGTGATGTCTGTACCAAGACGTACTGTGACTTTCTTCCACAGGTCACTTCCATGAATGTATGCAGCACTCTGTGTTATATCCCCTTGGAATTTGAACTGGTCTGCATTCCGATCCTCCTGTGCCAGAGTCAAAAAATTGTAGCCATGTGCCAAGACATTTCTTTTCCTTTTTCTTTTCAGATTGTTCAGAACATAGGCCAGGAGTTCTGGGAGAGTAGAAATCTATAGAAATGATAAAATACACCACATTTATTGAGGAGAAATAGCATCTTATTAAAGATACCAAACCACTGCAGGTGGCTTTCCTTTTTACAACAGGAACACATTAAACCTGTTTTAAACATTTAATTAACATTAGCATGACAGCAAGTGTCAGCTAGTGTTTTGTGCTACTTCTTCAAAGCTGACATGTTACCTGGCTGCAGCTCGGAACTTGCTGTAGCTCCTTATCATAGCACACAAAAACACCCCTGACAAACGATTTAAAGCGGTCCGTATCTGACGGCTCCACGATAATTGCCCTCTTCCCTTCTTTGTACACGATGCTGTCCGCAAACTCCTCCAGTGTCTGTGTGTTCCGATACAGTGACCTTAAGATGCTGAGCACACCTGACATATCAGTTCCAGACATTACGGCGGCTTCATGTTACCGTTATACAGATCAAAACTACGTACATGGTGGTGGCTAGCAAGGCTGCTGCTTGTGTTGCGCTACAGCTGAAGTTTTAATGGCCCGCGTCACACCTAACCAATTAAAGATGAGTTTAGTGAATGTGTCCAATCAGAAAGACTCATACTCATTGTGGAATTCTCAGTTGACCAATAGTCATCTTGGTAAAACATGTTGCGTTTGCTACACAATTGCAGGGCGTCCGCAAAGTTTACTTTCCCCGGACGAGCGAGGGGCCAGCCGGGTGGGTGGAGTTTTCAATCCGTTTAAAAGGGGTGATCAGCCGGGCATCAGTTAGATAACTCGCACAGATCCAACGGCTTGTTCGGCAAACATATGGGTGGAACAAACAAACCAGGATGGGTTTGCAGATAAACTTAGGAAATTTTCTTGAATTCATCATGTTGATGCGTGGTCTTCCTTTATGTTCAGTAGATAACCTCTTTAAAATGATTCCTCAACTTTTGCTTATTTCGGGGTTCTGGTAACCTGCTATAAGCAATAAAGTTACATCCATATCCAACTCCTTTTTACTACAATGTCCTTATTTTTTACAGACTTCCAATCTACGCTGTTACACTGTGCAGACAACAGCATAAAATGTGGGCAAAATGTACTTTATTGTTGTTGTTATTATTATTATTATTATTATTATTATTAAAGGTCCATGCTTCCTTTGCCTCTTTCCACTGGTAAACGCTTTCCCCCTCCATTTAAGCGGCAAACTCCTCCGCCGTCGCTCGTCTCCTTTTCTCCCCTGGTCATTTGTGGGCTTACAGAAAAGGAGCGGACCCAGTCACGCGAGGTAGCTGTTGTACTCTGATTGGTGGAAAGACGCCCTTTCGCTTGTAGTGAGCGCGCGAATACATTCCCGTCTCGTATGGTTCCTCTGTTAGCTACTTATTAGCTTAGCATTGCTCACACTGGCTGAACTACATTGGGACTACAACTGTTTATCAGAGGACGACCTGGGTCAAGGCTCTTTGCTATTTGTTTATCTAATTAAACCTTGAGTGAATGTTTTCTGTCAACCACTGAAGATACTTGCAATGGCAGACAAAGAGGGTAACGCATTTTTTCTTAAATCCACACAAATGAGACGAACGATGTTGTCTAGCATGTGTCAGATAGCTACCAAGTTAGCTGCGTTAGCAGCTAAGTAAACGATGACAGAGGTAATATGCCATTTGTTGTGGTTTTAATTTTCTAATACTTGGTATAATTTTCTAAACACGTAGTTACAAGCGAGGGCGCAGCACGACTTTTTAAGTGCGTGTTAATGCAATTTTTATATTAATAACTTAATCCAATTGGTAAGGCCTTAATACCCTTATCATCATTAGGGCATTAAGGAAATTGCAAGTTTTCGGAGAGTCGTAAACTAATATATTGTTGATTCATTTAAGTCATAAGCAGATCTGTCATTACTGTGTCCACTCTAGCTGGCTCATATGATGATACAGTGGAAGAGAGGGTTATCAACGAAGAGTATAAGATCTGGAAGAAAAACACCCCCTTTCTGTATGACCTGGTTATGACCCATGCCTTAGAGTGGCCCAGCCTCACTGCTCAGTGGCTTCCCGATGTTTCCAGGTAAGCACTTTTACTCTATGGCCCAATAGTAGTTCTCATTTGTTTGTCACCATGCAACCTTTAAATCAGCAATATTCATATTAATATGTAATTTTATTTACATTTTTATCAGACCAGAAGGGAAGGATTACAGTGTACACCGACTGGTGTTGGGCACACACACGTCTGATGAGCAGAACCACCTAATTATTGCAAGTGTACAGCTGCCCAATGATGATGCCCAGTTTGATGCCTCACAATATGACAGTGAAAAAGGAGGTTGGAGCTTTCTGCTTGCTGTGTCATTAATGTGCATGTTACTATTTAATTTCAATGTAAAATTGTGAATAATCATGCTTTATGTTGTAAGTGTATAATGTAAACATATCTTCATTAAGAGTTTGGAGGCTTTGGCTCTGTGAGTGGCAAGATTGAGATAGAAATCAAGATCAACCATGAAGGAGAGGTGAACCGTGCTCGCTACATGCCACAGAACCCTTGCATCATTGCCACTAAGACCCCCACCTCAGATGTGCTGGTGTTTGACTACACCAAGCATCCCTCAAAGCCAGGTACAAAACGCACTGCTGCTACTAGAGCTTGCTAAAGATAAATTAAAATAAAGTGGGCTGATTAGGGCATATATATAGAATAGAAAATTAACATAGAATTTGTTCTGTTGTCCAGATGTTGTGGGAGAATGTCGCCCTGACCTGCGTCTTAGAGGCCATCAAAAAGAAGGTTATGGTCTGTCCTGGAATGCAAATCTCTCTGGATCTCTCCTCAGTGCATCAGATGACCATGTAAGAAAAAAGGAAAGTTTGATTGTTTTAGAATTAACACCAGTTTGTTTTTCCCTACAGTCGTGTGAAAAAGTAGCAGTTTTGGTGAAGTTTGCTGGTCTGGAGTTTTCAGGTGTGTGTTAACACAATGCCAAGAGGGGATGAGATGAGCAATGATTTTAGAGAAGCAACTGCTGCAGTCCTTCAGTCTGGGAAGGGTTACAAGGCAGTTTTCAAACATTTTGGGGTTCATTATTTTACAGCGAGTAAGATTATTTCTTTTAAAAGCAGATGGCAGCACAGCTTAGGTTTGCACTGTTGCGTTTGAAAAAACTACAAGACTTGTGGAACAACATCCTTTGAACAGATGAGACTAAAGTGGAGATGTTTGGTCATGTTGATCCGTAAATTAAACGCAGCGTATCAGCACTATCACCTTATACGAACTGTCAATCACAATGGTAGAGGAGTGGTGATTTGTCTTTATTTAACAGGCAAGGGATATGGACACATTGCTGTCATTGAGTCAAGTATGAACTGTGAATATTTTTAGTAATCTAAAGTTTTATTCTTTATTCTGACAGCTAAAGCTTAGCTCAAATGAGGTTTTTGCAACAGTACAACGACCCTAAACACAGCAGAAAGTCTACACCAGAGTAGTAATTAGATTTGGACCGATACTGATACCTGCATCAGAAATACTCGCCGATCCTGCCAAAAGTAAGGGTATCGGCGCCAGCGAGTAATGCTGTCTAAACACTATCCGATACCATGGAAACTGAGTCATAATTTTTTTGTTTCCTGCCCAACACAACCACACACTTGCTTGCAATCTTGTGTGACCATTGTTTTGAGTTGGTAGGTGGTAAAGCGGCGGCACTTGGGTCACTGTTGTTCTGACATTTAGGATTAGCAGTATGTTACTAATATTGTGTCATTATTCATTGGAAACTCCCGTTGGCTCCTAACAGGCAGAACTGAAGTTTCCAGACACAGCACAAATGCTGCCAGATTTAACACCAGTGGCTTTATAAAGCATTTGGGTCGTCATCACATGAAAGGGCAACGAACCGCAGCAAGTCAAGTCAAATTTATTTAAAAAGCATCTTTAAAAACAGCCTCAGTTGACCAAAGTGGTGTACAAGCAAAGTAGATAAAATGCCTAAGCCATCATTAAAAAAAATAAACCAATATATCTCAAAATGCATGAATAAATAAAAGTTAAATTAAAATAACATAAAACACATAAGAACAGAAATACAGTAAAGACTCAATTAGAATGCTCACGCTGGAGGAAAAGCCGGTGAGAAGAGGTGTGTATTTATTAATGATTTAAAATGCTTAACGCTCTGTGCGGATCTAATGTTAAAAGGCAGATTGTTCCACAGTCTGGGAAAAAAAAGCTCGGTCACCTCTGCCTCTTAACCTGCTTCTAGGAACTTTTAAGAGCAGCTGGTTAGTTGATCTCAATGCTCTGACAGGACTTTGAACGATTAAAAGCTGATAAATAAGGCGGTTCTCTACTATTAAGACTTAAAAACAAGTAATAATATCATGAACTGGATCCTGTGCTGTGCAGGAAGCCCGTGAAGCGAAGCAGCACCGTTTTCTCCCTGTCAGAAGATGAGCCCTCGAGTTCTGGACAATTTGTTAATAGCAATTTGTTAATAAAACAGCAATAAAAACACTGGCAAATGCTTAAAAAAAAAAAAAAAAATAAACGAGGAATTTTCAGAATAAAGCTGTCATAATAACAGACGTTTTAGAATTTATTTTTTAGAATTTACTGGATCAACAGACCCTTTGTGGAAAACATTCATTATAAGTCCAATTTTAAGAGTTTTTAATGGAAATTCTTTGATCTGAGTTATTTACTCAATAATTTAATGAGTTCATGGCAGTCATGGTTTCCATGTGTTAATAAAACATGAATTATAAAAAAATATTAAGGCTGTCAAAAACGAGTAAACGGCGATAAACACTGTGTGTAATAAATTGCGTTATTTTGTTAAACAGAATTAACGCTCCCGCTTCCCCACACTTTTCCCAGTGAGAGGGTTTAACACCTGCACGCCTTCATTTAAAAAAAAAAAACTTTTCCCACAGTTATGTACTAATATATACTAATACCTTCTCCTCCGCTTCTGTTTCTCCTCCCTCCTCGGCTGTCGGTGATCAGCTGATCGGTTTTTCTGTTGCTAGCAATGTCTTTCTTGTTGCTCTTGTTTATCGTTCCGCTGAGGAGGAGGAAACTAGCGGTTCGGGGTCGTGCAAGCAATAGCAAAAATGAATCAGTCCCATGTCAATCAGATCCATGTCACTGTCGCGTGAAGCTGAAGAATGAAATAGAATTTATAGACCTCTTAATAAAATAACGGCGGTATCGGATTGGTACTTGGTATCGGCAGATTCTTAAACCCCAGGTATTGGCGTCGGTAGCGGACAGAAAAAAAAATGGTCCAGTCAAACTCCAGATCTCATCCTGGCTGAAACGTTGACCTTAAGAGAGCTAATAAACTAATAAATGCAAACTTCAATGTACTGAAACAACATTGTTAAGAAGAATAAGACCAAACACACAGAAAAGGTTAACTTACAGTGAGATCTGCTGAAGTGGTCCAACAAGCTATTAAAACAAGGGGTGTGCTTAGTTTTTTTCACACACTGCTTCTGCATTTTGGCTTGTTTTAATTAAAGTGTATTTTTGTTTGTTTGGTTAGGAGCAGATTTTTTTCCTCTGTAATTTTTCACATAGAACTGAAAGGCGTGTTTTCACATAACTACATGCTGAGGATTATATTATTACATGATGCATTTCATGAACATGCGTTTTCAAAGATTAGATCTGAAATATTAATGATATTTCTTGTCTCTTATCACTAGACAATCTGCCTGTGGGACATCAGCGCTGCGCCGAAGGAGGGCAAGATAGTCGACGCAAAGACCATCTTCACTGGTCACACTGCGGTGGTGGAAGATGTTTCCTGGCACCTGCTTCATGAGTCACTCTTTGGATCTGTAGCTGACGACCAACACCTTATGATGTGAGAATCTCAGTAACAAGTTACACGTAATGGGCACAGGAAGTTCACCTTTAAACGTGTGTGTTTCAAATGACACAAAATGACCACCATCCTGCTTCTCTTTGCTTTTAGTTGGGATACTCGTTCCAACAACACCTCCAAACCCAGCCACGCGGTCGATGCCCACATAGCAGAGGTCAACTGTTTGTCATTTAACCCGTACAGCGAGTTCATCCTTGCCACTGGCTCAGCAGACAAGGTAATTCTGTATTCCATCACATCCTAAGTGACAGCATGGGTGTTACTCCTGCGTATAGTTCAGTGTGTGATATCTTTGTCCCCACTCTCAGACCGTGGCTCTTTGGGACTTGAGGAACCTGAAACTGAAGCTGCACTCCTTTGAGTCACACAAGGATGAGATCTTCCAGGTACCATATATGTTATCAACATGTTTAAATCTGTGTTAAAAACAAATGAGTTGACTTAAATTTCCTGACCGGCTGTTTTAGGTTCAGTGGTCACCCCATAACGAAACCATTTTGGCATCTAGTGGAACAGACCGTCGCCTCAATGTCTGGGACCTCAGGTATTCATAACTTATCATTTTACCTTCGTAGGAGGGTGTCATCTTGAACAAAACTTACATATATTTCTGGCTCCTTGAAAGCCGTGTGGCATAAAGTTATTCTTCTTTTTTACATTTGCTTTTTTCCTCTGCTTTGGTAGCAAAATTGGAGAGGAGCAGTCACCAGAGGATGCAGAAGACGGCCCCCCTGAGTTACTGGTAGGTCTTGGTTAACCCTGCGATCATTGATAACGTCTTTTATAGACATAGAACTCAAATTTTACTCTTCTTTTTTCGATTAGTTTATTCATGGAGGCCACACGGCCAAGATTTCAGACTTCTCCTGGAACCCAAACGAGCCCTGGGTCATCTGCTCCGTGTCTGAAGATAACATAATGCAAGTCTGGCAAATGGTGAGGCACCTATAACCACTAAGAGTCTGAAGATAAATCATTTCTGATTCATATGTTTTTTTACACTTGCACATTACAGGATATTACACATTATTTAGCATCATGCTGAAGCAGGTGATGCTGCTTATATTTCTGCAATAAAAATAACGCGTGTCAGAGCAAACAGTACAGAACATTTGCAGAAAAATTCACATTTGCAGGGAAAGTCATGTGAAGGTAGATTACGGACATTTCAGCAAAGAAAATCTCAGTCATGACAATGTAGGATGTGAAGGAACTGAGAACATGGATGAGACAGAAAAATAATGTGTTATCCATATGTGTGTGTGTGTTCTGTATTTTTCAGTATTGTTTTTACTTTACACAAGACTACTGTTATAAATGTCAGGAAAGCCTGCAGCCATCTAAGAATTAGTGGAGGAGTCAAATTTGGCTCTTTTAAAGCCTGATTGTCTTTAAAAACATAACTGTTTGATTATTTTCCAGTCTGATACACTGATTCTCCTTTTTCAGGCTGAGAATATCTACAATGACGAAGATCCTGAGGGCACAGCAGACCCTGAAGCTACAGCGTAACACCTGCAAGCTTTGCATTTGTACACAACCTCATCACACAGACATCCCCGTAGTTCCTCGTAGCTTCTTGCTCCATCTTTACCAAACTCGATCCGTGGGGCAGTGTAAGCTGCTAACTGTAAATACTTGAAAGAGTAATCGTGCATTGCTCCGGTTCCCTTTGGATTCTGTCTTGTCTTCCTTTCATGAAGCGACTGCCTTATTGTCCATTAATCTAATCCATGTTTTTTACAGTGCACTTAAGATATTTTCGAAATTAGTTTTGCTATTCTTTGTACGTTGAACTGTTTTACACGATGCTTTTATGTTAAAAAAAAATTAAAACTGTTTTCTAAAACTAAAGATTGTAGTCATATCACACACACCAACTCTAACATTGATGATAATCTTCAGATAGCTTATTATTTTTGCACTTATAAGAAGTATTAAAATAATAGCATAATTGTGGAGTTATTGCCTCTGGTGATGGATTGTTTGACATTTGGTACCAAAAATATTTTATTTGTTGATCTTCAGTCTAGTCCATCTGTATTTATCAACTGATTAGGGAATTTATTGTGAATAATGTCATTAATTAGTCGTATATGATGAATATTTCCCTGTTAGTATTTATGGTAGAATTAGTGAATCCTGCAGTTTTTTTTTGTGTGTGTGTGTGAAGCTACATCATGCAACAGAAACCTTGTCTATTGTAATGTCTCATGCTCTTTCACTTTACTGCTCTGGTTCCCACTGTTTCGTCCTGCAGACATGTTGCCCTTATAAGTACAAAACAGCCTCTCTGCTCTTAAGAGACAGACGTTAACTCATCAGTCACACTCAGTCTACAAGAAACACAAGGCCTTTATTCATAACAGAAACCTTTCGACATGCTGCAGATAAACGTAATCTTTACAGACAATTTGAAAACAAGCATTTGTCTTGTGTTGCCTCATACGTAAAGTGCATTCACTGAATCTTTGGAGTTGACTATAAAAGACTATAAAAAAAGAACAAAGCAAAATCTTTAAATCAGAAAACGCTGTCAAGAAGGGAAGTGAATCTATGTTTTGTCTTCGGGGTCGTGCTCCTTTTGGTCCTTAATGGCAGCCCTGTGGGGGAAACCAGCTCTAATTACTGCGGTTAAAACTCAAAGGGAAATTACAGCTAAGACAAATTACCTGTGAAGCAGGAGTTGCATGGCAAGGCTGTCTCTCAACTCCTCCATCTCTTTGGTTTTTCTCTTTTGAATCTCTAACTCGGTCTTCAGCTCCCTGCCGCTCTCCTCCAGACAATACACTGCTTCCTGTAAGACAGGCATGACTTCCCTGTGACATGGTTTCAAAGCTGCTCTGAATGCCTCAGTCGCATTTTGATTAGTACCTTATACCGTCCCACATCCTCGCATCTCTGTATGTGAAGGAGTTTGAGTTTCTCCTCCAAACAAGCCCTCTGCAGTTGCAGCTTTTGGGTTTCCTCCCTCAGAGGTGTCAGCTGGGCCTTCAGTGCTTGGGCCTCCTCTTTTGCTTTCACCAATGCGCCAGCTGTCGCCTCTCTCCTCTTCAGCAGTGCCGATAAAATGGGCTCAAACCTGGAGGAGCAAACTACTCAGTCATTGTAGTTTATGGTCAAAACATCACTTTTATGGCATACGACCATGAAAAGGAAGAAGCAACTGTAGTGTATTAGAAAAGCAGAAATAGTAATTAAGTGATTGCACCTGTCCTCCAGTGCTTTCAGCCCACCCTCCAGATACTGCTGGACATCACCGCAGGAACTCCTCCTGCACTCGGTCAGCTCCCCCTGAGAGTTGGAGGTCTGACTGGAGCTCTGGGCGTGCAGCTTTGCTTGTAGCTCTGAAAGCTGCTGCTGCTGGGTCGACCTGAGCTTGTAGCTCTCCTCTGTCAGCTGATTCAACAGGGAGTTCAGCTGTTCCTGGAAAATGAGGGAAAGGAAACATCTATGTGGAGGTTTGCTTAGAAACATGCAGATTTTTTTTATTGTTTGTGAGAGGGGTCTAACCTTTTCTCTCTTGAGCAGCTCCACCTCCCGCCGCTGGTTGTTCAGGGCTGCCTGACTGTGGGCACAGTCCCGAGCCGCTGCAAACAGCCGCCTCCTTTGCTTCCTGAGCTCCTCCTGCAGCCCTTGTCTCTCCAAGTTTATCTTCCACATCTTCCTCTCCTCCTCTGCCCTCTCCTCTTTGAGGCTGTGTATCTCCCTCTTTCTCTCCTCCCTTCTTCCTTCCTCTTCCCTCTTGATAACTTTCATCAGCTCTACCACTTTGTTGTCAATCACTTCCTCTGCCTCTTCTTCCTTTGCCCCATCTGCCTCCTCTCTTTCTTTATTTCCCCTTAGCTGCAGCACCTCCACCAGCAGCTCCTTCCTCTTCTTTTCTAACTGCTGCACCCCCACCAGACAGTCCTCCATCTTAGACCCCAAAGCCTTTAACTCATTCATGCCAGATCCTAGATCTATGGCTTCCATCTTGAATTCATGTCCTACTTCAGTGACTTCTCCGTGATCTGTACCTTCATGAAACATACATCTTGCTTTTATCCCCTCACAGTATATTGGATCTTGTTTGGTATTATCTGCATATATCTGTTGCCCTGGAAAGCTCATTTGTGTGTCATGAACTCCTTGATCTCTTTTTAAATGACCTTGCGTCTCTGGTCTCTCCACTGGGAAGCTGACCGATTTCTCCCAGCCAGACAAAAGACTTGGCTGGCTTCCATTTGTTGCAGAACCTGCTGTCATTCTCATGTTGTCCCCGGATGATTTAAAGGATTTAGCCTGCATTGGCTGGGTCTCCAACTCGAGAGGCTGATAATGATGGCTATTCTTCCTGATGTTTATGTATTCTTGGCCTGAATTTCCCACCCAGTCCTTCGGCTCAAAGTCCATGCCGGCCTCTTCCATACAGTTCTCAAGCATAGCTAGCATTCCCAACAGCTGGCCCTCATACTCCACCATATTTTCACTCAGTTTGTTACCTGCTGAGGTGAGAGGCATCTCTGTCTGCCGAGGAACTCCATACCTGTTAATGATGGTTCCCAATTTCTTCTCTTCTTCTGCATCAGCTCCATCCACATGCGTGTCGATGTAGCTAGTGGACAGATAGTCATGGGGAGACGCTCGTGTCTCTCCATAACTTGACTCACTTAGATTCGCCTCAGCGTAGGTTGTCGAGTACTGAGAGCCAAAGGAAATCCCTGTGAGCTCTTCACAGCTCCTCAGTAACTCATCCATCTCCTGTAGACACGGTTTTATTAAAGCTGACTGTTTGAGCTGTGTTCCGGTTAATCCTGATGGGTTTTCGTGGCCTTCTCTTTGTTCCACCATGGTTCTGTCTGGATCTCGTTCCTCCTCTTTGATGAAGAGTGGCTCAAACCCAGTTGATGAAATGTCGTCATCCAAGTAATCCATTGGTTTAGACTAATAGTTTCGATCCTGAAAACTCTAAATCATCATTCCTTTGGGGGGAAAAAAAAAAAAAGATTAGATGGATATATTAGCCTTGCTGGTAGATATGCAAATGTTGGCATCATGTTGCACGCCACAAATGCTAAAGCTGGTTGGCACTGATGACATGTTAATTTAGGTGTTTGGTTAATATTTTGGCCAGTTTGCAAGCTACAGTGTGTGATGCTATTAGCACATGTGGAGCATGTAGAGTATGTGGAGCAGAGCAGCTTCTCAGGGGGCCATGATGACAGCTGTCCCCTCAGGCTAGATGCCATGCCATGCACTCAGCCTGGCAATATCCAGGCATGCCTCAGACAAGCCTGCTCATGCATTCACATAAACACAGTAACTTGACTAATATAAACTTAATACTATCAGCTTTTCTATGAAGCCCCAGCAAGTTGTATTGCACAGACTACATTAGCAAGACTATTATCATAACATGTTACCGTGCCTGCGGATGGATGGACATTTACAGTCCTCTCTGGTGAATAATGTAGCTGTAATTATAGTCTTATAAACAGCTCAAAAGTTGCCCATTATAAGTTGATCAAACCAACCCTATGGTGTCAGCAGACAGATTTTTACACATTCTGTTAATGCAAGATGCAGCTCTTGTATTTGTGCAAATTCAAATCAGATTATAGACAGACTGTTGAGTGTATCCAGATCTTAGAAGCCAGCTTGTTTGCATGACCCAACAAAGCTCTGGGGAGGACATGACAGTGACCAGCTGTCTTACTGCAGGACAAGCGTTGGCAGCAGGCAGCATTCCTGCTCAGCTTCACCACCCAGAGGAAGAGCTGACCTACATTAAAAGAAAAATCTAAACCTCAACTTTTCTTCTTAAAGATGAGCAAAGTCCTTTATCTATAGGCTTAATCTAATGTGTATTTTCAGCTATAGGCTGTACATTATTTGTCTGAATTATGACTTAAATTTGATAATTATCAGTAAAAACAAACCACCATGAGTCAACATTAGTTAAGACTATACTTACCTCTCAGAATATCCAAGTTTCCTCTGTTCTGCAACTGAATACTGACCATGAATGTGCTGAACAATCAACGAAGCAAAGAGAGCAGCAGGGAATGAGCGGGAGAAGTCTGTGCAATTGAACTAAGAAAGGAAAGAGAGTGGGGTGTTTGTGGGGGCGTAAAAACAGAACCAACCTCCTCTCTTTCAGTCACTGTGCTGCTATGTGCAACCATGACTACCTCAGAAATGTTTAGGTTTATTAATAAACAGCGAGCGGAGCAACGGTAGGCTGATTCCCCGAGAGAGGTCAAGGATTTACTGAAGTTGATCTTTAAGAGTTAACCATCTTTAAGTGTTTGCTTCAAAATTTTGACACTAACTTTGAGTCAGCTGCCTCATTTGAAGATAAAACACCCTTTCTAGTTAAACTGCTGTGTAAAATGATAAACCGTCAAACACAGGTTGGCATCTCTTCATCTTTCCATCTGTGACACCAGTGAGACCAGAGGAGTAACAGCCAGTAGCATCTGTTGTGGTTGCTGAGGTGTGTCCATGTGTTTGTTGTGGGTTTGTGATTAAAGAACGTCACTGCAGGATTACACCGCTGCTTCTCCGTTATTGAGAAGTCTTTAAATAGCTAGTCTGTACTTTTGTGGCCATACTTCTCATGGGAGGGTTGGTTTTCCCCTAAACTTCTGACCCCCAACAATTGGGTGGACAGGTGGTTCTCCATTTGAGCCTGAGAACGAGAGGCCTGGAAATAGCACAAAGAGATGAGGGCGCAGAAATGAGAAAGAAGAGATGAGTGAAGATGAGGTGATAGTGAAAGTGATGATCAAGATGTTGAAAAATATGTCGACAGTTGATCTAGTTGCAACTTGTTTCTTGATCTGTAAAGATTTCTAATTTGTTTTATTTATTTTAGCCTAAAAATGTGCAGTTAATCCCTGTGCTCGCCTCAGATTTACCACCTTCTGGTGACCTTTGTGTACAGAAATCTTTATTCACAACAACTGCTGTACATCAATATGATTTTCTTCTTTTTTTAATTCACTTCAGCAACTTCAGACCTGCCCAAAACTACCAAAAATTCAAGAAATTTTAGGATTTTAACCCTTCAAATGCAGGTTTATTAACTGCAATTATTGCATTATTTATTGCAAAAACACCCCACAAAAATGTAATTATTGTCTGTATAATAAATTGTGTAATGTAAAATTATTGGGGGTGTATTTTTGATTACATAATTGGATGTGTCAAAGATTAACAACACATTGTTATTTTTAATGTGTCAGATACTCATCTGGGCAAAAATGTTAATGCACAAAAGTTTGGCTGTAAGGTCATGATACAAAATATTCCCTGCTTGTTTTTTATTTTTACTTAAACAATCTCAGACCAGTTCAAAACTAATAGAAATGTGACCTATTTTAACCCAGTTTAATTAGTTGAGCCATTGATTATTCTTTAAAAATAAGAACAATATTATTTATAATAAATTGGGGGCGGGACTTAGGTGGTGATCAGTCTTGAATTTGTCAAAGATTAGCAGCAAAATTGATTTAAAAAAATTGATTTAAAAAAAAAAAAGTTGAGGAAAATAGGCAAAAGTGCCTGAGGGGGTCATTGGGGTAAACTGTTTTTTTTTCCAATATAAACAGTAGATCTTTTTATCCCCTTACTTCTCAAAACACATTATTCATGTAACAGCGGTACCACTAGATGGCGTCAAAGTTCAAATGATCTGCTTTCATACTAAAGGGAGCATAAAATAATAACAAATGTGAACTTCTTTATCAATTTAATTTTTTAAAAATATGCAATTAAAGATAATGAGTATACTGTAAACCAACACAAATAGTCTTGTCTTTATACAGCCTTATCTCTAATTTCTCATAATGGAAATTTAATTCCTTCTGGACAAAGACTGGCAGATTTAAACTTTCCAAGATTTATTCCCCTCAGATCCCACCTCAGTGTACATTTACTCAACCCTTCTTACTAAATATACTAAATATACTTTATTTGCAGTCAACACCCTGTAAAATGATGACACAGTTATTCCTTGGTGATTCTGATTCACTGTTTCCATGAGAAGGTTTAAGTCTCTTGTGCTCAGGCCAGTATGTGATGTTTATCTAATTCAGCCCTTTCGGCCGCTTCATCTCTGTGATTTGGCAGGTTTAAGCTTTGGAGAGGAGACGGTAATTTATATGACGTTATGCCCGACATATTAACACCGTCATGCTGCACACCCACACAGCCACTGGGATCTAGAATGAGACTCTCCCTCACTTACTTGTCATAAAAATCCCCATCTCTCTAGCTCTTTGACTCTTTTCTGTCCATTTCCTGTGTGGAGGATGCAAAGATCCCCTCTGTGTATATGTGTGGAGGACAAGGGGGGAAACCAAATATTTAAGGGGGTGTTGTGGTTGAGGACTATGTCCCACTGAGACAGGCCATATGCTGGACTTTCTTTTGGACCGGCCTGTTACAGTCTGCTCTAATCTGCAGGACTGTCCAAACTCACCAGAACATCCTGTCAGTGTGTCCTCCTCCACCTTCTGTTTCTCTTCTCTTCCCACTCTCTGTTTTACCCACTGCAGTGACATATCGCTGAACTCATAAGTGTTTTTTCCACCATGTCATTAGTGTCCTTTATTACAGACATACAAAACATGAAAGGTTGCTGAAGTTTACATTGTTGTGATTCCTAAGCTTTGCTGACATTTGGAACAGGCAGCTTCTTGGCTCCCGTGTCGGAGGACCACCTATACAGGTCATCATGCTGTGTATTAGTCACAAAAATCTGGTTTGAGATCAGTTAAGCTGACTAAAGAGGCTTTCTTGTGGGTGTTTCCCACCTGTGCTGACTTATGGATTTATTAACCACCGCCTCATACGGTGTAGAGTCTGCAGTCATGAAAAAAAACATTTTCTTTGAATAGTTTGGAAGAAGTAACATATGGGTGGGTCCTTTCTGGTTGCGCTCTTTTTTTCATTGAGTTTTGGTGAAACGAGTTCATGTCACTGGTCCTACAGCTCCAAATATTCTTTACTTGACCGCCTGGACCCAGGACCCCATTGGGTCCTTGTAGTTTAAATTTCTAATAGTCACTTTTCTTGCTTGTATTCATTCTAATATTATGAGATTTTCCTAAACTCTACTTCTCATCACATTTTTTATTCAAAACGTTTATGTTAATGTCATCGTTCTGGTTAGTACCGAAGCTGATAAAAAGATTTAAGTTTCGAAAGTGGAAAGAATTTATTTTATTCTTAAAGTGCTTTTCTGCACTGACCCATTCGGGTCCTAAGTGAGAATTTTTCACAGGAACCTGTACATGTCTAAAATAATAATGCACTAAAATCATTGTTGTTATAATTTATGTACATATACAAGGCTGTAGTAATTGGCTGCCAAACATTTGACTGTACTTTTATTAATAACTTTATATTTTTGTGTTTTTATGTTAAAATAGCCGGTGCGATTATGATAAAAATGGCATATAAATTTTTATTTCTTTAATACATTCTGATCAGGGCTGAAGCTGATTAAAAGCTTTGAAAGAGGGAAAAAATATTTATATATGATTTTTGTAGCACATTTTCTGAAGGTTCAAGTTAACCAAACAGTCCTAAATGTGCGGTTTTCTCAGGGTTAATTTAGTAGAAAATTGATTGGTTTGTTTTTAGGTTGTTTGAGTCAATATCATCAACAGGTATCTTTGAGATTTCCTAATTTCTCCCCAAAAAGTTGAGATTTTCCATTGAACTTCATATTTATTGTTTTAAGCTAATGTTAAGACGAACATGCTTTAAATGGTTTACTGACAAGTCTGCTAATGAGTCATTCATTCGAATCATGCAGGGAGACATCTAAGCCCTGCAGGATAGTGCTCCTTGAGGACGAGGTTGTTTTTTTTTTTTTAAATATTAATTGATATTTCCCAATGACAGAATGGACGCTTTAAGCTTGACAGCATCCAACTACATACATAAAGTGATGAAAAATATGAAATATAAGTGTAAATACTTTGCAACTATTCATTCTTTCATCCTCCATTAAAGAATAGAAAGACAAAATACCAGTAGTAATGTTATTGAAAACATCAGAGGGTTTCTTAAAGGGCCGGTTATCGTATAATGACAGGGTGGACAGTGATTTAAAAGACACATACAAAATATTTATTAGGAGTATGAAAATAGAACATATGATCAAAAATGGTTTGTTTTATTCAATAAGCGGTTGTGAAAAGCAAAACTATGTAAAATGTTTGATTTAGTACAACTTTTTACACCCACTCTAGTTAAACAGTGTGTGCCGAAATCATGTATATCCAATAAGAAACAACTGTATAAAAGGTTGGATCATTGTGTGTAAACCTTTGACTATTTATAATAAGACCCCAGAGTTTTTATTCTTATGCTACATTTTCTGATGAGGACACCAAAAGGCACTTTGTGGTGATTTTGCCTCATTTGTTTTAATGAAAACATATTAAGATAGCAGGACTAATGGACTCAAGCATTTAGAGAACTATGGCAAAATGTGAAATTATAGGATCTTTACAAATCCTGTGCAACCCTGTAAACACTAAATCTTGCCCCAAAAACATTCTGTGATGAGGAAAGTTTCATCAGCATTCCTTAAAAACTCATTTTATAGGACGAACAATGCCCTTAGTGTACACTTTATGAGAAACCGCCAATGAATGACAGAGTGAGTCACAGTTAAGTAACCAGCTTGATTAACGATAAAAATCTTGGCTAAAACTTCATCACCTTTACTTTCTATTTCAATGTTACATCCATTTTAATGACTTATAAAGCGTTAACAGATCATATCTGCGGTGAGGTAAAGTAGTCACAGTTTGTCCAATCAGTATGGATAAATGGCTGAATGCCATTTTCAGTTGCAATCTACCATCAGATCAATCTTGAACTGCCTCAAAAACAGTTTGTTGAGCCAGAAGACATTTATCTCTTAGTGGCTCGTTTCCTTTCAGCTGTAGTTTTAAAGACTTGTCAGACTTTCAAACGTCATTTCTGTCTCTGTGGTTTTTGTCCTTCTGTCAAGTCGTGCATCACACAGCATTGTCTCACTGCAGCTAAGAGCCACTTAATGACAGAGAGCTTATCTGGTGTTTACTTTGAGGACTGTTTCGGTTACGTTCCTGTCCAACGCCGTCTTCTTACCCTCTTCATTGTTTGAACCAGCTGGGTTTTTAATGGTCATAAGGGATCACTTTATGTAATAAATTTAGGGGCCACATCCCCTTCTCCAGTATGTTTTTCCACTATGTTGGAATAAATGTTTCCTATATTTGCAGTTGATAGCTTTAAAGATAAACAGACTAGCTACAACTTGCTCATAGATTTCTTTCAAGTGAATCTGAAATCACGATGAAGGAAACTTTCCAGCAGTTTATTTTTGTTTTTGTGTTGAAAGCAGGCTTTGCTGGAAAGCTCTGAACCCTGATATATATCTTTATTTATTACTTTTATGAAAATCCTTTTGTTTATTGTATCACTTTTGATGCAGCTGCCCAAGCGCAACCTGTTCCCATGAAGTTAAACAGCAGATGAAAACAGTTGATAAGGAGAGACAAGAAAAGCTGGAAAAGATGAGATCACGTTCGTTCACTTGGTGAGGTGGTTATGTGGTGCTCAGCCATGAAAGACAGACCTTGAATGTTGTTGTTCAGCAAGCTGTTTGGATGTAAGCGAGGCTGAGAATAAGCATGCGCATTAAGATTTATATTTGCTTTCAGCTGCATTGTTCTTAAAAAAATAAAAATATAATATAATTTTATAGATTTGGGAAATGGTTTTGCAGTTTTAGCTATGCTCATTAACACAAAAAAGGACGTGGTATCCTAATGGAAGACTGACAGTTTGTTGCTTTGGTTTCACTCTGAAATATCTTCACATCTACTTTATAGCTAACCTAAATGATATAACTAACTATAGAAGTAGCCTAACTTCATGTGGATGGTTTTAATCAAGATTTTGTACCTTCATTCCCAGACAACATGAACAATAATATATCCCTTCTAGCACCACCGTGAGGTTAGCATGAGTGATTTTAATGTAAATATTGTTAAATATCTACAAAATTATGACTTCCCTCTCAACTACAGCTAAACTTAGTCCTGTTACTTGTCTCAAATAGCAGATTGCTGCTACTCAATGCACAGCAATGTTGAATCCCAGTCACTAAAACGCCCGGACACTGTGTAAAATGTAAATAAAGACAGAATACAATGATTTGCAAATCTCATAAACTCATATTTTATTCCCAATCGAACATAAACAGCATTTCAGACGTTGAAACTGAGACATTTTACCAAAATATTTGAGAAAAGGAGCAACAACATTTTGACTCAGATTCCTCGTGATTCTCTGTATATAGATTGTGGGATCTTTAAAGTCTTTGCAGTTTCACATTATAAAATGTTTTTCTGAAATTGTTCCACAATTTTTAGACAAATTGTGTCAGAGATTGTTGAACATCTGCCCATCTTTAAATATGAGAGGCTCTACCTCTCTGAAATGCTCCCTGTCCACCCAGTTATGTTACAGATCTGTTGCAAATGAACCCAATTAGTTGTTAAATGTTGCTTCAGTTGTTTTTGATCTGTGCCATTTACTTTTCTAGCCTTTTGTTTGCCCCTGTTGAAACTTTTTAGAGATGTGTTGCTGCCACCAAATTTAAAACGAGCTAATATTTTTTATGAAATGGTAAAATTTTTCCCATTTTAACATTTGATATGTTGCTTTTGTTCCATTGGGAATAAAATATGTGTTGATAAGATTTATAAACTGCACTCCATTTTAATTTATATTTCACTAAGCAGCCCAACCGTATGTGAAATTGGAGTTGTATAATATATTCTCCTTTTCTTAATCTGAGACTTGTCTTTAAAACCAAACATGTAAAGCTTAGATTTAAACCCACTGCTGTTTGCGCTGTGAATCATCAGCTGCTGTGGGTGTAACACATGAGCCGATGCATCCACGTGCCCGAGTGTGTCGACATTATTTCGAAGCTTGAAGTACTTCAATAAATATTGAGAAGTAAGTTTACAGGCATCTCAGAAGTTAACAAATACATTCTTTATCCTTGGATTCAGAAATGGCTTCACTGGGGAGCGTCTCTGTTTTCAGCTCTCCTAACGAGCTGTTGTTGAGGGCCAGCCCTGTCTTTTTTTTTCCCCCTCTTCTTTTTTTAGGGAAGAAGTGACAGAGGTCACCTCAGGTTTCCTGATTGTGACGTCAGTGAGGGACCACCTAGAGAGAGTGAAATCATAGCTGTGCAGAGAAGAGAGAGAGACAAAGAGAGACAGAGAGAGGGATAGTTGGATGGGATCATTGGAAAGCTATGGCCTGTTTTTGTCCAGCTCAAAACAACCCAGCAGCGACCACACCCTTTGAGGAATTTCTGCTGCAAAAATATTACATGTTAAGTTTTTAAAGGAGGAGTAACTATAACAAATTTAATTTTTTTCCAGTATGATAAACCTCCATATTTTAAAATAAGCTGTGTATAGGACAGTATTTGAGTTAGAATTTGCTTTCTCTCTAAATATAATTGGATTTGTTGAATAATGTATTATTAACTATTAAGAAGATCAAAGATTACACAAGGAGAAGACATGATTAGTGTTAATGGATGTTATATTTAACATTAAAGTACATTAGCGTTTGGGTTTAGTCAGTTAAAATGACAATAAGTTGATAGTCAAGTTCTACTAAAGGAGCTAGTGCTGCGTATGATCAAAGAAGGAAAAACCATACAAAGCCTTTCCTCGGCTCTGATGCCCAGTTTGTACTTGAGTAAATTGTACACAGAAGTGTGTATTTCCAATTTTGTGTGTTTGTGTGTGTGCATTCCTGGTCAGATGGCTCTACACACAGTGTATTTTGGCTCAGACTGCTCCCAGATTCAAGGAAATACTTGACTATTCAATGTGAAAATGCTTTGACTGAACACCACTGGGCTTTGTATGTCTTTTATTTTCATCATTTCGTAAAAATGCACCATTAAGTGTAGTTACACACAATGTTCTCTTGACTATGTTTGTGTATGTAAGTCTAACACAGGCTAGCTTCAACTTGTCCCGGCAAAATCAAACACTGATTGGCCCATAAAAATTGATGAATGGCTTACGGGGTCAGGAGGCAGATGTATAACAGGCTCGTGGGAATCTTCCTTCCCATCACTATCAAACAGAAGGAAATCCTTCAGACAGACAGCTGATAAAACCTGCACTTCTGGCAGCTTTCTCGATCTTAATGACAAGAAAAGGGTCAAGACAAATGATGATAAATGCCAAATAACACCCGCTTAAAAAAAAAAAAAAGAAAAAAAGTAAACATAGTAAATCACCAATATAGTGATATTTATTAACTAACTAGTCAGAAACTGTCACCTGGCTGTTTCATTAAATTGTTCCCTGGAGCCACAATATATCAAGTAATCCAATTTTTCATTCTCCTCTTCTTTTTATCTGACTTCAACCTGTCAGCAGACATAATTCACCTATATTTCTCAGGTTTTACTGTTTGTCATGAAGACAATAAAATGGACATATCTCCCTCTAACCTAGTCTGTTGTGTGCATCAGACAGGCAGGTCAGAGGCATGTGGAAGGGGCAGTGAGAGGCTGTATTCACAAGGAAGGGCAGCAGCATGCCTGGACAGGAACAACTGGAGTTCACTGGGGTCACGTTAATGTGTTTTACCTCCTCTACCTGGTTTTTCCTCGCATTTCTTGCTACTAAAATATTTATCTTTATACAGTGGTGCTTGATGGTTTTAGAATTGTCTTTTTGTGCATTTTCATTTTAAATATTTCTGCATAAATATGACTTTTATCATTATGTGTATTATATAGCTTCTCTTAGAGACAGAGTTATGTGAGCATCAACTTAGAAGAGTTATGGTGATGAGTAGCTTTAACTCTTGAGATGTTGGTGGGTTTTCTCACATGAACTGCTAATTTTAGGTCCTTCCATAACTTTTCTGTTTGTTTACTTTGGGGGTTTTGAGACAGTCTTTCCAGCACATGAACTTGATTCTTTTTTAAACCTTCTGCTTTAAACTTTGAGGGCATTTTCTTGCTGAACAATCCCTCTTATTAAATGAAACTAAAGATGCTGCAAAGGCAGGATAACAAAGTACTTAAACCAAACTTAGATAACAAAACTCTCAAAAGACAGAGAAAGTACAGTTGGGGAGACATACAAACAAAACAAGAGAGAATAGATGAGGATCTGGGGATAAACAAAATAACCAAGAAGTATTTGTACAGAGAGAGCTAATTATTAAGAAGGAGCAGGTGTGATAATTAGGAAACTAAATAAAACAAATATAACAGAGGAGCAGGAAGGAAATAAATCAAATACACAAGAAAATAACTAGCATATGAATTAAACCAAGGAACAAGGAATGACAACAAACAAGGATAACAAACCAATATAACCAAAATGAACAAAACAAGATGCAGAAATCTAACAAAAACTCAACCAAAACCCAAAGACCATGGCAGTTCTATCTGCTCTTCATTGCTAAAAGGTAGAAAAAGAGGTCCAAACCATGATACTACCACCACCATTTTGGATGGCATGAAGTGTTTTCCTTTTAAGACCACTTACATTCCTGTTGGTGAGGATTGTCTCTTTTTCTTTACTGCCCTCACATGTATATCAAGACATACAAAAAAATCCTAAGGAAAGTTCAGTTCATCCTTATTTCTCAACCAGACCCCACTAACCTTTGTTTGAGTCATGTACTGTTGGCTAGCTAAACAAAGCTGCCTCTGTTTCGCAGAGGAATCCCCTCTGCCTGCTGCACAATTGAAAATCAATCTAGAATGCTTTCCTTTTCTTTAAAACTATTATTACATGCCACATTTCTCTTGCTACCCGCATTTATTTTCCCCTTTTACCTCCCGTCCCACCCCTCCCATCCTCTCTGCTAGTTGATGTTATAAATAGCACACTGGAACGTAGTTAATAAATTCTTTTTCTCTTTATTTGCTTTTGGCTGGCTCTTACAAATGTATTTCTAGAGGGCAAAGTTGTATGCACATTAGATTAGTGCAATAAGGATGCATGTTGCAGTTTTACTGATGCAGTCTCAGTGTTGTTTGGTTTGGTTTGAGAAACGGACAGAGGGAAGCACTGGCTGCAGAAAGAATGCGTCTGTCGCAGGACAAAAGCAGGTCGGGAATGATAATGCTGGTGTGAGAGAGCCGGGCTTATCCCGTCCGGCAGTATGGATTTCCTGCCTGCGGTCTCCTTTCAGTCACATCAAACACACAGACACTTACACATGGGTCACTCACTGAAAGTTCATATTCTTCTCATTACTCTGATAGTGACACCCGATCATGTCTGTTTACGATACTGGACTGTTTCAGTGTCTCAAATGTTGTTGCGTGAGGTGTTTAGAAGTTTTTCTTTTTTAACCTCTTTTATAATCCTATATGTGCAGATATTAAGTATAAAGTTTAACCTGTTCACCTTCTCATTGCTGTATTTTTATTGTTTGTTTTTTTTCTATCAAATCTACTCACTAAACAGCTGACACATTTAAAGAGATTCATTTTCAAAGGGAAAGTATTGGAATATATTTATGTGGTGTTCCCCTTTAATAAGCAGTTTATTTCATGTTATGCTTTTACTGCATTCTTGCTTCTCTGAAACTGTTTCCGTCTGCAAAAAAAAAAAAAAAAAAAAAAAAAAAAATACGAATTCTGACTTTAAGATAACGTTTCTGACTTCTACTTTTAGATAATCATATCTCAGTCCATTTTTCATCTTCATAACAAAACACAGAACATGCTGGTCCACTCAATGTTAAAAGCTAAAACCTCTTTAGTGAGTCTTAAAAGTAAAGTATCTTTTATATCAATAAAGCGACTCTTGAAGGCAGCTCTATCTGACTCCACAGAGTAAACAAGCAGCTCATTTATTTTCATAAAACTGCAGAAACAAAAAGTGGTGGTATTTTGTAGGTACATCAGCTTTCTGCTTGATATTAGATGGGCAGGTGGCGGAGCATGCATTCAGCCACACAACTTAATTTGTCCTGGTCCAATTGCTTTCTGCTTCTTTCTACCAGCCAATGTTTGTTATCAAGTAAAGGAGCAAATACTATCTACATATATTTAACAATTCTGCATTTATGAGAATTTAAATAAATTTCTAATCATTTAGGACAACTATCTAAAAAATATCCTCATATAAAGTCCCAAATTCAACAGTTTTCAAAAGCAAGATGCAAAATAATTGGTGTGCAAATTTCAAAATAGCCTTTTTACACTCCTTAACTTCCTTAATATCATCCATCCATCCATCCATCTATCCATCCATCCATTTTCTATCGCTTATATCTGGGGTCAAGTCACGGGCGCAGCTGCCTAAGAAGGGCCACATTTGCAAGTTCATCTGGGGGGTCCCAATGTGTTCCCAGGCCAACTGATAGATGTTGTCCCTCCAGCATGTCCTGGGTCTTCCCCGGGGTCTTCTCCTGGTGGGACATGCCTGGAATACCTCACCATATTCCCGACCTGGAGAGAACACTGCACCCTTTTCCGGCTGAGGACCTTGGTCTCAGATTTGGAGGTGCTGATTCTCATTCCAGCTGCTTCACACTCGACTGCGAATCACTCCAGAAAGAAATGAAAATCATGGCATGATGAAGCCAACAGAGGCACATCATCTGCAAAAAGCAGAGACCCAGTCCCGAAGCCAGTAAACCGGATCCCCTAAGTACCTCGGCTGTTCAATTCTGTCCATAAATGTTATGAAGAGAATCTGTGACGAAGGGCTGCCTTGGCGGAGTCCAGCCGTCACTGGAAACAAACCCAACTTACTGCTGGCAATGTGGACCAAGCTCTGGCACTGGTCGTACAGGGACAGCTCGTCCAGCCCTCCATACTCCTGGAGCACCCCCCACAGGAGTCCCCGGGGGACACAATTGAACGCTTTCGCCAAGTCCACAAAGCACATGTAAACTGGTTAGCCAAACTCCCAAGCCCCCTCCAAATATGGTGTAAAGCTGGTCCACTGTTCCATGACTGGGACAAAAACCACACACTGCTCCTCCCCAATCCGAGGTTTGACTATCGAACGGGCCCTCCTCTCCAGGACCCCTGAGTAGACCTTGCCAGCGAAGCTGAGGAGTGTGATCCCTCTGTAGTTGGAACACACCCTCCGGTCCCCCTTTCTCAATAGTTTGATTATAAACTGTAAATTTGGCTTATTAAATATTAAGCTGTAATATGTGGAAGTTTGGAAAAATTCTGTCAAATAGGTTTGACTTTCAATCAAGAGAACAAAAGGGATGGAAATAAAAAAAAAATCGATTGTGAAAGTAAAAGAAAAGATCTAAAATTACAATAATCTAGATGTCCATGTCTTCTAACTGTCAGTGTAACTAATATTATCTAAAATGTACATTTGACAATTTATACATACAGTTGTTACTGCATTTAATGCAGTAACAATAACAGTTGAAGGGAAGGAATATGTCTACAAGTACCTAAAAATAAAATTTCAAACCATAGTTCATGTATAATAAATATGCTTACACATATAAGTCTTCATCAGTAGGAGGAAGACGTGTTAAACGGCATAAATAGCAACTGTAGCAACAACAATTGTTAGAAAATGGGACATTAAAAAGGGTAATGCCGTGCTACATTCTTAGTTGGCTCTTAGTGATGTGGTTAATGATTTTATACCTTATACAGCACACACGTTCTCCACAGCTCCCTTGCATGGCTGTTTTCTCTTGCATTACCATGGAAACCATAAACATTTCAGTCTGTTAGGCACAAGTGAACTAAACTATGACTCATCTGAACCCTTCCCAGCACACTAATATACACATACAGTATGGACCCCTCCACCTATCTATCTATCTCTTCTACAAACATAAATACAAAACAAAACCTCCTCACATACCGACATCATTTATCTTCTCACATTAATAACCATCCTACAGATCTGATCTTTGGGTGAAGCTAATTAACTTTTAATTACTTTAAACGGGAGCAGAAGAGAATCTGTCACTCGATCTAAAAGGAACATAATGAACAGTGTGTTGTACAAATTCACTCCACATGTGTTTATTCTCTCTCGACTGAAGATGATCCTCAAGATTTTCCATTGTTTGCTCACAAGATACAACAAGAAGCGACTGAGTATGATCAGCTTGAGAGATGACACTGCAATATGTAGCATATGAGAACCAGATGGTGTATGACTTTCTTTTCAGAGGCCGAGTGACAGTGATGTCCTCTGGTTGTGGGCCAGAATTAGCCCAGGAATCCTAACGGGCAGGTAATTTGGCTCAGCTCAGGCACTGAGTGGAGACAGTGACCCACAGTGACTGGCTGTAGCTGCAGCACACATACTGTTTGATTGTTTGCTGTTGGTGTTACTACATCGACTACAACATATCTACTATAATATTTACCTAGCTGGTGTGAAATAGAGGTTGCTAAATGCTAATTGGGTGTATTATCTGGTTTGTCCCTCCTCTTTTCCCCTCTCTTTTCCCCAGTGGGTCTCAGAAAACCCATTCCATATGCAAACTCATATGTGTCTTCCTCATACACACCCATCGAGACACAGTCATGTTGGCTTGTCTTGCCAACAAATGTGCAATTTTCAGCTACAAGATAAGCACAACTGAGCATGACTTAAAGGTAACTGGCCTCTTGTGACTTGCCTTACCTGTCTACCTTATTATGTGTTACATTTAACAAGGAGTGTCAGGTTTCTGCCTGGCTGCTCTGTGTCAGGGGAGAGCTACCCCGTTCTACCTCCAATGAATAAAAATCTGAATTTTCCAACAAAGCTTAAATCTGATTCACTTTCCCTGTAAAAAAAAAAAAAAAAAAAGGTCTTTGTGAAAACTACAGGAATTCTTTAGAAGTCTTTAATTTTTTTCTGATTTTAAACTGATCTAGGATGTGTAATTTTCTTTCTTAGATACCATGACAGATTGCGACCAGGGGTTCCCCTCCTGAGAGACTCAGTACACCTGATCCCTGCAGAAAGAAGACTGCAATACAACTCTAATACAAGAAACCACTAATGACCTGCAACAGACAATGATGCTAAAATACTGAACTCCAGCTGTTTGCAATGTGAAGAGAAGCAGTCAGCGCTGGAGCGGTGCGTCCTACTCCAAACAGCAATGTAAGAGGGCGGAGGAAAGGCTGGCTCTCATGCAGAGGGAGGGACTGTCCAGAGAGCATGGAGCTTCATTTACTCTGCTAAACACACACATACACACACACATATGCTCTGCAAAGCTGTTCCCAGGCTGGGAGAAAAAGAGGAGCAGAGGAGAGGAGAGGACAGCAAGCTCGTTGAGTAAGTTGTACACGTTCATGTCTTATTTGAATCTTTTTTGCTTCATTTGTGATGATATGTAGAGGAAGGTTTTGTGTGGAATCATTGGCACTTTATGTGTGTGTTTTTTAAGTAAAAGATGAGTTTTGTTGTTACCAGTTTAACTAAATTGAGCTTCTTTCTGTGCACTCTTCTGCTGATGTAAACCAAAGGCATGCATAGTCATACATGGACACTGCAGAGGTCCAGCTTTAACATACTCAGAATAATTCCTTTCTTTTCCCTTTATTTCTCGTCCAACTCTATTCTTTCTCTGGTTTTCATTTCAAGCCTATTTTTATGGTTTTCCCTCTGTGCCCTATTTCTCTCATCCTGCTGATCTCATTGTTATCCCAGGTGGTGACAGTCGGGGTTAAAAACAAGAAATACTAAGAGAGACCAAAGAGGGACACATTCATCAAATCCTGGAGAGCAGGGAGGTTTCAGATCCTGTGACTTATTCCAACGGAAAGCACACTGATCCGGGTGGAGGTACTGAGCCTTAGCTTCCAGGACCCATCTCAGGATGTCCCGGAGGAGGTCTACAGGTGACCTGGTACCCAGGGACATCACTGAGATCTTAGCCAAGGAGGCGAGGGCTCACCGCGGGCAGAGGAATCCAGGAAGCTCCCTGGGACAGGCATTTAACTGGTTAAGGAGGAGTCGTAGGAAGAAGAGCATTGTCAACGGAGTGAACCGTACTCTTGGTGGTGTGGCAGATGCCAAGCTGGGACTCCAGAACCATGATGCTGCGAAAGGTTAGCGGGTTGTCATGTTTTTAATTGTTTAACTGGTGCTTTGTCTCCTACATAACATCACTCTTGCCAGTTCAAATAAATTTAAATCTAAATTCTTTATTAAAAGCTGAAAATGAAACATTTTATAAATAGAAACGTCGTTACAGGATCCTCAGCACTTTGATGAAATTTCACAGAAAATAGAATTTCCAAATTCTTATTTTCTGTGTTGATATAGGAAAAACATTTTAAAACCTTAATCGGATTCAGTAATCTTCAATTAGTGACTTTACTGATACTCCACTGATCAACACATTTAAGATAGATCAAGTTATCTGTAATATAAGACATGTTTCTCATGGTAATGAGCCAGTAAGAAAGGTTCCCCGATTCAGTGCTCCACCTCATCTCTATATGAGCAAGTTATTGTCTTTCAGCTCATAGTTTAGTTTTGTTTTTATGTAACTCTTACTGGTTTTAATTGCTCTTTTTCAGTCTCAGTAGCCAGCTGTTTCAGCCAAACTCTCACTGTACACAACCTATCCATCCTCGCTTAAGAATGAGGCAAAAAGCCTGTTCAGATTTGGTGCTAACATGGGTGTTTCAATCACAAGTGTCCACCTCAGCAGGTCTATTGGTGTTTCTGTTAAATAAAAATGCATTTAGTCACATGCACTGTTTTTATTTAGACCTCAACATGTTAGGATTCTTATTACTTGATTAATGTAAAGCATTTTAAGATACTGTGACCATAATCAGTGGCAACAATAATCAAAACAAATTTTACACATTTGAGAAAATTCATCGCGATATAATCTGCTGGTTGATATTTCTCTTAAAATTATTTTTAATTAGCCAGCAGCTTCGCCTTTTAGTGATGCTGCTTTTTACAGAATACTTTTTAACCGTATAACATGTCAGTGGTAACTCCATTGCTTGTGTGCTGGCCCAGCAGGATGTACTCTGTTCAGACTGCTAAACAAGTTTAAATAATACAGGATCTGACTGGATCCTGAATCCACCATGACTGCGTTTACACCTGTATTTAGATCAGTTTCTGATTGGTTCGCCCAACAAATGTCAACAGACCCACACTTAGAAATTAGCTGGTGAATAGCGGAGCCAGATAACTCTCCTATGATGTGATGAGAGCTAAAGAGAGTTCAGATGTACTAATATGTACCTGCCAGTCACACGCACAACTAAAATTGTTGTTTTTGTGTATGTGTGTAAATTGTAATTGGGATGTTTTCCAAACCCTCTCTTCCTAGAAGACGTTCTGTCGCAGCTTATCATAGATGGCCCTTGTCAAGGTTAGGGTTAGCCAAAGATCAGGGCTTTCAAGCCTCATCTTGTTTGTTTGGTAATCTTGTTGTGGAATTTTGTCTTTTTTTATTGTTGTTATTGAGTATTCAGCAATGATATGTTTCTAAGGAATGTGCTTACTTCTGGATTAAGATTGAAAGTTAAGGAGGATTTATTCATTGTCGGGACATCAGTCTGTACATCTGTAACTTGGCAAAAGTGACTCACACAGATACATCAACACAGGGGTCTAATCCCCTTTTCTGTTTACTGATGCGTTTGCTTGGTCGGCAGCACAGAGATTACCCACAGTCCCCATTTCCTGTTTTTGTTCCACCTTTAAAGCCATCCCTTTCTCTTCTGTCACTGCATGTGTGTGTTACTGCAGTAACCCTTGGCAACTGATGTTCACCTCAGTCCCTTTTCTTTTTTGTTAAACTCCTTCCCCTAACAGCTACTGTCATCATCCATCATTATGTCTTACACACTCCATGGGTAACAGACATCGACTCCAGCTGAAACCAAAGATTAACTATTAGTGGTGCTAATAATTTCCCAGAAGAGGATGTGGCCAAAGGCCGATGTTAAAAGTTTGTGGGAACCATGTTTTCTTGGCATTTTGTGTCAGTGATTTTTTTTCCCATGCTAAAAACTAAAAAAGAGACACTGTGAGAGTACGAGCCAAGGCAGAAGTTAGACAGAACAAAGAAATGCTGGGATTTTGTGCTTTTTCCCAATATTATGTCATTGTTTTCCAGTTTTGCTTTGTTTGTTTTTTTTTCTAGTTTTTGCTCTTTTGCCTCCTTGTTGTGCACTCAGCAGCTTGGCTAACAAATCTAGACTTCGATGCCAATAACAAAAAACAAATGAAGAAAGGTGCATGTTCAGCACTGTGTTACACCAGCCTCTCTGTTCCTACATTTATTTACTGTTTGGGTACTTAATTAAGTAGTTTAAGTCTGGGTCCATTCTTGTTAATGCAAGATTTTAGCTGCTCAACAGTTTGTGGTCATCACTGTTTGATTCTCCTGCTGGTAACGTACCTTTTATTTTTTAATAGGAGACAGATCTGTCAAGCACACACACACTTTGCATCCTGGATGCTCTTTCGCACCTTTGCCACATCTGTCCATCCAAGCCAAGTCATGCCCTGAGAACTCAGCGCTGTTTCTGCACAGAGTTGATGCATGACTTCATCCTTGTGTAATACAGTTTCAGGTTGCATTTCTTTATGTAACACTAGACTGTAACAAGATGAAATAGATTTCCAAGGTACTCCTGCGTTTGTGTGGGCATATTGATCATGATGGCGTGATGGTTTCTTTAAAGATCACGCACAACTTGACCTTTACACACTGAGATTTTCCAAAAATCCTCGAATCTTTTGACATTGTTTTGCACAATGTATATTGCAATTTTTCATTTAGTAATATTAAACTGTGCAAAGATTATCCAATAGAGTTTGACTCGAAAAACAGTGAACATCTTTCCCTGATTGCAAAGACTAAAACTTTGGTTTATAGTATTTTTATGCCAAATCCTGACACCTTATCTTGTTATCAGTTAATCTGATAATTTTAAAATCTTCTAGCATGCTGGGAGTACTTGGCAATTGTACAAATAATCACTTTCTTGATCCACTGTTTGCTTTTTGAAGTAGGCAGGTTCTGTGGCAAACTTGTCAACTAGGGACATCTGACTTGAGTATTCTTTAGCTTTTTCAGTTTGACTTGAGGATGTGGAGGGTGCTGCTCTGAGCTCTAGCTCGACAGCATTTGCAGTAGCTAAATAATTGTTTGATCCAAGTAAAACTTTTTAAAAACCAAAGTATTTCCAAACAACAGATACGGCTCCTTCCTTCTGTGTGATTATGTTCAACATAAGCGTCTGCCTTAGCTTCACCTTCATGAACTTTCCCCGTCAATTTGCACCGCTCAACATCTCCAAAAACTCAGGTACTTTTCTGCATGCACTTTTAGTGGTGCAGCAATGAAAAAGGTCCCCCTGTTCGGCCATGTTCTGAACATTGTATAAATCAGTGTTTCTGTATAAGACAAATTCATATCATAACAATAATATAAAATAGTTTTCGGTATGAAGTGTCCAGCACTAGTAGGATCTTGTTTAATCTTGTTTTTGTTTACTCTTATTTAATCGTCTAACATCTATGGCCTATTTTAAAGTTTGTAGTGTCTTCCTTTGATCTAAAATACGTTATTCACATTTAGGAAAATCTTTAAAAATTCACATAGACGTCTCCAAAGTCTGCCAGGATAGTTTCTCTCTTCAAAATCCAATCAAAGCAAACTGAGGTAAAAATAAATCTCTAACAACCCCATAATGTTACTCTGGCAACTGTTTCTGTTAAAGTGCTGCACCTACAATCAGAGTGAAATTGCACAAATTTGACCTGCCCGCCAAATGTGCCAGGAAAAAGGCTTTGCTGTCCAAAAAGAACATTGGAGAAAAAACTACAATTTACCAATAAACATGTAGGTAAAGACGAGGTCTTTTGGAATATTGTGTTCTGGACTGATGAATTAAAGTTTCAGTTGTTTGGTCTCGGTAACATTTGATGTGATACTGTCTGTGAAGCACGGTGATGGTAAAGTTGTGTTTTAGGGTTGCTTCACTGCATCCGGGACAGGGAAGCACAGAAATGCTTATGGGTCAGAACATTCTCTACAAGTGCCAGTGCATCTATTGTGCAACATAACAACCCAGTCAAACTATTTTTTTAAAGAGATTTTTTCACACGGAGCTGTGCTGCTCAAGTGGTTTCTCCTTGCATGAGAGATTTGTGTACCAGTTGGATTATCTGATTACGCTCTCCAAAATCCAAATTAATGAGCAAAATAACACACCAAATCCCACACTATTTTAAAAGGAAGCAAAAAGGATTTAGGGCAGAAAGAGTCAGAAAAGTGAGGGGAATTAAAAAAAAAATTATTTTAACTGTTCTGATTAGAAATGTAAGATTTTTAGCATAAAAAATTATGGCCGGGTGATATGCCCTAAAAATAAAATCCCAGATTTTTTTCAAACCAAATCCAATTTCCGATTATAATCAATTATTTTTTCCTTGTCTTTCTTAAAAACATATTAAACTTGTTAAAAACAATATCAAACTAAAAGCTTTTGCGTGTAAAATGTGTTTCTGTTTTATTTATTTATATGACAACAAAAAAAGTAATGGACATTAGTGGCTAGACAGCTCATTTGGCAGATCACCTGTCTCCCACACGGGAGACCAGAGTTTGATTCCTCCATGAGATGAATATTAACACTAACCACTGTAAGTCACTTTGGATATAAGTGTCTGCTAAATGACTGTAATGTAACGTCATAACTTTTCCACCATATAAATGGCTTCATATCTAGCATAGAGATATGCAACACAACTGCCTCTATGATCTCTTTCCATTTGGAGCCTTATCATATGGAATCCACTGCAGAAATGAGGTCGACCACAGATCCAATACAGAACTAAAGAAGGTCGTCTCTTAACAAGAGTTAATTGGATGAAGTTGTCTTCTGCTTCTCAAAGCAGAAGACACTGTTAGTTATATGCACAGCTAAACTGCAGGCATGAGTGACGTCTCACTTCATCGGAAATCTGTTAGTGCTTTCAGACAAACACTGTTTTGGTGAGGAGGGAGTGCTGAGTCCGCAGCTAACTATGGAAGCCCAAGGAGAACTTTTGTGTTGCATATAAAGAAACAGAAATTGTCTGAAACAGAAAATTTGATTTATCGATTTTATCGATTAATCGCCCAGCGCTAGAAGGGATGCAGAGAATGCAGGATTATGTTTCATCGAGACGTGGCTGCAGGAACATATCCTGGGCTCTAATATTGCTATATGATGCTTTTTAAATGCTTTTTAAATTAATTAAATCAATTCAACTTGAAATGACATGGTTGAAAAGTTCTGCACATAGGACATTGAACTGTTTGCAGTAAGTTTTGTCCATATTATCGTTCAAGAATCAAGATCAAGAAGACTGGCTTGGTGCTGTGGATTGATCTGGAGCTGATTTCCAGAGAAGCTCCAGATCTTGATGCTCAGTTCTTCACACCCTTTACACAACACAGTGAGAAAACAACAGAGTGTGTTCAGTCAGAGGCTTCTTCAAGTAGCTGAACAATAACACCCATCACCCTTCAGAACAGTATGATTGACAATTAATTATCTCTAAAACAATAAAACAATCTACTACAACATTATAATTTCCCCTCAGGGCATTGATAAAGTACTTTTCATTTCATTTGATTTCATTGAGGTTAAGGCTGAATCGTATGAGTTGCTGAATGCATCACCCTGCATTTCAGCATCTCAACTCCAGTGTCGGTTTGGCTTCTCTTCATTAAAGCAGATTTAAATTGACATGGTTTTATCTTTAAAACCAAAAAATGCTTATAAAGTACCTATAACTAACCGATGACACTGCTGGTCTCGATGTTTCTAATAAAGCAGCTCTCTTATGCGTTAGATGCTATCACATGGAATTTCAGTCTAACAGTCTGGTTATGGGTGAGTTTCCACACAGGTGCACACATTATCAAGTTCATAGATCCCAGCATATATTAACTCTTTTGCATATATTAACTCCTTTAAGGCCCTTTTGATATTTTTTTAGTTTTTGTCACAAATGTTTTAAAAAAGCTAATATTCCTCATAATGTTATCTAAATACCCTACCACTCTGTTTGTGCTTTTATTTGGACGAACGTTATTCATCCAAATAAAAACCATAAGCTACCTTTTTTACATGGTTATATGCATCAGCAGCAGCTTTACCTCATTGCTTCTTTGTGGTAAAGCTGCTTTCAGTTCAGAATCTTCATGACACACGAGCAGCTCAGATGCTTCTTCTTTGTGATCCAGAGCTCTGACCGTCAACTGAATTTTAGAGATTCTTCTTCTATTATAAAAAAGAAGCACTCTTTGATGGTCTGAATTCCTCGGAGCGTTGCTTCAGCACAGTTTGTGTGTATGTGTGTGTGTTTCAAGGTCTGTTAGCGTGCATGTGAATGTGCGCTGCAGCCTGGATGCCAGATCGGGTCCTAGAGTTATGCGATGCAGGGAAGAGATTACAACGAATCACAAAGCCCCATTCAACATAAAGAGGGCTCTTAGGGAACACTCTCTCAATGCTTTTTTAATTAGAGCAACGTCTCAGAAAACACACACACAAACGCACACACCTTTCCCTTGCACAGGTTTCTGCAGTTATCACAGCACATCGCTGTTTTGGACTTGTTTTTCAGATTGCTTCACTCTGTCTGTTCAGTACTGCTGTGGGTGTGTTGCTCTTCGCTGCTCATTGCTGTGTAATCAGGGTGTGTTTATAGAGATGTGTGCAGTGCTGTGTGTGAGGGCGTGTGACCGAGTGCTAAACCGTGTCAGAGGGTATGTCTGTGTTTGTGTGTCAGCAGCATAGGCGCCAACATTCATTACATCACCTCCACTGAAACACAAACCACACATAGGCCCTGCGACCACCTGCTCTGTCCAGCTCGGCCCGTCTTCAGCTCCTGTTTGAGCCGTGAGGTCATTTTGTTCATGTCCATGTGTGTGGCCATTGTTTTCTTCTTGTCAGTATGCAAGTGCTCCTGACCGTGTCACAAATGAAGGCCTTGTAAATGTGCTCGTAATGGTTCCCATTCTTTGCTTGATTTTCTTCACATGCATGGGCCTGTGTGTGTGTGTGTGTGTGTGGCCGCCACATCACAAAACACAGTCGGGGTGTGTAGATTCGCAAACTGTGATGTAGATTACAGACCTGGCAGAGTAACGGAGGAGCAAACATCTCATTACATTGAGATCATTGTATATTGCCTCAGCTCTATTACAGGCCACAACTCAGAGCTGCTTTAATACAGTTTGACAGGATGAAGGCAGCGAGCAGAGGGCGAAGAGGAGTGTGCAGCAGAGAGGGAGGGGTGTGAAAGTTTAATGCAGCTTCACCCTGTTCTCTTGTGATTATCATTCAACACTCACATACACACACATCGACTCTGATGAGCAAGGAAATTTTACCCGGGTAAGCAGATACCTCCAGCCCTCATCCATCACCACAAACTTAAAGCTACGTCAGTGAGGTAAACGTCTCCCAGGCAACGGCACTGGGAGGAAGACATTGCCGTGGCAGCAGCAATGCGAGGCAACAGCAGGGTGCAACTGCAACGTTTTGTGGTGGGACATCAATCGTCTTTCAGTTTACTTTTAATGTGAGGACATAAAGTGTAGGAGAGTAACTTTAAGAGATGTAATGCAACAGTGTGGAGGCCACACATGCAGAGTAGAACAATGTTATATCACTTGTGTTATGTCATATTTACTATCACTAAAAGGCCAATAAATACAGCTTACTTTAGTAGTTTTTATGTAGTTTTACCAGAGAATTACATCTGTATACACATTGTAAAGAACTTGTTCCTATACATACATGCACATAGAAAGAAGCCACTACAATTCCTTGTCATCATCCTCCAGCTTTTTTCCATAAGCACTGTTTATGGAATTAAAGATAATGGGATGTTTCACTGAACATTGAGGGGTTTTGATGTGGCAGGAAAGCAGCTGGAAGACATCAGCGTGGGACTGAGGGAGTGGGATTCTGTATACATAGAGAAACACAACCAATTTACCCTCAGGACTGTGTGTGTGTGTGTGTGTGGTTCCTATTATGTAACGTGTTGCAATAGATACACCTGTTGAACCCTGTTTACTCAATCCAGCTGTGTGCTCTCGCTTTCTTTCTTTTCTGTCCTCTGTGTGGAGAAGAATAGACTACGCAGTGACGAAGCTACCCAGGAATTCAGTCAGACCTTAAGGTTTCTCTCGTATACAGTGTGACAGTGTTTACAGCATGAGTACAAGTGAAATGTGAAAAATCTCTTGTTAAATAGGGGCCAAAATAGAATTAACTCAAACTTTGATATTAGGGAATTCACCTTTGAGAAGCTGGTGAAGGTTGTGATTGACTGGAGCTATTAATATCTTAATTAATCAGATACAGACTAAATCTTCTGTTCTTCTGATACACCAGTGTAAGTATGTAGAAGTCTGCAGATAGGTTGATACTAATATAAAAGGGTTCATTTAGCAGAGTCATTGAATTGAGACTAGATGCTTTTCTCTCTCCACAGACAAACAAGTAGTTATTTTGCACTGGCATTTGCATCATGTGCAGACTGTTTATTATTTGTAAGAAGCCTCCACGACATTGTAATAATTAAATTTGTGTGCATTCAAGTGAAATTAGAAGTTCATCTTCCTGTTGCAACATGCAAAGATCAAATGGTTGCTCCTCCATCATTAGTAGGACAAGTAATAGTTTTCCTTTAGCTGCGGAAAATTAGCCAACTCAGTTTTGTTGTTGTTTTGAAAGTGTGATGACTGTTAACTGTTAATGCAGCTATTTTTATTTGTGTTTTAGTAACTGTTTGTCTTGGTTTAGGTGAGTAGTTTTTACTTTTATTGTATTTGTTTGTGTTTAGGTTTGGGGAAACTACAGGCTTTAGGCATCTCAAAGTGAACTGACCTTCATCCAAAGAGCTTAATTTAGCTCCTCAGAATGAAGTGAATAAAACGCTACATCTTTTCACTGAGTACAAATATATCCACAGCTCAATCAAACTAGCTTTAAATTGTAACCCTTTCAAGACATTTTACCGATCGAGCTTTCTTTGTGGGTGATCACCATTCATGTAATTGCATTAAAAAAAGGCATTGTAAAGATGTTAAATGAACAGGTATGTGGATGCCTGCAGATGGTCTGACAATAAAGTGGGATAACTTTTATGTACTACCTGTTATAGGTGAGAAGCTTATAGGGCATTCAGTTTTCTGGAATGGTGATTCATGAGATGACGAGGCAGAATTTGAACAGGGGTAGAGCTAGAGGGGTGACCAGGGTGGCACTGGCTGACATTAAAGTATGATACCTGTGCCAGGGTGACACTGGCAACCTCTGATTGGCAACCTCTGAATCTGAACACCCCAGCTGGCACCTCAGGTGATTGACAGGGCACTGGAGGAGGATGGAAACATCTTTTCAGACCTGCATGGATCCCCTGTGTCAATAAATAATTTTGAAGTAGTTTGTGAAGTAATTGACATTTGGCTACACATTTCCAGACGGGTTATTTAGTATGTAAGGCTATAAACCAAATGTTAGCATGAAGCTATGCAGCAATGCTAATCTAGTTATTTGCTAGCACAGGGGTGGCCAACGTCGGTCCTCAAGAGCCACAATCCTGCAGGTTTTCCATGCATCCCTGCAACAACACACCTGACTCAAATTAAATGGATCCAACAGCCTATAAGGATTTGCACAATGACTCATTAGTTTGAGTCAGGTGTGTCGGTGCAGCGATGCATGGAAAACCTGCAGGATTGTGGCTCTCGAGGACCGACATTGGCCACCCCTGTGCTAGTACTATATTAGTTTTAAGATAATGTGGGGAAACCATGTCTTGGTGCTGACAAAGCTAGAGCTATATGATCTAGTTTAATTAAAACAGGAGGCTAGCAAGACTGCTAATTGATAATAAAGATGCATTACTTAATTTTTGCCATGATTTTCCTCTGTGACTAGCCCCATAACAACAGCTAATTCAGCATCCATCTCTTAGCTCTTTTTTGTTTCCTCTCTTCCTCAGATAATGTCTTCTAACATTTCTTTGCTAAATCAGTAAATCAGTAATGTTGCACATTCAAAACAGCCAGTTTTTTGCATCTGCTTGCATGTGCAAAGCGAAACTCAGCTGCAACTTCACACAGTGTCCCAGATGAAAAAGTTGCATAGTTTAGTTTCTCATCCATAAGACGCTGCTGGACAGCTTTAGAAATGCACATAATAGATGTCACTATGCCATCAACCGAGTCTGGAATGCAGAGTTTTAAGGTCGAAAAGTTACGGCGTGGATCTTTCAAGCTCAAAAAATGTATAAATATATAGCTTGTAACAAGTCTTATGTTGTCTAGGAAGATAAAAAGAGAAAAATGATAAAAAGGTAGATATTTCTAATTTTCTGTAAAGAAGACTAAAACAATACAAGTAGAAACAGACCCCATTCGTAATGTCAGCAGCCCCAACATCTCCCAACGTGGTGCTAACCATGCAAGTCAGTGAGGTCAGACACAAGGATCCAGTCTACCACCACCAGAACTACTGCGGGGAGGACCCATTGATCCCCCTTACATTACATCGAATGTCACTTATTGCTCCCTAAAACAACCAAAAAGTCAAAAGTTTTTGTTTTTTTCTTTCTGTGGACCTTTTGCAAATATTTTCACTTGTGATCCAGACTATTACTTTAACCCTTTTAAGGTCCGACCCATGTAAAATGGTAAGAAAAGTCCAATTTTTTTAAATATGAGGTCTTTACTTGGTCCTTTTTTTTTTAGATATTTACCATTTATTACTTCTGATGTGTCAAAATTATTATAGTGTAATCTTATTCTTCCTGTTATTTATTAGCGGGATAGAAGATAAGTATCAGATTGTGTTCAACAGGATTTTGAGCAAAGTTTTTTACCATAAATTGATGCAAAATATCTCAAACTGTAAATATCAAATAAGTCACGTTGGGCTCTGTAGGGTTAAAGGTTTTATTTCTCATGTCTCTCTAATGTGATATCACAGCTGTGTATGTGAGTGTGTGTTAGAGAGAGGAACATAATTATTTCCTTTCTTGGATATGCCCCCTCCGATTAAGTCTTGTCCACTCTCTAACTACCCCATGTATTAAAGACTAGCTTTGCTACTGAGTGGGATTAGAGCAAAGAGAGTCTTGAAGGCTGTGAGTAACTGGGAGTTGATGCGTAGGCTTCATGTACTGCTTTTCACTCACAATTTCTGGCTGTCTGACTAATTATAAAAATTTTGTGAATGAGGGTAGTTTTATTTGGAATTTGATTATTAATATACAAGTACTTAATTGTTTTCACAACAACATGCTGAATGTTGAATGTGCACGAGTTATTTAATCTCCAGCCACACTATCTGGGTGTGTTAGTCTGGCTTTCAGAGCTTTGATTTCAGCTGAACTAACACAACTACATGCTTTTGAAAAGCCCGGTTTTGGTCCAACTAACAAAAGTTTATTTCTACTATTATGAAAACGTGCCGACTTATTTTACACTTCCTAAGCCAACACCAAATAATACAACGTAGAAAAGTGGTGCTTAACATTTCTGTTAGACCAGTCTGTTTTTGGAAAACCATAATTCACAATTATCAGTGGACATATAGTGGCATAAACTTATGCACAAATATAAATATAAATATAGAAAAATATAATGGATTTTTTAAAACTATTCACATTCATCCTCACAAACTGCACTGCAAACAGCATCTGCACCTGTACTGCTAGTTCCCCTTCCTGCCTGTAGATGGCGCAGTTTAGACTAGAGCTGCAGCTCCATGACCAAATCCTTTCCTCTTTCAAGTCTTCAGCTCTCCAAGACAATATAAATTGCAGGTCATGGTTGAGAATATTTTGCATCACTGATAACCCGAGGGACTTTTTTTAATGGTGATAGCTAAGCCTTGCCACCAGATGGGAGTACTGAGCTGATTTATTCAATATAAAGATTTAACTATAAAAACTCATACCAAGGTCATCGATTGTAGGACAATTTATACTGACTGTCAGTCTTTACATTTTTAAACCAATGTTCTTATTTCAGCCTCTAGTGCCATCCTTTTTAAATTATACACGCACACAAACACACAGACAAATAAAAGTATGGCTCGTGGCGGTCACCCTGACAACCACTTTCCTTGACAACTACCCCCTGACAACCACATTCCTCCACACCGCTGTCCTTTAATGTACGCCTGCACACACTTTTGCTCACCTGTCGAGATCCTAAAAATCTCCCATGACAGTGACAGTGACACAGACTTTGATCAGTCTCACATTTAAATGGATCTGGGGCATGTTTGACATCATGTTTTGCAGCTCATAGGTGAAGGCAGGATACCAAGCAGCCAACACACAGATATACTTGAAGTGCACTCTTCTAGCTCTATAACAGCTGAGATAGTGAACTGGGAGTACTCTACCAGCACAAATACACTGGGTGCGGTTCTGTTGGGGTTGCATTAGGAGGCAGTGTGTCTTTCTGAACACATTATTGCAGATCATTTTACACTGTGATTGGAATATTGAGCTACATCCTTTAGACATATCTTTCCTTTCTCTTTATCTCATGCAGATGCACTTTAGCACCCATTTGGTAAGCAATTATATTTCATAATTGGAAATTCCCAGTAAGTCCTCCTGCTTAAATCTATCCCTTCTCTGGACTGTAAATTCTTTACCCAGCAACCTTCTTCTTCACCACCCAACCCCCTCCAAAAAAGGGAAAAAAACAGTAAATCTGCTTTTTATTGAAGGCTTTTTTCATCCTCTAGCACTTCTCTGCACATCAGAAGAGTAGGGCAAGGAGGAGAGAGAGGAAACATGAACAGCATGGCCACTGTGATGAGTGTGTGGTTTCATTTACTTGCTCTTTATCATTATTCTCCCTCCCCTTTCTTCCATTTTGCTTCTCGGTTTCATATGATGTTAGCAGAACGCTCTATGCTGATGGTGTTTATATCATCTCTCTCCCTCCATAAGTCTCTCTATGACCTCGATCTGGATGACTATCGATCCACAAGCTCTAAGATTAGTATGACAGACATATAGTAATGCCAAAGGTCACAGCATCATCAGTGTGGGACTTACCCTGCCAAATCTTACTAGTATTCAGGGAAAAAAGATGACAGAAAAACCCAAATGTGTTGGGTCTTTTCCAGAACTCCCAATCATCTCTCTTTCTGTAACACACACATCTGGCTCTGCATCTCTGTTTCCTTCCAGCATAGCTGGAATATTCTCATCGCAACACCTGCTTTGATCTGTGCAACTGGTTAACTTGCACAGATTCTGCTGCCTCCAGTCCACATCTGAACCAGTGATTCCGTGGGCGCACCCATACGAGTGTTTTTGGAAGATGAAAGAGCGGCGCCTGTCATGATCAGTTAAATAATTAAACATGGCACCGATGCCTTGAGTTGGCAGTCTTTTTTTTTGTGTTCTGGCATTTATCCCTTATTTTCCTTCCTCATTCTTAAGCTCGACCAAGACACACTCTCTCTTCTTCCTATTTTTTCTCCATCATCAGGTTGTGTTGACAGGATCTTTCAGCTGTACTTTTAATGGTTTATAATAAAGACAAGTCATTACTGCTCCCTATAGGAGAACGTTAGAGGAGGTGCCACTCAGCATAAGAAAATGCTGATTTATTTTATCTATATGACGGAGCTAAGTGTGTGTTTGTGTGTGAGAAAGCTCAGCTGTATGAGTGCTCGGTTTGGGAGCACAGTGATCACAGAGGCAGGGAGTGGGAGGGGCACATTGCACACACACAATCACATACATACATTCATACACACTTGAGCTTGTCAGTGTTGGATGTTGCCGATCCTTCAGGAGCTGGATGTTCCCGATCGTCAGTGTGTGTGCTGCATATTTTCTTTTTCTTCTTCTTTTTCTCTGGATCTGTATTTATGATGTAAGCTGGACTCGTCGACCCTATAAGAATGGTGTCAGTGTGTCTTTAGCACAGATACTCAATAGCGTGGCATCTGTCAGAGAGGCTGAATCAGCAGGAATGATTTGACCACTGGGATTCAGGAGCCAAAGAAAAGGAGCACAGATGTAATGTCACAAGAAGATAAGATTGTAGACCCACTTTAGAGGGCTTCTGGAACGCCCTAAAATGGGAAACAGCATCCACAAGAAGAAGAAGGTGCAAGCAGAAAAAAACTTGTCTTCCTGTTTGCCTCGGAGCCCGAGCCTGAACCGGGAGAAACCTTCCAACTTCTGGCTGTTGGGACACCCAGACAAGCTGAGAACAGGTAAGATGAAATCAGGATGTCAGGATGCTTTGTTGCAGGTTTTTACTCATTTACAATCTTGTGTTTTGAATCACTTGTTTCTTCAGAAAAGAGTTTTCATTTTGTTTAGTAAAACTGGACCTTAAACATGAGGAGTTTGAGAGAAGAGTTGAAGCTGTGTATGCCAGCATGTGTGTGGTCATGCGAATTATCTCCTACAGTAAGCGCTTTCAGGTGCAGAGTGACAATATTCCCATGCTGACTTTATCTTAGTCAGCTTCAAGGCATCCTGCTTATTGCACAAGTGTGCAGAAGAGGGTTGGATGTGTAGGCAGAAGTCTTGTTTTTGTTCTGGTGGTTTGTTTTTCCTGCTGACTGATGACCAGCAGGGCATTTTTGATTTTAAACAGACTCTGAATCTAACATTTTTGTAGAGCCTTCCCTCCTCATCCCCGTTCCTGTTAATGCCACCATGTGGTCGAGAGTTAAGTGGGTGTGATCTTATCACAGGGAGTGGGAGTTATTTTCGGACCGTGTGTGTTTATGTACCTGTGAGGGGAAAACAGAGCTTGTCCCTCGCTGATCATCAGCTATGTTAACTGTCCCTGAAGCAACAAAAAAACACCTGACAAACTGGTTCAACCCAAATTCCCACTGTCAGACAGATCGTCAGATAAATCTCTGTTCCTGATAAATGTTTTTCTCTCCACTTCTGCTGACGTCACCTTTTCTGAGTAGCTTTCTGTTTCTTGTTTGTCTTCAACAAAGACAGATTGAAACCTTTTATACTGCATTATAATTTTATGACTGTGACTGTAAGATCCGTTATTTTATTTTTTACCACATCACTCTTTAGCTCCTTTAGGTTTAGAGTTGAGGGCTCTCTGGATCCAGGATTGTGATGCTCTCCACGAAGGCACAGCTAGCAGCCAAGTGGTTTTATTTAAACTTAGACCAGTTTGCATACTTATTATCTATCCATAAACCTGTAGGTAAAAATATCACATCCAAAAAAAAAAAAAGCTGAGTCTTAGATCTCTAATCAAACATTAGAATTATAATAAACCTTATTTTGTTTGCTTTATTCACTTCAACTGTAGTCATGTTTTTGCAACAGTTTCCCGAATTTTGTGGTTTCTGGTTAAACTTCTCCTCATTGTTCAGTTGACACTGCGGCTTCGTAGCATCTCGCCATCATGGCTGACCACATTGTGTTTCCCTGTGCACCAGCCATCACTGAAACAGGAACTTCTCCTTTTAAAACGTTATTATTCTAGCATTCATGTGTTTATGTGAACAAGAAAGGCAATGGCTTGTTTTCTCTCAGGGGAGGTCGACGTCTGAGTGGGTGTGTGTGATTGTTACGTCCTGCTGTCCCGTATTCAACACCTCATTCATGGAAAGTTTATTCAGAAACTTTGGGGTGTGAATGCATTCCGACATTCCAGCTGATTTTACTTACGCATGGACACCCATCCAGCCCACACAGGTTTTTCTGAAGAGTGTGGCCCAAAATGAAGCTCGGTTCTTGCCTTTGGGGTGACAGCCAACTGCTTGTTTTTAAAGAGCCAAAATAAACCCAGACTGAGCAACAGGAAAGCTCTGCTTTTTCTGAAAATTGTTGACTTTATTTATATGCCAGTGAACCTTTCGTGAGTGAATTGAAGCTGTGGTGAAAGCCTGAGAGATCGTTTAACTCTTCACTGATGGATGTTTTTTTAAATTAAAATAGGGAAAGTGCACATTCATTTCACTTTTGTATAAATGTGTCAGATTTTAGCCATTGGCTAGTTTCCATCTGTTATCCCTGGGCAGGTTGATGTCTTTTAAAATAATAGTCTCAAAAATACAACATAAAATAATATAATGTACATTTGATCCCTGTTATTGCACATTCACCATTATAAAATGCATGACGCCAGTGAAAAAAATAAGCTAAAACTCTGAAGTGCAAATGATATTCTACTACTCATACAGTTACAGATTACACATGATTACACATCTGACTGGACCTAAGAAAAGTTTTCAGGTTTCTGGTAAATACAGACAGTCTGGAACTTTCTCTGACAGGTGGTACTATTCCATAACAAGCTGCCCCTGAAAAACAGCATACTTTTGCTGAAGGCGTTTCTTCTGAATGTCCCCATACAATCACTTCTGGTCGCTTCTCTTGTACGAGTTGTGTATCTGCCAGTAGTTCCTTCTTTAATGTTTTGACTCAATGGTGGTGGCGAGCTAAAAGTCTACTGCAAACTCCCTGGGGTGTGAATGTTTTTGATCTTCCATGGGAGTGGGGTAAGTTTCCTGTCATGTGTTAGGTTTAAAATTTGAATTTTATGGCCAAATAATTAAAATATAAGGGGTTTAATCTAACTTTCTCACCCCAAACAGAACATTAATAAGAACATAGGATTTATCTGGTGATTTAAACACCATGACAGCAGCTATAGTGGAAGGGAATAACTCTCCATGAATGTACTTTAACTTATCCACAGGTTGTCAGTGATACAAAAGGAGTCAGAATCACACACAGACTGACTATTTTGAACCCATTTGAAGTTGTTGTTGTTTTTTTTTAATAAATGATATGATGCAGCTGCAGGGTCTGCAGATGGTTCATATTACTTTCTCATAACTGTCCAGTCTGCAGGGAGAACCTCAGCTGGCTCTCATCACAGGGTAGTCTATCTGAGTTTGTCTTTGCTGAGATAAGACGTCAAACAAACGTCTAATAACTCAGCATCACTGAAAACCCGAAGTATCTGTGCATATCCTTGAAATCCTATCCCTCCTCCGACTTTTTGCTCCCTCTACACTCCTCTCTGATTTCTCTGCTTTATGCAGCTATCTTCTTGACCTTGCATCTCTGGCCTGTTAATTATCTTCCAGAATATGAAAGGAGGGATATTTGCATGTAGATACAATAAGATTTACACTGACTAACGGCTCACCTTTGACAGTCAGAAATTAAGAACAATAATACGGCTTTGTGGGGGAAAAAAAGGCTTACGAGGTGAGGGAAAGTGAAAATTAATGACATAAATCGGGAGGGAGGATATTGGAGCTGCTGGAGTCCAGAAAATATAATGGGGGGGGATGAGCGAAATGCGTTACATGTATAATTCTGGAACAAAGCTACTAGCAGATTTTACTGCCATTTTCATTACAACAGGCTTGTACGGGGTGTGATATTCCATTTTCTATTATCCTGCTGCGTAAGACTCGTCTAAGCCTTTTGCTTTCTGTAAGCGGGGCTAAGACGCTCACTTCGTGGTCCTCCTTTGAAGATCCCATTTACTGTGCCACTGTCAAAGTCATGGACTCCCTACAGGAAAGCTTAGGCAACACACAGTCAAATAAAAAGGAGATAACTTTTCATCTCTGCTATCTATCCCTCCTACGCCTCGTACTAATATGCTGTTCTGTTGATGTTTCTCTGTGCATCTCACTGCTCTCCTCTGCTTTACTTAGGTCTGTAGACCAGGTGCATCTCTGCTGCATATATAACCTCCTTCCCTGTTATCTTACTTCCATCTCTTCTCTCTTAGAAGCTGTATTCCCTGCCATGAGTGGCAAAAAGAAAGTTTTAGAGTTATTCTTAAACAATATACTGCCCTCTTTCTTCTCTACCTACAACTTTTTATCTCTGCCTCAGACTAAGTCTGAACGTCTCAGTCTAAATAGAGAATGAAGACCTTCGTCTCTCTTCTTCCCTTTCCTGTGATGTTAGTTTTTTCCTCAAGGTCATTACCACAAGTCCTTGCTCTACCAGTTACAGTAGTAGCTACCAGTTTTTCACCTGTAACATTGTGTTCTGACCCGTTGCACCCAGGTGTTTGTCATTACTTTCTTCCTTTATCCGGTCCTCTCCTGCTCTTTAACTGGGGTAAATTCTTCTTTCTCACCATTAAATGCAGGAAATTTTTTAAAGCATGCAATTGTGGTTAGTGGTGCTCTGGCCCTTAAATGTCCCATAAGAATTTTTAGCCACTTGGCATCTCATGGATGTGGAGCGAATGCTGAAATTAAGTAAATTCTTTCTCTTTTTTTTTTTTTTTTTGTGAGAAAAGTAAAAGTAAAGTAAGTTTGGTATGTGCTGACTTGACCTATATTTATCTCATGCTGCCAGTTAAGAAATAAATCCTGTTATTTCAGCCATAACTTAGAGCAGTTTGCTTAATTAAAGCTGCATTAGTCCACAGTTTTTCTTGAATAATGGCTCGGAGGGCTTGTGTCGTGTTAAAGGGACCCTTTAAACACGACACATGTAGTGACAAACCAGATAGTTTTCTGTTAGGTGGGGCGAGAATCTTAACACAAGATGCAGCCAGATGAGGAACAACAAACTAAAAAGAAAAGAAAGAACATTAAACATGCTCAAAAATTGGTAAACAGACACAAAAAATGGAAAGTTTGCAAGTAAAATAAAAGGGAGAGTAGGAATGTGCATGTACAGAAGAAGATGATGACACAATGCAGGTGTGCTGCAATCATTAACTGAGTCTAGGTGTAGCTTAAGGATAGAAAGCAAAGCTTAATAGAAAGCACAAGGAAGTCTAACTCTACCAAAAGAAACAGCAGCTAAAGCTATATAAAAAAAAATAAACAGAGTCAAATATAGAAGAGGAGCTTTACAAATACAGTGAGCACAAATAAAACTACGACTAGCTTAACAAAACCAGAATATCTTAACACAGACTGGAATGGTTTTAACCTTGATTGTGCAGCTCTTATCAGCTTGGCACCCCTTTTAGGACCTTCTGTTATTATTCACCCTGCAAAATCAACTTCTAAATAACCTTTCAAGCTGCAGCAGGCAAATGTTTTCAGTGAAAGTTAAATAGTTACTTCCTCAGCATTCATACAAAGTGAAAAGTGACAAGAGTTACTCTTCATGCGACTACAAATGCAAGGTTTCCTTTTATGTTGCACGATCCCCAAGTGGCCAAAAACAGAAACTAATGCAACTATAATTTTATTCATGTGGGCTGCTTTTGATATTGAAAGTGGAAATGTCAAGAAAAGCAGTGACATTTTTCATTGTTGCATCATTGGATTTTCATTGGAATATCATTTATTTCCTGTGACAGGCCCCAAGCAGACGCTGGTAATAATCATCCTGTAGTTTCAGTACACTGTGATCTCTCTTCCTCCAGAGCAGCATTGTGAATTACTCTGTAATGGGGCTCAGTCCTCTGGCTTCCTGTATTGCCACCTCAATTCAATTAAAACATCAGGCCATACCATTAAACACTGTAAAAACAGTCATTGATCACATCTACATTAGTAATTGGTGACATCTGATGCATTTCATGTTTAAAACTTAACTATGTGTTTTGCCTGCATAAAACTACATTTACTCTGCATCTTTAATTTGAAGCTTCGGGCAATTTAGCACATCAAACATAAGATTAAATGTCACCAAAATGAAGTTTATCAATCAAATAGGCCTTGACTGTTCATCTTTAATAGCTCGTTTATACTTATCATTTGGTGGAGTTAAAAGAAATCTGGTTTTAAGTGGATGTAGTTCTGGAAAGAATTTCAGATGTATGAAATAATCATGTCAAACTAAAGCTCATAAGATAGCAACATTTTGAAATATTTTATAAGCCTTTGTCGATTTGTGACAAACCCCAGTCTTTGTGGATTTGGAGGAATGTTTCATGTTCGCGATGTCAGCTTTAGATATTATTGGTTCTTATTTAAGCTTGTATTGAATTACTTCTTCTGTCTTCTTAAAGTTTGCCCATGAGATGTTACACCGATGAGCTGAGTTTAACTCAGCTCACCAGTTTTACTCTTCAGTAGTCTGTTTATTTCAGTCAAAAAGCTGTAGACTTTTTCAGAAGTTTTGGTTTAGTCCATTTACCCTGAAAAAATTGGGATTTCGCTGAGGAAAAGGAGAGGGAAGAGGTTGTTCCGTGGACATTAATAAAGTCTAGCAGTTTGCAGAATGAGTTGTTGTTCTTGCACCCGCTACACTCATTCCCTGCATATCTCTGTCACACACATGCATATTGTTACACTTACATGGTCAACAAACACTGCTGCTTTCACTCTTTATGTTAAGTTACATGTGTTGTAGTGCGGAAAACAGGCTGAATCTGTTCGAGTCTAATGTGTGTGGTGTGATTCAGATGGCACACAATACCTCAGTCTCATCAGCTGCACATCACCGCTCAGGTGTAAGGTCACCCCCATACCAAGCTTTTTGATATATGTTTCTAGCATATGTCAAATGACACCATCTGTCAATCAGTTATTGCTGGAAAAAGTTTCCACCATCATTTCCAGGAATTTTTAGAATAATTTATTAAGGTAAATGAATTCATGTTAATCTACATGTTTGAATTTTCACCTCACTGCAAAGTTCTGGATAATTCCTTGTCGTTCCACTTGTTTGCTGTTTTGTATGGTGGTGGCAGCTACTTAGGTTGTTGTGGTTCTTCGGCTTCTCAAATTTTTGAGTTTCTATAACTTTTTTCCTGAATTTGTTTCTGTGTGTCCTACATTCAGCTTAGCCGGTTGTCGGCCGTTCTTCCAGACACGTTATGGTCCTCGGTAAATATGCTCAATATATTGTCTTTTCACTTCTCATGGCTCCTCTTTTTGGCTTCATTTTTCAAACTATTAAAATACATAATTAAGTTTTTAGAAGTAAATTAAACATGTTTGCGGGTCATATAGTCAGCTCATATCTAACGGAAGTGCAAGTATGTTCAACCAATCAGGGCTCTTCATCACACAGGCCCGGCTCTAAAGAATCTAGAGAAAATCGGAAAAATCCTACCCCTCTAACAGATATTTTATTCAGGGAAAATGTGGAAATGAGGGAAAGCTTTTTACTCTTGTAATGTTTTTAAAAATGCACAGAGGTTTTTTAAAATCCCGGGTAAATGAAAAAAGTTCCTGTGAATACTTGTTGGTTCAAGTGAAGTAAAAATGCTGCTGAAAACACATTAGACAGCCAAAGTAGAACTGGCAAAATTCTGGTTTTATTAAAAAAATGTTTTATTTGGATTTACGTCCACAAACTAAAACCAACCCATTATGTTTCTTTCATGCGGGGAAATTAGCTAACAGCAGTATGAAGCCATTGCATCTCCAGTGGCATCTTACCACACAGTCATGTTTGTAGATTTTTTTTTAGGAGGAAATTTTCTGAATTCAAATAAAAACATGCAAAAACCCTCCACCTAATCATCAAAGGGCCTAGAGACTTCTAATGTGGTGTCTTTGCTCAAGGCCAAATAACCATACAACAGTGGAGATGCCTCCTTCCCCCCACTGATACACTGACAGAAACAATGCATGAGTCTGTACCTTTGTCAGACGATACACTTTGCTGCAGGACAGATAAAATGGACACAGACATTGTTGAGCAAGTTGTGGGAAAAGTTGGAGACTTGTTTTCTCTCCAGCTGGAAGAAGCTGCAGATGTGAGTGGAAATGCATCACTTGTTACTTCAGATACATTAATACTGACAATATTTATAAACACATCTAATTCTGCAAAAATTTGGGGGAAAAAAACATGTTGACAGACTTTTCCATTGAAACAATTTTAGGGACGAGAAAAGGTTTGCTAGTCCTGGATTATCGACATGAATTATTCCACACAGGGTACGTTGCTAATAAAAAGTTTCAGAAACACGGCTCTTGATTATCCAAATATATGGCAATGAATATTATAAATTATGGTCGGTAAATGTCTTTACAGACAGAACTACTTTTATTCTTCCCACTTCTGAGTCCATTCCTCTGTCTCACAGCAGTTACTGGCTGACTTACATGGCATTTTTTTATTAGAACAGACTGAGGGTCCGTGTACAGAAGAAAACAAGGGAGGGCTGTACCATAAAAAATGTCCATGTCTATTAAATTTACATCCTGTTTCATTTCCAGAGACAGATGAGTGCATTAATTCATTTAAATCTTGTTTTGGTCCAAAGGAAAATCCAATGGAGACACAAGTTCTCATTCAGCAAAGCCACAAACCAGACGGGGACATTTGGACTTTGTGTCTGCAAGTGAAAAAAACATTAAAGAGGTTGGAAGTTTGAATGGCGGCTAAACATGGAGCCTTTTTTTCTGCATCTCAGAGGCTTTATAGTTAATAGTGGAGACTTGAACATCTTCATCTTTTACTTTGGATTAACTCCTGCAGAAGCTGAAGAACCCTGCAAATTTAAGACAAATGGTTTGGATTGATAAGTAAAATTGATCGAATTTCTTGCGAAGTAAATGAACACCTGTTATTTAGTTTTTCAGGACATAAGATGTATAACTCCTCATAATATTTGAGATAAAGCAATATCTTAATCACTTCTTAAGGCTGTAATTTCCATAAAATCTTTTTCAGCTCACATTTAAGCACAAAGATTATTAATCTTCTCAGCTTATTTATTTCAGTTCACAGTACATCTCACAAACATTTTACTTCTCTTTTTTATTTAAGATGTTCAGAAAAATAAAGCTTTTCTGAACATCTAGAGAACAGCTTTCTCTGGATATCTATAAAAAGGACTTTTGCACAACCTTTTCAAAACACTCCTGTTTGCCATCATTTATATTTCTTTTTTTGTTGTTGTTGCAGAAAGACAGAGTGTTGGGAGCTACAGTATGTCTGTATACGTGTGGATACTCATGATGAAAAAGCTAAAATGCAACACACAGATTTTCACTGACTTCTAGGCATGAGGTCTGGATGGTTTTAAAGGAACAGGACCTATAGGATGCAGGCAGCTCAGTTGAGTCTCCTTTGTGTTACCATCATATAAATCAAGGCTATACACTTATTGATCAGTTCATTAGGAATATCTTGCTAGTACTGGGTTGGACCTCATTTTGCCTTCAGACCTGCCTCAGTTCTTCATGACATAGATTAAACAAGGTGTTGGAATCATTCCTTAGACATTTGGGTCCACCACACGCCTGATCCATTGATGCAAGGCAGGATGGGTCCATGCTTTCATATCGTTTACACCAAATTCTGACCTACTATTTTTAACTTGAATTCATCTTGACCATGTCTACGTGCCTAAATGCATTGTGTTGCTGCTACAGTGTGACTGGCTGATCAGCTATTTGTGTTAACAAGTAATTAACCAGGTGACCCTAATAAAGGAACTGATGAGTGTATGTTTTTCTGTTACTTTAAGGTAGACAAAGTGATTTCATCTGGTGGCGCCTTACAGAAAAACAAATGACTGCACCTCCCTAAGGCTTAAGCTGATGTTAGCTCTAACATAAATAAGGTTGTAGAAATAAGAACAAGACCATGTTAAAGTAGTCATTTTTCTGCCTAAAACCCTCTGTATTCCAACCAACCACTCCAGCTGTCAGACTTCGCTGAGAAGAGGATTTCAGGTCCAAAAGAGGACTCAGACTTTGGGGCGTCGAGCTTGTCCAGTCCTGCCTGGAAACAAGTCTTCGAAGAAGCTGAAAGTCTTTCATTAACTCGTCAGTCACACTAAACCTCACACCGTAAGGACTTCATGGCCTTGAATAACCTGCAGCACCTGTTCAATTTTTATTTCCAGCTGTGTGTTTTTGAAAAACATCATGTATCTGAGAGTTTTACAAAACATTTAAGCTGTCGTGTTTTCTGTAGAATACATGTGCATCAAACCATGGAAGGATTTCATTTCTGTTTTCTAAAAGGTTTTTCCTCTCAACAGTTAATTCTTACCAGTTTTGTCATAAGCTGACATCTGCTCTGCGACTGTACTAGACAGTTATTTGCGATGCACTTTATGATTTTACTCATCTGTCTTCTCTCTGGCCGGATTTGTCTGGAGGCTTTGGCTTTGCTAAGTGGCCTCTAATTTCTCAAGGGTCACCCGGGGGACTCCTGCACTCCCTCCCCTACACCACTTGGCAACAAATAGATTTATTATCTTGTTGGAGTCTTTAGATGAATGCACTGAACAGAGGATGAACTGTATCTTCTGTGGGGCATCCGTGTTTGTATCTGTGTACACAGAGCTTTCATTTCGGCTCATAGAAAGCTTTTTATGTTAGAATGACAAGCAGAAAATACAGCTCTCACCCCTCTGGAAATATACCCACAATCCATTTATCAGGTCAAAAAAGAAAGAACCGGAGGGAAAGAGTCAGAGAGGGATAATTAGGAAAAGAGTGACAGTTGCTATTTTTATGCACAGCGGGTGCTAAGTTTGGCTCTGTGTTTGTGTGCCCTCGCAGAGGGTCCTGAGCTGCCATCAGTCACCTCCGCTCAGGTTTAAGTCGGTTTCAGGTCAGGATGAAAGACTGCAGCAAATACAGGATTTATCTCTGGAGAATAGGGATGTGTTAACAAGAATCCGGCTCTGTATGAATCATCAAGGGACGATGATTGTTAAATTAGGTCTTTTCATGCTGAAGGAAGGGATTTCTGAGCAGCAATTAAAATTTTACACTTATATCTGTGCAAGGATCTGCTGTGTAATGTCTCATTTTATGATTTCATGGCGTTTTATGGACTTCTGATAGCCGAGCAGCAGCTGGTTAAAGGTGTCACATGTCACATTTTATATTAAAATGTCCAAAAATAACTAATATATCTTCCTTTACACGTTATAAATGACAAATAATTATTATATTTAATTTTCGGACCTAAGGTTAGAGATAATTTTGATACATAAATGGTTCTTGACAGGTCTAATAGTGAGTTAGCAAATAACATTACACATTCAGATAATAATAAATTTATCATCTTGTTCACAAACACAATTTCTATCTGAGTCAAATCAGTTTTTTGCATCATAATAAGCCTGAAGGAAGCAGATGATGTATGATGACCATTTCCCTCTCTTTGACTCTTATCTCTACATTATTTTTATCCTTTGAGGCCTGTTCCTATTTTTTAGGTCTTAGCTGTAAAATTACATGTCCATTTTAAAATGAATATTTCTGCAACCAAAAAACCTATATAAAGTCATAGTAAAGGGAACACAGATTTGTTAAAATATGTAAATATCAGTATATTTGTTAAGGAGAAAAATAAAGGTGGCACACAGCACAAATGATAAAAGCTTTAGGCTTGCCTAAAAACAAAAAAAGAAACACTTTCAGGGTGAAAATGAATATTTCTTTGGAATGATGCGGCTGTAGCTCTAAACCTCTGTCAGATCATTTTACAGTAAGTGAACATTATCTCTGCAAAGGTTAACTCGGATGAGGTGAAGCAGAACAAAATTAAAGTTTTAGTACAGAAAGTTCAGGTTAGGGGTTTTTTTCATTGGTCATTTTGGCATATTTTCAAATCATCTGGTCTCAAAGTCCCTCTATTTAGGGAATTTAGGTTTAGTTAAACCAGTTAAAGCCAACTGGGTCTTCTATTATTTTGTTGCAGCATTATGTTGTATTTGATTATTTCTGTCATATTTGAATGTTTATACTATAATCACAATAAAATATTATATCATCTGAATGAATTCAATGTTTATTGTTATCACAAATTCTACCACGATACAATTTTGTTATAATTGAATTCAGGAGCCAGTGATCGATATGAGATTATATCGCATGCTGATTTAACTATGCTGCTTCCATTCATATCAAATTACAAAAAGAAAAACAACTAAAATATCTAAATCTAATTTTATTCTTGAGCTTAAAATAAAAACCTTTAAATGAAAACCAAACATTTTTTAAACTACCACATTCTGCATGTTGAGCTTTAAAGTCTTCACATAATGATAAAAGAAACTGAAAGAATATATTTCTATTTGCAGGCATGAAAGCCGGACATAGTGTAAATGTTACTTATATTTAGAGTGTCAGACCAAATTTAAGAACTGGGCTGTAATAACTGAGGTGGAGCCTACTTTATCACACCTTTGGGTGTCAACATGGAACTAAAGTAAGAAAGTTTGATACTTAGATCAAAACGATCCCAAATGTTTTTTCATAAGTGTCTTAAAAGTTATTACTGGATCAATATTTGATCCATATTTTCAGTTTTTATTGATGACATTGGGGCATTGATTGTTGAATCAATGTAGATCAGTAACTCTTTACACCACAACACTATAAGATGTATTTATTTTTAATTCAGTTTATGATGTGGGATTATCGTCCCAGAGTATCTTCACTTATAGCTATTCTGTCTAGCCTCCTCTCTTCTCCTGGACATCTCTTGACATATTTGGCTTTGAGCGATTCCAAGGAAACGAGGATGAAATTAGAGGAATTAAATGGATCTGTTTTGTTTTTTTTGTTCTGCGGTTTGATGGAAAAACTCACAGGGGCACTTTTTCTTTGGTCGGGCTTTAAAAGGTTAAGTTGTTGTTTCAGACTGTGGGTTTTAGACCTGACCTTTGCCTGTTTTGTCTCCACTGCTGACTATAAATAATCTTTCGATTTTAGACTATAACTGGGTCAAAGGCAGGACATTATGCCCAAACACTGAGTGGTAGTTATAAATTATATTTAGATTTGTCATTTTTCTTAGTGACCGGTCTAAAATTGTTTTATACCTGCAACAGCCTGACTGTTATCTAGCATGTTTATTAACAGCTCCCTCATCCGGTTTGGATGGTTAATTGTGAGGAAATATAACATCAAGAATTTAAGCAAATTTCAAACACTCGCAGTGTGTGTTGACTTTCTACATCCTTCTCTCTGTTTCTGTTCAGCTCACTGTCTTCTTCTCTTGTTCCCTCTTTGTCCCACTCCCTCTGGGTCCCACCCAGAGGAATTCAGAAATGCAGGTGCTTCATGTGTAGTGACAGTTACTGTAGGCAGTGATTAATGTCGTCCTCACTGCCCTATACGCTCTTCCTGGTTCCTCTGCCCTTCCTCACCTCCTTCGCCTCGTTTTCTTCTCCTCATCCTCCCTAAGCGTTCTGTGTTACAAACAACTTCTCTCTCCCATCAGATACATACAGTAACAAATAGGTATAACCCCAGAATTCATATTCATTTTGACTGGCCCACCTGAGCAGACGCTACCAGATTATCACAAGTAGATACCTGAACTTTCCTAGATATGTGAACATGGATGGAGGTTAGCTTGCCTCTCTCGCTCTCTCGCTCTCTCTCTGGTTAATACTACACTTCACTTTGTGAGGGAGCTCATAACTCAACTCCACCTCAGCAGCTACTGAATACAAATCAGGGGCACTGCAACGAGTTGAATAATGACACCCGTGTGTGTATGTGCGTTTGGCTGATTGGATGTTTATTGCAGGTCACATTTTAACCCTGTCTTCCTTTACACTGGCGGCTTCAGGATGGAAAAGGCAACTGGGAGAAACTGTAGTAGCATGCATACCCATCTTAAAGCATAAAGCTGTTAATTTTCTATATTCTCATTTGAACAAATCTTTTAAAATAATAAATATGGATTAATCGCATTATCCTTCATTGTGTTTGAAAAATCTTTAATAATGCAATGGTTTTAGTTTTGTTTCTTTTTTTTTGTTTTGTTTTGTTTTGTTTTGTTGATTGTAATTAACCCAACAGGTATAAGCTAACCACACACACCTGGTGATACACACAAACAGGCAGTTTTCAAGCCTAGTCAGGCATGAAGTGGAAACCTTGTCCCTCATCATGGTCGAGCGGTCAGCGTGCTTACCTGACACCGTCGCCTGGGTTACAACAAAGGCAGGATCTTTATCCCTTTTTTGCTCTCGTTCGTTGGCCTCCGTGTGCATGGGATAAGAGGGTGAGTCAAGGATATGAGATGAGCTAATACAGCCGTGTGGTCAAAAATTACATTTTCCAATAAGCATGTGCTTTGTCAGTCCTCTGGGAGTCATATTTTACATCTGGCCTTCTCTCTGTTCAGCATCAGAACAAACTGGTCGTCTACAGTAAAGCATCCTCATCAAATGACCTGCTGCTTTTTCAGTCTCATACTGGCAGAGGGAGCAGCGTCGGAGCTGATTTAGCACTCTCTAGTGGAGCATGAAGTTATATGGGTGTGTGCAAGGAATGATGCAGAGCAGCCTATGTTAAGTGTTGCTGGTCTGAGAGATGAATTACATTAATATCTGATTGAAAAGCACTGAGATAATGGCCTAATTCCACTGTGTCAAATATATTTATACATAGTATTATATCCCAGGTTTCATCTAAGTGTTGAGCAGGTGAGGTCAGTCGCGCTGGGTTGGTGTTAGCAGTGAAGAGTATTATTATTTTGAATATAAAGGGACCTCTCATTCTGAAAAGTATTTTTAACCAATTCTCTTGCTTTAATTACTGAAATTTTCATGGTTTTCATTGTTTGACAGTTTAGACCAGGACTACTCAATTCGGTCCTACGAGGCCTGCAGACTTTTGATGTTTCCCTGCTCCAACACACTCGACTCAAATTAATAAGTCATTAAACGTTATAGGCTAATGGATCCATTTAACTTGAGTCAAGTTTCTTGGAGCAGGGACACATTGAAAACCTGCAGGATTGTGGTCCTTGTAGGACCGAATTGAGTAGCTCTGATTTAGATATTATCAGATTTTTATCAGAAATTTCAAAGAAATAGGGTTGTTCTGGCTTGGGCTCAACTCCTTTAATGGAAGGCCTGTGTTTGGTAAGAAGAAGGATGTGTGGTTTGAAAGAAATGAGTGTTTGGTTGGCTATAATGGGAGATGAAGTTGTAGCTTGTTTACCAAGTATCTTATAGTCTGTCGAACACAATGGACAAATAATAATAATGATAGTAATAGCAATAAAATCAACACCTCAGTGCCGAAATCCCAAAGATATGAGCCCAATTACATGCACAGCAAAAAATATATATATATATAATCATTATCTGATTAATGGAGTTATCAGATTATTCAAGTGATCATGTAGACAGTAAAATCTGAAATGCTTCATCAGATAATAGCAAAATGGATTAACACACCGAAATTACTTCCCAGTACTCTGATGCCTTTGTGCTTGTAACCCTGCATTTCTGATTTATTATGTTTTTTAAACATCTGCACATGTGAAAAAAAAATCTTTTGCTCTTGTCCCTTTAACATCTTTCATTAAAAGACAGAAGCAACGTAAAAGAAAACAGCAGAGGGAAGTTGGAAAATAAAGGAAGTAAAGCATTAATGTAAAGTCTATTTTTCAGGCTTATTAGCTACCACATTAGCACAGCTAACGCTAGAACTGTGGGCTCCACCATGTTCAACAGAGACAGGAAGTTTGAGATTATGTCACCATGTACGTACTCCCACGGAAATCTGACTGGTTAATGGACTGGAAAATGTAGACCAGGGCTTCTCGAATATTGCATTTCAGAAGTGCATGTAAACGGATCATATTGGATTACTACGCTTATCTGATTGCTCCCATTAATCAGACTTTAATGGACATGTAAATGGGCTCAGTTACAGGTCTTAAGACAGGGCTGACATGGATGCAATGCATTAATCCTTGACAATGGGAAGGACAAACATCAGTCATGTGATCAGACATAACATTTTAGGTATAAACTTCCCATCCCAAGCTACACTCACAACGTGAAGCAACGGACCATAAATACAATTTATTAACACAAAACACCACCCCCATTCAGAGTTAATACAGGAAGACCCAAAACAGGTACAGTACCAAGTGTTTCCAAAGTTTTGACCGGTACTGTATGTGTGAATCTAGATAAAAAAAAAAAAAGAACTGAGGTTTCATCTCTGCATAACACATGTAGCTTAAATGTAGATTCTTATCAGTTTACTGATTTACTGACATGAAAAACAAAGTACACCGACTTCTAGTTCTTACATAAAAAAAGTCATCTTAAAATTGTGTAAATAAAACCTCAGATGAACAAAAAGTAACCCAACAGTGTCTCTGTTGGGTTAAATGCAGCCCATAACTTCTTTACTGTTGAGCCTTCTTTCACAGCCATTATTTGATTCAATCATTTTCTGTATAAATCCCTAACCTAACTATCAATCACAGCCCAACAGTAAACACACCCAGTGTTCATCCATTTCTCGCATACACACACACTACAAGACAAACCCTCCTCACACACCAACATCATTAATCATCTCACATTAATAACCGTTCCTACAGATCTGATCTTTGGGAGAAGTTAATTAACTTTTAATTACTTTAAATGGGAGCAGAAGGGAATCTGTCACTCGATCTAAAAGGGACATAATGAACACAGTGTGTTTTACAAATTCACTCCATGTGTGTTTATTCTCTTGACTGATGATGATCCTCATGATCTTCTATTGTTTGCTCATGAGATACAGCAAGAGGCGGCTGACTAATGTTGAGAGAGTGCGATCAGTCTGAAGACTGACATCCTGCAGCATATTAGAAACAGAATTACTTCTTTTTTTCCTCCGGTCGTGGACCAGAATTAGCCCAAGAATCCCGACAGACAGGTAATTTGGCTGCCGCATCTCAGGAATTAAAGGAAGGCAGTGAACTCCAGCTCAATAGCTGCAGATACAGATATGATTGTTTATCATTAGACGGATCACAGACGCCTTTCAAAGAAATCAGCATGGGATGTACGTCAGTAGGGGGAGAAGAGCAAGTTGAATTAATTTTTATCTTAAATCTGGCTGTGACGTGTGGAACATATGTAGTTTCTTGGCCTTTAACATTTTAACAAGCTGTTTTATTTGACTGCCTGAACTCTTATTGTTGTTTTATAGACTGTTTGACCTTTTAACATCTTCACCTGTCAGAAACTAATAACATACAGTTTTATCTGAAATATTTAATAAAGAAAGCTAACTAAAACTTGTAAGGAAGTCTTTGGATGTTTGTGCTTGGGCAGAACTTTCTAGCATATATTACTTTCCTCTTTTGTGAAGTACCATGTTGTTCTGCTCATGCAGGGGAATGGTGTGTTATGTGCACTGAATCAAAGGCATGCGGAGACCCTCGTTCCCCTCTGCCCTCTTCCCCAGGACCAGATGGTGTCTCTTTAGGCCCTCTAATGAATATTGATACGAGGGGTCTTGGTTAACAACAGGAGGGGTACACTGTGTGAGCCAGAGACCCCCAAAACTGGCACTTATTAAAGGTCTGTGTAGAGGAGAGTGGGTGTGGAAGGAATTATACTGGAAGCAAAAGGGGTGTTTGGAAGTGAAAAAAAAGGTCTTTTCTTATGCATATAAACCCCTACTTGTTTTATATCGCTAAATGGAGTTGCAGAAATTAATATGGATTAGGCAAAAGCATGGTGTAAAATGAGCGAGACAGTAAAATTAAAGAGACTGAGGTGAAAGTTGCTGATAGACGGAGAGCAAAAGGGCAAGGAGTGGTGAAGAGATGGACAGGTTAAGCTGGTGGCAAAGTTAATCCTTTGGCGTGACTCCCAGATCTAAAGCTGCCCTCCTGAGCACCTCAGCTTACTCTAGTCCCCTCTAAACCTCAAGGCTGAGCAACGGCCAGCACCTCAGGTCGACGAGTCTGACCTCTGGGGGTGAAGATTTCTCCTTTGGAGAGTTTTCACATCACCACCTCTGTGTTCCAGATCCAGGAATGCTTTGTTAGTGACGCGTGAGGAGGGGATGTCGGCGTGTCCCTGCAGCTGGTGCGAGCCAGCTGTAGCCCCCTGCAGTGCCATTTGATTGGGAATGAACATCCATTCAGAGGGCAAGTGGATCAAAGTGTTGCTTTGTCATAGGAAAACAATCCAGAAACACAAAATCTGTACTTTCGCTTGCGTGTTATATTTCATCCTCTCTGCAGTTTTTCAGGAAACATTAGCTGGCATACAGAAACTCCCCAGACACCACCATTACAAATGATGAACTGAGGTGGTATTGGCTATTTATAACTCAAACTGGCCCTGTGTCTGCATTAAGGCCGGGAGGGGATGTAGAGAAAGCAGAGAAAGATGTAAAGAAGTAAAAACTTATATAAAAAAAGGGGGAAAGGATACAGGAGAGAATAAAACATGCAGTACAGCAAAGCCTGTCAGTGTGAGGACACAACCTCTGCTGTCAGATGCAGCCCCCGTGGCCCTTAGATAATGAGACACAGCGTCAGACAGTAGCATAATGCTGAGGGCCTCCATTAGGAAGAGGACAACAACAAGCAGAACTTTAAAATCTGAAACCATACCTCTGATAACAAGTAAGACATAGAATTTGTTGGAAAAAAAAACACCAGCAGGAAAACCATCCACGTTTAAATTACATTCTCATTAAACTTGTAAATTTTTAAATTTCTAAGCTCTAAAATGTATTCAAACAAGTTTAACTGGAGTGTGCATAAACAACCCCACACGTGTCTGTCTATATTGTGTAAAGTGGGGGATGTTGCTTTCTGAAAGCCAAACTTTGACAGCCGTTTTGCTGGCAGGAGGGGAGAGAAAGAAGAGGAGAGGGGGGGTGTCATCATTTGACAAAAGAGAGGGAGAGAGCAGAGCAGGGGAGGGAGTGGGAGGAGGTATCAGACTCAGGGATAAGGCAGCTGGGACAGGCAGCTTTGGCTGGGAGTTGATCTTATTGTGCACTTGTCCTTCTCAAGTCACTCAGACAGCATCTCCAGTAAATAACAGTCAGTCTGCTGCTGTTTTTTTGTTTTTTTTTTTCTGCAGCACTCAGAGCTACAGAGCATCCAGATCTTCTCTGGATATGAAATAAGCTTATTTGGCCTGTTTTTGGACTGCTTTACATTACGACATTTGGATTTTTTTATCTGCTATGGAGCTGGTGTAGGCATGGTTGTCTACTTAAGGAAGAGCATCCACTCTCTGCTGTCTGTCTTCAAGAAGAAGGGTGAGTGCTGACTCACATGAAGGGCTCATGGAAAATAAATCCCCTTAAATATTTATTTGTGCAGTTACACCCTTATGCAAGTGTGTTTTGCTTAAGTGGAAAATGTATGATCGTTTATTGGAGCTAGCATCTGTTAAGCACTGGGATTGCAAGTATTATTGCTGAGGACAAGTTGGGGGTCTTCTTTAATGAGATAAGGGGCTTTAGTAGCTTTTTAAGCTATCATCTTAATCAGCCAAAATCCCTAAACCTCCAGCAGGGGTCTGGTGGAATCTCGCAAGGGGGCTGCTTCCTCGATTAAATGCATCTAGTGTTACAGTTTCTCACATGTGAGTAAGGTACGTGATGAAATGCTCACAGTTGAGGGGAGATCATTGTAAACTTCCCTCATTCTCTTAGATTGCATAAGATGGGTGCAGATTTCTCAGAGTTAAATCCTAGAAATACACAAAGGGAAGGACATTGTATTTGAATACAGAAGGATAGTTACCTTACACACCTGCAGACACATACACATGCTCAACGTTACCTAACCAGGTGAGACTGAGAGGCAGTGTTGAAAGTGACAAAGGAGGGAAAGCAGACACCCCACGCTAAGCCTCGTTTAGCTGAGCTTTCATCCACTTGGCATGACTGATTTCCCAGACATGTTCTCAACATGAAACCCATGTTTTTATTAATTTATATATGTTTTTTTGCATTTCATGTATGGACAGGGATTCATTACTGATTAAAAAAGGCGGGTAAAGCCTTTTTATAGACTTTAGGAATTGTTAAGGAAAACTCAAATTTCATTAGCGCTCAGGCTAAAAAGCATATCTTTCTCCAAAAGTTTCCACTTTCATGATCATAAAATATGAATATTGTAAATGGAAGATTAAGGGAAGTGGATAGTGTGCCTCCCTTTCCAGACTAAACTACAATAAATGTATTTTTTATTTGTTGCTTGCACACCTGAAGAGCCAAATTTAGTACTTTAGTTAATCATAACCAAGCACTAATCAATTTTGGTAGATTTTCTCAGTGAGGCGCCCCTGACAACAGCTAATTTGGCATCCACCTTGCAGCCTACCTGTACTCTGAGCTCTCTCCCGTCAATAAAAATCAGTCTGATGTTGACTGTTTTCTTTTCTCTTGCTGTCTCTGTCTTGTGATGTAAAATGTAAAGCGCTTTGGGTATCATCCCAGGTACAGTAAAGCGCTATATAAAATACAGACCATTTACCATTTATTTTTCTCTCTTCCTCCAATAATGTCCTCTTGCATTTCTTTGATGAATCAGCCACGACACACAGCCAGTGTGTTGATATCCAGTTGCTAGCATGTGACAAGCTACATAAAGCAAAACTCTGCTTTAATATGATGCTTTAGGCTGGAACACAAAGTTGTGAAGTGCAATTTCTCAGCCTTGAGACACTGCTGGGCAATAGCCGCTCCATGATGAGTACAAAACAAGTCAGAAACACTTTTTTTAAGGTCATACATTTCCATAGTGCTGCTTTAACCCCACCTAAAATAGTTTTTATGGATAAAAGTCTTATTGTGGACCAACTATTTTACTTGACCCTTGCTGATGTAACAGGACTGTTTTTGTTGCAGCATCATTTGTTACTGGAATACAGTATGGCTTCGAAGATAAACTGCATTTGTAACTGGTCAGAAAAAAGTGTTTACTTTATCTACAGTTATGATTCTAGCCTGGGATGGTATACATCATCCAAACGTCAAGAATCTTAGCTTTCCAACTAAATTTAGCAACTGATCTATATTGTTTATTTGTTAGGGACGATGCACAAGAACATAAATCTCATTGGAGAAGATTTTCTTTTTATTGCACCTTTAAGTTTCCTTTTAGTCTCAAGTCTGTTTGCTTGTCCTGGAGCAGAGCTAAAGTCCTGCTCCCACAGCGGTAGGTCCAGCAACATCTTTGCAGGTTGCCGTTCCAGATTATCTGGCCCCGCCTGCGAAGCATGAAAGCAGGATATTACAGTACTACAGAAGATTAGCCAGGTCATGGCTGACCGTTAAAGGCCTGGACAGGCTGGGGACATCTGTCCACCAAACTTGGCTGAGGAGATTTGAGGAGCGAGTTGCGTCAAAGGTGCACAAATAAGCAGGTGCACTCACGGCAGGTGTACATGCACTAGATTCACTGTAAAGCCAATAAAAGTTTTGCCTTTACGGACACCTGTTGACTGAATGTTTGTCTGAAGAGGACAGAAGAGTGCAGAAGTCAGAGTGTAATTAGCTTAAGTTAAATCAAATATACATTTGTTTCCTTCTTCTCAACAGCTGGCCCAAAGGGGAATGAAGACCATAAGAGGTTGGCAGTCCACTACACGGCCTCACAGCACTACCAGGAGAATGTTTTCATTGAGGGAAGCAGGCCTCAGTACCTGGAAGATCTGCACACTGAAGCTCAGGAGGGACTCAAGATACAACAGCAGGAAGGTGAGAAACATTCAGAAAGTCGCTGCTATACACAGATAAACACATATTGAAATATTTATATGTTATTTATACATGTGGCGGGTTTCGTTCACACAGAGCACAAGAACGGAGTCAACCTTCCTGATGATGAAACTATTGATGTAGGTTTCTTTATGGATCTTTTTTTTCTTCTAGTTTCTTCTCACTATGTGAATGCAACCTAAGTTAGCTCTGTTTTGTGTGTGTGTGTGTGTGTGTATTCCCTGCAGTCCACAGACACTCTCCATCCGGAGCAGGATATCAGCTCCAAGGACAGAGGCAGCTCTCCGAAGTCGAGGTCCACCATCGGGAATACTGATACCACACTCTTGGTCGGTGACCGTCCTGTACTTACCCGCCAAGGTAAATGTCAGCCTTATTTGTTTGTGCTTGTGTGTGTAGCAGTTTTTGGAAAGGATACATCCACATTTTTTTTTTCTTAAAGAAAAAGAAGGTTAAAAAAAAGAAGTCTGAGTTCTATTTCTGAGGTTACCTTACTTAGCATGCATGCCTCATTCCCAGCTGCTCAGCGCCTCTGCATTTGTGATCTGAAATCAAAGAAAAAGAAGCTTGACACACACACTCTCTCACATTCATGCATAGATGAGGATGTTATATATATATATATATATATATATATATATATATATATATATATATATATATATATATATATATATATATATGAGGAGGGTTACTCAGAAGTTCTAAACATCTGAAGACAGCTCTGCAGCTCCCTCTACATATCACAGCTGGAAGGCAAAGCACGTCAGTCCTGTGTTTGTGTGTGTGCCTACGCAGGGAGTTTGGTATTCTGATCACATTTCAAGCATCATTTTTTTAAATCTTCATGAAAGCCAGTTACCCAGTAAGCTTTGTAAGTTTCAGAGCAACGTGCTCTCATTATTTCATCAGTTTGTTGTGCCAGATACAACATACAGCCTAGCTAGCAATGTGGCTCAGATTGTTAGCCGCTTGGCTTCTTGGTCCAACGCTTTGATCAATACTGATTAATCTCAGTAACTATTATGAACTTCTGGTAAGACATTCCTGAATCAGGCATTTCTTCAGAATCTTGAAAACCTTAAAAGTCTTGGTGCACATATTTTGTAGCACATATTAAGAGTGGGTTGCAGTAAGATAGAATTAATAACCGATCAAGTTTTGCCATCATCTGATCAGATTTTTATTTCAACCAGTGTAAGTTATGACCTGCAAACAAATCCTATCTAAGGTTTTCACAGTTGTTTGGTGCTGTTTTAATGCTAATATGCCAACATGAGAGTGTAAAGAGACCAAACTACAGGGTGTTAGCATGTTAATGGGAGCAGCTAGCTCAAGTGAAGCCTCATAAGGATTTCTGATTTTAATTTAATTTCTAAATATATTATCCCTCTGTCTGTCAGGTTCTACATTCAAGCCTCTGAATCCAGTGAAAAGATTAGATCGGAGCAGGAAGAGGGGCAGGAGAACCACCATCATGGGTATTCCCAACCAGGTCCAGAAAGAGCTCGGTATGTCTACAGTCTCATCCTTTGCTAACTGAGATTTCCTTTAATTGCAGTGTGTTAATGACAGTTACCCACATTCTCCACAGCTCTGCACAGAAGTTCCACGTGTCAGCCGCTTGTTTCTGCTCAGCTAAATGACCACAAAGAGCATGGCGGTGACAGCCAATCAGGTGTTGTTATTATCCCAACAGTAGATGGAGGGACTCCAGTAGCCAATAGGGAGGGAGCAAGGGTGCATCTTTCAGAACTGGAGGTAAAAGCTTTTCCAGAAAGAATCATCATATTATCTTGCTTCATAGTTTTAAAGCCTTGTTTCGTTTTTCTAAGCAGGTGTTTAGAGATGAAAAGCTGGTGAGGAAACACCTCCAGCTCCAGTCGGCATACTATGAAGAGCAGTCCATCAGCTCCCATCTTTGCCCCACATCCAACTTGAGACCCAAATCTCTTGCAGTCCCTGGTATGACCACTTCCTTTTCAATCTCTCCCTCAGTGTTTAACTTCCTGCAGGAGCCTCAGGTAAGAATGTTATCAGGCCATTAGCTGGTCTTAAAAGTAGTTTTCTGAAACTTGAGTCTTAAGTCCTTCATTGTGTTTGGAGGATTCATTACATTTAGATGTTAATCACCGGTTTGTGTTTCCTTCTAGGGTCCTGTGATGTCAATCTCTCCTCAGGCCTCTTACCTGTCTACGATTATACCAAATGCTGTCCTTCCAGCCTCGGTTGAAGTAATCGAGATCGACCGCAGCGCCAGCCGGACTCGTGGCAGCAGCATTAGTCACAGCAGCACTGTTCGCACTGTAAGCAAAAGCAGCCTGACATCTGGGGACTCATCAATCAGCCCTTTGTTGTCCAGAAGATCAGATGGCGACGGCTCCCAGACTAAAAGCGACCCCTCACTGGTGCCCTCGTCAGCCACAGGTTCAAACTGGAGCGAGTCTCAGTCCTCAAAGACAATTATTTCAAATTCCTCACCTGCATCAGCCAAGAGAGAAGATCATAATGTGCAGGATTGCCAGGCAGAGCAGCCTGGTGAGGAGCTAGACCATAGCAGTCTCCACAGCTCAGCCAGTGTGATCAGCAGTAAAGGGGAGAATCCTCCAGAAGCAAAGTTCGAGTGCAGTGCAACAGAATCGACAGCTGCTGACGAACAAGCAAAAATCAAACACAACTGCACCCGAAATCTTTCCATTGTGAAGACCAAGCAGCCTCCTCCACCTCCACGAAGAACAAACTCTCTACATGGTAATAAAATTAGAGGTGACTTCAGGGTTGTGGTTGATATTAAAGATAATTGTGACTCTGCTTCGGAGGAAGGGAAAACTTCCACAGAAAACATTGTAGCAGAGGATGGGACAAAGCTGGTTGCTACAAATACAAGTTTGATCCTAACACCTGCATCAAACTCCAGCTCCTCAGGCTCACCGGCCTCTTCTAACCCGGCTGATGGGGCAACAGAGCCACCACCAGAATCCCAAACCTCCTCCCCACAGAAAACTCTCCCTGAAGGGGGGAAATTTGAAAGGACAATGTCCCCTTCCAGTGGCTACTCAAGTCAGAGTGGCACTCCAACGCTTTCCCCAAAAGAGATCTCCCCGACCTCCCCAGACAAACCGAAGAAGAAACCAGTCAAACCAGAAAGATCAGTTTCTAGGGCCTCATCCTCAGCAGCCTCTCCTTCTTCCTCACTCACCTCTTTATCATCAGGTACATCTGAGCTCGCCAATCCAGACGCTTCCACAAGCAACCCAACTCTGTCTCCGCAGGGTTCTTCAGCAGCTACAAAAGAACTCATGCTGAACAGCAATCCTTCAAGTATTAGCACGGAAGTCAGGGAGTTCTTGAACATCCCACCACCTCCTAAAATCAAAGCTCCATGCCCTCCACCTCCAGAGACATGGGCTCACAACAAGCGAACAGTTGAGCTTCTTTGTGGACCATGTCCTAATATTTGCAAAGTCACCCAGAAACCAGCACAGATTCAGAATATTACTGATAATCAGACAGAAACCCAAACAGAGAAGCAAATTATAGCTGAAAACCTGACAGATACTGAGATATCGGTCTCAGAAATATCAGAAAGTGAAGCAAAGTCCGAAGCATTATCAGCTCAAGGTGGTGACCCAGAGCAGGAGGTTAGGCAAGAAGCCCAAGGCAAGGACAAGGCTAACGTAGATGCTGAGAGAGAACAGAGTGGTACATTTGTGGAAAGCCAAGAAAATCAAAAGAAATATCCACCACCGGTCATGAAGAAACCCACAACATTGCTTCACAGAAGGGAAACAGAGCAGCCGATCGAGACACAACAAAGGAAAATAAGCATCAGCACCCCAACAGAGCTTCATCTACCTGCTGAGGACAGTCCATCACAGAACGCTCTAATAATTGTCATCGATAAGGCCGAGAATGAGATGGAAAGAGATGAAGTCCCATCCATACAGACGCTTTCTATAGATGTCCCCAAGATTAGTAAGATCTCCCCGCCTCCTACCCCTCCACCAGCTTACCAACCTACCCCTCCTCTGTTGAGGAAAACATCTTCCTCCCCAGTATCTACACCACCAAATGAATTCCAAAGGGTTCAGGAGGAGTTCCATGTTGTGGAGACTTGCTGGCCACCTCCTCCGCCTCCTTTGGTAGGGGAGTCTGTCTTTGATGGAAGTGATGAGGTGGATTTTCCTCCACCTCCTCCAGTCTTTATAACAGACAGTATGACGGATGAAATGGACAGCTGTGTCACAGATCTGAAGCTGACGGAGGGGCAGACTGAACAAAATCAAGATTTAACCGCAGCTATTCCGCAATCCGCTGTGTCCCACATCAAACCAGTGGTTGATGTTCTTGATCTGAAAGCTGATACTGCTGATGAGGCTTCCTGCCAATTTGTGCAGACGATTTCATCCGTTCCAGAAAGACTCTCACCTCTTCTGGTGGAAACATCTTCTGTATCTCCTGTTACGCGGGCAGAGAGCCCAGTTTCAGTCGCAGCTGTGGCTCCTCCCAGCAGTTTACTGAAGCGAAACTCTCTGAAAATTGAGGATCAGTGTCTCTGTGCTCCTCCGGCTCCAACTGTACCAGCAGCAACCCCTCCACCAACAGAGAATTTAACCCATGGGGTTAATTTCAGAAGGCAACCCAGTGTTGTGTACAGAGACGCCAGAAGCAAGGAGCTCCTCTCCCGCCACAAAAGCACACCGATTCCTAAAGAGGACGCCAACATACCCCTTGTAACCCCCTCTCTGCTTCAGATGGTTCGCCTCAGGTCAGTCAGCATGACTGAAGATCAAATGAAAGCTTCATTTGAGGACAAATCCACAAATGAGGGATCTCCAGTTCCGGAGACTTATTCCACCTCAACCCAAGGACCTCAAAGCGTTCCTCAAAAGCCCATTCGCAAGTCTTTATCACTGAAATCTTCTCCTCAGATTGTAAAAACATCCTCTTTGACAATGAGCTCTCCGTCAATGCGTCTACAGGAAGCCATACGTATGAAAACTGCAGCTATGTCTTCAAGAGACGCTCTTCCTTCCAGAATAGGTGTTCGATCACCAACCTACAGCTGCATCGGAGAGCCTCAGTCTCTAAAGTTGGTCGAAGGATGCGATGTGCACAAGTCTCCAGCCTCTACCGCCAGTTTTATCTTCTCCAGGAGCACAAAGAAGGTGGTCATAGAGACCGCCTCCTACCCAGAGGCCCAGGCAAGCCTGAAGCAAAGCCTGGCGGCCGAGCTCATGCAGGTATCTGACCAGGCAAACGCTGCCCGTGCTGCTTGCTCAAATGGCGGGATGAAGTTTGACAAAGTTCCTCCACCGGTAGCGAAGAAGCCAGCCTCCGGCAGCATGAGCCCCTCACATAATTCTTACAGCTGCTCAGCAAAGATACAGCTTGGCTTGGAAGGAAACGGAGCTCAACATGCGAGCAGAGTGGCGCTGCCTGAGACAAGTAAGTGCAGCAATGCTGATCTTTGATTATCTACAGGAAAAGTCTACTTCAGTCATCAGTGTTGCAACCTGCTGCTGCTGAGTTTGTAAAATCTCCAAGGCTGATTCAGGGTTTGCATGAATCATGACCTTACAAACCAGTTCCTTGTCATGACAAAGCACAATGTTAATCCTTGCATCTCCATGAATTTGAACAGCGAGGCAGTTTGATGTTGTTTTAATTCTTCTGGATCGCCTCAATTTTCTACCCTTTGAGATCAAAAAAGACCTCTCAAAAACTGCTCTAAAAACATTAAATTTTTTTCCCACTGACTCAAATCTCTTAAGAAGAGCAGATCAAATCTATCAAATATGTAATTATTCAAATTATTTTAACCCTTTTAAATGACTATTTAATTACTTAATGTCACCTTTATATTGAGAAAAAAACAAAAAAAAATTTAGTTAGGGGACATGTTTTGAGAATTTTTTTAAAATCCGTCTTTAAATGTACTAAAAACGAGTAAAACTTTTAGAGTCTCTAAATAAAATCTTAATCCCCTCAAAAAGTAGATTTTGTGTATTTTTTCATAAATAAGTGACAATGTGTGATTAAACTGGAATTTACAGGGTTAAATTATTTGTTTTATTATATACTTTATAAGTTTTGGTTAGGACAGAAGTTGACTGAGCAATCTGTACCAAAAAAAAAAAGGTGGAAAATAAAGAATCTGTTTTCATAGCGTTATAGTTTTTGGGAGAGGACTTGTTTACCTCTAAGGGCCTGAAATGGTTGTAAATGTGTCCCTGCCATGACCTTTAAGACAAGCTGAAATTGGAATTTCAAAGTTTTTAAAAATAAAAGCTTTCTTACAAAAAATAAAAAAATAAATCATCTCATATGGAGAAAAACAATCAAATATAGAGGAAAAAATAACTGTAATGACCCTTAATGACCGACAGGGCTAAAGGGTAGAATGTAAACACTGTTGACTTTCCTGCTACTTTCTTCAAACTTGCTTACATCAACCTTAACCTGCTCATGATCATGTCTTCTAGTTCATATCGATCAGGACAGAACATGCATTTCATGTGTTCCTGTAACTGCTGCAGCATCTAACCTTCTCTCATCTTCTACCTCCAGCTACGAGAATCACGGCAGACACAATTGAAACACTGTTTTGAAGGAGAGATCAGACACTTGCAAGATCAAAACTACAAGCAAGTAAAAGGACAACTCAGAAACTTTTGTGTCATCTTCTCCAAAAGCCTTAGCCTATAATGGCCTTCCTCCATATTTATGCAAAAAAGAAAAATTTGTTCCTCTTTATGTCTTAAGAGAGCTTTACGGAGTATTTTTCTAAGCTATAGTTTATTTCCTGTTAAGATCCCCCTCAGGATGGAGTATGTACATCAGCCGGACTGCGTAGAGTATTTGGCTTGTGTGAGATCGCCTCCCAGAGGTTGAATTAGGTAGCATAAACTGAAACTGGTGAACCATTTCTCTTCACAATTGTCAAAGTTCCCCTACATGTTGTAATATAACATAATCATTTTCCTGGGGATGTCATCACTTCCTATCCCTTCCTTGCTTGGACATCTGTGTGAAGACATTTCCAAGTTTAATGTCAGTCCTGCTTTTCACTGTGTGTAAAAGTATTTAGAAAAAGGGACGCTGCAACGACCTGCTTTGGCAGATAGGACAGAGGCACTTTTTTTTATAAAGCAGTAAATAAATTCTTAATGCTTGACAGAAAAAAAAAGCTTTCAGTTATAGCAACTGCTAAAATACCAGTTGGATTCTTCCCTCACACACAAGTATCCTATTTATTTATGTGGTGGTTTCCACTAGTAGCACTGTAAGTCACCTTTTCCTACAAAATCTAAAAAAAAAATCTAAGGCTGTTTCAGCTGAAAAACACCTTTTTAGGGCTGCTAGTCTTACAGCTGGTCCTGGACAATTGATACACTGGAACAAACATGGTGTGAGGTCAATGTTTTTAATGCAATGTTCTGTATCTGAAGCCCTTTACAACAGAAAATCCAGCTGGTTGCAGACCATTCCCCCAGCAGAATCACAGTGGACTGAATTTATGCTTTGTAATGAGTCAGAAATCTACTTTTTGGTGAACATAAAGAATTATGTACAGTTAATACTTCTATAAATAAAATTTAAGTGTATTGAACCAGTTTCCTGCTTTTAATATCATGAAGACATTTTATTCCTTGCAGACTATTATTCTTATTCATTTTATTTTGGAGATGATGCATCATTTAATTACAATATATTTTCTGATATTTATTCAAAATATAACCGTAGGTGCAGTAAATGTTTTCCTTTTTTTACATACATCTGGTGTCCAAAGCCTGGAAAAGTATTCTTCTTAGACAGACTGACCACTGCTCCAATATTTATCATGACGGCAAACAACACTGAATAATCAACCTGGAAAAGTACCAAAACATAAAGTCCCTTTTCAGAAACCTGAGATATTTTTTATTAGCCACTTCCAGGAATGAGCAATGCCGTAACTAATCAGTTTCAGTTATCATCAGTTTAAGTGTAGCTTTAAATGCATCACTAACACCGTACAACTCCAAGTAATTAAAGAGATTGATTGGTTACACAGTTAATGTTATAAATGACTCATTTTCAGAAATTACATACTTTTCTAGCTGTTAAACAGAAGCAGGAAACAACAGTTGGTTTAATCCAGTCTGAAACAATGTTGACTTTTGGCATCAATATCCCATCATCCTACAAGAGACCTCCCGATGAATTTTGATGTTGCTGCCATGGCGACTTGTGGATGAAAGTTGGAAGGTCGACAGAAGAAATGTGTGCGTTTGTGTCTGTATTTAACTGATGTTGCCTCCTTTCAGCGTCTTACATGTGATCTGTCCCAGTTTGGTCATCAGCTTTCTGTCTTTCCACTGAGCTACACACTCATCTGAGATCTTCAGGTCCACCTACAATAAAATAAGAAAAACACATGGTTTCCATATTTTAAAAGTTTGGGGTTTTTCTTTTAGAGTTTTGGTGTTTTTTATATAAAACGTGGCTGGAACGTACCTGTAGTTTCTCCCACACCTTCTTCTTAGGGTTCAATCTATCATCTGGCTTGCCCGTCTCATATCCTTCCACAAAGATGCGTTCCCCTGGCAACGATCCCTCTGGAGGGTCCAGAGGCTCCACCCTCCTGGGCTCCCCTTCTCTGGAAACCAATAAGAAGCATTAACGGAGTTGCACAGCAAGCCTGAGGAAGCAGGTCAGTTTGTTTTTGTGGGGAAAAAAAAAACAAAAAGACACGACACTCACATTGAGGCACAGAGAAGCATGGCTTGAGACTCGATCCCTCGCATCTTCTGCGGTTTCAGATTGCACAAGACCAACACTGTTCTGTCTTGTAGGTCCTCCTGTGAAATATAAGCCACCAGACCGCTGACAACCGTCCTCGGTTCTGGGTCCCCCACGTCAATCTTCTCCAGGTATAGCGAATCAGCATCTGGATGCTGCATGTTCCACAGAGACGACATTAACAGCAATGTTATGGCTGCAAAGGAAAACGTTTCCATTATAAATCTAATCTTCATCACTTACCTTCTCCACGCTGACGATCTTTCCCACCCTGATGTCCAATCTGGAAGGAGCCAGCTCATCATCATCTCCTCCTCCTCCTCCCGACTTGGCACCTTTTCCTCCCGTTTCTAATAAACATGGAAAACGTTGATTAGCCTCAGAAATTCCCACAATACATCCAGCAGCTCCTTTGATTAAACACAGACTTGTCTTCGAGGGGTCAGGATATGCAGAATTGGTGAGTTTACGAAGCTCGGGAGTCTCAAACTTCTTTCTGATAGGATCTAGTAGCTGATTTAATGCGACTTCCACTGAAGCCTTCAGGTCTCCAGGGTGGATCATCTAAAGTGAAATAGAACCAAAGCTCAGACCAGAGCAAGACAGTTTAAGAATAAAAGCTTTTACTCCTCTGATAAACCAGTTAGACTGTCACTCACCTCCTCAGAAAAGTCCATTTCCACTTCTTCAAATACAGTATAAACTTTGTCTCCACCCCACTTGGGATCCCTTTTAACACAGAACTCTGGAACACAATAATCCCAATTTTCATCTCATGTTAGAAGTTTGATGGTAAAGGAACAGGATCAGATTATAGTTGTTTTGTTAGCTTTTTTTTTACCTCCTCGTAGAGGAAAGAGGACATATTTGACAAAAGAGAGAACTCCATTGTTCTGGATGTTGCCAGGCTCACAGAAGGCCTTCTTCAGCTTCTTCTTCACGTCCTCTTTGGAGTCCAGGAGATCAATCTTTGACTCCTGCAGACACAAACGGACGATAAAAGATGCATCTGCTCGTTAATGTTAAGAAGACACAAATTTTTAGCATTCAATCTTTTGTTTCTGCTGCTCACTTCTTCTGAAGAGCTCATCTTAGCCCCCGTCAGTCCTGGAACCATCGGGTTCATCAGATGAGCGCGCTTTGCATAGCCAAGAGAGGGAAGATACTGCAGGGAAAAGCAAAACAAACTACAGTTCAAATGTATTTATGTATTTATTGATTCTGTAATAACAAAACTTAGATTGCATTTGTAAACAAAAAATTACTCAGCAATTTAAACACTACTTAAACAAAGAATGAAATTAGATGTGTTTATTTCAAAGAAAAAAAATATCAATTATAAATATTTTAACTTTTAGTCCTGGTCATTTAAGTACATTTTTCTATGTTTAAAAGGTGTACTTGAATGCACCATGAGGTCTCACGGTCTTTTACTGTAAGTATAAATGGATTAATACTTTAACGTTTTACAAGGTGGACCTTAAATATTTTTCTTTTTTAAATGATGTAGCTTCAAATTTCGTTGCTTAGATCTTTAGTTATTACAAGGTGATAGTTCAGTTTTGTTTAAATGTAAAGCTCACTGCAGATGTGTGGGAAGAAGAACGAGAGTTTGCCATGTTTGGACAATCACCTCCAAAAGGAAGCAGGTATGGTTTGTGGAACATGTTGCTACTTTTAACTCAAGATATTTTTTTTTCTTTTTGAGAAAGCTTGTGAACAAAACCTCTTAGTTCCAAACGCTGAAGAAAGAGTGAAAGCCAGTTTGCATCTCACTGTCGCCCTCTAAGGACAACTGGACAGTAGGGGTGTGTCTGCACACTAACGACTTCGTAGTGAAGGTAGATTATGCAATGCAAGTATTATTTTTATTCATGTTCGAGCTTTTTTTATAGAATATATGCTGCACTGTTTCTCAAAAACACAGCAGCTTCTCACCAAACAATAACAAAAGAGTCTGTTTCTATGAATTTTGTTATTCAGTGTGCTACACTATGCTGAAAATAATCAGTAATTGCCTGTGTTTGGCCATGTTTCACAGCTGGAGCACAGATTTATTGTCCCTGTTGCTAACCCTGTACCACACACGTCACGACAACTGATGCAGTTGAGGCACATCATTCAATAACTAATGGGAAAAGCTCATGGAAAAACAAAATTTTACCTTCTCTGCCAGAGTGAAAATCTTCCTCTGATCTACTCCCCCAAATTGGGCATCCACTTTCAGGTACTCCTCATCCAGGGCCTGAAAACAAATTCACTTAGTGTAATTCATTCTAAAGCAAACAATTTACCCTGTTTTTCAGGAATAATAAAAATAACTTGGTTAGTTCCTAGTTTACTGATGAGGACAAATTGGAGAAACTTTATAAAAGTGCTTAGTCATGTATTGACTCTAGCAGTGATTTTCTTACCTGTAGTCCAGGGTACAGCAGACCACTCAGCAGAGGATGCTCCACCTGTTTGACTACCTCAGCTCCAGCCTTCTTAGCATCATGCTCCGTCACCATGGAGGACAGACGGTACACATCCAGGGTGTACTCTCTAACCAACATGGAAAGGACAGGCTTTATATTTAAGCACCCAGTTACAAACTGTTTTTGGGAAAATGTGAAGTTAACAAAGCTTGTTTGTATCTATGAGTCATGTGAACACGACAGACCTGCTGAGCTGGAAGTCAGTTCCTTTGATAAACCGTAATTTATCCAGGGGCACGCCAATGCTCTCCAGCATGGCCTTGATAACCTGTTCATAGTACTTCACCCTGAGCTCTAGCAGCTCCCAGGGAGCTTTCATGTTGTCTAGGTAGGCATGCAAGTCTGCAAACAGAATTGTGACCTGAAAAAATTTGGAAAAAACAAAAGCATACACATAAGTAAGAATTTATCAAGAGCATTGAGCGATAGGATCTACTAATGTGACTAAGGCAACTCCATTCACCTCACAGCCAGCCCTGAGAAAGTCTGCTATCTTGGACATGGGGACAAAATAGGCTACATGGGGTTTGCCGGTGGTCGCAGTACCCCAGTACACCTTCAGTTCCCTCTCCTGAAGAACCTGTTTCACCTTCTCTTCTCCAAGGACCTCCTGTAAAACAATCAGCCAAGAGCCTCATTAAACTGAGCCACATTAATCCTTCAGTGATCGTGATTAAATGTTATTATATTCTACCTGGAGGTTCCTGGTGATGAGGTTGAACTTCTCATCTGGACTCAGCTGATTTGCCATGACGCAGGGCCCTCTGACTGCAAACACAGCATATTCAGAGTTCATTTAAACATCCTTTCATAAAATCATCATTAGGGAACAGCTTTGACTTGATGTCTTAATTACTAATTTCATAACCACACTTTAACGCGTAGTAAACGTTTTATGCATCGATGTCGCAGGCTCGACACTGGGGAAGCTGACGTTTAACGTTGAGAAATAAACACAAAACCAGTTGAACGATTTATATTTATTCGATCTTAAATATAAAAATTAATTAGCTTTGATATAAAAAGCAATCCGCTAAACTACAACGCTTATCAGTCACATCATGAATGAATGAATCAGCTAGTAATTCGTAGCTAATTAGCAACAAAACCATGTGCAGCTACACCGAGCCGGTGTGAGAACTGCCCTCGCTATGTTAGCTTCACAAACTAAAGGGTTAATTTGAACTTTTATTTACAGTGATATCACTTTGTCTTTACGTAATACTGTAAAAGCAGTAACTTACTTCAGATCCTGTCTTTTTACAGCGAGAAGTGGTGGAGAGAAGCCGCCTAACCGGACCTGTAAGTGGGTTGCATCAGCGTAGCATCAGCTCTGCTGTCGATTAACTCCAAGCGAAAGCAATCGAGTGCAGATTGCAGCGTTCATTCAAGACGTATTCAACTTTCAGGTTAAATTTACAGATGATGTAAAAAGTTAATGCTTCACATATATATCGCGAATGAAAGACATTTAAGTAGAATCTTGCAATGGAATTCTTCATCTCAATGTAGTGAAATAAAAGTGAACAACATTGGTAGTTATGTGACAACATGAATTTCCCTGCAAAGGGATTAATAAAGTATTTTTCATTCATTCATTCATTCATTCAACATAAAATGTCAATTTCTCAATAACAGCATCTTGAGTATCATCTTGGTCTTATGATGTAAAAGAATAGCATGCTGTGAAATAAGTATTTAGATATTGAACAGTTTTACATGTGTGGTCAAAGGTTTAGAGAAGTTCAAATTTCACCTATATGTAAAGGTCATAGTGGAAGTTGGGTGCATTCTGACAAAAACCGGAACATCTCTAACTTTTTGTGAGTAGTGTATATTGCTTACCTTGCCTTTTATTGCTTACATGTTAGATGTTATCTAATTAAATGTACTCATGAGTTGTGAAATTACACAAAGATATGTGAGGATGAAAAAAAACATGAAACTCCTGACAGCAGCAGTAAAGAGAACACATGGCTCCCTTCTGCTGCTATAGTTTGAGTCTACTTGTTCCCTCATTTAGAGGGAGCCATCTTTTCCAGATAGCTGATCTAAGTGATCACATGTAACATTTTTATCATTACCTTGCCCCCCATTCTTTTTGCACAGAGGTTAATAAACAGTTTAAGTGTCATAATGGTGTGAACTATGTCAGCTGATTTCAGCCTCAACACATGTTGTGTTAAATGGCAGTCTTCATCCCCATCATCAAAAAGTTTCTTTTGAGAATGAACTTCTATGACTCCTGTAGGGTTATAGAGACACTGGGACTAACTTATAAGGTGTATTGAAATATTTATGACAGCATATGACAGTCATCTTACATACACATTCATTGCTTTCTCTTAAATTTGTCAACCCTTTGTAATTTCTATTGGAAATCACAATGAAAAAACAACTTTTGATTTTGCCTTTATATACCACAAAAAAAAAAAAAAAAAAAAATGTTTCATATCCTTTTTGTCAGCACAACCTCACCTATATAGTCTGTAAATGATTTTTCACTTTATTTTTTCATCTACCAAAAGTAGATGTTAGCCACTTTTGGCACTTATGGCCAATACTGCCAAATTTGTTGTTTGGGTTGTCTCTATACCTGCTTTATTATTACTATGTCATTATAGCTCAGATTCTTACTGCATCGTATCATCATATTTTGCTGACAATCAGCAGACTGTATGATTTAACTCCAGGAAGGCTGATAATGGGATTTCCTACCTAAACCTTGCAAATACAGTCCACGTTCATTGCGTTCAACGCATGTTTTATTATAACAGTGAGATTCTTTTTCCACACAAGGTAAAAAATAGCATTCATAAGATAACAACAACAATAATAACAATACAGAAAAACGGGGAAACAACGTCAGTTCCTTGGTTTATGCACAACCAAATGAATGACCTGGCTCAGTCTATGGAGCAACGGCGTGAGTTAAAAGTCTGGGTCCAGGCGGGGAAGCACCGGGAGGATGAGGTTACCAAACGAGGAATCCTGAGTGATGAAGAAGCCAGAAGAATGGACGTGCGCGTGCTGCAAGGCGGCCTTTTGCTGCGCGGCGATGTGCTGCTGCTCCGCGCTGTCTCTCACGTCCTTTAGGCTGGGTCTCGACGACAATGGGATGTTGGCCCCGGGGCTGTTTATGGACTGGCTCTGCAATAGCCGCCTCTTCTCCTTGTCCAGCTCCGCCAGTATAGCCACACGGGTCTTGTTCTGAAACCCTTGTCCTGGAGGGTTAGCAGCCATTATAGCTTAATAGCCAGTTAATGGGGACAGGTCTTATAAGTCCATGAAGCGAATAAAGTCGGCTTTTAGCGCTGTTTATGTATTATGTCCGTCTGCCAAAGCTACACACGTTTACCCGCCTGAATTCAGTGAGGATGGAGATGTTTTAGCTTTCTTTTGTAGGCTAGCTAAAGAACAAAAGCACTTCCGGTGTTAGCGCGAGCCCTTCAAAATAAAGCAACCATTGTTTATGTTGAAGAATATGAGTAATTTTGTTTTCATAAAAATCACTAACTGTCTAATCTTGTCAAATTTATGAAGATAACCTCATAATGGAAATGTTAAAATAAATTAATACAAAATAACCTCGCAAATAACTCAGGTAAAAATTGTACTGTATTTACTGGTAAATGCAGTGCCTCTATACTGGAAATGAATTTTTGCATTAAATGTTCAATTTACAATACACTAATATAATATACAAAAAGTATATATATAAAGTATATATAAAAAGTTGGGAGGCTGTTTAGAGATTAAATTAAAATAGAATGCAATGATGTGCAAATTTCATAAACTCATATTTTATAATCCAATAGTTAGATCATACAATCTGATTATAAATCTGCATTGTTCATAAAAAACAACAGAACTATTGTAAATATTTCTTCATCCCTTCTCACTTGCACATACTTTATTCCCCCCCTTTTGAACTATATGTATACTGCTTTTCGTTTGCCCTCTGCTGAAGTATTCATGATTCCTCTGAGTGCTACTATCTCTTTGCTGCTGCAATCCTGTAAATTTATCCAAGTTGGACTTGGAGAAAGGAGCATTTCAAAGAGGTAGAGTCTCTCAGATGTAAAGATGGGCAGAGGCTCGCCATTCTGTGACAAACTGTGAAAAAATCTTGTGGAACTATTACAGAAAAATGTTCTATGTTCAAATGTTGAGTGTAAAATTGTGAAGACATTTAAGACCCCACCATCTACAGTGAAATTGTTGAAAAAAATGTTCATGTTCATCATTGTATTCTGTTTTTATTTACACAGTGTCCCAATAGTTTGGGAATTTGGGTCGTATTTAGTTGGGACATTTAATTTTATGTTTTTAATTAGAAATCTCTTTAAAAGATACCAACACTAGATGGCAGTATGTGACTACATGTAGACTTTGCTTCTCAAACAGCACAAATGTAGGAACTTACTAGAACTTCTACCTTTATTATTTAGTAAAACCTTTAATATTTTTGTTTTCTATGTATATAATATTGCTTCTATCAAACATAAAAATCTGCTCATTGTGCTTCATGTCCTTTATAGTTTCAAAGGCAGTTGATGAGGAGCAACTTTAGTATAATGTGCATTAATATCCATTCTGTAAGCATTTGCTTAATTATCCATGATGTATGTGATGATTAAATCACTTCACCTCTACTGTAAAATGATTTAAGTCTTGGCCATAGTTTCATAAAACATGTCTACCCAAAGACTTACCCAAATGAAACAAAGAACAGCTCAACAATAATAAAGTCTATGTGCATGTTTTTGGTATTTAGGGACATCTAGAGACCTCAAAATATATTCCCAGTGTAAAAAAAAAAGTTGACTGTTACAGTGCATGAGTAAATAAAACAGATGAGAAATTGTAAATTTCTCACCCGTCCCCATGTATTTGACACACGATGACACCGTGCTAACAGTGATCCTATGCAAACAGATGTTATTGATTACATTCAGTAACAAAATTATTCTTAAACATTAATTTTTACACTAAAATACACTTTGGGTATTATCTTTTTAATTTTTTTTTATATAGTTGATGCTCAAGTGTGTAACTTTCTCAGCCCTTATAAGGGCTGATCAGGCTTTAGTTGTTTCAGACAAAGAATTGATGACAAATTGCTCATAATACGCTTAATATGCATTTATTTTCAATGCACATTTTTCCATCACATCTTTTTTTCTTAAATAACTACATTACAGTGTTCATAGGTTCACGGGCAGCCACAAATATCAAAAGGTATTTACAGTTTTACACATATTTACATATGCACAAGAGGCATGTACACAAGGCTTCAGTCTGTCCCTGTGGAATTAATGCTCACATATTTGGCTACAGCCTCAGTCATGAGGGACGTGCACTGACAACTCCATAAAACACAATGCACTGACTAAATAAAACAAGATGAGATTTACATGCTGTACAACAATTACAGGGTTAGTGAGGGAAAACGACATGTTGGCACGTAAAATACAGTATCCTCTTCAGGACATAAAGAAAGGGAAGTAAATGAAATAATTTCACATCGGCAACTCAGTTGTCATGTTGAAGATGTAACAGTATGTATAACATATGGCACTGCATATACAGTTTCCATATCAATTGATATGAAAGGTGTCAATCCTCATTTTTAGGACAGGGATTGTTTTTTCAATAAATGTTCACAAGCAAAAGGTTAAACATAAAAAGACAACTCCCAAATACAAGCTCACTTTTCCATCTCATTTTTCATACAATTATGTGCTTCCCTTTTTAAATGCATATAGAGTTAAGATTGTAGCCATGGCAACATGCATTAAAAGGTGACTGAATGTTTTAAAATTTGCCTCCGACCTCCTTGTCTTCAACTTTAAAACTCTAGGTGAGTTAGAACAACTATACAAGCCTCGTATAGATTTAAATACTGCAAAAAGCATGACGTTTCAGCAAACATGAACTGGAAAGAAAAAAAAAAAACCTGTAAAACCAAAACTAATAAATAATTAAATAATTATATATTTCTAAATTTGTACCGGCTTTAGCGACCACTTTGCTGAATATTAACGTAAATTAAAGCATTTAGAGGAAAATGCCGTCTTCAGTAGCTGTCCTATAAATACGATAATAGAGTAAAGAGATTGGCTGGATAAGCTTTTCAGATATTTGTGCAAACTGACTTTTGTAGTGGTTTCAACTCTGCTAGGTGGGCGTTCTGATGCCCCCTCAGAGTACAGCTGTTATGATGACGTTACAGCATCCTCTAAAAGAAAACAAACCAGAGGCAGTGGGAAGACTTAAAAAAAAGAAAAGACTAGCTTGACTGGTTTCTGTAAACTACGAGGAGATACTGAAATTACAACACACTTAAACAAGTTTAAAATACACACCAAGTGGCACACACTTATGGCAGTTTTGTCTGTTTTGGATTTTTAACTCCGAAACGAGGCAGAAATTAAGGCGCTGTTTCAGTTTCCTTCAATGTTTACATGTCAGAACTCAAAAGATGTTTTCAGCATAGTACTCTGGGTCATTAATGCTCAGTGTTCTGTGTACAACGGTGGAAACCACTCTGTTCCAGTTATTAGCACCAATAACGTCGTCACAACATGTTCAAAACAATTTCTCTGTTTGTGCAATTTCAACTCAAAACAAGACCAACCTTTAAAAAAAAAAACAAAACAGAAAAAAAGTTTCCTACAGTACTCCAAAGTAGTATGTTATACAAAAAGTAAGGCTTATTGAGACCTCGATGTAAAGAGAAGGGTGTCATGCTAGGAGAACGTCACAAATACTGAAGGTCGGACGTTTTGTCTTCAGAAAGGCCTCAACGTGGCTCGCACAGTTAACGCTTTTGAGTCGATCAAGTGTTGTACGTGGAACAGCAGCAAACTGGCTGGACAAGGCAGTGTCGGTGCGATCCGACAGCCCTCGGTCCGTTGGTCTCGCCCAGTGCAAAATGCCAGTTGATCACCCGATTGGTCCGTGGGACTCTCAACAATGTGCTAGATCATGTTGACCAGCTCTGCTGAGTCCGTTTCTGAATCGGCTTCATTGTCCCTGTGAGAGAACAAAAAGACCTTAGCTGGAGTTTTGTTTCACAGCTGCGTAGAAACAAGGTGGACGAGTGTTTTCAGCCTTACCTCTGTTCTTGTAGCAGTTTGCGGTTGCCTTGCCGCCTCTCCTCATCGATGGGATAGGAGTACAAGATTCCCAGGCCGATTAAGATGAAGGCTACAGGGGCTGCCGAAACCAGCAATTTCAAGGTTAAGTCCACTGCTGGTGGTTGAGAGCAACCTCTAGAGATGTATCCTGCAAAGCTAAAAACAAAAACAAAAAAAAACAAAAAACAACAAACTTAATTATGCACAGCACCTGTGTTGCAGAATCAGACTCCTAAATAATGCACACAGACAATCTGCAGCTATAAGTGAAAACTTTAGTGATATATTTTCAATTTTCACCTGTATGTTTTTGTAAAACACAGCTTGACACGTAAGAAAAAATGCCAACAAATCGTTTATCACAAGACTAGCTTGCTGCAGTCAAGCATGCAATCCGTGCTCACACACACACATACACACACATCTCCTTACTGTACTTAATTTAATGAGAGAAAGAATTTCTTGCTTTGATGTAGGATTTGGGTGCTGGCAGATTTGACTCAGCTTAAGATTTTATTTCAGTCCAAGGCACTGGACAAGAATTTGATGAAAGACCTACAAATTTGTTTGAAGTCATTTAGAAAAACAGTTTAGCTTGTGCTTGTGTGAACTCTTACTCTAAGCTGAGAGTGGAGACGCCCAAAGACACCCCAGACGCGAACTTAGTGAAGAAGACGTAGAAAGAATAGAAGAGAGCTTCGTGGCCGGTGGATTCTGGGTTTTGCACTTGGAAGTCATCGACAACGTCAGGCAGCATGGACCTGAAATATAAAAATGGCCAGGACTGGTCACATATTTGCAAAAATGATGGGAAAAGACATTTTTAAAAAGCCACACAAATGAAGAATCAGTAGGGTTCTTACCAGGGGAGCAAGAAGGCTGAAGCTACTCCAACTCCAGCAAAGAAGGAGACGGTGTAGCTGACAATCAGGTTACTCTTTACACAGACCACCATGATCAAGAAAGGAACTACAGACTGAGGATGAAAAAAAAAAATAGTGAAGGTTTGCTTCTCAGAGGAGTTCTGCTGGTAGCACAGGTAATTCCTGTGGATCTTGATTTGAATGTGATTTGTGGGCTTACCAAGCTGCCAACGTAAACCGCCGTCTTTTTACCATATCGAGTCAGGAACCACTGCCAGAAGGGGATGGCCAGAGTAGCCGAGACCTGAAAAGATAAAAGATGCCCACATCTGGTTAGCCAAGCCAGCTTCTCTAAAACTTCAATAAGTTCTCATAAATTCCACAAAGGAGCCTCTGCTGCATTTTAATGTAAAGAGGCAGAAAAATGGGGGGCGGTGACCCTTTCTGTTACATGAAATGATGGAGGCATGATACTCTTCTGAAAAGACTTCTGTGGATTGACTTAGCTCCACGGGCATAAAAGCACCGTGTTGCAGATACACCTTGAGCTCTCATCCCAGCCAAAAACAACACTATTGATGGAAGATAATCCAGCCTCTGCAGCTCTTCCCAAAACAAATTTGAGCTCAAACTCATAGAAGTAACCGTCTCACTCTACAGGGGACAGGGTGCCCTAAAATCAGTTTGGCCTCTTGGCCTTTTGTGTTTGACTAAGGGGAAAACTGCACAATTGTCATTGCGCAACAGCATTTTCCCACCTTTTTCTTGTGAACAGGGACAAACTGCATTGCCTGAAGATAAGCCACCCACACATAACCATTTTTCTGCAGACACAGTTATGCTGCAATGACATTTTTCTATGTAACAATCAGTTTAACTTGGTTTCTTGTAAGTTTCTTTATTTATGCATTTGCTTTATTAAGTAGGTGTGTGTGCACCTGGCCTTTAGTCACCTGTTCTTTGCAGACACCACCCTGAGCCTTAAGGCTTATCAGCCAATTTCTCAGAAATCAAACATCATTATGTTATAATCAGGTTTTTATAATCCAAACAAACCCCATGAACCATGTTAACATAGCCAACCTCATACACTCCTTCTAAATGAAACAGAGGAGCCCAACTCCAGATAAAACCACAGTCCACTCTTTGAACATGAGTTTATTTGTGGTGCTTGAGTGCTGGTGGATAATGTCCTGTACTGCATGCTTTCTGCAACGTGCCTCAAATTCTAGAAAAAAAAAAGGATACACAGAGTGCTTTTTGTTTGTTGCTGTATAATGAATTCCCTGCTGATCTAACACAATGTCTCATTAACATTTGACCTTTACTGTTCGGATCCAGGAACTGAGAAGTTTTAAAGTGCACATTGTTATATATTAGCTTCTGGTTTGACTTGTTTAACTTATTAATCCTGGTATGATCTGAACATCAGGATAGTGGGACATTTACTCGACTGGCAGAAGGTGAATATTAAGATCTGGAATTGCTGATTATTGACATGATGGGAGAAGTTTCTCCGAAAGTTAAAAAAAATCTACTTTACTAAATATACTTTAATGAAGGTCACTGCATTGGCTCCATAATCCTTTCCATAAAGTAAAGGATCAAAGCATGTAATCTTTTCAACCTCACTAACCTGTGCTTTCTCGCTCTGTACAGTTCAACTGTGTGTGTTAGCCTGACACATCTATGATTAATTAGTCTGAATACCCATCAGGATCTGAAGGCCAAGGTAAGTTTTTTTTTTCTGCAATCAGGTTTATAAGAAAGGAGATGCAAATGTGCCTCCTTCACCCTCTGTGGGAACAACATGGCATTCAGGCAGAGTGGTCAGACTGGACACACACAGTGGACATAGCCAGCCAGGAGCCCTGCTTTATAATCGAGTACAGAGCAGGCCTTGTAATTGAAGACAATTTATGTCTTCGCCTTGGGAGGGAAAGCTTTTGTCTGCACTCCTAAGCTAATGGTTTAACTTATTTCACATAAAGGAGCTGCTCTGGCTTTCAGATGCATGAAGGGAAATACTGTAACTGCTATGGGAACAGTGCATCCATTTGTGTTTGTCTGTAAAATGCCACCTGTAAGTGTTTGTGTGGGTTTGATTTGTGTATGTGTGCTCACCATGATAACTAGCAGAATATTCTGGAAGTCGTTTCTGAAACCCAGCGTGGAGCTGCAGAACAGAGCAAAGTTTCCCTCCAGGAGCTGCAGAGTGAAAACAGAAGCTGACTCAGTCACATTTTTGCAAACATCTAGGGAAAAAAACAGCACAGCATGCCCAAGAGCACACACCAGTGAAGCTGAATTTAATCATTAAAAAGAAAATATAGATTTTCATTTACAGCAACTAAAAGTGTATTAATTAAGAGTGTTAAACTTTATGAATGTAGTTTAATACGCACCATGAAACCTAGTGAGGTGAAGAGGAAGACCATGACCAGTTTGGCATAGGGCCCGTGTCCCATCACCAGCCTAATCCCTTGAAAGAAGGACATGGGCTCTGCCCTGATTCGACAAGATTCTGGAAGAAAGAAATATAATGAAAGAATGAAAAAAATTACACCGACCCAAAGTTACACCCACTTTCTCAAATCCTTTTAAATCCCTTCTGCCTGATTCCCTGAATGAATGTTTTTATGAGCAGCTGCCTTTCAGGCTCATCTTTGACTGAACTAAGGTGCCTCATTAGTGCCATCGCAGGTCACAAGGCTTCGAATTCAACCACAGTTGGTGTTCTCTCACACAGCCTGTCAGGCCACAGTCGTACCACATCATACAGCTGTGACTGTGTCTCCTCATTGGTCCGCAGCAGAACCGTCACAAGTGCTCCCTCACATGGTAGACATGAGTTTATCTGTGGCCAATCAAAAGGCTATGCTCGACTAAATGAGGTCAATGGAAGCTAAAGCATTTTCTATTGATCTTGAATCCAACTATTATTGAGGGGGGAAAAAAAGGCATAACTGATGTATTCGGACTGACTGAAAGATTAAGTCTCACCTTTTTGTTCTCTCACACCAAAGAATAAAACAATGGCACAGATGACGTAGATCAAGCAGATGACACCAGAAGCAATCATGTAGGCCGTTTTCTGTGAGGGAGCAACAATAAAAGATTGGATTTTTAATTATATTTCCTAAATGTCTAATTTATCTCATATCTGCTTTGAGGCCAGTAAATGATGAAAAAACAAACTGTTTACCGTGTGCTCCAGGGAAATACCATGCTCTGACTCATTGAAACCAGCAGACACTGAGACATTGCTCAGGTCCGCCACGATGTCACCGGGTCCTGGGAGGCACGGAGCGTTGGCCATGCCGACAATCTGGCCCTGGATAGCTGTGCCAATCAAGGTGCCCAAAACCTCCACCGTCATCCCTGAGGACAGAAATGGAGATGTTTAAGAGACACACAGGATGTCAGCTGTCAGGAGATGAAGGAGTAGAGTTTTACACTTACTGTATGCAGTGGCAGAGTCTCGCTCCTTCTGCTCTGTGCTGATGAACATGGTGAGGGCAGAGTATGGCACATGGAAGCACTGATAGAAATGACAAGGAGAGATTCATTCATTTTTGGTCATGCAGACAGTTAAAGACAAAGTAAAGCATATCATTTATATTTTAGAGAGCTTAAGTGCACATTTAGGAAGGCTTAAAGAAAAAAAAAGTCTACTGGGTCTACTGTCACCACAAAACCCATGAACATATGATTTCAACTTCATTAATCTCTGCAAAAAAAAAGCTGAAGCTACCAGGACACAATCAAGTTCTTGTCCATGTAATTATTTAGCAAAAGAAATTCATTTTCATGCTTCAGTTTCTCTGCAGATTACACAAACTGACAGCTCTTCTCATTACCACCTGTTTTCAGTTTTTATTGTAGATCAGATGACTTCCTTTTAAACAAATATGTTCTTTTTGTTTAGAAATACAACTTCGCTGTTTCATAATCAAATCAGTTCAGCGTAAAGTCATGGTAACTTTAAATATATCTAAGAGGAAGTGCCTGGTACATGGTAATAATGTTTAGAATGATGCTGCATGTGATGTACAAGACAATTTGTGAATGCTACTCACAGTTTGAAGGCTTTGGAAGAGGCAGTAGAAGAATAGGTACCAGATGACTTTGCCATTTTCAAAGGGAGGAACGTACCATATAAGGAAATAAGAAATCACTGCCAGAGGGGTTGAGAACAGGATCCTACAGTTAGGATGGAGAGGGGAGAGAAGAGGGAGACAAACAACAACATCAGTGGCTGAAAACGTGATTGTAACCAAGCGTGACAATGCTCATAATTACAGCGATCAGGACCCCTGGTGTCTTTCATTGAGCTTGTGCCAACTTTTCCCCACGTGTGTCACTTTTAGATTTCAGGGAGTAAACACCATTGCACCAATCATCATCAGCCGAATCGCTGTTGTAAGAAACAGGTTGAGTGGTAGTATGGCCTGATAAGAGGGTCACTTCAGGTTGTACTGAGGAATGCTGCTTGAAAATGTCACTGTCTCTGGATTAAAACAATATCATTTCCACTAACACTTCCTGTTAAGTAGAGTATGATCAATGAATATGTAAGTATGACTAATGTCCTGTAAATATATGAGTGAAAGGGGAAAAATTTAGATTTTTTTTTGTGGAAGCAGTACTCATATGGTCACTTCCTGACCTCCACTGCTTTTTTCCTATGGCCAGACCAACATACTCCAATCAAATGAAAGACTGCAAGTGCAGCCACACCTCTGCAGTCAGGGAAAAAAAAAAGTCTGGCTTTTTGTAGAGGAAGCAGCCAATTCATTCTGCTTATTGAACTTGTATTTACAGGAACATTTCCAGCTTTATCGGTCAGGATATGAAGTCATCCCGCTTATCACAATGATATTTGAGTAAGAGGATACAACTATTATACACAGACACAGTGATGCAGCTTTGTCTCATAGCAATGCTAACTTAGGTATATAGTAAAGGTGCTCAGCTTCACTTCAGATTTACTACTAATCACCTTAAGCCTGGTTATTACCCAACGCTGACGCGCAGTAGGTGCCTGAAATGTCAGGAGGGGCTGCATTTAGCCTGCGCTCTGGTGCATGTAATGTCATTAACTGTACACTTGAGAGAAGTCACTGTGGGAACAGTGGGCGAGTCGGTGCAGACGTTCCACCAGGATAGGAATGTAGTCATTTCTGGAGAACTTCCTCCACATCGCATGATCTCAAACTCAAAACAGCACATCATTTAGCTTTCATTTCTACTTTTTATTCAGAAATCCTACTGCACCAGTTAATCAAAACCTGTTATTGAGCTTTACATCTTATTGCTACATGTTTTTCTTTTTAAATACTCTTTTAAATAAAATAAAACTCCACCTTTTGTGTTAGGAGGCACACACCTTCCTTACACAAGTGACGTGACAGGTCATACAAGTATAAACCTGATCCCCTTCTTAGAAATATATTTACAGCCATGCTGACTGGGAAAGTGTGACTTTGTCTCAGCAAGTGAACTTAAGATGTGACAGCTGTGGCAGTGAAAACTGGTTTTTGGATCCAGAAGCAAACACCGAGCTAAGCATGTGAACAACTTTGATAAGACTAAACAATCTGAGGCTTTAACTTCTTGATTTTTTATGCTTTGATAAAAACATAAATTAAATGTTCATGCTTTACATAAATTGCTTTTAAAAGACCCTTACAAGGTCACATCTAAACCTTCTGCCGAACACTAAATTATCATCTGAACTGCATTTCTGAGAACTAAGCAGTATGGTGCTTATGCTGCAACAGTAAGACTCATTCTGCATGTGAAACTTGAACTGCAGTAACCTTCTTGATTCCTCACCCACTATTTAAAAGTCCTACAGGGGTATTCGCAGCTCAGAGCTGACACGCCATTGGCTAAAGATAGGTGGTGTGTTGAAGCTAAACCAATGAGAAGCAAGCTTGACTCCAGTCACCCTCCCCCACTACCTAAACAGAGCTTTTACAATAGAGTGACTCGCCCGCTTCCTCCCTGCTTGCATCTCCTCAGCTGAGCTGACGACAACGTGACTGAACATGCCAGTCATTCCTCATTTCTTCCTCCTCCCACAACCAGGCACCCCATCTCTGACGACAAGTACATCTTGACAAGCACAAGCAGCATCCTGTGTGACCCAGTTTCATCATCTGGATACTGGCTGAAAATTACCACTCCCTGTAAAATAACCTATTACTCTGTAGAACACAGGGACTGTTAATGAAATATGACTATTTTATGAATCAGCTTCTCAAAAAGAAGTCTTTGCATTTCCATAGCAGAAAAAACATGGAAATGCATGTTTAAAAGAAGTGATGCCCGGATGGATAACCACAACCTAGTTGCAAAAGCCCCTATTTTACTTCTCTGAAGCAGCTGCTGCATAATTTCATTACCAGAGCGGTGCATTCAGGAACTGTTAAAACTGAACAGGATGAGCATCCCCCTGTGTGCTATATGAATTATACAAATGCTCTGGTGCTGTGCACACCTTTGGAGCTGTATGCCATGGGAAACAGAGAAGAGGACCACAGGGGACCTTCAAGGCTGGTTCCATCTTCCATAAGTAGCTTTGGGGTACATGTGCTTGTGTAACATCCACCTTGACTCAAATGTCATATTTTACCTTTTTCCCCCCATTTCCATCCTGATCATGCTGAGATACCAGAGAGGCAATAAAACATCTGAAGTGTTGACAAGCAGTTGTGGCAACCCCTCTATAACTAGCAGCTCTACTGACACCCTACATCAGAGCCAAGGTCTTCAGGAGGCTCTGCAGTTTTAGATGGCACATGAGCCACAGTTAGAACGGACAGAGATAATCAGACTTAAACCTGAGATGGACACATGTTGGATGCTCAGAGGTAACCATGAAGTGGAGGGGAGGTGTAAACTACAAGCAAGTCTGCAAGCTGCAAAATGTGCTCAATTAACACCTGAAAGAATTTCTGTATATGTTTAGGGAAAAAAAAGACAAAAACTTTGGATCTTTGGAGTTTTGCCTTCAAAAAGTTCAGTTTTTTGCTTTTTCCAACTAGATGCATTTTTTTTAGTAAATGATACTGTGGCCTGTTGAGAGTGGATGTGTGAGAGGGAGAGAAAGTGGTTGGGAGTTCGGACACGTATGAAAGAGGAAGCAGCACTAATTTCATCAGCAAACCCCATAGTAACTCCTCTTGTGTGTGACGCAAGCTTACTAAGCACCACCCCCAAAACACTGACACATGTACACAGACTGGTTGCCAAATCTTCCCTGTGACTCACAAAGGCTGACAGGATCCCCCCTTTCAAGCACTTCCAGCAGCAAAATATCTCAAATGTGACTCAGTTACCTAATTTGGTTGTCATCAATGGACTCACGGAAATAGTTTGACACAAAGATCCAAACATGGGACAGAAAAGTAAAACAGATCAGTTATTAAGACGTACCAGGGTAGCATTCGTCCAGCACATGTCCATGGGCTTCGGGAGACCAGGAAGCCCACTGTGGGGTCCGTTATTGCGTCCCAGGCTCGGCCGACAAACAAGATTATGGAGGCATAGAAGGGATCCAACTAGAATAATCAGAAAGTCCAAATAGGTGAGTGTTAACATCTGCTATAAAAGCTTTGGATGTATGGTTAAACAGTAGCAGTGAAGCAGTAAAACATGATATTAAACTTACAGTGAGCATCGTTTAGTAGCCATCTTTATATAAAGTCACGAGGGTAAAGGCAACTCATAAAGAAATTAAGCCAAATAGTGAAGATGTCACTTGGTGGCAATCTGTGCAGGGGAGACCAACTTGTCAGGAGGCCAGGCACCATGAATGCTTAACCCCTGACTGTACAGTCTGCACCACGCCGCGTTGCCCAATAGACTTGTAGTGAACAATCTTGGAAGCCGAACAAAGCTAAACCCTGTGGCTTTATCCATCAGATTAATGTCAGAGCCCATTAAAGCGAGCCCCTCCTCATTACACCGCCATCACCCACTGCACTAAAAATTTTCCTGAAAAGCCCCTGTAAGCCTTTACATACAGGGTAGCAGTATCATTAAGTCGATAACAGCAGTCAGGGAGAAACTTTTTCCACCACTTCATTCATTTCCAGGAGATTCAGCCCCTTCGTTGGTGAGCTTTGATGTGTGGTGTTTTTAAAGTGGAGGATCATGTACAACTTCATGACCTTAAGCCTGTAAATACCAACAGCCGCCCCCCCACATATAATATGTTGGGGTCTGACAGCACAAAGAACAGGAAAAGCAGCTGTGGATGTGTTCGCTATGTTCCTGCCCCTAGTAAGTTAGCATTTTCTTTTAGAGAGGGAATGCTGGCTAAATTTAGCTCTGTGCTATCAAGTTGACACTAAACTTGTGAACAGTGGGTGATCACGAAGTTTTGAAATCATTTGGTATTACCCACCTGAGCTACATCAAGTAGATAGATCTGCAGGAAGAAGCCCAAGGCACATCCGGTGATCTGGTAGGGCGCACCGCCAATGGCATAGCAGATTTTGTTGCAGATTGACAACCTGTTTCGATGCTCATGCTGAGAAGAGAACAACAATTTTAAATACTAGAACAAAGAAACACAATTAGAAAGGAAAATTATTTATGTTAAAAAAAAATATTCAACACTGGCCAACTTCTGGAGTAACTGTCCACAAGAATCCCAGCAGCTCAAAATAACACTTGCAAATATAGGAAGGGTTATATGTGTGACAGCAGATCAATCATTATAGAGGGTCTGAAACACAGCAAGCCACACTTTGATTTTCAAAGCTTATAAACAGGAAACTTTAATCCTCAGTCTCGCCTCTATCTTGCTAGTCTGAATCAGAGGAAAAAATCTACTTTTTTGAGAGCTTTGTAGAGAATTTGCCCTAAATTCTTAATCACCGGTCTTAAAAGCTCAAGAGTCCTTCTGGCATAAACCCCAACATTGTCTTTGGCAGGGGTAGCCACGAGGAGACAAGAAAGTTTTGGTTCTTAACAAGTGCTCATTCTTCTCCATTTAACTTTACTGTTGGTGTAATCATTTCTTCAGAGACACTACCAGCTTCTCAGCACTAATTTGCATCGGTCAGAGCCAGGGCATGACAACATTGTGTTGTCACTCTCGCCAAAAGCTGCCAGCCAGACAGTACCTTGGCAGCAGTTTAAACTTATTCAATGACCAAAGGGGTGGCTGCCAGTATGCCTTGACCACAGAAAAAAAACAAAAAGAGTAAAACACACCCTCCTCTTGACCAATCAAAATCCTGCATGTCATAGCCAGCAGTCTGGTTTTCATGAGTGGTACAGAACGACAAAAGGGACTACTGTTCGGGAAAGCATAAACCTGAAAGTATCATCAGCTTATGGAAATGAATTTAAACCACAGATGCATAGCAGCACTCCTGTTGCGTTCATGGTTACTACTCTGGCTTGGATCAAACTGCAGTACAAGACAGAAATGTGACAACAAGTGTATTTAAGTAGCCTCTCCCTTGTTGATACATCCAACTCAGTCTTTGTTTAGGTGACTAAACACACATGTATAAATGAAAGAACTTGATAAAAACACAGGAGCAAAATTCTTTATATAATAGCTGCCATTACAGTAATTATTAAACTAGATCCTGCCAATCACCATAAATCTTTTCTTTTATGCTTTACACAATACACCTGTTCTACTACTCTTTACTGATGCCTCTTCTAGGAAAAAATAAATAAACAATACAAACCCTTTCACACTGTCATGGGAATGTGTCAGTGACATTGCATAACTTTGCAGCAATGCATTTAAAATTCTCCTCTTTCCATAAAGCCATACATTATAATTGCATCAGTGGAGGATTGCCCTTTGTGAACAGAATAAATAGTAATCTTTAGTATGTAGTAGTGTATTCAAATCAGATATTCAGCTGCGTTTTATTTTTAAAACGTGATATGAAAACAAGCCTATTCAAAGTTTACAACTTCTATCAGTACGTTAACTATAGATAGTCCATGTGTCAGTTATTATACATTACTACTGTGAACTAATATAAAAAGACTGTGGGGGCTAAGTTAAATAAGTAGGGTTTTGCTCATTTCACGCTGCTATGAATAAATTATGAATTGCATTTTACAAGATAACTTCTGCAGCAGTGCACTGACACGTCAACTTGGTTAATGCTTCCTGTTGCATTCATGATTATCGGAAGTATAATCAGCCCTATCAATGCAACATACGTCTCGAATTAAGTAGAAAAAGAAGGATAAAGATCACTGCAAAACAAAACAGAGAACATAGCAATCATATCCCCGCTGTTTCAGTGCAACTTTTTAAATAAGGCATTTAACTTACACTCGAGTGTAAGTCGAAGCTTTTTTCTTAGTTAGCTATAGAACAGTGATGCAAATCATTGTGTCAATATTTCTGATGTACAAATAATTTAAAAGTTTTTTAAGCCTCACTCGTAGCTCTGATTTATAAATATACGGAAAAAAATCCCTATTAAGGAAGGGCGGTGGGTGTTTTCAGACGAACCCCTGAACGCAGCACAGAAACACGCCTATTTAGCGTTATAATCCACGCTTAACTGATAAGGATGTCTCATGATTATTATCAATCAACAAAATCATAAAGGAAATTCATACACATGTACATGTTCAGTACAAAATCCCCCCTGTATTAATTTAATTATTTTAATGCAAAGCACCGTCATGCAAATGACACATTCAACGTGTACTTAGGGGGTATTCTAAGAACTTCAGCCAATTCAAAATGAGTGTGGATGCAATAAAAGGTAATTGCTGTGGGTTCAACACGGGTTTTTCGCTGTCTAAATTTAGATTTAGATGGCCGGTGCAAAATACAGTGCGCAAAGAGTGCGCAAAATATAGAAAATTCCAGTATTGAGGCACCAAATTAAGACTTAAACTTGCTAACTTCTATAGACGTCGAATGCCTTCGATATTCTAGTTTAATGTGATACAAAAAAAAAAAAAAAAAAAAAAAAAAAAATGGGGGAATATCTCGACACGAGCCACGGACCAGAGAAAAAGCAAGAGGCCTCGTGGAGGCTTCGGTTATGCTGATATACTGACTGAGATGAGTAATATTTGCTTCAGTTTATCAACTGTGTCGATTATTGAATTGATTTTATGCTGTTTTGAGTTAATAACGGGGTATACGTTTGTCCTCTGATGTGGAGAAATATGGAAATGAACATCGCGCGCTCAGCTCAGTCAACGTTGACGAATCACTCCCTTAAAATGTCAGTTTGCCGGGTGTGCTCCATTCATTCAAATCTACAAGGCACACTTCCATTAAAACAGATTTTTCCTGCTCTCTCTGTGTTGTCTGATGACATTATATACATAGGTAAATATAACTAAATTCACGTTAATTATTTTTTTTAAACTCACCTTCCTGTTGAGTTTTAATTCATCCGAGTTGATCGCTTTATTCAACAGACTGGCGTTGGAGTATTGTTCCCCTCCTTCTCCCTTTGCCATCGCAAAATAGCTGGTTCCTTGGTTAAACTAGACTCAAAAATAAATACAAATACTCGAAAAAAACAAACAAATCTCTAATATATATCTCACTGATAAGGTTTAAGCAGCACGTTCTGCGATTACGTCCTAGTAGGCAACGTTTGAACACTGAGGGTGCAATGAGAGTAGTAGTGCTCAGCCCCACCCCATTTGACATGTCATTCACGCCATTTAAGCCACGCCCCCCGCCTTTTCTTTTTCTTTTTTTTTACTGCTATGAAATTTAGGAGCCATTTAGGATGAAAGTGGGATCCTGTGTAAAAATGTATTTGGCACTATTTTCCATAAGGCTGTACTTTTCATTCATTAAAAATAAATAAATAAAAAAAAAGTGCAAGACTACACTTACCTGCCACTTTATTGGGTCTATCTTGCTTGTTGAACCCTCTTTGCTGTCAAAACTGCTTTAATTCTTCATGGCTTCAACAGGGTGTTGGGAAACATTCCTCAGAGATTTTGCTTCATATTGACATGATAACATCATGATATCATCACACAGTTGCTGAAGATTTGACGGCTGCACATCCATGATGAGAATCTCCACCACCTCCCAAAAGTACTCTGCTGGATTGATATCTGGTCACTCTGGAGGCCATTGGAGTACAGTGAACTCACTGTCAAACTAGTTGGAGAGGATTTGAGCTTTGTGACATGGTACATTACCCTGCTGAAAGTAACATCAGAAGATGTTATTAGTGGCAACACAGTCGTCAGCAGCAAAACTCAGGTACTCAGGTAGGACATTTGGTACCAAGGGACCTAAAGTAGACCAAGAAAATATCCCCACACCATTATGCCACCAGCAACCTGTACTGTTGATACAAGGAACAATGGATCCTTGCTTTCATATTCTAACACTTAATTCTGACCATACTATCTGTCTATTTACAGCTAAAAGAACCAAGCAACTGTTTTTTTTAGTTAAAGTTGGCTTTCTATCATCGCCAACCAAAATAATTTAAATAATAATTATGACTGTGAAGAACTGATGAATAATAGGTTGTACAAATTAGTTATTTCCTTGTTCCCTTCACATACATTCCAAAACACAGCGTGACACAGCATCTCATACATTGCAACACCTTGATTTTTTCTTCCCCGGGGCCTCTTTCCGGTTTTTTTTAAATGTCCTGTTACATAAAACTTTAGAACTCCAGGAGGCATACTTTTTTTTCCCCAGTGCAAAGCCTGCATTAAGAATCATTCCTCCGTTTCAGATGTATAAAATTCAAACAAAAATATTTTTTACAGGTTGTCATATTATAGGAATTCAGTATGTAATCCACACTATTTGCATCTTTAATTCACAGTGGTGTTGTGTAGTTCAAAGGTTAACATTCATTTTGCAACAGTTGTGTGTTTACGCAAATGTGTGCGCATTTATGTGGAAGCATACGTGAGTTTTAGACCACACTGCTTTTCATTATTCATATTTTACAGGAATCTTCCTGCGTACAGGTGACTTAAAGTGACCACCTTCCTACGAACTGACAATCAGGAAAGTATTTATGTGTGTCCGTTCACATAGACACACGCTGCATGACTGCTTAATAGGTGTATAAACAAAGTTTATAATTTGTGGTGGAACTCATGTCTGCAGATGGCTCATTACCTTTGGGTGTGTTTACTGACTCAGGTCTTTATTAGCAAAGCATTTGCTCTGGCTGTAGCTATGTGTACCTTCCCAGTTTAGCTGAACACAAAATTCCATGAAACCTACTGTACACATATGTACACACACCATGACCAGTTTGAATACTCATCTGTGTATCTGTAGGAGGGAAGTCTGGATACAGGAGATGTATCGACATTTTCAGTGTTTACTTATGGCATCACACACACAGTATGTCCACACACCTCACCGACCTGTTGCCTCACCTCTACTGAAATATACATTTTATACTGCACCCTTATCTCCGAGCCATGCTATATTTGTTTACTGACACACTTCTAAGAGGGGCTCTCCCACATACATTATTTTCAAAAACCTCTTACCGTTGAACTATGACCTTGCCAACTGTACACTCTAATTCAGACCATTTGCACATGTGGTGTAAAACTTTAACTTATAAATCATTGTGTGTAAACACTGCAGATTAGATAAAGCTATAAAAGTTGTGTCAGTAAATTCAACCAGCCCCCATAGGAGTGTGTAATACCTATAAGTGAAAATACACAAGTCAAGTTGTTATATATATGATTAAGTATCCAAGTTTTTGGCTATTCTGTCAGATTTTTCTTCATCTCAGATGTTATGATATTAAATAGGTTTATGGACCACTTTATCCTGTTCGGGTAGTATATCATAGGATGTTTGCAAGTGCAACATGATAAACCAAGATAATCATCCTGTCATAACCAGGACACTGTTCCACATGTAAACACAATGATTAGCCTTCATATTCTGCCTGTTGTCTGCTTTACTTTGAGCTCATTTCAGCGAAATGAAAAGATCTGTTACAACTCCACTGGAGTAAAGAGTTACTGGATTATTGCAAAGTGTTCCGTATGTAAAGAAATACAATTCAATGTGGAAATACACGAGATTGCCAGTAAACAAACCATTGTCTGTTTAGCTGATGTGGAGGAAGTATTTAAGACATGCAGATGTGGCAATGATTGAGTTGAACACAGGAGGTAAGCGTCACTGGGCAGTTTCTTAAATCATTGCAGCATCATGACAATGAGCAGCAAGCATCGTATTGTTTCGAGTGAAACCGCACACTTTCACACAGTTCCCAGCATGTGTCCTGTGAGAATCAGTGATTTCAGGATTTTAGCCCAACACCGGTATTTTACTACAAAATATGCACCTGTCTTTCCAGTAGAATTAAGCCAAGTTGCATTTTCCTTTAACTGGTTAGAAATCAAACTCCCTGCTATTTTATTGGGACAATGTAAAGACTGTACTTTGCCCTTTGCTTCCAGAGAGACCCAACCTTAATGCAGCACTGAGCTTTCCCATGGATCATCTTACTTGTCCTAATTCTTTCAGCATGCTGGCTGAAAAGGACCCAAAGAGCCCAAACAAAAATCCCCAAAGGCCCTCTTGTGACTCTGGGTGTAACCTGGCAAAGACACCATGAATGTTCAAGTGATGCCATGCGCTTTGTTTGTTGTGTTGTTCATATGAGTGCAAGCGGAATACTGGGAAAGCTCCATCCAGGCTTCAAGCCCAGGCAGTACAACATGTGTTTTTGTGTCCATGTGAGTGTTTAAAGGCCAGCTTGCTACAGTAATTTGTTCAGCAAGAGCAGTGTTGATTAAGTCACGCCACTTTCTGGCTTGGATTGTATGACACTTATTGTATGTGTGTGTGTGTGTATATATGAGAGAGCTGGACCTTATGACTGTGTGTGTTTGTTGCCAAACACAGCGTGTGTGAATCTCTGCAAAGAGCAGCACTATGCAGTGAATGTGGAGGTTGTCCAGTAGGTTAAAACACTGTGTGCGTCAGTCCAGCGGGAGAATGTACATAGCTACAGGTGGGATGGAAACTCAGAAGGGAGGTACAGACACCAAGATCATATTAGGAGGAGTAGGAGGGGGAGCTGTCATGTGCCCTGTGTCCAGGAACTCAGCATTTTCCCATAAAGCAGGCTACAGGAACCATAAAACTGGGAAGCAGACGGTCCCTTGTGGAACGCTTTGTGTCAGTCAAGTTTGAATCAGCTGTTAGTGTTTGAAGCACTGCTGTGTTGTTAAAATTACATCTAAAGAGGTCAAATAACTAAAGAGGCCTGCCAAATCTCAGCATTTTGCATATGATTCTAGTTTCCATCTATGATTTGTTTAGTGGCACACCTCTGAACTCAACTGAAAACTGAACTTGGCAGTTGACTTGTTACATTTAATCCTCCAGGGTTTTAAGAAAATGTCATCAAAGAATAGAAGCAGTGCTTCTCTTTAATCAGCTAACTTAACCTGTTATAACTTGCACAAAAGCTGCTTTGCTTTTCTTGTCTCCACCTAAACATTCATGTATGTGAGATTTTTTTTGTTTGTTTGTTTGTTTATTATTCCTTCCAGTCTGATTTAGACTGTTGAATTTGGACTTATATACAATGCAAATCGATAAAAAAGTAAGGTTGAATTGTTGCATCAATTATTGATTTATTGGGAGTTTCACTGGATCCTATAAAATCATATCTCTATGTGCTTACAGGTTGACATACAGTCATTTAAAGGCATGATAAGTAATGAACAATTGTTGATTGGCTGAGACATCTTTCCCTCTGTCAGGCTGTAATGTAACAGCATAATGGAAAATATTGTGTATATTGACATTTTATATCTTTGACAGGTGGAATTTATTGTTAGAGATCCCTTCCAGCTCCACAAGGTGGGGATTTATATGTTTAAGAGATACATTTAATCTTAGACTTGACATGCTTTAAGTTTGCATGGAGGAATCACATTTTTCTCCATGCACCAGGTTTGACTAAAGTTAAAGAAAATGCCACTAAAAGCCACATTTTCTTTTTCTCTTTTATTTTTAAATTAATGTAATTAAAAGCAGATTTCCATATCTACAGTATCTCAAAGAGGTGAGTACACCCTTCACATTTTTGCTAATATTTCATTATATCATTTCATGGGACAACAAATATTTGCAAAAATGCGAGGGGTGGACTCACTTCTATGAGATACTGTATGTCTGATATGAAACTATACAATTGTGAGATATTAAATAATAAGCATGCGGAAGATTTTAATATTTAATTAAATAAATGAATGCTAAAAGAGCAAAAAAAAAAAAGATGGATTAAAAGGGACGTTGTCTTTCAAATGTAGAGATGGGTAGAGATGGCAAAATCATACAACAATTTTGGAATAATGTTTCACAATGAAACACCACATAGAAATAAGCCACTTCAAAGTCATGAGACCATAAAAACATTTGGTTAATCTGGAGAAATCTCTGTGGGACAAAGTTGAAAAAGTGAATAGTGAGTGATCTTTGAACCCTCAGGCGATGCTGCATTAACAACAGACATGATTTTGTTGCTGAAATCCCAGCTTGGGCACTTATAAACAAGATAAACATTCCCACCTTCTCTGGGACTGACCTCATTTAACACAAACAGGTCGATACTGAAAAAGGTCCTGTGGTCTGAGAAAAGTCTAAATTTGGTATCTTTATAAAACATTCATCTTTTTTCTGAAAAGGAGAAGAATGGTTGACAGATTCTGCAGCTCCAAATCAAAATGTTTCCACCAAGTAAAAAGTTTGGAAAATTATTAAACTAAAAATAAATCCAACAAACGAGACGAAGAAGTGTTGACACTGCTCTGGAGTTTACAGAGAATTGTCTGAAAAAGAGAAACGATCCAGTAAGCAGCAGTTATTTGGACCAAAATAGCAGACTGGTCAGAGAAATTAAAAAGGCGACAGGAGCCGCTGGTTACAAGCAAGGTATCCAGACTACAATCTCTGAACATACAACATATCAGATGGGTTACAGCAGCTGAAGACCACACTGAATGTCAGCTAACTGAGGCTACAACTGACACAGTCTGACCAAAATTGGACAGTAAAAGATGACCAGAATTTGGTATCAACATGGATGATACCAAATTGGATTTGGTATAAAAGCATGGCATGTTGTATCAACAGTTCGGACTGCTGGTGGTGTAATGGTGTGAGATGTATTTCTTGGCTAACTTTGGTCTCTTTAGTATCAGTTGAGTATAGTTTAAACACCACAGCCTACCTGAGCATTGTCCACTCCTTTATGAACACAGTGTTGTCACTAATAACATCTTCTGATGTCTACTTGGCAGGATAATGAACCATATCACAAAGCTCAAATCATGTCAAACTGTTTTTTAACCTGACAATGGGTTCACTGTACTCCAATGGTCTCCGCAGTCACCAGATCTTAATCCAATAGAGCAGCTTTGAGATATAGTGGAAAGAAAGATTCCCATCATGGATGTGCAGCCAGTAAATCTGAAGCAACTGGGAGATGCTGTCATGTCAATATGGAGAAAAATCTCTGAGGAATGTTTCCAACACTTTGCTGTATCTATGCCACTAAAAATTAAGGTAGTTTTGAAGGAAAATGGGGGGTTTCAACTTGGTACCAGCAAGGTGGACCTAATAAAGTGGCAAATGAGTGAATGTTTTCTTTGTATTATTTGTAAGGAGATTTTGTGGTTTCACTAATAAGCAAATATTTGCATTCATCTTATTTTGAAACTTTTAGTGTGCAAACTTGGTGTCAATTTATTTAACATTAGCTTCAACATGTTGCACAGAAAAACACTGTAAAAGATATCGTTTATAATAGTTCATGTATCCCTGGGTGGAGAATAAAGTTTAAAAAGTTATTTATCAGGAGATTTAGCTCATTTCTATTTCAGTTGCCACCTGGATTTAGTTATTGTGTCATCTAGTCTTTTTCCTGTCGTCTTAGAACTTTGTTCATTATGTATTACAAAGAAAAAAGCAAGTGGAAGGAGTGAAAAAACAACCTCCTCCAAGTTAAAGTCAGGATATACTATAGTAATCAAAATATGCAATATCAAAAATGCAAGAAGCAAAAGCAAGTAAAAAAAAAAAAAGATTGTTTAATAGTATTAAAAATCCTTGTCGTCTATCCCAGTTATACAAGTCTGTGACAACACAAACAAATGCATGCCATGTGGACGGTGATGAACTGATTATTTCAAAGTCCAAAGTTTTGATAATGTGGCTCAGAGTAATAAAACACTGAACCCCATTGTAATCAGGGTGGTATGATCCTGTGGCATCATGACATTTAACCCAGTTAGGTGACGATACTGTGTTTATGTTGGCTGTCTATTTCTTTTCCTGTCTCTTGCTCAAACAGACCAGTGTTAGGTAATATCATTTAAAAAATGACATCAAGTTAGTGCACTCACTGCTTGAAACCGCTCCTTAGTTTATTTACCAGAATTTGTAAGATATTTGCTGATAAACTGATTCATTTAAAGCACTGGAGAAGAGGCAGTTACAGGGGTGATCTCACACTTTATCTACACACAAAATCTTGCAGTCTCAGCCAGGTTCAGGAATCAGAAAAACAGTGTTGAGTTAAAGGATCTAAATGGATCAAAACTTAAATTGCATCTCACTCCAGCAGCAGGCTGTTGGTGGTAAATTCAAACTTTGCAGCACAGGGCTTTCAGGAAAGGAAGACATAATCACCAAATGGTTAAAAACTGTACTGAGAGAGATATCTTGAGAGATCACATGCTATGTTTTTGATCTCAGCAGGGTTGAGGATCTGATGGCGTCCTGGCGAGATCATGCAGATACTGAAGAAGTATCTCTGAGGGGAAAAGATGAGAATAGGAGATTTGTGAGAAAGTAAATAAGGCAACGATAACATGTACAGGTGATACAGACACACCAACAGACACAAAGGTGTGCTGTATTTGGATTAATTTGATAAGTAATTTGAGGAAGATGCCCTAAGAGTTCTTAAAGTAGCACACATTGGTTTAAAACATACTTTTTTTTTTGTTGGCTAATATAAAAATTCAATCTCAGCTGGAAAAATCTCAGCACAAACTGAAAGCTACGTTTGCAAAGAGAAGAGTGAGTGGTGCTACAGGAAAAGAGCAAGACTCTGTTTGGAGGAAAGTAACAACCAGGAAATCATAAAACTCTGTAAAATAATTTGGACTCTGCTACAATTTAATTTAGAAAGAATTATCTCTGGACAAACCTAGGCTAGCTGTTTTAGTCCTTGTGTTAAGCTAAGCTAATGACCTAGGCTTAGCTCCAAACATATCAATCCTTCCATTCAACTATCTGTAAGAAAGCAATTTTATTTACTAAAATGTAAAACTTACATAGAAAAATAGGTGATACACAGTTTCTGCTCAGGTTAAACAGCCTATGTTATCTGCCATCAAACACACAAAGTCTGAATTCAGACACTCTTCTGCAGCACATTCATAAAACTGTACACAAACACACATCCTCAGTGAGCTATAAACTAAAGTCCAGTTGTGTATATTTGACTGTTGCTGTAAATTAACTGTCAACACAACAAACTATACAATAACACAGTTTGTAACTGGCTTGTATTCATAAAGGATCATATGCTCAATGTCACATGGGAGGTCAGTACGTTGTGACTGTGCAATCATTGAGCTGAAGGTTACCTTAGGCTAAAGAAGGTCAGTTTGACTTTTGAATACTTGTTTGAGGGCAACTTATGGACGGATGTGGTCCCAGTACATTGATTTGTAGGTGAATAACCAGCTCCAGTGATGTTGATGTTGGCCTCTGAGAAGACCACCTTTTAATAATTCAGCAGCTTCAGTCATCATGTGACATCATACACAGCTTGCAAACAAGAGCAGCTGGGTGTCATAATAGAAATCACACAGCTGTGACTGTGTATGGCTATGGTCCGAGGAAGCGCTCAGGGTTTATTTATGTTTAGGATGGAAACTGTGACATAGGCATGTCTCTCTCTGAGCGGGACACATGCATGCAGTTTCGTATGTTATGCACTCACACACAGGCATGTGCATTTGTCCCTTGGGAGAAAATAGACAAGGACAGTCATGGGAAATCAGAGTTCATAAGTGTTCTGTCAACCAGTTAACATTCAAGGTTTTGCACCATCAGTCTTCTGCTTGTCAGGCTGCATTTCTATAGTAGCAATAAACTGCTCTTAATTATGAACATCTAAACACATACCCCTGTGAAAACATAAACCAAAAGTAGTTTTAACATTTATTACAAGTTTTGTTTTGTTTTCTACTGTGCAAAAAGGTATATTACAGTGTATATTGTGTACACTGAATACACTTATTACAAGTACATTTTTTTTCATGACTCTATTACACACGTTCAAGCAGTTTCCAGTAAGAACGTGAGCACACTCTTGCCGGATTTCTTATCTCCATTAGTAAACCATGATCTGAAATCATTAGCCATTATCTTTGTGAGCTTTTTAGTGACATTGCATTTTTACATCTAACTTCCTGCAGTCTATTACCAATTTATATCTCCTCTTAGTGGTTCTGGTGAAGCAGAAAGACAGTGATAAGTTTTATTTGGTCAGAAGGGCAGATGTAGAATGGTATAAAATGTCTACAGGTCTATAAAAGGCCAACTGTTGGCTACGGGCATGTTTTTGAGAGCTGTTGCATTCACCTTTATTTCACCTTTATTTCTTTATATGAGCTGCACCATAAATCTGGAATCACTCCCAGGACACTTCAGAGGCAGTTTGGTGCATTTTAAGGGTGTGTGAATGTAGCTCCTCTCATTAAAAGCCATGTTTAAAATCAGCTCACAAGTACAGAGCAACATTTATTATACATATTAAAAGGAAACTTTGTTTCTTCTTCTTCTTCTGTGCATTTTTATATCTTTGCTGCCACCTCCTGAAACAAATGTGGCATTACAGAGTCTGTGTTTCTAAATCCAATAACCACCTAGTAGCAATTTTTGTCTTAATGTTTGTGTGCTTCTTCATTTTATATATATATTTTCTTTCTATAACTCAAATTCCCCCAAAAGGTGGGACGCTGTTTAAAGCGTAGATAAAAACACAATACAGTCGTTCATACATTGCACCGCAAATGTAGGGATCTAAGGGAAGCAAAGGCTACATGTAATCACACGCTGCCATCTAGTGTTGGAATTGTTGAGATTTCAAATTAAAAACATAAATGTTCCATATAAATCTGACCCGTTTTTCATTGTATCTACAACCACAGATTCCCAAAAAGTTGGGACGATGTGTAAATGTAAATAAAAACAGAATGCAATGATTTGCAAATCTCATCAACCCATATTTTAATACCGATATAACATAAACAACCTTTCAGATGTTAAGAAATTTTACCATTACATGAAAAAAAACAAGCTAATTTTGAATTTAATGGTAACAATTCATTTCAAAAAGTTGGAATAGGGTAATGTTTACCATTGTGCATCATCCCTTCTTTCCTTAACAACTGTCTGTAAACATCTGGGAAGTGAAGAGACCAGCTACTGGAGTTTTAGGTAAGAAATGTTGTCCCATTCTGGTCTGATGCTCCACAGTCCTGGACATTTGCTGGATTTTTCATTTCATAATGCTTCAGATGTTTTCTTCTGGTAAAAGGGTCTGGATTGCAGGTAGGCCAGTTCAGCACCCGGACTTCTGGGAAGCCACGCTGTTGTGATGGATGCAGCATGTGGTTTAGCATGATTTTGCTAAAACAGGTTTCCTGAAATAGACTTTGTCTGGTGCTTTAAAATCTTGACGTACTCTATGAACCTTAATGTATCCTTTTGTCTGTGTCTCTCTACTTTAGTTTCTATTTAATTTGTTCGTTCTTTTTAGTTTGTTTTAATTCTATTTTTTTTTTATCTTTTAGTTTTTTTTGTTTGTTTGTTTTGTTTATTTTGCACTGTTCTGTAATGCCTTCAATTTCCTTTGTAAAGCACTTTGAGTTGTCATGTACACAAAATGTGCTATAAAAATAAACTTGCCTTGCCATTTTTTTTCAGCATTGATGGGGCCTTCAGTTGCCTATGGCGTGGACAGTTTCCATACCATAGGCACTAAGAGTTGCAAGCTTTTGAACTGTCCACTGATAACAAGCTGGATGCTCCCTCTCCTTTTTAGTCCAAAGGATACAGTGTCATTGGTTTCCACAAAGATTTTCAGATTTTGGTTCATGTGACCAGAGAACAGTTTTTCTCTTTGCCTCAGATCATTTTGAATAAGCTTTGGTTTTGACAAGATGTCAGTGTTTCTATACGATGTTCACATATGGCTTCTTCTTTGCATGTTGAAGCTTTGACCTGCATCTATGGATTGCATAACAAGCAGTGTTCACAAACATTGATTTCTTTAAGTCTTCCTAAGTCTATACAGTGATTTCCAGTAGAGAATCATATCTGTTTTTAATGTAGGGCCAAAAGATCACTATTATATAGTTTTGATCATTGGTGTTATCTTGTGCACACAGAGATTCCTCCTTATTCTCTAAATCTTTTGATGGTGATTTTCACTGTCACAATTTTACATTGAGCAACATTTTTGTGAAATTGGTCCACAAATTTTAGTCTCACATTGACATAGTATTGGCTCGCCTCTGTCCATCTCTACATCCAATAGACTGAATTGCTCCTTTTATACCCAGGCATGCTACAGTTATGCTGATGACACACAAATCTACATAACCATCTCACCAGGAGACTACAGTCCAATCTAAACTCTGATCAACTGCATCCATCAAATTAAAAATGGGATGTGCCAGTTAAATGTAGACAAAACTGAAATAATAGTTTTTGGAGCCAAGGAAGAAAGATTAAAAGTCAGCACTCAACTTCGAACATCTAAGTTCAAAACTAATAACCAAATCAGAAATCTGGGAGTTGTCATGGACTCAGACCTGGATTTTAACAGTTATATCAAGACAGCTGTGCAGTCAGCCTGCTATCACTTAGAGAACATATCGAGGAATAAAGGACTAATGACTCGACAGGATTCAGAAAAACGATGCATTTATCTTTAGTAGATTGGACTACTGTAATGCTGTCTTCACAAGTCTTTCTAAAAAGTCCATCAGACAGCTGCAGTTAGTCGAGAATGCTGCCACTCCAGTCCTCACTAAGACCAAGAAAGTGAATCCTCAGATTCCTGTTTGTCAAAGAATTTGCTTCAAAATCCTGCTGTTAGTTTACAAAGACCTGAATGGTTTAGGACCAAAATACATTCAGGATCTTCTGATTTGTTATGAACCAACCAGATCCCTCAGGTCATCAGGGTCAGGTCTACTTTCTGTTCCCAGAGTCAGAACTAAACATGGAGAGGCAGCGTTCGGCTTATATGCTCCTCACATGTGGAATAAACTGCCAGAAAACTGCAGGCCTGCTGACTCAGCAGTTTTAAATCAGGGTTACAAACTTTTCTATTTGCTGCCTTTTGTCAAAACAACTGTTAAATTTCCTACACTGGGGCTTTATTTCTTGCATTTTATCTATTTTATTCTAGCTTTTTTCTGTCTGTTTTTATTTGATTTCTATTATTTCTTTTAAAGGTAGATTTCAATGCACTTGTTATTACTTTCTTACACCTCACTGCAATGGCTTCAGTGTGCCTTGCCTTACTAACCTGTTGCCAGTTAACCCAAATAGTTGTCAAATGCTCCCCCAGTTGTTTTTAATTTGTTTAATTTACTTTTCCAGTCTTTTATAGCCCATTCTCCAGCTCACAGGTGTGTTGCTCTCATCAAATTAAAAACAAGCTAAAATTTTCCTTAGAATGGTAAATTGTTTCACTTTCAACATCTGATATGTTGTGTATATTCTGTTGGGAATAAAATACGGGTTTATAAGATTTAAAAATCATTGTATTCTGTTTTTAATTGACATTTTATACTGCATCCCATCTGTTTTGGAACTAGAGTTGTGTTAGTATTGGCTTCCAGCTTAACTGACACATTTCTGACATGTTCAAAGTAAACCAATGAACATGAATTTATCAGACATATGCTATTTTAATATAGGACTTTGCATTGAAGATCTGACATGCTTTTATTGCAATGCAATCTTACGCTATGAAAGCATAATTTTGAAAACAAATGCATCATGAAGTGTGTTGAGAGAAAAGAGGCCATTTATTGTTGTATTGAAGTTCATGATGTTTAAAAGAAGCTGATTGCAAAAAGGAATAAAAGAAATAAAAATGAAAAATGGAAAAGAAATAAATGACTGACAATTGCTTTTTTTTTTTTTTTTTTTTTTTTAAAGGAATACGTAGAATATATTTATGATGATCTAAGACAGGGGTGTCCAAAGTCTGTCCTTGAAGGCCGCTGTCCTGCAGGTTTTCAGTGTTTCCTGCTTCAACACACCTGACTCAAATTAAATAGATCCAACAGCCTATTAGGTTTTACACAATGACTCATTCATTTGAGTCAGGTGGTTTTGGAGCAGGGACACATCGAAAACCTGCAGGATTGTGGCCCTTGAGGACCGGAGCTGGACATCCCTGATCTAAGAAGACCAAGCCAACTTACGTGCAGGAAAATTATTTGTCCAGCAGGGGGTGATATAGTACTGTTGTGTTCATTCCTGAGCAAAGGAATTATTCCTGAACTCCATCTTCAGCCTGTAAAGAGACTTGCTTAATTTTTACAAAACTGTATTTTATTTCATATGAAGAATATCATTATCTTAGTAACTGCCAATTTAAACTGAACTAAAAGCAACAGGGAACAGAAGCTTGTGATGTTGACTTTGACTGATAGAATGTGGTGTAAACACTTGCTATAAAATAATTATAACAGTTGTAATGAGATTTGTGGAAAAATAAGAATATGGTTTTCTATCTGTCATTTAAGTGGCCAGTGTTCAGATGGGGTCATGTGGAACTTTCATGCTCAGTGAAAATATCAACACAAACCTAATCTTTTCAGAGGACCTTGAAGCTTGCACATAACATTCAATCCTCTAAGGGCAAATTCTTTAGCTTGGTATTCAGGTTTAAATACCACTTTCAAAACAGGTTGCCCCAGCTGAAGGTTATTTCATATTTCAGAATAGTTTTTATTAAATAATAATGAAATTCTTAAATAATCCGATGTTGCTGTGAAAAACAATGACATCTAGGATCCAAACAGAGTTACTTTATTTGTAGATTTCGTATATTTTCTATGTGCAGTTTGAGTTTCTCCAGTTTTCTTCCTCCCTTCAATCTAAAGACATTAATGGCTCTCAGTGTAAGCCAGTCCAGAGTCCACTCCATGCTCCAGGTATAAATAGGCATATCTTGTTTTTGAAATTTGAGATGTTTCCTCTAGCTTAACGGCTCATTACTGTCTTTATATTTGTTTGAGAATGTTACAATCACACATAGTAGAGGTATCTGAATATTGCATGAGGGAAGGGACCCTGTCTGCCTCTTCAATAGTGGTGTAGGATCCAATGACAGACTTCTTTGCAGGACTCCAAGATATAAGGCAGATGAAAGACAAAAAAATAAATAAATGAATAAATAAAATAAAATAAAAAGCTAAACTTTAAACACTTTTTATGTTCTCTGCCTTTGTGTTCATGTTATTTTCTTTTTTTTCTAAGTTAGTCTTACTTTCTGCTGCTCCCAAACACCTGGTCCCAGTTTCCTATTACCACATCTGTATCACTTTAGTATCATTACCCCCATTAATTTAATATGCAATAGGTCTTTGCCAGATTCTCATCTTCATTTCTCTTATGTGTCTTAGTTTGCAGACCAAGGTTAGTTTTGTATATATATTTCCAAACTTCTTGCCACTGCAGCACCTTTTTAATTTCAGAAACATGTTTGCATTTTACTACTAACCGATTCCTAAATTTGTATCTACATCTACATCCTCTTCCTCATACACTTCATGACACTTCCAGTCTTCGTAGAACATAATAACTTTCTGATATTACCTTTCAACAACTGTAAGTGGTGCTTTTTCTGAAGTTGTACCCTGTTTATTGAGAGCAACTACATTGTTCACTTCTTCAGGAATACCCTGCTTGGGTGTACAAATATACACAATGCATGCTTAAATGCATTGAAAGCATTATATAGACTACACACACAAATAATGCATGCTGCCAATATGAACACTAAACTATGAGTGCTCTGGATGGTTCTTTTTTGTTTGTTTGTTTGTTTTGGTTTGATTTTAGTCTATGTTGACATCCACTATAATCTATATTTGGTCTGAGTTTGTCTTTAAGCTGCTCAAGGAAGTATTGGATGATGTCACTGCTACCTGTCTGCATGACTGAGTGATTAATCATGGCAACGGGGTTTCAGCATTTGAGGAGGGGGGAATTGGATTGGAATGAAGGAAGGAGGGGCACAACACTGATCAATCTCCAGGATTGACAGTCTCTGTCTGAGGGCTGGCTTCCCTGGAGGATACTACAACACCTCAGTCACACAGAAGGCAGAAACATGCATTTACACACAGGATGCTCCCTGACAGAGCAAATCAACATTAAAAGCTTTAAAATACAATACTTATGCTTAGATGCATATGAAAGTCTTACAAGAACTACACATCACACATAGGTATATGCTTTTTCAACCCCTCGCTCAGGTACAGGCTGTTTAATAGCAGCCTGAGCACAGATGGATTTACTGCCATGAGCAGGGCACGCACACAGGCTGTGATCGTCACCATCTATTCATGTCAGTGACACATTCTCATCGTGGCTGCTGCATCTTGCCAGGAGTGGAGTGTTGGGAGACAGTTGTCAGGCAAAGAGGGTGCGATCCTGGATTTAATGCCACCATGTTCAGATATGTGAAGAAGTGCTGATAAAAATCCTGTATCATACTGTTTCTGGGTAAGTAAGTTAACGCTTGCATTCGTCCCCCTTTCTTCGCTCTCCATTCTGCTCTGTTACAGTATCATCTGCTGAGTAGTGGCTTTTTTTCTTTTTTTGCTTCAGTAAGCAAAAGAGAGACATCTGTCACTATCCAGGAACGACAAATGGAAGCCCACCCAGATCCCTGAGGCAGGAAGCTGCTTCTTAATAGACCACAGCCCTCCATCAAAGGCTCTCCCCTGGGGTCAGATGACTCCTTCCCCACAGACTCTTTCTCTTTACCCAAACTTAGCTCCATATTCAACCTCTACTTTTGGCCAGCATGTCTTCTCTTTTTATCCTTTCCTCAGCTCCTATTACTTTGTCACCTCTCTGGTTTTGAGGAAATCCATTTGGTCAAGATTAAGATCCCTCAACACCTCCACCTTTATCCCTTCCTGCAGAGATAGTAGCTTTGAAATAATGGCAGTGGATGTTAATTTAAAAAGCCCTCCCTCTATAGTTAAGATGGAAAAGGACCTGGCTGGTCTTCTTTTCTTCATGTTTGCATCAAGATTGCAATGGTTTACAAAATTTAGAGTTCAGTACATACTTTACCATACAAAGTTTGGTGCCATGCTTCACCAAATGAACTGTAAGTTAAGTGCAGAAAGCAAATGCAATTGTTTATTTTTTTAAAGTAGGAAATTACAACCTAATTCGATGTTTTACAACTGATATAATTTAGACCATATACAGACAACACTTTTGTTTTGAAAAGATTTTGAGTTTATTGCTTGCAACACATCTCAGAAAGTTGGGACAGAAGCAACAGAAGACTGGAAAGTTTGTGTTATGCTGAACCTGGTTGAGACAGATGGTCGCCTTTCCTGAGTCGCCTTTCCTTTCCACTGTTGCACACGACCCCATGCAGGCTCAGGATGAGGGACTGAATCAAAGAGAAGATCTCTTGCAATCCATTGGTTTCTTTAGCTAGGCCTAGTCGATAATTTTTCATGAATTAGCTTTTATAAACAAAACCATTGTTAATTAGATTACAATTGGGATATAATTAATTGGATTGAATTGGGATGTGTCTGCAAAAGTGCCTTGAGATGACTTTATTGTAATTTGGTGCTATACAAATAAAGATGAATTGAACAGAAACAAAAAGAAGTTAGACACTGATCAAACACTTCACAACTAATTAGAATAATTATCAACAGGTCAGTAATAGGAGATGGTATCATACAGAGCATCTCTGAGAAACTGAGTCGTTCAGAAGTAAAAATCAGGGCAGGCTCATAACTCTGAAAAGATTGTGTTCACTAAAATGGTTCACCATTTAGAAATTCTAATATCAAACAGAGTACATGCAAAGAAATTTAGAGATTTGATCACCTCGATTATATAATGTTATTTAAAGATTCAGTGACAGGAGAATTGCCTGCAAAGACAAAGGGTGGTTGGGATCTTTCCAGAATTCTGCAGTGGAAACCTCTGCATGCTGTTTTACACACCTCTTAAAACAATTGTCACCAAACACAGTTAAACATGCAAGTTAAAACTCTACCATGCAAAGAAAACACCTTGTGCAAAGTGGAGTTTCTGTGCAGGCTGTTAACATTTAAACTACAAGTTAATGCAGTTTGATTCATCTGCTTCCAGCTGGCTAAGAAATCAGTTAATACAAGTTTAGACACAGTATTTGATTTAAAGCATGAATTAACTTCTCAACTCTTGTGAGGTAGGTGCAAAACATCTGCTTACACTTTACTTTTGTGGACTAAGATGTCAGCATTTAATGGTTATCTAAAGCATAACAAGTTACATCAAAGTGAATTATCTATATCAGACAATATGCAACAACTATCTGCTTACAAAGCATGTGTGTGCGCACATTCAGGTGCATGTTTGTGTCCATGAGTCATGTCTGCACTTTCAAGCATGAGTGCTTTATAGCTAAATTTGTTTAAAAGGAAGGGAGATAGCAGGATTCCCAGAGTGACTTGAATTCCTTCAGTCACTGACCTTCTTGTTGTGATGTCAGAAGGCCATATGCTTCACGCAGACAATAAGAAAAAGATACAAATGCATTCCCACACACACACACAAATAGAGGCTGACCTGCCCAGTTTAAGAGGAGCTGGAAAGGAGGTATTGTTAAGGTTGACCATTGTGCCTCTTTCAGCAGGGAGAGTGAGAGACTATTGTTGGCAGCCTCTGTAGTTGAAAAGGGGGAGTTTGTGGAGGAGAGGCTTTTTTGTGAAGTGAGAACCAGAACAGCCCCAATAAATATAAAAAGCAGATTGTGTTTGGCCACTAAACACTTCATGTGTCATTTGGAAGACATCTTACGTCAAATGTTTGTCAATGAAAAGAAACTCCCACAACTCTTCTGGCCCATCACTGACAGTTCTGCCAACAGCATTCCTCCTTCAGAATTACATTGTCCTCTTCTCTCTTTGACTGGAGGAGCACCTTCAGACTCATTATGTTATTTTGCCTGGGAGGAAGAAAAAGTAAGTGTTGTTCTCTCAAAATAATCTGGTATTACACAAAAAGAAAATTGGATTCTCGTCTGGTTCTTACGTGGAAGTGATTGGATTTTTTTTATTTGAGCTTGGCCATCATCTTCCATCTTATGATAATAAAAATTCCATCTTCACCTCAGTAATGCGTTACCCTTATACTATATAATCATACTTGGACTATAAATGGACTGCGGCTTCCTACCTTGATTGTCTCATATCCTGAAAACAGATAAGCCTGGCATTGCTGTAACACCCATGAAGAAACATGACACCAAGAGTTTTTCCAGAGTTAACTAACAGGTACTTTACTTATCTTACATTTAGAGCAACTAATACTGTGAAAAATTAAACATTATTTACTGGTAGAAGCATTCATATAAGCCCTTTATTGTATATTAATACATTTAATTAGACATACAAAAAGCTTCTGAGCCTCTGCATGCTAATCCATGAAACAACAAAAGTTGTACTACGACGTGTCTTATACCACTTGGTTCACTGGATGGTGCGTTTGCTTTCACACTGCAAGTGAACCACACCAGAGTTCACTTGCAAGTGCACCGAGATCCCCAGTTTTCAAGCAGATCAGTTTGCGTCTTTGATTAACACCAGATTTCAAATGTGTGTTCATATTGCTCTAAACTGCTGAATGCACCCTTAATACCTTCTGATCTTTATTTTAAGTCAATTAGGATGGTTTGCTTTCAGTGTCTGGTGATTGGCAAATAGTATGTAGATTAGGGAAGCAATTTCATCAATACTCATTGATAACATTAGATTTATTTTATTTACTTAAATAAAACATTTACAAATCACCAAAAACGGAACTTGTGAGAAAAAGAAGGATAGGAGACGTCATCAAAGTACATTTCATTGGAGAAACCCAGACAGAATGTGTTCATGTCACCATGACATAAAACACTGCAGTACTGTTCAAAATGAGATGCTTGTTTCAAGGTTTTATTTGAATCTTTTGTTTAATTTTTTTTTTAGATTATTATACAATTACTTTTGTAGAAAAACATTTCGTTTATTATTTAATTTTGTTAAGACTTAGAAAAAAAGAGAAAAGTTATAAAAATCGCACTGTTGTTTGAGAGGTTGTTAAAATCATTCTGCAAAAAACTTTATCTTTATTAAATTTCACATGGCCATTTATATTTCAACCCGTGCATTTTTTTAAACAGTGCTTCATGTTTTTGACATACAATATTTTACTTCTACAGACATGTACAGTAATTCTTTTTTACTTAGTAATATTTTACTTTTTATTAATTTAATTTACGTATTCTACAATCATATTTATAAAATAATATCTTATATTTCTATAATATAAATATTCTATAAAAAATATAGCAGTATAATTTTCTTTTCCTGTTTATATCTGAGGCAAACTTGTACATTTCAATATATGCACATATATAACATATTTATTCATTCATTATTTATTCATTTACATATTTATCTATTGTAAAGTAACACTACATAACTTTCCAGTCTTAAAACTTGTTTTGATGGCACACTGACATTCATTATTTACATTCTTGGAGGCATCATTGCCCTGTAGTGTCCCAAGGCCGAGAAACAGCAAATCATAACTTTTTTTTTCTCTGTGACAACTGTGTTTTCAACTGGATATCAACAAACTGGCTGTTTTGAATGCACACCATGTCTGATTCACCAAAGACACCACATAGGATATTATCAGAGGAAGTGAGGAAAAGACAGAGAGAAAGTGACAGAACAAGAGATAAGACAAGAGTCAACATTGAAATGACTTTTACTGACTGGAGAGAGCTCAGAGAAGAGACAGGATGCAAGACAGAATTTACTTATGTAAGGAGGCGCCAAAGAGCAAAAATCTGCCAAATTTCAGTTGTACTTATTGTGTGTAATTTACAACTTATTACATATTAGTCAATACTCCATCTTAAATGACTTGGATCAGTATAAAAGATTAAAGAACTCTTGATGCCAAGTTAACTGTACTAATATAGCACTTACCTAGTCATATATTGACCATGTAAAATGCTTTCTCATTACACGTCACATTCATCCATTCACACACACTCATACAGAACTTTATTGTTACATACTAATTCCTTTTTTCCCTATCACACACATTCATACCCGATAGACACATCGGAATGCAGCTTGAGGTTCAGTGTCTTGTCCAAGGATACTTTGGCATGTAGTCATGTAGCCAATCCACTGACTTTCCAGTTGGCAGACGACTGCTCTTCCTCCTGAGCTACGGCCGCCCAGATCACAACATCCCTAATGGTAACCTTTAAAATGTTGGCTTACTTTGATGTTCCTCAAACCTTAACCAAGTCATTTTGCCACCTAAACCAAACTGAGGTCTGCAAATGATTAAAACTGAGCGAAAAGGGACTGAAAGTGGAACTGAGGAGTGACTGAACGAAAAGAAAGAAGTGAAAAAGCTGCCAAAGGGCCACCCATATTTTTAAAGACAGGCAAATAGAGTTGTGATAATTTGAAAAAAATAAAAATAAAAAAGTAAAACTTCAGTCATGTGTGTTGATTGCAGTTTAACTGTAGCCTTACTCCAACAACTATGAAAACATCAACAGAATTGTGACATTGACAAGATGTCATGTGATCCATTGCTTACTAAAATAAAGTGTTTAGTGCAGCTTTAACTGAATCGTTTCTACCAGTTTAGACTGTAGCATATCTTGTGCTCACTCTATAAATTCTTCCAGGAGAAGCTACAAAAGGAAAATTTGTGCTAGGTCTTTGGCAGAACTGTGATTAATGTGCTGAAGCGATTCAAGCATTGTACTAAGAGACAATGCAAACTACCGAGGAGGTCCATGATGAGAGTCTGATTTTAAAGAAACACATGAGCTCGGTCTTGAATGAATAAATCCTGTCTTCGAATGTGATGATGATTTAAAAGGACAATGGACAGATCTCTCCCTCCTCATTCAACACCTTTCATTCTCCAACACTACCTGACACAGATGCCTCTCTCTCTGTGTTTAATGTTGACAACCCAGAGTCACAGTCCCCTCCTGTGACCTCTTTGCAGGGGCTTTTGCATGTGTGGGAATGTGATTTGTGTACCCCCTCTGCATTTGAGTGCTCATCGGTACATTGCCACACATCCCTGCATTACATGCCCACCCAGCTCAGGTCAAGTGTTAAGCTATCACTCCTGTAGGTGTTTTAAAATTTAATATGCACACTAGTTATATCAGCCTCAAGATTTAGACTTTATATATCCCCCCCTTATTTGTTTGAATATCTTTAGATTGCAGTACATATGATAGAAATAGGGTATCTTGCCAAACATATAGACTCTAATTAGTCACTTTACCATCTGCTGACTCTACTTTAGTTGTTAACCCCCCATAGAGTAGCGGACTCCTCCAGCTTACCCTTCCCCATTGTGCACAAAGCAAAGTGTGGGGTTTAAAAATGTTACACACTGATACAGAGAATATCTTTTTCATGGTAGCAGCTGCAAACCTCTGCATTCAACAGATGCAATGCATAGCTACATCCATTAAGTGTGTTTTAATTGCTGCCTGGTAAATTTAAGGGCAATGTTCACACACTTTTCAGCTCTTGTTTGGTTTTACCCGACCCCTAAAGGCAGGCATCCAGCTTTTTAGCAGCTAATTGCTCCACCATGTTTACCATCTGGTTGCTGAATTTAAACACCATTTGGTCCTTTTCAGGTATGTGAACAATTTAAGATGTGTATTAGAGAACTAATAAGTAAAGCTAGAGCATCTAATAAAAGATGTTCTCCTCAGCTTGAAACAAAGCCAGGAGTGAAATGAAGCAAAGCTACATGGAGCTGATGAACTGCAGAGTCAGGCGATAAGTCTCTAATTGTTTGTTTCTAGCAGCCCCTCCTTCACTTTACATGTCAACATTTGCCTCATTTTAAAGATCACTTGTCGTTGAACAGGAAGAAGGATGAGAATGGATTTTTTTTTTCCAGCAGTCCAAACTCATGCAGGTCAATGGAGCCAGTGTTGTTGATGGTCTTTGGGCTTTAGGTATCTGTACTTAGACTCTATAGCCCATTTGGCTTCAACCAGGGAAGATTTCTAACATACATGCTGAAAAGGTCATCAGTCAATTCCACAACATTCATTATACTTGAAAGATACTTTTGTCCAGGCTGCTGTTTTGACAGCTGTTCTCTACTGAAGTGAATTTATGTTTGTACAAATGCCAGCTACATGCACTGCTCTGTCAGCCTGTCAAGGTTGCATCTTCTGCACTCAAAACTCATCTGAAGACTTCATTCTCATCGGTATGCAGAGGACAGACTCAGGACTGCAGATACAGCATGCTTATACTTGTCTATATGTTCTTTTTAAACCAGCACAACACTCACCACAGTGTACACAGTTTTATTGTTTACTGTGAAAGCTATTTAACGTCTTCTGGCCAAGAAGTTGTGCAGTTGGATGGTAGAAAAAAAAAAATCAGAAAAATGATAAAAAGCAGACAAAACAGAGTCTCTGTCCTTTATTTTTTTTTCCTTTTCTGTCTTTTCTTTTTTTCAGTTACTGCATTTCCGACTTCAAGGCCAGCGAACCATTCAGACAATAGTTCCCACCACTACATTTCTCATGACTGAACAATATGTTTCAATCTGTTGCAGAGTACAGTGTGAGATTCATATTTTCAAAAAAATTGCAGACAGAAATATTGTATTTTGTTCAATAAATTTGAAGGTTTTATAACCCTGACACCAAATATGTTGTAGTATTGTAAGATAAAAATCAAATGTAATATTTTTCAGATCATTTAGACCCTACATTTATTTAATAATGGTCATTTTCTCTCTAATAATTGTGCAAAGGAAACATATTTAATTACTTTTTCTTTTAAAATGCTGATCTGAATTTAATAACAGCAAAGGGAAGGAAACAGGGAATGTTTTTTGATGTCAAAGAAACGTTTGTGTTTTGTCCCCTGAAACAAACTTGTTGAGGGATTTTGTATCAGAAGACGATCACAGAAAGGTTGAGTCTATTAAAATCATGTTGAAGAGGAGGTCATTACTCTTACTGACTTACTTCAATAATTTAAGAAACTTGCTTTAACGCAAAATTACTGATGTGGGAGATTTTTCATCTATTGTTCATAATTTATAAAAACCATTAAAAACTGGAGGCACCTCAGTAGTGAAAGACCATGAACTTTGGGTTCCAAGGTAGCAAGAAAAACTTCTATTTACCTTGCATGAGAAAAAAGATGCTGCTGCTTTCTGTCTGCCTGAGAGGAAAGTACCAACATTTCTACTCTGTGATCAAAAGAAGCCATTCTTTTTAGATACTGGAGATGCTGCATCATTTGTGTTGAAAATGAAAAAGAAAATCTGACCTTTCTGCACAGTTCAAACCCAACATGTTTGATTTTAACACCCACTTTTGCAAATTGCTATTGCATTTTTTATTTATTTATTTATTTTTTTTGTGGAACTTTACGCCATTACTGGCTTGTTGTCAGAAATTCTCTGCTTCTCCAGACTCAGGGTTCATTAAGTGCTGCCTACAGCAGGTAGGACTCTGCATGACCCCTTTAAGCCAGATGCTGCACAAACACTGCTGATCTTCTCCGCTTGTTCTCCAATCTTCAGGCCAGGGCCAGCTCCTGATTCTTGTCTTAAAAGTGGCTTCTAAGGTTAAAGGAGGTTGCCAGTTTTTTTTCAATACGCCTTAATGGCTTGTCAGCAAGAGACTGTTAGAGCTGCCAATGGATTAAGACGAGACCAACTTGTGGCTTAGCAGACCTCTGGCCTTTCTTTTTCCTTCTTTTGGATCAGGACAGTGACTGTTTTTAACTTTTCCCAATTGCTGAATGCTGACATGCCAACAGGAACATCCGATTGTGGTTCTCAAGGGCTGCTGCAGGGTGAATTTATACACCCAATTCAAATAAAATGGATCTTCTCAAAAAACTTGTGCTTGTGTTTGTGCCCAATAATTTGAGCCAGATACATGTTACATGTTAGATCGGGGGTGTCGAAAGTTGGTCCTCGAGGGCCGATGTCCTGCAGATTTTCCAGTGTTTCCTGCTTTAACACACCTGACTCAAATAAAGTAGATCCAACAGCCTAAGTTTTGCACAATGACTCACCAGTTTGAGTCAGGTGGTTATGGAGCAGGGACACATCAAAAACCTGAGCTGGACACCACTGTGTAGATGTAGTAACAAAATTAACTTTTAAATTTATTTTTTGTACGTCTTTGCCTGTAGGTGTCTGGTTTGTCAGCCCAAGAAATGATTCATGTAACAACATATCACCTTTATGAGGGTGCAACAACGGGTTTGACCAACAGAATCAGCAGTGGGCAAAGGTAACATATCAGGGTGAACCACAAACTGAGTTAAATAGGGAAGCATTAGCTCCTACTCCAATATTAAGACCAGCTGGCATGTTACCAATGCTTAAGATGGTTACAACCACGTTTAAAAGCAGGGATTCTGAGATTAGCCTTGGGAAATGGAAACAAAACATCCTAACAACCTTTGCTTTGCATGGGATCACTGCAGAATTAGGCCAGAGTTAATAGATTATTCTGTAGCACAATTCCAAACATAAAAAAGGGAATAAAAGTGAGATGTGAACTTTACCCCCAGACAATGGTTCATAATACTGCAGAGTTATTTTAGAATGAGTTAGGCACCACCAGTACAAGTCTTGATTATTTCAGCAAAGCAATGCCCAAATAATCAAGCCCTGCAACACCAGTGCAAGAGACAATCACAATGAAAAATATTGAAGCATTATTGAAATCAATAATACACCAGATTAGGCCATAAACAGCATTTAATATAAACCAAGCAAAAGGAAAATGTCATTGTATTTGTTTATGTGTGCGTAAATGTTGGATTTTCTATACTCCTGTGCTGATCCAGTGTGTTTGTGTATGCTTCAGTACCTCAAGAATACTCAGAAATGCTGCCCTGCCAAAATTCTGTTATGTAATTGCATCATTTCTTCACGTTTATTCCTGTGAAATCTCTTTCACCCCGTTAAATCTTTCTTTCTCTCTCCTGTCTCTCACTCTCTAACCCTCATTCCCCTGATGGATATTTTCCACTCATTTCTTCCTCAGTAAAACTCATTCTTTCCTCCATTTCTTAATTTATTACTTTATCTAGCATTTTCTCCCACATCCCCTCTTCTTCTTTCATTCTCTTGCACACACTTATTCCCATGTTTTTCAACACACCCTTTTTTTCTTTTTTTTTTTTTGTGTGTGTTTATACTCATACCCTCTCCATACCTCTGTCTCTCCGGGGTACGGTCTGTGCTGACAGCCTGTTCCTCCTGAATTGATTTCTACCAAGAACACATTAAAAGTCACTGAAGAAAGAAGAAGAGCAGCGGAGAATCAACTGCATGTCAATCAGTCCTGATGGATGGATGGATGCTTGTGTTTAATTTGGGATGCTACTCACTGAGTTCATGACAACAAACGCAGATGAAGGATAGATTTACCTGTTTAGATGTTACGGTGACCAGGTTGTTACATGTGAAAGCACTTTTAGTATATAGCCATGTCCTTATGAGGCTGAATGGATTTCCTGCCACCTTGATGCTTTTTCTGTAACTGCAAATCATTAGCTGTACTGTGATTCCACTAAAATCAATGTCTCATTTGATTACACACGGCTGTTGTTTTTGCACAGATACAATTATATAGGGACTGTCATGGAAACATGGTGGACACCCAGAGACAAATAAATAAGATATACTACAATTTACTGTGAGAGGGGGTAAAAATTGATGGGAGGCTGTATTTCATGCTTTGATTTTCCAGTTAAAATAAAAACTTCTCCCTGGACATTACTGGAAAGCCCATAAAGAAACATTTGAAAGCTTTTGCTTCAAATCCTAATCAAATATATCACATATATCATGGAATATTTACAGTTAAATAAGCAACAAGTAATAGCAAGAAGTGGCTACCAATTTAAACAACGTATTGTGTTGGATTCTGTTTTGTGCATTTTTTAATATACTCTCAGAAAATCATGCAAATGTCACAAAATGTGACCTACTGACTCATATCAAAGGACATAACTTGTTTTTTTTTTTTCTGCATATAGAGGACATACTGCTCTGGTAATGCATAGGAACACTTTGTAACTGGTGAAAAATTGCAGAATAAGAAGAGTTGAAGGATTTACTGATTGACAATGTGCATAACTGTCATAAAGATGACCACAGTTTGTTGACTGTCAGCCTGGTTTAGTCCATTTTCTTGTCACATGTGCAGCTTTCGCTCCAGAAATCTAGCATCCTTGTCCTCCCAGTTCCCTGATTAAATTTACTGAAGTGTGCAAACCTAGCAGCTCATTTTCTGAAGCATATACTGCAAATGTGTGAGTGTGTGCTGGTAAGAGATACAGCTTCGTATTCTTCCCCTGGCCTGTTTGCTGCTCTTTGTTTACTCCTTGCTGTTGCTGGCACTTTGACAGACATGCTGTATTTCATCTGCTATTCCCATCTTGTTGTAAAAGAAACCATCTCCAGTGTCCTTTTTGCATCACTTCCTGCCTCTTGTGTGCTCGAGACAGAAATTCCCCCAAACTCCCACCATGACTATTTCACCTATGAGAGCACATCCTCAGCAGAAAATCTCTGGCTGTTACCTGAGTCTGTGAACAGCAACTGTTTGAAACTGCCTGGATCAATATGCCCATGCACTGACTTTGCTGTTTGGTTAGGTGATGAGGTTCAAAGGTCGTTTGGTGAAAAAATAAACAGACATTTAAAACTACAATAGAACAAGAACTAGTGTTTAATGACGATCTTCTGCCTAAGTTTCTGTTGGAGCTGGTTGAGTTGTAGGTTTCCATCTACCAAATAAACAATATTTTTCAATTTAGAAGAATCCTACAAAAACAGATGGTGTGTGAATTGTTTAATGTTAGGTTTTACTTTTGGTTTTGGCTTGATGTGTTTTGGTCTGAGTTGCTGCTGCTCATGTGTAACATCCAATGGTTTCCTAAAGCTACGTCTTTTAGAATAACATTACATAACTTTCCAACCTTAAAACGCTGCACAATGACATTCGTTATGTACATTCCTGGAGCCAACATTGCCTTGCAGCATCCTGAGCTAGAGAAACTGAACTTCACAACTTTTTTTTCCTGCCCTGGGCATCAAATGACAGCTACATTTTGCTTTATGGCTTTATTGGAGGAAGAAAAGAAAAGAAAGAGAGAAAACAAAAGTCAACATTGGACTGACTTTTACTGGCTGGAGAGAACTCAGAGAAAAGACAAGATGCAAGACAGATTCTGGATTAGCTGGATAGTGGTGGGAACTACTAGCTCCCAGTTCAAGAATCTGCCAAAGTACAGTAGTGCTGCTTTAAGTATAAAAAAATTAAAACTTAAAAAAAAAAAAAATCCAAAGTAGCTAAGGTTGGAAAACATCATTCCCTAAAGTAGACTCTTTCACAATCTCTGTGACATGGGTGAGGAGGGTGATGAGTTTCACCCTACATTCCTACATAAAGACAAACAGAAAATGCACAATTTATGTTCATGAGGACAGATCCAAGAATTTTTTCCACTGCAAGTTTAATACATTACGACGTGACCGGGATGTGTTTTTTTTAAATGCAGGGTTGTGAAAGGGTGCATTCAAACTAAAGTCTGGCCTTTTCCTAGTCCATCAGCATCAGTGGGTAATAGCAAAACTAAACAGACCTGGAATCAGCTGCTCATGCTGGAGGGACAAAGGAGAACTCGGTTAAAAACAAATTAAAAAAAGTCCTGTAATATATTCCACCGCTTCTCTCACTTACTGCATCTCTTTTTCACCAGGCACTTTTGCATGTCTCAAAAGCTCTTTGTGTTTAAAATATAGGCACCAAAATGCACCTTGTGCATGTCACAAAACACCAGTGGTCATGCTTTGGTTTAGAGTAATGTGAAATCTTACTTTTTACCCCAGTAGTTGACAAATCTGGTAAACCGATTCTTCAGTGGCATCTTTAACCTTAAAATGATGTGCATGGGTTTACAGCCATTTCCATGTTGCTTCTGCAAAGCTGTGTAAAAGAGTGTGCTGCAGGTTTTAGATACATTTCCCTTAGGCCATCAACATATCACTATTTCAGTTTAGATGAAGGTTTTGTGTTATTTGTCAAAGCTAAATGTCCTGTAGATTTAATTCAGATTTTTGTGTGTACTCATGTGACATAATCTTTTCCCATCTGAGCAATTTCCTCATCAAACTGAAAAAAAAGCTAAAGGAAAATCTCAAATACTGATATCCCTTCTGGGAAATACTGGAAGCTGTTTTAACTGTAGAACTGTATAATAACCTGGTTGTATCCTGGTATCTGATTATTTAAAAGAAAGAAAAAAGGATTTGAAAGCCTGAGTTTTAGACAAACTGGGCTTTGTTAACAAAAAAGAGGTGACAGAAATAAAAGAAACAGTTGTGTAAATGTATTGTATGTGTACACAACATAATGAGCATCTGCACTGAAAGGCAATCTTCTTGCTTACCGTGTATGTGTCATCAGGAGGTCAGCACCATCCAGTGGGTAGCAGCTGTCCTTTTTCTTCTCCGTTCCCCCAGATTACATGAACTGAACCCCGTGGACACCACAGCTGCCACAGAAGAACTGATGGGTGGGTCCCAGACTAGGTGTTCATTGATTAGTCTGGAAGGTCAGAGTCGAGCGGAGTGGGGGAAGGTTGGAGGAATTACGGGAAGAGTGACCTATAGCTGGGTGGAGGTGATGTTAAATTACAGTCTCCTCTCTCCTTCATTCCTGGCCATTATTCGCTTCCTCTGGCTTCATCTCTTTTTTGGCTTTGAGAACTGTTCTTCCTTCCTTGCTATTTTAGATAAATAGCAATAAATTTAGGGCAAATATGCCCATGCATGCTGTAAATCTGAGGACATGTCTAACACCGGTGTATGCAAGCTCTTTTCTTAACCATATCCCTCTACATGGCTACTTCTCTTGTTGGATTCATTTCAATAATCTACAATATGATTAAGTCCCGTTTTTTTTTTCTGCTGCCGCAGTGGCAATCAGTGAGGCTTTATCTAAATCTTCAAACTCTTGACAAATTGTGCTGCCCTTTAATTCTCTTGGAATTCAAATGGAGAGAGCTGAAGTTACAGATGATGAAGTGAAGTTTTGTCATAGCTGCTGCCTGTTAAAGCAGTAGTTCAATATTGGTGATAAATATGTTTATATACTCTTTCATTGCATCGTTCCCAGAAATCCAGACTGAAATATTACCCTGTTAAATGTAAGGTAGCTAGATTTTCTACTTCCATACCTCCATTTTCAGACTGTTTTCTCTACTCCTTAAATCCTTGAGGAACATTTTCTGGTATAATGCTTCCTTGTGCGGCTACACAACACATTTACATGACATCAGGAAACATAATCGAATTGTTGTACTAAGCAGATTAAAATCAGACTATTAAAATAAGTGTAAATATTGTAGGAGCCTAAATGCAAGTTTTAGTTAAGTTATGGTTAAAGTTATTTTGTTAAAGATTTCATGCATGTTTTCAGAGTATTTTATATATAGGTGTTTTGTAATTCAAGCTAAAAACAAGAAAAATGCTTTATTTAATTACGGCATGGATAACTTTGTAACTTCGAAGAGGATATTGTGGCTCTAAGATGATTTGCATATTTGGTTGGTTGGGCAGGCTAACAAGGGGTGGGGCTGGGACCTGATCAAACAACACAGTCAGGCAAGCCTGGAGTAGAGCCACACAGTTTTTTGACCTCTCTTACTCTCATTTCATGGCATTATGTTTTATTTATTTTATTTTCCATACTATAGAGAACTAATGGACCATTTTTTTTTGTGAAGTTTTAAAGTAAACTGTTCGACTGAATACGAAAGATCTTGTGGAGTTTTTGTTTTTTACAAGTGACACGTGGATGAAAGCAAGGGTCAGAGCATCAAACTAAGGCTTTACAAAAAGGAAGATACAAATATGTTGGTCTGACTGAATTTATCAAAGTTAGATTAACACACCTAGATAATGCTGTTGGGGCTCAAACAACTAATCTATATGCACATTTGGAATTGCTAAGGGGATGTAAGTAAGCTTTACATTTTCCAACTCAGGATTTGATCCAGAAGTAGGTGAAAAAGCTGGTAACAACTCAGAGTAGCCATAAAAGATGGCATACATCTCTTTTGTTGTACCAGTGTGTTGCCAGCTAAACCAATCACTGCAGATATGATCGTTTTCCTTTTCATACTACTTTTTGAGCCAGCAATGCTGTTGCTTCCCGTCCATGGGCAAGCAGTCAGTACAGAACATTGGTGTGGATGATGCTCTCTTTCAGTTAATCAATCTTTTTTTATAAAGCACTTTTTAAAGCAGAATGGAAATACATTATATAAAAAAATGCTAAAAACTAATCAAAAGAACAAGTTGGCGATGATTGTAAAATGCTTTAAATCTGTTAAATAATGACAAGAAATAGTTCAAACCAGTTTAGATTAATTTAAAAAAAGCAGAAACAGTTCATGAAATTATAAATACACTCTCTCATAGAGGTAAGTTTTAAGCCTAGCCTTACAGTCAAGCTGACAGTGTTTCTTACATAGACCAGCTGCTGGTTCCACAGGAGAAGAACCTGTAAACTAAAGGTTTTGCCTCCTATTCTGGAATAAGAGATTTTGAAACAACTAGTAAACCAGTGGTTCTTGAGCTAAGAACTCTGATGGCATTGTTGGAAACCAGAAGATCAAATTTTATTTAATAAAAAGGGAGCAATGCCATTTGGGGTTTTCTGGACTTAACTGGGAATGAACAGGGTAAAATCCTGAAGGTACCAGTCAGCACTACAGCAGCAGAATTTTAAGACCCACAGCTATGACTTCTGATTTATCTGAATTCAGGAATAGGAAATTACTGGACAGCCATGCTTTTTTTTCCCCATTAAATTAAGTTTATTCTCATAACAAGTGTGCATGTTATTCTCCTGTTCCTTGTCTTTTTAGTTGTTTCTCTCAATGGAGATTAATACAGGTGTGGTCAGTGCTGACAGTCTGCAGACGAAGCCGTTGGAAACTGTGAACGTCATTTAGTTATACTTCAGTCAATATATTGATTTACTTTCTCTAGTGCACTGGATATTATTCCAAGTTAAAAGGCCTAGTTGAGCTACAACATAACTGTATCTTGACTTAAATGCACATGTAAAGATACTGAGTATGATATATTTTGAATTAAATTAATTTTTCTACCCACCGTTTCATCCTGACTTTATTTTCTTGAGTGTTGTTTCTCACCTCCTTGTTTTTCCCCATCATAACCTCAGGGGCAGTATTTAACAAGCTTTTACTTAGAAGCTGAACAGTTTTTCCAGGTTTAACGCTAAGCTAAGGAAACCCTTTTTATGTAAAGCTGCTCCATGGTACCACTACTGCTGTATGTTTAAATGAGTGAATACATATCAACATCATGTCCCCACTCTGGGAGAAGATACCACTTAATTGGCAACTGTTGAGTGATAATGTCTCAGTGGACCTTTAAGACTTTATCCAACTTTTTTTACATTATATGAACTGGTGGTTTTAAAAGACAAATGAGATCGGAGCTTTCACCTCCAGTTTTCATGCTAATAAGGTTGGCTGAACCATTAGGGAATAACTGTAAATTAATTCTATCCCTGTGAAGCTTCAACAAAGAACATCCAAGTCAGGATTTATATTTTGTCAGTCATAATCATATTTACACATCAATTACATGTTGGCTTTTGTATGTTGATCTGTTTGTACAGGCAAAAAAACAAAAAAAAAAAAAAAAAAACTGACCCACAGCGACACTCTCACTTATTTTATCCAAGCAGACATTTCTTTGTACATTTGAAGGAGCTGGATCTTGCACTTATTCACTTTTGATGATTAATTCAAAGAAAGGGAGCAGATTAAGAATTTCAAAGTGTGAAACAAGGCAGAAGGGCTGAGAGGAATGAGTTGAAAGTCAGCAAGAGTCAGAGGGATCAGGACCAGGACAGTCTGAGGGAGAGTAAGTGATGTGGGGGGGTTGAACTGAAAGATTGCTGCTTCTGTTTCACCAGTCTGTTTGTTCTGTGACTTAGTAGAGTCTCTCCTGGGAAACACAGGATATAATTCTCTAAAGTCTCCACACTTCTTGTAGGGTTAAGATCTTTTTGATCGGGTGGTGGTGGGGGCTTGGAATAAAAGAACAAAACTGAGGAGAAAAGGATGGAGGATGAGTGACAGCGGACGGAAAAATAGGGAGGAGATGGGGTCAGAGTTTGATGAGGTTGACAGATGAGGATTTCACGCTGTCTGCTTCACCGTCAGGCTGGAGAGAGAACTCCACAGGAGCAGTTATGATAAGGATGTTTCCTCCTCCTCCTCCTTATCATCATCATCTTCAGCACTGCCATGAGGGTTTTTGCTGCACAGTTTCATGACCCCAAAAAGGCATCAGTGTGTTGGTTTCATGTGGCAAGAAAAATCAGCATCAGCAGTTGTTGGAGCTTGTGTGCAGCTGTTGAGAAGACATGCACACACACACGCCCACACACCCACCCACACACACACACACATTCAAACACACACATAGAGCATAGCTTCCATATTGACCCTCTCAGAGGGAGGGCTCTCCATCACAAGCATGATATTGATTACAGAGACTATGAGATGCATTGGGTGACACCAGATACTGCAGCCATATGTCCACATGAAATTAATGTGACCATCAGCCACACACACAGTTAATTTTCTTTGCATGCTGCACGATGATTCCACACAGGTGCTCCACAAATTTGCACAAACCTGTCTAAACGCATAGGCAGTTGCATCCATTATGTCTGCAAAAGGATTCCAAAAGCATCACACTGTCATATTATGAAAGTAGCGTCATGTAACCCTCCCCTAACTCTGCAGCGTGTTTTGAGCATGCTGCACCTTTAAACAGCAGGCGTGGCTCTACTACTACGACCCGCCTTTTATGCATAATAGCCACTTCTCCTTCCCCTGGATCATATAGTGCGAGAGCCTGCAAAGAAAGTAACCACAGCCAAAGCTCATCCGCCCCCCTCGAGCGGTGGGACTGCGATCAAACGGACTCATTAACCTCAGCGGTTATTCGTGTCCAGACAAAATAAATAAATAAATTAGGAAAAAAAAAAAAAAGCAAACGGGGTAGCGGAGAGGAGAGGAGCTCGCATTTAAAGCAGGATTGCTACTGAAATTAGGTACAGTGGATCTATGAAGACGCAGACAGCAGGTAAGACTTTTTCTATTTCACAGCGGCTCATCTCTTGACCATGCGACACCCAAGTCTGGGGATATTTTAATAGCGTAGAGAAAGCAAACGCTTAAAGTTTGAGGGTTTCTTTTTTTTCTAGCTTTCCGGCGCGCCTGCCGCTTAATTAACTGATCCGAGCTTTTCAGTCGCAGCTGAGTTCTCTGAGCTTGATAAGGAGCCCAACCGAGGACGAGCCCCAGATAAACTACTTTACATGCAGCTCCTCGGTCCGAATGGCTACCTGTCTATCCAATTAATGGGTTTCAGCCCAATTTAATCAGTCTTATTTCTGATGAGGAGTCACTGGAACCCCCCTCCTGACCCTCCTGCTGCTCCTCTGGCTCTCTGTCACACTAGTAAAGCAGTGTTATGTAATGAAACGGCGTTGCGAAACTTGAACTTACCAGCAGCAACACTAGTTTTTTTTTTTTACCCGACATACATGCAATAAATTAAATAAAACGCTAATCCCTGCAGTGATTTTAATTGGCTGCTGATTTGTTAGGAATTTAGTTTGGTTTTTCTTGCCCTGAGATGCAGATGAGATGAGTAAACTAATTATTCAGCATCCTGACGCATGCAAAATAGCTGCGTTCTCCATGGCCACAAAAATCAACCACTTCTGGTTCTGATTCAACTGTTGACTCTATCCCTTCACAGACCGAAGCAACAGGGAGTGATTCACCCCCTCCCCTCCATACACGCACACCTCCACGCCTGCAGCCCCCATGCCGGGCATTAGCTCCACCGCGCCTCGTTATGAAAGCTGGGACATGGACCACCTGGACCACTACCAGCATTACTTCTACGACGACCACGACCCGGACGAGGATTTCTTCAAGTCTACAGCGCCCAGTGAGGACATATGGAAGAAATTTGAGCTGGTACCGACCCCGCCCATGTCCCCTATCCGGGCGGTGGAAGGGTCGGGGAAGGTCGGGCTCCTGTACCCGTCACTCGGGGACAAGCTGGAGTGGGTGTCCCAGTTCTTGGGGCAGGATGACGAACATCAGCAGCAACAACAGGACCTGCCCTGCAAGCTGGCGACTACCGGGGACTCCTTCGGGAACCTGAGCTCCATCATTATCCAGGACTGCATGTGGAGCTGCTTCTCTGCCGGACAGCAGCTGGAGAGAGTTGTAGGGGAGCGCTGCGCTTCTTTTCCCGGGACGGGGGCGACTGGTAAAGTCACTGCCGGGCCTCCTTTCACTTCACCGGGGAGGGCAATCGGTGCTCATGCCGACACGTCGGCTTCAGAGTGCGTGGACCCAGCTGCGGTGCTCACTTTCCCGTTAACCGGCGGATGCAAGAAACAAGTGTCCTCTGGCTCAGAGTCACACACCGACTCATCAGGTCAGTAACAAATAGACTTCCCCCCTTTTTTAAGCTTGTCTGAGTGGAAGTAAGCTTTGACTTTTCCTCAATGGAAATATGGTATTTTCACATTTTTTTTGTCTTTTATTCTTAAAAAAACCCACTTTCATTAAATGTAGCCTATTTGGATCAATCTGGTATAAATGTCTTTATTTAAAGGTTTGTTGCACTTGAAATACCCTGTTGGTTTTCACTTACTGATTTGTTCATATTTTTACTTTGGCTGTTTCTTGTGTGGCAGTAATAGTTGGCATGGCTCCTGACTGCATTGCGTTACCTTGGTGCATACAACACATGCTTGAAGCCCAGAGAGCGACACACCCACTGTAACATCTGCTGCTTGGCAGGGCTCCAGCAGGCCAGCTGCTCCCTCTCCCTGCTCCTCTAGTCTGACTTATGAAAATGATATCATCTCCACTTTAACTCTGCTTGCTTCTGACACAAATGCATAAAATAAGGAGTATGAGTTTGGCTATTCTCAACTTTATGTAACAGGAAGGGGAACCTCCGCTTCTATTATGTCTAGCCTAAATTTTTCCCTTAACTCAAGGCCTACTTTTTCCATCCCCACCTCCCAGAACCCCTCTGACTGAGTTTGCTATGTAGGCTGCCATGTGATGCTGAGCTTGGACCATACATAATGGTGTGTGGAATGTCACAAAGGGAACTTGTTGCTGCATTCCTCCGCTCAACAGGCTGTGGGGCCAATTGTGTCAGTGGGTGGATTTGGTCCGAGCCAGCCTGGACTGTGAATAGAGTGGGATTAGCCATTTAGGATTTTGGTTAGGCATAAGTTTGAAAGAGTATCTCACTACATTTACAAGGGATAACATAAGCTATTATAGGAAATGTTTAAATTAAAGGAGCTATATAGATTTTTTTTTCTGTTTGTCTTGTGACACAAGAATGCTGTTGGAGATTAACAGACAATCACTCTAAAGATAGTCTTGTTTTCTTTTCAATGAGATTTATTATTTTGAGCTGCTGAATTGGCACAAGTGCAAAGTGTTTTTGATTCACAAAAAAAGTGTAGAACATCTTCAGAGTCCTTCCAGTTGGTGGGAATCAAATCAATGACTGTTCCTCATGTTTTAAAATGCTGTTTGCACTCCAGTAAACAGAGAGCCAAACTGTTTTTAAAAGTGAGCTGAGCTGAATATTCACCAGCTTGTTTTAACAAGCTGAGGAATTGTCTATTTTGCACCTGAGTGCTTCTTTATCTAAACCCCTCCTCTCCACCCATCATCCTCCCTCTGCTCTGAACACATGAATGAAAAGAGGGAATTTCCACACCATGTGGAAGCTGACCAAAAGCATTGATGCTTCAGGGTGTTTGGGAGAAAGTGTGTGTATGTTATGCAGCGAGTAATGGATGATGGATGTTTTGTGAGGTTGTGTGAAGGGCATTTTTGCAGAAGTTAATTGGCTTAAAGTGGCAAAGGTCAGGGTGAGTGTGATGGGAGGAGATTCACTTCGGCTCCCATTTGTGGGCTAAACCATGTTCCTGTTTGTAAACATATAAATTAGATGAGATTTTATTTCTCTTTCAGATGATGAAGATGACAAAGATGAAGATGATGAGGAGATTGATGTGGTGACGGTGGAGCACAAACAGCAGCAGCAGCAGAGGAAGCCTCGTAGGCTGGTCAACACCCGCAAGCCGGTGACGATAACTGTGCGAGCTGACCCCCATGATCCCGGCATGAAGCGTTTCCATATTTCTATCCACCAGCAGCAGCACAACTACGCCGCCCCCTCCCCAGACACTCTGCCGGTGGTTTCTGAGCCGCCCCGGAAGAGAGTTCGCCACGAGGCCTTGGCCCCCTCATCTCAGCCTCAGCAGAACTCTCATTACCACCAGCCTCGGCCCGGCCACGCCCCTCTGAACTTGGACAGCAGAAAATCCCACTTGACTGTGGCAGGCCTCAGGTCAGAGTCTCCTAACCTCAGCGCCTCCTCTCCTACCTCCTCCACGTTGCCTTCATCTCCACCTTCCTCCTATTCCTCTTCGTCCTCAACCCACCACCTCCAAAGCTCGCCCTCAAAGCCCCCGTCGCACCTCTCCAGCCCCCAGTCATCAGACTGCGAGGACACGGACAAACGCAAGGCACACAACTTCCTGGAGCGCAAGCGGAGGAACGACCTTCGCTCGCGCTTCCTGTCGCTGCGGGACGAGATCCCGGGCTTAGCGGACTGCCCCAAAACTCCTAAGGTGGCCATTCTGACTCGAGCCACGGAGTACCTGCAGCAGCTGCATGCCAGCGAGAGGCAGAAGGCCCAGGAGAGGAAGCAGCTGAAAGCCAGACAGCTGCAGCTGCTGCAGAGGCTGGCGCAGCTCAAACGATGCTGAACTGCTGCATCAGCTGTCGCCTCAGACTCTTAGAACTGAATGGGACTACATGAAGGAGAAAAAAAACACTAATGTTCACTTTGAGTTGATCACGCTGGAATATTGCGGGTGGATTATATTTAGTTTTTTTTCCCATTATATTTGCTATGTTTGTGTTTTGCACATTAGCTTCTGAGTGATTGACAAGCCGTCAGGACGGCAAGCTGTGGACTGATATTGCAAGGCATCTTACGGGCAGATAAATATGTCCATGGTCATAACTGGTAAAATGGTAAAACTGTTATCCCATGAAAAATATTAAGATTATTGCCTGCTGCAGGAAAGCCTGCTGAGAACACAGCAGTGTTTATTTGGTAAACTTCAACAGTGCTGTTAACTGCTGCCCTTTATTGTAATGGGGGGGCTTGTTGTGCTTGCACAGCTGTGATGTCTCCCCTGAAGCCTCTTTGTGACCCCCCCGCCCTCCTCCTAAAAATCTAATCTCGTTTACTGCCCCTTGCTTTTTAGAGCTTGGCATACAACTTCTAAATTTCAAGTTTAGCCTTTACACATTTCCTTCAGGACACCCCCCCCCCCCCCCCTCCTCCTCCTCTTTTCTGTCCTCTTTCCTGATCACCAGTTGATAAGCCAGCATGAGACACGGGACAGTAATGTTACAGCTGGAGGGATGTCATCGATCCGCATGTCTTGTAAAGATGAGGTTAAGTTTTAGCTTCTGTGCCTGCAACTTCCAGTCAAGTGTTTTATTCCTGTACTGGCACTGTGCTTTCAGTAATAACCTGTTTGTGTAGCGGTATTTGGATGGAGGACAGTTAAACAAAACAAAAAACAAATATAGAATATAGTCTTGCAGGCATTTAAGCTTTAAATAAAATGCAAAAACACTCAATTATTTACCAGATTTATCTCTTATTATTATTGTGCCATTGAGACCAGCCAAAAAGGTGAATGTGTTCTTCAGTTATTTCACTTAAATCTGGGTTTTTAGCACCATTAAAAATTGCATCTTTTGCTTGAAACTGACTGAGTTCCAACTGTATTTCATTCATCGTTACTGTCTAATTATGTGTGTTTGTTTTGCATTTGATGTAATGCCTTTAGAAGCCTTTCAATGTATCTCAACAATCCAGTTGGATGTTCTGTATATGGATTCTTCCCCTTTTACTGTACAGTCCCCTTCCACACCAAAACCAGAGCTGTCTAAAATCCTCATCCTAGTTTTTGTTTGGCCCCCCATCCTTACACATGGGGCTCAAGCTTGCTGGCTTTTCAAAGATGACTCAAAGCTTCTATTTTTGTTAATAAAATGATTATAAAAAAAGAGTTAAAATAAAACACTTTTGAACATTGATCACACTAGCCACTTTGTCACAATGTTTTTGTTTCCTTTTGCAAAGCATTTTTGTTTTGTCTTTGGATTTTTTCTTTATTTTTACAAGTCAGAATTAGCAAAAGTTTTATACTATATATTTTCCTACAGTTGTTTTAGTGTGAGCTGATGACTTTTTTTATGGTAGTAGGCAGGGCTTTATTGGTGGTTACCTGCTGAAGATTGGCATGTTTGGTTTACTGTCTGGTGTAGAGGACATCCGAACAGTCCTGTAATCAATCCAATCACTGTAGTCATAGTGCTGTTTTAGATCTAATGTGGAGGGGGTGGGGATTTAAGAGGATCTACCGATTTAAAGTTTGTCTGTGTGTGTATATCCTTTAGTGACCTTAATGTTAATGCCTTTTTTTTTTTTTTTTTTCGTTCTGCAAGCCCGGTGTTCCCCATCCTCTCACAAGCCATGCAACAGAACATTGTAGCCCTCTAGTACTGTAAATGACCAGTAGCATGCCCTGCTTTATTAGCACTCAGGAAAGTCTGTGAACTCTGTAGCTTCTGTCATGTGCTGGAGGAAAAAAAAAAGCCCCTTCCCTGTTATAACATGCTGTATGGGTAAGATGACCTTGAAGATTATAAGATTAATGATGAACAAAAGGAAGAAAAATATGTTGGCTGTTTATCTATTCCTACTTCAGCAATGCTAATTGATTCAGCACAAACCACCAGTTGGCCTGATTGGTTCTTAATTTTAATTTTTTTCACAGGGGGTGTACCCGCAGCAGCGGTTCTTAACTGTTTTTTTTTTTTTTTTTTTTGTATTTGTCACTGGTCTCTGCTGTGACACAGTTATGGTGGCAATGGACATTGCTTAGCCTAATTTGGTAATTTTAGAGCCTTGTCTCAGCACTTTTGTTTTCTTCACTGTACCTCAAGCTTCTATGTATAAAATGCATAGTGGGTGGATAACCTTCTATGTAAAAAATAATAAATGCCAATGGTGTGAAATCAATTGACTTGTCTGTCTTTGAGATGTATCAGAGTATTATTGGGTTACTATGCGTTCTATTAAATGCATTTATTTGAATGAACGCACATCTCCCTCCCCCATTCATTATTGTTTCTCTGTAGTCTCCAAGGTAACTGATCCTGGCATCTTTTACCATGGCAACGCGCATCTTACCTCCATTCAGCAGCGCTTTGATAGTTTCCATAGAAACGATACCAACTGTGCGGGAAAATGTCACCTTAAAGCATTTAATAAACATGTGACCACAGTCATGTGTGCGCAAATGCATCATGCAGTCTGTTACGAAGCCTGTTTATTTGCCGATTAAATTTCTTACTGAACCTTAACTAAAGCCGGTTACTGCTAGGTTAAATCAACCGAAATATATATATATATATATATATATATATATATATATATATATATATATATATATATATATATATATATATATATATAATGGGTAGGTTACACATGAGCACCAAAGAACCAACGGTGCCAAAACAATGGATGCCCGTTGCCTGACAACAGAACCCACCTCTCACGTCTACGCCACCTGCGCATGCGCGGAGATGTCAGCAGGGCACCGAGAAGCAAAGCGTCATGGCGGCGTCCACACTTGGATTACAGCGTGCCTTACGAAGAGCTATGGTCCCGTCTTTGGTGGTGATTTTGGGAGCTACCGGCACCGGCAAATCCAAGCTGGCTATCGAGATCGGAAAACGGCTCCAGGGAGAAATAATCAGCGCAGATTCCATGCAGGTACGAGATGCGTTAACTCATGGAAATGCATTGAAAGTCCTTGACAGGACAGCCATTATGCTTCAGATAACACTCGAGTTGTCGGAATAATTCTCTGTAAAATAATCCATTCTTTGTTTTTTATTACAATTTACCCAGATTCAAGTGCAAAGAAGCTATCCGCACTGAGGTTGGTGTTGGCAACTCGTTAAATACGCAAATGTCTCATTTTACAGCTGCAGACAGAAGCGTTAGCAAGACAACATTTCGTAGTGTGAAAATGAGAGTACATTTATTTGATAATCTTACTTTTCCTGCCTCAGTAATAACAAGAATTATGTGTCCAACATGAAATTCCATCTTCGACTCGTTAAAAAAAGCATATATATGCAGATATTTTATTATGCATGTGATATATTAGCTTTAGCCCGAACAGTATGTTTGGAAAAAACCCCTGCATTAGCAACGCACATATATGACACGGTAGGGTTAAAAGGAATTAAATCAGACATGAATCTCAGTAAAATAAACTTGATTTTATGCATGCAAGAAAACGTGAGTGTCTCACTACCAAATAAATGAACGATTGGCTGGTTGGTAGTCTGCTGAAACAATAGTGGGCGTCTGTACGTACAGTACTAAAAGACACCTCAGAACTTATTGCGTAAAAGCGAAATCAGTTTTTAATGCCTTGCTTTCTCATATAGGTGCATCCTAATTCCTTTAACGTCATTGAAGAGCAGCATAATAAAGTTCTGATTCTCACTGTGGCTAAAACACAAACAATACACCTAAAATGGCCAATGACATTCATTAGACAACGAATAATTGTAGAGCTAACTTAGATGGAGAAGCCAGTTCATTTGACATATAAATAGTGTCGTACTTAAATGTAAATGTTAGGGGACCTTGAAGTGTGGACTTAACATGGACAAAAATCAGTTACTTTTCTCGTTTTGAGTGAGAATTATGATCAGTAGCTATATGATAGATATCCACATCTTACTAAAGATGCTTGCTTGTGCTACTGAGAAGCTCAAATGATCTCCTTAAGGTAAACACAGAAATTGCATGCAAAGCACAAGCACTTGTCTGTTACCTCCATTTGCCTCCTTCCTGAATCAATCCCAGATGTATTCTTCTGCACAGAACCGTCTTTTTACATGTGTGGGAATGTGGATAGTTTATCATTTAACACGTTACAAGCAGTAAGGTGTCCGCAGACTTGATAAATTGTTTTGTGTATATATATATTTCCAGACTGCTAGGTTAAAATGCAAGCCATATCCCCAAGTACAGTTGTATTTACCTAATTAACAGTCTCACTGGTTGTATAATGTTTTTCCATTTGAATTTGTGGGAGGTAAAACTCATTACTCATTACTTGTTTTGTATATTTGGGATTACTCTCCTGTGTTGATGCGATACAGTTCCTTAAATCCAGCATCTTCAGCTCTTTGCAAAAGTTTTACTTGCCAGCAGTGCATTGAGTGCAGAAACAGTTCTGAGGTACTGATGCCATCTTCACTGTACCTTCATCTTTCCAGTCTCACCTTCCATTTAATTTACTGTCGAGCCTCCATCTTGAGTCATCTGTGTAATACACCACTGCATGCAACTGCTGGGTCTCCTGAAAGTCAGTTGATATAATATAGTTTGCAAAAATGACTATGCTAAATGGCGGATTTCTGCCTTTATTTTCATTTATTTAAATAATCTTTATTATGCTAAGAAAGAACATGAATCGTTGTTTCAGGTGTAATTTTACAAAATGTATGCATGATCTCTGAGCACTTAAAAGGGCTCCCAAGATACACTTTTCTCGTGTTAAGAAGGAAAGAAGGATGGAGAAAACCAAGCATTTTTTGGAAAACTGTAGTGATGACTTAGAGCTGACTGACTTATACATAATATGATGTTTAAAAACTTGCACAAATAATGGACTTACTAGGGAAAAGCTTAAAGAGTGAATGTGGTTACTGTTCACTGCAAAACCAGTCAATATCTTAACTGTATCCTGCGTTTACAAAGGACAATGTGAAGCTCAGTCATTCTGCTCTCTGTGAACAGTATGTCCTTGTTTTATTCATGTTGTGTTGTTAATTTTGAGGCTGGCTTGGTTTACACCCGTAGTTCTCAAACTTTTCCTGGCATCCCTTCAGAGGCTCAACAGAGGACTTTTAGCTATGAGCTTTGGTTAATTAGGTAACGGCCAGCCAGGAAGTGGTTACAGGAAGTTTACAGGAAACATGTGGAAGCCAGTGTCATCTGTGGTGACGGAGAGATGGCTCTGTGTGTCTGTGGAAATGGCGTCACTGGAAAAACTCTCACGCTAGTCTCTTTCGCTCTCCGCTCTCTCAGCCCCTTCCAGCCCTGCCTTTTGGTTCTCAGGCTCTGTTGCCACAGCAACCAGGGAGTGCACACACGAAGAGAAAGTTTGGGTACCAGTTGGAGCGGGGGTCACGTCAGAGCACAGTGTGTACACACAAACCCAGAAACAAACACAATATTTCCAGTTAGTCACATCTGTCAGCGACGATTTGAGCGCATCCTTCATCATCTTCCAGCCTCAGCATCACCTACCCTCCCCCCCTCTCCTTGGTTTACAATTGTCCTTGAGTGTGTCTGTCCCTGTGCAGAGGGGCCTTCTCCAGCAGTCACCTGGTAATGGGTAAACTGGGTTATTCTAATAGCATTTCCGCCCAGAATATCTCCACGACCAGCAGCTCTGGTGGAGAGAAAACAGTGGCCTAGTTAGACCGCGGCAGCCCCAGCCACAGTCTCCACAATCCCTGGCCTTGTTGCTACCCTCCCGTTAGTGTGCATCACAGCAATAGAAAGGAGCAGAGACATGCAGACATGAAGTTGGTGAGAAAGAGACTGCTTATGTGAGAATGGGGCTGTGTATAGGCTAGAGCTGGCCTGTGTTGTCTTTGGGATAGGAAACAGTCTGGTCTTGTTTGTGAGAAAGCAGCATTGTGCTGAGCTGGTGCATATTCAGCACCGTGCTACGCCAGCCCAGCAGCTGATAGTGAATGGGTATGCTGTGGCCACTGGGAAGTGTCTATTGTCCTGTTGAGAATTGGTTCCCACACTCCCTAACACTCCTATTGTGTTATCGTCATCCCCCTCACTCTCTCCCTGCCCCTGGCCCATGCCCCCAACCCACAGTTCATTGGACATGCAGAGGGATATTATTCACTCATTAAATGAACATGCTATCTATGGCACACACACAAGCGCCTCGCTGTACTGTCAATGAAGGGGGACATTGCCAAATGGCTTAAATCCGGGGTTCCCAAAGTGTAGTCCAGGGACCAGCAGGAATGAACAGTATCTGAAAGTGATGTCCTTTAGAAACATTGAAAGTCCATCAGAGAGATGGATCTGGACCTTCAGTTGATCAATCTACTGTTCACTGAAGACTCATCACAAATGGTTTCCATGGAAGGGTGGCTGTCAAGAAGCCATTCTTGAAGAAAGGAATCGGGGAGAAAAGGCTGAGTTATACCAAATGATACAAGAATGGACTGAAAATAACTGGCAACCGGTCTGATGGAGTGATGAATCCTCCCTGGACCCCAAAACTCAACAATATTAAAGCAGCGTAGGATCATCCTGACAAAGAATAGAAAAAAAGGCAGGAAAGATCTAAAGAAGGACGTTGGAAAGCCCTTCATAAAGCCTGGAGAACTATTCCTGATGACTATTTAAATAACTCACAAACTTATGTAAAGAAGGTTCAGACTGTGATGAAGAATAAAGGTGCTCATACCAAATAATGACTTACAAGCTCGTTAGAATTGTACAAGCTCTGTCTTTTGCCTTATGGAATGTATTTTCTATTTATATTTGTATATGTTTCAGTAAATTACAACATACATCCAGTTTTCCTGAAAATATCTAAAAAAATTTTTAAAAAAGAGGTTAATAGTCCAAAACAGTCTAAACTTTACTAAATTTATCCAACATTGGTGCTCATTCGCATTTAATTTCTAGAAATCCCATTTATCATACTGCATGCATAAAATGAACCAGACCATTCCTTTTTCTTTCTTACACTCTGCCTTTTTAGGCCGTTAATTCAAACATGGTGTACTGAAAGAGGTCTTCACCTCCTTAGATCGAGCTGTTTAAATCGTTCATCCCCTAATTTAAAAGATGCCAATTTGTACCCCCTCTATTGTAGTGCTGAGCCTTTTCTACCTCAGGGAATATATTAAAGTGGATGTCTGTGGTGTACAGCTTGGATCAGTGTCAAACCACTTACAGCTGCTCTTAAATGATGACTTTCCCCAGCTTCAAAGAGCATTTGACAGTCCTAGGACTCATCTAGGTGCTGGAGTGCTGTGAGCTTTCTGCTTTGATGTGAATGAAAGTAGGCAATTTTCAAGGCAGAGCGCTTGTTACAAGAAGTTTCCAGTCAGAGTGGATGAATGTATCTGCAAGCATATAAAACAGATTGCTGTTGCTGTTTAAAGTGCAGAAGATGAAGGATTTGATTGGTCAAATCAGGCTCCTGATGAGCTGTAACAGAGACTTTTATTATTCTCCTGAGGGGAGGGGGGTAATTTATCAAGGCATCGCTTTCTGACAGCACTTTGCAGGATGTTATTTGTTATAAGAAACAGGTGACATGGGTGTTGGCAGTAAATAAGTTGACTGAGTGATTCATGTGAGTAGCGCTCAGAACAGTGTAGCTTGAAGCGGTGATAATCGTTATGAATGCTTTGCGTGCTGCGTTCTATCAGTGAGGTGTTGTGTGGAGTTATTATTCCTTCATTTGTCAGCATCACTGTTCAGACTGTCCGGGCTTTTATTCATCACAGTGTTTTTTTTTCTCCCTGTAAAGCACTTTGTAAGTATGACAAATGCAACCAACTTTTACTTCATTACTAAGCTGGTGGTTCTAAAAAAGACCAGCCTGTCTTTACATGTTTTAATGTGGGTGATGAAGAGGAGGCTCTTCACGATGCACTCTGATATTCAGGCACCCTTCCCAGTTTTTGTCAGTGAAAACGTAAAAAAATGCGAACCAACCTGTCCCATCCTGAGCCAAAACCCCTTGGTGATAACATGGCTTTAGAGGTGCTCTCTGTCTTTACAGCTGGAGGTGAGGTTTGTGCACAGCACCTTGTGAAAAATGTTCACCTCTTTTGCCATTTTTATACAACCTGAAATTAAGATAGATTTTTGCATGGTTTGAGTCTCGTGATGAACATAACTACTACTTAAATAAGCAAAAATATTTTAATTATTGAAGAAAACAAGAAAAAAATATTGAGAAAAAATAAGTCAGTGCTGGGAAACAATAAAATTTTTTAATTTTAATTAATCGCATTAAATGTTGCGATTTATCACAATTATTCCCGTTGTTACGTGAATTGTTTTCCTTAAAAAAAAAAAGAAAAAGATCTACTGCTATATGAAGAAATTTGTAGTAAATTTTGGTTTACGGAGGTGCAAGTGGCTCTCTGGACTTTCCAAAATGGCTTTTAATACAATGTTTTTAGATATAGATATAATAAGTGTAGGTTTTAGCAATTTTTAATTTTTTTCATGAAATAATTGCATTGAATTTCCACAACATAATGATACTAAAAGTACTGGTATGTCTGTTGTTTTTTTTAAACATCTTTTTTCACAAATATCTACAACCCATAGAAGAAAGTCTGTCTATCCTCTTTTTGCAAAAGTATGTTTTTCTTTATTTTAAAACCTAAAAATAGTAATAATGATGTTATTCTTAAAAAATGACAACCAATATCCTATAGCTGATGTTTATTAAAAAAAAAAGGTCTTTTTTCCAAAGGTCTTGTAACAAACAAATTTTATTTAGCTGGGATGGGGGAAAAATGGATGTTTGGATTGTAAAGGTTGCAGACCCCTGCAATAAACACATACTTATTTAGCAGCAGTTTTCTCTTTAAACAGCAACAGTTAAAATATTTCTTAATATATATAAAATCAAATATTTGTGACAAAGGAGGAGGCAAAAAGGAGAAAAAGTCAGCAGGATGAATTTAAAGCTGTGAAGCTGTTTCCTTCTAAACACCGAAGGAACAATATGTGTTGAATATCAGCATCAGGTGAACAGGCAGAAAGCAGGCTCACAGCTTCTCGAAGGTGAGGAGAGATAAATATTCACAATATGCACAATAACGTCCATCCATGCACCTCTATTGGTTCATTATCCAGATTTCCTGCCTATAAATTCTGTAACTTTGCATTATTAGTTTGACTGTTTAGCTTCACCTCTTGTGCCTGCACCCTCTGCTACCGGGAGTTAAGGCGGATTTATGCTTGGGCGGCGTCTGAGTGCGGTCGTTTACGGCGTAGCTGACGCTGATGAGTTTACTTTCGCACTCGAGTGTAGGGGGTACACATAGTTTGGTGTTGTGTTGCAGTTTCTCCTCCTGATCTGAAGGTGGCAGCAGGGGTGGCATCAGCCGGTAAACTCACCAGGTTGGAGTTCTTTTGATGGTTCACTTCAGTTCGGTGGGTATTTTCTGTTTTAAAACAACAGTATGGTTCAGCGTCTTTATTAGCTTGTGGGGGAAAACAAAGAAATAATTCTATCAGCCTCTCATCAACTTGATCCACTGGTTATTGTTTTTAAAAACAGTGGTTAACACACAAATTCAGTGAGAAGAGCCAGATATCCGGCAACACTTGATCCCAAACTGACCAATCACAAGGGAGTACCTCCGCGTAACCGTCATCAGGGGTGCACGTCAGGTCTGGAAGAGATGCGCGTTAAGCCTTTGCGGAGCAACGCTGAGCCTATGGCGGTGACGCAGACGTTGCACAACCATAAATTCGCCTTTAAGGGGATAACATCAGGTTTTACAGGTGTAACTTCAGGTCTGTAAATGTAGCCATAAACGTGTGGTATTCACAGAAAGTCCAGAATCTCAGCTAACAGCTCAGCAAAACCATTTCTGTCACCAACAAACACAATTCAAAAATCCAAAACAATATGTAAATATAAATTATAAGGATGGACAAACAACTCCTCTACTAAAAACTCACATCTCACAGAGTCCAAAACTGTAAATTTCATCTCGCTATGACCAAGATTCACTGAACCAGAGGCCAAAGAAGGCCCGATTTATGCTTCATGTTTGTAAAAACCGTTGCTATCTTGGCTCAAAATTTATATCCACCAGGATAAAACTCCGTTTAGTTAAAAAAAAAAAAAAAAATCAATCACAATTTTTTTTTACCCATTTGCATAGGTCTTGACAGACAAAAAGAAATGTTGGTTCTTTTTTCTTCTTTCTTGAGGGCAAGACAGAAAACACCTCTTTATTTTAATAAACCCACTGTCTGCTGATTACATCAGATGCACCACTGCAGCAGGATAAGACATGGAGGACGAGGTATTAGACTGCAAACCTCTGCATGTGGCCAGTGAGCAAAAAGGTTGGGGAAAAAAAAACCCTGCATTAATGCGCGATCAAAAAAAATTACGATGTTAATTAATTAATGCGTTAACGTGTTACCACCTTAACCTGCCCAGCCCTAATATAAGTATTAACCCCTTCTAAGGTCATTAGCTCATGCTTACAAGTTTAGCTTATCTAAACTCTGAATTCATGCCCATTCCCCATTTTTCAGCTCTTTGAAACTGGAGGGATTGTGTTTGAGTTTAGCAGTCTTTTAGTTGTACCATAGATTCTCGTTCAGATTGAGGTCTGGGCTTATCTCAAATCTCTTGAAGACTAATACAGGTTTTGCTCAAAAACTAATCTAAATTTACCATAATCAATCATTCTTTTAATTCACAGCAGTTTTCCAAGGCCAGATGATGGAAAAACATCCCCTCAGCATGATGCTGTCACCACCGTGCTTTGCTGTGGAGGTGGATCAGGGTCACTTGTTAGATTTAAACTACACACGGTGTTGCGCAATAAGATACCTTTTTATTCTCATGAGGCCAAATGACATATATTTATTTAAATATAATTTAGCCATCATTAATCTGTTCTTCTCCAGACATTTCTCCCTGACCTCTTTGAAGAGCATTTTCATCTTCTTTGTGCTGCTTGGGAATTGGTGTTGCAGACTCTGGACTCCTTTAACAACAGGTCTTTATTTACTAAGATCATATGATGCTTAAATTGCACAGAGGGACTTATTTTAACTGATTATGTGACTTCTAAAGGTAATTGACTGCACCAGATTTTCACTTTGTATTATAAAGCAGAGATGGGTAAATATATATGTAGAATATTTTCATAAATAAAAAAGAAAATGTTGATTGTGCTAAACCGTTCAGACTATAATATGTAAGTCCTTTACATAAAATCCCAAAACATATAATTTCAATTCCAAGTTATGAGGCAACAATATGGAAAAACTCTAAAATGGGATGGATGCTTTACAACAAAGTCTTGGATAATTTAGTTTTCCTCAAACACTTGAATGCAACAGACTGACTCTTATACTGACCAAAACAGAGGTTAACTTAATATTTCTCAACAAGGTTTGACAAGTCGTTTAGACTGACATGAATGCAGAACAAATGGGGCCTTGAAAAGATCCAAATTAGTGATGCACTTATACAAAGTCTCGAATTTAGTTAACACTGAAAGAAATATTTGGATTACTGATCAATTTCTACCCTCTTGGTAAAGCTGTTTCACCTCATGATTTGTACGCATGAGCCGTTTTCTCACGCTCACTTAGAGCCACATGCTCAACGCATTAACTAGTAACACTTTGTTACCACAAAATAGATTGTTACACTGCAGGGTGTAAAGAGGCAGCTCGAGTTTGTGCGAAGGGGAGGGGATGGGTGGGGTTGATGAGAAGGTGGGGGGTGTGGTATCATACTAAAGGACCGTCAGAAGCCCTGGGGGGCAATTTAACAGGTCATGCACATGCATGCACCATTTCTTTAGTTTGTGTTGTGCGTTGAAGTGTTGGTGGCCGGTGGCTTTTTTTATTTTTATTTTCCTTTATCCACATTTGAAAGAAGGCGGCAGTGCGTTCTCTTTAGGACAACGTTGGGTGTGAAAAGGAGGATGATTTGTCAGGCTTATTCATTTTCAGCTGAATGTGAAAAAGAAGCCTGAACAGCAGGAAAGCTGTCGAGTGTCATCTCAGCCCTTATAGCCCCATTAAAGTGGTGTGAAAAGGGTCTTCGGTAGTGAAAACGCCAAGGGCTGAGTTTTCTTTTCACTTGTAAATGTAGAACCTGATGCTCATGTTGCCGTGATTTGACCACTGCCAGTGTAGATTCTCATGCACAAACACACACACATAAACACTAACTGCTTATCTGCGTATTAAACACATCCTACACTGAACAACTGCACAGCTAGGTGCTATATCACTTCAGTTCACTCACACTTATCCCTTCCTTCTCCTCTCTCTTCCCTTTCTCATCCTACATGTTTATCTCTCTTTCTCTTCCCCTCCCACTGTCTCTCAAACTGTCTGGTGTGGCTGTGACCTGTCTGGGCTTTGACGTATTTGTTTGTATTGTAACTCAGGCAATGCTGCCTCCCACATCCAATATATGATGCATCTTTATAAATCCTTAAGCTGATGTAGGAGCAAGCCAAAAAAAAAAAAAAAAAAAGGATAAATGAAGTCTTATTTTCATTGCGTGTGGGCACAAGTATGTGTATGAATTAAAATCTGCGGGTGTGGCGATGCGGTCACCGCGCTACAGTAAAGCAGCAAGGGAGTGGAGGACAGCAGGATGGAGGAGGAGGAAGAAGAAGAGGAGAAGGGGGGTGATGGTGCTACAGCATGAATGATTTATTAGTCTGGCATTACTGGGCCATTCCCCACAGAGAGCCAGCACAGAGGAAGATGGAGAGATAAATTGTTGAAGGATGGTGCCTTGAGGGGAACAATAGAAGGGGTAAAAAGGAATCAAGGCAGATAGGTATTTATTTGTAAGTGTATTAGAAGAAAGGATTCAGACGGAAGGATTAAACACAGTCTGGGGTCAGAACGAGGATGAATTGCACCATTTGCAGCCAGTGTTGACTTGGCTTTTAGTATTATCACATTTATGGTAATAAATGTAAAAGTGAAATGATATTTTTTTCAGTTTTTTTTTTCCTCCCAAAAATAGATAAAAAATTTTAAACATAATGTAGATCAATATTGGCTCAATGAAATCCAATTTGTCTCGTGTACGGTTCAGTTGAAATCATTAATTGCTGAATAAACAAGAATATGCTGACTCAAACATTTAAACTCAAGTTTTCAAATGATGGAAAACTTATCTGATACAGGTGCTTATTCTGTCTTTGCAAATCAGACATGTGTTCATACACCACATCTATTAATCAATTTAAGCTTGTACAAATTTTAATGGCAGCATCAAGATCATGAGATGATATACTGCTCTGCAACAATAAACACACCATCTGCTTCAACGTGCCTAAAGGCAAGAAGTAGACTTGCATGTTTAGTCAATAACATGTATGTGAATTTAAGCTTTATATAATTTTTTAAATGGTTATCCAGCTCTAAGATTACTTACAGCTAGCTGGCTATGGTCCTGTTGGAGGACAGGACCATAGCCAGCTAGCTCTTCTCTACTATCTGTCTTTATTTCACCTCGCCTTCTCTGTGTGGGGGGTGGTGGCATAACAGTGGTATAATCTTCAGGTTGTAAGAATCCAAGTTCATGGTACTAATTTGTCTTTTGAGTAAACTGTGTGAACTTATTGTACAGCAAAGCTAAAGAGTTTGATAAAGTGACACTTAGCAGAGTGTTTAATAAAGTGGGTAGCCTGTAGAGGTTCTCTCCTTTTCTAAGTGTCCACCTTATTGAATGGATTTATGTAGAATAGAGGGTGGCAATGACTTTTTAGAGAGAATATATAAAATATCTCATAATATTTATTTACGTTTTCAGGGAGCTTAGCTATCCCTTGCTTGACGCAGAAGACTGAGCAATAGCACCAGAAACTGCGGGGGTAGCGTTGAGCTAACACGCAGCTAGCGAAATGAACAAAACAGAGAAAAGAAGAGGAACAGGAAGAACCACCAAATTAAAAACAATCCGAAGAAGACGCAGACCAAGAAAAGGAAAAAGTTGAGAGGAACTGCTTCTTCTTTGTGGTTTTCTTCTTCTTCTTTTGGTTTTTTTGGACAGTTGTAAACAACTTCATAGCGATGCATTACCGCCACCAACCGGGGTCAAAGCGCGGAAGTGAACTCTGAACTCAGCACTGCCCACTTGTGGATGAACTGGCTTATTACTCGTGGAAAAGGGTGGCAACGTATGACGAAACTGCCCGTCTTCTGCGTCGAGCGTAAATAGGCCTTTTAGCCTTTAGGTACAACTATGCACAATTATCACTGTAACAAGAGGAAAGTCATAGACTCTAAAACATCAGGCTACTCCTCTGGAATCTTCAAGAAACTAAACCCAGTCCATTTAACTTGGTTCAGCCTATGTGGGATGCTGTGAGCTAGGTGAATGAGAACCTTCGCAGTCAGTAAGAAAACATTTTTCCCATGACAGCTATCTGGTCAGAAGTATACATTTAGATTAAGCTGTTTTCATGCATGACTACTGGAGATTTTTCAGGAGACAGCATAACTTGGTGTTATTGTTTTCACTTTATAAAGCTTATTTAGGCTATATGTAATTTTAAAAGTAACTCTAACTAACCCATAAAGGGCATCCTTCTATCTAGCTTCTTTGTGCCTGGAATAAACAGAACTGGAGGCTAATACTTACAAATACAATAATTTTATTAACACATTGTTATATATAAAGTGACTTAAAAATAATGGGAAAGGGAAAAATATTAAACAGGAACACACTAAATGAGTATGTAACCAGATTTGCTTCACTTAGCTAATAAGGGGCAGGTATAAACTGGAGCTGGGGGTACTAAAATATCTCAGGACCTACAATGCAATAACAAAAGTTCATGCAACAGAAATCTAAATCACAGCAGCTAGTTAAAAATATCAAATCATCACAAAATAAGGAACAAACTCAGCGTTATTTGTGCAAACAAAACAAAAAGGTCCTTTATAGAGAATGCGTGCCGATTTCATCAATTCACTGAACTGTAGGAGTAATTCGCCAATTTGGATGTACCTGAGGTCTGTTTACATCAGTTCAGCAATGGCCTTCGTCTTTTTAAATCTCCGTCTTATTCAGAATTTCTGACTATTATTTCATCTTATCAATTTTCCCTTAAGTTGTGTCCTCGCCTGCCGCAGCAGCTTCGTGACTGATGCACAGAAAGGAAATTAATTAGTGGATTTGCATCTTCCGTCTTTGTTTTGGTACAGTAAATACATTGGATAAATACATCACGGACAACACTGGACTTCTGTAGAAACTTGCAGGAATGTGGTTCTGGCTGACCATGGTTTGGATATAAAGGACAGTTGGGGCTTTATGTAAGCAGACGTAAAGATGACTGCATTAACAAAGTGTCAGTAATGAACTGGATGATGAGAGAACAGGTGAGGTGGTACACCTGAGAGTTCATGTAGAAAGGGTACCTGGCGACAGATTTTAAATTCAGGGATCTTGATCACAGTGTCTACCCTTACTTTAATGGAGCAGCGAAATGGAGGTGGTACTAACTTATGAAAGATGGAAATATTGGGAATCTAAGGGCCGCTTAACTAGCAGTTTAATGGTAAATTTAAAAAATTGTCATGCTTTATTTAAAAATGACTTCTCATTTATCTCTTACCCAGGAAAAAAATATGCAAATGCATTAAGCTTCATTAATATAGTGCAATACATGTATTGTTGTACTAATGCAGAAAATGGGCTCATATCAACATCTTTTACTATTATTTGCACCCTAACTACATAGAATCAGTCAGTCAGATCAGTGCTTACTTTAGTTATTGGGAAATACTTTTTTAAATACGGTGTGTTGGAGCATCACTGTTGTAAAAGATCTGCATCATTTCCTTTTTTCCTCTTTTGCCTCCAGTTCATCTTGTTTCATGTCTGAATAGATGCTTGCTTTCTGCATCTCTTTCATTTCTCTTCACTCCTCTCTGCCTCTCCTGCCCTCTTTTCTCCCTTTTCCATTCTCCCCTCTCCTTATTTATGTGGCAGAGGAACAGCTGTCTTGTGCAGGGCGTAAGGTTGGCCAGGCCATCCGACTGCAGGCTCCGCAGAGCTCAAACACTGCACTCATTGTCTCGTGCGCACACACATTCTCTTTAAACTCACACACCGGCCACATGGTTACTTCCATTCACATCCATTTAACAGCGACAGAAAGGAGAGGGCAGCCGAACCCACATTATCTGGGTTTTTATTGAAGCATTTCCACGTGAATGAGGACATTAAGAATTTGAAAAGCTGAAGGTGACGAGCTAATTTTCTGAAATATTTCCTTTGGGACCTCTCTGGAAAAACCTTTTGAACTTCTGTAAGACAGAAAAGTGATTAATTGCTGCCCAGAAGTAGCTTTAAAGTATCTGTCCACCTCGCAGAAATGTCATGCATGCTGGCATTTCCATGAGGATGCTCCATGTTATTAGAAAACTGAGTGGATTTTCTTGTTTTTTCCTCAGATGGTGTGAAATATGAGCAGAGTTCGCTGCAAGCAGACAACCTCAGCATTGATCAATCTTTTTTTTTTTTTTTTTTTTTTTTTTTTAACCTGTCTTGTCCAGCATCGTTGCAAACAGAATGATTGTCTGGCTGCTGTCTGGTGCTGGGCAATTTTACTCTATCAAGCAGGGATTTATACTACATGTATAAAGTCCCTCTTGATGAAAAACTTTATTAAATCAGACTCTTAATGCTGGACTCGACCGGAGGGGACAGAGAGAGAGAGAGAGAAAAGAAAGTAGAGAGAAGAGGGAGGGGAGAGAGAGGGACAGAAAGGGTGTGGGGAGTGCGGGTGGGGACTTGAAACATCATACAGAAGACCATGTAATCCATACTACTTACAACATATATAGCTAAGATCATCCTAGCCAGTAGGTCATTACACAACTAGTTGATAATAGTAACAATAATAATAATAAGAGTAAGAGTAATAATAATAATAAGAACAGAAATAATTAAAAAAAGAAACAAAATATGATAATAGATATAAGTGAAACTGCTGTATTCAAGAACACGCGCAGAGAAACCTGTGTGGATGTGTTGGAGAACTCGGCCACACGGCGACGCAAAGACTGTGTGGAGACGTTCAGGAAGGAGTGACCATGCAGAGTGATCATGCAGATGCCACCTCACTTGAACAGAGGCCAGAGTCAGGCCAGCGGTCCCGAGACCCAGGCCACCAGCCCCCCCGCAGGCAACAGATCCCGACCTGTCCACAGAGACGACCACTCGCCCGCCCAGGAAGGCAGCAGCAGGAGACCCCAGCAGGAGCCGCCCCGCGGACCCAGGGCACCGGCCCCGGCGGGCCGAGGCCAGCAGTCCCCGACCCCCCCGGGCACCGGCCGCCCGGGACAGACGGGGCAGAGGGCCCGGGCCCAGGAGCGCAGGGACACCCCCCTGATCAATCTTTTTTGCCAGCCTTTTGTGCCTATAACAGCTTTCTGTATCCCCCTATCCAACTCAGCTGTGGGAAAATTATTTGCACCATTTCAAATATTTACTTAGTTCATCTTCTAGTTTTCTAAATTTATGAAGACATATTCTTTCAGTTTCCTCCAGAAGACGTGTAAGCACCATTAGCTATGTTGATTTTCATCTTTGATTCCATTATCAGTCTGAGCTCAAACATCGCTGCAATTTGTAGCTCATTTCCACCGCCTCGCTGGAAGTCTTAATTTCTTTCTCATTTTCTGTCTCCTTTGCAGCTTTCCCCTCTGCACAGTTTTTTCCCCCCACTAAAGTAGCTCTTTTAATTTTTCTCCTTTACACAGCACTGTCTTTGCTCTGCCTGCTTTTACTCTGGGCTGTCTTTGCCTTTAAGGAAACATGTAAAATGGATTGTAACAATTTAAAACAATCTTTCATGAAGGCATGAAAATATATAAAGGTGTTGGTGCATGATGAGCATTAGTTTGCTTTAGTGGAAAGAACTGGACTGGGTGGCAGAATTGGGGAAGAAAGAGGAAGGATGGGAAAGAAAAAAAAAAAACATTTCTGGTGTGGAAGCAAGGCGAGCCGGATGTCAAAGTGAGATGGATGTACATATCATATGCCCATCACATGATGAGGAGCATATGAGGTAATTGATAACTGAACAGAACTAAATACAGACCGTGTGTTTTTAAATAGAGCCTTTGTCTTTTTTTGCTATTTGTGGAGTAAAAGTGAACATGGGGGTTGTTGGCCTTGAAATGAGACACACATGACATCGTCCACACCAAAGGCCGTTGTTGGCATCTCTTTCTGCTTTACACATCCGCATCAATTGATCCCTTTGAGCATCTCGGTTTAATCATTATCTTCCATCTGACTGTCATCCCGTCTTCTTCTTTCTGTACAATCTGTGTGTGTGTGTGTGTGAAGCAGTGAAGACAGAGGAGGGGTGGTGGATTATGTGTGCAAATTTGTCAGGCAGCATCATGTTCTTTCTAACAAGTACACAGCGCTCTTCTGTCTCTTATGTTTGTTCGTGCCCTTTTATCTAACTCTTGTTCTTCCAAAAAAAAAAAAAAAAAGAAAAGAAATCAATCTTCATAATCTTTCATCCATCCATCCATCCATCCATCCATCCATCCATCCATCCATCCATCCATCCACCCACCCACCCATCCACCCTCCCACCCTCCATCCCCTGCTGACAGTGGTGTCGTGCAGACAAGCTGTGTATAATTTATCAGCCTGGGTTGTTCTGCTCTCCTCGCCACTTTTGGCGTGCCACAAAGCCGAAGAACATTTGGTTAGTCACACGCAACCCCCTCCTCTAAACACACATCATCACCAAGGATATGATCGAGAAGCCTCACAACTTTATCGATCATTCAGTGCTCGCTTGTTAGGTCAGAGTCTATATTGTATTACTGACATGAAATGTAAGATTTAGACTACAGGAAGATGCCTTGTGGCATAGTTGGTGGGTGTTCTAGAGGATGTGGGCATGTCTTTATCCTCAAAATACTTCCTTACATAGTCTGCTTATTGCATATGTAGTTTATCTTACTCTAAACACACAAAAAGGCCCAATAAAGCAAACCCCATCTTCAGAAGTTTGGAAGATACCTAAAATTCGACAAAAGCTTATAAGCATTTAATGCTACAACTGTAAAGGAAATTATTTTCAGTGTCTTCACTGTATACTGAAGACACATAAACAAATCTCACATTTCATGCCAGCATTTCACTGAAAACAGGTTGGTGAAGGGTACACAAAAAGCACAAGTTAGAAGCGTCAGCAGACTGATGCTGGAGAGAGGTGAGGGTGTCAGGATTTGGCATAAAAGGAGCAGCCAGTTCTCAGCCTTTCCAAGCAAGGATGTGTTGTAGCTCACCACTTTGTGAAGCCATGACTCACGTCCACTGTGTCAAAGAATTATTGATCAGTTACAAAAAATCTCTGTGTAGAATTGTAGTCTTTCAAGATTTAAATATAATATTCTAAAGACTTGTGCAATAAGGCCAAAGCCTGAAATCACTGCTGAATGCAACTGATCTTTGAGCTTTCTGTCAGAACTGTGCAATAAACTACAATGGTTTGTGTCTAGTGGGTTGTTACTAGCACTTTAAAAGCCTTTGCTATCTAATTAGGTTAATGTTAGTGACACAAGTCTGTTAAAAGTGCTGTCTTAAAATGCTAAAAGACTGACGCTAAAGACAAATTTAAAGTCAAATTAATTCAGTCAGATTTCCACACCAGATATTGAGTCTGCCGACTTTGCAAGCAAAATGTGAGATTCACATGCAAAACAAAAGTATATAAAAAAAAAAGATCACACACAAAAACTCAGACTTTGTTGCATTTATGAATTCTGTGGACGGCGCAGAAACACTGACATTAGCACTCACTAGCCACAAGTCTAGCACCACTTTGACGATGAAGTGGTCTTGTTTTTCCGAACAGCAAACTTATAAGTTTCAGAGGACCCCAAAATACCTGATTTAAAGATGGTTGGGCCCAGTATCACATGTAGTCCATTATTGTCTTTATTAAAATTCTTTATAATACAGCAACAAGTTGTTTTCATCGATAATTACATTGTTACGGCAGGTTTGTGAAAAATGGAGTCACTGTGTGGTTTATTAATCATTATCACCAAAATTTGCTGCTGTTGTCATTGTGCACATTTTTACAATGAGTTTGTGTTTTTCTAGTTTTTATACGGCATTTGTAGATGCTCACATCTGGGTTGTTTTGGAGCTGCCCATTTTTTTCCAAGTTGGTGTAGCTGGAATGCCAGCTACCTGGTAATAATCACATATTCTCGGATGCTCGGAATTCCAAGACAACTGAAATGCACCATCAGCTGTATGCATGCTCCGCGGTTTCAGACTAGGGGGGATAAACGGTATAGTTTACCCAGGGCACACTGCAGGGTGGGGGCCTTGAAAGTCCTGGAATGATGGTTAACCTTCTTATTATTTTATATCATCAAATCTGTTTGCCTGATTTAAGGTGCAATGAAAATGAATTTTGCATCAATGATGTTTGAGTTTCCTATCACCCCTCTAAAATTGTGCAAAATGGTTTAGGCCACACCTGCACCATTCAGATTAACTGAGTTACACAGTTATAGGCAGTGAGACAGCCACAGAGAGCCAAAGAAAGTGAAGTCTGGACACGGAGGGTTTGGAACATAGGGTAAGACAATGAAGTTAGGGGCAATAGCTACTTATTCATTTCTTAAAAAAGTGAGGTGAGCAGAACCTGAACTAACTCAATATCTGTAGTAATTATCTGTAATAATGTCTGTAGGCAGCTCGTTAGGATTCATAGGGACAACACAGGTTGATTACTATCAGAAATTAGTCAAAGTTTTTACCACGAATCATTTGACTTTTATGGACCCTGCGATTAAAAACAGTTCCCCTTTGTATCGATATTTTAGCCCTTTCCCAGTGATCAATCAATACCTGTTTGGTGTCAGTGGATTCCTTGTATTTTCAGGATTGTGAATATGCCACTGAAAATCATCAAAGACTGAATTTACTAGACCCTGAAGGCTGTAATACTGATAACAAATGATCTACTATATTTTTTAATTAATCAAGTAAAATAAAATTTTTCTAATTTAACGTCATAATGAATTATGAATAAGTCAGAATCTGATTACTATATCTCCTATTTTTGAGTCAGATTTAATTCCTTATAAATAAATCTGACCTTGAAAAAGGGCTGTCCTATACTTATTACTGAATTACTTCACTCAGTGCATGAACTAGAAAATAAGGGAGTGACATAAATCAGAAAGCTGCCCAGCCTGCATGTTATTAGACACAGAGTAGAAGAACTTCACCGTGAGACAGGAGACAATGCAAAACATGACTCGTGTGTTTGTTGGTGAAGCCTGTCAAATGTTCTACTGCATATCAGTCATATATGTTGAACCTTTCAGTACCTCTTTATCATTTCAGCATCAGTTTCAGACACAGCAGCAGGTCCATCATCATGTCCAGATGATCGCTGAGGATGTGAGATAAGATCAGCTCTTGTAGGTAGTGATGTTATTCAGTTTACAATCAATCATCTGCAGCTGATTCAAATAAAACAGTCTTAGTAAGACATCAAGTATGTTTTATTCTATTGTATGTAATGCTATTAGCAGGTTCAGATAATCTTGTATCTATTTAGCTTGTATGGGGTCTGTCCTCCTTGTAGCAGAGAGAGATAGAAGATACAAGTGAGGAAATGTGAAGTGAAGGTTGCTCTGAAGGTAATGAGGAGGTTGAGGAGAGGAAAGAAGAGGAACAGGAAGATAGTGAGAGGCGGAGTAATGCAGAAGTTGTGGCTGCCAGATGAACCAGGACTATGGCCAGAGAAGCAATTTTGCCATTTCGAAGTTGGGAAAAGTCTACGTGGGAGCTATCGATCAAGTCCACTTAGGGGCCCACCAAGATGGTTTGATCATAGAGCCCAGAATTTCGTGCTTACGCCCCTGTGCACATTTGTGCATTTATGTTATGATGATTGACCGTTTATAGTTCTTAGTTACTGAGTTATGGTCAGGAAATAACTAAGTTGGCATTTTTTCTGAACTAGAATTTTGTTGCTCAGTCGAACTGATTTTTGAATTTTTTTTTGTGGGTTTTGTAGATGCATTCCAGTTATCAAAAGGAGTCCATGTGAAGGCAAATAGCTGTTGTTTTGCTATGTTTTGAATGAATTTGGATGCAGCTTTCAGGCAGAGGGAGTTCAGACACCTGCAGATCACAGTGCAGGTGTGAGTCTAAAAAAGGCAGCAATCACTTTAAATCGTCCTCTTTTCTTTGTACAGAGTAGAGACACATTCAGGCTCTATCAACAAAAGGGGGACATAAACATTAGCAGGGTTCAGAAGTGATTTAGTAGTAAACCATTGGTAAATAACAGTATCTTTTTCTGTTTATATTTGGTGATTCATGACAAAGAGAACAGAAATGCTGAACTATTTTTTAATGCTTATTTCTTAATGTTTCCACCTGACCCTATCATGAAAACACACATGCAAGGCCTGCATGCTTCCCAGCATCTGTGTATAGTCTACCATCACGCATTTAAAGTATGTGTTTGAGGCTCTGACAATGAATCACCCTGAAGCTGCCAGGAAAATTTGGTAAACCCCCCCCCCCTGAATTAGAATTTACTCCTGTTCTTTTGGACTGGATTTAAATTAAAAGGAAAAGAAAAATAATAATGAAACAGCACGGTGAAGCACCCTGTTGAACAGCATATTAGTCAGAAAACTCCAGCCTCTAATCACAGCAGTCAGCCAGCTATTCACGCCACCAGTGCTTAAGTGTTATTTTTACATGAAGGAGATGATAAATAAAGTCACTTCTGACTTTAACTTGTGAGCTGATTACTATTTTTCCCCCACGATGGAAATCGAAATAATTTTTTTTTCTTTTTCTCCTCTGGTACTTTTTGTTTTGTTTTTTCTGTGGTTCAGTCAGCTGGGATGTCAGGGAGTGAAAGTTTGGTGGGAGGTCATAAATACTTAAAGTAATATGTCAGATTTAGAAGCAGCAGCTGGAAATATTGTTTCATCAACTGGTATGTGAACCATGACTCCTGTTAAAAATGTGTCTTTGATAAAGATGGAAAAATGTAATTCATTTTGACAATTTCTCCTCATTTCTGTCTTCAATTTGCCTAAGAGGTGATGAAAATGGCTTTTGCAAATAAGTTCCGGTGCAAAAATTCAATGCTGATCAGCTGTTATTGCTTATGAGAAGTGGAAATAACCGACTAACCTCTAGTTTCAACCAAGGTGTGCAAAATACCGTCTCTGAACAAACAACACGTCAAACCTTCAAGCAGATAGGGTTCAGTATTAGAAGACTGTACTGGGTGACACTCCTGTCAGCTATGGACAGGAAACTGAGGCTACAGTTCATACAGACTTACCAAAATTGGACTTTATAAGATGGAAAATGTTGTCTGGTCTGATGAGTCTCCAGTTCAGCAGCAACTTTCAGAAAGTAGAGTCAGAATTTGGTGGAAACAACATGAAAGCATGGATCCATCCTTCCGTGTAGCAACGGCTCATGGTGTATTGGTGTGGGGGATATTTTTTTTGGCACACTTTGGGCCCCTTAACACCACTTCATCATTGTTTAAACACAACAACTTACCTGAGGGTAATTGAGGACTATGTCCATCACTTTATGACCACAATGTACTCATCTACTGATTGTGTGGAATAATGCACCATGTCACAAAGCTCAAATCATCTCAAGCTGGTTTCTTGACAATGAGTTCACTGGACTCCAACGACCTCTACAGTCACCAGATCTCAATCTCAATCTGGGATGTGGTGGAACGGGAGATTCTCATCATGGATGTGCAGCTGACAAATCTGCTGCCACTGTGTGACTCTGTCATGTCAGTATGGAGCAAAATCTCTGAGGGGTGTTTTCAATATCTTGATGAATCGATCCAAACCAGTTCTAGCAAGGTGTTCCTAATAAAGGGGCCAGTGAGTCTTGGTTGTTTTCTTTTTTGCTAGCATCCAGAGATTCAACATATCTCACCAGTGTGTAGATCTGCTGTATCCATATCATTTGCAGACATTAGATCTCATGGTGTGTTGCAAAGTGTGTGTTGGCATGTAGCATTATTACGTTTTACTCCGACGCCAAAGTCTTGCTTTGACTTGTCTGGAAAATATTATTTAGACAGAATTTATTAGTAGAATCACACCACTGAGTTCCTCGTGACACATTCCAATAAACTTAGGGTTCTGCATAACTTTGTCTTTACATTTTTAATGTTATTTTCAAGTTTCACCTCCTATCAGTTCATCTTTATACCCCCTAGATTAAAAAAAGCTAGAGAACACAGTTTGCTGGCTCTAAAGGGACCATAGACCATGCCTTTTTTCCCTTTTTTTTTGCCATTTTTCCCTTTTGTAAAGCAGGTCTATCTGCATTGAGCTGCACATAGTGAGACACTTTTACATCCATTTCACAAGTCATTTCACATGTTGATGCAGTTGTTGTCACCCCTAAGCATTCAGTCCTCACATTATATTTAGAAACTTCTTTAAAAGGAGTATACTTGTACAACAAAGAGAAATCAGTCTTTTCTTTCTTTTTACCACTGATTACATTACAGGATCTCATGACCTCTGCAACATATGCTTCACTGTAATTGGAAAGAAGCCAAAAAAGGGGAGAGAGTGTAAACTAGGCAAAGATGGAGTTAACTATGTTAATAACAAATGGGTTTTTTTTGTCTCTTGTTAATGTAAAAAACTGCAGATTGTATCACAGAAATCAAAGTGTAGATCGTCTCCTAAAAGATCCTCCTCAGTGTTGGATTTACATAATAATCAGAGATGGAACACGGAAGAGCATAACTTTGAAGATTAAAGACTCTCTAGAAAAGAAGAGCAGCCAGTGTTCACAGAGAGACCGGCGGACCCGGCTGGCTGCTGTGTGACACTCAGCTGTCACATTCCTTGAGGGATCCTCCTCACTGAGCGATGGAAAATGGCGGGAAGATGGGTGTTATAATTTGCAGGAGTGGTGTGAGCTATTTGACTTGGAGGATGGATAGCAGTCCTCTTTCTTACCTCTGTAACAGCTCCACTTCCACTTTCTGGCATTGACAAATACACACAATCCCTTCTGTTGGCATAGATTTAAATCTGGTGTCATCTTTTTTTACAGCATTGTCCTGGTTTTTGGTGCTTTCTTGGACAGAATTCCTAGCAATTCAGCTTTATTTGTTTAGTGCCGCTTTACAACAATGTCATCTCAGAGCACCTTACAGACAAATCAATTTGAGCCATTTGAGATCTCTACTTTTGTAGCATGTTATTGTAGACTTTAATGGATGTTAATCGGTTATAATGTTTACTAAATTTCTTCTCTACTAAATCATTTATTTATTACAAAATTCATATTGTTCACTTCTGATGATTCTGCTTTTGTTCTCTCCTTTGCGTCCCCTGCAGGTGTACCAGGGTCTGGACATCATCACCAATAAGGTGACGGCTGAGGAGCGCGCCCAGTGCAGACATCACATGATCAGCTTTGTGGACCCGCTGGTAAGCAGTTACACTGTGGTGGACTTCAGGAACAAAGCTCTGGCACTGATATCCTTTCCTGGAAACCTGCGAAGGCAGAGGAGGGATGTTTGCTGTAACACCTCTTTTCCACACACTGCCATCACCCCGTCACACTCCCTTCCGCCAGATTATTTAGCCGTAACTGCGAGGAGAGAATTGAGTGGATTTGACTTTAACTAATTGGTCCTGAGGTATTTATGTGTGTGTGTGAAGAGCTGTTCTGTCCTGGTTTTGTCAAGTGTGTCTCGCTGCAGATGTTGCACCACAAATGAGAGGCGGGAGATCACTGGCGATGGAATTTATAGAGTATGTCTGCGGAACGTCTTCACACACACACACACACACGCTGTCGCACAGACTCCGGGCAGTCACACCCTCCCGCAGACGCTGGCCGTCTCACAGATGTGGAGAGAGGAGGCGATAACTAGAGAGGGTATTAATAGATCAGCATTGCATGTGCGCGCATTGCACGCGCACTAGTGCAGAGAGGGGATGCGGTAGCTCCAAGAATAGGCTTGTTGCAGCGCGAGCCTGCTGCTGGGAAGAGGGAGACGTGGGAATAGATGAACTCAGATTTGGAGGGAAAGAAGCAACGTGGAGGATTTTAAGTCGGGTGGTAGCAGCTCACTAGCTCAAACATGTAGGACTAGTTACGCTTCAGGAGCTATCGGCCCCTCACTCAGCACATCTTTCACATGCACCCTTCCTCTGTGACTTGACCCTTCACATTTCCTTCCCTTGATTTTTACATGCTGCTTGTCAGTGATCTCTTTCACTCCTCTGCAATCACAAAAGGTGCACTTTGTGTGTGTGTGTGTGTGAGTAAAAGGAGGTGAGTGACGATGCCTGATGGGCCTTTATCTTGTTTGAGTGATTATTTGATTATCCCACAGTAGAGGGGGTGGGAAACTTGAAGGAGGGAGGAGCTGGAGAAGAAAGAGGCGCAAGATGAGAGAAGATGTGACAGAGGAAGAAGAGACAGGGCAAATAAGGTGTGTCTTTATATGTGACCAGGGAGGTTTGCTTCTTCCCAGTTTCAGTCTTAATGTAAAGCTTTTTTATTTTATGTAAAACAAACCAAATCTGAGTTTATTGATGAGAAATCACGAAATGATTACTGCAACAGGACTGTCAAGAAGAAGAGAAAAAAAATCTTAAGTTTGGAGAGAAATTCAAACCACTCGAGTATAGATTCAGCTTTAGTGGTGTATTGTCTCTCTGTGTTGGCGATAGCGTGGCGACTTGTCCTGGGTGTGTCCTGGCTGTTAGCTAGTAACTGTTGGGATAGACTCGAGCCACCCCGCGACCCGGCATTGAAATAAGTGGGTTTAGAAACTAAATGAATAAATAAATGCAAATGACATACAGATGACTCTATCAGTGAATATTTAATGTTGAGCACAAATGGACCATTAAGGTTTTACAAATCAGGACACACCAGAAAATATTAATCTGCTCTCTGCAAGTCTTAAGAAAAGGTGGATAAAACCTCAGATGAACAACATATGATATATATCATGTGTCACAATCATATAACAAAAACTAGCTAAAATGCAGCAACAGTGTGTGAAAAACTAAGGATACATTATGCTTTCCATTATAGGTCCCCTTTAGGACCTCTAAGCCCCCCCCCACATACGTCAGTATCGGTCACACTTAATTTGGGCCAACTCTTTTTTTCACCACAGTAGTCACCTTCCAGGGATGTCCACTTCTGAGAAGATTGGCTACTGTCACTTAATAATTCAAGTGATTATGTAAACAGCAAAATCGTATTTACACACCTAGATTTCTCCCCAATACCCTGATATCTTTGTGCATGTAAATCTATATATCCGGTTTATTTTGTGTTTTTATATCTGTACATGTGCAAAAGAATCCTTTAATGGAGGAACTTAAAAAAGACGTTAAAAAGTAGGTTAAAGATGGAAGCTATTCAGTCACAACCCAAGCAGGGCAATATAAATACAAACCACAATAACGTAAAGCAGCGAGAGGCCAAAGAAGATTTATTTCTGGAATGAGGATGAGAGAAGACCTGCATGTTCCAAGAAATGAAAACCTTGAATATTCTCCATCTCCTTGACGAGAGAAAATATCGAAATGGGGATACCTTCAACGAGTGTCCATATATAGCCCCGTTTCCAGTGAGCGGTTCGGTCTGGGCCGGTACGGTTTGGAAGTTTTAGAATGTTCCAGCCAGTTCAGATAAGCGTTCCCACTGCAAGTTGAACCGCCACTGGGCATACGGGGTTTAGACCAAATGCCTAGCGTGGCGTCATACCAGTGCGACGACAACAAATGTGACTATACAAACCAGTCAAATGCTTGATTTTGTTTGGCTTGGTTTTTGTTTCTTTGTATGAACGATACATGCCGCATTGTACCACCAGACCTTACTGTTGTTTGCAGACATCCTTTTCCTATTATCTTTCCAACACCCAAGTGAAAGATGAACTGAATGACAATGTTGTGTTTGTTTCGTGCTTGCTTTTGTCGTGGGCAGTGACCTTTTTCTCTCCGCTAATCAGTGGGTTTTATCGTTAGATGCCAGTACATCCGCCTTAACCATACCGTAGCATTTTTCTATGGACCTACAACTGAAGAGGGTCCATAAATGGTGTGGTATGGTTCAGTTGTATGAGCCCCTTTTATAATGAAAAAACACAAAATAAGAGTACCGGACCTCACCGAGCCGCTCAGTGGAAACGGGGCTTTAGAGAACCATCGACCACATCCACACTTGCTGGTCTTTTCTAAAAGCGGCTTATTTTTGAGCTAAACAGGAAAATAACACCAGAGGATCAGAACCTACAACATTCCTGTTTTTTTTTTTTGTTTTTTTCTTAATATGCTGGATGAACTCTTGGGTCACAGACCTTTATCTACATAGAACAGGAATGACGTAGATGTAGCGCCACCATGTTTAACAAAAACCAAATGTTTAAAAAATAAAAAGTCAGGAAGTGACGTCTCCTAAATAAATCTGAAAATGGACTGGTGATGTAAACATAGATTTTTAGAATATATTTCAGAACACATCAGATCAGATTATTACAATTATCTGTTTACTCCCAGATATCTGATTTTGATGATCGTGTAAATTTGCTCATACAGTTGTTTGCAGCCGTATCCCAGTGTGACTCATTACATAAGATCCAACTGGACATCCTTTATAACATTAACACTTGAATAGTATTATTTGAGCTCAACAGCACAATGCAGAATGGTTTTATGTGTTACGTATTTATGTCCAGCTTCCTCCTTAACGCACTCCAAAATAGATGACATGCACAGCAGAAACAAATTGCCAATCGTTGTTGGAGGAACAAACTACTATATTGAGTCTCTTTTGTGGAAAGTTCTGCTGGATACGGAGGTAAGTTTCAGGGGCATGTCTTAAATATACTTAAAGATACCATATGTACAGTGCCCAGGCTGTTGATATTGTAATTTTTTTTTCCTTTCTTCATTATATGAAACCAACATTAGGCCTCAGTGCTAGCTGGATTCTTGGCTTAACAGTGTAATGTCTTCATGGCTTAATTGTAGTCTTCAGGCTTTTAAGAAGTGAATTAAAAAGGCTGTGACTTCATGCTGCATAATCATGTATGTTAATGACACTGCCTAAAGAGTTTCTAGTTTTCAGTTTGCATGGCATATCATTCCTGCTGTTCCTTGAATATATTGATTTATAACAGAAGTGGAAACAGCAGTATTTAAAGGCAGCTTTGGGAGGGTGGAAAAAAAATAAATAAATAAAACATGTCTCACAGCAGGAGAGTGAGGACTCTGGGGACGTAGGAGATGGTGCTCCACACAGGAAACTGGAGCTGGAGAAACTAGGAGCAGCTGTGTTGCATGAACGACTAGCCAAGGTGGATCCAAAAATGGCCGCCATGTTGCACCCGAATGACAAGCGCAAGATAGCCAGGTGATACAGCTGGTAAAATCTTCGTCTTACAGTACAGTGCGTTTTTTTTTGTTTGTTTGTTTGTTTTTTTACTTGCAGTGAATGCACAATGATAATTTATAAGCTTTTGTAATGAGAACGTTCCATCAACTTGTCTTGCTATATTATAATTTTTCTGTTATCTGTATTTTTACTTGCTAATGTTTTTTGTTTTTTGTTTTTTTTGTTACTATGTTTCTTCTTCTTCGTTTTTTGCCGGTTGCTGCTATGGTTCTTCTTCTACGTTTCAACGTTTGTCCGGCTTGGAGGACTAGATTGTATTTGAGTTACTGGACAGCATCGTCATGTGTGTGTTGTTCCTTGATTACATTTTCAAAGCACACCACACACAGTTCGATCAAAACTGATTTTTTTTATCTTCACGTGTGAGGTCTCGACCAGATAAAAAGTCTCACAAAATTAAAAAATTGTTATGTGTGTACCAGGCTTAAGTAACTTCAGTTTCACTGTAGCAATGGATGCAAGCCTATTGCATTTCTTTAAGTACATAAGTAGCCCTCCAGCGACCTTTGTCTCAGTTTATAACTAATGGGGAAAGCAGTTACATGACTGCTCAGACACTTTAAGAGCTTGTGTTGCATCACTATGACTTGCGAAATCAGTTTGATGCACTCATTCACAATAACCAGCTAACAAGGATGTCCTTATGGCATTGACAATGTTCTCTACATTCACTACTACAGTAGTTATCACTACAAGGTTCTCCGCAGGAAGCTAACAGGACTGTTGTTGGCATCCATGACAAGTAGTTGTTTGATCTCAGGCACTGCTAACTAAATGAGATGTAAATCGATCCTTCAGGGAACATTTCCCAGATATTATTTTGTTCTTGTCACCACTCATGTAGGGGGAGCAGAGGGACTTCTCTGTTTCACTAGAAATAAAACTCACTATAATGTTGGGTTTTTTTTTTATTACGTGTCTTAAATCTCTAAAGAAAATCTGCCCTCCAGATCAGCAAACGAAGAGTAGATCATGTGAGAAGTGTGTCAGAGTAATTGTATTGCTCAGTGAGTTACATGTTTGACTGTAAAGCTTTAATTCTAGGTTTGATCATTGGTGGGGTTAGGGGTTTTCTTTAAAATATAATAAAAGAAATTCTGCTCAGTTATTTTGAAATATTTTGACTGCTTAAAGGATCATAATAATAATATTAAAAATAACCAGCATACTTTTTTTCTTTAAGCATTTCAATCTACACAACAAATCTCTACATCACATGTACAAGGCCAGATCTGAATGTCATTCAGATCAGAAGTACCGCTTAGTTAATGAAGAGGATTGTATGAGTACAGCGTCGTCATCGTGACTCTGTGTGTATTCAAAGATCCACTTTTCCTTCTGCAGCCATTGCAGATGAGATAGTCACAGCTCCCACATGCTTGTGTTTGGTGTATTGACAGCAGTTTTTAAAATTCCCTTTAAAAAACTTTTAGATGGATTGAATCTTTTAAAAGAACCTGAGGTTAAAATTACTTATACACCATTGTATTTCCCGTTTGAAGTGAAACGTTGGATAGTTTGTGTTATCCGGTGCATTTGCAAGCAAGAACTTGTGTTTTCTCAGGCTGATGTTTGCAGAATACAGGCAAGAAGTTTTAGCTTTATACAAAAAAAACCCACACTGCTTGATGAGTAGCAGTATGCGCTCTGGTCTTTTGTGTGAGCAGGTTAGGTTACCCTGCTCTTTAAGATGACAGGGGATGACAGGAATCATCTTTTGGCATAACCCCAGTGTCTAGCATGGCATAACTAGAAAATGTAGTTTGCATGTAAATTTCTATTTCAGGTTTGTTCAGTTCTGTTTAATGTGATTTCACAGAGCAGTAAATTTTCTCAATCATACTTTATATTATCTGTTGTTGTTTAATTTCTTTATTTTTTTCTCGGGGTTCTGTGCTCACCTACATTTTTTACAGCTTAAAATACACTAAACCTACCTTTCAGAAAAGGAGTTGAAGGTTTTCATTTGCATTAGATTTAGTGGAGGAGTAGGTGAATAATTAATCTCAATTTTCCCACTGAGTACTGGTACACAGGGAGTGGAAAATATTCTCACAACGTGAGTGAATCATATAAGTTTGTGTCAATATCTGAAACAATCCAGTTGTGTTGTCCCAGACATCCGTATTTGCATGCACCCTCTGCAGAAGTCTTCAAATCTACCAGGAGACGGGCATCCCCCATAGTCACTGGCTGGAGGAGCAGAGAGGACAGGAGGGAGGCGATGGTCTCGGGGGTCCACTGAGATACCCAGACCCCTGCATTTTCTGGCTCCATTCAGACTTGGAGGGTAAAGATGGGTCTGTTCTTAAAATAAGTTTTCATTTGTAAGAGAAACACAGAAATTGCATTATTAGATGTAGGAGCTTACATGCAGCATATAACAAGCCCTCCTCCTGTGTTTTATAGCTCTAGACAAGCGGTTAGATGGTCGGGTAGATGAGATGTTATCTGCAGGACTGATAGAGGAGCTCAGAGACTTCCACGTCAGATACAATCAGCAGAAAGTCCAGGATAACAGGTAAGGAGTCTTTGTTTTTTGTAAGTCTGTTAAGTTGTTTAATTTTTAGTCCTGATGGTTGTTTTTACTTAGGGGTTAAAAACGGGGATTTTAAGATCCGGTTTTTCCGTTTTTCTTCCAATAAAGGCCATGATGTGTTATGATGGATCTTTTTATCTTCTCATTTAATCCTGGAATCCATTTCACCCACAGTACAACTCAACTACCAACATTTCAGATGGAGATTTGTGTTATTGCACATGAGTTGCTATCCTCCAACAGAGATGAGGAGGAGGAGGCTGCAGAGATCTGCTAAGCTCAGTTGTATTTGTCTCCACACCCCCAGGTTTTCATTTTCAGTCTTCAGCTCCTGAATGACATCACTTGAGGCAATTTATCACACTTATAGCAGCTCACTATAGAGCCACAAAAGCCTTTTTTTAGCCTCCCTAACACTGTGGTATGGTTGAATAGTCAAAAAAAATTACCTCTTATAGGCTTTCTAAGCAGTTTTTCCTGACCCTGTTGGAAAACATTGAGGTAAAGGAGGAATTTGGCAAGGCTATAGGGAAAGAAAGCTGTGTTGTTCCAAGAATCTGAGCTGTGATGTGCTTCTGCTGTAGTGAAAATTAAAATGCCATTAAATATTATACTAATAGGGCACAATGCCATTCACCTAATACTTACATTTTATGTAATTTCATGTAGCCTATATTACTTGTATTATAAGGTGGACCATATTACTTCCTGACCAAGTTTAATTGATTAAAACAAATGAACCACAAAGTGAAATATGTCAAACGCTGCTTAAACTCACCCTGTTGCCCTTATATTTATCTACATTAATCCCTGATTGTTATTTTGAATGTTGCTGCTGTCAGAAATTGTGGGCAGAATTATCTAGATTTTCTTTAATAAAGGAAGCATTATATCTTCTTACCAAAGCTTTTTAAAGAGAGTTTGACCTCCTACTAACATGACTGTGACACAGATATTTCATTTCTTTCAGTTGAGAATTTATACATGTCGTCAGTATTAGGGGCCTTGAACAGATCAAGGATCTTCAGCCAGCTGCATAAGAGTCTTCGTAGCTGAAAACTGTAGTCGTACATGGTACAGCAAGAGAGGTTCAATGGCGGCCATTGGCAGTCTTGCAACCCAAGATAACCATTTTTGACAATATCACAATACGTCTACCATTAGGAGCTTATCCTTATCAATGTGACATTGGGGTCATTTTGAAAACCAAAACAAACCCAGTGTGGATGGAAACCACAAAAGCAAACACATAACATGTGGAATCCAAATAAATAAGAAAGCTTGGTTGAATTATGGCAGCAGACGTTTTGTTTGTTTGATGTGTCATACCATGAACATGCAAAGAAAGATCCAGTTATTATTTTCACCCTGTCAGCGTGAAAAATGCTGCAGCCATAGCTCATCATGTCTGATGTATGCAGACGTGATGCCGTAGTCAGGATCACGGGTTGTCACACACTGTGGCTTTCAGCAAACTCATATGACGGCTAAAATCACACACTGTGTTCCTACCTTAAAACTATAATTACCACATTAGGGGTATTGTGTCTTTCCTTCTCAATAATAGGACATGCTGTATGGTTTGTGTTTCTAGTACAACCTAGTTTAAAAGATTAGAAACTCGATAGGATTTGGATCCTTCTGTGGGGGAACAAGCCTAATGTTATGCATTGCATGTGGTATTGAGAAGCGTTTAAGGCACATGAGCTGAGTGTCAAGTTTTCTCATCTTTCTTTCTAAATGAATGATCGGAAGAGTCAGTCTGGACCTACGCTCCTCTCTTCCAATGAAAGCAGGGCAATAGGAGGGAAGTGAACTCTGCCAAACGACAGTCCGGTTATTTATTTCTCTGTCTGACGGGTCACTCTGTGCTGTGCGCTGCCGTGTCTTTTTGGCCTGGAGACCGATTTAGATACAGCCCACACTGCTGAAAGCTCGGTCCATGTGGGAAAGCTATTTCTTTAGGATGTCAAGTGATTATTAATAATTGCAGAGATAAGCCCCCTCTATACACACAGGGGAGTCTGGTGATCTTCGCTTATTACTTAAAGGAATTCTGACTCCACATTTATTGGACGTTCTGGTGGCCTTAAAACAAATTACAAGCAGCACAATGATGTCTGTTTGAAATTTAACATGCTCAAATAAATTTCCTGGCCTTCCACACAATTACCAGCTTCTATCTGACTTTTTCTAAACAGTAACCACATGGTCAGTAGCATACTTAGCCAGCGTCACTCCTTCAGTGTGGTAATGATCTGCTCTTTACTGGAAATGATTCATGATGGCCTTTTGTTTTTTTGAGTCTTCCCTTGAAAACTTTTCAAGGCTGCCACTGTTATTAATCCTCAGTATTGGCCATGTCTGAAATATGAGAGGTTACCAGACTCAGTCATGCTTTATCTCGATTGTGTCATTTCTATATGACTTGTCAGATGGGTTCATGCAGGATAAGAAATAACTGTTTCTGCCAGAATCCCTGTAGATAGCTTTGATTTGTCTGTCCAAACCTAAACAGTCCTTCCAGCGTGGCTGCCTGAAGGAGACAAGAAGACGTCCTTCTGATTTTGTTGCTGTCATTTTTTGAGAGATTAAATATTTCATTTAAAATAATAAACAGCTTTGTGTTTTCTTAAAACTTGATGACCTTTTTTCAGGCTGGTGAACCAGAGGCGCAGACATCACACTGTCTGACCTTTGAGAACAAAATATTTGTTCAGCGTCTGATACATTCGTGGAGTGTATACCTCCTTTTCTTCCTGTGTGTGCTATAGAATAACATCCTGTTTAACAGAAAATTTCCAAGTTAAAGATTTACATTAATTGGCCCTAAAGTCCAACTTGTAGGCAAAATGCCGTTATTGACATTTTTATGTGCAAGTGCACAGAATTTGATTCAGCAAGTGTTATTTTTACTTTCAGCAAGAAGCACTTTCTTTGACAGGGACAAATTGTCCATTATCTCCAGCAGGACATTTTAAATGAAGCTGCAGCAGCTGCCCACTCAACATACGCTGCAGCACAAGAGGGAAAATACATTAAACTGGAATCGGCTTCACTTTTTTCAGTGGATTCCTGAGACGCTCCATCTTTTTATTTTTTAAACTTGGAAAAACATCAAATCCAGACATCTAACGCACTCACACAGGATTTACATCTATCTCTATAGTTTTGTATCTCCAAGATTACATTTTCAGGAAAGCCTGTTCAGTTTAATGAACTTTGTTTGCAACATGAAATATATGTAAACACGCAAGAGCGTCACTAATTTCTGAAACAGATAACTGAACACGGCTGCATGTGTGTCTTCTGGCTGCTGTGTGTGTGTGTGTTGGGTGTGGCTGCAGGGAGTTGATGCATTGGTGGAATGATGCCCAGGAAGCTGCTGGTCCCCCCATCTTTTGTCCCTCCTTTCTGTCATCACCCCATCCCACCTCATCAACCATCCTCCTCCTACTCCTCTTCCTCTTCATCCCTTTTTTTTTTTTACCCCTCCTCCTCATCGTCTCTCCTTCCATCCCTGACACTATTGCCCTCTCAGCAATCTGATCATCCATGCACTTTACTCCCCCACCTCCCTCTGTCTGTCTTTCTCTCCTTTACCCTCCTGTCTCCATCCCCGACTGGCTGCTGTGGCCAGACATCAAGGTCAGATCTCTTCCTCCCTCCCTCTGTCTTTCTTTTCCTCCCTCCATTGACTCTACATTTCCTGTGTTCTGCTGCTATTCTCAAATTTCTCTCTGCTTGTCTAGCCAGATTTTTTCTCTATTTCCCCTGCTTGTTCCTCATGCAAGAATTAAGGACCTTTTTTTTAAGAGAGAATTATTATTATAAAAATTGATCATCTGCCTCCTTTCCAGCTTTTGACTTCGCATGTTCAGTGCAATGACATTATCAGAGAACAGGTCATCTTGTCAAGTCTGTTTACTGTTAACTTTGGTCTCTTTTTTTTTTTTTTCTTTCAGTAAGTGGAATAAGTCACCTGCCATTACTTGAGTTAAAAACCTACCAATAAAGAAAAAAGAGGATCTTCATCTACAAATCAAATAAAAAAGGAACTTTGAAATTTGCCAAAATCTGTTTTTTGACTGAGGTTTTAAGAAAGTTTTAAGCTCAGTATTCAGCAACTTGTCATCACTTTTATTTCTATCAACATCTGTTCTTCAGTGCAGGATGTTACTGAAGTGTAAGTGGTGTATTTACGAGTGAAGGCTGGCTCTGATGTGTTTTAGGGTGCGTTCAGACCAGCCATTCTGATTCAAATCCATGTTTGTTTGCTTGGAAAGTCCGGTTTGTTTGTGGAGGTGTTAATCCACAAACTCTGACGTGGATCAAATAAGTGATCTGTGGTCTACCTATAAACGCAGGTCTGGTTTGCTTCAAGTGAAGCAAATGCAGGAAGCAAACTACAATGTAATGCGGATGACATGTAAACCCAACCAAAGCATTTAGAACGATAGCCGGAGAAATGGCTTGCAGTCAGGCCTGAAAAAACGCGGTAAAAGTTCTGATAGAAATATGGTCAAGTGAAGATCGCTAGGATCTGATGCAGCATGTTTCGCTCTTATGTGGTGAAAACAGAAGTTGTCCTGCATTAACCAATAAATGAGCCAGTTTTTTTTTTGTTGTTGTTCGTCTTGTCTTCCCCATGAGTAGTTGTTGATGCTTTGCCGCCTTCAGTGATGAGGGGAATACGTCATTTAAAAGCTCCGGTTCGTTTAATTACATTCAGGATGAAACTCAGACCAGAGTAAGAATTTTGCAGCTCCCAAGTCTAGCAGACTATTGGTTGTGAATGTACGCTTACGCTTTAATCCCATTCTAAATTCCTACAAAATTCCTTTTTTTGTCTTATGCACAAAACCTACAGCATGTTCATACTATTTATAAGTTCTTTTATTGCTTGTTTGTAGCTGAACAGAGTCTACCCATCTCTGCTGCAATCTGCACATAGGTATTTTACAGTTGCATAGAAGAAGCCTTCAGCTAATGCATCATTCCAAAGTCTGAGAAGGTGTTGGTCATTAAATGTAACACGCATACCAATTGTGCAGTAATTTTTGAAGATTTGAAAAGTACAGCGTGAACTTAGAAAAGCATTTCTCCTTCAGTTGGGGTGAGACAGTCTGACATTGATGAAGACATTTCAGATTTAATGTCTGGCAGGTCAGCCAACAGGACTCTGCTCCAAACTCAAATTGTACTCATCATCAGCTTACTGAGTTTAAGCACCTGTGGGTCTTGCTCCACTGAGGTTTAGTCCCTTTTTTTTTTATTTATTCTTCATGTCAATCTTTATTTTTGCACCTCAAAGCTTTCTGATATTCTGCATGCAGGAAGGAAGGAAATGGTGAAAGTAAATGTCACGTTGAAGAAATTTTCTTTTGCTATTGATGTATAATATTTTCTTCTTCTCCACAGTCAAGACTATCAACATGGGATTTTCCAGTCGATTGGTTTTAAGGAGTTCCACGACTACCTGACTGCCCCTGAAAGCAGCACCCAGCAAGAGAAAGACTCACAAAGAGACAAAGGTCAGAAAAATACCTGCTCAAATCCACTCAGATGGCTTTAGGTGCACCAATTGGTGGATTGGTTGGCTGATCAACCAGAGGATTCTATTTAAGGATTTTTTTTGTTGTTTTTTCTCTGCTTAATCCATTCCCACTTCTTTCTATGAACTCTTTCCAGGCATAGAAGCTTTGAAGATTGCTACAAAGCGTTACTCCCGCAAACAGAATAAATGGGTCCGTAACCGCTTCCTTAAACGTGAGTACCCTTCACTTGGCTCATGGAGTGTGTGTGTGTGTGTGTGTGTGTGTGTGTGTGTGTGTGTGTGTGCTTGTCCTACAGAGCCCAGTTCCTTAGCAATCAGCACTCTCTTTAACAAGATCAGATTCAGACACTCCATTAGATGCACAATAAGCTTCTCAACCACTGTATTGTGCTCCAGGGTATAAAGGGTGTGTGTTTGCGTTCATGGTTTTAATTTTGTTAATATCTAAATCTTTCATTTTCATCATCAAAAAATGGATGTTTTGTTTGATTTAAAAATTTCTTTCCTTTTTTTAAATGATCTTCTTCATTGTTGGGCATGAACGTCACATGTACGTTTTTGCCTCCATTTCAGACGGTTGTCATAAAACGTTGCCGCCACACTGGTGACTCAGAGTAAATCCTGAAGCTTCAGCAAGAGGACATTTGGACTGAATACTGGATGCATAAATCACAGTTATAGCTCACTAATCAACATTAGTTGAGTCTCATTAGTTTCATCATTACTGAAAGATACAGTTTCAGGCTAGCTATTTCTCTGCTTCCTGTCTCTGCGAAGCTTTGTTAGCCTGTAGTTTCCTGCTTTATGAACATTTCTCATTTCCCAAAATGTTCAGCAGCCAAATGTGTATTAGTGTTTCGAAATTTCATGTTTATTTTAAAAGTAGAAATCAGCAGACTGGCATAAAAACCAGCAAAAAGTAAGATTTGACTTCATGCAGCATGTGGGAGCTGCTTTGACGTAGTACAGGGGATAATGTTTCCAGCTCCGTCCTCACCACGCACCTGCAACTAAGACCTTTCGCTGTCTTTACTCAGCACCTCGTCCCTTTTTGCTCGTAGATGCATAGAGATAAACCTCAGTGTTTGGTTACTTGTTGCTGCAGTATGAACAAATGTGTCCTCTGCTGTCAGAAATGTTTGGCAGCCTTAATGCAGCTCCTGGAACTTAAATATGTTTTTGAAGGTGTGATGAAAGGCTGAGTGTGTTTCTCATTCCCAAAACAGAAACCTGGCCTCTCAGTCCCACCAGCAGCATGCCCTTCAGTAACCCTGCTTCCTAATCCTGTTAGGCCCAAGTGGCTTAAGGCCACGCTAGGCCCTAAACCTCAATACCCCTCTTTCTGACCGCCTGCCTACCCGCTGCACACACCATATGGTCCTTATCACGTGTGTGTGTGTGTGTTTGCGTGTCTGTGTTGCTGCTGTTTTACAGGCCGTCTGTCTGGAGTTGTCTGTGTTTAAGACTGTGTTTTTCAATGTGTGTTTGAAAACTCCTTTAAGAATTGACTCTTTTTAGTGTAATTTGTTGGTTGCAGCGTCAAATTTCACAGTGCAGGTGGCAGTGGATAAAATCCGCTCTGTTTAATGACTAAAACTTTGCATTGCATGAAATCGTTTTGGAAATGGTTCGTTTGCAGCAGCATTTTCGCAAACTGGCTCATGATCATGTCCATTTTTATTTTTTCTTCCTGATGATTTATCTCCAAAAATCATCAGTTTGAGTCAGGTTTAATCATGCACCTAGTCCTTGGAAAAAAAATGTGCGCCAGCTGTAAATGCTGCATTTATTCCCTTATCCTTTATCTTTTCTGTTGCTCATACTTGGATTTTGGAAGGAATTTAGGCCCAAAACAGACTTGTTTTGTTTTTTTTTCTTTAATTCAAGGCTTCATTGGTTGTGTTTCATTTTGCATATCAATGAGACATATAAATAATATCCAGAAAGGACCAATTGACATAACAGATCCATGATTTGAAGGATTTTTCCAGTGTTTTTAAGTATCACATGAAAGTATTTGGAGAATTGCCCTTTTGACAGTGCTGTGTGTGTTAGAAAGGCCTTCATGTTGGAAGATAATTTGCTAGGAATGTGCACTTGCACATAGTTAGGCCATTATATGGCCTTGCAGGTTGAGTTAGGGGAAAAGCTAAATGGTGAGAAACTTTATTTCATGTTTTTCATCCCAAATGACAATGTTACTATCAGTCTGTTTCCCAGTAGAGCTTCCATATTGGATGAAGGCAGGTGTATCCCTTTAAGAGGCTGTGCCAGAAATGTTTTCGTGATTTCTTTTCCTGATGTTTTTCTGTGTCGGGGTCTTTAAAGATTTGCCAAGAGAGTTTCGTTCTCATGTCCACCCCTTGTGGGGGTGTCCTAACCCACACGCACCCCACCCTTCATTTCCATTTACCTCTGTCTCGCTGTGACTGCTGACCTCTTTTGTGTTTGGTCTGAGCACCACACACACCCACACAGATGCCTGCAGGCCCTCAGCTGAGCAGGCTAATCTCTTGAAGCATTACAGAGCTGCGGGGAATTTACCCTGACCGTACAAACTTGGGCAACAGGGTCGCTGAGGTCCATGCGTACCAACCCAAGCATACAGAAACTAGTGGGTCAAAGAGAAAGACAAACTGTAAGTGACAGATAGTTGGCTAAGCGAGAAAAATGTGAAGAAATGTAAAGACAATGAAATGAATTAACTTGTTAATATCTTGAAAGGTACAGGTTGACCCCAGTTTTACAACTGAGTCGTTGAGCAGTGATAAACAGTCAGAAAGGTGACATGCAGATGTTCTGTCTCTTAAATACTTTTTAGTGGGATAAGTGGTTCTTGACCAACTCCCCTTTGATTGTTGTGGGGATTTAAACACCAGGTCACTCAGCTCAAATGAAATCAAGCTTAAAGTGACTTGGCTTAAGTGCATCTGTAGGTTTGCTGTACACATACAATGCAGTGTGTGTGTGTGTGTTTTTTTTTGTTTTATATAGGAGCGTATTTGATTACCTTTAAAGAATATGGTAATCTTAGGTTGTATTCATTTTATTAAGTGCTGCATTTTAAGTGGGAAACGCCATCATCCTAAGAGGGTTTGTTTAAACTCCCTATAGTCACACATACTCCACCTGTAACCACGATACATGGGTGTAGTTTGACTGGGGCCTCGTGAGTGTTAAGTAACAGCGCTGTAGGTATCTTTTATTCAGAGGGGTAAGTGAAGGAGAGGAGGGTGGATGGATGGAAGGAGAAAGAAAAAGAGACAGCACATGGATAGCTGGCCGGATGGAGAGTGAAGGTAATCTGACTCAGCTGGGGCAACAGGTGCAGAGCGAGTTTACACCCTCATCTTCTAGCAAGTGTGAAGCTTTTATGAACACACAAACAGAGCCATGTACAAATGCATCCTCATTCGCTGTGAAGTCAAAGTCAAGCCGGGAGAGGAGAGAGATACCAGAGGGCTGGAGACGCGGGGAATATTTAGGTGGGTTGATACAGTATTGGGTTTGTTTTCACATGTGAACTGAGTAGAAATATCAAACACTGACAAGAAATCTAAAATGTGACTTAACAGGCTGAGGTGAAAAAGCTGGTGTGTTGAGAGATGATACCCCCCTTTAAGTACAAAGCAAAAATAGCAGGTGTGTCACCGGGCGACTGCAGCATCATTGGATCATGTCCAGACGTGAGGCCTATGTAATGTTTCATCGACTCTCTTTCTCCCAGTGGCACCTAAAAACGTCACAGGGTGCATGAATCAGAAAAGGCAACGCCAAACATAAAACTGTTATTGCAGGATACAGAAATCAGAGTTACTGTTGCTCTATTTTCTGAGGATAAAAGTGCAGAATCAGTCTGTAAAAGATTAGATCTTTGGTAGTCGAACCCTTCTTGTTTCTACTCCTTAGCCAGCCAAAGAAACATACAGAAAACACTACTCGCCAATTTTTTCCAGTCTGAACTGGCAAACAAACACATGATGGACCAGCATCTTCCCAGATATGATATAATGTCCCAGATTATATTTTATTCCTGAATTAGAGCTTTCTCTATTTTGCTGTTTGTAATTGGGCACCACAGCTGTTTCAGTTTCACCCCCTCAATCATTTTTACATACCTACTTAATCCACAACTAATTCTACCGAATTAAAACAACATCCCTTTTATTTTCATCCTCTTAGTGACACGACACAGCTTTAATTTATTCCCTAAAAACCAGACAACAGAAACATTTTGTTTTGTTCAAACTCTTCTATTTTGTGGCTTTTGCTTTAGATTTCTTTTGTTTGTGAATAGAAAATTAAATCTGGCTAGAATGGTGTCAACACATCCCATTAAGGCATGGGTGGGTTGCTTGAACATAAATGGTCATCAGTAATATACATAAAGCAAAGTGGCTTAAACAGATTCTTAAAGACATCTTCTGACTACAGTTTCACTTTCACTAGGTTTGTAAAATGACTCAAACACAGAAAGTGAAGTCATGATCCTGGTTATCAATTATCCAGATATCCACTGGCTACAGCAGATAATCAGAATTTCTGACCATTACCCCCAGAGGCATAGCCATACATTAGACTAGTCCTGGTGGGTTCCCAGATAGCATTCTCCTGAATATTTTAAGGTACTTTGAAACATACACTGATGCACATTTCAGCTGTCACTCATCTATCTTTCATGGTTTAGAGTGAACAGGCTTGGTCTCATTTATACATCCAGCAGTATTGACATTTAGATTTGTGTTTTCAGGTCTTTAGAATGGATGTCTACTATTTGATCTCAATTAAACTGGTTTTATCTTTCATATCCTTCTCTTTAGGTTTTCTTAAAACCTTTGCTTTGTGCACCAGTGGGGCACAATATGAGACAAAAGATTTAAATGAAAACATTCAGGGATGCTTCAGATCTCTTTTTGTTGCAAGACTTCATGCAATCATAATGCATAACATTAATGGCGTCATCAATCTGTTGAAGTAGCAGCTTTTTGGTCATTCACAGATGGGTCACTTGAATATTAATGTTCCTCATGGCTTCATTCAGTCAATCCTGTGACAGTGATGGAGAGAACCACTGCACACACATGACTGGACAGTACATCAAAGTTCGCTTACATGTGATATAGCTGTAACCGATTATTAACATGCAAATCTTTTTTTTTTATCTAGCCATGTGATTGAGAACAAACCTGGCAAGCTGCTGTGCTTGTACAAAACATTAAATGGATGAGATCCGTTGGAAATAAAGCTTTACCCACATGTTTAAGCTGGTTGAACAGTCTGTGTAATCAAGGGGTCTCATTGGCTTCCTACTGCAAAAGTTTTATTTGCCTTTGAGTCCTCAGCTCCATCTCTGTGCTATGCACAGTGTGAAAGAAAAAAACTGCAGCTCACCACAACCCAAAACAATATTAAATGCAGATTTTCCAATTATGTGTTTAAAAGGAAAACAAAATCTGTCAAATTCCTCTTAACAGCTAAATTAAGACCAACCACTACCATGAGTGCCAGTTCGTTTAATGCGACTGCAGCAGTTCAGGCATGTGGCGTGTTAAGAGACTACAATCACAAATTATTATTAAGAAAAGGCCTCAGGGGTTTATTGACACCTGCATGTTGAATTCCCATGAAGAAGACTTCCGTGATTACAGACAGTGTGCATAATGATTACAACCCCCAAAAAGCCAAACAAATCCTTGTTCTGAAATGCTGAATTAATTACCATAACAGAGAAAAATCTTTGAACCCAAATACTTTGTTCTGATTAGTTGTGAACAACAGATAAATGAAGGAAGTGAGGAAAACAAAAAGTGGAAGAGGAACTATAAGAAAGAGGAAGGAGGTTTTTTTGGTGAATAGAGGCAGCTGTCATGTTCCAGTGCGGACCATGACCAACGAAGGCACAGCTGGGCCAGGGGACGCAAGGCTCAGGCAGGTGGTGGAGTTTTTATAGCAGAGCACACACACCAGGCACTCATCCTCACTCAGCAAACACAAGGACAGTTTAGCAAATGACTCTTGGCCCGTTTGTTGCAACAGGTGGACTACTGTTTCAACACACAAAACATGCACACTCAACACTGGCAAGCAGCTGCCCAGCGACAGATTATTCTTCTTGTTGGCAAAGTGATCTCCCCTGTGTGCTTGAAAGGTAATGCTCAGTTTGTGGTGTGTGTATGTTTGGCATTTGGGCATTACTCATGTTGTGGGGACCCAGATCTGTTTACAGTCACATTATGGAAACAGGCCTTCCTAATAGTTTAAGACGAGGACACATTTTACAGTTAGGCTTAGACACGTAGTAGTAAATGTTCTTGTTTGAATAAGTCTGTAAGTAATGTCCTTTGCAGGCAAATGTTTGTGTGTTTGTGTGTGCACGCGCACCAACACCCTCTTCTTTGTTACTTTAGTGTTTCTTATCAACACTCATTCAGTACCTATTGGATTAGCAGAGTTAAATTTCACAAGATCCCAAACAAGTGTGGTCATAGGGGTGGAAGGGGGGGTTTCCATCCAGCATCTGGCAACCCACTATACAGTCTCCCTTTTATTTACCACCACTCCACTCCTCCCAGTGGGACATTTCTGACAGCAAAAGGAGTATTGTGAAAGGGGTGGCGGTGTTCTGAGAGATAAAAGAACAAAGTAAAGAAATGGTGGCAACAAGAGGGCACAGAGTGGCAGTTGTGGGTGTGAAGTATTTATGAAAGGAACCAAAGGAGATATCTTGGACTCTGCCTCTGGTGCAGGTATGCCAGGTGACTCTCGGCGGCACCACCTGCCCTCTATTATGCCACAAACACAAAAGATCCCACTTATGACTCGCAGAGAAAAAGCAACGCCGTAACCATGCAAGTGAAATTTGAAGCTTTAATTAAGAGTAACTGTTGTTTAAAAAGCAACAAACACACAGTGACATAGAAGAGTTTAAATATAAATGGTGTACACAGATTAAACAAACTCATCCTGAGGATAAATGATGCAGGTGCAGGGTGAGACACTGCCATTTGTGCATTTTGCTTTTATATCCTTTGTCTGCTATTTGAGTCAGCGCAGCTGGTCATGACTTGAATAGAATGAAGTAAATCACACGTTAAAGTGGTTAACTGACACATCAATTTATTTTGACCAGAAGCAGTTGGAAATGTGGCAAAAAAAAAATCATTTGTGGATGTAAGTTTGCGTCTGTGGGGTCTGGCTCTGTGAGGACTATTTGTTCTCTTCCCTCTGACCAAGTTAGTGCTGATATACAGATGACCAGTGTTAAAGTTAGATCTCAGTGTTCCTATGTAATAATGAAGGCCCAGACAGTTCCCAGTGGAGTTAGAAATGTCAGTCTTCAGGGTGTCTACTGCCCTCAGATCCACACTTCAGTCTGTGTAAAAAGGATTAAGCCATAATTGAGTTGGCAAGCAGTACTTTAAAGGTTAATAGGATTCATTTACATAAGAATGTGTTTTAAGGTGATGTTGGAAGTTTGGAGAAAGATTGATCATATTTGAACTGAGCAGTCAAATAAACACCCCTCTTTACACTGCTTCTTCAGAAGCTTTGTCCTCAAAGTTCTCCAAAGAGGAAAATTACTAAGAAAACACCTCCAGCAAATAGGCTGTTTGACCAAAGGAGAAGTTTTACGGCCTTATATTGGTCAGACGTAGATTTCTTTTTTTTTTTTTTTTTTTTTTGCTTAGCTAAAACAAAACGCACATTAACCCTTAAAGCTCCAAGCCATTATTATTATTATTATTACCTTCGCCGTGGTGGAGGTTGTGTTTTCAGCAGCGTCTGTGTCTTGACCGGTTTGCCTTTCTGTCTGTTAGCAGCATAACACAAAAAGTTATGGGCAGATTTTGATAAAAAATTTCAGGAAATGTCAGAAGTGTTTTGTGGGTGACCCAGATCACTGTCTAGATTCAGAAATTTTTTAAGTATTCTTTACTTTTGGGAGATGGGGATAATTTTCCAATTACAACTTTTAACTCATCAGATAATGCCCAAAATCATTGGCAAAAAAAAAAAAAAAAAAGAAAGAAATTTACAAGATGGCATCATGGTAGATGTTATAATCTGACATTGTTTGACCCAAACCATGTTTATATTCTGGATCTGGAGATTCAGAAGGTTCAAAATATACAGCAGGGGGTCCTGGGTGGGTTGTGGGGTCTTTTGGGTTTTATTTCAGGTGGGTGACCCTATAGTGGAAGTCTGCGTACTGAGTGCTTCTGGATATTATTATTTTGCTTATTTTAGTACACCTGTTTTTTTTATTTTTATTACTTATTAATATAAAAATGCATGTAGATGCTCAACCCTCTTACGTACAGTCAGCATACAGACATTATTTTCAGGACAGCCTCAGTTGTTAGATTATTTGGCTACACTAATGTAAAATTATGTATTTATAATTTTATTACTAACAGTATTTTGTAGAAATAACACACAGATCGACAGTGACCAAACCTTTTTTCATTTAAATATCATTCTCATTCAAAAGAATAATAAAAGCAAACACACAACCCAAAATGCCTTCATCATCCTACTATTAACATATTTTCATTTTTATTTGAGAAAAACTGACTTGTCTTGTTGGAAAATTGAGGCCACTATATTTCCTCTCCACTAAGGGACAATGCGAGTGAAAATGTGTATTTATAGCATCTTAGCAACAAGAAGAAACAATAAAATTTTTTTAAGAAAAAGCAAGACGATTTTTTGAAGAGCTTCAAAAGGTTTTGGTTCAGTTTATCTCCAGTTCCCCCAGTAATTGAAGAATTTGCTATTTTATATATGTTATAATATTGTCCATTTTGCTGGCATCTCTCCATCCTTACCCACAAAATTGAGGAGCTCTTTTGTTATTGAAAAGCAAAGCAATTTACATTGCGTTAAATGGTGCAAAGCCAGGTAAATCTCAGAACCTTGAGACTGGCCTGCATTCACACCAGTTTAACCTGCACAGAAATGGGAGAACTTTACTCCTCAGTAGTAAAAATAAACAGCTTGGAGATTTGGTTATGAAAGCTGATGTTTAAGACATCAGGCTCCATCATAATCCACGGTTTCCCAAAGTAAATATCTGCAGACGATTGAGTAAATTTTGTAAGACGTTAGGATGTAAACACGAGTTTTTATAAATTTAGCCGACTGAAATTTAAATTGGTTCCTAGGCAACATAGCAGCACAGCGACGTGGAGGTTTTACACAAAATAAATTATTCTGAACTTTATTTTCAACGGGTTGGATATAGTCAACCTACTGTCTTGTGAAAGACCCAGGGGTGGGAGGCGGTACCCGCTCAGCTTCTTCTTTGGTTGTGCCAGCTGTGAATGATGAATTCTGCACCCGTTACCTGGTTTGCTGGTCGATGACCATCACGCTGTCCAAAAAAAAGAAACAGACATGTGACTAGGACTGAATGATCGATTTGTTTTTTAATCAAAATTGCAATTTAAAACGGTCCAAATCACAAAGGAGCCTGATTAGTTTACGTTACACGGTGCTTCCAGGTTTCACACCTCCAGCATCCACAGCTTTTCAGATCCGCTCGCTTCAGACGTAACTCCTGTCTTTCCTGTGCAAGAGTCCTCAAACGTCCTCTTTTACCTGCATGTCCTCTTTTTGAGTTTTATCTCAAACTCAAATATTTTTTTAATCAGATTTACGTGGCTTTTCCTCACAGTTGCTTCGTAGTATCCACTCTCTCGCTGGCAGTGAGAAGGAGAGGAGACGGCCGCAGCACAAAGGACAGAGTAACTCAGTGTTTGTGCTAAACTGTGGGGAAAGTATGGGCGACTCTTCCTCCTCCTCAGACTTTTCCCTGTGAGAGGGTCCAACGCCTTTAATAAGATGAGGAGAAAACTGGGTTTAAATTAAATATTGTGTGATAGCTACACTCACTAACTTCGCCCACTAATGTCATCACCGCATGAACGGCATGAACACACCATTTGGTAGAAAATTAGTTTGGGGAATCAGCACTGATACAGAGCTCTCCCAGCATGAAAGGATGCAACAAAAGGGCTCTGTTGTTATTCATGAAATGCTCTCCTGTCAGATGATCGACATGTTGTATTTATTTATTTATACTTTTAGTGCATTTGACCCTTCTTTAGATGTACTAGAAAGCTGGCATGTTTTAGTGCCCGGGGAGCAGTTGGGAAGGGTTAACTGCCTTGCTATATATATATATATATATATATTTTTTTTTTTTGTTTGTTTTTTTGTGTGTGTGTATATGTGAGCGTGCTATTTCACACTGTGTTCAGTGATAGGATGACACTTCTCTCTGCACTTTAACCCTAACCATTTAATGAGTTATTTTAATGGCATAAAGACAGGCAACATGGTATAGATAACATGTAAATGTATGCTTGAAATGGTCTGCTCTTCAAATGAACAGCCGTCAGGTAACATTTGAGGCTGTAGGCCTGTTTAGTAAATGCTGATAGTAACACCAAAATAGGGTTTGCGGTAGGCCAGAAGGTTAGTACATCATCTCCCATGTCTCCATGACAACAGTACTAACAAGTTTATGCCTCCATACAGAAGGTTATGGGTGTAACTGAGGTAAGAGAAAATGTTCAAGTGAACAATTGAGATAAATATTAGTTTCATCCTTCTACATCCAGTGCAACATGCAGGGCAGTGGCTCTTCAGACAGTCACTCAGACAGGCAGACAGACCAGCAGGGCAGGGCCTAGTGCTGAGGCCCCGGTCTGGAGACTGCTGACTGGTGCAGAATAGAAACATGGGGGTGGAACGGCCAGACAGCGAGAGAGCGAGTGAGCGAAAGCCGAAGAGAGACTGATGGCGAGAGAAAGAGATGGCGCACAAGAGAAAAAGATGTGAGGAAGGAGGGAGAGACACTATCGAGCCAGTGTGAGTCAGCAGGTTGACGGAGCTTCAGGGTGCGGCTGCAGCACATAACTGCTCCTGCACATTTCCTGCCAGTTTATACCGGTCCTGTCAAACCAGCTGGAGCCTGTATGCTGCTTCTTGGATGCAGAATTACCTGATGGGAGGTCAAACAGGATCAGCTCATAGATTGATTTTAATGCAGGTATTTCACAGCATTTTAGTTTTGCACTGTAAAGCAACACTGTCATAAATACAACTTACATTCACATGAAGTGTCTCAGATGCATTTAACTAATAGAAATAAATAGTGAAAACAGGTAAATATCAGCCAGCTCTGATTGGTTTTATTGGCTGACTTAAATTCATATAATGTGGTAAATGTGTGTGCAGGACCAGGAAACAACATCCCAGCAGTGTATGGCCTGGATGTGACCGACGTGTCGAGGTGGGAGGAGACGGTGCTGAGCCCTGCACTGCAGATCCTGGACAGCCTCAGAAAGGTGGGACCTTAATAGTCTTAACAGCCAGCTTCCTGTCGGCTCCTTCCAGCCATGGCTGGATGGAACTTTTATCTGAACTCCCTGTTATTCTTTCTTCATTCTACTTGTCATTACTTATATTTTGATTTGTCCCCTTCTTTCTTTTATTTTTACTTTATCAGCTTTACAGAAGTTTTTTTCCCCCCATTCTATTTTCCCCTGTTCTTGATTGCCTGGTTCATTCTGAGTTTTGCTCCTCTACTTCTATTTTTTTCATGATTTTTTATTTCTCAAAATGTCATTTCATTATACTTTTGTTTTAACTTACTGATTTCTTAGTATTACCTTATTTATTCTGTTGTCATCTTTCTCTTTGATTCCTTGTATTGTTATTATAATTATCTCCTGTTATTGTTACAAATATATTTATATTTTGTTTGTTTTATCAGGGTGAGGAGCCAGCAATTGCACCAATCAGAGTACAAAGGGAGGGTCAGAGAAACAAAAGGAGCCATCACACCTGTGATCTTTGTGATAAAGTGATCATTGGTGACTTAGAATGGACAGGTGAGGCGGGTCATCTTCATCAAATAGTTATGTTGGCACTTCTAATCACACTTTTTTAAATATGTAGCCCTCTAGACATCTAGGGTGATAAACTGGTGGCTGAATATCCAGAAAAGTGAGATACGAGGAATTCTTCATACAATCCTACTTTTAAAAAAGATGGCATGCTTTATAAAACGTAGATAAAAACAGAATGCAATATTTTTCAAATCTCATAAACTCCTACTTTGTCTCCAGTAGAGCATAAGCAACATATCCGATGTTGAAATGGAGACATTTGGCCATTTTATAGAAAATATTTGCTCATTTTCAATTTGATGGCAGCAACTCACTCACACACATTCTTGTCTGATGCAGGATTCTAGCTGCTGTTTAGCATCGTCTTGCTTAGATCCCTGAAAGACATGTTGTCTGGATGGGAGCAGATGTTCTAAACCTTTATGTGATTTTCAGCATTGATAGAGTCTTTACAGACATATGAACTGATGTGAACTATCCACTGATAACAAGCTGGATGGTTCTTTTCTATTTTAGTGTGTAGGATACAGCGTCCACAGTTTCCAAAAAGAATTTCATATTTCTACTCATCTGACCACAGATGAGTAAAATTCTTTGCCTTGCTTCTTCTTCTTTGTTTTCAGTAAGCTTAGACAACTGCAGGTCTGGATTGTTCACATTTGTTTTGTTTTTTTTGTTGTTTTTTTGCGTGATAGAGCTTTAACCTGCATATGTAGATTCATGGTGAACTACACATACAGTGATTTCTGGATGTGTTCCTGAGCCCATGCAGTGATTTTTAGTAGAGAATGATCCTGGTTAATAATTCAGTTCCCTTTTTATGTCTCGAAGATCATAGGCATCTAGTTTTTACCTTTTGCTTTGTTTGATGCACAGAGATTCCTAATGATTCTCTAAATATTTCTATGATATTTTACATTATAGATGATGGAATTCACAATTTTGCATTGAGGAACATTTTTCTGAAGTTGATCCCCATGTTTTAGACCCAGTTTTGTAACAGATTAGTGAACCTCTGCCATCTCTGTCTCTCCTAAATGCTACTTATTAAGTAAGTCATGTTACAAATCTGTTGCCATTTAATCAAATTAGTTATCGAATGCTTCTGCACTTATTTGTACCAGTTGCCTTTCCAACCTTTTGTTTGTCCCTGTTCCATTTTTAATGTGTTGCTGCCACCAAATTCAAAACCATTTTCCATGAAATAGTAAAATGTCAGTTTTACCATCTGCTATGTTGTTTATGTTCTACTGGGAAAGAAATATTGGTTCATGAGATTTACAAACCATTGCATTCTGTTTTTATTTACATTTTACACACTATTCCAACTTTTTAAATTGAGGACGTTCCCATGAATGCCATAATAAACCTTTTCTATTGGTCATTATCTGAATGAGGGCATCAAAGAGCTTAAAACCTTCAGTGCTTTACAAGAAAAAAAAAACAAAGTTAGTCACCTTTTTTGATTCACTATTTGCTTGTATCAGAGATCTTATCAAATCAAATCAAACTTTATTTATATAGCACCTTTCATACATAAAAAAAAAGCAACTCAAGGTGCTTTACAGATAGTAAAATTCCCCAGAACCCCAACCCAATAGCAGCAAGCCCCATTCTGAAGCTGACAGGGAGCCAGTGTGGAGACTTTAAAATTGGTGTAATGTGGGCCCTCTTTCTGGTCTTTGTCAACAGACGTGCAGCTGCATTCTGTACAAGCGGCAGCTGGTTCAGGTACCTCTTTGGAAGACCAGAAAGAAGAGCATTGCAGTAATCTAATCTTGATGTGATAAAAGCATGACTAAGTGTCTCTGCACTGGCTCGAGAGAGAAACGGCCTGATGCGGGAGATGTTCTTCAGATGATAAAAAGCAGTCTTAGTTATGTTTTTAATATGTGGCTCAAAACTGAGATCTGCATCTAAAATCACTCCCAGGTTTTTTACTTGATTAAAATGGTTGAGTGCTACTGTTTTCAGTTTGGCCTCCAGTTTCTCTCTCTCAGCTTCAGGTCCAATCATTAAAACTTCTGTTTTGTCCTGGTTGAGCTGCAAGAAGTTTTCTGCCATCCACCCTCTGATATCTAAAATACAATCTAACAAGGCATCAATGGGCCCGTGCTCATCAGGAGTCACGGCAACATATAACTGTGTGTCATCAGCATAGCTGTGGAAATTTTTGCCGTGTCTCCTGATGACATCACCAAGAGGAAGCATGTAAAGATTAAAAAGGGTGGGGCCTAAAACTGAGCCTTGGGGTACACCACAGGTCAGTCTATAGCTCTTGGACAAGGATTCCTTCATGCTAACAAAGAACTCTCTATCTGTTAGATAGGATTTAAACCAGTTAAAAACAGTACCAGTGAGGCCAACCATGTCGTGGAGTCTGTCTCATGCCCGATGTATCTGTACCTGCAGCTCACCTGAAATCCAAGAAGCATCACTATCATGTGAGGAAGAAGAGGAAGTCTGATCCAGGCTGTGACCTGCCCAGCTCACCTCCCGTCTCTGTAGGAGAGACTCCCTCTGAGGTCTCTTGTGCTGCTGTTGCCTTGGGCTGCAGTGAAACCTCTCAGGACTCTTCCAAAGACACAAGGACAACACATAAGGAAGTACCTGTAACACTTTGAAAGCCGTACAGACTGCTCTACATCTGTTGTCCAGGTTTCAACCACTAATGTACTCAAACAAATGAACGCTTACGTACAGTCCTTATATGGCCACTTACATTTAAACTTTGGTGTGTGTTAATAGAAAAGAATCCACATTGGAAAGCTTGTAAAATACAAAATGCACAGATAGAGGTTGATGAAGGATCCTGGATGCAGTTTTTTCAGCTGTGTGTAATTCTAAGGATAAATAAGATGTTTTATGGCATTTTTTTGCCACTGCCTGAAAACTAAATCAGTTCTCAGAAGTATTTTTATAATTTTTCAGAAACACCTTATACAGACTGTTAATGAGACTTTCATTTCTAAAATACTTTCAAATACTTTTAAATGTAGTTTATTTTTAATAAAGCCAAAAATCTATTGAATTTTCCTCATCTCATGGATGATGGTGTGCTTCTATCAATCTGGTGAAAAAAGAAATCCATAAATATGGATTTGGGAGGTTTTCACAGGACATCAGCAGTAGTTTCATCTTTCTGTCATCGGAGCTCTCTGGCATGCTCACACAGCACCATGTATTGTGCTTTGTTTGCCTGCTGCCAGCTCGTTTTTTTTTTTTTTTTTTTCCTTCGTTTTTTTGTCATAAAAACCTTTTTCTGGTTCTTTGTTTGTTACTGACTTACTTGCCTCATTTGTGCTCTGACAGTGGTATTAACCACCAGCTCAGGCTGTACGCGAGTGTGTTTTCACAGCACTGATTGCAGCTCTTTGTTTATCCAGCCGCGTGTCATACCCTTTTCAAACCAAGGTGTGTCTGCCTGTTGTTAAACCACTTACACAATATCTGGCTTTGCTCCAAGGGCCTCTTTCGGCTCTCCCTCTAAGTCTTTTCTCCCACTACTTTTGTCACAATTGTTCAGCGTTGTCAGCGAACCCTCCTTCAACTCTTCTTTTAAGTTTTTTAGCCATAGCCTTGGAGCATCAGACGTCTTCTTTCAGTCCACGTTCAGTTCACAGGCTCTGAGTGTTTGACCTCATCCGCATGACTAAAAATATTTCCAAGCTATATAATAGGTGGAAGTGTGTCTCTGTGTGTGTGTGTGTGTGTGTCCCACATTTTCTCTTTCCAAACTGGGTCAGGCCTCAAGCTTACTGGGAGCTTACCATACAGTATGGGAGTACCAGCAAAAGCAAAGGTCACTGTGCAACTGCTGTCTGATTTTTATAACCCTTTTGGTGCTTGGATGGTTTGTTTTTCTTTCCTTCTGCTAAACTTTTGATCAGTTTTTCTTTTCCCTTTAATCTTTTTTAGCCATTATTACAAAACTAGACACGAGAGTGATCTTTTTGGGAAATTAGTTCTTTTATCAGATGCCTGAGCCTCTTTTTGCATGCTTCACATTTTCCTTTGGAGCTCTACGTGTGGTATGTTCTTATCTTGAGCTCCTCGGCGAGCCTGCCTCGGCACCTCCAGGCACGGCTGAATCACTCCGCTTTTAAAGAAGCCAACTTGCACTGTTCAATGACATGAAGGCCCTTGAACTTTGCATACACATTCACAGAAGTGGAGAAGTAGGACAGCCTCCACGGTCACAAGGCTAATTAGTGACTCGCGCACCGTGATGCAGCGGATCATATATGGACACACACACATTCACTGACTGAGTGCTTTAGCTGCCAGCAGCGGGCATAAAGACTTTAACACATCAAACCAGTCCTTTAATGAAACATCCACCCCCCCTTCCACATGCACACATGCTCTTAAAATGGACTTTGCTGCATTCGTCAGTGTTTGATGAGATGACTGCTGCCATTGGAGCAGGCAGAAATCTCTCCTCTGTGTTGTAGCTGCACAGTAAATTCACTGTTTCAGCTCAGCAGTTCTGTCTCTCCCTCAGTCCGGTCCTGCCACGATAGCTGATCAGATGCTGTGAATGTTCAGAGCACACACTGTCCTTTACATGAGGCCCAGCACAGGGGAACTGTAGCCCTAGTAATGCAGCACATGCTGCAGCAGATACATGTTGGCAGTCCGACCTGTTTACCATAAAATTTTGACTTTTAGTGCTGTTTTTTATCCTACAGACTACTTGGGCTGTTGCAATAACTGAAGGTGTGCGACCCCATGATATTGATAGGTGACCCACAGGGGATGTCACACAACTGCCACAACCATGATCCAGTTTGCACATAAAATATGTCGAACCAAAGTTTGAAAGCATCACTGCCCATTTTCCATCACTCTATTTGAGGCTTGAGGGAGTCTTCTGCCACCTGGCCGTCCACATATTTCCCCACAGCAAAATAACCGTCCTAGACCTCGCTATCCACCAAGATGACAGCACTCCCAGCATGCCACTCAGAGGGCTCAGCAACAGTGCTATTTGAGTGCGGCTGTAGTTCCAAAGGAAGAGCAGTCGTCTTCCAACCGGAAGGCCGACTACAGATTTCCCCTATCCACATCAGGGTGTGAATGGGTGATTGTGACAGGTAGTGTAAAGTGCTTTGAGTGGTCAAGTTGACTGGAAAAGCAGTACAAGACCACTTACCATTTGAGTACATATAGCAGTGGGGTACAGGGTGCTCTTCTTGTGACTCGTGGTGCCAATCCTGAACCTCAACAATAAAAATATCTGCAAACCAGAACAAATGAGCTTGACTTTGAGTTTGCAAGTAACTAACGAGTGTTAGCATGCCAGTACTATAAACTAGGACAATAAAGGTGGTAAAAATTGTGAGCATTAACATGTTAGAACTGTTATGTTGAATATGAAAGCATTTTGGTGAGATCAGTAAGTAAAAATATACAATGCTGAAGAACACTGAAGCTCTGCTTCCACAAGTCTAACAAAGGAATTTCTGCAAGTCTTATTATGATGCAGTTTTCATGCCTATACATAAATGACATTTGTTATCTTGGCTGAGATAAAGTCCCTCATGTTACTCATGGTAAGAAGATGGTACTGAGATTTTACTTTTGGACAGAGCCAGGTTTTTATCAGTATTTATGTCAAGATAAGCTAAGTGGGTTCAGTCAGGTGCTAGAGTTTCTGCTCATCCCATAAAATATAGAACTATCCCCTTGGAAATAAATTGCATTGACATGTACTTGTACAATTCACCAGCTTTCTTGCATCCTGTCTCTTCTCTGAGCTCTCTCCAGCCAGTAAAAGTCTGGACATGTACAGGCTGGAACGCAAAGTTGTGAAGTGTAAATAAATGTCAGTGTGCCATCAAAATGAGTCAGTAGTACAGTTTTAAGGTCAGAAATGTATCAAGTATTGCTTTAAATGAGAATTTGCATGAAGGAAGGACACCTAAACTAATAAGAAAATGTTCTGTCTCAACATTAGCTTATCCCTGATTTCTCTTCCTAGACTAAATTTACAGCAATTCTTCATACATTTATGCAACTTAAAGGGTTGCCTAAATTTGCAAACCCTTTAGCATAAGAATAAAACATTGGTAAAGTTATATGTCTGTATGTAAGGATACCATTAATACTAAACTTTATCTATTAGGACAGATATATGATCTCTGTAATCTAGTGCAGATTTATATAATATATAAACGTACAAAGAAAATTCAAAAGAACGGCTTTAAAATTTTTAAAGGCTTTTCTTGTGAATTTTCCTTGTTTGTACGTTAACAAAGTGAACCAAGCCTTCCCATCCTCATCTCTAAACCCACAGAGCCTCTCAACCTCAGAGCCCTGCTGTAGTAGTGTGTCATCCAGTGACTGTGCGTCTAGGTAATTTGAAGTCCATTTAATCCTAATCTCTAATCCCATTTGACTAAATATTCTCTGCCATCTGGCCCTGGCTAGACAAAAAAATACTCATGCAACTACACGCAGACAGACGTGCTTGCAGCTAATCAGACAGAGACGCAGCTGTAGCTGAAGACGCTGTTGACAACCAGCTCCAAAAAAGTTCTGGTTCATGTGCCGCCTGTTTGGAGACGGCTCAGACTGTGAAATATCTGCAAGCGGCAAAATACTAGACACCACACGGTTGTGTAATCTCATTGTGTGTATTGTGAAGGACTTAGTTCACGGTGTGTTTCTCTTTTGTTTCCACAAGACGAAAACAATTAAGAGCTGCAAAAGGTCAAAAATCAGTCTGCCAGCTGTTGTGTGTTTATGTGAGGCTCATTTTGAACACAGAGTTATCATATTTGCACATGAATGTGGCTGTTTTTTCTTTAAAAGATCTGTGTGTGTGTTTATTGGTCAGGGTCAGTGTTTTGCTGTCTACAGAAGGAGACAAAAACTTGGATGTTGCACAACTAAGTATGAAACATGACACTGTCAGGTGTGACTCAAACAGATAAAGAAGCTTTGTATTGTTGTCTTGTGTTCAGTGTGCGTGTGTGTGTGTGTGTGTGTGTGTGTGTGTGTGTGTGTGTGCGTTCATGCTCTTGTTAATCCAATTTGATTAGAAACAAACCCGAACAGCTTCATGCACTCTACTGCTCCTGTGTCTGAAGTTCCGCCTAGAATAACTCGTATAGATGTGTGTGTGTGTGTGTGTGTGTGTGTGTGTGTGTGTGTGTGTGTGTGTGTGTGTGTGTTGTATGGATTACACACATAAATAGAGCCAGAGGTGCACAATGAGAGATGAGTGTCGCAGCCTAATTCAGCGCAGTCCAGAGGTGTTTGTGTTTTCAAACATTTGAATGCGAGGTATACCTCCAGAGCCAAGTGCAGACCATCATTTATTCATGGACTTGTGTGTGTGTGAGTGCATCTATAGGAACGAACAGAGTTCAACGGGTTCATGCAACTCATCACTTCGTCACGCTGACGAAGAGCGAGAAGCAGCAGAAGGAAGAGATGTGATGAGATGTGAACAGCCTGTAGGAGACTGTCATAGGTGCAGTGTGTGCCTGCCTCCCTATAGCCTGCCTTTCTCTCTCTCTTTCTGCCGCAAATTTCCTGCCTGGTTATGTAATGCGGGGGCTGCCCAGTACTCTTTTTCCCTTCTACCCTCCCCAATCCAGAGCATGACATGCCTTCCTGTTTTTCCAGCAACCCAGTGAACTCGTTCCCAGGGCAGCAGTTACCAGGACTAACACTTGTCATTTATCATATGTAATATGTTTTAGACAAATCTCTTCCTCTGTGTTACATCTGTTTGAATATTTACTGCCACATAAGCACATCATTCCTCACTGTTTTGGCTTTTTATTGAACGTAAATTACTTTTTTTCTCTCATTTCTCTGTCTACTTGTTTTCACTTTTGCTCTTAGGCAGGAAATGGGTGTGTTTTGTGTAAGTATACATGCTTTTTTTTCAGAGAGAAATGTATTTTCTCTGCAGTGCACAGTATGTGAGACTAAGTGTGTGTGTTTGTGAGTCTACATCTGGGTCTCTCCATTGTTATTGTGTGTTGGGTGCTGGAGCCGGCTTTTTCCCGCCAGTGCAGTGTTTTGTGGGTGGGGTGTTAACTGAGCTCAGCAGCAACACAGGGCCACAGCTTCCCGCCCGATATGTAAATATGCTGAGAGTGGGCGGAGCCGGGAACCTCCCCTACTGCAGCGTTTAACACCTGCACTGCCAGGCTGGAACTCAGTAAGGCGCACACAGGCTGCCAAATTTAAGAGGTTCAGCTTTAACTAACCTTTTAAAACCTTTTAAAAACAGATGGCCAAAACTGACCTCACCTGAACTGTCCGTCTTAAAACCTCTCTAATTTTATTCTGCTTCACTTTATGAGAGTTGGCCTTTGCTGAGATGATGTACGCATTGATTTAATCAAGGGACAGAGCTGCAGCTGCATCATTCCAAAGGGATATTCATGGTTATTGTGATTATTTTTTTTTTTGTCAAGCCTTAAACTTTTTTTCATTTCTGCTATGTGCCACCTTCATTTATTCTTTCCAAGTAACACACTTACTGATAATTATACATCTCAACAATTTTAGTATGACTCCAAATGTTTTCTGACAGTGTTGGTGCTGAGATGTACTCATTTTATTATGGGTATATAATTTACAAGCGGAGGCCTAAAAAGTAAGGACAGGGCTCAAAGAGATTGGCATAAATAAAGAAAAGTTCATGAAACAAACTGATGACACAAGCTGGCCTGTTAGTTTTATATGCGAATATGCAACATATATAAAGACACAAAATATGACGTAAATACATTGTTTTGTTACAAAAATGACAGAATGATCAAAGTGATCAAAAATAACATGTACACAAAAAGACACAAAATAACCAAAAATGACACAAGAATGATCAAAATAACAGAAATGTTACACCAAATGATCAAATATAAACAAAAATCTGGCACAAAGCAGCTGTGGATCTAAGAAAGATTCAAAATGACCACAAAGATGCTGAAATTACAAAAACTAGATCTCTGTTGATGAAAAGTCTCTGTAAGACAAACACGGTTTAAATTGCAGCATTCCCACAAATCATGTTTGCGTTAGTTGGTCATGGTTAGGTTGATGTTTTGCGTTCTGCTTCAGATATTTTGACTCAGTCTTCAAAAGGTTTGTCCTATTGGAAAATATCTTTTTTTCTTTCTCTCTCTCCAGCTGCCTTGTTTCAGTCGGACTTCTTTATAGGAATTCTCCTGTGTTGGTGGAGAATGTTGTTGGGGCACAGTTGCAGTTCCCAGTTCAAGACTCTCCTCCTCAGCATTCAACTTAACAGAGTATGACACTGATCTTGTTTTGTTTTTAATTTTAATTTATTCCAATTCTATGGCTCTGGGTTTTATGTTTTTATTTTTACATTTTATATTTTTAACTGATTATTTTGTTTTTATTTTTCAAATTTTGTGAAGCACTTTGGTCAATGCTTGTTCTTAAATGTGCTGTATAAATAAACTTGACCTGCAGATTCGCTGAATATCAGCTGATAAAGGGAGAACAGGGAGATCATGGGCATTTGTGGGTGAACCCATTGACACACAGCAGCTCTGAAGCTAAAGTAATTTATAACTTAAATGTCATTTTTAGTTGTGAAAGTGGTTTAAACTGGGCTGAACTTAAACCATAGCCGCTGTATTTCTCACATTTTCCAAAAACACTTGATCCTGCTCTGATCGTTGGAGCTCCAGCTGAGTTCTTCTGGTATTTAAAACACGTGAGTCGACATGCGTGTGCAAAAACACATGGCTCACTCATGTTTTAAACATATTATGCAACCCAGTGTAACATTAGAAGACATGTAGACCAGCAGCAAGTGTTGGACACACGTGCATGCTCACACCCTCTTTGCCCCATTTCAAGGGCCTCATTATATGAAGTTTCAACATGCCTTGCAGGATGCATTGCTAAACCTGGTCTCACACAACTTGTACACTCAGATATTTAAAATACTTTTATTGTACTGTCATTGTGTGCAGCTGTCAGTTTGTCTGCTTGATTCCTTGGAAACATCGTTGTCATGCAGTTGAACAGGAACACAGATGATGAGCCCAATCAACATGCCAACATTCTCACCTGTATGAGGCCATAACCACACGTACATGAAACTGGCTTTGTGATGATTCGTACTGCACGTCCACATTTTGCCACAATGACACTTACAAAATAAAAAAACATAAAGTGACATAGTGCTATATTACCAGGAAAAATGTTCTAATGATAACTAAAAACAAGTTAAATTACTTGCAATCTATATACACTTCACAGCCACTTTATTAGGTACACCTGCTCTTTTGCTTGTTACTGCAAATGGTTAATCAGCCAATCACACAGCAGCAACTCTGTGCATTAAGTCATATATGGTCAAGATGACTTGAAGTTCAATCTTAGCATCAGAATGAGGAAGAAAGGGGATTTAAGTGTCTTTGAATGTGGCATTGTTGTTGGTGCCAGATGAGCTGAGTATTTCAGAAGCTGCTGATCTACTGGGATTTTCACACTTATCTCAGTTTGCAGAGAATGGTCTGAAAAATAGAAAATATCCAGTAAGCAGCAGTTTTCTCAACCAAAATGCCTCGTTAATGTCAGGGGAGAATAGACAGACTGGTGGGAGATTATAAAAAAGGCAACAGTAACTAAATAACCACTGTTCACAAACAAGATATGTCTGTGACATATCGATCTAAATCTATATTCCTGAACATGCAGCACATCGAACATTGAAGCAGATGGACATCAGGTGACAGTTTGTCGGCTAAGAACAGTAAACTGTAGCTGCAATTCACATAGACTCATTAAAACTGGACAAGAAGTTCAGAAGAATACTGCTTCGTGAGCCCTTATGTGTGTGTTTGTCTGGTAGGGTTCAAGATTCAGCGCTAATTTAGCAAACACATGAATACTTTCTTTCCTTTGGATGCTTGCAGAGAAAATCCGCTGTAACATTCAGATGGTAGGGTTAGAATTAGGAGTAAACAACATAAAAAAAAAAGGATGGACCCATCCTGCGTTGTATAATCATTTCAGCCTGACTGTGGCATAAGAATGTTGGATAAGAATGAGGATATTTTCTTGATGCACATTAAGCCCTTTAGTACCCAGTGAGCATGGTTTAACCACCACAGCCTGCCTGAGTATTGTTTTTGACCATGTCCATCCCTTTATGACCACAGTGTAGCATCTTCTGATGGCTACTTCCACCAGGATAATGCACCATGTCACAAAGCTCAAATCATCTCCACCTGCTTTCTTGAATATGTCAATGAGTTCACTGACCTCCACTGTCACCAGATCTCAATCCAACAGAGCAGCTTTGGGACTTGGTGGAACGGGAGATTCTCATCATGGATGCACCAACAAATCTGCAGCAACTTTGTGATGCTGTCATGTCAATATGGAGCAAAACCTCTGAGGAATGTTTCCAACACCTTATTGAATGTATACAGTTCTGAAGACAAAAAGGGGGTCTAATCTGGTTCAAGCAAGATGAACCTAAAAAAGTGACTGAGTATGTACTGCTTGTATATTCATCAGCATTCAGCATTTTAGGGATTTATCCACGTGCACCACTTTCTTAAAAAGACACATTAGCAGAGGAAACAAGGGGATCATTTTAAAGACTCATAAAAAGCAGTGTTTTCTTGAGCAAATTGGTGTTTTTATTAGACATAAAAGCACCAATCTGCTCAAGAAAACATTGCAAAAATCTATAAACAACAATTCAAAGACTTATGCAACCAAAGGCAGAGGACCAGATCATTTCATCAGTGTTTGTGGGCATCTTGCTGTGCTGTACTTATGCCCTGCAGGAATTTCTGTTCACCTACTTAAAGATAAATGGAGAAAAGAAAAATGTGAAGCGATCAAAACTCCAAACACATTCATTATGTATAAACCCCAGATGGTGGCCACGAGCTGAAATGCACTCATCTTACAGTAAACCTTGAAAAATATTGCTGTAGTTTTGATTTTCTCTGCAAGCATCCAAAGGAAAGAAAGTATTCATGTGATTGCTGAATTAGCGCAGAGTCTTGAACCCTACCAGACAAACACTCACATAAGGGCTTGTTAAAATCCACATATACACATTTTTTGCTCAGCATATTTGCACTGCACAGCAGTTGGTGACCTGCCTTGACAACAGTCTGGCTGATTTACATTAGGTAACGCCTGTGGCTGATATGAACCATGTCAGGAGTGGTACTGATTAGTTGTGTGTGAGATGAGAATGGAACAAAGAAAGTTTGTGTGTGCGTTCTGTGTCAGAGTTCTTAAAAAGGCGGCAGGGGGAAGCCAGCAGAGGGAAACCACTGATCGTGTATCATGCTCCGTTTGGCTGATAAGGTGTTCCCTCCTCGGGGCAGTTAACGGTTAATGCTTGATCCGTTTGGGCCGAGTCCTTCTGCTGTGGCGGGAAGGGGAGGCAACAAAGCAAGAGGGAACTTTGCAAAACATTTCAGAGGAACTTCAGAGAGATAACTTTTGTCTGTTAGGGGGAAAAAACCAAAAATCAACAGAGAATTTCGGTAGTCATGATGCTCTCTGGTTAGATATTATATGATCACCACTTCAGATACATAAAACATGTTTGGATTGTTTGCTTAAATAAGCCACAGTTTTTAATTTGCATATTTAAACACTTCTTTTCTTTCTAAAGTTAATCAAGAATAGGCTCTTTGTTAGACTTAGACAATTAAAATGTTGGGTTGGCTTGAAATGGTGCAGTTACTCCATGAACCCGCAAAGCATCCCTTTATATCAGATCTAACTGGTAAATTGTTTTTCACATTGTCTTTTGAAAGGCACTAAATAACTGTCAAGATTAAGGCTGCTGTGAATTTGAATGGTTGCCATTAGGGAAGTAAATTGAGACACGGGTTCCTTATTTATTGCATGGCAGTTAGGGCACAAAGCCAGGCCCATAGAGACCTGTCAGACTAACACACAGACAAAGATATGAGTTCAGTTTGTTTTATGTCTGATGTTTTACACTTACAGCTAAGGGTGCATTTTGTCTAATGAGATGGTACAGAGTGATCCTGCTGCTCTCTTTTCCATATATAACTTCTGACTAGCTCTCCTGTGTCCCCCTGCCCTACTTTACAGTTCTCAGTGATCGCACTGTACGGCACCATCAGATGGACCTCACAGCTGAACAGACTTGAGATCTGAGCTCAGACTGGAGGTGAAACCCCCAAACTGATGATTAACCATCAAGCCTGTACAAGAGCATTAATGATTAATCATTAAAGTTTATGTGCAACTGAGACTTTTTTTTATTATAAGTGACTGGACTGAAGTTAATTTCTTCTGTTGTGATCCAGGTTAAGCAGGTTACTAGGTTATATATACATGTATTATAGTAGGTTCAGATTGTTGTCTTTTCTTAGGATGATCTCTTGCTGCCTCCTTGTGGTAAGATGTATTTCATGCAACGGTTGGAGATGCCACACAAAAAAAAAAATGATAACATGTTCAATGAAAGTTTCTAAACTCTTTGGGATTTCACACATTTTCCACTGATTTCTCGTAAAATGTGAATGCAACCTTTAAATGTTTTTCTTTTTAGATTAATGGCCTCAATTACAGCAACATTAACAGGATCATAGAGGCATTACAGAGACTAATGAAGCTGAAGAAGGCTGTCATGCAACTCAGAAGAACTGAACTTTCCACAATGAGAAAAACTTACAATAACTAAATACTGATCAACTTTATTAGACTGTTCAAGCATTAATTGCTTAAATAAAATAAAATAATTTAAACAGAAAAATCTCTAGTTGATCAAATCGTTGTTTCCCTTTTTTTTTCATGTTTTCAAGTAAAATTTTCCAACACTGAAGACGAAGTTGCCTAAAGTACAAGCTGCGAAGCACGGTGGAGGAAGCATCATGATTTTAGGGTTGCTTTCAGTGTTGAAGGTTTCCCAAACAACATTTTAAAAAGAGAACATCCAGAAGGGCAGCAGTCTTTAAATTTGTTTGGGGGAGTCCAAAGTTAAGTTGAAATGAATTGGGTTGATTTGAAGAGGCCTCCTTAAGGAAGACATCCCAGAATCATCAGTGGACTGAAACACCTTTGTTGGGACGACTGTTTCTGAATTCTTCCACAACGTCTTCTGAATCTACAAGCGACCGCTGAAAACATCAAGAAATGACTCTGCGTTCATAAAGACAAGAAAAGTTCAATTTTGTTTTTGTGTGTATGTTATTAATTTGATTGTGTTTGCCCATCATTGTGACTTAAATGAAAATCACTTATAATGCCAGGAGTAGTAGTCATGGCAGGACTGAACTGCAGTGGTTGATTACTTATACATAAAAACAAATATTGCAATTTTTCTTATATTTGCACTCAAATATATAAGTAAAGGAAATTTTAACAAATTCACAGATATAAAATTGACACATGGCAACCAAAGCATTTTTACGGAAGCAGGGAGCAGCTGAGCTTGAATATTTTTTTTCTCATTTTCTCAAGATAACTAGAAATTAAACTCGTTATCTAAAGCTAACGATTAAAAAACAATAATAGCCAACAACGGCCACTCTCAGCTTATTTTATAGGAGTCTTTCTTTCTTTCTTTCTTGTTTGTTTTTGGAGCGACTCATAAACACACAGAATGTCAGCTGTTGAATGTAATAAATGACAAGTTTATTGTTGCACAAAATATACAAAATAACAAGCAAATGGACAGCCCCTGCCCCTCCCCACCCTCTCAGTGTCCCTCCCTTTCCCCCTTCATTTGCAATAATGAAGCTGAATTTTTGGAAACCTATGACTACGGCAAGTCCGATGGTCCAAGCCAAACGCATGGTAATTCTGAGAGACAACACACATCCAACTTCAGCATCACTGAACAATTAAAAATGAATAAAAACACCTTATTTACACATTTCTGTCAGAACTTTTACAACATGCCATCTATGTATTTATACAGAATATGCTTGTGCACATACCCCTGTATAGAAAATATATTATAAGGTCAAATTAAATTAGACTAAGGTCTATAGACATCCAAAGTACAGCACTTCTTTATAATCTCCTTCAGAATTTTTTTCATCTTCGATTTTAATTTCTCACTTATTGAAAGACTCATCGGCCTCATACTGTTGATGTTGGTTGTGTTTTTTTCCTTTGAGGACGCAAAGTCTCACTTATTTACAAAGGAGCTCTCCTTTTAAAAGTCTGTGCCGAAGCCTGACCACTCCCTGACTCTTCTGTCATTTCATATCCTTTCTAACCCGCACAAGTAATTAAAATGGATGAGCAGTGACTCCACTGTAGCCTATTCTTTTGACGGATGAATGAGGATAGTGTAAACTAATCAGCTTTGGCACTGGGTGAGAAAGTAATGTGTCTCTCAGATCTTTGCTCTTTAGAGCAGATCTGCTGCTCTCAGAACGTGAGATTGAAACTGAAAAGAGCCAGATGATATCTAAGAAGCAAGCACTGTCATCTAAACCGCTTTAGCACCATGGAGAGAAAGATGCAAAGAGTGAAAGGTGTTGTTCAAGTAAAGCCAGACAATTCACAAAGATTTTGTTCTGGGGTGGAAATGGGTGTCCAGGTACACTACATGGGTGGACATTTTTTTATTGTAACAAAGAAAAACCAGAAATCCTGCAGATGCTTGGATGAGTGGGGAGATGGATGGCGAGGAAGATATCAGAGGATTTCTAAAAACACTGCTTCTGTTCGTTCATCCTGTCCCTCAGCTGCACTGATGTAGAAAAGAAGGTGGGAGCAAATCTCCGGAGTGCATCCATCACATTGCCCAATGATCCACCTGTATGTGGAGATCGGTGCAGCTGAGGGAGACAGGAGAGGCTGGAAGTGTGTGAGTGTTTGTGTGAGGCGGGGATCAGGAAGGGCTCAGGGAACCAGTCTGGAGTCAGATTTCAGGGGAAATAACATGGCATTGTTCTCAAAGTGTGTGCAAAAATACTTGTCAGACTACTGCTGAAACACAAACCCTTTTTTTTTTTTTTTTGTACATTTTGGTTCTGACCTTAAATTTTCCAATATAGCATCCTCTTTTATCCTACCTACTCTTAATCTGCTGCTTGTGTTTTGCTTCTTTTAATATATATCTATATATTCTGGCTTTTTTTCTTCTGTTTTCTTACTTTACAAAATGAGAGACAGAATGATGGACAGCTGACAATATATATAATTAAATTCCTCTTCTTATTATCACCAGGTCGCTTTTAACCCAGAGATGAATTTCTTTGTTCGTTGTAAACAAACAGGTTTTCCAGCCAGTGGTGTTTCTTTCCTCGGCTCCTCCTTTTCTGCCTCTCCTCTCTTCCTTTCATTGCAGGAGGGCTCTGATTTGTTTGGAGGTGCTGTCATCGTTTAGATGCCGTGTCGTATACCTGAAGATGGTGGAAGATAAAAAGAAAAAAGATGAGAATACATTCTTTTCTGTAACATCTATATATTAAGATTTCTACATCCACACACACCTCAGTGCGTTCAGAAGTCCCTCCACACTGTTGGACGGTTGCTCTTTCAGTACTTTGATGCAGCCCTTCATCTGCCAGCCACAGAGACGAAACAAGGCATTAGAGCATAAAAAAACACAAAGGCCAGCAGCCTCAGATCAGCCTCATCTCCAGCTGCTGATACTGCTGCAGCCAAACACGCTCAAAAACACACATTTATGTCAGGAGACCTCACCTACAGGTGTATGACGCCACCTCATTAACTCACAGTAGAATACATTTAAATTACAGGCACATTCACTATAAGTTCATTTGTAATTTTTTTTATAATGTTGGTATGAAGAGGACAATAACTGCATAAGTTCTGGTGGCGTGTTCTTCCTTCCTGGTGGAGCTGCAGGCTGTTAAATCCTGGATCAAGCTCATCAAGCCCAACCACATGCAACTTGGGAGGATGTTTAGGTTTATTGTATCATGTTTACTTATTTACATCCATTTTATTTTCCCCTTTGTAGGTTATTTGGTTTGGTCAAACCAGTTTTCTGCAGCAGAGTTAGTTGCTTATTTTTTGAGTGATCTTTTTTTGTGTATAGTTTTATGTACTGAACCTCTATTTTCAGGTCTGCTACTCATGAGTTCTGTTTGGTATTTACTTTGGCTTGGTTCCCAACAAACTGTCACATTGGACAGGGATCATCACAGATGTATTTAGAGACAGTTTTCATGGCTTTATTCTGTCATCTGTGTGGTCACGTCGCCTCTGTGGTTAGTTTAAATCTTTTAGTCCCCATTTTATTTGTTAGTAAAATCAGTGTCTGTTTGTGTCCCACTTGAGTCTTATTGGAGCCATTTTCCATCTTTTCATGGGTGTTTTTTTCTTTCACTATGTTAATATTTCCATGGTAGTTTTTTTTCTCTTCAACTATTTTGTCACACGAATACCAAAGGATTTGGGGGGAGGCTCTCAGAAAAGTTGCTGTTCACACATTTTCTTCACAGCTGGAGATGCTTTCACAACAAAAAATACTCCAGTCCAGATAGGCCTGGATGGAAAATCTGCAGAATGTAATGCAGAAAGGATGAAAGGACAAGGCTCCTTCATGACTGCTGTCCTGCTGGTATAAACTCTGTATATCTGAACATAACAAAAACATCAAGCATTGGAAAGCACACACAAGTCTAGACGTCATAGATAAAGTAAAGTTTAGAGGTAAAGTATAAAGCAGCAGTTAAGTACTGGTGTTTGTTGCTGTATTCACTGGCTCATCAGCTGGTCAAACAACCTCTGCAGGAAGTCAGTGAAACAGATGTTCACTTTCTTGCCTGCGTTCAGATCATGTCCAAAAAATGTCAACACTGCAGACATCTCACAGACTTGTTTGGCTTTTTATTAGGAGTTTAGATTGTTCCAGTCAAAAACCAACACCAGCTATGATGTTTTTGTGTTGTGTGCATGTCTCGATGGGTAGGATGAAATGTTAGAATACTTTCAGAAATGTGAATAATAGATGTCAATGTGGCATCAACAGAAGTCCAGAGTCCTTAATGCAAAGCTTTATGGTTGGAAAGTTACGTAATGTGTCTTTAAGCATGAAGAACATTTCCTAAAAACTGTTCTTTGCTTGTCAAAGTAAAATCTGACATCAAAGTCAGTTTATCCAGGTATAAAAATATTCATTCATTAGTTTTCTAAACTGCTTAAGCCAATTTAGGGTTGCAGGAAAGCTGGAGCCTATCCCAGCACTTAGCAGGCGACAGGCAGGGTGCACCCTGGGCAGGTTGCCAGTCCATCGCAGTATAAAAGTATTTATGATACACATTTCTTATTGGGTAACATATAGATGCTAATTAGGTAAATATTTGCCACAACTGGTAAGACAGCTGTTCATTATAGCCGCTGCAGAGTAAATTAAACCAAAGTGGATCAAGTGAAAAAAAGTTTTATTCTGCTGCTCTTTAAGCTGCAGCTTTTGGCTTGTTTGCAGGTTTTTGATGAAGTTTGAGACTTTTGACAAAAATGTTTTATTTGTTACAGTAACGTTCATTTATTCTGCTTCAGTTTTTAATTGTATATATATATATATTTATTTTTTATTTATATATTTATTTATTTTTTTTACAAATTTTCCATTCGGTCTCATTTTATGTATGCGATGCCATTGGTGTTAAAAAACTTGAACTTGTTTCATTTAGCTTTAAAAGAAGAAAAATGTCTATTTGTTAAGTGAAAATGGATGATTAAATGAGTTTTTAGAAGCTGTGATTTATCAACAGATGGTGCAGTTTCCCCTAACCTGGAGCAAATTAAGCCAGAGGGACACTGTTTATGAGAAGCAGTAGTTTAAAAAGAAAAACCCTAGAATCTCCTGAAATTTGGTTAGAGGCTTTCACTGTCTTATTTTCTCTTATCCTGAGGACCAAATAAGTTCACACTGCCTCACAGCAACCCATTCTTCTCTGTTAGATTAACCATCACTAGTGATGCCTTTTCTTCTAAATGTAAGCTTTCAAGCACTCACATCAATTTTGGAGGTTTTAGCAAAAGCTCCGACAGGATGAACGTGGTCGTACAGGATGATGACTCCCACCATCACCCTCATGCAGAAGAGCATGGTGTCTGTGTTGGTAAACCGGCAACGGTACTCCCTGAGCCAAAAAAAGTGTGTTACATGACATGGAGTTAACCATCAGATGACAGAGAGATAAAGATTTAAATTTTAAAATAAACACCTCCATAATTATTTACATATTTTCTTTGGATGGGGTCTGTTATTAGAATTTAGTAATCTGACATTCAGAGTATAAGACAGGGAGAGAATGAGCACTTACGGAGTCTCCAACATGACGCGGCACACGCAGGCCATGGTGCTCAGGCAGTCTGTGGTGTCCTCTATGGGCAGGGTCTTATTCTAAAGAAAGACAAAAGAGACTGTTGCTTCCATTTTGATGTTTGGATGTGGGAACATCTTGTGCAGTTTGAAGGGACAAAATGTTCCACCACAAGGTGGAGACAAAATACAGCTGCAGATAAAAACACTCAGTGGCAGTTATGAACATGTCCTCTACATTTTTCATGAATCTTGACAGGATTTCTCAGATGTGCGAACCAACAGGGTGCACTGAGGTGGAAGGTTAGCAAATACTGCTGCTTCTGCAGCAAAACTGTGTTTTGACAGCAAATAAAAGGAGAATTGTTTTACCTGGAGTTAAATGTAATGCAGCATGACACAGTAAGGCTTTAATAAACAAGCAAACCATGAAAAGAAAGCTAAGAATTATGCTTGGCTGTTATTGACAAGGATTAAAAATAAAAAGGCACAAGGAAAGGATGAAACAGACAAAACAGGACAAATTATAAATCACAGCAGGAATACATGCATTGGCATGAGTTTGGGAATGATTAATTTTCAGTACACAATGGCTTTGCAATATCATTATTTAAAAAAAAAGATACTGACTGAGCAGGTCATGTTATAGCTGAGGAGCTCAAACAACAAAACCCCCTTTAGTTTTTAAGCTTGAGGTGGGAAGAGCTGGCAGATTCAGGTTATGTACTGGTTGGTAGAGTTGCATCATTCTGATTCAGGGATCCAGGCTAAGAACTGCTTTAGATGTGTTAAGTTAAATCTTAAAATCAACCTTAATACTAATGGGTAGCCTGTACTGAGACATGACAATAGGGGATGTGATCAGCCTGCTACTAAATTCATATTATATAGTTTAACTCTGTAATGGTAACAAGAACCATCTTTCTTTTGCCATTTTTATACCTACATTAAACTAATGTTAATGTAGTTTCTTTTAAGAAGTTTAAAATGCAATAATTTGCAAATATAATACACCCATATTTTATTTCCAATAAAACAAAAACAACATATCAGATGATGAAATTGGGGCATTTCATAAGTTCTTGGAAAATAATAGCCCATTTTGAATTCAACGGCGGCAACACAAAAGTTGGAACAGGGGCAGCAAAAGGCTGGGAAAGCAATTTTTACTAATCAAAAACAACTAGAAGAGCATTTGACATCTGATTAGGTTAACTGGCAGCAAGCCAGTAACATTACTGGGTATAAAAGGAGCATTTTACATTTCCTCTTAGATGTAAAGATGGGCATAAATATGTTCCTTAACATTTTTGGCATTGGGGTTGTCAGAAAGAAAAATGTTTCTTTTTTTTCTGTCTTCATAATCAAACTTGTCACTCTGACTTGCTTAGTAACCGATCCTAACCGTACCTCTGAAACAAACTTAGTGGTGGCGTTACTCAGAGTTTTCAGCATTGGCGTCGCTTCAGCGTAGAACAGGGACATCCGATTGGCCATCTCATTGTTAACCTCATTCTCTGCTTCCAGCTGTGTGCGAAGACAAAACAGATGTTGCATTTAAAACAACAACAAAAAACAAACAAACAAACAAAACAAAACAAGATTAACCATTAACTGCACAAGTCCAATGATCGTATCATGAAGCTGGTAAAATAACAGCTCTAATTTGTATAAGTTGAAAGCCAAATGAAATATTAATCATGCATCTCTTTGTGCTGGTAGGGGGAAACCAGCACCCCAATTTCAGTCATTAATGATCAAAGAGACAAAGTAATGCCATGCTGCTTTAGATCATCTCATCATGTAAACCTCAACAACCTCACCTGCTGGTTGTTCAACCTGTTCCTGCTTATAGTCCTCCTGTAGTAGCTGAAGTCATTCTGAATGGCTGGATTTGTCATCTGCATGGTGAGAGAAAATGGGATCGGGTTTTATAAGATTATACAATAATTATGATTTTCTGTACAAAGCTTCTGTTTGAGGGCGTTAATCAGAGCAAAAATTATTCCTTTCACCTTTAGCTCATCAAAGCTGAGAGTAAAATGAAGGATCTCAGCAAACTGTTTGGCCAGGGCCTGCTCTCGCTCCAGGTGCTGCATGGGAGCGTAGGGTGGGCTCGTCAGCGCCTCCAGCAGGCTGCGCAGGGCATTCTCTGAAACAATGAACACACCTTAAAAATCCATCTATTCTAGCTGGCATCTGACTGTTTATTCCTCACAAGCTTTCATTTCCCGAAAACTCTTTTGTGCCAGCAGCTTAGAAACAAAATGCAGAAACAACAGGATTTTAATTACACAGGTTTTGTCTTCTTTTTGCTGGATAACAGGACACCTGTTGCCCTTTTTGCTTATGGGATCTGACATCAAGCAGAAAAGTAGACCTTTAGATCCCGTCTGAGCAGACAGGTCAGATCAGCCAGCTGGGAAACTCTAAATGTGACCGCAGTAACTTTGACTCTACAACACAAACTATAGAAACATACATTGCGGTCCTCAGAGATCACATGGTGGCTGATCCTACAGCCTCAGCATCCCCGTGGCTACTGTATCACTTACCATACAAATCCCCTTGTGTCACACATGGTATTGAACTAAGCCTTTTTGTTGCTTTGCAACCTGTAACAAATCAGACATCGGAGGCTGACCTCAGAGGCTACATGCTGTAGCGATGCCTCAGAAGCAAAGCCTCCTGAGGCTCCATCCCTTCCTCTGCATTAAAAATGTATAAGGGCCTTCTATAAATACAGCAGTGAAGTGTTTAATCTAAAGGGCCTGGGTAGAAACTCCAACCACCCTGCTGCTGTTGGCACAAAGCACATCTCAAATCCATCTCCATCCTGATGGTTAAAAGTGACCAGCTAGATGAAAGGAAAAAGCAGCTGTTTGTTTATTGCACATCTTGATTCGTTACCAACTAATTTCATTAATAAATAAATACAAAGGTAGTGCAAGAAAGTGGAAGAATATTTTAGCTTATACTCTCTGCATAATTAGGATTGGATCTCTTTCTCCCCAACTCTGTGGACACTTTGATGTTTTTGATGTTTCTGATGGATACATTAGCACAGAGACATTATCATCAATTATTAGTCAGCCTTCACTCTTACAGTATGGTAAGCTGAGAACACAATGTCCCTGAGATGGAGGTATTATTCGAAGGCAGAGCAGAGGCGGCAGCTGAACTCCGTTTCACTCTCTCTGTCTCTCTCAGTTCTGGACAAGCATGTACCACTGTTTCCGTAGCAACGGCTGCCTAGCTGCTGGGTCAGGATGCTGCAGAGATGGTTGAGAGGACATTGCAGCAGATGAGAGTGTAGGTGTGTTTAGGAATGCTGTCAGACCGAAATGGCATGCAAAACGGCTGAGCTTCTCCACATCACTTCTCATCTTCAGCGGTTTCAAAGAAATCTTTCTCCATTTTTAAGTAAAGGTGTACAATGCCCACTGTGCTGCGATTAGACAGCATTTGTCACATCACAAAGCTCTGACAGTACTGGCTGTAAAGACAATACATTTCTCATCCCAAGCCTGTTGAATCGCTGTTGAGAAAGCACAATAGCATAATAACAGGCATTCCACACAAAATGTAACAAACACAGAAAAGATGTTACATCTTTGTCATAAAACAAGAAAAACCCGTTGTGGTTTGTCTTGCTAAAAACCACAAGATCTCCCTCCTGTGTGTACCCGTCATCTCCTCATCTGCTGCACTTTTTCTGTGCAGTTGAAGTGGAGTTGAAAAAAACAAAAGCACACTTTTTATAGCTACACTGAACGCTTTGCTGTGTTTCAGCTAACCACAGATACTTTCCATTTAGATTTAGCTCAAAGCTGCAGCTATAACTGACATGGCCACCAGACAGTGTGCTGTCTCACTCTCTGAGATCATTTTCTGGACTAAACATAGCTATTGTGCTCACCCAGTCGGAGGGAGAACTCGTAGAACCTCTTCAGCTTGGCAACCAGAGGACATACTGCGTTCCAGGCCTTCTCCTGAAGAGCAAGGTCGCCTGGGTTTTGGATGGCCTGCAGGGCAAGGAACACAGACAGATGTTACTCTCAAAAACTTCCATATTTCCTCCCTTTTTGTCCTTAAAACCATATTTGACATTTGAGAAACATTTTCAGACTTTACATTACTTTCATAATAACTCACCAGCTAATGATCTAGATATCTAAATCGAATGAGATGCAGATGCTGTTTGCCAAACTACCCCACAGAAACACAAATAGAAAACATCGTTCCTTAATGAGGGAGCTAAATTTTTTTTCTCTTACTGTCAATGAATGCCACAAAAAGCCTGAAACCAACATATGTTAGTTGCACTTCCCTGCTCTATTTGTTGCACGCCTCAAGCCAGTTCTGTAAGATCAGATATCTGTTTTGCATGAGACTCATTCACTCCCTGAAGCTTGAACTTAACAACAGTAAAATGTGGTTTTGTTAGGCCACCACTTTCAGTGGTGAATTAACACACAATTGATGCTCCACTGATAGTGAGTATTCAAGGCAAAAGGATGGCACTTGGGGGACTGTTCATTTTCATAATGCCAAATTGGATTTTTAGCAGAAATTTACAGGCAGAGTTGCTCTCTTCAGTAGAATAAATAAGGCAGAAAGTGTCAGTGTATGTGGTAGCACAGCCTGCTGCTGAGGTTTGACTAACTACAGGTGTAATGCTAACAGTAAAATATAATCAAGCCATGTAAAACTGGCTAAGGGTTTGTTCCTTTAACATGCTTTGAGTTCTAAGCCTAAACAAGCAGGGAGAAGAAATGATTTAGCATTTCTGATGTTTATGCTAACAGTTAAGCTCTCTCTTCATGCTGCATAAGAAACAGATGTAAAGCTTAATATGGAAATGAATGATATTGTGACATTTGCCATGAAAGAAAATATTTATTCTGCACATTTCTTGTCAGAATGTGACTGGCAGGCTTTATGAATCACACTAGAGTTATCCTTCCACTTTGGCTCACTAGCTTATTTGTGTTCAAGCACTTATTGACTGCTTCTCACTCACTTCTCGTATCTCCTGCCCAGCTCCGTTATAGGACTGCAGCTCGGCCAGGATCCCGTGAGCCTCCTCCAGTACAGCACTGACCTGGTTCCACACGGCTGTCTCTGCCTCTGTGGGCTGGGCATCTGCGAGGTGGGGAGGAGGAGGAGGAGGAGAAGAGAGGCGAGGGAAGCAAAGAGGAAGACAGTGAGCGGGAAGTGAAAGTGTGATGCAAGGTGCGGGAAGAGATGAAAATATTCAGGGAAGGAGGGGGCAGAGAAAAGAGGGGAAGTGATACATAGAGTGGAGAGAGAATGAGAGAAGATTTAAGGAGAGAGGGAGATTAGAAATGGAGGAAGAGCTTAAATGATTATATCCTAGAAGGCCAGATAAAAACCTAAGATCATTGTCTCCACAAGTGAAGATTACTGCATTTCATCCACGTTAGCAGTTCAATAATCAGTGCAGCTGTAAATATCTGATGTCGAATCTGGCCACTGAATTAATGATTCAATTTACCCTCAGAATTATATCAAGAGACACTCTCTGTCACACAGTGAAGTTTGATTACAGTTTGAAAGCCCAATACAACAAAGAAGATGACCAGTCAATTTCACTTCAGGTAATAATGACGGCTAATAATTTAACAGGGTAGTTTTAACTTGAATGATGTGTCTAAACCTCTGAACTGTTAATGTTTCTACTGTCCAATCAGCAGAGATTTATAAAGACCAGGATGAGATTACTGCCTCATAAGATTCATGAAATAATCCTAACCATCTATTCTCTCTTTTAATTTCTCTCCCTGCCTGCAGATAGGTTCACACTTTTTTTTTTTTTAGATTTTTTTTTTAAGATATGTTATGAGGTTTAATTTTAAGATATGTTCAAACAAACAGGCAGCAGGAGATCTGGGCAGTCTTCTTCTCAGTTCCAGTGCACATAGCGTTTTTTTTTTTTTTTTTTTTTTTTTTTTTGTTTTTTTTTTTTTGTGCTGCAGGCCTCCTCCCAGTCCCAGTTTTGCTTTCTTTGTCTATGTGGTGTTCTGTATGGTGTGCATTCAGCTGGGATTCAGTGTTTGAGCAACTCAATTTAAGACGTGTCCTCTTGAGTCATGATTTCACTTGCTTTTCTTGTCGTTGTCTGACTCAGGTGCAAAGTGAGAGTGGGAGTGTGCCCAGGCAGCTCTTAAAATGCAGCAACACTGATGATTACTTTTTGCACCCTGAGGTGCTGCCACCCTGCAGAGAAATAACAATCTTCTGGTATTTGCTACTCTATGTGCACAGCGGCTGTCCTATTAAGCCCAGCAAGCTCAGCTATTTTTGTAACTTCTTACTAATGCTGCTTTTATTCTTCTTGTAAACAACAACTTAAAAGGTACTAAATAAAGTATAACATGATCTCATTTCCTGACTACCAATGAGATGAAAAGGTCAGTACCACTAGTAAGTATGCAGAATATGGGTTTGCAGCCAAGACATGATTAGTTTAGCTCAGCATAAAGAAAAGATGCAACAGGTTACCTGGCTTTGTCCAAATATTTGTCTTTCCTACAATACCTGAAAGATTTTCAGCTGTGTCCAAAATGGAGTTTTTTTGGAGTTTGTGATATTTTCCTTTATATAAGGATAAATCCTCTTACAGTAAATACATATTGTCTCACCAAATATGTAAATTTAAAAGGTGCTTCCCTTGACGACTGCAGCCACTGAGAACCATAGAAGCATGTAAGACGTCGCCACATGTGAATGTGTTGCTGCATGACTGAAAGCTAACCTACATAAAAAAGCAGATTATTAACCTTCAGGCTCTGGGGACTACACTGTATTCAGAAATGGTTCAGTAACTACCATTACTTTGCAGGGGACAAGCCTGTGAACTATTACAACAGGAAATAATGACATTTCACTGTGTGTTGCAGGTTGTGTTTGACCAAAGTTTCTAATATTCACAACTTTCTGTGATAATAATGCTGTTTTATTACTTTTGACAGGACATTAGTCCAAACAGCGGGAACGAGGGCGAGCTATTAGCTTTCTTGGCATCAGGTAAAATCATTTAATCTTGTCTATTTTGTCCGCAGGTAGCTTCTATTAGTTTTAAAGCATCCATGCGAGATGTTACAGTCTATTAACATCTGCTTCCGTGAAGGTAAAGTGAGTTTTGTCCATTCTTGCAGCCCTGACAGCAGCACCTTTAGCTAACATTAGTACATGCTTCACTTCAATGCTGTTTTGAGCCATACCCATGACTCTGGGCTGAATTTACTCATACACTACGCTACAAACACAATCAAAAGCCAGATTTCAGTGGCTGTTAGCCAGTTTAGTTGAGTGGGTTGATGTGACATTGGCTGTTTTTAGGTCATGACTAAACAAGTGATCCTGCACCTTGCCTGTGACTGAAGTATGCTAGCTTATAAATCAGAATATATGAAGTGTAAAAAGCAAACTGTGTCTAAGAAAAAGTTTCATTATGTCCATCAGTAAAAATCCTTCATCTGTTCAAAATGAAATGATGCCTAATAATGAGTATCATCCACCCTTGTGGTCATATGGCTACGGGATGATGCAGTTTTCTTACACTGATGTCTTTTATGTCCACTCACATAGCTAAGCTCTGTCTCAGCAGTAAATTCATAGTCATTTCTGGGGCAAAAGGAAAAATTAATCTGATCAAATATTTGTTCTTTGAACAAATTAAAGCTTGCACAGAACAAAGTCCATGAAGGAAAATTGGTGAGAAAATATGCAACAAAGTTCCTGAAATTTGACAAATTCTGTACCATATTAGATATAGATCTTTATAACAGGGATGTCGGGGTTTCTGGCTTTCACTGTTATCATGACTAAAAAAATACTTGGTAACTATATTATTTTAATATCAGTAAAAAATTTAAATAAATATACTGCCACCAGATTACTTCTTACTTCAACTTTGTCTTAGTTTTTCTCTCATTTTTGGCAACTTTAAGCAATACTTAGATTTTACTTGATCAAACTCAGGTCAAACCATACGTATTATAAGCTGGATATCAATAGTCGATTACCTAATTATCATGATTATCAACAATACAAGTCTATCTCAACACCCCGACTTTATAGCCCTTTGTCAGTGGAAGCATAAATACCTGACTTGATTTATGGCTAATGTTCATCAGAATTATTTTTAGAAGATATGTTCCAATTCTGGGTGTTGCTTTATCCTGTAGCATAAGAGATTTTGAAAACGTGCTGCTAGCAGAGGAACTGCAGAGTCCTGCTGGGTGTTAGTAACCAATTTAGGGCTAATAATTCAGACTAAAACAAAATCAAAAGTATTATCAATCTTCTCATCTAAATCCCATCCCTAAAATTTCAAAGCTTTTCTTGAAGACATTTTAAGAAATAATGATTTCTTTATTTCAGTCTTCTTTTGCATGGCTTCATTTTCACAGATTATTACTTATGGGATGTCTGTGTGTCAGATAAAATCTTTAAATGAAATCAGCTTGTTTTTGTTTGTTGTGAAGCCTTTTTAATGAAGTGTGATGATTCACTTTTAATGATCTCTGACTGCAGTTTAAAACTTGGATCTGTGTGACAGAGGTGAGTGTGTCCCTGGCTTGAGAGGGAGAGCTCACAGATGGCTCAGGGGATGGGTGGGTGAAAATATAAGGGGGGGTCTACTGCTGCCATTCCCAAGTCTGACTCATTCCACTCGCTTTTGAAGTAGAGTGAATCACATGCATAATAAAAGAGGGGGGAAATTCAACCTATTTGACAGCTGACGTCTCTCGCCAGCAGTGAGCTCTCCCACTCCCACAAAAACATACAGCTGGTAGAAGAGGAGGAGGAGGAGGAAGCCAGCTGTTAAGGGGGGGGCAGAAGAGGAGCAGAATATGCTGGGATCCAGTGCAAAATATCTGCATCTTAACAGTTCATCTACTCTTATAAGCAGTTTTAAAATCTTCAGTCTAAAAGTGAAAACTTAAGAAAATGATCAAAATTTGCCCTGAAAGAAATGACTGAATATTTCAGTTTACTTTAGGTCTTCAGTCATGCAATCAGTAAGAATTTGTAGGAAAATCTGTTAGCAGTTGCATGAGATTTTAATCCTGGAAATAGAATAAAAATGGCTTGTTAGGATGGATGCTTTCACACTGCAAAGTTCACTGATAGGGAAAATGGGAAAGGAAGGTGTAAATATTTAGTTTCTCTTTATCATTCTCACACATACATTTACATTTTAGTAGAACACACACACACACACACACACACACAGAGGTAGGTCAGACACACAATAGGGGATGGGGAGATGATGAGGTGGATGGATGACGATGGACTTTCTTTTGTCAGACATCGTCATCCCTGAGCAAGAGAAACCCACGCGGGACTGACATTTACTGTTTTTCTTCACCTCAGTTTTTGTTGCTGTGGAGGTCTGAGTTTATTGTTGTCTCGTTGCAACAACGTGAGCAATCTTTTGTGTATCTGTCTGTGCCTAATAAGATGGAGTCTTTAGAAAAAAGCCAAATGACTTTCAAATGCCAGTCCCAGGAACAGAAACCAAAAGATAAAGAAGAAAGGTGAAAAGAGGAAGAGCTAAGGAAACGGGAACGGTGGCACAATGGTAAGCTGAGACGGATGGAATGACAAAAAAAGATAAAACAAAAAAAAAAGGAAAGGCAACAAAGAGAAAGGGATAACTTAAAAAAAATAAGAAGCGGATGGTCTCACGTTCAAAGTCAAGGAAAACTATTGGGCCATGCTCAAGTTCGGCGCAAGCCAGCACTTTCAGGAGGTTTCCCATGAGCCCCCTGGAACAGAGAGAGGGGAGAAGTCTGAGGGTGATGAGGGGGTGGGTGTCGGGGCTGTGCGCGTTTGAGTGTGTGTATATGTGTGTGTGTTTTTGTGGTATGTGGGAGGTGAAGGTGTGGAGGTGGGGGGCTGGATGAGAGGGGAGGGTTGTTGGAATGGCATGATGGGAGTATGTCCTGGGTGAAGCATGGCAACATGGACACGGAGCTTCTTTAATCCCACTCTCATGGATTCTCTTTCATTCACGGGTTAAAAATGACCAACATTCGGAGGCACAGATGGTCCCAGGTCTCATGTTAAAGGTAAATTGTTAAATGCAAACTTAAATTTGAAGGGCAGCAGTAAATATGAGACTATGTACCTCAGATACAACCCATTTTGTTGCACAGATTCTATACGTATAAAAGATGAACAAACCGAATAATTGTAAAACTAAATAAGACTGCCTTATTTAATCTGAGTCTCAATAGATCAGGAAAAACCCTTTAAAGAGGTGCATTTCCAAGCAATAAAAGCAGAAATTTCTATTATCAGATGTAGGTTTATGCAATGTTGTAGTGGGGAATACCTCTGATGTAACTATGTAATTTTCACTTTTGTTTCCTTTGATTTCCTTTGATTGCTTTGGGATTCCCCTCAGTAAATATTACTGTTATGATTCAAATTAATGCTTGTTTGTCTCACAGTAATGGCCAAAGCCAGCTGTAGTTGCATATCTTTACTATTATCAGTCAGAGAGTGGGACTAAAGATCATCTGATAATGGCAAACCACACCCTCAACAACACTCCATCACCATCAACAACTCAGCGGCTCGCATCCGCACACGCCCCACTGACCTCCCACCGCACACCTCTGCTCCACACTTACAATTCAAGCACACAGACACATGCACACACCCTGGCGCTCACTTACTTTCAAAGTCCAGGAAAAAATGTGGACAGTTCTCTAAATCCTTGCCAAGGACCTTAATGAGGTTCCCCATGGCTGGCGACCTGGACGGGAGGAAACAACAAAATGCATACAGTACGCAGAACCTGGCAGTCTGCATGAGAACACACAACAGGCACACGGAGAACACAGCAGGTTGTGACCGTTTTCATTTTTTTACCCATCTGCTTTACTCTAATTACCCTGTCTTCCTTGTCTCCCCCATCCTTCTGTTTCAGCATTGTGTCCAGAGAAAAGTCAGACATTCTAGTCATAAGTGACACTGATCACAGTTTGCATCCAATACATAGCGTATGCTGTATTCAATTACAGCAGGGTCCAAATCCACTACTGAATCATTTACATCACTCATTGGAAGTCACTAGAGCTCAGAAGTGGTTTTAATCCATTTACATTACTAAAGTAACCTAATAAAATCCTGCCATGTACGGACTGCTCCCCTCTAATGCTTTTTATGTCCAGCAGTCTATAGATGCTCAACAACAAGCTTTTTATACCTTCTACCCAAAGGCCAGATGCCAGAGCTTTATGAAACCAGTGATGCAAGTTTCATTATATAATACCATGGCTCAGACATACTGAATATACAGGTCTGCATGTCCATACTCTGAATCGGACTAAATTAATTTATTCATAAAAGACCTTTACAACCCTAGTTCCAAAAAAGTTGGGATTCTGAGTTATATGTAAATAAAGACAGGATGCAATGATCTGCACATCTCAGGACAGGGTTTAGGAGTGTTTCAGAGAAGTCACTCTGGTGTAAAGAAGGAAAGAGGTTCACTAATCTGCAACAAACTGCATCTTGATATTGTGTAAAAAGTTTAGAAAAATGTTCCTCAATTTGAAATTGCAATGAAATTGCAATGAAAGATTCCATAATTTACAGAGTACAATATCGTCAAAAGATTTAGAGAATCAGAAGGAATCTCTGTGTGCGTGGGACAAGGCAGAAGGTTAAAACTGGACTTGTGAGCTTTGGCCTTTAGGCAGCACTGCATTAACAATCAAGACTATTTAAAACCGTTGCATGGAATCAGGAAGACTTCCAATAATTATCACTATCTGTGAACACAGTTTGCTGTGCAATCCATAGATGAAGGTTAAAGCTCCAACATGCAAACAAGAAGCTATGTGTGAACATGATCTAGAAATGCTTCTCTGGACAAAAGCTCATTTAAAATGGTCTGAGGCAAAGTACAAAACTGTTCTGTGGTCACATGGATCAAAATTTTAAATTTGTTTTGGAAATCATGGATGCCATGTCCTGCAGACTATAGAGGAGAGGACTGTCCAGCCTGTTAGACCAGAACTGGACATCATTCCTCTCCTAAAATGCCACCAAGTGGTCTCCTCCCTTTTCCAGATGTTTACGGACTGTTGTTAAAAGAAGAGGGAATGATACACAGTGCTAAACATCACCCTGTTTCAACTTTTTTAGATGTGTTGCTGCTATCAAATGTAAAATGAGCTAATATTTTCTGTTAATATTCTGTTTTTATTTACATTTTACACAGCATGCCAATTTTATCTGAATTGGGGTTTTAAAACAATATAAGTTAACCAAACTGCAGCATAAAGTAAAGGGTATAGAACAGGGGTGTTCAGCTCTGGTCCTCGAGGGCCACAATCATGCAGGTTTTCGGTGTGTCCCTGCTCCAAAACTACCTGATTCAAATTAATGAGTAATTGTGCAAAACTTAATTGGCTGTTGGATCTATTTAATTTGAGTCAGGTGTGTTGAAGCAGGAAACACTGAAAACCTGCAGGACAGCGACCCTCAAGGACCTACTTTGGACACCCCTGGTATAGAACTGTGATGGCTGCATCTACAGCCACACAGGAGTGTTGTTTCAGTGGCTCCAGTCCTTTGGCATGGGAACCAGCAGGTGGCCACAGGGTGGAGCCAACTAATTGGACCAGATCACACACCAGCATCAAGAGGGGGGGGAAATTGGGTTTTCCTTTGTTAGCTTAGTTAGGTTTTTGTGTGTTACCCCTTTGTGTCTTTTGTTTGGGCTGATCAGCCACTTTAAGTTTACCCTTGTGTCTCAGTTGTCAGGTCAGTTTGTTACATTTGTTTGGTTGGTTTGTTTGAGTTATTTTTGCGACAAGTTCTTTAAGTAGAGTTATGTTATGTTGACCTCTTTTATGGGTTAGATTATTCATTGATTTACTACTTGTTTGGATGACTTTTTTTGGGTGAAAATAAAACCCTCTTTTTTTGAACTTTAAATCTGTGCCTGATTGTCCTTCACTGCTCGGTCCATCACATTTGGTGTCAGAAGTGGGATCTTGCAGTGTAAGGCACAGAATTTTTTTTCTCTACATTCCCTCCCAACGTACTGGACTATGCAGAAAACAGGAAGGAGTTGCAAAGGAGCAAAAGGAGATGGTCAAAACCAGCCTGTTGGAGAGGAGCTCACTCATGGAGGAGAGAATCATGGAGCCTCTGGGGGGGTGGACAGCACTGAAGGCCAAGGTAGGGAGCCAACCATGTCAGAATTGGTGTCTATTCTCCATTCTCATGGCCATCAGCAGGAGGCTCAGGAGGCAAGACGGAAGGAGGACTTTGCCCGCCAGGAACAGCGTTTTAGAGCACTGCAGCATCAGTTTCAGCTCCTGCAGATGGAAGTGCAGGCTCGTACCTCCCCAGTCTTAGAAGCCCACGAGGAAGAACCATCTGAATCTGATAATCCTCCCTGCGTGGACTCCTGTGGTAAGGAAATGCATGCTCCACCAGGTCAGTCTCGGTTTTGTGAGCCCAGATTGGAGAAATTAACGGATCATGATGACATTGAACATTTTTTAATGACTTTTGAACGCATGGCTCTGGCTTGCCGGTGGCCGGACGAGGATTGGGCTTTTCACCTGGTTCCGCTACTGACGGGGAAAGCAAGAGGTGCGTATGTTCACATGGATATGGATGATTCCTTAGAGTATGACAAAGTCAAGGCAGCCATTCTACAGAAGTATGATGTTAATCCTGAGACGTACAGACAGAGGTTCCGTTCCCTGGAAGTTAAATTGGATGAAAATCCAAAAGAACTGTATGCACGCTTAAAAGAGCTGTATGGGAAATGGATAAAACCAAAAGGAAAATCTGTACAAGAAATCAGTGAAATAATTATTCTGGAACAATACTTGAGAATGCTGTCTCCTGAGTTACAGGTCTGGATCAAGGAACATAACCCAAACTCTGCAGCGGAGGCTGCACAGCTGGCAGACGTGTTTGTGGCAGCACGGAAAAAAGGACAGCCTTGGAGTAACACAGCGTGGAAGGCAAAGGATGGTCAGAAGGCCACCTCTCATTACCAGAAAGTGGGTGTGAGTAGACCTCCAGGGAGTCAGCCATTTAATGGGCCCATGAGATCTTCAGCCAAACCAGTGATTTGTTACTTGTGTGGAATGGAGGGTCACACAAGGCCAATGTGTCCCAGAAATTCTGCAAAGATAACACAAGTTTGTTTTGTGCCCCGACAGAGAATTCAACCAAAAATTGAGTTTGATAATGGGTTAAAGATGACATCTATTGAGCTAAATGGCAGAACAATAAAGGCTCTTATTGATTCAGGAAGTACTCAGACTCTTGTGCACAGAGATTTTGTCCCAGCTAATAAAGTTAACATTACTGACCCAATCCCTGTTCGCTGTGTTCATGGTGATGAAAAGCCATATCCGACAGCCGATATGTACATCAAGGTACAAGGACAAACTTACCTTTTAAATATTGGGGTTGCTGAGAACTTGCCATTTCCAGCGGTGCTGGGCCAAGATCTACCTGTGTTATTTGACTTGCTTAATTCCAGTCATGCATGTAATGTTGCAGTAACCAGAACTCGAGCTAAGAGAAAAGAGGAATCTGCTTACACACTTGGTGCCCTGCCCTTTTATGACGCAGACTTGGAGACGATGCCCGGGAAGTCTCGTAAGTCATGCAGACAAAGAAGGACAGAGAAATTCCAACACACTGCTAAGGTATCTTCTAACGCTGAACCTGAGTTGCCTTTGGGTTTTAAAATCCCTGATAATATTGGTGAAATGCAACATGACGATCCAACACTGGCACCTCTCTTTGAGAAAGTTGAAAAAGAGCCAAAATCTGATAGGGATATCAGCACCAGAGAGGAGTTTTTGCTGAAAAATGGTGTGCTTTATCGTCAACAGGGGTCAGCATTGCAGCTGATTGTTCCTAAAACAGTCCAGGAGGTTGTGTTAGCACTGGGGCACTCCATTCCCTGGGCTGGCCATCTGGGAAAGCACAAGACCATGGCCCGTATCAGGAAATATTTTCACTGGCCTGGATTACGGACGGATGTGGCATTGTTCTGTAAGAGCTGTCCTCAGTGCCAAAAGTCCTCCCTGAAAATCCCCTCCAGAGCTCCACTACAGCCTTTACCACTCATCAGCACTCCATTTGAACGGATTGGAATGGACATTGTTGGTCCTCTGGAGAGGAGTAAAACAGGCAATCGTTACATGCTGGTGATAACAGACTATGCTACTAAATATCCAGAAGTTTATCCTTTAAAAGGCATAAAAGCAAAAGCAGTTGCTTTATGTCTGGTTCAGCTTTTCTCAAGGGTGGGTTTTCCACAGGAAATTCTTACTGATCGTGGAACTAATTTTATGTCCAGTCTGTTGAAACAGGTGTACCAGCTCCTGGGGATCAAGAGTTTAAGGACTACTCCGTACCATCCTCAGACTGATGGACTTACAGAGCGTTTCAACCAGACGCTGAAACAAATGTTACGCAAGTTTGTCAATGAAACCGGTACAGACTGGGATCAATGGCTGCCCTACCTCCTCTTTGCATACAGAGAAGTACCCCAAGCTTCTACTGGTTTTTCACCCTTTGAACTGTTATATGGCCATGAAGTGAGGGGTCCCCTGTCTCTGCTGAGAGAGATCTGGGAGGGTGATCAAAAAGGATCTGAAGCGATTAACGTTGTCTCTTATGTTGTCCAGATGCAGGAGCGGCTGCAAAAGATGACAGAGCTTGCCCAAGCGCATATGGCCAAGGCACAGCAGCACCAGAAGGTCTGGTATGACCAGTCTGCTCGGCGGAGGTCTTTTAGTCCTGGCCAGAAAGTGCTGGTGCTCCTGCCAACAGATGATAGCAAGCTACTAGCTAAGTGGCAGGGGCCATATGAGATTGAGCAGAAACTTGGGCAGACTACCTACCAAGTAGCCATCCCAGATCAGCCCCGCTCTCGCAGAGTGTTGCACATCAACCTGCTTAAAGAATGGATGGAGAGACCAAAGACTGCAGATGTTTTATTGATCCAGGATGTTCCAGAGGATGAGGAAGTGGATGAACAATATTTGCCGGCACCCACTCCTCAGGACCTGGACCTCAACCATCTTTCTGGAGAGCAGCAGGCTCAGGTGAGAAATCTGTGCAATTCACCGGTGTTCAAGGAGAATCCGGGCAAAACTGACCTTGTGGAGCATGATATTGTGCTGAAAGATGGAGCTTCTGTGAGACGAATGAGTTACAGGATACCTGAGCGACTGCTGGTTGCACTGAAAGAGGAGGTCAGTTTGATGCTATCATTGGGAATAATTGAACCATCAAGGAGTGAGTGGTGTAATCCGGTGGTCCTGGTTCCAAAGAAGGATGGCAGTATCCGGTTTTGCATCGACTTCAGGTATCTGAATGCCATATCACAATTTGACTCATATCCCACCCCTCGTATTGATGATATTGGTTGAGCGCCTGGGGAAGGCCAGATATCTTACCACCATAGATCTTTCTAAGGGTTATTGGCAGGTTCCACTTACAGAGCGCTCCAAAATGCTGACCGCCTTCCGGACTCCATGGGGCCTGTTCCAATTTACAGTTATGCCTTTTGGACTACACGGTGCCCCAGCAACATTCCAGAGGCTGATGGATCAGGTACTGTTGGACATGTCTGATTTTGCTGCAGCATACCTTGATGACATTGTCATTTTCAGTTCCACCTGGGAAGAACACCTCAGACATCTGGAGGCGGTGCTGGCACGTCTTCAGTCTGCTGGTCTGACAGTTAATCCAGCAAAATGTGCCTTCGCCAAAGCGGAAACTGAGTATCTTGGGTTTGTCATTGGAAATGGAGTTATCAAACCACAAGTGAATAAAGTTGCTGCCATAGAGTCCTGTCCCCTGCCAGAGACCAGAAAGCAGTTAAGGTCATTTTTGGGGATGGCAGGATTCTATCACCGCTTTATTCCTCATTTCTCTGCCAGGGCGGCGCCTCTGACAGATCTGACAGGTACCCGCAGCCCAAATAAGATCTGCTGGACTGAGGACACCAGAGCTGCATTCCAAGACCTGCGACAATCACTGAGTAGGAGCCCAGTTTTGCATAGCCCTGATTTTGATGAACTGTTTGTTCTCCAGACAGATGCCTCAGAGAGAGGACTGGGAGCGGTTCTGTTGCAGGGACCACCTGATGAGCGCCATCCAGTGGCTTTCATTAGCCGTAAGCTGTTTCCAAGGGAGGTCCGATATTCTACAGTTGAGAAGGAGGCACTGGCCATCAAGTGGGCCTTGGATTCCTTCAGGTATTATTTGCTAGGACGGGAGTTCAGGTTGGAAACGGACCACAAAGCTCTCCAATGGATTGAGAGGATGAAGGACACTAATGGGAGGATTACCCGGTGGTACTTGGCAATCCAGCCATTCCGGTTCACGGTGAACCACATTCCCGGCAAGGACAACTGCACGGCGGACTGTCTCTCTCGCTGTCCCAGCGAGCGATTTGAAGAGGGGGAGTGTGTGATGGCTGCATCTACAGCCACACAGGAGTGTTGTTTCAGTGGCTCCAGTCCTTTGGCATGGGAACCAGCAGGTGGCCACAGGGTGGAGCCAACTAATTGGACCAGATCACACACCAGCATCAAGAGGGGGGGGAAATTGGGTTTTCCTTTGTTAGCTTAGTTAGGTTTTTGTGTGTTACCCCTTTGTGTCTTTTGTTTGGGCTGATCAGCCACTTTAAGTTTACCCTTGTGTCTCAGTTGTCAGGTCAGTTTGTTACATTTGTTTGGTTGGTTTGTTTGAGTTATTTTTGCGACAAGTTCTTTAAGTAGAGTTATGTTATGTTGACCTCTTTTATGGGTTAGATTATTCATTGATTTACTACTTGTTTGGATGACTTTTTTTGGGTGAAAATAAAACCCTCTTTTTTTGAACTTTAAATCTGTGCCTGATTGTCCTTCACTGCTCGGTCCATCACAAGAACAATAACAGCATTACACAATAAAATGGCAAAAATACCCAAAACAAAATACTAAAAATAGTCAAACATAATTAAATTGCAGGGATGGGGAGATCTCAGAGAGATTTAAAGTACTGGAGGGACCAATAGATGCCCTGTTGTAAATCTTTGTCTTACCTTTGAATCTCAGCTTTCTAAAAAGTGAGGAAATCTGCTTGTCTAATATAGAAATTCTATTGAAATTAACTTAAAGTCTTAAAAATAAGAGGCTACAGAATGTCCACAAGATGTTCAAATATCATGACCTCAGTCTTATATTCATTTCAGTTGAGGATGTTCAGGTTACTCTAAAATGCATTTATCAGGTGTTGAAGCACTTCAAACCAGTACATTTTTCCATGATTTTTTAAATCTTCTTCAGATCTGCACAAACTAAATATTATTAAAAGTAGGACAAGCAATAAAAGCCATAAAAACACCAACAATCCCATAATGAAAGTTTGCTTTTGTGCTACCATTCAAGATGAATTATGTGTTGTGATTCATGAGGTGAATGCATTATTAACAGGCTACTTCTGAATGAAAGTTGCCTATTAATAATTTCCTACCATGCAGATCATTTGTCATATTTTGCTCATCTCTAGTTAATGACAAGCCAGTTAAAGTCACACTTATAAATTTGTGTGTAAATCCTCTGAGCAATTTGATTTATGCAAGCAGTAAAGAGTCGGATTCTGTGAGAATCTCTCAGAAGCCAATGTTTCCAACAAGATTATTTTAAATGTGAGGTGGAAAGGGCCTAATACTGTAGAGAATAAATATGTTTCTGACAAGAAGGAGGTATAAAACTGGACATGAAGGGGTTCAACCCACATTTAGCCTGAATGGTCACATGCGGATTAACATGTGCAATTAAAAAAAGAAGAAGCAGCATTTAATTTAAAGAAAAAGACACAGCTGTGCTAGTATGAGTGCTTCCTGCTTTAATTAGCTCCTCTTATTGATAATAGGAGGACTTTGGTAGCAGAAGCTAAGCAGCTGCCAAGTTTTACTTCCTCTGCTGTCTTTATGTGCTATGTTAGCACGCAGCAGGGGCCGATCAGCGTCACCGTGCAGGAATGATTTATGGCCAGCATTAGCATGTTTACGAGATGCCACCATCCTGCACAAAAAGAACAAGGCCCTGTCTTTTTGTTGTTACTCAGCAAGAATGGGTGTTGCAATGCAGCACTGAGGTACACCCAGATGGAGTTACAGTGTTCAGGCGCTGAGACAGCCTCCTGACATTCTCCATAGTCTCAGATGAAGAGCGCATCCACTGTATGATATAGCTGTATACATATAAATCTGTAAGGAGGCCAAGAAATACACAGCTGTATGCTGAGTCACTGCTGTAACTGCCAAACATGTAAAAACGCACCCCATCTCTCCTTGACTTTAGACCACCTGCTCCAAGATACTCTGAGCTGAGGCTATGAATATATGAATAAAAGATTCCCATTCTTTAGTCTGACAAGGTGATTGCAAAGGAGAAGTCAAGCAGAGATTCAGATCGCAGCCTTGTGCAAAACAATGAAAGATTTCTGATGTGTGGAAAAAGCGCAGAGAAGGTGTGTGTGTTAGAAGCAGCCTCACACCAGCCACATCCACACACATATTAACACACATAAACTGAGTCTGGAGCAGCATGCGGTCCATCCTGAGAGCAGAGCTCGGCTGATGGTTGCCAGGATACGGTTGGCCTGGTAATATCATCTGCCCGTTTAAGCTGAAGATGGAGAAAAAAAGCATCTAGCTTTTGCATGCTCTACGGCAGTTTAACAACAGAGATCTGATCCATTGGCTGTTGGCACCTGGGATGTGTTTGCTTAAATTAACTGCACATCATTACTGGTAAACAGACAGGCGCAACATGTCAGGCTTTAAAACAAGGAAAGAAACCAGCCAGCAGGCTCTCACGTCAATCCTCTCTTACCCTCTTTTCCTCTGAGTGCAGTGACTCTTCCTCTGTCTTCAGCCTCAAGTTTCTTTTCCTCGTCCTCTTCTCCTCTCTGCCTTCCTCCTTTCTGCTTTTTGAAATGGTTGCTGTGAGTAAATCCCAGGTTAGTCTGGCTTAGAATCCCACGGTGGCACAGCTTACCACTTTCTGTTTCTCTTAGAGACTAATGTAAACTTCTGGTCTCGCTCTATCTCCCCCTGTCTTGTTGTATGTCTGTGTATTTCACACTTCTCTTTTCTGCCTTCCATTTTAAAGCCTGTGTTTTTTATTTGCTCTTAATGCTAGATACCTTTTTGTTTTCTTATGTTTTCATTTACTCCAAGCTGCGTTTGTAGAAGATGAAATGCTTCTAGTCGAGGTAACTAGTACACAGTGTAGTACAAAGTATGAAAACACTGTTAATGTTGTTCATTTCTGTCTTTTTCTAAGGCTTTTCTGTACCATCTCACATGTAGAGAAAACTCCTTCTCTCTTTTAGTTTCTGACGTCAGAATAGGTTCCTCAAAAAATATCCCCTGCAGCCTTCCTTTCTGCCTCACTTCTCTTTTTCACCACTCAGCAGCACTTTCCTGGCTCCTTTGGCCTTGCCTTGTCACAGCACATATCTGTCATGGTGCCATTCAGTCTCACTGGTGCCCCTTAGGTGCAAAGAAATCTAACATGAGGAAGGGTTATCCTGATAGGGCAATGCAAACGGTCGTTTGCATCCGTAATATACCTTCAGTAAAAGCACAGTAAGTCAAGGTATTCTGTAATTTAGGAAGTGTGTTTTGGTGGCCACTGCTTGCAGTTTCTCATGCAGTCAGCCAGCGTGAAAACGGAGGAAAGTGCTCCTCTTATGCAACAGCACAGCACACACAGCCCTCATGTGTAGTCCAGCAAGAGAAAGCAAAGCAAGGGGCTCCACAAGCCTTAATAAAGACACATCTCAGCACCCACATGGGCTTGAAAGGAAAACCTGGTCCACACTGGGTGCCAAACAGCAGAGCTAAGCCTTCCAGCCTCCTTTCAGCTCTCACTGAAAACTTCCTCCTGTTACAGCCTAGAAGCTTCGTCAGAATGGATTTAATGAGCACAGAAACAGCCCTGATTGTTTGCCAAGTCTAGTTTCTATTAATACACCAATATTCCCATTCAAACCCCCTCTCACCTTCGTGTTTCTTGCTGTCTAACCACAATCGGGCTGTAAGTGATGGACCACTGGCTTGTAAATCAAACCAATTTAGCAGCTGTAGTGCTTACAACAAATGCAGCAACTGCAATCTATCCACTCTCATCTCTAATCTAGCCAATCTAACTTTGTGTCTGCCTTTTGGTTCAGTCTATCAGCCTCTCCTCTTTCCAATACTCCCATATGGTGTCTTTCTGAGATGGCCTCATTTTTTTCCATTGTCTTTTTTCTTTCACTGAATTTTCCCAACTTTCCATTTATTGTCCCTACCTTCTTCACTTGTCTTTATCCCTCTGGAACACTTCACTGCATCAACCAGGGCTTGTCAGCTCCTCACAGTGGTTACAGCATCAGCACCCAACACCTGGCAAGACAGAAAGACAGGAAATAAACATCATAAAGTTTATTCTGAATTAACAATGTCAACCTAGCATTGAAGTAAAACTTGGCACACCAACATTTAAACCTGACGTAACATGAACTTAGACCACTTGCACTCAATGAAGCAGGGAGTAAAACGTCAAACTATGAACTAAATTAAACACGAGCCACAGAATCAAGATCTCTGATTTAATCTGTTCTGCATCTCTTAAGTTAGCAACTTCTGTGTTTACAAGATAGCCACTAATTTTGTGTCTGTCATTTAATGCTGAGTCAGCTGTGAAGATTTCCTGTGACTGAGAATGATGCACAACAGCAAAGAGAGTGAACAAAGCAGAACCCAAAAGCCTTAGCCTAAAGGCATGTAGCCTCGCCAGAAACAGCTTTAACAGCTAGCATGAACCAGCTGGATTACTGTGAGGTATAAAGAGTAGCTTCAGAGTAGCACATTACTAATATAGATCCAGCCATTTGACACATTGCTTCTGTACATATATGATGATTTCAGTTGTTTGTTTTTTATGTAGTAATTCAATTTGAGCTTTAAAAAGTCGGTAACAAAACATGTGTAGCTTAAACTCAAAACTGTGAGTTGAAAAAAATCAAAAAGCTAAACATACCAGTCTGAGAACCTAGAAGGTGATTGTTTCATTTTCATACCTCCATCTAAGCTTTTTAAGGTTATCTAATTTATTATGCATCTCACACTGTTTTACCCACCAACTGGTGTAACTATTAACACTGCTGCTGCTGCCCTTGCATCATTAAATCTTATCAGGGAAGAGTGCAGACAGAAGGAAGGCTGGATATTTGCAGAATAGTTGCCAGGGTAACACAGCCTCTCACTCTCATGGCAACGCACAGTTGGGTCTGTTATCTGTCAGGTGCACTAGAAGGATGTATTGATGAACTACTGTTTACTCGCCTCAATATGTTCAGTGTGCAGGGAACGGATTGTTCACATTTCTTTTTTCCAGGAGGTTTTCACTATCATCTTCTAATTCCTCTGCTTTGAGTTTTACTATGACTGATTCAGGGTAATCACCTAATGATTATTGATCTGTTTCCTCAGTAAAAGGGCAAAGAGTGGGCACTTACTGAAGAAGGGAGGAGAGGTCTTAATCAAAAACACCAAGGCCAGGCAGAGTTATATGTGTGGACAGAGCCGAGTTGAATGTCACTGTTTGACTGAAAGCAATCATTTTCTCTGTGCATCTCTCTTTGTTTGTTTCAATCTTTTGAACAAAATTGAATTTTCCATCATCACAAACATTTTCTTTTACCAACTCTTACAACATAAAGATTTTTTGCAGCTGTTCTTACAATTAATAAAGCATTTACCAGATCAAACTGAGTGCAGGTATCTAATTTTACTCTATCCTAAGGGCCCTTACTACACTGATGGATTCCTATTTTCAGTTCTGCTAATTAGTTGAGTTTCCATTTACTATTTGAGCTCCACGCCACCTGTTTGCTTTCTCAGCACATTTTAATTTAATCACAAACCCTGGTTTACATCTCCAATCTTCTGAAATGCATTTATATACACATTGGTTTAAGATACAGCTGCATGCACATTTATTAACTCATATTGGAGCTAATTTGGACCACTTATTTTCATCTGTCATCCATTTCTGATTAAAAAAAAGGGAGGATCTGGCCTAACTCCTTACATGAAAATGCACAGAAATATAAATAAGCTTTACTAAATTAGGTAAAATGTGCTAAAGAGGCTTAATTGAAATGGAAAAGTCAGCTGGATCATCAATCTAAAGGTATAATTTAACTTTAATATTTATTTATAGAGAGTAAATTGATTGATCTAAGCTCACCAGTTAAACATTATCCTCTAGTGTTACCATATCCCAGTAGTTTGACCTACTTACAGAGTCCAGAAGAACAATGAGACAGGTGCTCAGAGACATGACTAAGGTAAAGGAGGCTGAAAAATGACCACCGCTGTGTAATAACCACAAGCTGATGCAGCAAGATCAGGCCAAGAAATACTGTACATGAAGACAGATTTCTTTTTAAAAGCTTCTATTAACAGTTGAAATGAGAGTGAATTTCTGTGGAGCACATAGATAGGCCTGTGATTGAATCACTTCCAGTCTGGCCCCAGCAGCAGTAGTTGCATGGGTGTGCTGTCATTAAGGATGAGATAGTTGGAATTTCTTTGGGCTGAAGATGGGCTGAAAATCAAATGCCAAGCATGCTGCTAGCTTCTGGAAAATGCCTTCTGTGAAAGGAGTGAGCTGCATTTAAGAAGGCCATGATCTTTATCATAGACAAATTTGAAGTACTTCATTGCTTCACTTGCAAACAAAGCCACAAAGATGCCATATGGTGTGCTTTATTTGTCTTGGAAGTCAGTTCTCAGAGTTGGGAATAATATCACACCAGAACTGATTGTATTGCAGGTACAAGTCACTCTCTGACAAGGCTAGCATACACAAGTCAATAACAATGGATAACAATGTTTCACCCTTCATTCTGCTCATAAAAACCTCATGTGATAGCTGAACGTTGCAGTGTGTGTGAACTGGTTACATGAGACACAAAGCGACAGAAGTGCTGATTAACAACTTATTACTGCAGCTTTCACCACTTTTTATGCAAGGCAGCCATGTCTGATTTTGAGGTTGGACCTTTTGAAGACATTATAACTTTATGGAAGAACAATAAATAATGGCCTGCTCTCCTTCCTCTCCTGACTTCAGACCTACTTAGAAGTGGCACAATACAGTTCTTTGACCAACCTTTGTGAGGCTCAGGCTACTGTTTCTGTAAACGGTAGCTTTGTGCATGGAAGGTTCTCAAAAATAATTGAAAAGAGGAGTGGATATTTATTTAACTGTCATTTTGTGTTGCATGTTGGTTGCATTTTTGTTCAAATTGGGAGTAAACAGCTGAGTTGGTAAAATGTTTTTCTGTAATTAATTTACTTTATAATTATGTCCGCTAATAGATGCCTGATAACTGTTCCCACTTATACATCACCCACTGTATTTGATCAACAATAAAATTAGTCATCATAAAAGCAGTTTGCCCAGTAATTGTGTATGTAGTGTAATGAGAGGCATAAAAATGGTCCACTGGATAAATGTGTTTACAGGAGCACAAAAATGGTGGATTTGCTCCTAAATCTGATATATTATGTCTTTAAAGGCTGCAGCATCTGAATTAGCTCATTGTCAAACTCAGTTCAGTGAGTAGTGAAGTGTCTCATATATAGTGATTTTTGAAGTAGTCAAAAGTGGTCAATCAGATTCCAGGAAGACTTTGGTATTGGCACTGCACTTATGAGCTCCATCATGAATCAGTGTCATGTTAATCTAATACTGGAGTGCTCTGCAGTCTCCAGAGAGCAGACGCCGTCAGAGAAGTCTGGCCAACTGGAGGGGAGAAGCTTTAAATGTGCAAACAGCTGTTTTTTTTTTTTTTTTTTTTTTTTTTCAGCGGTGCGAGAGCTGGTTTGTATTTTGAGATAGTGGGAAAGCTGAAACTATTGAGGTAAAAAAAAAAAGTCAAAGGTCAAAAAGTCAATGTACAGAGACATCTGCTCTGTTGTGAGACACTCAGCTCATGTTACTTCACTCACGGAACAGATTCTCCCATTCTATATATTTAAAAAACAACCTATGTATGATGATTACTATCCTCCCTCCCAGTCTGGCTATTTCACTCATTTCCCACCTTTCAACTAGTTTGTCAACTTATCTCTCTTTGCACCTCTTGTTCACCCCATGCTCTTTGTTGTTGCCTCATTCATACACTCGTCCTCTCACCAGAAGCATGTTTGACCTCTTCTTCATCATTTTCTTGTGTGCCTTTTATAGGAACCGTCTGCCCTTTGTGTCTTTGTTCTCAGCATATTTGCCCTAAAGACAGAGACTAGCACAGGAGGCTGTGATGGTGTCACTGGGCCCGAATGTGACAGAAGGAGAATATGAAAATAACATCAAGTAGGCCAACTGAGCTCATTAAACCTACCATTTTGCTTGCAGGAAAGTAATATAAATGTTCTTTTTTTTTTTGAGCCAAACTAAACCACATAATGGAAACAGATATTTACATTAATAGGAAGGAGGAAGGCAAGAACAAAAGAAAATAAGAAATATGAGAGGACATGGGAGTTGTGAGTGTCAGTTACAGGAGTAAAATGGGAGGTGGCAGTGTCAGACCCAACTAGACCATCACTAAAGATTGAACGCTAATCCTACTGCCAATTTGCCTGAGGGGCCCACACACACACACACACACACACACACACACACACACACACACACACACACTCACAATTAAGCAAAAATAGACACTGCTGTCCTTTGCTGAAGTGACGAGGTAAGAAGACTAAAAGGGAAAGATGGAGGGGGCAGAGTGAAATACTGAGATGTAAATCGAAGGAGGAGGTTATGATTCTCCTCCATTGCCCCCCCTCCTTCACTCGAATTCTCAGACACACACACATGCAGCAGTCCAGAGCGGTGCATGGTGTGTCATGAAAGGGCGATTGCAAATGAGCATTGTGAGTTTGCGCTGCAAAAGCTGACAAAAAAAAAAAGACGAAATCGGCACGAGAGACTGGGTCTTATGGCATGTTTAAACTGGACCTGGATCCATTTCCATTAACCTGCCTCCATGTGATTGTTTCTCCAGTGAAATAAAGAAATGAGGCAGCAACTAGGGGGATTTCCTGGATTTATTTGCTAACAAGAGGATAGAAACTAAGTCATGGTGTCCCTACATTCAAAATTTAAAAGCAGATATTTGCATTTGTTGCATCATTTTTTTGTCAAGTGTCAAAAACAGGAGATTCTTGGTCATATCATAAGCCTTTGGTAGTGTATTTTCTTTCTTTTTTGCACCACAGAAATTAATATGTGCCTTATACTTAATGTCGCTATTAATATTTGAATACCCCAGTTTGGCTGAGGGGCATTTAAAGCCTTATAAAAGCTGAGTTGAAAAAAATGGCTGCTTTATATTCCAATTTTAATAGAACTTCTGCTGTCAGGAGATTCCTGGATGTAGAGTAAGCTCCTGCTATCTTTATTTGAGAAGTGGGATGCTGCTAATTAGCTGCTATCAAAGAGAACACAATTAGCATTTAGGGGTCTGCATGCACTCAGAGAGGGCTCCCGATGTGTGTATTACAGTTGTTGTGAATATTACTTAACCCCAAACCCCCAGCCCACCCTCTTTCTCTTTTTCCCAGAACCCCTGCTATCTGTAAACAAAGACAGGCAAGGTACAGGTCTCTACAGGCAACTGCTTTGTTCTTGTTGGCCTGCTTGTACATTGTCTTACATGGATCAAGAAAATGTATGCATATTTGTGTAGGTTAACCATATTAAATGAAGTTGAATGGGATAAACATATGTGGATTTGAATGGAGTGGGCTCTGATTGTACTGCCTGTGCAAATACCTTTACATAGTTTAAGATAGTGTATGCACCCTTCACCTACAATACAACTTAGTTCATATCATTTAAATGGATCAGGGTGTGTGGAAGTGTGCTTTTTGTATATTAGATAGTAAGTATAAATCAGAATGTGAATGCGTTCCTTTTGTCTTGCTGTTTTTATCTCCTGCTTTATGTTTGTTCACTTCATGCTTGTTTCCCTGCATACTGCAGCCTCTGTTCACTTCGTCGATACATAGTTTGCTTGTGTAGCAAAAAAAAAAAAAAAAACCAAACACTTATATGGCTGAAATTATACATTTCCAAGTATTTTAATACATCCCTAATAAAGTGCAGTGCTGCTGGTAGATTTTAGCTGCAGGCTCACAAACATCACTGCTCCAAAAGACTCACATTCATCAAGCCATTATTATAGCCATTATCTATCAATATTTCTCATTGGAAAGTTTTATTTTTGACTAATTAGCTTTCAGGGATCTCTTTATAGCGCCGGTGTCAAACTTGAGGTTTCAAATTAGCAGCTTACAACACAGTAACTTCGTTGTCTGTTTATTAACATGTGCAAGGATGGCCATGATGTCCCTCCTAACACATATTTCCAAGCTTCTTTTAGAGAGTACAGACCAGCAAAATAACAAGATGAGGTTGATTCAATAAGTCAGCAATGTTCATTAAACTACTTCCTGTGCTGATGCTCAGTTTATCATAATGCACCATAAAGGAGAGTAAGAACAGTAGAGCTAAATTTCACCCTATTTCCTTGTGACACAAAGTAGTAAAGTGTGCCTGACTTCTGAATCTTTGTACACAGCTTAATTTTCACTAATTCCCATAGATCTGCTATTCCCTGGTGACTGTTTAAACAGCTATTAAAGAGACTGGGCTAAAAAGAAACTTTTTTAGGTGAAACAAATTGTTTTTTGTAACCAGAGACAGAAAAAAGTGGAAGGAAAATGGAAGGGACAAGGTGGATGAAGCTGCAGCGCAGTGATTGCTGTAAGCTGACTTATGAGGGGAAGTTTAACAGCGTCAAAGCAGCCAATGTATCAGCTTCTCAGCTGAGTGAAAATTAAGTTGACACATCATGTAGATCTGAATAAAGAAAAGAACAAACTGAAACTATATTTTGCAGCTCACAGTTAAACATTATTCAATGTCATTTTTTGTATATTAGACTGTGATAACTGTTCTATGCGCTGTAGTTGCTTTGAGTAGGACAACTATATGCAGTCCTACACAAATATATTTCATTATATATCGTGTTTAACTGGGGCAATGGATGTGTGTCAATCTGCAGGCTGCAGCTCATAACCAGACAGAAGGAGATGACTTCTGACCCCAGTATAACCCAGGGTCTGTATTCAGCTCTGTGCATCGAGGTTTACCGGGGAGAACCGACGTGTCCTTGACAGAGCCAAAGCTCCGTCACACTGTGCTGCAGTGTGTCTCACATGGCAAAGGATGCAGTGTTACACTAGTCCCGGGGAGGGGCAGAAAAGCAGGAAATTAGCTTCTCTGTAAGGTACGGGGCTGAAGCTGATGCAGAGAAAAAAAGAAATGATGAAACAGGATGAGAACGGACTGAAAAGATGGTTGATTTGGGACATTGAAGTGAGTCCCTGGTGTGAACGTATGGGATCATGGCTGTTTTTCTGGTTTATTTCTGTCAGATGAGATATTTCTGATAGGTGTGTTTCTCTATTTTTTTTATGTTTGATTAAAAAAATATGGGAATGCACAGTAAATACGACCTTACAGACTCCAGCTGACCTCATTAATGTGTGTCTGAGTGGTTATGTGCACAGTAAATAAAAAAAAATAAAAAATACAGTGTATTGCATTCTAACAAGCCTGATCAAACACAACATAAAAGCACAGTTGCCGGCATCTTGGTATGCCCATGGCAGATCTGGCATACATACACGAAAACACACATGCACTCATTTTTCTATCTTTGTAGAGTTCCACTATTTATTGAATACATTTCCAAGCGATTCAGCCCAACTTTTATCCTAATTTTCACCTGATTCTAACGAAGACCCTGATCATGAAAAACCCCTTTAAACAACGAGGTCCACATTTTTAATAGGCACCTCGTTTTGAACAACATGAATCTATAATAAACAGCAACCACGCTGCAACACATGAAAACATATTGTTAAAACTGGGAATTGATGTTTGCTGAGCTCATTAGTTAATACTGCTACACCTGTCAAACTATTTGTTTCTCATGTCACTTCTGGGGTTTCTAATGATAACAAAAGCTTCAGAGCATCACCAGCTGATAGAAAACAGCCACAAAGGATGTCAAATAGGCACTTCCAAACCACTTGATATATTAGTTGCAAGTTGATTAATCATGCAGAGTGCATGGATGGAAAGCATTTTATACTCCAAAAACTGGTCATTAGATGTACTGTGGGAGAATACAGTATGAAAAGGGAAAATAGGAAAATTAGCCAGCTATGGAGTCAAATTTCTGTTCTGTTAGTGGCTTAATTATCAGAAGAAAGCTGCTACTGTCAGTGCAAACATAAACTCTTTAGTAAAGGGTAAGTTGTAAGGAAACTAGCTTAAAGGAGGAGCGGACTGCTGGAGGATTAATTTCTCCTAACCCATGCCAGCCTTTAATCAGGTGCCAGTTCTGATTTCTTCTCACCTAAATCTGCAGCTCCTTGTGGTAACTTACTTTGTTAATGAAATTCCACTCTAGCTGCAGGGTTCTGTATGTTCACAATGAGCCTCAGTAACACATTAGGATAGTTGGAGCTGTTGCTAAGAAGATAATTTATCTCGTCCCTCACTGAACACTAATTGCAGCGCAGTATTGTTTCCTCTCCTCCCCGCTCTACCCTCATCATCCTCCCAGCAGCTTGGATTGGCTTCACCTTATCTTAATTGGGAATATCGTTAATATGGCCAGAGCACAAGTTTGTGAGTTTAATGTTACTGGACGGCAGTTGATCTCATTGAAAGACAGCAGGCCATTATAGTGTCCTCGGTGAGCAGATCTAAAGTAATCTGATTACATCCAGAAATTCCCCCTCTTCTTGTTCGCTGTCAAAGAGATAGTCTGACAATTCAAGTCGAGTCTGGTTAGAGGCAGGAGAGGATTTGCTGTGGACCGTTTCCGTGTCTTACTGGATGCGATGGCACACTTTTAAAAAACCTCAGTACGCCACCCTTAACAAGGACGATAACAGAGTTTAATAAGTCTTTAGTTTCCACAAGTGCCACCCAGCATTTAGAGTTTGGCCATATCATTGAAGTCATCAGATCTTGGCTCCTCTTGTCGCCTCAGTTTATTTCCAGACTTATTCTGTAGGTTGCTTCAAAGATATCTGTTGTATTCATGAATCTTTCATTTCAGAACATGTTGAACTATGAGCCTATTTTGTCTTTGAATGTGTGAAACTGAGAATTGGATCAGTTTATGCTCTGTTAAAATCATCCTTTGATCCCTTATGTGCTAAACCAACAAAAATAATCAGCAACCAACCAACATGGAAGCTGTTACGTCCATAACAAGTTGCTCATTATTCTCATAACTGCTTTCTATCTCTAGCAAACACAAAATGTGATTTCAAAATCACTGTCATGGATAATTAACATCATGTCAATGTGTTCTCAGCTTGTTAATATTAAGGTTGTGTGTTTCACTCAATTTGTCCATAATGCATCTCCTAATTGCAGCATTGCTGGTAGTGGTCTCTTTGGAGCAGTTTGTCTTCAGAATTCCAAACATGCCAAGCATCTAACACACCCCAAGATACAGATCCACTAATGTGCATGGAGAATCAGGTCTGCAAACAAGTATGTGCTTAACAACAGACTGACAATGAAGTGGATGTCTCCACAGAGCCTCCCTCTGATAACACGTGTCTCATGATCCTTTCCAGAGTCTGTACTTGAGGGCGTGCAATATGAATCACCTCTGTTGATGTTAGAATGAGGGTCAGAGAATATACAATAGTAATTTACCATCTTTGTGCAAGCAAATTCTCCAACAAGAACCAAACTACCACTTTACGATTTCTCAGTTTGTTGGAGCAAATTACCTCACCTTATTTCACCCCATAGGGCAGAATCTGCAGCTGAGTTTCCACTTCTGCAACAAAAACAAATGTTGCAGTCCACATCTGAAAAATGTGAGCTCATAATGTTTCCCTGGACTGTTGTTTTTCTTTTGTTTGCTTTGTCCTTTTTTTTAGGGAATCGTTCACATGACAAAATGGGAGTACTGATACAGAAACATGAAAATGCATTAACCATGGCCATGCAGATTCTTGCAAAGGTATAACCATGCATTTCACAGCATTTATAGTATACCAGCAATTTCATGCATGACTTGGATCAGTGCTACAAAGGTCAGTGAATAATCTTCTTCTACCCTTATGAGAGCATTTGTGGCTAAATAAACATGTAACAGAGGAAAAGAAGAGGACTTTATCATGGAGGAACACATAGAGATCGATGATGTCGATGTGTAAAAAGCCAAAGCTGTATCAGTAGAAAACAGAATAAATAAAACACATTAATTGTTAAATGATTGAGCCTTATTGTCAAACTGCAATGTTTTGATCTAGACTTGTGTAGTTTATTTCACATTAATCTGTCATGAAACATGGTTAAATTTGGAGAAAATGTTGGGTATATCTATTCCAAAACATCTCTTGTTTCATTACATTAGCACAAGTAGATTTCAATAACTTAATTTTACTTTACATCAGTATGAAATTGTGCTATCAAGTTTCATTAAAGCAAAAAAACTTTCTTAACTTTCTTTTTAAATCAAAGCACTTTTTTCTGGTCCTTTGAAGATAATTTACATTTAGATATTTTTAAAGTATGCTTACAGAAATGATTGTAGAAGACTAATGTCTGAGGCTTGCCTTTCTCCCTGCCAGTCGTTAACCAGCATCATATTTACAGGCATATTTCTATTGATTTTTCCAATTACATCTTGTCAGGAGTGTTACTAAGAATATTTATAAAAATATAATGTTAGTGTCTAAAAGTCATGTGCCTAAATCAATATAGGTTGTCTCCCACGTTCCTATTTCATCCCCAGTGAGTCCTCTGGCTTAAGAACTACTGTACATAAAGCCTCGAGCATCCTGTTCCTGGACCCGCCCTCTTTCTGTGCCCTCTACCGCTCCACTCTGTGCCCCTTTAACAGGATCATCTAAGCTCTGAGGAAATAATCCCTAATTCCTGCCAACAATGGATTAAAAACCAGAAGATTACCAGTTGGAGACGGATCACATTTAAAAGTCATGATTTTTTTTTTTTTTTTCCTGGCCCTGCTCACATTGCTAGCCTAGAACCCTACCCCAAAAACCCTGAATTCAGGTGAAACATCAGCACCTATGTGTAAGAGTTCAAGCAACAGAAGTTTGAATGACAGATGTTGCTGCTGGACAGATGCAAATGAAGAAGATTAGACGTACTAATAAATTAGGAATTGTCAGGGCTTTTTGAGGAAACCTGTTGGGCCACATGGATAAACATATGGATGATGCTGTATTTAATTATGGGATTGCAGGCAGCTATACACACATGAGCGAAGGTCTGCCTTTTTAGAAATGGAGCAAACATTAATTTTTGAATTTTGCATTTTTCTATATACATTAACTAGGCATGTATAGTATAGTTTGGAGTTCATTCAGAAATATTTGGTCTTATAAGCTGCTCCAATGAAAGGAAATGTTCTGAGAAAAACATGTATAGTGACAGCTGGGGTTTTTGCTGCAACTTCAGGCTGGATATGATCACACATCATTACACCTGATGGACTGTGTTGACAGAGCTTTTAAGGATGTGAGAAACAGTGACAAATACCCCTAATGTTTGCCTTCTTTCCCCCTGCTAACCTTACTTTGCCCTGTTTTCTATTCCCACTCCGTCAGCGTGCATTAACAGGCATGCCAGAGCTGTGAGACTGCACACCTAACTACTGTGAATTACACATCTTTACAGGAAGCTGTGAACCTGAGGCAATCACGGTGATAATTTGAATGAGCAGTACAAGTGAGGAGTAAAGATATAACACTTAAGGTGATGCACTTTGTGCAGAAATGAAAGGTAGCTTCCTCCAGAGTGACACCCTACCCCCGTTTCTGCCTTCATGCCCTATCAAACCTGATCACCCTGACACATGGTAAAACAAGCTAATAAGATGCCTCACCTCAAATCGTTACAGGAAGTGGGACAGAAAATGCTAATCCCGCTGCAAGACAGCAGGAGAGTATGAACGAGCAGGGCCACATGCTTTCAGCATCATTTTGCAGAGAGCAATTAGACTTCATGAGGGAGAAAGAAGTGACAGAGAACGTTGACTTGATCAGGACTGATGCAAGGAGAGGATTATTGAAAGCAGGAATTAATTACATAATGAAGTAATGACAGAGAGGTGGGATGAACGTGCGGAAAGGACATGGAGATCTCTACTGACAGGGAAGAAAAAGAAAAAAGGAGGGGGAACGTGAGACAAAGAATGACAGCGAAGGAGTGAGGAGAGTGGAGGAAATGTAGACAGGCATGTTTCTATGGGCGCTCAGGAAAGATTTGGGGTAAGAGAATCTTGCATCATCACGGCAAGCCAATGAAAAGGCTCCGTTAAAATGTTCAAAGGGAGTGTCCTAGCAACAGCAGAGTAAATACCATAGCAGTGACACTTTAATCTCAGACTGGGGAAAAAAAAATTCTATATATACACATACACACATTTAGATTAACACACTTTCATGCTTTATTTACAGACACTTGCAACTATTCAGATATTCTCATTAATTAAAAATAATTAACAACGTGTGTGTATGTATTCACACATATTTATATTTATTACCACATCTGTTTAGATTTACCATATGTATATAGATATGATTATATACTTCCTTATTGTGAGCATATGCATAAAGAACGTACATGTATCTTGAAACAAATACACTGTACATTGTGTGACTTGCATTCTGTGTTTCAAATTAAATCCAAATGACAGCATAATGTGTGTGTGCGTGTAAAGAGAGTGTCTGCATGGCTGTAAAATCATCTGTTAATCTAGATTATCATGGATTATCACGGGTTATAACCACAGTCAGCAGATTACAGGTACAGATAGACATCAGAACTTTCACTCATCCTGTCAGTTTCTGCATCCCCTCCAATCTCCTAATGCCAACACAACACACTTTTATACACATTTCACATTTCATCCCTGCTTTCTCTTTCTGTATTTCTATTTAGCCATAGCAACCCCCTTCTCTCTCTTTCTCTCTCTTTCTGTCTCTCTGACCCCCCACACAAAGAAGACCTGCAGAGTCACATGGCAGCACAGTAGGTTGCTTCACCCTTTTCGGTTCCTCTTTTTTCTCAACATATTTTCTTGTTTTTTCACATCTGAAAGAACAAAATTCCTCTAAAGCCTTAGCCCCTCATTCATTTGTCCTTCCATTCAGTTTTTTCCCCCTACCCACCCCCCTCTCTTCCTTCCCTCCTCCCTGTTTTCCACCCCAGTCGCAAAACACCCACCCCTTCTGATGGGCACAACAATCTGGGGCTATTGTTTTTAGCAGGCTGTTTGCCGAAACAACTTGCGCTAGCTCACACCTCAAACATCCTCATCGCTGTGTAAAACTGAACGCCTTTTGTGCTCATGTCAACCGTTTCTGATACAATGTGTGCGTGCAGTACCGGATCTAGAAAAGCGAGGAAGTGTGCTTGACATGCATTTTATCAATGTGCATCAATGTGATATATGATGCATGTGATGTGATGGTTCTAGGTCACATATGTCCTGTGACCAAACCACCATCCATCACCCAAAATGTCCTCACATTATTACACATCATCAGCGGACTTCATGTTCTCCGTACTGATTTGAACTATCGATCCTCGCTAAAGCAAGGATATGTGTGTGGTGTGTTTTTGTGGCTGTGACAGTGAACGTTCTGCTTTGGCTAAGCACTGCAGTGAAAATAGACAAGACCTGGCCAAACAGCCACACAGGGGTTAAATTCAATGCACATCCTCCCTGCCTACCCCTGAGATCATGACCTACCCTTTCACATTCATCCCTTCTAACAACATTTACTGTACACACCAGACACCTGCCAACCTCCAATAAGAGTCTGACCCACATCCACGCTCCTCAACCTCCTTCACCAGCTCTTCATCCTCTCTTTTACTGTTGGTGCAGGGTGGGACAAGCAGGCTCCTTCCTGTTATCATTGCTATCAAAGAGAAAAGATATCAGCTTACCGGCTGGGCATGCGGGACAGGAGGATGATGCCTCTGACTCGGCTCTTCCTTCCTTCTCTCTGGACCAGGGCGAAACAGAGATGGATGCGAGGAACAAAAGAGAAGGACAGGAATAACAAAACACAAACACAGGCAGCCAAATGAAGCAAGAGAGGGAAGAGATGATACTAAAATAAAGGGCAGGGGGAAAGTCCTTGTGTTGCTTTTCTTTATGTTCCTCTGTGAGGATCCTTTATCCTTGTGAGCCAGAGGGCTGTGGATTCACCTAAACACTGAGCACACGCACTGCCTCACGCCACACAGCCCTCCCTCTTCCTCTCTCTATCTCTGCACTAAAGACAGCAGCTGTTGGTCTATGAGAAATAGAACGCTCTGTCCCCCCTTCTCCCTCTCTTCTTCTCCTCCTACCTCTCTCACTCACAAAGACCCCCATCACACACACATTCAGCATGCCCTCACAACACCCCCTCCCCCTTTGACTAACAGCTCCCACTAGCCTGCTGGCAATAAGAGGAGGGGGCACAACTCTGTATGTGTGTGTGTGTGTGTGTGTGTGTGTGTGTGTGTGTGTGTGTGTGCTATCTTGTGTTTTTATGAGTGTGTGTAGAGTTGTATTGTGTTTGACAGAGTGACTTTATCTGTCCGCACAGTGTTGAACTGAATTGTGGTGAGTAGAGATGTGCATCAGGGTATTTTTGTAAACTGTGTGGGTGATTGCTGAGCATCATTTGATTGTGTGCTGCAGAAGGGAAAGAAATTCACATTATTTGTGGTAATGTGAGTGTAAGGGTGTATGTGTTTACTGTTAGGCTGTAAAGAGAAACTAGAAGCAAATGTGAGCAGGTATGTGTGAAACCTTGCACTTGATGTGTTTATTAGTGAGACTGTGTGTGTACTCCATCTGTTCTTATCTTTTAGGAAGAATTCTGGATGTTGACATCACCCATTGGGGACCCTATCAGGGTCACAGCCTAGACAAAAGGGCAACTTTCAATGAACCATGGCTAAGTTTTCACTCTTTATGTGTATAAGTGTGTGTATGGGGGAACAGAATGTCCATTGTCTACTGGTCTTGTACCCAAACCAGGGCTGATGGCAGCCCACCCGGGGGGCTGGAACAGAGCAGAAGGGCTGAAGACCAAATGCTGTTCTGCAATACTTCACCACAGTTTATTATGATGCCAAAGTTACTGCCATAGGGTGGCTACACAGACTTTGTGTCCTTTTATAGTTGGGTCATGGGAGGGACTTAGTAAGGGGAAGAGTCCAGCTGATTAACTCTTACCACTGTTGCCATTGTTGATATTTAATCAGGCTAATGGATCAAACAGGACATTTGTCATCTTGCAATCAAATACTGTAAGACTTTAAAGTGGTTTTGTAACCTTAACTCTCAACAACCTCTCATGAAGGAAAAAGAAAATTCAGGGTGTGAACTCACATAAACTAATCTGACAAAATGGCATTCAACATCTGTCAGACTGCGTCTGAAGTAAGTTGAGCTAACTGTAATTTTTTCATTCATGTGGAATTTTACTGTGTAACTAAACTACATACCAAACATGCCTGTAGTAAATTATATCACAAATTAGCATCTAAATTGTCACTAGATAACATGCTAACAATGTCAGCTAGCTCTGTGCTAGCTCTGTTGCTTTACATGTAGCTTAATGACATGCTTAAAACAACAGCTAACTCTGTGCTTTCTGCTGAGGCTAAATGTAAAGCACAGAAACAGTTAAATGCCCAACAACACAAAGGCCTATAGCTCTTCCTGTTTTTGTGGTTGTATCTGTGAAGTGAATCTTCTAATGGCTACTTTCAGATCACCAAACATTGTCCCACATTGCTTAACAGACATCACATAGTGTGATTGTAATCACATGCAAGCATTTGGCACAACTTCTTTCTTACCTCATCTTCCCTGTAATAGCAGGCTACTGTCAACACTTCAGCAATAACTAGTGTTAGACTCGACTGGCAAGCTTTCAAAACTAGGCTGAATTAATTGCAGAACTCAATGTTCTAGCAATCAACTGGGATATCTCCATAACAGAAGATGATACACACAGAAACATGGTGCTTATAATGATAGAAAAGTCTGCCATAGGACTATAGAGCTGGTGTGAGACTCAAATATACAACTCTATTGATATGTGGTTAGCACTACTTCCCACTTCTTAAATATAGCACGACCTCCTTTGAGTGAATTTAATCCCATGCAACATCACTGGAGAAAAAAGGAGAGAAAAAAAAGCAGTATTTAACTGTTAAAACAAACAATAGGTTTGCATTCAGTTTAAGAGTAGGTATCTTCTGTTGCTTTACTTAAAAATGGACAGTTTGGACTTAAATCTGTTGAAGCCACTCTAATGTATAATTTTGCTAAAGACTCTAACATAGATTAAGATAATTTTTGATTCAGACTTTGGCACATTTTCAAACAATCATATGCTCCAGTTTCACAGTTACACCAAGCAACAACACCCCCCTACTCAAATATTCACAGAACCAGATGTTTTCTTTGAGACAAAAAGAAAAAAAAAGTTGGGGCAGTTTTGTCTGTTTTCTGTTAATAAACACTGTCTTTTATTTTTATTAGTTTTTTTATTTCATTTAATACTTCATTAAGTATCCATCCAGTGAAATTTAGTTCTGAATGGTGTTAAGGCAAGACTCATGTCACTGTGTGTGTGTGTGGGTGTGGGTGGGTGTGGGTGTGGGTGGGTGAGTGGGTGAGTGTGTGCATTTATAGCAAATTCTCCAGCACATACAGCAAACTTCATCTAAGACACACGATCATCATCTGATGTATGAACATAGAATAGATTAAAAAAGAAAAAAAATGAATCTCTGCAGTGAAGCAAAATGAATAACTTGTATCCACGGATACTGAGGGAGGATGATTTGCATAAGCTTCAGGGGAAAGATTGTCAGTGTATACAGTTCTTTGGTGTGTAAACCTTAAGGACAATTGCTAAGTCTATTTAATTGCTTGAACGTTTTGTTTTAAATAAGACTCAGACTTTAACTGTCCATTAAATTCACATCTGCTGTGGATTTCAAACCATTTTTAGTTTGTTCCATTTCCTTGATTTTGAAGCTCACAGAAAGGACAAACTGATTTTTTCTTTCTTTTTTTCTTTCTTTCTTTCTTTCTTTCTTTTTTTCCTTGGCCTGTAATGTCGCCAAGTACAAGAGGTCTATTTAGCTAAAATATTAATACCTGAGCATTATTGTCAGCCAACATAAGGTGGAACACCTTGGATTATTCATAGTGTCTGTTACTTTTTAGGTCAGGTTTTTCTTGCATGCTTTCCATTGCATGAATGGAAGAGACTGTCTGTGATGTGCAAGCATGTCCTTAGATGAGTTCAGTTTCTATAAAGGCTTGCTTTAAGAATTATGAGGACATGTAAAGTTCAGTTCTGGTAATCAGGTGAAACAATGATAAAAGGAAATCAGAGGTGGGCAGCATTTTATTTTATTTTATTTTATTTTATTTTTATTGAAATGCCACAATGCAAACCCAAAAAGAACTGGGGGATTCAATGATAAATAATAATGAACAGGTGTTTATAACTATTAAAATCAATAGTAAATTTAGCCACCAAAATATGGTGGATAAGATTGTCCAATAAGAAAAGTAAGTAAAACTTTATTTATATAGCACCTTTCAAATCAAGATATAAAATCACAAAGTGCTTCACAAGACCAAACAAAGCATAAAATCAAGAGAAATGAATAAAAAGATTTATTTTAAGTGGCTTTTAAAATGGACCACAGAGTCCATCAATCTCAAGTCCAAAGGAAGAGAGTTCTAAAGTCTGGGGGCCGCTGAACAGAAAGCTCTGTCTCCTTTTGTTTTCAGCTTATCATTGGGCACCATTGGCAGGCCCTGGTCACAGGACCTTGGGGACCTGCCAAAGAAATATAGGTGCAGAAGCTCTGTGATATAACCTGGTGCCTGTCCGTGAAGAGCTCACCAAGTCAGTAAATTAAATATGAAATTCCACTCTGAAATATTTCTCAGATGATAAAAAAAAAACAGGTACAAACCAGAGACTTGATATCTGCACCCCAAGTAAAACCAGAATCAAATGTTATGCCAAGGTTCTTAACAGAGGATTTTGCCAATGAACCAAGAGGTCCACTGTTTAGGCACTTTAACTAACTGTGGAATTTAGACATTTCACTTGGGTGAAACGAGGTGTATAATTGAATCTAATCTGCATAGCAGTGATAAGAGATGTTTTTAAAGATTGACAGAATGTGCCCAAGTGGGAGCAAATACAATAAAAAAGAGCAGAGGCCCCAAAACAGAGCTTCTCAGTCCCACCAAAAGGGACAGAATAAGGGGAAGATCTGTACTTAAAAGTAACTAAAAAATCAATCTGTCAGATGGGTATGAAGTGAGCCAGTCCAAGGCAGATCTTGATAGACCAACCCAAGCAGAATGTGATGGTCAACTGTATGGAAAGCTGAGGTAAAGTCCAACATAAGCTGTACATATAAACATTAGAACAACTTTTTTGCAAAAAACAAAAACAAAAAAAACAGTTGACCTTTAGAGGAAGCAAACCTCATGCTGATTCTTTACCCAAGCTGTATAAAAGAAATGAATGACCAGATGGAGGTTTGCTTAGAACCAGTTTGATGGTGTAACAAACTTGTTTTTGTTTAGTGCTGTGGGTACGTCAACAACGCAGAGAATGATCCAGTGAGCCTAATCACTGTTGAAAAGTGGTATAATTTCAACCAAACCACAAACCTAGATTAACTTTTTTTTAAACTTTACCACATAAATTTAATATCTGAAGCTAAACTACTAGTTTCAGCACCTTACCAGAAGATAGTTTCACCCTAAGTAGTTTTTAGGTATAAATCAAACCAACTTTTACCACTTAAACATTTGTTGCCTAAACCTAACTAAGTGGTTTTGATGTCTAAACTTAACCAAACAATGAGAGAAACTGAAAGACAACAGTGAGCAATTAGGAAAGAGAAAACAAGGAATCTGGTCTCATTCTAAATCCTTTGACATTCTCCAATACCACCAACTAACTCCCACTCTGGAAAGTTGTTGCTTGTTGTTCTTTTGCTCTAAGCATCTGATATAGAGTGGCAAGAGAATAAAGATTTCTTAATTATTGTTCACAACCTTTTATTAGTCAAGCTGAAGGACATATATTGAATGAATGAAACTGTAAATATAAGCAGAGATAAGAGAGCAGAACTGCTGTCTTCAGTCCTCTGTGGCACCAGGTACCACAGAGGATAGAATTCCTGGTCTTTACCTAGAACATGCAACTCACCCAGCAGATCATTATGCATGTTGGCTATTTGTTGATCGTCTCAGTGCCTATCAATGGATGTTCAAATACAGTTGCTTCAGCATCCACTTGCTTTGGAGTTACAACAAATTTGGCCTATAATAAACAAATAATAGGACAGGAACCAAAAAGAATATATCAGTGACTCCATCTTGAGGCTTTTGAGCTCTAAAAGTGATAGAGACCCGTTTAATGTTGGTTGGTCGCTGTTTTGTTTATCTTATGCACACATGAGGATGCACATAAACACACCAGTGGATGATCAGAGAATCATTTCTGCTGAATTTATAAGAAAGAAAGCATATCATGTTTGTTGCAGCTCAAGGATAAGTGAGTCACACTAAACTGTAAACACAATGTAAACATAACTTTTGCATGGCTAAGAAATGTCAGTCTGAAGTAACATGGTCAGACTGCACACAAGCATGTAGAAATGTATAATTATAAGAACACACCATCTGCTTGACAATGTGATGAGACGTCTAAATGTGTTTGATTTTGAAAATTCATTTTAGGTTGGTGCAGATTATTCAAACACTGCCTCTGGCTATGAGTGAAGACCAGCTTATGCTTGCCCCTTTAAGAGATAGCTAGAATAATTCAATACAATTCAATTCAGCTTAATTTGTATTGCATGCACATGCACAAAGGAGCATTCTGGGAAACCCTCAAGGGAGCAGGGATTCCCACAAGGCTGTTCACCTCTATTAACAACAAATTAGAGATAACAGAAATCTCGAAATAGAAATAAGAAAATAAAACCAATATTTTATGAAGTATCTCTTCCTCTAACCTCATGTACTTAAATTAAATTAAGTTTGCAAAAGTTAAACCCTTTTTGATAATTGTACTCAATCACTGAAATTAACAAAAACTTAATTTGTTTAAAGCAGCGAGTTTGCTTACAAATTTTAATTAGGGCCAAATAGTACAGGTGCTAACCAAGTAGGAGTTTATCTAGACCAGGGGTAGCCAACGTTGGTCCTCGAGGGCACCAATCCGGCAGGTTTTCCAGATTTCCCTGCTCCAGCACACCTGACTCAAATTAAATAGATCCAACAGCCTATAAGGATCTCCACAATGACTCGTTAGTTTAAGTCAGGTGTGTTGGGGCACGGAAATCTGGAAAACCTGCCGGATTGGTGCCCTCGAGGACCAACGTTGGCTACCCCTGATCTAGACATTTTCAGATGATTGGAAATAAATGAAAAAAATTTAATGTATGCGGAACTCTGATAAAATTGATGCAAGTTTAATTGGTTAAAGTTATAACAAGCAGCTTATTAGACGAATAGTTACCAAGGATCCATACTTACACCATCTACATGTGTTTTGGCACGCTCAGAATTAACCTGAAAGCTGCCTAAAAACAATATGTGACCTGGTGAGTGGAAACGAAGTGGGTGAAAGGGCTCGTTAAGGAGTGTTGTTTCTAAATATTTACCTCAACTTGTGCCCCCCACATTGTTTCACTGCAAAGGTGTCTCATTCAAGTGTTAGAATTGTTAAAGTGAGCATCCAGTTATCATAAACACGTCAGTGATTTGATGAATTATGCTGTAGCCTGAATTACTCACTGAATGAATTAATTAAATAAGCTTTAGTGGTATGGCATCATGATATTGGGAATACATTTTTATCGTTGTATCTTTGAAGTAGACATTTGGGATCTTGCAGGTCCTTTAATATTTACATTTGTCAAAAACTAAGTCAGACTTAATATTAGCCAAACCCAATAAATTTTACAACAACAACTATAACAATAAAACTTTATTTATAAATCCCTTTTCTAAACAATGATACAAATTGCTTAACATGGCATTTGAGAATTAACTCTGTTCCTACTTTTTAAGTCTCTTCTCAAAATGTCATACCCATAATTAAATGAGAACATTTCTGGAACCAACTTATTTGAATACTATTGGAGTTGTAGTAACGGGGACAATTGTGAGATTTGTTGACATGTATTATATGTGTTATTGGTGAAGAATAAAAGTTGATGGCACGTAGTACAAATGAAAAAAGCTTCAGACTAGAATAAAAAAACAAACACTTTTAGGGTGAATATGAGTATCCCTTTGGAATGATGTAGTTGCAGCTCTATCATATCGTAGTACAATATGTGAGACCAACTCTGATAAAGTCTAGAAAGTGAAGCAGAACAGAATTAGAGAGGTTTTAGTTCAGATAGGTTAGGCTAGGTCTCAAAAATTGCTATTCTGGCACAGCTTGGGAACCATCTGTTCTCAAAATCCCCCACCTGGGCAACATCCGGTTTTAATGGGTTAAAATCAAGTAAAACCACTTGAGACAACAACCATAATAAGTATATTGAAATTTTAGGGCAGCTTTCCGTTCAATAAATAAATAAAATCATAAAATTAAAAAGGCTATCTGATGAAGGTCACAGTAATTATAATGGCGCCCCAAGAAAAGAGGAGACAGGAAAGCCAGGTTAGCAGTGATAGAATATATTTGTCAGACAACACCAAGAGGCTCTCTTAAAAAGGAACATTTAAGAGGGGATTTAAAGTGTGTGCAGGTTTCTTATGGAACTGTGATTTGGGGATAGTTAGAAGGACACTATTTGTGGGTCTCAGTGGTTCAAAAGGCACAAACCAGGTCAGTAATTCCTCAGGAAGGAGCCCTCACTGATACCTGAGTGCAAGGTGTTAAGGCGAGACTAGACAAAAAGAAGTTTAACATTTTTAAATCAGTACTTTTTGGATTGTGTCATTTTAAAACTGTTTTTAAACATGCATACAGTAGGCTATGATTCCTATATAGGAATGAAATTGTTATAAAATAGAATAGAATAGAATAAAATAAGATGTACTATGCCAGCCTTCTCATTTGGAAAATGTCGCACTTTGCTTTCAAAAGGCCAGAAGCACAAACTAAACTCCTTTCCTCATCACACAGTCCTCTATCATCCTCTCTCCTTGGTCATCTCCATCCCTCCTTCCACTTCTTCACAGTTTCCTCTTTCTCTACATCACATGTCTATTTTCCTCCTGCTTAGCCGCCACTGTCCCCCTACCTGCCTGCCTGTTCTGGTACAGCCCCCTCTCTCTGCCTCTGTCAATGTATTTTGCCCTTATAAGGAGAGAGCACAGCCAGACTGTACTAACCGCTTAAGCTCAGCGGGGGTGTTGCAGGGGCAGGGAGACCACATTGCCAGTAACGTTATGTGTAAGGGAGGAGGATGGAGGATGGAGAAGAAGGACTAGAGGGGTTTGGAGTGGGGCTAATAGTCTTCTGTCAATGAAGTAAGGGACAGAAATAGGCACAGGGTAAGAGGAGGTGGGTTGAAAGAGAAAAAAAAGGCTGGAGAAGATAGAGGATGGAGAGGAGAAGAAAGGGAGCGTATCTGTTAGTGAGGCTTCCGATCAACATTTAATTTCAACTGCAAGTCAGTCCACACTAAAAACACACATTCATGGATAGATTTTGTTAACAGTGATGTTATGAGCAGTGTCTGCATGATACCAGCTTACCAGCTGCCCACATACTCATCGATATTAAAGCCTAACATTTAGTCAGTGAGAGTCATAAAGGGAGAGTGTGGGCTTCAGTATGGAAGTCTGTGGTGCAACGTGACTGATCCAGGCTTCAGATGTTCTCTCTTTTGATGAGAGGAAGGCCCTCTTAGACAGGACAAATCTGATCATACAACCAAAGTATTTAATATATTCTCAATCAAAGCTTGTATTCAGTCATGTAGACATGGTCAAGATGACTTACTGAAGTCCAGAATGGGGAAGAAAGAGGATTTTAGTGACTTTGAACAGGACATGGTTGTTGGGGCCAGATGGGCTGGTTTGAGTATATCAGAAACTAATATACTCAATCTACTCTTTCTCATAAAACCATCTCCAGGGTTTACAGAGAACGTTCTGAAGAGAGAAAATATCCAGTGAGCAGTAAGGCAAGGTAAGGCAGTTTATTTGTATAGCACATTTCATGTACAGGACAATTCAAAGTATTTTACATAAAACAAAAGCATTACAGATATTAAGTAGTTGTCTTGACTAAAATGCCTCGATGTCAGGGGTCATAGGAGAATGGGTGAACTGAGTCAGGGTGATAGAAAGGCAACAGTAACTCAAATAACCACTGGATACAATCAATCTATGTAAAATACAAGAACAGCTAAGAACAGGAAATTGAGGCTGCAATTCACACACTCAGAAACTGGTCAATAAAAGATGGAAAAACGTTGCTTGGTCTGAATAGTTTATTTCAGCTTCAGCGTTCAGATGGTAGGGTCAGAATGTGGCGCAGACAGCATGAAAACATGGATCCATCCTGCCTTGTATCAGCAGTTCAGTTTGCTGGTGGTGTGATGATGTGGGAAATTATTTTCTCCTTTAGTTTTAACAGATAAATATTGATTCAGTTTTGTACAGCTGATAATATTTAGGTATCAGCTTTATATTGGCTAAAATCTGGTCTGGTCACCAAATTCTAACAAAAGGCATTTAATTACGAGGTTTGATCATCATTGTTTACTATTTCACTCACAAGTTGGGGGATTAAAATACCCCAAACATGGCCTGGCAATTGACCACACACAGAATCTGACCTGCAGATGTTGTTACACACAAGCTGCAATAACTCCAGTGACATAATTAAATTGCCACACATCAAATCTTCCACAGAGCTGCAGGAAACAGAAACGTTTTCAAAAGCTGAGCTGAACATCCCAAATAATTTCAGTTTTATATTTTAAATCAGTGGATCAAGCTTTTAATCTTATAAAGTCGGCTGCAAATAGCAAAGCTGGAAGTAGAAAGAAATTGAAAAGACAAATATGAAGCAGGATCATTCAGCAGCTATGACACAAGCAAATCAAAACAAGATATGTGATGAATCATACACCTTTTGAAATGAGGAAAAGATTAAAAAAAAAAAAAAGGAGTTGTTCCCTTTCACGTTTGTGTGGGCGCGAATGCTCTGTTGGTTCAGCTGGAGCATTTCTCAGCGTCACACTTCTCTTGTAGCAGGAGGCCTGGTCTGCCTGTGAGCACTGAGCAGGTGCTAATTGGGTCTGATGTTTCTGAATGGAGATTCCAGCCCTGAATGGAGATGAATGTGAGGAGCGAAGGGGCCTCGTGTGAGCCATGTGTGTTTGTTCGGCATGTGCACAGCACACCAATGTGTCAGCATTGCCACAAACTGCATAAACACACCTCCTCTCTTTGTGTACTCATATCTGTCTCGGTGGACCTCTGAATATGGAAGGATGACACCCTTTTGGGAATGATGTGGGAAGAGAGATGCAAATCCATTTAGTCACAGGTCTCTAAGTGGAGTGCAAGGCAGATGCAAAAAGAGGGTGGGTGGGGTGGGTTTTAAACTAACACACACTATGTGTGTCAGCATCTGTGAATCAAGGCAGATGGGGAGTGGTTTGAAGGCGTAGGGTTTGTGTATGTGGTGGCTTATGTTATCTGTATGAAGCATCCAGGCTTGCTAATCTTTGGCAACCTGTAGGCAATGGTACATTTGGTCGGAATAATTCCCCCACTGGGCCAAAACTCAAGGCCACCTTTCAGGGTTTTTGAAGAAGATAAGAGATCATAGGAATAAATAGCATCCTGATTCAGAATATATTTGGAGATGACCCAGAGCTAACAATTTCTTCTTAACAGTGAGCTATCTCCGTCTAAGTCCCTGAATCGACATTCCCCTCGAAGGAATTATGGAATTAAAACAGTTGCGAGGAAGACGAGTCTTGATAACTCTCCGTGGTGTGTCAGTTATGTAAAGAGGCTGTGATATAACCTAAGATGAGATGAAGTTTATTGAATAAGTAAGTTGAAGGGCATGCAAGAATGAGGCCATGACCTTCTTCTAATGGAGCTTTTGCAGATCTACACCCACTGGTCACTTTATTGGGTACAGCAACTAAATACATTTAGATATGTAGACATGGTCAAGCAGACTTGCTGAGTTCAACCTGAACATTAGAATGAGAAAGAAAGGACATTGAAGAGACTAGGGTTCACAGAGAAGGGTCCAAAAAGAGAAAACATACAGTCAGAGGTAGTTGTTTGGACATAAGGGTGTTTTTTATGCAGAACTGTAAATGAGCCCACTCCCTTGGATGAGAAGCAACCCCACACATGTATAGTCTCAGGCTGGGGGTCACTGTTGGCATGGAAATGTTTACCTTTTATTCTTTGGAGAATTGATTTTACAGATGTCCCAAATAAATGGAAGGGAGCCTCATCTGAGAATATAGCTTAATGCCGTCTTCTGCCATCCATATCTGCGGATATTCAGTCTGTCCCTTATGATCACGTTTGGAGGGAAGTAGACTATTTGCTGCCCTTCTTTAGACTAAGCCATTGTCCAGAAGTCTTCATCAGTGTGTTCAGAAGAAATCACTCAGGCCTGCTGCCACTCGTGTACAAGCACTACACTGTTGTCAATCCAGTTTTATAGCTGACTTCTTGGGGGACTTTTGGATGTCCGAGAGCTTTCTTCATCACAGCTGAACATCTCTCACTGAACTTTGTCATAATTGGTGCACAACTCGTTCAGGTGTTTCCTTATGCAAAGCAGTTGTCTCTGTACAGGTTTCTTTAGAAGTAATCCAAATCACTGACAGGAGAGGACCATAATTTCAAGACTAAGTTTACTGTAAAATATCTCTCATGTGACTTCAGCTGACATTTATTTACTAACATTTTCCTTGTATTTATGACATATATTGTAATGTTGACTGATAGTTTAATATCAGGACCAAAGTACAATTAAAAATCGGAATTTCATGATAAAGTCAAGAAATTTAATTCAGAAATATCTTTTCTTCGTTACAAGAATAAAGAAGCAACGTGAATCACCAAGATGAAAACAGACGGAACAAAATTAGTGACGCAAAAAATTTGATTCACTGCCCAAACTTTTGACCAGGATTGTTTGTGGCTCTGTCAAGAAGCATGTTGGTGGTGGTTGTGTACTGGTGTGGAAAAGTTTGTTTGGGACCTTTCAAGCCTCATTTAGCCTTTATTACCACAATAAATCATTTGATTGAGACATTCAGTGGGAAACGTTTTCTTTTGTTGTTTTGTTTTGTTTTAAACATGAGAGGCATTTCACTGCACTCAAATGGAACAAGATGCTCCGGATGACCCATAACCCGAGGGGTCTGGCAGCACTCCAACTAAGTTATTAATAACTAACTCAAACTGTGTATTCAGTCAGCTGCAATTGCTACTTTTCTCTCCCCTCTTGATGCCTGTAAGAAAGATTACTTGATAACATGATAGATTTTAGTTATGATTTATGCAAGCTGAAAAGGGAACTGGATGTAGGTTAAGTGTGGGTTGTTAATGAATGAATACTTTTGGGAATCAGGCAAGCTGGGTTGTGGTGCAGATAGGGGTGAATACTAAGACACTCAGACCACTTGCTAATTACCACTAAAATTCTGGCAGTCCGTGTTATCTTTGCTTGTGTGTAAATACAGCGCTTTCTTGGGGGCTGGGTGGGAACTGTTGGAGAATTCAGATTAATTTCATTACACAACATGCAGGGTTTCCCAAGTGGTATGTGAAAGAAATGATACAATACTTTCCAAGAGGAAAGAATCACCATTTAAAGATCAATATGTGGCATCTCAGATATGTTTGTCTTCACATCTAAAACTGCAGCTCCAATGTGTTTGTGGTGCATCTGCATTTTTAGCATAGAAAGATACACTTTCCAGAGACAGAGCATGCAAACTGGCAAGAGAATGAAATGATTTATTTGCAGTATTTTGCTGCATTTGACGATGACATGTTGTTATATGGTAGAGCCGTAGCCAGCAATGGTGGATTAAAAAGAAAGTAGTTAAGTGTGTCCAACCTGATTGTAACTCTTAAGTAGACAACTGAAAAGCTACTCAAACAAGTAAAAAGTTTGCATTAAAAAAATCTAATATCCAAATATTCACAGCAAGATAAAGTTAAGGTATTTGAACTAAAATTATTCGTGTGATTCCTTTGATAGGTTACAGCTAAAATGTCATTAGATGGTTAAATCTGAAGCATTAGCGTGTGCACAGTGTGTTACTGCTGCAGCATAAAAGGATAGTAGAATCAGATAAAAGCAGATCAATACTCTAAACAGAAATCAATATTCTATTTAGGTTTATTCAATATGGATATTGCAGAGGGTATGCATGAGTTTTTATGTTCTTTCGTTATGTTTTCCTGAAGCTGAAATCATTCACAGGATGTGTGGTGGATTTAACCTTATTTTTTCATGAAACATAATATAATAAGTATAACCTTGATCAATCAAACATTCATTGAAATGACACCATGTTTAACAGGGAAAAAAGTATTTTCGTTGGTGTAGTTGTTAACAACATCCAGACATTGAAAATGTCACCCTGGTTTCTGTTAGACATCATGTGCATAAAAAAGAGGAATTCATTATTTGATTAGAAAAGAATGTGTTGTAACAGAAACACTTGTTGTTATGGGTGCGTGTTCATCCCTGCAGTGGATTGCCTGGGTTCCCTGCTGCTGGTTGCCCCAGCCTTGGGCCCTCTTTGTCTGCCTGTGATCCTTGGAGGGGCATGGTATACCATTTAACATTTTGTGTTGTTCTGCATGTTTACTAAAAGCCAAAATTATATTTTAATATACTTGTTGCTGGTCTTGGTCTTAGTTCTTCTGTCTTTAAGTGTTCCTGATGTTTCTCTGCACTGTTTCCTTACAAAGGCCGTGGGATGTATTCTGTTAAGCCTGGTTGCTGGTGTAGCAGCTGGTTGTCTGGTTCTACTGTTTTAGTTCTAATTGTACAGTTGTGTAGCTGTTGTTTTCTATGTTTTGTATCTTTGTTTCCTTTCCCTTCTGTTTACTCTCCCGGTTCTTTTGTTCCTCCTGTTGGGTCCTGCATTCATTCGTAATTCAGCAATAAATAAATGGGGGAAAAAAATAAAAAAATAAAAGAAAATCCACAGAGCTTTACTTCCTTTATAGCCCATAAGCTCCTCTTGGCAAAACCAGTTTGTTCTGCACAACCTGGCAGCCAGACCATTATTCTGTTTGCCATGATGCTGGACTGGGGAGGTGGAAAAAAGAAATAAGTAGGCTAACCAAGAAGCTAACAAAAACTGCTGACCAGCTATAGCTTCTTTGCTTCTGAAATGTCACACAGTAGAAGTACAAAGCAGCATAAATATTAATTATTACTCAAAATAAGCTACAAAATTATTTTAATACTTAAATAAATGTACCTAGTTACTTTCCATCACCAGCCAGGATTCATGCTACAGTTTTTGAGACAGATACATGTAATATCTCCCATATGTTTAACAACAGACTGCATATAAAAGAAGGACATAGTCAATGTTATTGTCAGCTAAGAAGATGAGGACGTGTGATAGCGCTAATGGTCACCAGCCACTAAGTCTGAACATCTTTGGCTGAAGTAGCATAAAAGCTTTATTCAGATCATTGGCTGGTGGTTATTTTTACAGTAATTACACAGTTAATTAGATATTAGTTTATTTGTTAGTTTTTTCCTAACAAGGATCATCCTCAGTTCAACCCTCTTGTCCAAATATGCTCATTGACTTATATATATATATGACTTCTTAATTCAAAACCAGCCATTTAATTCTGTCAGCATACCATATAATAGATAACTATATAATGGATAACTATATCCATGCTCATAGCTGTTTAAATGGCAGACATGTGACACTGTGGGCTATGAGCATCATTTTGCATTTTGTCTGCAGTAAATCAGAAAAATGTAAGGAAAAAAAAATAAGAAGAAGAAACGCCCAGAAATACTGGTGGGTAAGTTTGAGATATGTATGACTGGCTGCAAGCTAAGTTTGTTGCAGTTAGCCACATGCTAATTATTAGCATGTTAGTGGATGTTTTTGTTAGATTAACCTTTCATCCCCTCATCTTGAACACGAACAAAACCAAAGAGATTTTTGTTGCTTTTAGGAGGAACAGGAGTAGGCAAAGTGCTGTTTACATCTTGGGAAGAGGTGGAGGTGGTGGAGGAATACAATTCCCAGATAGCAGCATGACTGGGCTACTTTTGGCATTTATGGCTCACTTGGCACAAGCAAGGGTTGTGTGGGCCAGAAGTGGACCAGATGTCAGTTGCCAGCCTGGCGTGGATAATGACAAATCTTCTGTGGGCCACATGTTGTCCAGATGTCAGTTGTTGGTCTGGATGTGCATTACGGCAAATATTTTACAGGTCTAACACGAGAAGTTTGTTTGGACATAGATTATGGCAGCTTCCTTGCGGGCCACATGTGGCAATCGTGTGGCTGAGTTTGGAAAGCCATGCTGACATTTAGTCAACGTCATAAGTCAAGGCCAAATTTGGGCCAAACAAAAATGTACATTTGGACCATATTTGTGCCAAACATTTTTTGTTATCTAGTAAGTACCTTGGAGTTCAGCTAGACAACAAACTAGACTGGAAACGCAACACAGAAACCATCAATATAAACAGACATTGACAAAGCAAACTCTGGAAGCTGAGATCATTCAATGTCTGCACCAAGATGTTGCATATCTTCTAAAAGTGCAATCAGCTTTACAGTCATCTGTTGAGACAGCAACATCCAAGCCAGAGACTTAAAGACACGGAACAAAGTGATCAAGAAAGCTGATTCTGTGCTGGTGATAACTCTGGAGCTGACTGTCCAGAGAAGAATGTTGCACAAACTGCTGAAAATAATGGACGATTCTTCCCATCCTCTACTCAACAGTGAGAAAATAACTAAACGTGTTCAGTGCAAGTCTTCTTTAAGTCAAGTGCAAGAAAGAAAGGTGCAGGAGACCATTACTGCCAACAGTCGTTAATTCTTATTACTGTTTTTATTTAAAAGAAAAAAATACTAAAACTTTGCAATTTCCCTCTGGGACTAACAAAATAATTTCATTTCATTTAGTTGTAGGAGCAAACCTCAACACTATGACACACAATGTTCAAATTTTCAAACACTACTTTAAGTCTTTGCATAAAAAGGCTTAGCTAATAGATAATAAGAACCTCTGCTGTAACACTGTTGTCTGTGCTTACTGCCTCAGAAAAGATGGGCATCGCTTCTACAAATGGATCATGAAAAGCTAATTTTGAAGGAATATGACACACTTGTGACTCATGTGATACATGTATATATGTCAAATAAAAATGCAATAGTTATTGAGTAAAAGTAAAGGGTTAAAGCATTGTTTTTGCATGCATTTGTATCAATGCCAATGGAGGAAGCTGCAGGGGTGGGGTGTCCCAGAAACTGGCAGCTGCCCCTCACTCTACCCTCGTCTTGGGAGCCCACATGGACTGCGACAGAACAGAGAAGCAAGAGGGAGGGAGGGAGGAAAGCAAGACGGAGAGGATGGCAGGATGCCAGCATGTCTTCCCCTTGGCACTCAGATCTTCCTTGTGGTCTGTCTGCTGCACCCTCCATTCAAACACTATCAGCTGAAAACAGATCCTGGATTAATGAAGCTTTAGAGGTAAGCATGCATTTTCCTTAAACAGACTATAGAAAACGGCCACTCCTCATCCTTCTGCCTGTCTTCACAAAGAAACCCACTCAGTGATGTACTGAACATCTTCCCATGTCTCCAATTACGTCTAGACTGGGGTTTCCTACTACCCCTCAGTTGTCCAGACCCCCTCTTCTCCCCACAGGCTGAGATGATTAACAGTAATAGGGAACAACAATGCATGCTAATGTGCATTATAATGGACCAATGGCAGCAACCTTGTGGCCCTGTGCTCCATATGAGGACAGTGACACAGTAATAGTGTACGTGAGCCCTGCAGGGACAGACCAGACAAAGACAAAGCCATGCCAGACTCCGGGTTAATGTAAGTGAAACGGACATGGCACGCCTGGAGGGGGGTTATGTAGTCTTTCAACATTGTCTATGCTCCGAAACATATGATGGGATTATTTTAAACTGCAAATATGTTCGTGACAATGTACACAGATTAGAACAATCAGATCTTGATTTAGCTGCAGCTTTAAAAGGTTAAACATAAAAATTAAGATAAAAAATTTTACCTAAAAAGGCCATATTTCTTCAGTTAATGAAAACTTATTTCTTGAGACTGCGTGGCTTGTATATGAGCAGCCAAGTGTTGTCAGAATATTTGGTCTTTTGCAGCAGCCACAGTAGTTATGTGCCTCTTCTCTTCCCTTCCTGCACCTTATAACAACCAGCTGGCCAAGACAGACACTAGGCAGTGGAGTGCTGGGAAACTTAAAGAAGACACACATACCCCGAAAATGACAGGGGATTATTGCCAAAGTGACTCCCAGTTTGTCTTAGTCAGGAGAGGTGACGGCAGTGGGCTATTTGCTTGAAGACATCTCTTTACAAAACAAAAGTGAAACTGACAGAGACAGAAATTGTCTGTTCACCTCATCGATCACTTAACTAATTGGTCTGTCTTCTGCACAGTGTGTGGTGTCTGATTGAGAAAGTATGAAAGATGAAGCTGACAATTAATAGTAACAGCACTCATCTGAAGACGTTACTCCAATTTACTCCCTTTACTAATGTCTTACAGAATGTTTTATCCCAGTGTTTGTCACTTTCATTGCTGAAAACTGTTCTCAGTGGAATATTCACTGCTGTGTTGATTAGCCAACTTCACCATCTTAAGAACTGTTGTACATAGTACACTTAATGTTTTCATATTATGTAAATACCGAGGATATATTCCACTATCATGTCCATATTGACATGATAGCATCACACAGTTGCTGCAGATTTGTCGGCTGCACATCAGTGATAAGAATTTACCGTTATACCAAATCCCAAAGGTGCTTTATTGGATTGGGATTGAGTGATTGTTGAAGCCATTGTGGGGTACAGTGAACTCATTGTCATGAAACCCACTTAAGATGATCTGAGCTTTGTAACATGGTGCATTATCCTGCTGGCAGTAGCCATCATAAGACGGTACACTGTGGTGATAAAGGGTGGTTTAATGATGCTCAACTGTTACTAAGGAGCTCAGAGTGTACCAAGAAAACATCCCCAACATCATTACACCACCAGCTACCTGAAATGTTGATAGATGACAGGAGGGATCTGTGATTTTTTGTTGCTTTTATGTTGTTTACACCAAATTCTGACCATATAAATGCTGCATTTGAAATAGACTCCTAATGATTTGCATTTAACCCACCTTTAGATGTACAAATTTTCTGATTCTGTGTAAATTGAAGTCTCAGTTTCTTGCTCTTAGCTAACATCAGTGGGTTCCGGTGTGGTCTTCTGCTTCTGTAGCCTATCTGCTTCAAGGTTTCCAGAACTGTTTTCAGAAATTGCTTTCTGCACAGTCTTGATTATAACCAGTTACAGCAACAACCATGCCATGCTCAAATTAACTTAAATTCCCTTTTTCCCCATTTTGATGCTCGGTTTGAACTTCAGCAAATCATATTGACATGCCTAAATGCAGTCATGTGACTGGCTGATTAGCTATCTTGGTTAACAATAAAGTGGCCAGTAAGAGTACATCAAAGGTTTATCAACTTTAAGGAAAGATTAAACTGATGTTTCATATGGATGAATTTAAATCACATCTTGAATTTATGAGGAGAAAACTAAAATGGTAGGAATTTTTAAACCCCTACTTCCTATATGATGAAGATGCTACTCAAAAATCACTGTGATGACAGCAGATATGTCAGGAAAGGTATTCCTACAGGTGAGGTCTCCTCTTCATCTCACACTTCATCCTGTTTGCAACATAGGTAGATTTCACCTATTTGGTATTTGCTAAAGAGCTTAGAGTGCCAAAACCAGCGAACAGGAGTACCACTTAGTCCCACAAGACATCACACTCATTAACATTCAGCTTATTTATGTGAATGTCTTTTGGCAGTGTAAACACAATAATCAGCAAGTACCATCCAGTTACTTCAGTTACAACTGGGCACAGATAGAGCTCTTAAAAATGTTTATGTCCAACAATTACTTACTTTCCTAAAATATGAGTTCCTTTCATTTCTAATTCATTCATCATTTATTTTACCACTTCACACATTTTACACTTAACTGATACATTTGATTTTATCAGCATTAAATTCTAATGACACAAATACTAATAATGAAGCTGTTGTACTCTGGCTCCATCTACTGGACATTTGTAAGCAATTCACCAACTCCTCAATACATAAAAGCTATTTGTACCAAGTAATCTGTTTAATTTAAGAACTTTCTTTTCAACTTACTCTTTCAGTTTTAGACATGAAGTCTTGATTTATCACAAAAACTTTGTGAATGTGGTTTCCCAGCAGAAAGTTAAGCAACATCTAAATATGGACTTCTGTTTTCTGGGGAAGCTGCTGTGGCAAAAGCATTTTGGAAACAAAGCCCTAACAACCACAACAGTGTCCTTATAAAACCCAACCCCACCCCAACATTTTAACATACATTCAAACAAATAATTTAATAACTATTATGTAGTATAAACAGAAAACTTTGTATGTATAAAATCATGTTTATTTCAACACTTATGAAGCCTTGTTTAACATGCCTGACGTGTTGCACTTGTTTGATAAAATTAAGTATTTTTCACACACGACACAACACGCTTAAGTGAATAAAACAGTTCTGCTCACAAAACACAAATGGTACAAACACAACCAAGAACATTAATGAGAAAACTGTCCTTTGCTGGCAAAGGAAAAAAAGTCAAAGATATTCCTTATTTCTCATATTTGTAGTCTGTGTTGTCTCGAAATATCAGGAGAAAAAAATGAAGGAAAAAAAAAGGAGAAAACCAAAAAAATCAATATCTGTATTTTGTAGAATAATCCTTGGGAGACACCACCAGACCTCTTCCTTTTCTCGCTCCTCGATACACTGTTTCAACAATGTCTATCATCTCCTGCTTGTCCTCCATTGGCCAGTTGATCTTATTGTTGTTACCAGTTCCCAAATCAATCATGATGTGTTTGTTCCTGGAAAACACAAAAACATTGTCTTATGATACGCAGTGAAAGGCCTCTCTCCTGTTTTTAAGGCTATTTTATTCACCCCCCCCTACATATAAACAACTTGTGTAGTACTTAAATGTGCTGTATAAATAAAGGTGACTTGATTTGAACTGAATTTAGTCCGATAATGTGCAGCGCTGACACACAGTCTCACCTAAAGAAGAACATGACCGTGCAGGGGTCGTATAACTCATACATCTTGTTGAAATCAGGCACTTCTGTGATGTCCACAAGGTAAATGACAGCAAAATTCTTTACCTGGAAAGATACAGGTGCACACAGTCTTACTATGACTATATAAAAAAAAAAAAAAAAAAACATGAAATCCACAACAAGAAAAAAACTACACCATCAAAGAAAAGAAGCGAACAAAAATAATTTTAGACTAATGTGTCATTTAAACAACTGTTAAAATATCACATTAAATGTGATTGGATAACCTCCTTTTCAAAGCTGCACGTAAGAATTTGGTGCTACTAATCAACAAAATTACTTCTTTTCTTTCCAATTGTTTTATAAACAACAAAACTGATGTATCTTGTCAATCCATAGCATGATTCATGTTAAAAGTCAGTCAGATTAGGGGTTGTGTCCACGTTGTATTCTTTTTTTTCCCCAGTTTAACAACTGTTTTAGGTTCAGAGCGACTGTGTTTCAACATTTTTTGAGCATCATTATCTCAACATAACAGTTTAATTTTCTTCAAAAATGAGATAAAACAAATAGGGCCTTTGTTAAACTTCAGGAAAGCCAACAGAATAACACATGCTTGTCTCAACTCGTGTTAACATTATAGTTCCTGAACAATTGCAACGTGTCAGACATAAATTATCACAACCAAACACAGAAGAGAACGTCTGTAGGAGCGTGCAGCCTGACCACTGAATGTTACCAGTAATCACTCAACGACATGTTAACTTCTAATGAATTAGGTAGTCAAAACTGATGTGTGTGGGATCTGCAGAGCTTTGAACAAATACATATGCATAACTCTGAACACTCAAGGGACACCTTGGGACATCAAGGTGAAAAAAATCTTTGTGAAAATTATGTACAGCTATTATAATCAATAACAATGGCCAAGATAAAGCCATGCATATTGAAGACCATTTTGAAGCACAACTTTGCCACTGCTCAGAAATTTTAGAGATAATTACAGCATCTAGTGTTCAATTTATTATAGGAAATGTATGCATACTGAAGTCTTGTGTCATTTTTATGTTCACACAGTAATTTAAGCATTAAATTGAATCACATTATGCTTTGCAGCATATCTACCATGGTTTATGTCTATATTACACAATTAATCAGTATCTGTACTGATATCTGTGTTACTGATTACACAAGAGTAATATGCCTGTGTGAAGACTTAAAAACACTGACTTGCATAAAGGAAAGTAATTTCCTATTGATATAGCATTTTTTAAGGAAAATTAATAATGTGCACTTTTTACTTGCAATAATTAATTTGAATATGTTACACAGGTCTAAAGGTTTCTTCACAGCATAAAGGTATTTTTTTTTCCTTTGAAACTACTTCCGTAACATCAAAAGTTCAATATTAACTTACAGCTGACTCACAAGCTGTTCTGGACATGATTCAGCACATTAATTGTTCCTTCCTGTAACTGATACATCTCTCAGAGTGACCGTGGCTGTGGCTGAATGTGCATCCTACTCCCTACATCAGGGGTGTCCAAAGTCGGTCCTCAAGGGCCGCTGTCTTGCAGGTTTTCAATGTTTCCTGCTTCAACACACCTGACTCAAATTAAATAGATCTAACAGCCAATTAAGTTTTGTACAATTACTCATTAATTTGAGTCAGGTGGTTTTGGAGTAGGGAGACATAGAAAACCTGCAGGATTGTGGCCCTCAAAGACCGGAGCTCGACACCCCTGTCCTACATAGTGCCCTATATAGGGGTCACGTCATTTTGTAGAGGCGTCCGAATTTCCAGAGAGAAAAAAGTAGGGCACCCAAAATTACCAAAAATGCATCTTGAAAAGTAGTGAGCATCGATGGTCACTAGATGGGACAATATGGACCACAATGCATTGTGGGCAGAAGCTCAACATGGCACAAGGAGGCGAAAAAACATAAGGAATAAAAGAAAAAAATATTTACACACAAGTTTGGATTGGATTTGGAATGACATCTTGACGCACATTGTGGTTGCCGTGGTAGCGCCTGGTAGGTTTGCGGAGAGGAAAAGAAAGGCAGCTTCGTGTCCGAATCGCCAAGAGAATGAGCGCACTAGGTAGTGTGCCAAATAGTGCAGCCCTATGTAGTGAATGAGGGGTTAGGGAGTAGGGTGGACATTCGGACACAGCACAAGTCTATCTTGCATGCACTGGAATTGTGGTGGTTATTACAATGAAACTTTTATCTGGTAAATAGGCCTGTCTTTTTATTTAATTGTTCCCTTTAGGGATTGCCACAGTGAATCATCTGCCTCCATCTAACTCTACAACTAATTCAGATATTTGATTCGGCATCTGCATCCCCTCATATTGGGACATGCACAAGGAGGACAATTGCTTGTGCCCAATTGGGTAGCATTTATTTGGTAAACTAAACTAAATAAGCATATAGATCAAGTTAAAACGTAAGTATGAAAGCAAATAATTAAGTAAATACATTAATAGATTTTCCTTTTCAATCTGAAAGTAAGAATGCATGTTGAGCTGTATAAAAAGGATGCATGTAACTTTAGTACAGTAATGGTCTACTTGACATTTATTTTGAACAAACAACACGGGTTCGTGTTCAAGATAATGACACAGCAGCAGATCTGTAGGTAATTGTTGCAGAACAGTCTGGATACTGGCAACAAACAAATATGACCCTTCAAAACGGTCTATGGTTCATAACGCAAAATAATCAAACCTTTTCAGCAATGCTGTAAAGCACTTCGTCCATTTTCATACAAGTAGGATCCCAGTCGTGTCCGAAACGGATAACAAGTACTCGGTCCTCCTCGGATAAAATGGCTTGATCTACCTGCCAACCATTGTGGAGATGTGGTAGCATGTACGACATCTTGACCCAAAGTTAGTGATTTCTAACCTGAAAAATAAAGATGTTAGGAGATCATGGCGATCATCATAAATCAAAGCTAAGATAACATAATGTAATTACGAGTACATGGTTAGCCAGCTGACGCTAGCTATCTAGCAAGGAGTTATCTTTGCTAATGTTAGCCAAGGAAAATTGTGGAAGGAACATAAATTAAACCTTAGCAGACAGGGATAGGTAATATATTTATAAGCACATACCTTATGAGGTAAAATAAATGCTCAGCGTGGTGAGAATGATTTGCGTTCTTCCTTTATTTTGTAAACTTTGTTGAATGATGCTTATCTTGTGTGTTGCCGCACGCAAAACAAACGTTTCAGTAGGAAATCGTCATCAAATCAGCGACAGGGTGGACGCAATGTGATTACGTCACGTTTGTTGAATGAATAAATCGACGTTTTAACCTCCTGAGACCTGAACTTTATTTTTTTTAGTGAATTTTAAAAATTGTTATTATGTTCAAAAGGAGAATGGGCATATCATTAAGAAGTAGTTTCTGAGAAAAATATGTCCTCATATATGGACAATGGGTCAATATTAATAAAAGTGAAAAGTCACCAGTGTGTAACAAAGTACAAATCTCCCGTTTATTTCCGCTAAAAGACGAACACAACGTGTAAAATGCATTAAGAGAGTTAAGGTTTGATCACAGGTTCAGGAAAGCATATTACACACTCCACATGAGATTAACAAGTATTTTTGTTCTGCTTTATATGAATATCTAGATGCATTACCTTTTATTTCTTTCTTCTTTTATTGCAGTTATTGCCGGATTTCTAGCAATATATATATATATATTATAGTCCATCCTTTTGAACTATGTATCCAGAATTACCTGTTAAACCAAATTTACCTGAGCCACCATCATGCAAACTTCAAGGAAATGCATAGCAGTCTTGCTTGGTGAACAACATTCAGTGCTGTTTTGGTGAAACCATGATCAGCAATTGGCTAACCAAGATCCAAAAAAGAATGATAATTTGAATAGTCCGCTTGTTAGTTTGGACATTCACTCAGCTCATCATCGTATCTACCAAGTCAACATTGCTCATGTACTAGCACACAACATGTGGTCGTGTACTCACATATGGTTTGTCTTTCTTGGACCACAGCTGGCAGATGTCTTCAGATTGTTCAGCATGAACAATAGAAAGCCACATAATTGGTTTGTTGTCAAACCACTTTTCTATGCCCCCCTTTCCAAATTATCTCTGATGAGTGATGCTGATGTACGGTTTCGTGATTTTGCCACTAGGCAGCTTTTGGAGGGCCTTGGTGATCTAGTATAGCTTTATTGAATGTAGCTAACACCCAATAATATGTGGAAACTTAGAATTTATGCTTATAACTAGACAGTCTGTCCTAAATATCCCATTAAGTTTACGTACTTTTACTCTGTGTGTGTGGTAATATATTATAAAGTATGTTACAGTGTCCTTGTACAAGTACATTACATTTGCCTTTGTCTTGGAAAGTTATAACTATACACATATTTGAAATATTCATACCACATGCAACTATAGACATTACTTTCTATGATTAAACACATTTTAGAAACAAACATTGCTGTTCTCGCTTAGATTTTTTTATTGTTCTTTTAAAACGTGCAATTGAAGCTCTTCACTGATATCAGCGCCCTCTTGTGGCTTGACAGAGTAGTACATTGTGATAAAAGAAACCACTAGTTGGAAGCATGAAAGGTCTACCTTCAGGGACAACAGATTTAAGTCATGCAAAATGAAGCATGTGGTGAAGGAATGTAAAAATGTAATGCCCTCGCATGTGCAGGCAGGTTCTCAGTAGGTCAATTATATGTTCATGGTTTTAGAAAAGGATTACATTGATGATTAAACAATTATTAAATGCATTAATGATCATTAAAAGTCCCTCAGATATGTCAGCAAATTAATTTAATGCTTTAGTCCTTTTAAATTCTTAAAGGAAATAAGAAGAGTCTTTATTCCAATATGTAACTAAGAACAGAGGATTCTCAAATAGAAATACTTACCATTCAAATATTATCCTTTAATGCACACAGGTTTGCCTGTTCGTTATTTGGAAAGTACCTTCTATGATTTGCATGTATTTCATCACCACAAACAGCGACAGGAAAGCTAATATGTCCTCTAACTGCTCAGTTTGTATTAGTTAGACAAATAACACTTGATATCTAATGAAGACTTTTTGTTTTTAATATGTATAATTTGTTTTTATTATGTAAACACTTTGTTTTGCTTTGTGCATGAAAAGCACTCTTTAAATAAAATTTATTTGTTTGATTGATTGATTGATTGATTTAGTAAAACATTATGTGTTTTTCACTGCAATATATCCTTGAAATCTAGGGTGTGAGAGGACTGAGGTTCAGAAAAGAAATATACTGATAATGCGGTAATATTCATTACATGTCAGATCAGCTCGATTCAGTCATGCCCTGCGATGGACTGGGGACCAGTCCAGGATGTACCCTGCCTCTCACCTGCTAAAATGCTGGGATAGGCTCCAGCTTCCCAGCAACTCGTAATGGACTAAGCGGTACAGATAATGAATGAATGAAAGGTGAGAAAGTGTTTCTTTAAAAAAAAAAAAAATGAATGAAAAGACTATTAACTAAAAATGTACAAAAGAAATTGACATTAAGAGAAATTTAGTCTTCTAAATTAGACAAAGAAAGGAAAAAATAGAATAATTCATCATGTCAGTGCACATTCAGTGTTTCAGCCTCCTCTCGTTTGTATGTATCAGGCTGGAGACATCTTACTACTTTCTAAACTGGGGAAGATTATTTTAATTAGCATGGAGTTACAAAGAAGTACAGAATAGTTCTTATTCAGGAAAAAGACACAGAAATAAAACATTTATTATTGTGCAATTCATTACAGTACAAATAAAGAATGATGAACACTATGGTTCAAAGGTTATAGGAAAACTTTCCAGTCAATGACATAGCAGCACATTATGGCACTCCTTAGAAAGAGTATGAATCATCTTTAGATATGTCTTCACCTTTATTTAATTTCACCACTAAACTACACAATCACATTACCGTGTTACTAAATGGCCAAATGATCAACAAAGTCAGACTTTCTAATGTTAGACAATTTAGTTTAGGACAACATGATTGTTTCACAAACATGACTGATAGTCAGTTTAGAATAAAATTAAGATCTAATCCCTGACTACCATCAACACTGCAATCATCCCTTAAAGCTGATATAGGTTTTGTTTTTTTAAATTCTGTTTGGCTGTTTTTCATATTGCACACCATCAGCCTTCTAATCAAGTCTCTCAGTGGTCAGTTGGACCATTGTCCTTCCACCATGCCGGGAAAGTCCTCGGTTGTAAAACCATTCCAAGTTCACCGTAACTGTTTGGATCAGACTCCAGGTTGCATGCACCTATTTTAGGCCGGCAGGTGGCACAAGAAGCATTCACATATATTCTGAAGTCAAAATGACTCCACCAGTGGTTATATGAACATAACATCACATGGAGAAATATATCCAAAGTCAATCACTGTCCCATGAGGCAATATGGAAAAAACTTGTCCATCACACTGTCTTATAATCCCTGAGGAATGCTGATGCTCAGCTGGAACAGGCAGTGTTGGGATTAGGCCAGGGCACACAGTCAGCCTCAGTGATGTACTGCAGACTGAAACATTTGCCTCAGTTTCAGACTGAAGTGACACATTCACAGCTCCTAGTCGGAAGGATGCTCCGGACACGAGCGATTCACCTCAAACCATTCATCTATGCACCTGAAAAAGAAACAAACGAGTGATTGGAAAAGTTTAATGTCTTGTGGTCAAAGGAGTCTAAAAATGGAGCTGAAATTATATTTAGCTCTGTAATACATTTTGACTTTTGGTAAAGAAATTTTTCTTGAAGTTACACAGTCTTAAGTCCACACCAAAGGGGCAATTTTCTCTGACAGATTATACTGCTACAGGTGGTTGCTAGCTTCAGCATTAGCATGCTAATGCCCAGCAAAGGCAGCAGCTGAAGTGGTGTGTTGCTAGAGTAGACACATGAGCAATTACTTTTCTACGACAATCAGTCACTTCTGCTGAACGTGTGGCTCAGTTATCTTCATTTAGTCCCTTTTACTGTATCATAGATTTGACAAGCTTCAAAAAAAGATGCACAGCTGATTCACATACAGCCATTTCTGAGAAACTAGCTGACCAGTGTTAGAGTAGACTGGACCTTTGGACAGGGAGCCGTTTAAGAAACAAGAAATTAATCAGAGTGATTTAGTCTAGATAGAGGCGAACAATGTGCATGCCCTTTTCTTAACTATTTATTTATGTTTTTATTGCAGATTTTTTCAACAAATAAATATGCTTACATATTTCGGCTGGATCATGTAAGGTGATATTGTTACCTGGACAAAAAGAAAAATAATGTAGTGATGTTCTGATGTGTTCCAGCAGCACTACACCTATGTAGTTAAAAGTATGTTAGCTACCTTCAGCAAGAAGACTAAAGAACCTAATTTGGCACTGCTGGAATTTGAGAAAAATAATGTAAAAGCCTCTTAAAGAAAACAACAACAAATTATATCCAATTTACTTTAAACGTTCCTCTACAAAGTGCCAAGCTAACCTTGCTATGCTAAGCTACCACCTGCTAATAGAAGCTAGAATAAGCTCATTAGCTGTAAACAAGCTAATGAGGGTATGCTAATATTCCTTAGTATGATTAGACAATATGTAAGAGTTTTATTACTTTAAAACCTCCTGTGTACTTAAGGTAAAATAATATATGACAAACATTTACAACAGTTTGTCTGCTGTCTTTGTTTTATTTGAATTATTTATATTTTGGGAACTTAAACCAGGGACAAAATTTGGTTTCCCTCATTCTTTTGCTTGTGCAGACGGACCAGTTTAGAGCTTGGCATAAATAGACTCCTGAGTCTAAATAGATTCTTTTTATGTCAGGGCTTTAATAATACAGTTTGACAATCTCAATAATATGCATATTTGCTTGCATGCCACAAGGCTGATGCATAACACTGTTGCTATTACAATAAATTTGAAGCTAACTTTGCATTAACAGCAACATAGTGTAAAAAAAAAAAGTTCTTTTGAATAAAGTGAGAAACTAACAATTCTACATTAGTGCTCTGCATCTTCAGCTGAGAGACTGATGTAAGAGTTTTCAGTCAGCCACTTTATAACAGCCATAATAACTTGTAGGTGATATTTGTGTACTGCATGTACTGTACAATGATTACATCTTCAGGAAGACAAACTGTTCACAACTGGCTCATTTGATATAATTGTCAAACTCTTTCCTGGTAAATTTAGCTTCTTTGTGGTTTTTTATGAGTGCTATTTACCCTTTGTGGTAGATACAGAGGCAAGGCAGCCTGGCAATGGTGTCTCCCTGCTCCAGCTCTTCTAAACAGATGGCACATTCGCCAGAGTCTCTGGACAGGATGTCCTCTGAGAAAGACAAAACAGACAGAGACAAAATGAGCAAAGAGCTGCCTCGCACACCAAATGTTCAGTCAGCTGAATCCTGCACAACCATCTGTTTAACTTTTGATACCAGAATACCTGTTGTCATCTGAGTCCTGATAAGAATGGGGAAATTAGTCTCTAAGAGGAATAGACTACACTGTGGTAGCTATGGAAAGTAGTTTCACTTTTAATGATCATTTTCGATGTATGATAACAGGATGGTGTGGTTAAACATCAGAAAGAAAAGAGAGTCTTAGATTAGGATGATAATTTTGAGTGTGCAATTTTGCATTTACCTGAAAAATGAGTTAGGACAAAACTTTCTGCCTACACTTGAGGCGAATTAGTAACTGATGCTTAGTACTCTTAACTTTTTTTATGACAACGCATCAAAAGATAAACTCAATTGATTATACATATAAAATATTTTCATAAGGGTTAAAGCAAACTGTATAGTTTGGTAACGTTTGCATGCCTGTGATAAGCCAAGTGGGGTTGTCTAGCATATGAGCTGCATTTGTACATTTATCTGCAACCTGCACCCTGCTGGAAGTGTGTGCAATCTGGAAGCTGTGCATGTGTGCACATGTGCATTAACATACAAATACAACAAAACCTACAAAAAAAGTGGAATTTACTTTAGTTTGTAGACATACAACAACATCAAACCTGGAAAGTCTTTACCACAAACTGTTCAACGACTGCATGTTTGTAACGGTTTTCAAAAACAAGATCTGTTTGTTTTTCCTGTATGTGCACACATAGGTGTGTGTGTGTGTTCTTCATAGGTGCTTATACACAACTCATGTGTCTATGGGTGACTACACAGATGTGCAGCTGCATCACATTATTTCTATTTATATTTCCTGCTGCTGTTATCACATTCTAGTGCAAATGCATTCCTGTCGCTTTGTGAAATCTGATTTGAGTCCATTTTCTTCTGACACTTTCGCAGGTAATTTAAAGGGAAAAACAACTTACAAAAAAAAAACAATGATAATGTAATATTATGTAATGCATTCTTACAGGTTCCTCAAAAGTAAATAAATTAGCTGGATCCCAATCTGGGCAATTTAAGAGGTCAAAATGCCTGCTTTTGTAAGTCGCTTAGATTCATCAAAGGTGTATTTATTGGCAGTTTTGTACATTACTGTATATTATATGATGACGGGTCATATAGCGTGCATGGACTGAATGTAGTTCTCCATGAAGACATCATGTAGGTACTACAGACGAGATGTTATAATCAATACATCTGTGAATGTGGGTCAAATGCATGACAAATGACAAAAATATTTTCTTTAGGAGGTAAATATGTAGCTCTCTGTAAACAACTGCATGCACATAAACATCTTGTGACCGTGCTGGCTTTCTTTGTTGGGTGCATGCACAGCATGACTTAGTCTGTAGATAACAGCCTACTGAAATGGTGTCCTCATGTGGAAACTACAACAAATATATATATTTCAGTAGGTGGCCGCTGGGCACATCTGCAACTGTGTATGATTGACATTAAAGGGCTAATTCAAAGTTTGTGTCCTAAAGGGTCCCCAAGGGTCCACAAGATGCAAATTTCAGTATTTCACCATCTGCCAAAGTCTTTAAAGGTCCCACTGGATCATGAGCAACTGAAACTTTGTCACTTTGAGCCAGGAAAACAAAAACAGTGCCAGCTGGATGCAATGTCAGTGTTATAGATCATTTAACATTTTCATTTAAATATTTTTATGGACATCAAATAGATTTTTATTTTATGAGATGCTAGGCTTGCTGCAACATCATCATTTTTTACATTCTTAATGTCCATGTGCATATTTAGCATTAGTAAGAGGAACTGCTTGTGAGGGGTGCGTGCAGTTGTAGGTATGCATCACCTTAGACCCTTTAACGCATCTTAACTTGCTTTTTTTGTTGTCCGTGTCTCTTAAGAAAAAATTAAGCAAAAGCCAGGACATAGCCTAATAATGAAATAATTAACTGCTAAAAGAAAAAAAAAAGTCTTAACACCAGACTGTTCTGGAACACCTACAACATATTGTTGAGAAAGTTATCTCAAAATACTGAACAATACTGCACACCCTCTACACACTACTGATTAAACAACCCTGTGTCTTCAGACAGACGCTTTTTAGCTCATTGCAATAAGGACCAGTACATGAGACATTTCTTGCCTTTGTTTTGGTATGTTTACTGTAAGAATCTAACTTCTTTGTGAGATTAATTAAACAATCTTACTGTTGTAGGTGAGGCGTGTTTTGCTGAAACACATGAGCAGGTGCTTCTCTATTTCATCCGCTGCCATAAACTTGGAGCAAACAGGACAGTGAAACCCTGTAAAAAAAAACACAAAAGACACAAAAAACCCATGAGAACCCTGATGAGGCCCTGTCATAGCCATGTGCTCGTTAGCTTGTGCTTGGTCTTACGCAGTGCTACGTGACCCTGCATGTGCCTTCCAGCTCTCAGTATCTTATAATCTGTAACCATCTGCTTACCTCAAACAAAATACAGATGCCCTTGTTTAACAGAGACAAACTGAAAACAGCAAGTTAAGCAGAGATAATATATTCTATTTCATGTTTCTAAATCAAGTTAGTCATTCATGATTGATCCACACATTCCCACACTTAAAGTCTCCCTGTGCATCTTCTGTGCAGCACAGAGATTATTAGGTCGAGAGCTACTTGACCTGAGATAAGTCGGCCACTTGGTAATGTTGTAACACCTCAGCCAAGGAAAAAAAAAGGAAAAAACATCATATATGTAGCTGGTTATCACCGCCTGCTGTCTACCCCATGCTTGTGTCATATGTTTATTAAGGAGGCTGAGGAAGTCTGTAGACACAATGTAAGGCCTGCAGAGTCACAAGGCTCAGAGTCCCATGAACAAAGGTTATTGATGAGGTTATCAGTGATTACACTTCCTCACTACCTATGCCAGTAATCAGAAAGAGGGCGGGAAAAGAAATTCAGTTGGGATTTTTTTAATAGATAACTTTGTGAAATGGGCTGTGACAGTGGCAGTTGGGCTCCTACTTGAGTTTCTCAGCAACATTGAATGTTTCAACGGTTTTAACGCTCCTGTTGTGTTGGTTTGACTCTGGGTTTGTTGTGGTCTGGATCTGGAGAGGAGCCACCAGTTTAAGAAACAGCCAGACTCGCAGATTCAGGAAGTTTGTGTGTATATGCGGTTGCGTGAGCGTCTGTCAGGCAATGTGTAACCAGCAGGAAGCTCTTATCTGTTGACCTACATAGCGCACTCTTCCCTCCCTGCCAGACTGAAAAACAGGCCCGCTTTGCAAAACAGAGAAACAGAAGAAGGAAGACAAAGGGCAGCGCAGCACAGCAGAGCCACCTGTGGCTATAATAAATGTGCAGAAGTGCTAAACAAAGGCCTCAGTCATCAGATATCTATTAACATATGCCAGGTATCACATGTCAAATGGAAAAATGCTCTTACTTCAAATGCAACAGCTTGTTTTATTATAAAGTCTGAGAAAAGCATAAAAGGTTATGTGATTTTTCTTAAGTCATAAAGAGCCAATAAAATATTACTACTACGTTCTGTGAGATTAAAAGAACACAGTACGATATAAGAATGATACACTTTGTGCTGAGAACAATGAACATACGTAAATATTACAAAACATAAATAGGATTAAAATGCTGAGTTACGCTTTGGAGAGATGTGAAGGATTTACTGTTATGATTTAGTAACTTATGGGTTACACTCTTACCTCCCAGCAGACGAGGGGACAGGTGAGCCGGTAAGGACCCTATAAGTAGCCTGTGGCCCTCGGGGGGCAGTTGGTCCTCATCGCCATCTGTGCCATCGAGACTCTGATTGTGTGACCCTGACCTGCCGCCGGGCGGAATACTCAGTCCGGAGTTGGTCGGGGCTCCACTCGTGATTCTGATCCGTGGGCCGTCGGGGCCATTTGTGTATCTGAAACCCGCGATCCTCCCTCCTCCACCGGAGTTTCCAGATGGGAGGTCGGAGCTAGAATAAGCTCGAGTTCTGCCATCAAATGCCGTGCTGCTCTGTTTGCCCCCCATGCTGCGTCTGGCGTACCTCCTCAGGGTTTTTATATACGCTTAAAAGTTTTGTTGTTTTTGTTGTTGTTGTTTTAGCCCCGACACATGATTGCAGCCAGTTCAGAAGAGATGACAGCAACAAAGGAAATGAAGCCCAACTTATGTGCGGCTGTACCGTCGAGATGATTTTGCATCTCAGTTTCACAGTGCGCCTTGTGCGTAAAGTGCGCACTCGCTGACGCCTAACTTGATTTTCAATTGTTCTTTTTTCTCAGCGCAGCCCTTCGCTTTTGAGTCAACAATGAAACAACATAAAGTGAAGAAAATCTGTTCAGATACACTCTTTCAGTTGTTCCGCTTTAAACAAAGATAGAAAGCACGAGAGTTGTCCCATAGCTCGTCTGATCCAAGTTTGTTTTCGTGCTTAACTGCGGTCGTCTGGAAAGAAAAATAAAAGCAAGGATTGCCCTCCTCCCCTGGCGGGGCAGCTTAGTCACCATACCCAAAACTACACCGGATGATGATAGGCACGCTCTTTCAAAGTAATAGAAAGTCCTTTTAAATCATTGTATATTGTTTTTATGCATCATTACCAAAGGAGGTTCAAAACCACCCAAGCCCCCCGCCCCCACCCTACCTTTAAGGCATGTTGCAAGTGGTTAAATGTCTAAAACTGAAATAAAATGGTTCGAAGGGCTGTTATCATTTTTCGCGTTTTTATTATGAAAGCCTATGCACCACTTCCTGTTTCTGTTACCCGAGTCTCCAGCTTGCGAGTCAGGCGGCACGTGACGTCAACTTAAGTAACACCAACTGGCTGTTAGCGCAGCAGCAGGTCGTCAGTCCATTCTGTGAAATGAAAACGCCTCCATGTTTGGCGCTGCTTGTGTTGCATTAACTTCAGGCCAGAAAGAAACGTTTAGTTCACACAGTTTATTGACCAATGTCATACACGTCAGAGGACAAACAGAAGATACGCAGCATGAGAGAACATCCAAATAGGCAAATTAAAAATAAAAAAACGAAAAGAGAGCGAGACAGAGAGAGAGAAAAACATTTACAAGCCAAAGTAAATAGGCAGAAGGTTTGACAAGAATCTTGCATGTAGATCTAGAGGTTGAAAGCGTTGGAAGTGCATTAGATGTGAGATCGGAGATTGAGAACAGGGTAGCAGGGGTTTGGCCAACAACTATTTCTCCTCTCTGTTATATATCGCCTTTGGGTGTCGTGGGTGTGCTCTTGTTTAAATGTATAGTTAGGAGGAACCTCTAAATGAGAATACAGATTCAAAACAACACACCAAAGAGGGAATTTTGGCAAGCTTTAGGAGGAATTCTCAGAATGTGCTGAGGAACGAAGGCAAAACCTTGAATCACCAACAACCAGGAAGACTACAGGACAAAACAGGCAGGGTATCATGTGACAATGAGACACCCAGACCAGGAGGGGGCTAAGCTGCAGCGTGGGCCTTTGTGATGGTCATAAGATCACAGCAACACTGATTAAAATGATAAAAGGTGACTTTAAACTATTTTGAGGAGTACTGCTTTGCAAACATTGACAAACATCTGAAATATAATCCATGCTACTGAAAAGCTGCACACTTTAATTTCCATATGAGGAGCAGTTGTGAAGAGGGTTTGTCACTGAAACCTACATGACTGCAGTGAGTGCATTTAAATTAGGATATTGTTTAGAGTTGCCCCAGCTGAATCTGTGTGACAAGTAAATATACATCCTCCATTAACTCTATCCCTTTTCCCTCCATAAAGTGGAAAATTATACCTCCCAGAAGTCCCTCTCCCCTCACCCTCTTGCATCACACCAGTTGCTTCACTGTCAGTTTTCACCCTTTTGTCTTTTATCTGCCTCACATGCACCTTTGTGTCAGATGGGCAGAGAAAGTATCTACCACATTCATCTCCACAAGGGAAAATGCGTATTGCCCTATAATCAGTCTGTGTTTCTGCATAACAAAGCCGATGCAATATTGCTGTGATGTGGAACTTTAACTTATTGGTGAATGATTATGATATTTGCATTGCACATGGCTACTGCTCAGTATCCCCAAAGCATATGTTTGTGTGTTTGTTTGTGTGTGTGTGTGAGTATGTTTGATCTGGTAGGAGGGAAGGGGAGGGCAACAAAGTGTGCTCTTTGGGAAGTAAAGCCACTGCAACATTCAAGAACAAGGAAGTGTATTTTCATCAAGTTTAATGCAAGTATGTATGAGTGTGTGTCGTCAAATGGGCTAATGTGTCGAGGCTCAAGGCTTTGGAGCAGCTCTTCTCAGGCCTCTTCGTGGGAGATTATCACTGCTGGCTGACCCCCATCTGCTGGTGGTCGGGCCCAGGCTCCCCCTCCATGTCAGCGTGGTAGTGCTCAAAACTGTCATCTTCGATATCTGGAAGACCTAGCAGCTGGTAAAGAAAATGAATAAGAGAATATTACATTTGAGGGAAGTGTTTTTGTTTGTTTGTTTGTTTGTTTTTTTGTGCTAAGGTGCCTATTACCAGCTCTATATTTTTGATCTGGGGGTGGTTTTACATTAAACAATGCGACATTTTGTTAAGATGGGGGTTTTCTGTGTGTCTTCAAGGTACAGTAACTTGTGAGAAAGCTGAGTCATTAAAGTCACACTATGTATTATATTTCCAACCTTAAACCGCTGCATTCCTAACTCATTTGATGGCACAGTGGCATTTATTCTACACACTTCTGGAACCTAGCAGCATCCTGAGACAAGAAACCGGACTTTACAACTTTTGCTTCCAGGAGGTGGAGTATAGCAGCTGAGTTTTGCTTTATGCACCACGTTGCACGGTAGCAACCAGATATCAATCCACTGGCCATTTTGCTGGCACACAGTGGCTGATTCACAAAAGGACATTAATGGAAAAAGAGTAGAAAAGAAAGCAAGTGATTAGACAAGAGTCAACATCAGACTCATTTTTGTTATCTAGAAAGAGCTCACAATGGGCTTTCCCCGAATCAGTCCAAATATAAATAGCACTGATACCAAAGCTAGTATCGGAATCATTCAATACCAATGTAACGGGATAGATACTTTTCATGCAGAGAGCTTTGGGAACCAAAAGCCAAAGAATGTGAATGAGAGCCACCCAATAGTAGGTTTTGTTTTTGTTTGGCTATTTAGCACTTTTGACTTTATTTTTCTCAAACAAATGTGTGTTTTAAAGGGGAATAACAAGAGTTATTTTATCATTTTGTTACATTTTTATGCTGTTATTTTAAATAGTTTACAAACAAACAAAAAAAAACTTCAATTTAAATTTCTCAATACCGCTATTCAGTTTATTAATAAAAATGTTTTATTTGAAAAACCTCTTTGTATTGTGTTTGATTATGATCATAATCATCGTCATTATTAATGATTAAAATCATTAAATGACTGTGAAATGTCAAGCAAAAAGTATCGTTATCGAATCTGTGTCATATCAGTATCTGCAATACTTGCTTTGGATTTACTTGGAATCAGATCAAAAACAAAATTTGCAGAATCACCCAGTCCTAGCCAAAACAGTGCTAGCCACCAGGACTGCTGGTGAGAGGTTTGCCACTAGCTGCTAACTACGGAAGCTTAGGTCCTTTTCCACTAGTATCTACTTGGCTTGGCTCAATACAGCTCAAGTCTACTTTTAGGGTTATTCATTAGGCAGTAGCACCGTGGCCAGGTACAAAGTGATGTGAGACGGGCAGAAAATGTTACCTCCACATACTAAAGGCCACTGATTAGCCAGAAAGTGACATAATACATGAAAACACCTCCTTCACAAAAAAATAAATAAATAAAAACCTGTCAAGTACAACCTTCTAGGTCTGAACGATCTAAAGAAGGGCCCTGTTCAGCGGCCCACAGTGGTTCACCTCTGTTGCCAGACCAGCTACTTGAGCCCATGTCTTCCCGACCCAACCCCTAAATGACCATTTATGCTCAATGCAGAAGATGGATACGCGAATGGATGGATATTTTTGTCCACCTCCTGCAGCGCTTACATCCGTAATTTGGTCCGTTTTCATGGAGCTTAGCTATCCATCCAAGACGGAGCAGTACCACTGGAAATCGTGGGGGCAGTGCCGAGCAGAATAGCTGACATGCGACCAGCTAAAGACACATACCAGAAAAGAAGAAGAGGATCAGAAAAAGAACAAAAAAGCAAAAGAAAAATGAAGACAAGCACAACTGTAGAAGTTGCGCAAGCTTTCGAAGAAGAAGATATGTGAGTGTTTAGGGCGTGATGGACTGTTGGAAACAACTTCATACCTGCGCATTACTGCTGCCAAACAGTGTCTGAAACAGACGGCGGATCGCGGAATTAAACTCTGAACCCAGCACTGCCCACTAGTGGATGAATTTACTTAACCACGGCAATGCAAAAGACACGGCGACAGATGACACCGTTTAAAATGGACATCCATATTTACTCACGTAAAGACTCGGTTATACTTGCACGGTGTCTGCGTAAGGTCAGTTACACCGGCACCCCTGTTATAGTAAGAAACTTACTGTACAGATTACAGTAAGTTTCATTTGCAATGAGATGTAAAAGGCAACACTGAAAAGTCAGATTTCTGAGTGTTGCTCATTGGGATGTTTAGTCAGAAAACTGAACGTATCAGGGCTTTTAAAGACAGAGTAAATAAGATTTGCTGCATTGTGGCTACAGCAGTATGTTAAAAAGTAAACCATGACTTTCTGTTTTCTTACAGGCCTGAATGATGTGAAGACCTTCTCCAACACCTCCAGCAGAGTCTTCTTCCCACAGGAGGAGATGTAGTCCTGGGCCAGCTGGAGAAAGGGAAGGCAGTCCTCACTCTCACTCCACACATGCTAAACACACAAACAACAAACATGTGATTAACATCTTCCTCATCAACCACTAATGAAAACAATGACGACAGTAACTGATTTGATGTTTGATCACAAAATATCCTGTGATGTAACAAGTGCATGGGTGTCATGGTGACACGCGGTGATAATAAGTAAAGCTGAGGCAGGGCTGATGCAGCACACGAGAGGCAAGATGAGCACAAACTACAAGTTAATGTTGACATTCTGAATGCGATAAATAAATCACAGTCCATCAGGTTATGTAATATATAATTCCTAAGATAAGACTGCTGCAGAATCCTATAAATTCTAAATTTGCATTTTTTTTTCATTAATGACAAAAAAGTGGTGCCACTTATTACGTCTTGTTTTAACTCTTCGTGCAGGAGTTGGCTATATACAGAGTAATCTTGCTCCATAGCTACCCAAAATAACTCCCTCCGCTTGACTATTTATTTGTTTGTGATAAGTTTTAACTTTTGCAGCTAAGGGGAAATATCAGAAATGGAAAGAAATATGTTTATGGTCAATAAAACAGCCCTGTGTAAGGCTTTGTTGTTATCAGATAAAAGAGTTCTGATCTGATTAAACTCAACTTCCTCAATTAGAACAAAGCATTTATAGGAACTATTTGATAAACACAGCTGTGTGTTATAGATCATTGGAGCAATGCCTCTTTGCTTACTTTAGTGTTGTTTAATTGGAGTCTAAAGGCCGTACTATTTGGTTATGTATTAGCTATTAGGGACGTCTGGTCAAGCATTACAGAACAACCTGAAGGAACAAAGCTGCATATGTAACCCTCCATTGAAACCTACAATTTCTGATGTCTGATATCTGATGTTTTTTTTTTTCCTGGAAGCTCAGAAATACAATTGAAATATAAAATTGAAAGTTTTAAATTTTATGATAAATAAATCAATAAAAATTCAAGGTTTAAGGGACAGAGACAGGCCTACATGTGGAGGTTATAAGAGTTGTGTCATGTTGGAAAAGGCACAAAACAATGTGCCATATCAGTAAAAATGTTAAAATGAGATACTGACAAGCTCTCTGTCTGACTTTTTCAGGGTGGTTGCTCCAGTTTTTCACAAATGGATCGACTGTCACACTGCACCAGCTAACCTCATCCACCTACAAAGTATGAGCAGGAAACTGTATTAAAGGCCAAGGAGCTATTATAAATACTCTGGTTATTCAGCAGCTCAACACTGCAGCACATGACCTGAAAGGCTGCAAACTTCTACAACATCCCAAAAAGGGCATTCAAACAGGTGAAAGAAGTAATGTGAAGTTTTTCAACCTATGGGAACAAAAAGTCCCCAGTCACATGATTTTACACATTTTCTGGTCAGATTTAAGGTAAGGTTACATCAAATAGTTACAATACACCTATAGGTCTTGTACTTTGACCAACCCTTCAATTATTTTGATTTAATCTGTAATAAAATATATTAAGGGGAGTCAGCATTGTGCAAAAAAAAAAAAAAAAAGATCTGAACTCAGGCTGGTGTTACTACATTCAAGCTAGAGCCTCCAAAATCATTTCCACTCGCCATGACCAGATATTGGACAAATCTGTCGACAACAAGTAAAATTTAACCTGATTTTAATCAGTTTCTCTCAGTTAGTTATATCCTGTCTTGCCATTCTCTGGCAGATTAGATGTCTTTTAGCCAAACAAAACAAAAGAACTAACCAGGCAAACTGGCTGTAGGCAGGAGCAACAGGTTAGCCGTTCTTACAAGATGGAGCTGTTGTCCCATTTTTTGTAGAAATTTTCCAAAAACTTTGATCATGTCATATCTGATATGAACATCTCTCACAAATCAATGTATTCATATTATTTACTATTTTATATTTTGTTTATTCACGCCACCCTAAATGTGTGAAGACCTGCATGAAGTAAAGGTAACGACCTCTGCCGTCCCTTTCTCACGTTCTTTCAAGGGCTCTTTCAGACTTTGCATCATAAACTGTGTATAAAAGTTGGACGTTGCCACCATGACACCAGTCAGTGGTTGCATCGCAGGGAATTTGACAATTGGCCATCTTGTTTTTTTTTTTAGTTTTTTTGTTTGTATTTATTTGTTTGTTTTGTTTTTGAGAAGGTATATCAAACATTTGGATTGGATCTGACTGAAAAATCAATGATACCTATAAAGTAGTGACTTTTCAATCACAATTTAGCCATGCAGATATGAAAATAAATGGATGGATGGATGGATGGATGGATGGATGGATGGATGGATGGATGGATGGATGGATGGATGGAAACATGACATAAAGTCACTAGGAAAAGTTCCCTGAGGTTTTGCACCTGGAGGCTTTGTCCATAATTAATATCCAGTCTATCATTTAAATGTGGGATTAGAGTTAAGTTTTTCTGGGTTTGAGCTCTTTATTTTGTGAGGGAGAAACATGTGAGATGTCCTGCTGATAGTAGCATTAATGGAGGGGGAGTGGATCTTAACAGCCTCGAAGAGTGATAGGTAGTTATTCTAGTTAATTTGAGTGCACAACAGACAGAGAACTATGAATGTAGGGGGGATGTGTGGCAGTGTGTGTGTGTGTGTGTGTGTGCTCCCATGGGTGGAAAGGCTGCAACAATTAACAAGGATTAGATTACAGAGCTGCGAGTTGAGAGGGAGACGATGAGAAGGTTGAGAAAGGAAGATGGAAAAAGAATGTGGTTCTGGGGGACTACAGATCACACAATGTATTTAACTACCGTGTGTATGTGTTTGCATGATTAAACTCATCTTTGATCACATACTCCACAAGAAGACTTAATCATGCAGACAAAAGGTTTAGCCATGTTTCATTAGCAGCCTGGAAAATAAAAAGTGAACCCTGCTGTGGCGCTGCTCTCCTGTCTGCGGGACAGTGCAGAGAAGGCGTGCAAAGACAACACAGGCACGGTCTGTGTGACATAATATGTTATTGACTGAACAGACGCCCTGACTCCTGGGTCATCTCCATCTGCTCCCGCCCTGCTGGCCCGTGTCACTGAGTGGGGGGAGGGACGAGGGCGGGTCTGGCCTCTGGGGCTTTGGGACTCATAACACCACCACTGCACCACATGCTATAGGATACACTGAACTATTACAAAACAGTTTATAATCAGAGCTGTGGTGTAACTGCAGTATTTAAACATAAAGCAGATTAGGTCATTGTAATAGATCCCAGGGTTTCTGTTGGACAATGCAGACATGATAAAACAATGTTTTTCATGTGACTTTTAGAGCAAAATTAGGACAATGAAGGGATCTGATATTTGCCCACAGCAAAAGTATTTCATGTTGGGAGATGAAATGAACAGAGCAGTAATCCAGAAAGCTGCAGCTCAGGAGGCAGAGTTGCCATCTTTCAATCACGTCATAGTTGATTTACTTTCCAACTTCCCAAACTACATTGAAGTAACCTAGGGCATCGTGACAGATCCCAAATTGTTCCCTACGTTTAAACTGCATATGCTAAAATTGTTCTTTAAATCAATGTAGATGAACAACTGTAACAGAAGAAAAATGTTCTGATTTTAATTGGATCTAAACATTCACAATGAAGGTAGAGTTTAGTTGGATTTAGACAGAATACAAGAAAGCTCAGGAATAATTCTGTCAAATTCTCTTTGTATATATATCCATCCATTGTCTATACCCGCTTGTTTCAAAGCAGAATCACAGGGTGATGGAACCTATCCCAGCTATGACTATATGAGGGGCGGAGAACACCCTGGACAGGTCATCATTTCAACAGGGCCCAAAGAGAGACAAACAAATATATATATATATATATTAGAAATGTAATAATCAGCATAATATTGGATATTGGCAATTCCACTGATGTAATTAACCAATAAAATATTAAGCGCAGATTGAACATGATCAAAGTCTGTTTTAGGTAGGATATGATGCAGATATCTTACTTGTTTTGTTTACAAACAATTGTCATGATTCAATTTGACATGTTGTACATAATGCAAATTCAAATCTTTTTATTTTTTTGCACAAGGATTAAATATTACATCATTTTTAGCTTTTTTTTACGTCTGCATTTGCAACAGGCCAACATGACAGAGTATGCAGAATAATACTGTGTTTTCACAACAGAGGAAAATAAATAGTCTCTGCAACAATAAGGTTCATCTTGACAGTCAAGATGAACCTTATTTTTGCAGAGATTATTTATTTTCCTCAGTAACTGCTGAGGCCAAATTAATTTATGTGAATTTTAGCCACTGTGCTTGGCATTTGAAGTAATATCTAAGCCCGTCTTTACCACTAGAGGCCAGAATTTTTACACACTGTACCTTTAATTAACATTTTTAGACTAAATCAAAGCTCTTTGAGACAAGATCAGAATTTTGAGAAATTAATGTGAAAATTTTAACCCCAGAGTGTTTAGGTGCTAAGTCAGAATTTGTTGGGTCTAGTTTTATTTTAAGATTATTGGTCAGAATGCTGAAATAGGATGTCTGAATTTTAGGAATCATAGCTCAGAAATAGGCGAGTAATGTTCATCTAAAACAATTTTAAAATGAAGAAAATAAGATTATACTGAAGCAGAACTTTTAACTATTTACCGAAACTAGCTTCTACATGGACCCTATTTCCCTTGTCCAGTATTTATTTATTTATTGTCTTAAGTTGTGGATATCTGAAGAGAGGTCGCTAGCAGATGTTACAGATGCATTCGTGGCAACAAGCAAGGACTTATGAGTTCAAGTAAGATTGATGCAATAATAATTAAAGTAAAAAATAATTAGCAACCCCAGCCAGTCTAATGGGGATGCCATTGCAGGTCATTTTTATGCTAATCAATAATTAAGAAGAAAACAACATCATGGAGATACTGATGAAAGGGGTTTTGCACCCAGTGATAAAATGACATCATCTTATCGCTCTCGGTCCTAAGGCCCCCCTCTCTCCTCTTCTCCCACGTCCATCAGCTACAAAACCAACCAGGACAACCCCACCTCCAGCTCAGCCTCGACACACCTACAAGAGCACACACGCGCACTCGCGTACACAAAGCTCGAGGCCCTGCAGCAGCTCACTTACGAAACTGTCGGTACCGCCGGGGCACAGCACGTAAAAGGAGACTCCGGGCTCTGCGTAAAAGTCCAGCCGTCTCTCGTCGTTCTCCTCCGCGAATATGAGGTCGAACGGGTTACCGGAGCACCACTTCTCCGCTGCCTCCACCAGATGCTTGAACTCCATCCTCTGTGGTCCGGTCTGCGGCGTCCCTGGCTCCGGAGATTGATCCCTATCTCTCTGGCGATGATGCTCAAGACACAAATATCAGCTGATCGGACAGCAGCATCAGCAGCCTCTACTACCGCATCTCCTCTAGTGCACCCTCTGCATGGCCCGGGAATAAAGATAACGCTGCACGGAGCCTACCTACCTACCGGAGACTTTGTGTTCATCCGATCTCAAAGCCCCATTCCTATCTTCCCCCCCTCGTTATGAAATCAGCCCGTCGGTCGCATACATGCATACGCAGGAGGACGCTGGAAAAAACGCGATGACGAACAGTGAGGCCAGGCAGCCGTCCATATTTGAGGCGCTACGGGCCTAGCTCCAACTTCCTCACTGTCAGCTAAATTCCTAGTATAACACGTTAACCTGCGGGCACCATGTGTGAAGTGCCAGAACTCATAAATGTAGATATCATATAGAAAGAGAAGCCAGGATAAAATACGAAGCCACTTTTGCACGCTCTTTCTCCCTCTCTTACACACACACACACACGCACACGCACACACACACACACACACATATATATATATATATATATATATATATATATATATATATATATATATATATAAACAGGAAACTGTTTTGGGGTTTTTTTCGTGCTTCAATTAAAAAAAATCTACTTTTTAGGCTAATATTGGCAGACGTGCTGGGAAATCGCCAGCTCTAAAAAACCTAATTTTACACTATTGCAATAGTCGACCTTAACAATTGAAATAATCAGAAACGCACCATTGCTTCTCAATTAATATATTATCCTATAAAGACTTTGAGGGGGGATTTAAAACTAATCGCATGCATTCTTTTGTTTCTTGGACCCACACGATGGAAAATAAATAAATAATGTCATGACTCTGTGCTGGTCTGCTGGGAAACACTTCTCAACTAAAACACTGTCCTCTGTGTTTACATAGAATCCGGCTTGCTGCCATTATCCTGGCTCCTGACCCCTCCTGCTCCCTGGAGTCTCCTTACGCCACCAGATGGCGAGTGGGACCACAGTAAACTGCCATGTTGGTCCTCTTGCAAGTTAGAAAAATTAAATCAAAGTAGTCCGGAAAGAGTTCTCATCAAAATAAAAGCAATTTGAAGCAGACTTGGCAAGTAAGTAAATAGCCTAAGTGAATAGAGCACAATATAACAATTCAGTTATTTGTGTTCAAATTGCAAACCATCAAAGCAAAAGTTTAAAAAAGCCACTATCTTCACAAGTTGGTCAACGTAATGGATGGCACAGCACACTTTCCACAAGGTGTGTTCAGGGACCTGTAGTGGAGCATAATACATTGATTCTTTCATTTATACTCATCCTCTTTCTTCACGCTTAATTCATATACATTTTATCTTATTTAAAATAAATCAATCATTATTATATGTCAACAATTGAAATGTCATTTGACCATTAATGGAGTATTAATGTATTTTTTCTATATTACTTTCAGAAATAATAAACTCAAATTTAAATAAGGCCTAAACAACATGAAAACATGGATCCATCCTGCTTTGCATCAACAGTTCAGGCTGCTAGTGGTGCAATGGTGTGGGAAATATTTCCCTGTCAGGCTTTCAGTGCCAACTGAGCATCATCAAAAGTAAATTAAGTAGTATTCTTGTAGTAGTTAATTCCATTTAACCACAGCATACCTGAGTATTCGTGCTGACCATGCCCATCCCTTTATGGCCACAGTGTACCATCTTCTGACGGCTACTTCCAGCAGGATAATGCACCATGTTACAAAGCTAGCCCAAAATCTTTGAGGAATGTTTCAGGCACCCTGACGAATCCACACTAAAAGTGTCTTTTATTTTGAACGTTCAAATCGGAAGTGACCCTATTGATCATCAGTTACTTTAACAATTTTCTTTAACGGTACTGTCCGCTGTTGGTCCTTGAGGTTATGGTCCTCTACTGTTTATTTTGGCTCTCCCTGCAGCAGGACGTGCGGCTCTGCTGTCTTTAACTATCATCTTTACTTCTTTTATCACACTCTTGCCTTTAACAGCCTGAAGCATGAGTAGCGCCCCGTGTAAAGGTTAGACAGGGCGGATCACCCCTCAACACGCCGGGGTCGCGCATTGTTTGCACTGGAGACCTTCGCTTCTTTGCCACAATACCTGTAGCTATTCCGAGGATGGAACCAAATGGGAATTATTGTGAGGATGACTCGCAGTGTGCCGAGGAGGAGGAGGAGGAAGAAGAAGAAGTGGATCCCAGAATCCAGGTAAGGCAGGAAAACTGGTCCAGATGTGGCACAGCAGGGATGGATAGAACCACTTAGATGTGTGGAATGCTGTTTACTAGATATAGCTCACAGAAATAGTAGGGAAACATAACATGATCACAGTACTATTGCAATACACCATAACAGCCAACTTAGAATAAGTCTTGGTCAGCTGAATGCGGTTAAATGCCTCGGGTCCAGTATTTCTGTCTTCGTCGAGGCAGGACGCAGTAATTTGGTAAACAGAAGTCACACAGTTTAGCCTCTAGATGCAATCTGATTTAATAATACTCCTCCGTCCCTGTTCCCATGCATGCTGTGTTTTTCTGTAAACAGGGAGAGCTGGAGAAGTTAAACCAGTCTACAGATGACATCAACCGCTGGGAGGGTGAGCTGGAGGTAAGACAAAGCACAAGTACTGTCATCATTATCACGACTGTATCTCTCTAGTAGGGTAAACACTTGCAGCTGAGCCGAGTTAGTCTTTTAGCCTCAGTTTTCAGCCTTAAAATCTAATGTTTTGCTATAAACAAGAAAGAGATGGTTCCTCTTGTTTTTTCCAGCCTTGCTTAACAACTGTGTCACTGCTTTGAAACAGATCACGTGGAATGCTGTTAAAAGATGGAAATTTTCTGAGGGGAAAATGTGGAAAAACTGAAGTGGAGAATGCCACTCCTGCTAAGTAATACTGCACTGTATTAACCCATTAGCACAACATGAGAAATAACTGATCTTATGGTTCAATTTAATATTTCAAAAGCACTTATAGAGCAGTTCAAATTGCCATTTCTCTACAACCGAATATACAAAACCAAACACTTAAAAAGGAAGAGGGTTGTAAAATCAAGCGAGGAGCTTGAAAAAGATGGATGTTTAATGGAGGGTTTTTTATTGCACTTGCTTGCATTCAGATGTGTGCTAGTTGGGTTTGTGTTAAACAAAGCTTATACATTCCAGAGCCAGACCGCAATTCTTCTTATCCTAAAAGTAGGCCTCTTCTGTTTCTCATTAGAGCTACGCTCACATCCAAACTCCACAAACAAAGCTAGAATAAGCAAGTCACCAGACAGAAAGACAAAGGATTTGTATAACTTTCAAACTGAATACTAGATGACTATTATTGATCCAGGCTATTTTTTTACCAATCTGGTTTAATTGACTCTTATGTTTGAATTTTTTAAAAACACTTTTCTCTTATTTGAAAAAGTTTTTCAATAGTCAGAAGTGCCTGAATGACCAATATTACCAGAGACATAAGCTAAGAGAGAGAAAATAAAAAAAAATTCTGGAGGCAACATGTTTGTAAAGAGCTGAAGGAATGTAGGAAGTGCTGTTGGCAGGCAACTCGCTGTTTTCCCGCAAAGTCTGAAGCTGATTGAGGATAATGCGGAGTAGATTCAGAGGATTCGGGAAAAGTTCCGATAGTGAGGTTAAATTCACGCCCCTGCGTTGTGACTCTGCCAGCCCAATCCCAAACCTCTCGTGAACTCTGCATGTGTGTCACAGCCCGAAACACAAAAGCCAACAGCGTGCGTCTGTGTACGGTACACGAGCTGTAACTTGAAGTAGATTCAGTGCTGTGTCACAATCTTAATGCAGAAACAGGAAATCAGGAAATGCTGTGATGTCACAGGAAGTATGCTTCCTGCAGCACCCTCTCCCTTTTCCCTTGTTAACCTCTCATTTACTGCTTCATCAGTTCTATGAACAGGATGCAGGTGCTGCCATTCAAACCCATGTTGTGCAAATTACAGCTTATATAGACACACTAATACACAAAAATACACACACATTGACAAGCGTACACACAGGTGGCTCAGTAAAACTGGCCAGAGCACATCTATGAATAACAAGTACTGTCATTTTGCCACTTTGGCATTTATGCTCACACACGTGCTGTGTTGCCATCCTTATGAGGGCATTTCATTGTCTGCCATTAGCTGTTGTGTACAGATTTACTCTTGCTCTAAACTTAATGCTAAACACTATTCTAAACTTAATTTGATACCTGAAAAACTACATTTTACTTTATTATCACTGACAGTTGATCCTCATAATGGCTACTTCTCTCAACATGATTGTATTTGTAAAGATCCCAACGATGTAACCACTGAATTCACACGGACAAACCTGCTGTGTATTTCTCCAACATTGTACTATTTTTTAACCAACATGACTACTTCATGAACAAAGAATGTATATAGAGTTGCGCAATCCCACTGACGGGAGTAAAACACCCAAAGGAACAAAGAAACATGCCTGAGATGTGGTGCAGCTGTGTGTACTAATGCATGTACTTACGTACACTTGCCATGTACTGTGTCAACTACACCCATCTAGTACTGGGTTCTGCCTCCTTTTTCTTTCAGAAGTGCTTTAATTCTTCATGGCATAGATCAATAAGGTGTTGCAAACACTCCTCAGAGATTTAGCTCCATATTGACATGATAGCATCACACAGTTGCTGCAGATTTGTGGAGACCGTTGGAGTCCAGTAAACTCATTGTCATGTTCAAGCAACCAGTTGGTGATGCCTTGAGCTTTGTGAAATGGTGCATTATCCTGCTGGAAGTAGCCATCAGAGGATGGTAGACTTTGGTCATAAAGGGATTGACATGGTCAGCGACAATACTCAGGTAGGCTGTGGTGGTTAAATGATTCTCAGTTGGTACTGAGGGGCCCAAAGTGTGCCAAAAGAAAATATCCCCCTAACCAGCAGCCTGGACGGCTCATGTTTTCATGTTGTTCTCATGTTCATCGAGACTCCTTAGAGTAGGCACCATTTTTACAATCTTCTATTGTCCAATTTAGGTGAGCCTGTGTGAATCATAGCCCCAGTTTCCTGTTACTAGCAGAAGTGGCACCTGGTGTGATTTTCTGCCACCTCTACATTTACATCCATGTTGTGCATTCAGAGATGGTATTCTGCATACCTTGGTTGTGGTTCACTGGTTATTTGAGTTAATGTTGGTTTTCTGTCGTCTCCAGCTAATAATTCTATTCTCTTCCGACATCAAAAAGGCATTTTCTACCAGATTACTGCTGCTAACTTTTTTTTTTTTTTTTCTGGAACCATTCTCTGTAAACCCTAGATAAAGATGGTTGAGTGTGAAAATCCCAGTAGATCAGCAGTTTCTGAAATACTCAGACCATCCCATCTGACACCAACAACCATGTCACCGTCAAAATCACTTAAATCCTCTTTCTTCTTCACTCTGATAACGTCAGCACGTCGTCTTGACCTTGACCACATCTACCGTGTGATTGGTGGATTCGCTATTTTTGTTATCAAGCAATTGAACAATTATACCTAATAAAGCTTTTTGGGTAATTGTTAAGAGACGACCTCAATTAGAAGAGCTGCCACTGAAAAAAAATCAGGCCCTGCAAGTCATCACCACAAGCCACACAGAAGCCAAACTGCCTCCCTAGTGTCTGTAAGGATGCACGCAGACACAAGCATGCACAGAGAAAAACCTCTAATACCAGCTGAATGCCTGCTCACAATGATCAGCGTACAAGATGCTCATTGAAACTTTGTGTGAGTTGATAGGTTTGCATTCTCATCTCTGCGTGTTTGCATCTGTGCAGGACTGTCGTCAGAAGTTTCGGGCAGTGCTGGTGGAAGCAACAGTGAAGCTGGACGAGCTGGTGAAGAGGATCGGACGAGCAGTGGATGACTCCAAACCCTACTGGGAAGCACGCAAAGTAGCAAGACAGGTACACACACACACACACACGTAGATGCACATGCACACATAAGCTTGCTGCAGTGACTCTGAGGTTGTCAAACAGAGATTGGAAGACTAAGCTTACCAAGGATTAGCAATGAAAAGTTTAAAGGGCTCTGCTTATATCTACTTAAAAGGAGCAGTCACGTGATGACTATTTTTAAACACCTTAGATTTCTTAGCAACTGTCTCTCTTTCTCTCTCACACACACATTCACACACATATTTAAATGCCACCTGCCTTGAAAGGTAATAGACTTGCAACTTATTTTATATTGCCAGATCTTTTCATGCTTTCATGATTTCTGCAGTGGTGTAGTTAGTTATTCCCCAGTGGTTCGAACTTTAAAACCATGCAGTTCCTCTGCAGTGGGCTGTTACTACCTAAATGTTCCAGCTTGTTGAGGCTTTCATCTGATTGCATATCACTAAAAATGTAGAGTCTAGCACCCACCTCCTTGTCCTTAAGTCAATGAATTAGGAGATCATGCGTCATACTTCAGAAAGTTGACATTTGCGTGTCAGAGCTGAACTGAAATAGATATTTAGTAGTATTTATGTGTGTGCCTGCGTGTGTCCTTGTTGCAATATGAGAACTAGCTGCAAGTGGCATCGTTGTTGATGGTAACACGTGAGGGCTGGAGATTACTGAGAGCTTTCGATTTTTGATGGGATTCACGTGACATGATCAAAAGTCTTTTGAGTTGTGCGTGTGTGTGTTTGTGTGAGTGCTTGTTTGGATAAACCAAAGCCGATAAAGGCCTCAAGTTAAACTAGTGAGTTGTGTGGATATGATTTATGGATGGATGTTTAATATTTAATACTTGACCCACTTTAAAAGGATAGAGAATTTTGGCCTTGATGACCCTCCAGCACAAATTTTCAGCAGTTTACCTACCCCCACCCATAAGCCAGACTCATCCCCCACAGCCCCTCCATGTTTTTATCACATTCCAGCAGACTTGGGGGTGGTGTGTAGGAATTTGCCTGTACTGTCCTATCTTTTGTCCTTTTCATCCAGCATTCTCTTCTGCCTCACTGCCTGTCTGTCTGGATGTCTGTGCCCATGCTCCTCACCCTCACCCACCTTCCCCCTCTGTTTCAAACACTCCTTTCTAACCCCATCCCCTCTCTCTTCCATTCTCAGAAACCATTCACAGGGGTGCATTGAGTCACTTATGCAGTGACACACAAATACACACATGATAAGTAGGACTTTCGTAGGACGAGATGATGAATCATGGGGAACTTTATGAGGTGACAGCGTCTCGTGACATTTCTAAGACCATCATATGGCATTTCTGAGTAACACTTAATGTAGGGTTCATGATATTGTCATTAAGTCATAACAAAGCTCATTGTGTGCATGTCCTCTGAGTCTCAGCAGGCTTTGTGACATGAAAATAATAGTCAATGGTGTCAAAGATTTGCTGGATTTTCAACCCACATAAAGCATTTTTGGTCTGCAGAAATTAAGCACAGTTTCCGCTTAAATATAAAACACTCACTAACCCTGCAAGGAAAGGGTGCTCTGAGGAAGTCCTGGAAGTTTAGGGTGACTACTTTTCTCTATCTTGGCATAAAGCACAACAATGATGGATGTTGCTTTAAGGCCTCGTCTGCATTTCTGTTTCCGCCTAGTGTGTTCTCCTCATCAAATATCCATCAACCTCGGTCTGTTTTCCTTACAACCCCTCTCCTTGAAGAGTCTGGGAAATGGGTCATGATGATGGACAAAGAGGAACGATTAATCTTTGCCTTTTTCTTAAGTGGTTATGTTGCTTCTGTGCCAACTCTTCATATTTCCAAAGGGGCCTCAACAACCTTGGATAGCGTGTCTACCCACTGCTGCTAACAGATGTCACAAAAAATGCCAGAAAACTATGGCAGCATGTGTATTTTCAGCATTTTGTCTGTAAAGAAGGCAGACCTCTGGTCGCTCATGTCACTATTGAAAGCTGTATTGGAAACATGGGGATCATGTTACAGAGGTTAACATGACAAAGCAATGGAGGGCTGTGAGAAATGTGTGTGTGTGTGTGTGTAGTAGAGGATCTCTGGTTGGTCATGCTTTATTTTTTAAGGGCTTTTTCGGGGATGTTTATCCTTAATTTCCTTTATTACTGGCAGGCTGTCTTAATAATAAATAAATAAATAAATAAAAACCCTTTGAGAATAGCAATTTGGTTGATTACAAAAGTACCTCTGGAGGTTTTCTCCTCTGTCATCATACAAAACCTGCTTCACATGAGCTCAGTGGCTGTGATGCTGAAAAACAAAGCCTTTTTTTTATAAGTTTGAATGAGAAATGGCCAAAACACATTCTGCTGGAGTAAATGAAACTAGTCTTGGAATTTTCTGTTGTTTTTAGCTCTCTCTGCAAAATTCTTTGTTCAGGAATAACTTGTTGAAGCAGTATTTCACAGCTGACCCAAAAGAAGTAGATAAAAACCTAATTAAAGTGAAAACAGATTTAAAAGTCATCAGAAAATTGGCATAAATGACAAACTTCAGCCAGCTGAATACTCCTGTCTACTTCCAAGCTACAGTGGCCACTTAAACAAGGAAATTTAGCTCTAGATAAATTAGTATTTGATCTGTCCTTTTTTGGGCTACAGTAGTAATGATAATTGTTAAGCAAAATGGTGGAGAGGCAAGAAAGCAGTGACATCTTTGGATATAAATGAATCATTTTAAGGTGTTAAAATGCAACAGTTTGATTCTACAATAATAAAAACACGATTCAAATGTCCTTCAATCAACAGACCACTCTAATGTTAGATATAGGAATTTAAATACAGAAATACTGAACTTGAATGTGAAAAAAAACCTAAATTAGGAAACAAGGGATTTCAGGAAGACAATCAACAACATTCAATGGTACAGGTGGCTTTTCTTTCCAGTGGCCAAAGCCATGTGGAACAAAAACTTTAACTTAAAAATGACTAATCATTAGTTACAAATATGCATGATCAATCATTAAAAAAATCCTACTACAGCATTATAATTCCCCTTAAGGGATTAAAAAAAATAATAGAAATTGCATTTAATTCGAATTAAAATCAGATTTAAATAAACAGGCTAATTTATCAGCATGCTATATATGCACAGAGGACATTGTGGCTGCTCGTCCTTATTATTACATTTTGGAGCTTTATCTACAATAATGAAAAATGAAATAAAATAAATAGTTTTCTGATACAAAAAAATTACATACAGTAGGAGTATGTAACATATATTTGTTGAATCCTAGAAACAAAATTGCATTGCAGTGCAAGTGCAGCTTGGTTGCAGTTTTTCTATGTAAAAATCTGCAGAATATACAGCACATTTAGAGGTTAAACAATAGATGTAAACTTGTATTTCTTTAACATGAATGGCTGGCTTAAGTTCATAGTTAAAGCTGCAACAATAAACTATTCAAAATAGTATAATAGAAACATAACCCAGACAAATAAGTTGGTTTCCATTGTTACAGTCAAAACAAACATAACAAAATTATAATTAAAACAGTGAGAGGTTAGTAGTGTTTTTTTGTTACTTATCATTTCTTCTATCTTTATTTTTATATAGTCTTTCTTCTTTCCCCAAGCCTCATTATCATCAGATTTACAAATACAAGAGCTGCATGGCAAGCCAGACTTTCCTGATTATTTTTACCTCACACAAGGAAATCTGATCAGAGGTACTGTAACTGCTTAATATAGGCTTTCAGCCAATAGTCTGACCTTTAACTTACGCCTGTTGGAGCACAGCAAGTGGGTCTAAATATGCCCAGTGTAATGACAATAATCCCCCTATTGAGTGTGGCTGTGGGCAAGAAGAGCCCACTGACAACATGACAGATTTCCTCTGAGACAAAGCCTCTCTTTTGTCGATTCGATCAAGTCATGGTTGTCTTTGTGTATGAGTGTGTATGCAATAGGAAATCTTAATCGCTCTTGAGCTGTCATAAGAAATAAACCAGGGTTCCTGCAGTGGAAATGTAGGTCAAAATTAGACACACACTTTTAAATAGTGATTATTGCTGCAGCTTTGGTCAACCAACTTCCTGTTTATGAGTTAAACGAATATTTTAATTGGTTTGAGGCCTACACTGTGTTATAGCTTAAGCTAACTGTCATCTTGTCAGTTTTAATGACATTTTAAAGATGCCTTATTATTTTGGGGGATTTTTTTGCCTTCCCTTCTGTGTGTTTTATAGCTTTTTGTGTACGTAAAAGAGCTGTGAAGTCGCAACGTCCAAGTCCACACCAAAGTAAAAAAATTCTTAGAGAAGTCACTGCTTAAATGACTCATCAACAGATTTTTCTGTGACTACTTTTTATAAATGATGAGTAATGTAGCATTTGTCTTGCATCCTGTCTTTTCTCTGAGCTCTCTCTAGCCAGTAAAAGTCAGTCCAGTGTTTATTCTTGTCTTATCTCTTGCTCTTTCTTTCTTTCTTTCTTTCTTTCTTTCTTTCTTTCTTTCTTTCTTTCTTTCTTAAATCAGCTACAGTGCACATTAAAAACAGCCAGAGTGTTGATATCCAGTTGCTAGCATGTGAAACAGTGCTGTACTAAACAGATGTTCTGGGCTGGAAGTCAATCAGACCAGACACTCTGTAGGACTTTGAAGAGGCAGGATTAACAATGTATTTTAGACAAAAGGTGACGGTGTGTGTTGCATCAGTGTATGCTGTGACTCTCTTACATTAGGTTACATTATGTTTGTTGAACAACAAATAGAAATAAGCAGTAAAGTGACTTGATAGCATAAAGGCATCTTCATGTGAGATTCTTGCCTTCCAGTCAACCTTGAATGAGCTATATCTGTGGGTTCTTTTCTTTCTAATCTACAGGCTCAGATTGAAGCCCAGAAAGCTACTCAGGAATTCCAGCGGGCTGTGGAGATCCTGCGGGCAGCCAAGGAGACCATCGCTCTGGCTGAGGAAAGGCTTCTTGAGGAGGACACACGTCAGTTTGACTCCGCCTGGCAGGAAATGCTCAACCATGCCACACAGAGAGTAAGTACATTGTTCAGCACGACCAAAAAGTGACCAAAATGTTTAATCCTAGCAAGGCTGCTAGTGACAGCTTGATTTCTTTCTATGGCTAAAATAAACCTTCTTTCTTGATTATTTCAGGTGATGGAGGCAGAGCAGGCAAGAATGCGCAGTGAAGCTGAGCACAGAAAAACAGCTGCCAACTACAATTCCTGTATCAACCACATGAGGCAGTTAGAGAAGAAACTGAAGCGCTCCATCAACAAATCTAGGTTTGTACTTCTATTGTGATCAAGTGGAAGTGACACGCGTGATTTCGCCTGCTTAGGCCGATTAATGTAAGAGCAAATTTGTGTGTGAGAAAGAGGATCTCAGTTTATGTAATCTGATGTGGTCCAGATGTTGGAGTGTGCTCCCTTTTTAAGAGCCAAGGAATGTGAGTGCTCTCAGAGGAGTGTTTTTCTTTGAGCAGTTTCTGCGGTGATGAGTGGCAAAACGTCTTTCCATCCCCCCTTTCTCAGTTTTTCTTCTCTTTCTCCCCCTGCAGACCCTATTTTGAACTGAAATCCAAATATTATCTACAGCTTGAGGTATGTATATTTATGGACAGCTGTGGTTTAAAGATCTTTGGGTGGGTCCACATATCATTTTCCATGCAGCATGATGATTAAACAGCCATTTTAAAGTGCCTGGTATTTCAGCATCATCTTTACAATATTTTTAAAAAAAACTTTCATTCTTATATCTTACTTACAGTCATGTGAAAAAATCTGCCCTTTTTCAATTTAAAGGTTTTACATGCCTAAACAGAATGAGAAAGCAGTCTGGTCTTTACCAGGTCTTGATATTTGGTAACTACAACCACAGATGACAGTAAAGATATTACACTGTGTTATACTAGAAATGACTGAACAAAAACTAAACCAAAGTGCAGAATAAGTGTGCGAAAACTATCAGCCTTCATGCAAGGAAGAGTGTGGATAAGTAGCAGCCAAGTGCAAGTCATCAAATTCACTTGATTAACTGATTCTCAAGTGTTGCTCGTATGCATCACTTTTTAGGACGTTAAATAAAGTTCACAGTAGTAGAGTTAGAAAAAGACTGAACAAGTATGGTTTATTTAGAGGAAATACTAGGTGAAAACATCTCTCTAAGAAGAACATTGCAATGGGACTGAAGTTTGCAAAGTTACATCTGAACAAACCACAAGAGACTTATGGGACAAAGTCATTTTGATAGCGGAGACACTTTATATACATCTGTCATAATACTTGTCAAGCATGAAGATGAAGGGGTGATGATTTAGACTTGTTTTGCAGTCACAAGAATGGACACTTTGCTGTCAGAGTCAAACATGAACTCCTCTGTATACCGAAGTATTTTAGAGTCTGACAACTAAAACTGAGCCAAAAGCAAAAGAAAATATTAATAAAAATAATCAAAAACCCAGTGAAAGTCTAGACCTCAACCTCATTGAAATGCTGTGGTGTGTAAGCAGCTATACATAAACAAATGGTCCCAAACCTCAATGAACTGAAGGCTCAATATAAAGAAGAGTGGGCCAAAACTCCTCCACAGAAGTGAGATACTGGTAATATCATACAGAAAATGATTACTTTAATCATGGGGTGTGCTTAGCTTTTAACTCGTTGCTTTTGCAGTTTGCCTTAGTTTTGGTAATATGTTGTAACATGTGTTACAGTTTATATGAGATTTATTTACCTCATTTTGTAGACCTGATGAGGTCTAGGGGGTTTCAGTCTTAATACATAAAACCTAAAAAATGAAAGAGTGTGTGCTTTCTTTTTACTTTTTTTTTTAAAGCATGATTCATAGGAGCAATAGCAATCCTGATTGTTATGTTTTTAAACCATTAGAGTTTTATGTATTTCATGAATTAATTTGCAGGTTTTTTTTTCTAAAAAACATTTATTTATTTCTCTTAGCAACTTAAACATCAAGTGGATGAGCGTCAGGCCAAACTTGTGGTTGCTAAGGCAGAGTACCGCACAGCATTACGCAGCCTGGAGAGCATCTCAGAGGAGATCCATGCGCAGCGACGCTCCCTCGCCATAGGAACCAGGGAGCAAGGCGTTGGTGCAGAGGGGGACGAAGGTAACGAGGACATCGCCAGCTTCAAGATGGAGTCAGACGGTCTGTCAAGTAAGTATGATTGATACTTTAGATCAATAGTCATCCCCTTCATCATTTCACATTATGAGTGTTTTGTTGTTTGTTCTGTTTAGTTAGCTGCATGCCTGCATGCTTACAATACATGTCTGTGTGTGTGTTTCAGTGGTGTCAGTATCAATTGACGAAGAGGGCAGTCACAGCTCAGAGGAGGAGGCCGACACTCAAACCCCCTCCTCATCCCAAGCAATGCCCTCCTCACCTTCCTCTTCGTGCTCCTATCCATCCACCTCTTCCTCCACTCCCCTCGACATGCCTTGCCCTTTCCCCTCTCCCTCGTTCTATACTCCTTGCTCCTACATCACCTCCTCTCCATCTTCTCCCACCCTCTCCTCCTCTTGTCCTGGTGGTCTGGAGTTAGTGAGCCCCTGCAGCTCTCACGACCCAGACTCTGTGTGCGGTTCTGGGCATGCCTCACCTCTCCTGGGCCCTCGCAGCCAGTGCAGCGGAGCTTCCTCTCCAGACTGCGACCAGGAGAGAGGTGTGTGTGGGACTGATTGCTGATGACTTTTATATTGATAAAATAATTCCACTTTTTTGTTTTCAAACATTTACTGTACATGTTAATACAAAGCACTTTTTAGTGAGTTTTTCATTCACCAATTCTCACACACACCACTTCTTTTTGTGTATACATGTAGTGTATTTATATACAGACATGGACAAAATTGTTGGTACCCTTCGGTTCATTAAAGAAAAAGTCACAATGGTCACAGAAATAACTTGAATCTGACAAAAGTAATAATAAATAAAAAGTCTATGAAATTTAACCAATGAAAGTCAGACATTGCTTTTCAACCATGTTTCAACAAAATTATTTTAAAAAATAAACTCATGAAACAGACCTGGACAAAAATGATGGTACCCCTAGAAAAGACGTCTGTATATATGTATATATATATATATATATATATATATATATATATATATATATATATATATATATATATATATATATATATATACACACACACACACAGAGGAATAAGGAAGTCATGTATAGCTCAGCATGGAGACATGAGGAAGGGGTTGATGACTCTTTTGGATATATTAAACAGTTCAGAAATATACAGTAGTTACCAGCACCAGTAAGATCCCTAATTAAGAAAGCAGATGTTTTTTGTACATTTCATTTCTAAACAGAAATGTTGAAATGGAGCAATCAATAATGTCAACACTCAAGTGATTTAAGATGTATGTTGAGTTGACAAACTACAGTAGAATTTATGCCTAGGGAAGATGGAAAATGATTACTAAAGTGGATTTTATTTTTTGTTCCTTGCTGTTAGTAAGAAGATTAATTTATTTATCTGTAATTATCAGACTCTTTATGAAGCATTAAAGTAAGATTTTCCCTAATTACCTATAGCATTACAGTAATTGTATTGTAATTTGCAAAGTAAGCATCACATCTAGAGGTGAACAACTTAATTAGCAAGTGTTAAGACTTCAGCAAAATATCATTTTAATCAGAAAACACAATAAATTCAGATGGTTCTCCATAGTTAAAGCTATATATATATATTACATAGCAGTGGAGTGGGTAGGCCTGTCCATGGTGTTAAGACCGTTTTTTGTTTGCATTTTCACCTAGCTAATTCATTAATACGACACTTGAGGACTATTTATAATAAATAAACTAATAAACTAAACAAAAAGGATGATTTTAGGCACAGGTGGATGACATGGAAGGAGGGTTAACATCTGTTGCTATAGTAATCTGTCAGGATCTAAGAGTGCAACGGCTTCACCTGTCAGCTTAAGCTGGAGCTAGCCAGTTTGCTAGCTAGTCTCATTTAGAGGTCCTCAAACATTTTTGTATTGAGGCCCACCTGAAATGTGATAACAGCTACGCAGAATAAAATACAAATAACACAAATTATTCCAAAAACACACCAGTATGTGCTGACACAGTTTAAGAACAATTTGTCTAACAAGCCCAAATTTGCTGTTGTGGTAGTCATGCAGATAGGAAGTGGGATGACCTCTTTGACCTAGTTTCTCACTGATAAGACCTCAAAATGTAATTCAGCATAAAATTTTCACAAGAAGCCCTTATCATACAGCAGGTTGGTTAGTTTTCAGGAGTAATCAGAGTTTTTGTTAGAGCACAATATGGTCATATTCTGTAATCATCAACTAAGAAAATTAAGATTTCCAAATATGGCTTTTGCTCCATTACTCAATCCTCTGCATATGTAGTATAAAAAAGTTTGTTCCTGGGTTGCCTTGCAGATTTGTTAACCAGTGCTTGCCCTTTCTATTTCTCCAGGTGACAGAGCAGAAGGAGCAGAGGCCACATTAGAGGTCGGTTTGAACAAGCTTAGCTTAACTGTAGCACAAAAACAAGAGGACTCAGAGGTTGAACAAGCTCCCCATTGCACTGACCCTGACATCTCCTCTCAAAGCTCTACCACGACAATTCTGCTACTCAGCAGTGTCTAATGAATCCTTGTTGCACCTTAAAACGATGACTGCTCCCAGCTTTAAGCCTCAGCGTGGACTCACTGGCAAAGCAGTATAAAGTGCCACAGAAAGCAACAGGACAGAAATCTACACTGCTGCATGACTCTTATTATTGTGTAAACATCAGTGTTGTCACATGCAAGTGGCTCCAAACTGTATTTAATGTCAATTCCTCCCTTGTTGAATAAATTGTATAACCATGTGGATATTGTAAACAAATAAGGTCAGTGAGTGTCTTTAGTTTAACACCCTGAATTATTAGCTCTGGTGTTATTAGAAATATCTCCAAATTACTCTTGTTTCTTATGGCAACGATTGTGTTGTTACTGGAAGTATTTTTCCATCCTCTGTATTTGCAAAGAGACCATGCTCCTCTTCTTTTGTGCCATCAAACTAAAACTAATTTCCTGTTCACACTCTACAGGCTGTCAATCATTTCAGTAATGGTGTACGAAGTTTCTAGCTATGTAGTGATGTGTCCCAGTTAATGAAGTAATCTTTAATTAATGTTAACCTGCTACAGTTTGGATCACTAAATCACATTACTCATCTTGTTCTGCCTTTCATTTTTTAATACCACCTGTTTTGACTCCCGTCACTTTGACAAGCATATGGAGTTGATTTAGGAGAATTATGATGGAGGAAAGTTGAATGCAAGCAACACGAGAGACTTAAAATTTGGCCTAATCTTTCTGAGACAAAGACTGTCTTCCATTTGGATTTTGGATTTGTGAAAGAGTGAATGAATGCATCAGAGTGCAAAGTTTGAACCATATCCTGAGGTAGTTTGTTTGGCTGAGTGTTTTGTTTTTGTGTGTGTGTGTTGTGTCTTTGACAGATGTTTGATTTTTACCCTGTAGTACAGATATTCTATATTTATACTTCATGTATTCTTATATATGAACAATTTTGTGGTTATTGTTGTAATTGTTTAACACAAAAAAGCAATAAAAATGTTCTTTATGTAACCTTTTGGCATGCAAATTTGTCCTTACAAAAACATCTCTGTTGGATTGAGGTCCAGACTTTGACCTGGCCTTTCCAAGACCTTAATTTTATCTCTTGTGTATGACTTGTGAACTTCTTGGCTTGTCTTCTTACTGTATGACTCAGTTTCCTGATAATGAGTTTATTTTAGGTTTTTTTTTTTTTTTTTTTTTTTTTTAGGATTTACTGACATTACTGCAGCAAAATGGGCCCAAACCATAACACTACCACCACCGCTTTTCAGAGCATGAATAGCATTCTTGCGCTACAATCCCAAATTCTCCTTTATCTCCACATTTCAGCATTTAATTAAAGCCAGAAAGTTCTGTTTTGGTTTAATCTGTTTGTACAACTTGTCCACATTATCAGTTATATTGATGGACTTCTTTGCAACACATCTTGCTCTTAGAGCAATTTTTACTGGCTGATCACAAAAAGAAAGGTGACAATGATAGTGAATTTCTAAACTCAATAAAGAATCCTTTGTTTTAGGTCTTGTTTGATTATACTAATAAGTCAAATGAAAATCAAGCTTTATTAGACTTTTAAACTAATCCTTAAGATTCACACAAAAAATGTGTGATAATTGATCATTTTCTTTAACAAAAAACAAAATGCAGTGCAAGATTTTGAGATATTTGTTCAGTTTTGTTGCCTGTAAATTTGGATCTATGATAATCTTACATTTTAGTCAATTTTAATGTGTATACAGAAATACAGAAATGTTTAAAGGATTCACAAACTCCCAGCACTGGAAGAATTAGTCAGTGTATTTGTCTTTTGGGGGTTTGGCTTCTTGGGGGCAGATAAGAGCACTAGGTTTGAATCATCAGCTGTCTTAAAGTAACAGTTATTTTAATCTGCCACAGTTGTGCATGACTCAGTCACTAGAAATCTTTACCCAGGAATATATGGGAACAAGTGATCCTAGACCAGAATAACAGTTTTTCCTACATTTTTTTTAGATAATGTTTTTCTGATTTGATACAATTAGCTTGAGTGCTCATGAGATAATGTCCTTTTCTACTTCTTGCTTGTTGAGTATTTCTCTTCCATCTAGCAGTAAGTTTGCAGTGAACACACAGACTGTTTAATGTCATACTGGCTGCTCAGCTGTTGTAGTTATCTCATGACTTCAGTTAGTGCTCTGAGAGTCTCACCTGACAAAGTTTAGAGCAAAACAGCTTGCTTTATATATTCCATTCCTGTCTTTGTTCAGCCCAACTGCACATTCTTATGATAGCATGCTATTTTAAAATTATGTTACACCTATGATTTCAATATCTGCACCACATTAGCTGTGGAGTAACGTCTTACACAGCAGCTTTGTAATACTGCTGTCATATGCTGACATCTAGTGGCGAGGGAGGATATTGTTTTTCAATCTTTATGCTGTTATTGGTTTCTAAAGACAATTTGTGAACTCTTATAATCAAATGAAAATTCAATTGGAAGAACATTGTGTTACTAGATGTGTGTGCGCAGTGTGTAATACAAATATATGATACAGCTTAGAGTGAAATATATTGACCATAAATAACAGAACTGAAAATTATACATTCAAAAAATTATTTGCAAGGAACATTCAGAAAAATGCTAGTGACAAAAATCTAAAGGGAAATATCTAAAAAATCCCTTTATTTCATATTTTCTTTGTGGTTTCCATTTCTACAAGGTTTGAGTTAAATATAGAGGTAGGTGAAGAATAATTTCCTTGCACATCTTCTGTTTCTAAATATTATGATTTGTTTTTGACTAACCAGTAATTCAAATTATTCTTGTATATTCTTAATAACTTCATTTTTAAAAAAACATTTTTAGCATTCTTGTTGCTCCATAACAAATTAATTAGTAGAAACATCTACAAAAACCTCTGATGCACCCTGATTTAACTTGGTACACAGTCCTGATAATGTTTTTAAGTAATTTGTGTTAGAAAAATTTTAATGAATAGAATCACTGGGGAACGTGGTCAAATGTCTTCTCCAAGTCCACAAAAACACTTGTAAAATTGTTTTGTTCATGAGTTCAATGTTCATGAGTACAAAAGATGAGATGTGTGAGTGTTTTGTTGTACAAGCACACTTGAGGTGTCTGCAAAACCCTGCAGAACTGACTGAACATAAACATAGCACATACTAGCAAAATCCTATAAAGTCCAACAAAACTAAACCAAATTGTGCAAGTCCATAAAAACAGGTTGTAGTCCAGATGACTTGTCAGGAGCCCAGCCAGGAGCTTGGTCCAGACGAGGTGGAACCCAGCAGAGATGATGTCTCCAATGAGCGGGCGGTGCTTAACCTGGGCAAGACAGCAGAGCATCCAGGGACTCCGAAACAAAATCTGGCTCACAGCGCCCAGCCAACCTACGCGTCTACAAACATGACATTAGATAAGTTTCATATTAAAAACATAGCATTATGGGCTAGATGTCCTACCAGTAAATGAAGACTCCCCTGCCCGAAGGATGAAGGGAACCTCAACCAGACACCCAACTTCCAGATGATGGAGAAGGCAGCTTGGCCTGATGCCAAGTTACTGCAGCAGCTGAGAGAGGGAGAGAGAGACAGTCCATCTGACAAAAGGAAGAACCAATACAGGCAGCCCCAACCACGGCCAGCAAACTTAAGCAGCTGTCAAATCCAAAAGACAGGAAACCTTTCCTGAACACAGGCAACACTGATGACACTTACGGTCGATCAGTGATCAGAGTCTCCTGGCAAGACCAGCCACACCCACTGCCAACCAGACCCAGAAGGAAAGAAGCCACACGCTGAGGAGCAGACAGCAAGCCAGCTTTAAAGCTGCCTGCTCTGCTCTGCAATGATCCCTAGATGGGTCGCACCTGCTGGGTGCAAATTGGGGGGCAAGTAGTGAAAGAGTGGAAGTCTTTCCCACCACTGTTACTTCAGTGTCGAAATGTTCTGTCTTGTCTTCACCATGGGACAGTAGGAAATGTAATTTTGATTTCTTTGTATGTCTTTTACATGTGAAGAAATTGACAATAAAGCTTACTTTGACTTTAACCTTTGACTTTGACTTTGAGGTTGGACAACAGCCAGATATTTCCCACTCCTTCTCCCACTTCTATTCTTGGAAGAAACCTTGTATGGAAAAACATACAGCAGTAAGAAAGAGAGCTTCTGTTTCAAAAGAAGAGAGGGAGAAGAAGGGAGGTATATTGGGGGATCTGACAAAGGCATGTTGGAGGTTTTTCTGCGTTTCTGCACAGGCGCAGATATCCTCCTAGGGCAACACATCACTGCTCAGTTCATAGAGACTACTACATTCTAGCGTTGACCTCAAGCTCATACCTGTGGGTGTCTATTGATGTTGCCTGTAAACTATCAAAACTACGCAGACCTTCGCATTGATTTTGGCCATACTCTTAAAAGTGAAGTCTGGGCAATGGACATTATATAGAACCACCAGACACATTCAAAAGCATATGAAGACCTAGCACATCAAGTTCCTCTTAAAATCTGACACTAGTACCAGACCATTTCCACAGTTCCTATATGCACTCCAAATTTCTGTTAAATGAGGAATGCACAATAATTCTTGTTAATGACATGTTTACTATGCTAAATAAACAAATTAAACATGGGTATAATATACTGTTCAAATTAAAGTTTAAAATGCAATTAATTACTTGCCGTTTTAAATCCTTTAATTTAAATACTGGTATCAACACAGATTAGTTCAGTTTTCTTTTGTATGAATGTTTGGAGAACCAGTAACAAACTGTTAAAGAAATTCTGGGAAATGGGCATTAGGTTTGGTTTGGATCTGAGATTGATTCCTGAGAACCAGCTGTAAAACACACCACAAAGGCAGAATTCTGAAAAAGTTCACTTTCATGTTATATTCAAATTAATTATTTTTGATGTTCCAAATGTTTCTTAATTTAAAAGAATAGCATTATGTTTATTAATTTTTTACATGGAATTTTTACCGCCGACGCAGGTGATTTGTTCTGTGTATTTCAGCACCATGGACAGCAGCCTTGTTTGTTCTGTGCTGAGCTGTATAAACAGAGACCACCTTTGGTGTTTTTTTATGATTGATATAAGAACTTCCCGTTCCTATACGAGATGGTAATGATTATATCAGCTGCATATAATAGTAGTGGGATTTTTGTGGTAGAAATCCTGATTTTGACCTTGCTGCCGTGCACAAATACATATTTAACTGCTCCCAAAGGTTTTGTTTGGATCAGAGAAAGCCACGCTCCAACTGATGGTTCTGTGAAGCCTTTATTTCGTCGCAGCAAATTTTTACAACATGACCACGAACCACCGTGAAAAACTAAAGAAAAACAAACATATCTTTCATCAATAAACAAACACATACAAACCAAAATATGCATTAAATAAAACACAATTACCGTGTGCGCCTTCTGACCAAACTTTCAGGAGTGGTTAGTCAAATTTCTGAGCACGAGCTGTTCTCCGTGTACATGCACTCTCATTTTCTCTTCTCTCTCTAAGCACATGCTCGTTAACCATGTGAACAACGCATGCACATGTCATTTCCCACTCCACCACAAGAGGTCAGCTCCGTGAAACACAATATATATTTTTTGGCTTACCTTTCAAAAAAAAAAAAAATAAATAAATAAATTTTACCAATAAATAAAACATTTTTCTTTGCGACAGCTACACTGCCACCAAAATTACAAAAGGTTTGTACATAGACAATAAACAAAATCTTGTAATTTTTTAAACATAACCATAATCATTGTACGAACCCTTTACTGTCATTTGAGCATTTCATTCATTTTGCACCAGCACCACTAGTTTTTGAACTGGTCGCTCAAGAAAAGACACCTGTTTCAAGCGTTCACCCTTCTTACCCAAATCTCTTTGTCCTATTTGTATCTTAACCTTTCGCACTAAACCATCATCATCTCTGTCTGCTCCAACTACTTTTGCTAGCTTCCACTCATTCCTGGGAAGGTTGTCTTCCTTGACTAGCACTAAGTCTCCTACCTTTACATTTCTTTTGGTAGCATGCCATTGCTGTCTCAGGCTGATGTTGGTTAAATATTCCTTGCGCCATCTGTGCCAGAAAAGCTCTGTGAGATACTGCACTCTGCGCCATCTCTTTCTGGCATATAAATCTTCTCTGGCAAATCTACCTGGAGGTGGAAGTGGCACTGTCTCTTTCATCGTAAGCAGATGGTTAGGCGTTAAAGGCTCGAAATCCTTTGGATCATTGATTGTCTCAACAGTTAGGGGACGACTGTTTACGATCAACATTGCCTCGTAAAACATGGTTCTTAAAGACGAGTCATCAAGCCTTCCAGCGGCTTGTGCCAGAACAGAACTCAGAACACTCCTCACAGTTCTGATTTGGCGTTCCCAAACACCACCTCGGTGACTTGCATCGGGAACATTCAATTGAAAGTCACACTGGTTTTTAGCTAAATAGGTAGCGATCCTGTCCTTATCTAGTTCTGAAAGACACCTTTCGAACTCATTTTTTGCGCCGACAAAATTAGTCCCTTGATCAGATCTAATCTGTCTAACTGCCCCTCTGATGGCAATGAAACATCTTAACCCATTTATAAACGAGTCCGTGGAGAGATCTTCCAGCATCTCAATATGAATAGCCCTGGAGCTCAAACAGGTAAACAATAGACCATAACGTTTACATTCTTTTCTACCCTGTTTGGTGAAAAAGGGGCCAAAACAGTCTAGACCGGTGTATGTGAAAGGGGGTGAGGGATCTACTCTTTCTGGTGGTAAATCAGCCATTCGCTGCTCTTCTGTTGACCCTCTCACCTTTCTGCATGTCACACAACTTCTGATGTGCTTAGCCACAACCTTGCTGACACCCATAATCCAGTACCCATTGGCTCTGAGGGTGTTCAGAGTTTGACCTCTGCCTTGATGTTGTGCCTTCTTGTGACAATAATCAAGAATCAGTTGAGTGACAATGCCTTCCTTAGGAAGAATCACTGGGTGTTTAAGTTCAAATGATGCAGTGGATTTTCTTAACCTGCCCCCTACCCTAAGTAGACCATTCTCAAGAATGGGATCAAGTTGGTACAACTTGTATGTTTTGGGCAGTTTGACTGCACTTTGACTCAGTTGTTTTAACTCTTGTTCAAAGGCTTCTCTCTGTGCAGCTTTTATGAGTGCTAAAGATGCTGCCTGTCTCTCTTCAACACTAACTGGTCCTGTTTTATCTTTTTTCGTGAGTCTTTTTATTCTTGCAGCAACATTAAGTGCAGTATTCCAGTCTGAAAATCTAGAGAACCTCTCCAGAAAACCGTCCGTCTCCGAGGCCTGTGTTTTTAGAGCTTTCACTTCAGGATCTCCAACTAAAAGCTCAGGAGGAAGTGGATTAGTGACCAGCCTTTGCTCCCAAAGAAATCTTGGTCCAGTGATCCAGTTTGATTCAGTGAGCTCTGCCACCTTTAGTCCTCTAGATGCGTGATCTGCTGGATTTTGGTCTGTTTCAATGTAGAACCATTGATTCGGATCTGTGAGGTCTCTGATCTTTTGTACTCTATTTGCTACAAAGACATGAAATCTGCGTGCTTCATTTTTTATGTAGCCAAGCACTACCCTGGAATCTGTCCAGAAAAACTCCTCATCTATCTTTAACTCTAGCTCTGCTCTGAGGAAGTTGCTTACTCCTGCAGAAACTGCAGCCGCAGTGAGCTCAAGGCGTGGTATGGTGACTACTCTCGTGGGTGCTACTCTGGCCTTTGCTATGACCAGGGTACAGTGTACCTTGTCATTTGATACAAGTCTAATATATGAACATTGCCCGTAACCACTACTGCTAGCATCTGAGAAATGATGCAGCTCTATTTTCTGGATTTCACCAAAGTTTTCAGGAATGAAGCATCTCTGTATTTTAATCTTTGAAAAATTTCCAAGATCAAGGAGCCATGCTTTCCATTTAGTTTCCAGTGCAGGTGGAACGGGTTCATCCCATCCAACGCCTCGTTTGCACATTTCTTGAAGGATTTGTTTTCCGGTCAGTATGAAGGGAGAAAGAAATCCCACTATACTCCAACCTAAGTCTGTTTTTACAGCGTAGGGGTCATAGTCATTGCCTGCTATCACCTTTCTTGGTTTTAGAGCTCTTGCGCAATCATAACCAATCAGAAGTGCTGCAGGACAGTTTAACAGATTGGGCATTTCCTTCGCAATACTGTGCAAGTGAGGCCATGCTTTTGCAGTGTTACAAGTTGGAATACTGCTTTGTTCAACTGGAATGTATTCACGAGTGTATGTGGGTGGGAGCCCTATGTATTCTTGTGAGCGGTATCCTCTTACTCGAAGTCCACTCACTCTGTGACTTGGCACGACAGAACCTTTGTCTGTTATGGTTGTGAGCTTTAACTTCACAGGTTCTGTAACTGCTTGAATTCCTTCACAGATTCCTTGGTCAATGAAAGTATTGCTGCTTTGTGTGTCTAGCAGAGCATAAACTAAGGTTTCCTGTTTATTACCTTTTGCACAAGACAGCCAGACAGGAACAATCATTGAAGTTCGATCACTTTTGTCCACTGTCACGTTGTTCGACACAGCCAACGTGTTTTCCTCTGGTGGTGGCGTTTCAGATTTTTCCACTTGGACACGATCCTCATGAAGTGGAGTAGGATGACCTTTCCTGCAAATATTACAGTTAGCTCTCTGACGACAGTTTTTGGAAAAATGTCCAACTCTAAGGCAGCCGAAACATATGTTGTTTTCAGTAACAAATTTCTTCTTTTCTTCGAGTGGCATTGCTGCAAACCTTTCACATTTGTAAATGAAGTGACTTTCCTTACAGCAAATGCATTCAATCTGCTTTTTGTTCCAAGCTGAAGACATTTCAGTTTTAGCTTTGTTGCTCTGTGCTGCACTAGAGGTCTTTGAAGTTTTGGTCACCTTTGTTGTAGCTAGGACATTCGCTTTAAGGCGTTTTTGCTCCTTTTCTGGTTTTTCGAAGGCCTTTAATGCAAACAGAGAGGAGACTGGGTTACATGCTATTCGTGCTTCCTCAGCTACGAATTCCGCAAACTCTGCAAACCCTGGATATTCTTTTCCTTCATCCAACACTTTTGTCACATGTCTGTTCCATCGAGTTGTTGCCCAGTCGGGTAGTTTTCTGAGTATTTTTTGATTTTCCTCACAATCGTCTAAAACCCTGAGACCCTGCACATAGGGCATAGCATTTTCACAAGAAATAAGGAAATCACTGAACTCCCTTAGTCTGAGTGACTCCCTTGACCCAATCTTTGGCCAACTATTTAGTTTTCCCCTGAATGCTCTCTGTACAACAAAAGGATGGCCATAACGTTTATTTAAGGCCTCCCAAGCCTGTGTGTAGGCTTCGTCATCGCTGCGATAGAATGTTCCTTCTAACACACTAAGTGCTTCTCCACTTATGTATTTTTTCAGATAGAACAGTCTATGTGCTGAATTTGCACAGCTCGTCTCAATAAGAGCCTTAAAAGAAGTGCTCCACTCTATGAACTTCAGTGGATCTCCAGTGAACACAAATGGCTCTGGAGCTGGAAGTCTCGTCATAGTCAGGGATTCCTTTAGTGCTTCAACTAAGGACATCTCACTATCTTTCACTGCTATCTTACTGTCACTAGTTTGAGGAACAGAAACTCTAGTTGAGATTTGAGTGTTTCTTGTAACAGGAAAGGCAGCTGGGACTGAACTCAAACGAACTTGGGGGCATGGGCTATTGTTTAGCTGTACTGAGGGCTGACTTAACAAAGTGGACCTTCTTTCACACTCTCTTATTTCAGCATTCGCCTTTGACTCCTCTTCAGCATAAACATTATATTCAGCTTCTATTGCCTCAAGATCTCTTTGATTTTCCAACATTTTCAACTTTTCCTGTTGAGCCACTATCTCTTGTCTTTGGGCAGAGATTTCCATTTCTCTACTAATTTCAGCCCGTTTTGAAGCTAAACGTGCAGCAGCTTCTGCTCTTTTTGCAGTTAACTGACTGCTTTGCTGACTTGAGCTGCACTGACTTTTTCCAGCTCTTGATACTGTTGAACCATATATTGACTTTGCATCCTGTCTTTGTAGTAACTTCTGGAGTGATTCCTTCACAGTTTCCGTATCAAACTCCTTGTCTACATTTGCATAACGCCTTTTCAGTAGGAGAATGAGTTCAGCAGAGACTGAAGAGCAACTATCCATTTTCCTTCTTATGTCTTGAGATGGTGCTGCTAATACACGTATAGCGTCATAATCACATTTTACAGCTAACTCACATTGATCAATCGCACGGATCCTGTCACCTAACTCTGCTTTAGAGCACTGCACTTTGAGTTTGGACCTGGTCAGCTGAACTTCTGTCTTAAAGCGCATGTAAGTTGACAAAAAACTTCTCTCCTTATCTATCAACTCATCTTTTTTAAGCTCAAGCATCTTTTCAGTCAAATGTTTCTCCCTCTCAGAACGTCTAACTTCTGGTTCACCAGGAGGACCTGGTTGGGGTAATCCGATTTTGTGTATTTCAAGATCTGCACAAATCTCCCCTAGACGTACTTCAACCTGTACCCTTTCTGAATCCTCGGGGTCACTATCTAACTTGTTTTCTAACTGAGCCTTTTCAGACTTTAAAGCTTCAATAATGACCTCCAAATCACATAATTCAGTTGCCATTTTCACAGTAATATTGGTAATATTGACTGTATCTTTCAAGTAGTTAACAAAGACAGGGACTTAACAATTGCAACCCTCTTATATCAAACACCAAATAATATTAGTGTGACTGAGTAAACATTTCAGAAACCCTTTTACACATAACTCTTCTTTGACTTTCCTTGCCTCTGTCTTAACGAACTATAATGACACAGTCTGACCTGATATGCATGATTATGCATGATGGTGAAATGTTACTGTAGCAGTCCTTTCTCAAAACCTTGGCCGCTGATTTGGACACCCAGCTGCTGCAGAACTGTAGACATGGAGGCAGATGGATGTAGACTTGCACCTTGGCTGAAGTTCTTCAGGCCGAAGCCGCACCGAAGTTGCTCGCACCCTCGCTGACTGGCCTCGTGTCCAACGGCAGCACAGATGATGAAGTTTCTCTCCGTAGCGACCCACGCATAGCACCGACAGGCGACGTTTTTCACTTTAACTGCTCCCAAAGGTTTTGTTTGGATCAGAGAAAGCCACGCTCCAACTGATGGTTCTGTGAAGCCTTTATTTCGTCGCAGCAAATTTTTACAACATGACCACGAACCACCGTGAAAAACTAAAGAAAAACAAACATATCTTTCATCAATAAACAAACACATACAAACCAAAATATGCATTAAATAAAACACAATTACCGTGTGCGCCTTCTGACCAAACTTTCAGGAGTGGTTAGTCAAATTTCTGAGCACGAGCTGTTCTCCGTGTACATGCACTCTCATTTTCTCTTCTCTCTCTCTAAGCACATGCTCGTTAACCATGTGAACAACGCATGCACATGTCATTTCCCACTCCACCACAAGAGGTCAGCTCCGTGAAACACAATATATATTTTTTGGCTTACCTTTCAAAAAAAAATAAATAAATAAATAAATTTTACCAATAAATAAAACATTTTTCTTTGCGACAGCTACAACATATATTCACATGCACTCAATTTCAGAAGTAGTTCTATAAACCAGAAAATGAGCTAAACTTTTACTCAAAAACCCAGAGGCCATAAGATTCCTAAAATTTGACCTGAATTTTGTTCTGAAAACTGAGCTGCACCAGACATTTGTCCAGGAAGTCACCCACAATAAGGCCTTCGTCTTTCACTCTCCGAAGAGCTGTATCCAGAACTCCATTCCTTCTTTGGAAAGGATCCCCCACCAGCTCTCCTTGTGTTGGTTTGAAGTACTGGATGCAGCAATGAAACTCTGACTCCCAGAGCTGTTGTCAGTGTCATGGTGGTGGAGGGAGGTTTGGATGTCTCTGATAATAACATTTTCTATGGCGCAGGAGGGGTATGGCGCAGGAGGGGGGCCAAAATTAAGACTATTGCGCACCCAGTGCAATATGTCCTTGTAGCAGGAGGCTACATGCAATCCGAAGCCACCTACTGATCTGATTACTGATAGGCCCGTACTAGTAACTGACCGGAACTGACAAATTTAGTTCCTAAATCTGTCCTGACTACCTGAGGACATCCACCAGCCTGTTCCGCGGCATTAATGAAGTAGACTCCGATGACGCGTGGGTTTATGCTGCTTTTAACCAAATGATTTTGCTGGAAAACCCGTCAATGCATCCATTTATGATGATTCCATACGGTTTTAATTTGTCATATGAATCTACATGCCAAACATACTATATATACACTATACTATACTATATATATATATATATATATATATACACTATATATATAGATGCTAAGTGGATGAGTGTGGATCCAGAGTTGTGAGGATTAGACGCACATACTCCTTTTTCACCCTCATGCCATCCATCAAACATTTTTTGTGCTACCACCTGTACCCATGTAGTCTCCCAGGTCCTTCCAGCTCTTTCTGGATGAAGTCGATGACCTCGTCAGTGTCAGTACACTGCTTACGTTTCAATCCGAGCACCTTCAGCACCCCAATTAAGTGTCTCTTGATAACCACACGATGTTCAATGGCAAGAGATCACAGGATATCATTGTAGTTCATTCCAAGGTTGAAATAAAATTAAATTAAGTCAAAATTATCCATGCTTTATGTGTGTTAAGCAGCCTATGCTACAACCTAAAGGCGTCTGTCCACAATTAACTCATGGCCACGACTTATATCGCGTTTGCACGCATTAGTAAAACTAGGCCACAACTTAAGTAATGCGTGGACACAAGTTTTATATTTTTCTGTCACTGTCACCAGACGGGCTCCATACTTTTCCCATTCTATCTTGAAAAAGAGTTTGATACTCAGTTACTTTACGTTTCTCCACATCTGTGCATTGCCTTGTTGATTTTGAATAAAGGTTCAGGATAAAAACAGAAAAAAATAAACTTGTCACCACTCTCACTGGAGGACTCCGGGTAAGGCGCATTACAAGGCTGTCTCTTCCATAACTGTTCTCTTACTTCCTTAATGAGAATTAAGATGTACCACTGCAACATTAACAGTGTAGGGCGCATTTGCCACAACATATTCGATCGGAACTACAATTCCCATATCACCATGAGAAAAATCCTTGAGGCTATGTTTGGACTGCTGATTGTCCCTGAACCAGAAGATCCACTGGACAGGTAACACTACCGGGCAGACTCTCACATTGACATTTTCCACCTTTTCATCAATGACTTTAAACATTTTTGCTTCATTTTAAGCAGCACTGTGCATGAAAAACACTGAACAACCCTACTGTTTACCCAAACTTCTCACAGTGGAGTAATATGGCACAGCTATCTTTTGTATTTATGGCACTATGTCACATCCACAAAAGGATATCACCACTCTGGCCATTTTGGAACACAGGAGCGAAATGAGCCTTTACACTTCATGGGGGCTCCACAAAGTGTGAAAATCTACCAAAGTTTAACAGCGGGGCTTAAACATTTTTAACATTGACTTTTCATCATCTTCATCACCATCACTATTTGATGGTGATGAAGGAAACTACTTAAGCCAGCATGTACTAAGGTACATGACATGAAATGGCTGACCATTTTACCAGCTTACCAAAGAACAAAGATTTTTAAATGAGGCGTCTACAGTGTAAATTCACTTCATCATTTTACAAGTATGGTGTAAATTCACTAACACTGTCTATGTGTAAGATGATAAATCATTTAAACTGAATATTGTTTTGGTTTTATTTCTTTTCCGTGAAAGTATTCTGGCTGAGGAGTACCTGACCAACCGCACATCATATGAAGAAGAGGCCAAAAAAACAGACTGAGGAAGCTGCAGGGGAGTCTATGGAGACGAAGGAGAAGGTGATGGGACGTATCATTCTGCAGGAAGATAAAACTGCAGACATCTGATGATATGTTAAACTCTTTCCTGTCATTTGGATAAAAGCACGGATATATTGATGTAATAAAACATTAACAGATTTAAATCTTTTGATTAAGGGATAATTATTTTAAATCCAAGGTTAGAAATACATTTTTAAGTACTTACTTCCTTGCACTCAAAATAATTTAGGTGCACAAACCAATTTTGGAAGATATTAACCTTAAATGTAATCTCATAAAATCTTTGAAAACCTAAAACATACATATAAAAGAGTTTTAGCTTAATTCCTTAAGTCTGCTTTGGTTTAATTGGTGCTGGGCAATGAATAAATTTCATTCCATAAAATGCAATGACAGTTAATAGTGTTATTACACATAAATTTCAATGCTGATTCTAAACTTGTTTATTGGAAAACAGTTTATATTGCAAGAATCTCTATATGAGTAATTGTTTAGTAATTGTTTCTGGTAAAAACACATAATCCACTTTAACAATAATCTTCTTTTACAAACCAGCCATTAAAATATTTATTGTAAATCTCAACTTAAACATTATTGTAATAAAATCTAATATATATGACAAAGAAGGATGAAAATTTACAGATTTATTTGTTAAAAATTGGCAAGTCAGTAGTATGAATTTAAGCTGCTTTCTTTCCAAACACAGAGGGAACAATATCTTACTGTGGATTTCAGTCCACAGGTGTTTTCCTGCTGGAACAGAAAGCAGGATAAAAAATCTCCCTCTGTGAGGGAGGAAGCGATGTTGTAAGAGAAAATAAGACTCAAACTTGTGTAAATACCCAGGCAATCTATAAATTAATTTCTCTTAAAACTTCCATTATATGAGCAGTAGGAGATAAAGTATCACGATGATAACATGTTTAGCATGTACAAAAGTTATTTAACAAGTTTTTCAAATTTAAAATCTGAAAATAAAACAATTTTAACTTTCTGTTGTAATTCTGTGAAACAAGCACAGTATGTCAGAAACGAGTTTTCATCGAGTTGTTTCCTTGTGTGGGGACATAAACTGTTCAGGTGAGCTCTGCAGCACTCCACCTACAGGTGAATAGCTTTTCCCGTACTTGCACAGGTGCATGTGCAGTCAAAATTTATGTGCACCGCTCCAATTTTACGTGCACAAACTTGCACATGCATGTGTTATTTCGAGCCCTGAAATTTTTCAGTTTATGACATGTTAATATAGTATGTGCTGTCTACTTCTTATTTAACAGAAACTGGTGGAGTCGGCAGAACAGCCTGTACCTCCACATCTCATCTGTCCACTGACCAAGAAGCTGTTTGTTGATCCTGTGAGAACAAGATATGAAAGGATTTATGGACGGAAGGCCATTGAAAAACACCTGAAAAAGTAAGTAACGTGTTTTAGAAAAATTACCAAGAGTCTGGAATGAGTAAAAGTATATATATATATATATATATATATATAAGGTTTATTTATTTTGAATAAAGAATTACTTGCAAGTAAGAGAGTGATCGTCCCAACTCGCATGAAGTCGGGAGAGACTCTGATGATTCATCAGAGAGAAACTGTTTTATTCAGCTGGTCCCCAGCTGAAGGTCAAACAGCAAAATAATATGAGGAATAGAAGACTTAGTGGCACCACTTTCTTCCAGTTTTCAGACAAAGTCCACATACCACAACAAGCTGATATCCCAAACAACTATTTCTATCTAGCAGGTGGAAAACCAGTTTCAACTCTGCCATATCAGAGCTCTGGGTAGAAAGTGGTCAGTCTGACCTCACACACGCATACACAATGAAAACTGTAACTTCAGTATTCTGTAAAATGAGAACACACAATATGAAAATGTAAAAGTGAATGGAATAGCAATATTACATAAAGAAACTGAATATACATGTGATTATGAGTATATATGAGTGATTACCATATGCAGCTAAACTTCTTTCACAAACGTTATAATAGACTGATCAAAAAGAATATTTAGAACATTTTAAACTACTAGCATATGTTGTCTGAAAATTCATTGGAAGACTGAAAGATATTTCTTTTTAAAAAAGTAATTCATAAAGAAAAGTTACACAATACAGGAGAAGTCTTGGATGTCCACTGCATTTGCTCCAATAAACAAACCTAATTAGACAGACAGACAGACAGACTAGTTTATTAATAATTAATTTTTATTAATATATTTAATATATTTTAAGAGATTTATAGGGCTGCACGGTGGTGTGGTGGTGGATGGGAGTTAAACTGTAGGTCCAATAAGGATGAGTCTTGAACAAAAGTTGGTCAAATCTGCAAAATAAAAAAACTGCTTCAAGATCAAGTAACTAAAAGAATGGAAGAGATTTAAAACAACTTTTAAACACTATCTGCTCCCCCATGGAGGTTGTTTTATTTAAGGTTTAGAACACTTTCCACAGCTCCTGAGTAATAACCCCACTCACAATTACCACTGCTCTATGTGCACACATGCACACACAAAGAAAAAAAAAGAAATTATTAATATTATTGTTGTTGTTGTTGTTATTGTTGTTATTATTATTATTTATAAGTTTACTCATACCTGAATTTGGTGCCATTGTCATAACAAAAGTAAAGTATTTAAAATTATTTTTACCTTTTTATGTGGGTAAATTTTTATGCCAATAAAAATGTCACTAGAAGTATTTTTAACCATTTGTACACTATAAGTTATGTTCAGTATTACAACTACCTCAGAAAACAAGTCTGTAAACTATGACATCATTAAAGCCTCATTTTATCTTGCAGGTTCTGATACGCAGGACTTCCTGATATGATTAGACTAGTGTATTATTTCTGTCAGATTTTTTTTCAGATTCAGATGGATGCCTGACACGGCCCCTCTCTGTCCCCACTCAGCGTGCATCTGTTACCTACCCAAGCATGTGTTGCCATGACGTCAAATGATGCCATGGCAACACAAGATCAAAAGAAACGGTTATGCCTTTGTGACATGTGTTTTAAAAAAATACCTTCCGTCGAAACTTTACCATTTCATTCTATACTGTCAAGATGTTAAAAATTAAAGCTTTGTTTAAGGAAGGACTCTACAAATCAAATAAAAATGAAATATATATCCTTTTTTCACAAAACCCAGACATCATGGCGCACGTCTCAACTGTCCGTAATTTTGTTATTCTTCTCACTCTAAAAATTTTAGAGAGATATGGTATTTTCTCAAAGCTATCAAAAGATCAACTAATTAAGTTCTCAGAACAAATAATTTTGAAAACGTTGGCAGGACTGCATCAAGACCTCATCCCATCTTGGTCAGCCAATCGTAGAATTTCCGAAAAGGTTTTGCATGATCTAAGCTTTAAGTTTTTCGGTAGTAAAAATGTGGCACAGCTCATACTTGAACAAGACCCAGCAGTGATATCAGTTATTGTCGACTTTATGATACATCATATCACATTTAATGTGCCGAGGAGCGTTAAAGAGCCTGAATGGGTTGCCACTGACTTTCTGTTTCTTCTGTTTATTGTTGGACTTCTATCAGTTGTTCTAGCTTTCTGTTAACTGGGTTTGTTTATGCACCGCCCGAACTAAAAAAGCATCATACCACCTTACAAAGTTTTTGTGCAAATTCTGTCAAGGATTAAGGCAACAGAAACGAGGAATTGAGAAATGCAGGACTGACAAAGCAGGACAAAAAACAGGCAGGAATCAAAAGTTAAATGAAAGAAATATGGGAAGGAAAAATTAAAACAAACACAGACTTACCACAAGGAGAACACAGGGAAATTAAGGTGATGTGGCAGTAAATAAAATTAAAACAATATACACAAAGGTTAACTAACAAGGACCAGGTAAAGAAAAAACAAACAAACAAAAAAAAAAAAAACAGCAAATTAAACCAAATGTGCTGAGTAAGAGGAAATGAAGAAAGCAGTAAACACTTAGGGAAACTATTTATTATTATAAATAACAGGCTATGTCCCTAATTAATTGACACACAGCTGAAAAATGGGCAGACCAAAAAATAAACATTTGACCACTAATCTGACCGTTTATGAAAGAAGCATTTCAGAGGAGTCTTTCTGATGTTATGATCTGCCAATGTTCACCAACCTGCAACAAAACTTCTGTTTGCGGAACAATTTTAGAAAAATATTCTTGAAAATAAAATTGACATCAACATAACATCAACTTAATATTTAGAGAATCAGGAAACACAAAAGTTAAACAAATAATTTCAAAGATTTTGGTAGGGAAAATTACAAACTACTGAGTCTTGCTTCAAAAGAGCTTGGCCTTTCAACCAAAATGACCTGCAAAAACAAAGAAAGACCTGGTCTGCTGTATGTGAGGAAACACATTCAAACACTACTACTCCCTCTACACAGAAACTAATAAAATATTTTCTGGAGCATGACGACAACTCAAGAGCTTCAACAGAATAAAAAAGAAACACTGACAAGGAAAAGAGTAAAATGCAGAAGTGGTTCTTGTGTGAATCACTACACGCTCTTTGGCAAAAGTTTACAGAAGTACATCACGTGCAAATATCCTACAGTCAATTTTACAAAAGCCGTCCATTTTGGATAATGAGACCAAAAGTCCAAGATCGAAACACATGTCTTTGCAAGATTCATGCCAACACTCAGTTCATGGCCGATAAGCTCTTTTACCACAAAGTAATAAAAACCAGAAGCATCAAGTATCTAATGGAAAGTCTTTGTTGCCAGACTTCAGCAAAGAATGCATGTACGGAGAGTGCCTCCATTGCTTGAAGGTGGTACTTTCGATCCGAGTCAACAGACAAACTGGATGGAGTTGAGCTCTAAAGCTGAAGAACGAGAAAAGAAGAAAAAAATGGATCAAGAGAGAAGTTTGTTGCCCATTTAACTGTTAAAGGATGTATGTATGGTATCCTGCAAACATTGTTGGCTGACTTCACATCAGTTCATTAGAAAATTAGATCATCATTCATGTAGAAGTAAAACCAACCACTTCTCTTGGCTCTTGGCTTTTTATCACGGTGTTATTCTTCTCTGAGCTCAGGTAAGAACGGAATGAGCATAGAATACGTAGATAGACATTCGGAGATCATGAAAGTCCTTCACTCGTGCCCGGAAAATGTTAGGTGCACCGGTGCGACTAACGTTTTTTCTTAGTCGCACCTGTCTGAACTTCAGACAGGTTGTTGTTCTCTTTTGCAGACCTATGTTTGTTTATCAGTGCATCTAGAGTTTTATATGTATAGATTATGCTTTTTCACGGATGGAGGTTAAACATAAATATAAGATAATCACACTTAATGTCAATGGTTTGCATAACCCCATTAAAAGAAGCAAAGCCCTTGCTAAAATGAAACGTGAAAAACACGATATAGTTTTCTGGCAGGAAACACACCTTTCCGCCACTGAACACGAAAAAATACGTAAAATGGGGTTTAAAAACCTGTATTATTCCTCATTCACGAGGGGTAAGTCCAGAGGAGTAGCGATATTGCTATCAAACAAGGTTAACTTCCAACTCACCTCTCAAATCAGTGACAAGGAGGGACGTTACACACTGGTTAAAGGATATATAGATCATAAGGAAATTACATTGCTTAATGTATACAGGCCACCAGGTAAAGACAAACATTTGATTAAGAGAGAGTTTTTGATCTTATTGCAACAGAAATATCAGGGGTGTTCATATGTGGAGGAGATTGGAACACATGTTTAAACCCTTCCTTGGACACCACCAGTAAAGCTAAAAATCAGATACGGTCTGAAGCAATACATATCAAGAAAATGCTCAAGGAAATGGGGATGATAGATGTATGGGGGGATTTGCACCCATTGGACAGAAATGATACCTTTTTTTTCACATTAGCATTTGACGTACTCAAGATTGGATTATTTTTTTATTTTAAACGCTGATAGACATAGAATTGAGCATTGTGACTAGGCCTGTCACGATAACCAATTTAGCTGTACGATAAATTTTCTCAGAAATTATCGCGATAAACGATAATATTGCGCAAAGCGCTAATGTGTCATTTTGAGACCATTCTCAACTAATATAATAATAATAATGCAAGTACACATTTTCAAAGATCAATAAACTAAATAAATAAAAGCGCCTTTTTCACATAAGCCGGGACGCCGGCCCAAAAGTAATGCAGCCCACTGGGAATCCTCCCAAACCTCTCGATTAGCCGGCATTGCTCTTAATGTGTATTTTGTCAAATACGCTAGTGTTAACCATTCCCGCTTCTTATCCGCCGATAGTAGTCGGAGGACACGGGGGAGATCCGTCCTCTCCAGGGCCGAAGTGGAGTTGGCTTCGGGGTTAACTCCCAATTACTCTCTTCTCTCGCCGCTCACGGCGTGGAGCACCATAAAAAAAAGGAAACAGCGGTTGTGCTGAGAAACGGCTTTATTATAACGCACCGTTATTGTTTTTCCTGACTGTTCTGCCTAACCGCTCCGTCTCTTCTCTTCACACCTTTTCTTCTTCTGCTACTCTCGTTCCTCATAAGCTCTTCTTCTCCTCCCTCTGCGCTCACGCTCACTCTCACGCGCACTGAGCTGCTGGATCGCACACACAAAGTTAGACACATCGCACAACACTAGTATATAGGCTGACTCTATTTGCGTAATGTGCCTGCGGATTACAGGGGTTATTACGGTAGACCAGGAAGTGGGGGCTTTGTACTGACGTCGTAAGCTAGATGTGTGTGTTCTGCTTACATGTGGGGAGCAGCGAAATGATAAAAGAGGAGGTGCTTGCATCTATTATTTCTCCATTCGACCTATTTACATATTTCAGCATGAGAATCGGAGGTTTAGCGCGAGAGCGTGAGAAGCCACTTAAATGCGCAAGTCTCACGGCCATTGCGTGTTGGCAGCCCTGCAAAACAAATGCGGCTTACCGGCTCGTGCTGCAACATGCTGCAGTCAAGTATGACACCAGAGAGATCACTCCGCAACAAACCAGAGCGTTGAGTCGAAATACGCCATAGTGAAACCTATTGTCATACACAGTTTATGGTAAAGGGAGGACTAATAAAAATTATCGCGGCCGGCAAACTTATCGTGCTCTTATTTTCTTATCGTTCAATTAATTGACTTATTGCTTATCGCGACAGGCCTAATTGTGACATAGGAGTGAGAGATATTTCTGATCACGCTGGGGTGCACTTAACTCTTCACCTGGATAATGACCGTAAAGAAACATTATGGAGGCTTAATACTAGTCTACTGAATGATGATACATTCCATAACTTGGTAGAAAAAGAATTTAAAGAGTACTTGGAATATAATGACAATAATGACATCTCTCCTAGTATACTGTGGGACACTGCAAAGGCTGTTCTGAGGGGTAAAATGATAATGTGGTCTACTTACAAGAAAAAGGAGAGCTATATAAAAAACCTTACTATGAAATTGAAATCCTTAGAAAAAGAACATATGGAAAGTAATAACAGTAACATATTACCGCACATCATGGAAACAAAGCAAGAGTTAAACAAACTGTACGAAGACCAGGTAGAAAAGAGATTGAAGTTTATTAAACAAACTTATTATGAAAATGGTCCAAAATCTAAGAAATTCCTTGCTTGGAGGATACGTAAACAGCAGGCCGATGGATTCATACAGAAAGTAAAAAACCCACTTAATAATAAGGTATATCATAATCTTAAAGACATACAGAAATCTTTTGTAATATATTATACTCAACACGCAACCCAGTGAAACAGACCAGGTAGCAGTAAATGAGTTTCTTTCCTCGCTTGATTTACCATCAATGGGAACAGAACAGAATAAAAGACTAACTCAGTTAATAACAGAGGAGGAAATCAGTAAGGCCATTTCAAAACTTAAAGGGAACAAGATGGCAGGTGAAGATGGTTACCCAGCTGAGTGGTACAGACATTTCCAACACCTAATAATTCCGCAGCTTAAAAATTGCTGCAACTATGTCCTTACAGGTGGGGAGACACCACCGTCCTGGAAACGGGCTGTGATTTCAGTGATTGCCAAACCAGGAAAAGATAGAACAGCATGCGGCTCTTACAGACCAATATCAGTTTTAAATATTGACTACAGGATATTTGCGACTATATTAGCTAAGAGGTTTGAATTAATTATCCCAGAATTAACAGACACAGATCAAACAGGATGACCTGACCCTCCAACTCGCTGTCCTCGCTTGCCTTGTTCAGGATGGACTGGCAGAACTTGGGAATGTCTGCTCGACAAGCTTTCCTCAGCACTGGGTTCAGCCTGTAGTCTGGAGGAGGAATGGAAGATGCTCGAGACTTTCAGCATACTTTAGTGTGTGGGTTGTTGTGTGTTTACCTGTGTTCAGATAATCATCTGTTTACACCTGGGATCCATCAGCTCACTGTTCTTGTTCTGCTTCAGGCACTGAAGGACGTTCCTGGCATCTGCTTCAGTACAGAAACGCTGCAGAAAAAAAACAAATAGTTTTACAAACCTGCATAAAATATTTAATTTGGGATTAAAACCAAACTAAATACTAAAGTATTTTATGTTTTGAGGTAAGTTAAAGTGATAATTCCAAAAGAAGCCACCAAAACTTCACTGTTTTCCCAAAAGAACCAACATTTAGGCTAGGTTCCCACTGCAGGGCACAATGCTCAATTCGTATTTTTTGTGTAGTCCGATCACATTTCCAATTAAACGCGACTTGTATGTGATCTCCTGTATGAACCTTATGAACACTGGAATTGTCCCGAATGTGTAGAAAACACGACGACATGACAGTGAGCGTGCATGTGATGTCTTCGTGTTTGCGATAAAAGCAAAGTGTTATGTTACAATTTTAAAATTATTGTCTAACTGTAGCCAGCACATTTTCAATTGCATCATTCTAAGGAGATTACAAAAGAGGAGAGCCAGATTTTTGGCCATGGCATGTTGTGGAGCAGTGGCAGCAACGTCTGTACGGAGAAACGTGTGGGTACGGAGTTGCAGCCAGGAGTGGTGGGAGTGTGATGTGAGCGCCTTTGCAGATAAGGAGTTTAACAATGTTTAACAATGTTGTGTATGACGTGTAGGTCGGATAAATGCGACCTGGCCGTTCAGACCGAAGCCGCATGGCAAAAGATCAGATACGTAGCGGTTTTAGGACCACATATCCAAGTGGCCTGGGTTGCATTTAAAACAATTGGATCTGTGTCGTTCAGACTGTCATGAAAAGATCAGATACAGGTCGCATAGGGGCAAAAAAAAAATGGATTTGGGTCACTTCAGCCTGCAGTGTGAACCTAGCCTTAGACATTTTTCCATCCCTGTTCTCCTGTCTGTACAAGAAGAGCATCTTTGCACTTGATAATGTTTGATTCAGGACTCCAAATTATCGTGCTTGGTTTTATTTTAGATTAAATGTGTGTGTGTGTGTGTGTGACATATGTTGTTTAATATAGAAAAGAGCTGGCTGATCACACGGTTGCATAATGCACTAGTCCAAGAATTCCCTTTTTTTTTTTTCCTACGTTTGAAATGCAGTATATTGTATTGTGATTAAAATTGTAATTTACTACATTTGGCCAGCGTAGTTGACTATTAACAGACAACCATGTCATGTCCAAAGGCTAAAACAGCCAACTGCAAACTAGCTTATTTGAGCTGAGGCTTGTTAAAAGTTGATGCCCGGGACCGACTGGTTAGAGGAGAGAGCTTTGGAACTGGACTTTCAACCTCTCTCTCTCTCTCTCTCGCTCATCAGTGGTAACTTGGCTGTTTGCAATCACATCAGGTACCAGAATGTGTTGGTTTAAAAGGGATCGTGTTTAGATTATCATATGAATGTGGACATAAGAGTCCTGGACCACCTCTGATGTGGTCAGATCTCAGTGCATCCTAAGTGTGTTCACATCTTTACACGTCACTATCCACTTGAGATAGGATCATACAGGATGGATGTTCGTACTGGCTCTAAAGAGCCTCTTAATGAGGGCAGTATCCCCAGTTTAATCTCTTCTCACCTTGATTGTCTGCTTGCAGACTCTCATCAGCTGGTAGTCGAGCTCTGGGTCGGTCATCTCCACCTCCTGCAGCCTGAATATCCGCTGGTGGCATCGCGGGCTGAGCTGCTCCTTCTGTTCCTTCAGACACTCGATCATCTGAGGATAAGAGATCAAAGGATGAGAGAGAGGAAGAAAACATCTTCAAAGAATACAGTTGCAGTAGATGCAGTGATATCTCATCATGTTTACCTGAGCGTTACCAAACGCCATGTTGGGACAGAGACGATTGATGTCGGACTTGCAGGGGTCATACAAGGCTGGTTCCAACTGAATATCCTCCGACTGAGACCAGAAAAGACAAAAATATTCCGTTTTGCTTTTTGCAGCTGTAACATTTAGAAGCCTTAGATTAGGTTTAAAATTATACCTGCAAATTAAAGTGAGACGGGATTATAACAATTTGTGACAGATTTTGCAGTCTGTCAGTCCTAAAGACAGAATTTTCTTCTGCTGTGTTTTGTCTCTAGACATTACTTATTTTTTATGGCTGCATTTAACGTGTTTTTGTGTAACAAAAAAAAGTAATAAAATAAACAAATAAATTACATATATGTACTGTTTATTACCACCTAATGCCAGCAATATTGTAGTGTAACACCTATCCAAAAGGGGGCAGCAGACAAGCATCAACAGTATACAACAGAGTTTTAAGCTTTCATTATGTGGTGATGTAATAAGTCTCAGAAACTCTATATCAAATACAATACACACAGCGTTAACGGGTTTAACCTTACTTACCAATTATTGAAGCTGGGATCGCCGTAGTGTGCAACACCTCAAACTACTGTTTTGTTAGAGCAGAAATAAATGTTCCTGATGCACAGATTTGAGCTGAATCTTCACATATTATCTTTTATGCTGATTATTTTGACCTTGTTGGCTTGAGGTGCTGCTTCCACAACTGCTTAGATTCATGGACAGCCTTGGTGAAGATTCCTGGATTCTTCTGTCTCTAAAATGATCATTCTTTCCAAAGCAGGAGTCATTTCTAATCTACTCTGATGTGTGTAAAGGCTCATTTTATTTGTAATATGCATAAATTGCCTTTTCATGTAAAGCACTTGGTGTTGCCTTCAGCATGAAAAGTGCTTTATAAATAAAGTTTGATCTGATTTGATTTGATTTACTTCAACTTTTCTTAGGGCAGAAGTTTGTTTACTTTATGACTGTGCTTTGCATACTGCCACCACCTACATCCTACATGATGAAAACTTGAAATAGTTTAATAAAATTAAGTTTTGAATGAAAAAAAAAAAATTTGTCTTCTGCCAATTTTCTTGGAATACATATAGATGGTTGCTCATGAATACCAACTCAAATATCTGCATGAAAAGTGAACATAATCTCAGTGGCAGTTCAGACAAGGTGTGAGGAGTGTTTACCATCTCCAGCTCTTCCACTCGCAGCTGTTTGCGACATTTCAGAGACACCCACTGCTCTTTGACCACCTGCATCGTGTCGTTTCTCACTGTGGTGCTGAGGCAGATCACAACATCAACCCTGCAGGGTGACATGTCCACAGAGGGAGTTTCATCCACAGCACAAAACAAAAAGAAGGAATTTAAATGAAGAGTTTGTTGTTTTCTTTTTTAGGATGTTGTCAAATTTGAGCCCCACTTTTTTTTGATGTTTGGACACAAGCGCAGAACGTCCTCCTTGCAGGCCATCTTGAACTTGTAGGAGAACCGAAAATCCTTCATTTGAATCTGAGAGAAAAGGATAAAAAGAAAAAAATAATCTCAACTGCAACAACTACTGCAATTTAGATGTGAACATCTCAGAATAATTAGGGGAAAATAAAATAAATTTGAAACTAAAATCAGATAAAACTTAATAAAATGTCATTTCAGTGGCCTTTTAATGCTGACATTAGTAAAACTTTTGTTTGCTTTTAATTCCATCAATTAAAATTCACAACTGCTGTTTATATTTTTGTCTTCTCACTAGAAAAACTTTCTTTGCAACTTTAAATAATTTTATTTATAATAAAGTATAACTCCTAACTATTTCCAAACATTAAACAAGAAATAAATTAAATGAAAAAAATAAAAAGTATTTTTCTTTGTTAACAAAACAGAAACAATTAAATTACAATTGTATTGTATTACAATTAAACATTTAAAAACAATAAAACTGATCTCATAAAAGTTTAAAGAAGTGACGTGAGTAATGACAACGAACCAGCTGGAAGTGTGTGATGCCGACTGCACACTTGTCGTTCATCTCCTTCTGATGTTTATTCTGAACCAAACACTCCATCAGATCACCTGTATCAATCTGGTTGTCGGCCACGTCCTGCAAACATGCAATAATGATGTCAAATATTAAATTAGCACAATTCATATGAATAAAACAACATTCCGCTCTTTACATATGGATATATTTCTGCTCACATGGCAGTGGGTCTGAATGACGGGCTCGCAGGCTCTGATGAGCAGGGCATCTATCTGGATGTCCTAAACAACAACAACAACACAGTTGAAAAAGCTCTCAGCTTCTTTTGGTTTTCATTTAGTATCAACAGTGAGACATCTGCTGTGTTCTGGTTTCTGTTTGGTTGTGGCGAGCTCTGACCTCTGACTCCAGCTCCGTCAAGTTGCCCACAACATCCCTGCAGCCGGGAACCAGGTCCTCCAAATGTTCCTGCAGACACTCCAGCTCCTGGACTCACACACAGGTTCATAGGATGAATGTTCAAACGGTTTTAAGGATGTTTAAAAGTGGTACTTTTTTCACTTATAAGCTGCATATACTGTATATGAAATTAGAAGTGCCTTTCTTTGTGCAAATAAATTATCTTCCATTTATCTTCCATATCCTCCAAACTCTTGCATGAATCAATTAAATCGGTGTGTCTCACCTGCCCTGTGTCTGTCTTCTCTCTGCACCACTTGCCGAGGTCGGTCATGCAGCGTTTCTGTAGCTCTGGGTCCAACTTAACATCCATCGCCCTCTGGTGGAGTATCCTATGAACTTCCACTTTACAGTCTTGAGATAACTGCTCACACGCACACACAGTAAAAAAACAACAACTTTAAAGATATGGTTGATATTTAAACACTTGTCAATACTAATACATATGATGAGCTAATACTGGTTTATGGCCATCTGCAGGTATTGTCTTAATTATCTATTTATTTACTTGGATTATTTAAATTCTCAGCTATTTTCAGTCAACTCCAGAAACATCTTAAAGGAAGAAGCACCTAAAAGTTGAGTTGTACGAGTACTGATGGAATAGAGAACATCTAAAACAGACGTTAAAGCTCCTGCTACATACATTTAGATGATTTTTTAAGTTAATGGCATAGTAGGTTTCATTTGCATTGTATTCTAACTTTTCCATACTCCTTGGTACTTTGCTCGCATACATTCAGGATATTTTAGCCTTTTTGGAAAAACATTTATCTGACCCCCTCCTACACCTTCAGGAGCAACTTCTGGTTGACTGATGCTAACTCATGTTAACTCATGGGGTACATCCAAAACACCTCATCTAGAAGATGTCCAGGAAGCATCCTGGCCAGATGCCCAAATCTTCCCAACTAGCTCTTTACATGTGTGCATTCAGCATTTCCTAGGCTATTTGTGTTCAACAGCTCATATTTTTAGTCAATAACTGCAGTGCAGGACCACAGGAGAAGCTTTATCTCAGAGCTCAGCTCTCTCTTCACCAAGACAGACCAGTACAGCATCCACATCATGGCCTCTGCATACGTCCACCTGTAAATGTCCATCTCTGTACTACACCCACTCATAAAAAATACCCAGAGATACTTAAGTGTCTAAACTTGAGGCAGTGGAGAATTTACTCTTTTCCAACTGAAGATCATGGCCTCAGACTTGGAGTCTCATCCTCAATGAAGCCAAGAGGACCACATCATCTGCAGAAAGCATAGATGCATTCCTAAACTAAATGGAAACTCTCTGCCACTTAGTTGAGCCTTGAAACTCTATTAACAATGATTGTGGACAGAAAAGGAGACATACAGCAGCTCTGGAGTCCAACATCCAGCACAAATGAGTCAGCACTTTGGTTGTTAAGGGACCCATTAAATACCTTCTTCATCACACTTCTGGACCATGTCCCACAGGACACCATTAAGGGACAAGTGATAAGTCTTCTCTTAATCCACAAGACACATCAAGACTCCCACCCACCTTCCCTCCAGTATGCTTGCGAGTCTAAATCTCTTGTCTGTTTGTGGGCTTATGTGAAGCAACACAACTTGCACAAAAGACTATTCAGGAACCTTTGCTAGGAAGACACTTAGTGTAAGGAGATGCATTTTGTAGCACATGTGCAGCTGTTTAAATGCAATGAAAGCCCCTGTGCTTAGCTAAGCTGTACGCAGGGAAGATTTCGGACACAAACGACTGACATGAAGCCAGGATATAACTTCACCACACAGCAAAATACAGTACAGTAAGTAAGTAACCAGAAATATGTGATGTGGCAGTCTAGTTACTGGATTCCAGTAGTCTTTTGTTTCCACTACTTCCTGTGTTCACACGACGAAAGGTGTCATAACCTCAAGCTTACACATGAAAACGAAGTCTTTAGCCCTTGAAATAGTGAAGCACAACAAACATGGCCTCATTTCAAGTCCTATGTTCACTGTGATGGTCTAAAGCAGCAGAAACCGAATTATCACATCAAATTAAGTCGTAAAGATTCTACTTGCTGATTACCAAACCAGTCAAATCAACCTCCCTGTGAGACACAGATAACTAGGTTAAAGAAGTGCCTCAAATCTTGAAAAAGGTCTTTAGCCAACTTTTTCTAACTGAGCAACATAAAGGTGGGAGGCGTGAGCAGGACTTACCAATTTTCTTTCAAGTTTTTAACCACGACTGCATACACTGTGCAAGTCATTTATTATTAATGGGTGCAATTTCTCCAAAATTATCTGCTCATTAGACTCCCACAGATTGAAATCTTGTTTAATCTGAAATCATTACTGGTATTGTCTTTCATTTAAGCCCACACCAGGACCAGCACTAATGAAACTCAGAGCTCATACCTTCTCATCTCGGTTAACCTGGGAAATTAAAAACATCAGCGTGACATCTGTTTATTGTCTAGAGCCGCATTATTTAATATTAATTTCCAAACTATAAACCTGAACTAACATGTCATTAAAACCTCTCCCTATAGTTACATTTCCATGTTGGTAGTGCCTGCGTCTGCTGTCGTCATACCCGCCTTCCCTGCTCCTCTGTACCATAGGTGTGGAGGTAGACAACGGCTCCTGGGGGCATGAGCTCGCTGGTTTCATTCCAGCCGTGTGTGTGGCAGAGTCAAGCGGCGTCGTTCTGGCACTTCTTGTACAGGATGGGGTCCAGTCTGTGAGGCAAACGGGGACGTCATTCGTCAAGTTGCACTATTAACATTGATGATCAAAGTCTTTCTGAGAGAAAAAAAATCAACATTTAACCTCCTTAACATCTGCACAATATGTTGTTTTATGCACTACCTGATGCTATTCGAACAAAAATCAGCCTTAAAAATTACACGTCAAGATGCAACTAGAAGTTAGCCAAGTAGGTGGGAAATCCTGTTGCAAAGATATGCGGCTTCATGTTTTACTCAAAGATGTAAACGTCAGCAGAGTTGAATTAAAAATACTGACTGGATGAAGGTCTGCAATCTTCACGTTTCATGGAGCTGCTTTGAATGTCTGAACCAAAAACTGCTGCGTTTTGCTACCACACTAAGTGGGTATGTTAGTCAATGTTTTCTCACTGTTCCACTCCTCTTTAGGACACATAGCTGCAGTCAGCAGCAGGGCAGCTGAGCTGATCCAGGAGTGAGCCTGCACACGGTAGCAACAGGGGGCTGCTGAGGTTTAACTTAAATCAGCATGTTTCCATCTGAAGAGATCAAGCCAAAGCTCATGTTATTGACCACTGGGAGGTTTCTAATATTGAAAAAGTGAGCGATAGTGAATATCGGACCATTCTGATTCTTTGATATCAATGTATATCTTTTAACTTTGTCTTTTAAAGAACTGCTTCTTTGTGTCCAAATATTCTGGGCTGTTTGACCCGCAGTGTCATCTGCTGGTGGGCAGAGATGTAGATGAGTCAAATTTGCATATAAAAGCTTTCTGTGGCAAGAGCATTAAAACAACTTTGAGAAGCACCGATGAATTTTGAAGGTATCAATTACTCATGATTTGATGATAATTTATAGTAACATAGCATAAAATCCACTTGAATTTCTAATTTAGCTCATGTTTTGTATAAATCATCACAATATTTACTTTAAAAAGGGCCTGAAGTGACTGCAAAGTCATGCCAGATGCTTGGTTTGATTTTTAAAATTCCAATAATGATATTTAAAAACATTCATGTAAATTTGTCAAGTCAAAAGAAACAATTGTACTTGTGTAAATAAGATCAGATGAGACTAGACGAGATGAAAGTTGTTCCAGCAGCCGGTGCTCACAGTCTTCCACCATCTTCTCAGTGTACAGGTGCTCCATCAGACACGACAGGATCCTAAACAGATTATAATCCAGGGTCTTATTATGACATACACTGTCATTTTAAATGCTCCTTTTATCACAAAGCTGTTCATATTTGACATACAGTAGCTAAAGTTACAATGTATACTGTGTATGGATGTATATTCATTCACTGCCCACTTTATCAGGTCCACCTGTTAAACTGCCTGTTAACGCAAATATCTAATCAGCCAATCACATGGCAGCAACACAATGCATGTAGTCATGTAGACATGGTCAAGACAATTTACTGAAGTTGAAACTGAGCATCAGAATGAGGAAGAGGATTTAAGTGACTTTGAATGTGGCATGGTTGTTCGTCTGAGTATTTACTGGGATTGTCACACAAAACCATCCCTAGGGTTTACAGAGATGGTCTAAAGAAGAGAAAATATCCAGTGAGCAGCAGTTGTCTGGACCAGGATGTCCTGTTGATGTCAGAGGTCAGAGGAGAATGGGCAGACTGGTTGGAGATGATGGAAAGACAACAGGAAGTCACATCAGCAGTGATTCCCACCAAGGTCTGCAGAATAGCATCTCTGAACACACAACATGTCCAGCTTTGAAGCAGATGGGCTACAGCAGCAGAAGATCACACCGGGTACCTCCTGTCAGCTAAGAACAGGAAACTGAGGCTACAATTCACACAGACTCACCAACCCTAGACAATAGAAGATGGAGAAACGTTGCTGGTCTGATGAGTCTCCATTTCAGCTCCACATTCAGATGCTAGGTTCAGAATCTGCTGGAAACATCATGAAAACATGCATCCATCCTGCCTTGGATCAACGCTTCAGGCTGCTGGTGGTGCAATGGTTTGGGGGATATTTATTGGTCCACTTTGGGTCCCTTAGTACCAACATGGCCTGGTTTAACCACCAGGAAGATTCTTATCATTGATGCAGCCGACAAACCTGCAGCAACTGTGTGAAGCTGTCATGTCAATATAGAGCAAAATCTCTAAGGAAGGTTTCCATCATCTTGTTGAACCCATGACAACAAGAATTAAGGCAGTTCTGAAGCAAAAGGGGGTCCAACCCGGTATGTGTGTATTAGGTCTGGGCAATTAATTTATAAAATCAATTAATCAAGTTTTCCCTTTATGATGATCTATTTTTATGGAAATCTGGATTTTTTTCTCACCTTTTATTTGCTCTCCTTGGGCTTCCACAGTTAGTACGGGGCTCAGTCCTCCCTCCACAGACTCATGCCTTGAATTTAGCTGTGCATAAAACTGAGAAATGCTGCTCTCTATGAGATGCAGAAAACACTTCAGCCCACAAACTCTCCTTAAGAGACAATAAACATCAGGGGAATTGTTTCTGCAGTGCAGGCTGTACATTAAGGATCCAGATGGAAAGAGATCATTTCTGATATGAAGCTGTTTATACAGGCGAAAAGTTATGACGTTATTTACTTTCTTAGCTGTCTAAATAAAGCCTAGAGCCTAAAAGAAACAAACACATTTTGCATGTTAAGCTTTAAGTTTAATATTGTTTTTAATAAATTTAATATGTTTTTAAGAAAGAAAAGGGGTAAAAAAATGATTAAAATCAGAAATCGGTTTTGGTTTGAAAAAAATCTGAGATTTTATTTTTAGGCCATATTACCCACCCCTAGTGTGAATGCACTGTGTGTATGTTACCAACTCACATTGGGTCTCCGCTGCGGATGTGTTTACAGGCTGTCTGGATTACGGACTCGCAGGCCTCATTCAGCGCTCGGTCGATCCGATAGTCAGCTCCGGGGTCGGCAGATTGGATCAGGGTCTGCAGCTGAGGCAAAAACAAAATGTATAAAACCATTAAATGCTTAGAAGAACTTCATAAATAGTTCTGTGTTCATAGCTAAATCTATTCCAGCCTGATCACAATAAACTGGACAGTTTCCAGTTTACAGAGCACATCTTTTGTAAAGTTGTGAAAATGAAATGGGAATCAAAGAGCTTATTATTTACTGGTCTGAAATGAGGAAAGTAGGCTGAGTAGTGCCACCAGAGGGAGGTAGTGAATTATTTTCTTCTTTGTTAATATCTGGGATAGCCTATCTGAGAAGACACCTGCTGGTTAACTAATTATCAGTTCAGATACTAATCAGCTGGTGGGTCATGTATTTTTAATCTTTGCAACTCACAGTTTCATCAAATGAACATCAAAACTTCACTTTGTGCTATTTGCACCTTCTTGATGAGAATCTTAAACTATGACTGTTTTATATGTTTTATACATTTTATATCTTGTGAAATTTAGCTTTCTGTCAAAAGTTCAACAGATCTGATTTGTTTCAGCCTCTACAAGCTAGAAATCTGAAAAAGTCATTACAGTTTTAGAGTTGGTCTGTACAGAACTGCACACAGTTCATTTAACACTCTGAAACTACAACGTTTCAATGAATAAACAACTAAAAAGTAGGTCAACAGCTCATTAAAGATTGAAGCAAAAACTACAAATTGTAAATCAATCATCTCGGGAAGTGTCATTATTGGGGGTTTGTCACACTAAGTGTAAAGGCCACCCAAGCCACATCCCTCCCTCTCAGCTGTACATACTGGATCTCTAGTAGATTCATAGCAACAATACCTGCTGCAGTCTTACTGCACTCTGGCAGACGCTGTCCACACTGGGTGCTGCGGTCGCCGCGGCCAATTCTCATCAGGCAGTGCAGCGTGCGGCCTTTACGGTGCAGGCCGGAGCACTGAGCTTCAATTTCTGTCCGAATTTCTGTGAAGAACGATCTCTGGACTTAGAGAAAAATCCTCCATCAGCATCCGTCGGTAGTCCAGCATCTCTCCCTGACCCTCCCCACTGACCGGACGGCCTGCGTGGCACAACATCCAGTTATTACAGGCGGACACTGAATGCAGCAACAACATTTTGTATATTTACATTCAACTTTGAGTTGACGTCAGAACTAAATAAGCTGAGTGTTTACAGTGATGGTAGTTAAGCAGCACTACAGCAGTGCAAAGTAACAGAAATGTGGATACATTTTTCATTAGAATCCAACCTAGTTAAACTTCCAATTCAATAATCTGCAACCCTGATGACATTTTCGTGCTCACAGCGGTGCACGGCGGCCTCGAGGCACAGGAGCAGATACGACAGTCGGGCTTCGCGGCATGTTGGTGTCCAGGCTGCAGCGCTGCTTCCTCAGGTCCATCTTACAAGCTTTAACCAAAGAGTAACTGACTCTGAATTCCTGGGAGATAAGCTTCTGACGGGTCGTCAGGGTATCGCGGCACTGTGGAGAGAAGATATGGAAAAGAAGTAGTAAGAGAACGGTGTAAAACTTCAGACTTTTGGCTTTTTTGATGACACCCAGGGATGGGATTATCTGTCTTGAATACCTTTTCTGACATGGCCTCTTCAAACTTGTGATTGAACAGACACTTGTAGACTTTTCCTTTTCCAGCTTGAATCTTCGGAGAAGAAAAAGAGAAAGAAGTCTGAGGGCTGTGCTTGTTGAAGTGTCTTTTATTTAGGTCTCATATTTCTAAACAAGAGAAACTGTCCACTTTATCCATGTTTTCTTCCAACTCCATTTGCTTACTGACACTCTCAGCTAAAAGAGTTGGTGTTAGAGAGCCCATAAAGTCCATAATGTGCTACTTTATAGCTTTATAATTTCATTTTGAGGGTGTCTGTGCTTTGAACTTTAAAATGCATAATTTTTTTCCTCATATTGTACAAAGCTGCAGCAAATTTAACTGGAACGCCTCATCAAACTCACATTTCCAGCCCAGAATGTCACAGCGAATGAACGTCAGAGGAGCTGATTATTCTGAAAAGCTTGGTCTGCTCTGATAAGTGTAAGGCCATGTGTAAATATGCTTCACTGTAACATCATTAAGTAAAGGACTGCGAATGATGAAAAGTTCACATCACTGCCCACTCCGCACTGATCTACCCGTCAATCTCACGCTTTATTCTTCCATGACTCCTGAACAAGACCGTAAGACACATAAAGTCCTTCACTTGGGGTAGAAATGTGAATAATCATGGAAAAGAAAAGATGACCACACTACTTTCTATTCAATCTATATGCATATCTATTTTTTCTCCTAAACAAATGTAGCCCCACATATCCTGAACTAGTGTGGAGTTGTTGTTGCACATGCTTTAAAATGAACACCCTACAACCAGGTGATGGAGTATGGAGGTGTCTGTAGAGGAGGTATACCTGTAAAAGTGTCTAGACATCTCAGCATCATTGATTTAGAGGGTTTAATGACCATTTATGATGCTGCATGCATCGCTTTTCTGCTGTGATATTAACATCAACCAAATATATTGTCTCCATTTTCATTTACATTCTGTAAAACCAGATGTTGGGTCTGATCTGAGTCTGCCTCAGCATGCCCATTGGTTGGCATACATGATTTTTACACTGGTCCGAAACCCACTAACCTCCACTGTGGGAAAGTATTTAACACTCAGGGATCTATGATTGGATCACTTTCGCTTTTCAAAGCACCACAGCAAAAAAAAAAAAAAAAACTACATGGACAGACCATGTAAAACCAGAAATACAATAGTTTTCATTTAAAAATATGAAAATATTTATCGTATTTGAGCAACAAAGCATTATAAGATGGACAATCGATGCATTTCTTTCCTTATATTTGCTATTTTTCGTGATTAAAAGGTGGTAAAAACAGGTGATACAGACTGACTTAATCTTAAGCAAAACTTAATACAGATTTGCTGATTTTTGTGCATTTCTGGGACCCATTTGTTAATAAATGAGACTCAAGTTAATCACTTGATAGAACCAAAGAAGATAAAGGATACTAAACTTGGGTATCTTAAACATTTATGGTAATATTCTTCTTTTTTAATTCTACTTCCACTAGAAGGCAGTGCAGAGTTCAGAGTTCATCTTGTTCATCAAGACATGCATTTTCAGAGAAATTTTTTAAGAACCTAAAGTTTATTTAAAGACTTTTATGGTACGAAAACCCAATGATAACACTAAATATTACAGTGTCAAAGCTAAAACATTTATGAATATGTGAGTCTGTTTATCAGAGTCACCATTCTGGCAGAATCTCTCATGGTCGTCTCTGCAGGCGAAGTAAAGATGTCTGTTAAAGTGAAAGTCATCGAATGACAGCTCCGCCACCCGCAGGATCGCTTTCTGACACTCTTCTTTGATTGGCCGAACGTGATCCTGCTGCTCCGCTTCCCTCGCCAGCGCCTTCTCGAGACAAGCGATCACAGTGGATATCTTCTTGATGAGAGCCCCCTGTACAGGGGGAACCATGAGAGCCGTGCAGTACAGAATATCGTTGCACACCCTATGAAGCACCAGTCCTATCATGTAGCATACCAGAGCCATGGAGTGAAACTCAGCTAAAATACTCTACCAAGCATTGTCACCTAAAACAAACACAATTCAAACCTCAAGTAATTATATAGGAATGTAAAAGAAATGTGAGAACAACACTGTCTACTTTAAAGCTTCTATTAATTTCTCCACATCAAGCAAACATGAAAGGTGTCATATCAAAGCAGAGACTCTGCTGATGAAGATGTCACTGTGGGACAAAAACTATGCGAGCTAGCAGCCATAGTGTAGCAAACAAAAACAAAAAAAAGAAACATAAATCGTGTCTTACTTTTACTGTTTTGAGGTCAAAAGTTTTACTCCAGCTCATAAAATTCTGCTAATGCGTTCTCCTATGACTGGCCTTGTTTGCAATGATTCATGATAGTTTGCATGAAAAAGAAGGATGTTTTATTGTAAAGTATTCACTCTTGCTATATTTTACTACCTTGGGGTTCCCTTCTTTCTTGATCCTCATGGCATTTTTAAGGAGGATTTAGAGGCTATCCCTCAATTCTCCTGACTGGCCATTGATAGAAGTGTCAATTATCAAATCAAAAACTTTGAGGGGACCATGCCTTTGCTGTTACTGCCCCTAAATTGTGGAAAAATCTGCCACTGTGCATTAGACAGCCCTCTTCTCTGTCTGCTTTTAACCAATCTTTTCTCCTTGGACTTTGATGCTTTTTGAGATGTTTCTTTTATTCATTCATTCATTCATTTATTTCACTGTGTCTATTTTTATGCGTTTATGTTTTATCATATTTTATGCTTCATGTTTTATGCTTTGTGTTATATGTTATGCTACTTATGTCTTTAATTTTGTACAGCACTTTGGTCCTCTGTGATTTTTTTAAGTACTAACAAAGTTGGATTAGACTGGAACATCAGCTGATGGCTTCCTGAGATATTTATCTGTATAACCTTTATTAAAAATTCTGTAAAACTGCTCAGGCTCACTGTTTTAGCTTCTACTTACAGTTTGTCATCAGACATTACTTTACTCATTCCTAAATTAATTGGGCTGCTATCCTCTGGTTTTCCCTGAAAGTAACGTAGTTTTCTTTTATAAGGAGATAACCATTTAAATATTTTATTGTGTTTCACTTCTGTAAGGCAAGGCAAGTTTATTTGTATAGCACATTTCATGTACAAGACAATACAAAGTGCTTTATATAAAACATTAAAAGCATAACAGCGGGGTGCAAAGAAAGCATCCTGTAGTAATTAGTCTCAGCTTTCATTTCAGATTATTAGATTACTCACTGATGTTTTCACGGTGATCCACCAGGCAGGACACCAGATAGCCCCTCCCCCGCTCCTCCTCATTACACTCCTTTATCTGCAAGCGTTGGAACATGAGACGTGTCAAAGAAATGCCGAGTGATTAGAGCAGCAGAAAACCAAACGGAGGCTGACTGACCTCAGCAATGGTGCTCTTGCAGACCTCCATCGCCACAGACTCAAACTTTGGATCTGTGGTCAGATTGAGTTTGTAGTTCCACAGAAGCTGGAGCACAAAGAAAACAAAGTTTCAAACATCTTCACAGCAAAGGCGTCTTTTTAGATGAATTACTAAGGAGATTATTTCAGACTAGGGCTGGGCAATATGAACCAAATCTTATATCTTGATATTTTTTACCTGAATCACGATGCAGGATATATATCTCGATATATATATATATATATATATATATATATATATATATATATATTTGTCAAGTAACCAAAGAGACAGCTCTAACTTACAGCCTTGAGTGCTAAAAACACTTGTATTAAGGATCAGCAGCACATGTGCATTAAAACAGCTGACTGAAATTAAAGTACCTTTATATTAAATTAAATGCTCCTAAAACAATATAAATTAAAAATACTTTTCAATTACCATAATAAAAATACAGCTGTGCAAAATACAAAAGAAAAGATGCTTTTAGTTCAACACAAGCTATCTCGATATAAACGATAATCCATCCTTCTATATCGAGTCTGATAAAGTCTTGATATATTTGAAAATCTCGATATATTGCCCAGCCCTATTTCAGACTGAAACAAAGGGGAACCAATGCAAACGCAGTACGCGCTAGTTGTGATTATCAGTGAGGCTAAATTTAAAATGAATGAGATATGGTTGGAAATTTATTGTGAGACGTCATCTTCAGTATAGTGAATTTAGACATTTTTTTTTGTAGGAAAAACTGGGACACAAAATCAAGAGTTTGTAAGATGGAGACAGTCTAGTAGAAAATACAACCTTCTGTTTACTTTTAAAAAATTAAAATTGTGAACTACACTCTGTCTGCAGCTTTGATTTGGACCATTTCCATTAAACCCCCATGATGTTTAAAGTAGTACTATGTACATGTCTGACCTTGAAAATATATTTTGACTCATTTTGATGGTACAGTGGTATTTATTATTAAATTCTTGGGGTTGTCATTGTCCTGCAACATCTCATGGCTGGGAAACTGTACTTCATAACTTGCCTGGAGCATCCTACTACAGCTGAGATCTATATTACAAATTACATCACACCCCTGCAACTGCATACTAGCCATTTTAAACGTGCACTGTGGCTGATTTATCAAAGAAATGCAAGAGGACATTATTGGAAGATAAAAGGAAAAAGAAGGGAGAAAGCGACAAAGCAAGAGATAAGACAAGAGTCAACATCCGACTGACTTTTATTGGCTAGAGAGAGCTTAAAGCAGAGGTTGGATGCAATATGGATGCCAAATTAGCTGTCATTAGGTAGAGCCTCACTGAGAAAATTTGCAAAAGTTCAGTATTGCTTCGTTAAGTCCCATTTCTGCCCGTTTTTACAACCTCAACTTCAAGAAATAATCTGAAATGCTGTTGCAGATGCTCTGAGACATTTTCAAAACTGTTCCCAAACTTTCTATCATTGGACTATTTAGCTGCACATTTATTATTAACTGGTTGTGTAATTGATGACAAAAACTTTAAGTTTTTATTGTGTTTCGGGTGCAAAAATCAGTTTAATCTGAAAATTTTCCCAGGTTACTTAGAAGAAGTATACTACAAAGAACAGAAAGTGGTATGAAGAGATCTCATCTCTGCTCGGAGAATGCAGAAAACTGTCCCATAAAATGTAGCATTCATCAATACTAGCCAAGTTTCTGATAGATTTTCACCTGTTTCTGGTGCTCTGTTAAGAGAAGCAAGCAATGGAAATGCTCTTGGGGAAATGAGAGGAGCTCACATGTGCACATATTGAAAATATTTTGAAATGATAAGAGTAATAATTCCCAGAATTTTACAGTGCAGTGCCACCAAAGCCCTTTAAGCGAAGGCCCTCTGCAGCTAACTGGTGGGGCTCCCATTTACATGAAAGAACACCAGCTGTTTATCTGAGCTTCTAGCTGTGCCGCTGTCAGATATACTGTATAATGGCTCCAATGCAGACTTTTTTCCCCAAATTATCCTTCCCTTGCAGACTTTACTGTGAGAGATGAACACAGTTCATTGTAAAAATAGGCGACATTTATGTGCCCACACCCCTTAAAAAATGCATAAAAGCTAAGCAAACAATATGTGATGATGAAATCCAGAGTTCAGATGGGAAAACATCAGGAATATAGAAAATGTTGCTGCCCATCAATCTGGGACGGTTACTAAGGCAATTTGCAAACTACTATGAGCCCATCATTCTACAGTGGAAAACATTCAAGACAGATGTCAATCTTCCCAGGAGTGGATGTCTCAGCAAGTTCGGCCCAAGGTCAGATTGTGCAATGCTCAGAGAAACTAAAAAACTACAGTTGTGTAGTTTTTTTTTACAGTAGTAATGAGCTACATCTCATTGGCTCAGGAGGAAGAGCAGTCAGATCCAACCGGAGGGTTGGTGGATTGTTTCCAGTGTTTTCCTGACTGCCGAAGTGTCCTTGGGCAAGACACTTAACCCTATGTTAACTATCGGGGTATGAGTGTGTGTGTGTGTGTGTGTGAGAATGTGACAGGTAGTGTAAAGTGCTTTGAGTAGTCAAGCTGACTGGAAAGGCGCTGTATAAGTACAAGTCCATTTACCATCTCACACTCTCCAGGGCTCAGTTAGCATGTTAAATGTTAAAGTTCATGACAGTAAAATTAATAAAAACTGAACAAACATAGCTTGTCTGGAAGACAGCACAGCTAAGATTTGCAAAGCTGGATCTTAAACAAATAGATATCTGCTCAAAATACAGAGCAGAATGTTTGGAGAAAACCAAACACATCAGTGCAAACACCTTATACCAACTGTCAAGCATGGTGGCGGACAGCTGATGATATGGGCTTGTTTTGCAGCCGCAGAGCCCGGCACCTTGCAGTCAATTTTGGTCAGGCAACAGAATAATACTAATATTAAAAAGATAGCCTTAATTTAATGCAGCTAAAAGTGGTTTAAAAGTTATGGAGCTATTGAATCACAGGGTGTACTTAGCTTTATATAATGCTTCTGCATTACCTGGTGTCTGATGTAGTATTTAATGTTTTTGTAAATCTGAGGTTGAATTTACCAACTCCAGTGTGCTCTTTTCACTTACAAATTGGGTCTGTGCATATGGTCTGTTTTTAGTGACAGACACAGCTGCAATGAGTTTCACTCCCAGCTGGGCAGGTTTCAAGCTGCCACTGCACTAGTTCTTCAACGGACCAGCAAACCTCAGGGAAACAAGTTCAGCACAGGTCAGCTGATAGTTCACCGGTGCAAAAATCAACTTGGGAGTTATTTACTGTGAATCATTTCCCTCCTTAGTGGTGCAGCTACACTGGAACTTAGTTCTCCCACCTGTTAAATCTAACTGTAACCCCTGCCAGTCTACAGACTACATTTTAGCATCCTTAATGCTAAAAATACCAATCGTTAACTTTTAAAATGAAATATTATTTAATCAGCTTTGGGAAATACAACAAATGTTTTAATTTCCCCATGGGATTTATTTAGTATTTTTAATTTTATTTAATTCAAACCTATTTAATTATCTAAAGAAGTCTTCAATTTCCTTTAAATCTTACATTTTCTCTATTTTTGCCATTTATTATTGTTTTCTTGCCAGGAAAGCTCCAGCAGCAGCAGCTTTAGATAACAGTGACAACAGTCAGACCACACACAAGACAAGACACAGCAGATGTGTGTGACATGTTAATTATGAGTGTCAGTGTTGCAGTGCTGTAATGAAGACCGGCCAAGTGGTCCATTAGCCTTGTAAAGTTTCATAAACCTGTCAGCTGTTTGCTGCTCTGAACTATGAAGGTTTATGATCCAGACTGTACTTAGAGCAGATGAAGAACCGTCTCACTGCAGAAAGAGTGGAAGCTCTGACTGAACTTTAGACAACAGTGAGCTTTGTGAGGATCATCAGTTCTAAGAGTACCTAGGTTGATGATCACACAGAAAGGCCAGCAGAGGCTCGAACCAGCAACCTTCTTACTGTAAGCCGAGATGCTAACCATCACACTACCGTGCAGCCCAGTGCCACTGCTGGAAATGATCTGCTATTTCTGCTCTTAAGCCAACAAAACTTAAAAAATAAAATAAAATTCTGAAACGAATTTACCTTAACATAAAGTCTTACCTGAAAAAGGTTTAAACTGACAAGTGAGCTAATATATTCATATTATATGAATAAAGTATTTGATACCAAATACAGTTAGCAAGTGTACCAAGATAACCAGAGACTGCTGATGGACTATAAACTATAAATTATAAATCATAAATGGTCTGTCTGTAAATAAAATTAAAAGAAAAATTATGTTGTAATTAGAAAACTAACCCGAAGAAACCTCTCCCTGAACACACCTCTCATTTCTCACTGTATAGTTTAGAGAGTCTTAAACATTTTCCAGTAAGTTCAGCTTGTGGAGCATTCTTATCTACACCAGTGTTTCCCAACCTGGGGTCCAGGGCCCCCCAAGGGGGTTCCCCAAAGAGCACGGGGGTCCCTGAGGCTTTCAACATTAAGAGTCATTGTGATTAATGTCCACACATTGTCTCTATTTTAAGCATAAAAAAAGTCTATATCTTAATTTTATTAACTTAATTTTACTTTGGATTTATTGAAGGACAGGACTCAGCCAGAATAAATTATTTATGGTAAGAATCTCACTTTTCAAAGCATAAAACCGAGTATGGTTTCAGCACAGGGTGGGGCTGGGGGTCCATGACTTTTCAGTATTTGTGTTAAGGGGGTCCCCATAGAAAATAGGTTAGGAACCACTGATCTAGAAAATCTGCCTCAGTGGGTTTTTGACACAAAGAAATAAAAATAAATGCAATAACAAAAATATGAATAAAACCATTTTAGACTTTTTTTAAAAATAAATGTGGATAAAAGTAAAAGAAAAATAGTCCATCCAAAACAAGTGTATCTGAGCTTTTCAACCCTATTACAAATATTTAAGTTATGGTATTGGTAAATAATATTTACAGGCTTCTGTAAAGCTGTTAAAGAGCAACATGGCCTACATATCGTATAACCTAATGATCTGGCAACTCTCACACTGAGCTATCTGGTGAAGGTCAGAGAGATGAATGAAGTATTCAGACTTGTACATTTTCTGAACATAATTAGCAGCTCAGTCGATTAGCTCAATTGATTTCACATCAACACTTCCGTCACAAGATTTGTTTTCATCACACGAAGATAAGGGTTGCAAAGGTGTATGAAGGAGAACAAACGCAGAACTTCTCCTGTTTTTCCACTTTAGTTTGCGTCAAAAAGCTCTGGCCAACATCACGGACAAAACAGTGGTAAGAAAGGAGGAACAGATCACACCAACCACTCTCTCTAATAGCAGCAGTTCAGCCAAAAGCAGCAGAAAGCTCCTCGTAAAACCGCCCACAACATCCTTGGCTATCAGAGGAAACAGCATCAGAAGCTCCTCTTATAGTTCACATCACTTTCCAGTGAAGACACATGAAAGCACTTTGTGATGACTTCGCTCTGCCCACGAGAGCAGAAACAAAAAGCTTTCCTCTGATTTTAAATCCTCATTTCCACTAAATGTTTCATAGAGGATTCGAGTGCAACGAGGATTCAGACCCACAATGGCCTCTTCAATTAAAATTACCAATTAGTCAGACAATGAGTTATTAATTAACAAAGAGCTGCTCTATTTACATCAAAGGCTTTTGAAACAAGTCCAGAGTCGCACTAATCAACAAGACTGATCAAACTGAAGCGGTAACAGAAAAAATGGATCTGAGTAAAAACTGGGTCCTCGCTGATACATTTTAGCTTCCTTTCATCTGAGAACAAAAAACGTTAGAAGACACGCAAAATGTGGAGATTTCATGTAGTAATGAACCCATATTGTATTCACAACTGTGCAAGGATACTGGGTTTTCCCAGCACCTTTTAATGCTGAAATTTAGAATGCCCATCCTTTGCCATGGCATCAGCCCGCCCCACTGGCAGCAGATTTATCCCACAGGACAATGCACCTCCAAATGTGATCAGGAACAGGTTGAAAAACACAAGAGCTCATGAAACAACTTTGTTGTCATCATTTTGGGAGATTTTTAAACTTCAATGTTCTGTTGATGCAAACATATTTAATGAGATTTTATTCTCTTGTTTTGGAAAATGCAACAAACTGCAACTGAACAGATTGCATATTAAAAGACCAAACCCAATTAAAGTACCACTGGTATTCCTAAATGGTACTTTTTATTTTATTTTAATTTTTTTTTTTTTTTTTTTTTTTTTTTACACAAGCAACCTAAAATACTCCAACAAAAGCGTAGAAGCCCCCAGCGCCTGTAATTCCACCAGATTACCCTAATCACCAGCTGCCACTAGTGAAGTCAGATGTCCGTGCCCACCCATCTGACTCCATCTTCTCTCAAGTTAACAATTTATTCATTTACAAAATGAGAATGTGCAAATTACAGAGCCCTGGGTCCATATCTATCCCTGGCAAACAGACATGAGATGTCCGGCTGCCCACAACAGACAGGACACCTTCTTTCTATCCCTGGACCCTTATATATTACAGCTCCTCCTCCTTTCTATACACAGTTTTACTGACTAATGCTGGAGTTGCAGAAGTAGGGTCAGCTGGAGTCAGGGCGACCACATGCAGATGTCTACCCCCCTCCTTGTGACACCCATCTGTAACCCCGCTAGTTTTAGGACCCAGTATTGCACTATTTTGTTGATCTAACTCAGATTAATCCGCCAGTTGTCAATCATCCCTATTGAACACACCTGTAGGTCAAAAATAGTAAACACGAAGCCTCATTGGTCGAAAAAGTTAAGCCCCGCCTTCCCATGCTCTTGACCGCCGAACTTTCCACAACAGCGTCAGACGCTGAGAGAGACTTGGATGGGAGACCGCTGTTGATACAAACTGAAAAGCTAATTGCTAAAAACCACCTATAAACTTGGGCAAATCGACCAAATATTCACAACAAACACCCTCGTGGACCTTGGAGGAAAGGACCCGAACGCTTGCAGAATATTTTGGAACTTGAAACTGACGCGATCAACACGGGTGCAGGGCGAAGCGGACCAAACCCTAACTTGAGAGCTGAATGTTAGAAGAGACCTGGCTAGGTTTTTTTGTGGGATCGTTGGATATGGAATTCTTCCTGACGAGGAAGATGGCGAGCCTTTTCCCTTGAACCGAACCAGAGCCATTCCAAGTTGGCCGTGAGAGAACTGGAGTTCTCCCACTACAAACTGTTACAACTGTGCGGTAGGACAAATCGCACCTCTCTCAGACTTTTGACTATTGGATCTTACTTGACTTGACTATTGAGCCGGCAGGACTTTACCTTACCTGAGCTCAGATAGGACACTGGGGTATTAATTGTATTTTTATTTCATTTCTGTATTTTTACATTTGAATGTGCACTGTTCTTTTCAAAGTGTTCAATACAATTTCAATTGAGTGCAACTTTATCTTTGAATCCAGCTTTCATTCGGCATTTTACACTACTTACCTTAGCCCTCCTACGAACCTAACGAACCTAACTATTGGCCCAATTCCCATCAAACACCTACTTACACATAAGTAACTATATCTCTTCCTGTACTTGGCTACACATCCATTTGGTGGCTTCTTTTGTTCTGGAAAACAGGGACAAAGAAAACACACACACACAAACAAGGTATCTCCTCTGAACTCCGGTTGACCCAGAAATTTCCCTTAAGGGTAACATTCCACATGTTGTTTTACTAGCAACACCCTGTTAGTCAGTATATGAGCTTAAAGATAAGATATGATTAACAGAGTAAGAATATAAATGAAAATAAGTAACACACCCAAGCCATCCCTTGATGAGTACCTCAATAAATTTATCTACAGTAGTCATTAACGTGAGGCTGACTGAACGACCGCAGCCCTGAAGTGTCTGTGGACTAGCGTGCTGAGGCAAAGTGACTCGCTGTCTAGGAGTGAGTTTGGCGCTGCCCTGTCGAATCTCAGACACCTATCAGCTGTCGGTTTTCGGGGATTAGACCTCCACATATAAACTCTCACAAATGTTGTTTTGAAACCAAACACTGCTCAGCTGATACTGATACTGCTGGGCTGTGTGTCTGTGTTGGTGTGTGTGTGTGTGGCTTGCCATGTAGAAGAGGCAGATTTATAAGAGCCATTTACCTCTTTAGGAGGGTGCAGCTGTTAAAGAGTTGAACCGATGTAATTATCTCGGTAAAGAGGGCATTGCTCTGGGATGGTGGAGAGGTGGTGTGTGTGTGTGTGTGTGTGTGTGTGTGTGTGTTTTTGTGTGTGGTTGACGTCAGCACGATGAACAAGGGAGGAAGTCTACTTACTGGTTTTAAGGAAAAAGCATCAGGAAGCACTTGAGTGGCTTTACAGAGACGTGTGCATCATTTCAGGAAGTTTCTAACACTTTCAGCATCATTTATCATTTCTAAAAATCATATACATATATAACAGATGTTTTGTGCCACAATGTATTGTTCCTGTATAAAGCTTTAAGCTCCTTTTAAGCATTTATTAATGCCCAGTTTTGGTCTACAATTACACTTTCCTTAAAGACATGACATTTCTCAAAATGTTTTACCAAATTATGATTCATCAGTTTATAAAAGGAACCTCTACATGTGGGTGATTCTCAGGAAGACTTGCAGGCACTAACAAATACTCTTCATTCTCCCCAACAGTCACAATATTTTATACGCAAACCTATTAAAGGTTACTTTTCTCAAGCAATTATTGCCATTATGCTTTTATCAGTGGAGAGAGCCCTGGGGGATTTTTATTCAGTGTATTTGTTGTTTGGTAGCAAGATTATGAAACTCTACCAAAGCTGAATCTCATGAAAGCCTATAAAGGTGGCATTGGTAAAACTAGACTCTGGGCTTGGCAGAGAGCTGCACCCATCCAGTTTATCATTGTTTCCCTTCACAGATGAAGAGGAATGTGCAGGGAAAGGCTTATTTGGTTGAAGTTGTTAAGTAATCCCAATAAACTCTGTTAACGGAGATAACACCAGACACATTGCCAGACTTATGTCTGATATAGGTTTCTGTTTACAGTAGCAAATTGTTTTATTTTTATTAGGGTTTTATTGTTACAGAGTTAATGTTTTACAGATTTAATTATCAAGAAAATGCACCTCACAAGTAGGCCTGTCACGATAACAAATTTAGCTGTACGATAAATTTTCTCAGAAATTATCGCGATAAACGATAATATTGCGCAGAGCGCTAATGTGTCATTTTGAGACCATTCTCAACTAATATAGTGACATATGCCGTAATAATGCAAGTACACATTTTCAAAGGTCAATAAACTAAATAAATAAAAGCGCCTTTTTCACTGTTGCATCTTCAAATAAACTCCAGACAAGTAGACAAGCATGCCGGTTTTAATGACGAACCAAACTTCAGCACTTTACATCGAACAAAAACCCGTGTTCTTCTTCTGCTCTTCAAAATCTACTGCTTGTGAAACAAAGTCATTCTGCCCTCTGTTGGCCTTATAAGTAACTACAACCCAGCAGTTAGCTGGGATACCACATTCACATACGCCGGGACACCGGCCCAAAAGTTATGCGGCCCACTGGGAATCCTCCCAAACCTCTCGATTAGCCGGCATTGCTCTTAATGTGTATTTTGTCATATACGGTAGTATATAGGCTGATTCTATTTGCATAATGTGCCTGCGGATTACAGGGGTTATTACAGTAGACCAGGAAGTGGGGGCTTTGTACTGACGTCGTAAGCTAGAATGTGTGTGTTCTGCTTACATGTGGGAAGCAGCGAAACAATAAAAGAGGAGATGCTTGCATCTATTATTTACATATTTCAGCATGAGAATCGGAGGTTTAGCGCGAGAGCGTGAGAAGCCACTTAAATACGCAAGTCTCACGGCCATTGCGTGTTGGCAGCCGTGCAAAACAAATGCGGCTTACCGGCTTGTGCTGCAACATGCTGCAGTCAAGTGTGACACTAGAGAGATCACTCCGCAAGAAACCAGAGCGTTTAGTCGAAATACTCCATAGTGAAACCTATTGTCATACACAGTCTATGGTAAAGGGGGGACGAAAAAAAATTATCGCGGCCGGCAAACTTATCGTGCTCTTATTTTCTTATCGTTCAATTAATTGACTTATTGCTTATCGCGACAGGCCTACTCACAAGTTTCTAAAAGCCAAGTGGACACCATCTATTTAAGCAAAAGATGCAAATATCAGTCAAATATATCAAAGATAAGCCTTGAACCCTACTTTGAGACACTGGAACCTGAGAAATGTCACTATTTGAAATAACATTTACTGATAGCAACATATGACTCAGCATAATGCAGGAAAACAGAAGAAATCTCAGAGGATCATCAGACGGAAGAGGGATAAAAGCAGGTAAGTTATGATCAGATACTGAAAGCTTGTAAATGTGAACTGGAATTGCACTGTGACAGCTTCCCACACTGGACTGAAATCCTGCTGGGTTACACCAATGTGTGCCTGTCTGATGAGCACAGGAGATAAAAAAAAATAAGATTAGAAAAAAAAACAAAGTGAATGTGTGCATGTAAGCACAGTGTCTGCATAGCAGCAGGAAGGAAAGAAGCACAAGTGGAGAGAGCCTATGGTTTAACTCCAACCTGCAAGCCACCTGCTCTCACTTCACCACTAACCAAGTCAATAATTACTTCACTGAATAAGATTCATGATAAGTTGTATTCTGAGTACAGCGGTGGTACAAGCTCAAAGCACATTAGCTTTTTACCTTTTCAGCTATTAAACTGTTATTAACATAACATAACATATTAACTATGCTCCTTAATGTGTTTCTCCAACAGACTATCATTTAAATTTTATTTCAGCCCCAAATTATTCATTTTTTCCTGACAGTCCAAAGAGAAAAGCTTGCACATAGTAAGAAAAAAATCTAATTAACTGAAAGACACAGAAGACCAACAAGCTTTCTGAAAAGTAGACAGTACATCTACAAGAAGGAAAGAAAATATAAATTCCAAATAAAAAAAAAATCCCACTCACAATACTCCTGACAACGGCTCAAAAGGGCTGAAGCTTTAGTATGATCAATAAGAAGTGATAAATGCAAGCAGGGTGTGGGATTTTCTCCTAAATTTCGTAAGCAGAAGTAATTAAAGACCTTCTTATTACTATACCTCCTTAGTACTTTTAAACCTTAAATTGTTTGAGATCTGTTTGATTTTCTGCAAGGCTTATGATTTTAGAGACATTTATTTGATGTTATTGTGTGTAAATCCCAGCTCTACGTTATTCATAGATATAGTAAACAGATGAAAAGGCATGTAAAGGCTTTTGAACAGGGCTGCAGAGCCACATGTGCAACCATAAAAGGAAGCAGGAGGACCGCAGAGACTGAGACTCATCCTGTATTCACCCGTTTATGCCCTGGTGTCTCATTATGTCTTCATTTGCCCGCACCTGAGCCGGATAAGTGGAGAATTGATTTGCTGATGTATGCAATTAGGTTGAAATTAACACTAGTCTCTTGATGAAAAATGCAGAAGTCAATGAAACTTAAATATCAACTACAGTTTTTGTTTTGTTTTAACAAGAACTTTTTTTACATCTGAAGGGGTGTTTAAATGTTTTGTATATTGTATATTTAAAAGGTAAAAATGGGGTGAAATCATGCGGTCCCCCCCCCCCCAATTGAATGTTTAAGTGGCTGCACAGGTTTAGACGCTGATGCAGGTGTAGATGGTCACCTTTGTGTAACCAATGGCTTAGTTATGGCTGGTATAAAGATAGCTTGAACGCCACAGCGGTAGGTTCGTGTGCGCGTTCTTCCCCGCTAATTCGCGGCGTGCGCCCTGGTTCGGTATGTGAATGATTTAAGGTTGCTGTAGAATGTGTATGGACTAGCATGCTAAATTGCCTCCCTCCTTGTTGGCGTAGGTACCGTTTTAGGACCCAGGCAGTTAGCTGCCACATGAGCAGAGACCTCTAAATGACAGAAGCATGGCGTCTTTTGCTTGTGTTTCACTGTGTGGTATATTGAGATTTGATATTAGTAATTTGGTTTGAATACAAGTGTGAGTGTACTTGTAATGATACATGTTTTATATGTTGTTCTGGAGTTAACCAAGAGAGGGCGAACTCGCTCTCTTGTTACTGCATTATCACCCTGATTAGAGAGGAAAATAAGTCGAAGTTGTAAGCCTCATGGGTTTGTGTAACGTGTGCACCGAGCTTCAGTAAAATGTTCATTAACTTCGAGGTGTTGTGCAGAGTTATTGCGGCCACTATGCAACATCTTTTTGGCGACGAGGATAAACAAGCTGTGAGACGGTGAGGTCGGTGGTTTTCGGGCGAGCAGGACGAAGAGGGGGGAGAGTAACACTAAATAAGACTGAAAATGGCGACCATTGGCACTCTAGCGGTATTTGATGCTAAAAGTCAAAGCTGGGAAGAATACTGTGAAATAATGGAACAGTTTTTTGAGGCCAATGAAATCGAAGACGGAGATAAGCAAAGAGCTATACTCCTGAGTGTGGTCGGCGCGTCCACCTACAGTTTAATGCGGAACCTCCTCAGCCCAGATAAACCGAAAAACAAGACTTACCAGCAACTGGTGATACTGCTGAAAAACCACTTCGACCCAAAGCCAAGTGAAATCGTCCAAAGGTACAAGTTTGATTCTCGCAGCCGCAAGCCAAACGAGTCAGTATTGGACTACGTAGCGGAGCTGCGACGGCTTGCGCAGGACTGTAATTACGGTGACACATTACAGCAGAAGTTAAGAGACAGGATCGTATGTGGAATTAATGATGACCGGATTCAAAGACGACTACTGGTAGAAGCAGATTTGACTTGTGAGAAAGCCTTATCCATAGCAGTAGCAGCTGAAACGGCAAATAAAAACGCACATGATCTACAAAATCCTAGCGCTATGGTGAAGTGCTTCAAGGTAAACAAGGGCTTGCACGTGAGTGGTGCGTTCAAGGGCGCTACGAAAGAATGCTACCGTTGCAAAGGGCAACACAACGCTGCTGAATGTAGGTTTAAACAAGAAAAATGTCATGCATGTGGAAAAGTTGGACATATAGCCAGAGCCTGCCGCAACAAAAGTAAGCAGAATAAAGGAAACGCTAAATCTGGTGACGTGAAAAATGAAAAGAAATGGAGTTCAGGCCATCGCTCACATAACGTTCAAGAGCAGCCAGAGGACAGTAACACTGACAGTTAATGACAGAGTTAATTCTGTCATGTGATGCTTCACCTTATGGAGTAGGGGCAGTTTTATCACATATCATGGAGGACAGAAGTGAGAGGCCAATTGGATTTGTCTCGCGCACTTTACAGCCAGCTGAAACAAGGTATTCACAACTGGATAAAGAAGGCCTTGCAGTCATGTTCGGTGTTGAAAAGTTTCTCAAATACTTATACGGACGCACCTTCACCATCTACACAGATCACAAGCCGTTAATCTATCTGTTCAATGAGAAGAAGCCGATTCCACAAATGGGATCGCCAAGAGTGCAAAGATGGGCTGTTCGACTAAGTCAGTGTTTCTCAATCCAGGTCCTCAGGACCCGCTGCCCTGCATGTTTTATAAGTAACCCTCCTTTAACACACAAAGAACTTGATGAGGAAGTTCATTAATTTGAATCAGGTGTGTTGGAGCAAGAACACATCTAAGACATGCAGGGCAGTGGGTCCCGAGGACCTGGATTGAGAAACACTGGACTAAGTGCATACAAGTATAACATAGTGTACAAACCAGGAAAACACCATGCTAATGCGGATGCACTGAGCAGATTGCCAGTTCCTGTCAAATTAAGGAAGGAGGAGAGAACTGAGCAAGTTCTAATGATGGACCTGTTGGATGAGTCATTGGTGAATGCAAACCAAATCAAGAGTTGGACTGCTAAAGATGTGACTTTGTCTCGAGTCCATGAATATGTTCTTACAGGATGGCCTGCAGAAACAGATTCTTACCTTAAGCCTTTCTACCAGCGGAAAATGGAGCTCAGCGTGAGGGACGGATGTGTTCTCTGGGGAGCTAGAGTTATTATTCCCACCAAAGGTAGCGCGAAAATGCTTAAGATGTTGCATCAGACACACAGTGGAATGACAAAAATGAAAGGCCTAGCCAGATCATACATGTGGTGGCCGGGTATGGACCAAGATGTGGAAAGAACTGTACAGGCATGTTACGAGTGTCAGTCACAGCAGAAAGCACCTGCACCCGCCCCATTACACCCGTGGGAATGGCCTGCGTCGCCATGGTCTAGGATTCATGTGGATTATGCCGGACCTTTCCTTGGAGAAATGTTTCTGGTGATCGTGGATGCACACTCCAAGTGGATGGACATTTACCCAATGAAAACATCCACATCCCAAGCTACTATTGAGAAACTGAGACAAAGCTTCAGTGTTTTTGGTATACCAAAAATGCTTGTGTCGGACAATGGGACCTGCTTCACAAGTGCTGAGTTTGAATCATTCATGAAGCAAAATGGGATACGTCACGTGAGGTCAGCTCCTTTCCATCCATCCTCAAATGGACTAGCAGAGAGAGCAGTTCAAACGTTCAAAGAGGGGTTGAAAAAGATGAAAGAAGGGACAATACAAACTAGACTTTCTCGGTTCTTGTTTAGCTACCGGATCACACCTCATGCCACGACAGGTTTGTCACCTGCCGAGTTGATGATGTCGCGTAGACTTAGGTCTGCACTGGATTTAGTGGTACCAGATGTGAAAACCAGAGTGCAACAAAAGCAACTAAAACAAAAGGAGAATCACGACACACACAGCAAACAAAGAAGTTTTGCACCTGGAGATGATGTTCTCATCCGGAATTACTCTTATGGACCAAAATGGATTCCTGGAGTTATTCAAAGCTTCACAGGCCCCCTATCCTATACTGTTAGTACTGGTAGTGGTCAAGTCATGAAGAGGCATGTGGATCAAGTTCGAGCTAGACTTCCAGATCCAGAACCGAGTAACAGGCAAGAGAACAGTTTGGTGTCGTTTCCAGACAATCGCCCCGATGCTGAAGGTTTGATGCCTGCAGGGATGACAGAACAAACCAGTTCTTGTCCTGAGGAAAAATCGCAGTTACCATCTACCCTGGACATTCCGATTCAAAAAGACTCACCCGTTGAGCCAGAAGTGAGACGTTCAACCAGAGAGAGACGTTTACCTGTTTACCTTAAAGACTTTATTTGTTAATGTGTTAAGATTTAGTACCATGCTTTGTTAATAAGGCACATCCAGTTAAAATGCAAGTTTGTTTACAATTACACCTTTAGTATTAAGGTTATTTGCTAATCCGTAGTGCGGGTTGTTCGCTTAAAGGTGGGGGAGATGTGGTATATTGAGATTTGATATTAGTAATTTGGTTTGAATACAAGTGTGAGTGTACTTGTAATGATACATGTTTTATATGTTGTTCTGGAGTTAACCAAGAGAGGGCGAACTCGCTCTCTTGTTACTGCATTATCACCCTGATTAGAGAGGAAAATAAGTCGAAGTTGTAAGCCTCATGGGTTTGTGTAACGTGTGCACCGAGCTTCAGTAAAATGTTCATTAACTTTGAGGTGTTGTGCAGAGTTATTGCGGCCACTATGCAACACACTGTGTTTTTATTATTTGGAGTAATGGTTTCTTTTTCTGTTTTAAAAAACAGAAAAAGAACCAGGAGGTCAGGGGTTGTTCTCTGCCTCCTGTCTTTTGATGAGAAGGTCACCGTGTTGTGATATACTGAGAATTGACGTCAATGTTGTAAGTTGGAGTAACCCCTAGAGGGCGAACTTCCTCTGTTTGCTATTGTATTACTTCCGCAGAAGAAGAGCTCTCTGTCGGAGCAAGCTGTCAGCATGTCATTGAGAAAACGTGTGACAAGAGCTGCAAGTAAACGGTTTACAGTTCATGGCGGTGTGCATCATTTTTTGGTCACTATACAACATCATTTTTGGCGACGAGGATTAAACGTGCTGTGAATCGTCGAAAGAGGTTGGGTTTTTTCTCTTTTTTGGGCACCCTTTGGACGGAGAAGGGGGGGAGAGTATCGCGAAGCAAGGGACAAAATGGCAACCATAGGCACTCTAGTGGCATTCGATGCTAAAACCCAGAGTTGGGAAGAATACTGCGAAATCATGGAGCAGTTTTTGAGGCTAATGGAATTGATGATGGAGATAAGCAAAGAGCTATACTCTTAAGTGTGGTCGGTGCCACAACTTACAGTTTGATTCGGAACCTCCTCAGCCCAGAGAAACCAAAAGAAAAGACTTACCAACAACTGGTGACGCTGTTGAAAAATCATTTCGACCCAAAGCCCAGTGAGATTGTCCAGAGGTACAAATTTGATTCTCGTAGCCGCAAGCCAGATGAGTCAGTAATGGACTACGTAGCTGAGTTGCGTAAGTTGGCTCAAGACTGCAATTCCACTGATGAGAATGATCCACATTGAGCTTCAACGTCAAGCCTCAGCATTAACAAAACCAGCTGCTCAAGAACTGGGTGCAAATCTGAGAAGGCGGCTAACTGAGTCCATCTGCAACTTGGAATCACTCAGTGTGATGACACTGGCAACACTGTTGGACCCCAGGTTTAAAACAGTTGGCTTCTTTAGTCCACAAAGAGCAATGGAAGCTGTTAAGAGGCTGAAGTTGGAGTGTGCTGCTGAAATGAGGAGCCACGAGCCTGACCCAGCAGAAGAACCGAGCTCTTCACATGGATCAGAACCCAGTTCAGGTATGACAACACATTTGTTGTGTGTTTATATGTATCACTGTGGTTTATCATAAGTGTATTACCAAATGACAGAATTTTTCCAAACATATTTCTTAGGACACAATCTCTGGAAACCTCTGAATATGGAAGTTGAGGAGAGCCAGATGACATCGAATACAACAGCAGATTCCATAGTTGAAGTCCAACGCTACTTGGCAGAAAGCAACACGCCCAGAACACAAGACCCGTTGCAGTATTGGAAAAAATAACCACAAAACATATCCACACCTTTATCAACTGGCGCTTAAATATTTATGCACACCGTCTTCATCTATTCCCTGTGAACGAGTATTTTCTAAGGCAGGGGAACTGGTGTCCAAGAGGAGAAACCGCCTTGGAGCAAAGACACTTCAGAAACTTTTGATTCTCAATAAAAATGTATGAATGAATCCATTTTTAGTGTGTTATTTCATATGATTGAACACTTTGGTTAACAAGGATGAGGTCATATTTTAATTAAAAGACTAGCAATTGAATGAAGATGAAATATTATTTCACAGGCTAACGTTGGGTTGACAGCATGCAAGATTTTCCATCTTTTCATTTTGTTTACCTGCAATGATTTTAAATCTACAGCAGAGGTCACTATTGAGTAACCAATACAGTGTCAACACAGTTTGTGTAATGTGTCAATACACTCCTTAAGGCATCGTCAACCCATCCCTATCATTTAGTGTTACTTGCTATTAATAAAAAAAAAAAAAAAAAAAACAGAAACGGCTAATTTGTTAGCCTATAGTAGATAAGCTCTGCTGCAACAGTTTTCAGTTGTTACTCTTCACAGAAGTCATACAGTTTTCCTCTTCCTTCCTTTCTCTCCCTCTTCCTTCATCAGATTCATTCATCTGAGTCTGCAAGTCACGAAGAAACAATTTAACATTACATTAGCTATTAGCAGTAGCTTGGTACCAAATACATGGTGGGCATGTTTGTAACTTATCGGCAGAAAAAGAAAAACAGAATTTTGTATTGTTCTGTACCTCATCACCTGACACTCATGACCGGACACTCCAACTTGTGCGAGGTGTTGACATTTGATATTTATGACTCTCTGTGGTTTCTGTAGTTGTAATAACGCGCTTAAACGGTGAGATAGAGAGCACTACTTACTTGCTTGCATAATATTAGCGCACCACAGAAGGAAGTAATTCTTACAGGTTGGGACTTTAAAGCTTCTGTCCCATTCCTTAATTCTTTATCTTTTTTCAAATATAACATATGCAATGTAAAGAGGGACACAAACATAAAGAGCTGTTTGCATTTGGAGTCTGGGATTTTTTCCAGACTTTAAGCCCTAATTTCTGTATCATACATCACTCTGTAATGTAGTAATATGAATACATATAAAAGTGCATACTCGCCGACTCCTAGTGCTGCACTGTTGTAAGGTAATTAGTGCATTACTATATAAAATACTACAAAAAAAAAAAAAAAAAAAAGCTGTAGCAAGTATGTTATAATAATAATAATAATAATTGTACTGACTAAGTCCTAAACGAAGTTTAGTATGTGTTGCTAATTGGAAGGATTACTAGCGCCCGATGCGCTCCAAACAATCCAAGAATTCCGTGAATGAGTAATTATTTACATTTATTCGTCTTCTGTACAACAGGTAGAAGCTTAATGCGTAATAAATAATAAACCGACATTCTTAACATATTAACAGACGCTAACACTGGCATAAATACAGCGCGCTAGCCCAGGCGCATACACGGGTGCAGTCGAAAACTGTTTGCTTCTCCATTCAGCAACAACCTGTGCTCGTATTTTCCTTGCTTAAGAAGCCTACCTGGACTCAAGATCTACTGAGCCCCAAAGTACATACCGCCCCCTAGTGGCATGGAGGCAAAGTACATAACATGATTTAAATATGGCTCATACAATAATAATACAGGCCAATTTGTGTATCAGCTGGGCTAGTCTCAGAAGGCTAGATAAAACTCACTGGAGGGAGGAGAAACAACAGAGGCACAGACACTGAATTTAGGTTTGATGGTACCATATATTAGAAAGACAAACAAAACGCCAACATTTATAAAAAACAGAAAAGTATCTGAATACCTTTTCACCGTAGGCTTCGTCTAAGCTGCAGCCTGATTGGTCCGACGATTAGCTAACCAGAGGGGAGGAGACTGAGGCGCATCGGTTCCAGTCACTCCCGAAAGAGCCTCCGCACCAGACAATCAGCGGGAGAATAAACCGCAGCTGCCGTTCTTAAACACAACGCCTATAATCAACAGTCGGTACATTTAGTATTAAAAGCGATTATGTAAAAATGAAGCGAAAAAATAACTTTGAAACCTACCTACAGCAACTCTCCCCCGTGCTTCCCTGCGCACCTGCCGACAGCATTTATCTGCCGGCTTATCTGGCTACTCAATTGGCTCAACACAGTCACGGCAGCGTGTGACGCTGCACTCGCGAGAATAGTAAATACCGCAAGAGGAAATTACATGGAAAAGTGCACGAGAGGGAAGAAGGGATTTTTCACCCGGGTTACATAGCAGTTTTAGAAGGTGGTCTTTTCTTACACTTATATTTAACTTTTTTTCATTATATCAGGTCAGTGTTGTTCCCAGTATGTTTACAGTTGTTCATTAATAGAGTCACACCGCCCTCTGCTGGACGAAATAAGCCACTGCGGGTTTTTTTTTTCCAATCTTGTGAACTAAGCTTTTTCTTAAACGGCTTTGAGCCTTAGGAATTAATCAATATACTCAAAATAAAACTTATTACTATAAATCTGATTATTTCCAAGAGTCAACAGAAGATTAGTTTTGTGGACAATGTTCTCCATTATGGGTTCTGACTTAAATTAACTTTCCGAATAAGAAATCTTGGAAAATGTATATATATATATATATATTATTATTATTATTATTATTATTATTATTATTATTATTTTACCTGTCCTGTTCAGCATCATAGCAAGCAAAATGATAATCTTGTTTCTGTATCGTGCTGAACAAATTTGCTCTGCCAAGGGGAGGCTTATGGGTAAGGCTCCTCTTGATAATCCGATAAATTTATTTATTTATTTACTTTGAATCACGGACTCTATGTAATCTTGCTGGACCTGACCGGGGGGGAGGGGCAGAAAAAGATGGAAAATAGCAAAAAGACGCAAAAGGGAAGGAAGAAAGGAAACAAAAACATCACACACAGAAGGCAACGACCCTTCAATCCACACCATCACCAGACAACAAACTGTTACATCTGTACTTGAACACACCAGAAAATTTCCTACAACTTTTACAGAAAAAAACAGAGCTGTTCGTCTTTAAGAGTTCTTAAATAATAACCAAATCAAAAAGACATGTCACAAAAGTAGCACAACGACCAGATAGGTTAAATCAAGGTTTCTGCTCATAGTCGGAGTTGTGTCAGGAGTGTGGACACGATGTTGGGACAAAAAAAGAAGAATAATAATTTAAAAAGTTGTTTTCTTTTAAGAAGAGGTATTTGAGAAATACAGTATTTAAACTTGTAAATTACTTACTGATTATTGATAAAATTCTGATCCATACTAATAAAAATAATTATGTATGTATCATATATACACAGCTTATAATCTTTTTAGTTTTTCTTTCATTTCAATCACTGCAGATTTTAAAGATAAAACTGCTTTAATAAAAATCTATTCGTGCATTAAGTTATCACTATTAATGAATAATATTTTATCTTTAGTCAAAATTGAATATCTCTCCCACACATGATAACATAACATATGACAAGAGAAATTTAAATGTATTTTTCCCCATCTGTTTTTTCTCCTCAAATTTCCTCTCACTCCTCAAAATATGTAATAAAGACAGATACAGAAATGCCTTCAGTGGTTACCTTAACAACAACAGAATGAATCTGTAGCAGAAATTGTTTACAGTTGTACAGCAACAGCTGTTTTGTAGAGTTTTCTTTTAAAATCTTCAACTGTATCTCCCAGAGAAAAAAAATCTGTCAAACATTCAGCTGTTACTGGAGCTTTGCAGAAGCATTTCAGTCAACTCAAAGTCAACTGAAGACCTCAAAGAAAAGTGAAGGAACTTTTCAACTTACAGCTTCTTTTTCTGGTAAGTGTTAAAATAAGTATGCTGTTCTTGTGTTAGTTTCTGTGAGTAGATATTTATCACATCAGTGGCCTTATGGTGGATGTAGCTATGTGTGCAGTTAAACTTTTGATGCCTATTTTTTAAAAGCAATAATGAAGTAATATTTTCTGTTGGTATCATTACTGAGCAGCATGTGAAAGAATTAGCCTTTTTGACAATGTTATGATCAGCGGAGAACGGTTGCTTCCTCAAAGTCCGTTAATTTATGGTGATTGACACCTTGAAGGGCATTATCCCACTTATACCATGGTCACTTACGAAAGAAATAAATATTAAATAAATTATTAATGCGTTAATGTTGTTTTTTTTACCGTTAAAATCTTAACTTTTTCACAAGAAACGGATGGGTGGACTATTTCGTTGTAACCGGCTCTGACACAGAATCTGCAGCTCGGTTATGTTACGTGACACAAGGAATCATTTAAGAGGGCGCGCGGGTTCAGCTCTTACAGCTTGTGTGTGTCCAGAGGATGAAGGGGCATTTAGTTTCAAACAGTCAAAGTCCACAGAAAGTTTCCTAAATCGTTTTTATTGCAGGGAATATTATCCACCATTCACTATGTATGAAATAAGTAAGTAAGTAACAAGACAGAGAGACAGGCGACGACCTATTTAAAATTAAATACAATATTGCCGTTGATAGTGACATTTCATAAAGATACTGGCATGTCCATAGTGGCGTTTGAAGGACGGAGTTTAACGTTTGTGGACGCTGACCACTGCTGGTTGGGACGTTGCGGGATGATAAAATGTTGCTCCATTCTCGTCTCTCCTGGACTGACGGAGCCCAATAAGCCTACAGGCTGTTTTCATAAAGATGTCCGTCACAGACATGATCTGGCGTGTCTTCAGCCCGGCGTCTGAGTTTCTATTGCCACGTTTACCAACTACCGTTTAGTCAAATGTCACAGCAAATTATTAGTAGTAATTATTAGTAATTATTGTTAGTAGATATCAGGGTTTCAGTAATGTTTTTGTTCTGGTCTCATCTTGGATCTTGAATTGTCCCAACTGGCAGTTTGGTAAACTATATATATTTTTTAAAAAGTTTAAAACAAAAAATGTGTGTTTATGTGTGTTTGTTTCATCGGAGGGGGGAGTGGGGCACTTTAATCATAACCGATTAACCACAGTTTTTTTTCTTTTCTTAAAAAAATCAGCAAATGTTGCCATGGTGATAGAATGAATCTATTTTTTTCAGAAACAGGAAGCAGCTCATTTTCCAAAGGATTCTTCAGTTCTTACTGATGGGGAGTTTCAGGATCACAAACTGTTGCTGAGACATTTAGATTAGAAAGCCAGTGAGGCCAGTGTATCACTGACCCAGCTGACCCATTCTAAGGCTGAATGGGTCAGGGACACAAATACCACCTCAATGACATTTAAAGTGTGAATGTTCCAGCAGCAGTTTATAATCCTGAATCCCTTCAGGCATGGCTCCTAGTTTGTAGTGCATGGAAACGACTTAATTAAATCATGGTCATGGGAACATGGTAGATGTTTGTGTCTTATACATGACAAATGCATCTCAAATTTAACTACCACTTCAGAAAATTAATTGCATTTGCAGCAAACTATCAATGTCCTGAAATAAAATTAAATAAGATTTATTTTCTTTTTTAATATCCATATTATTGATAAAGATTCAGAGTATTTGTGACCCTCAATCATCATGGCAAATACTGAAGAACAGAGGGAGGCCCAGCCCAGCATGTCGCTCTCTCAAGAGGACCTTGAGGCAGGCAGGGAACAGCCCTCTACAAGCCAGAATGAGGAAGATGGCCAAGTACTTTACCCGGACCTGGCACCAGTGACTTTCTGCTGTTTACATCAGACCTCAAAATTCCGCTCCTGGTGCATCAGGGTCTTCTGCCGCCCATATCCTTTCATTGTGTTAAAAAATACTGGCGCCTGGTGTTGTGGAATTTTTATTATCAAAGATCACACACTAAGTGAGAATCAAACAAAGTATTTTTATTAAGAGCTGACCAGCAAAGGGAGTCACACAGTCAAACAGCTTTGGCTGAGCGAGTCCGCAGAGATACACACGGGCTTGGTTAATATAGACTCGCATGGCATGATATCATTCAAGGTCGTTGAAGCAGATTCTCAGTACACTGTCTTCAAACCCTGCACAGCCTGGTACAAGGTTTTCTAAAGAATGTTATCAGTGGTGTGAGAGGAAAAGGAGAGCTCACTAAATATTATCTGGGTACATGTCGTTCTCCTATTCAGTAAAACAAAAATCAAGGTTTTAATAATACAAAGTGTAGACTACAGAATATAAGGGTTATGTGTATAAAATTTTCCATTACAATGAGACCAGTTATCCATAACCTAATGTTTCTGAATGAAAATAATGAGGCTATTACTAAACAAAAGATATCAGGCAGCTGCAATAAGTGCCTTTGTTACGTAAGCCTCTAACCTCTGTTGTAGATGTGTTTTTCCTTAACATCCTCCACATGGTTGAACTACATCTCTTTGTTTTTCATCATACTGAGCTGTGTGGTTCAGGGCTTATACCAGCCTGGTGAAGAGGACAGCATAACCCAAGAGGTTAGTGTGAAGCCCTGCATTATTTCAGAGGTGTAAGCTTAAGTTCTGTAAAGCACAAGTCAGTTCTGTTGTGCTCTACTGCTTCATTTCTGGGTCATCTGGTTGGATCATCATTTACTGTGTTCACCCTGCTGGGTCACATGTCTGAGAAAGATGATGATGGCTCAGTTATAGCATTGCATGCTAGAGATGACAAGTGCTCTGCTTTCATTTAAAAGTCAAACTGATGCATGTCTGATTGTGTCTGACCAGGTTTTTGAAGCCGTTGTCTTTGTGTACTTCCTGGTGGAGATGCTCATTAAGGTGGCTGCCCTGAGTGCGTACGGCCATAGAACTAGCTACTTAGCATGCAAATGGCACAGGCTGGATGCGATGGTCTTACTTGGAGAGTTAGTATACTTTAAGTTTTTCAACCACAAATTTGTCAAGACTCTTTGGATCAGATCAAAGATACCTGGAATTAAATTGCTCTTCTTGTTTCTGTCTTTGACTGCCTCCTCAGGTTGTTGGACTTTTTTCTTAATGCTTCTGGTATTCACTTGGAAATAAGCCATTCTCTCAAGCCATTGAGACTAATCAGCAGAGTGCCAAGTAAGTCAGATAATTCATTATTTACAATAGATGCTGTTCTCTCTGTACTTCTGAGAAAAATCAATGGGAAGTATCTTAAACATAAATCTTCAAAGACTGAACTATTTTATCATCATTCACCAAGGTTGGACCAAGTTTTTTTTTTTTTATTTAAATCTGGGATGATGTCAGTCTGTCACTAAAACCTGTAATTGGTTACACGTTTCATTTTTGAAGATCCGCAGTTTCAAAGGACATCCGGCTACAGTGTATGAAAGCTTGAATTTATCTTCTTGTGTTCATCTGTGCAGGTATGAAACTGTGGTTGTCCGTAATTGTCGACACCCTGCCTATGCTTGGACATGTCCTCCTCTTGTTCATGTTCGTGATCCACATTTTTGGTGTCATGGGAGTCCACCTGTGGGGGGGAGAACTGCGCAACCGCTGCTTCCTGGGAGAAGACATTGTGACGTAAGTACCATTTGATCTGCTCCTTCAGTTTTTTCTCTTTCTAGGCTGCAGACATTTAACTCGAACACTGTCAAGTTGAATCATTTGGTTTGAAACATAGTATCCATCTGCAAGTTACCAGGAAACAAGATGATTTCTTTAAATGGCTTGTTTGTTGTCTGACCAGTTTTCTGAAATCTCACATCTGTAAAGCTGGAGCAAGTTAAAGTTTAATATTGGAAATGTCACTCCTGCATCTGTAGTCAAAATCTAACATGGTTGTCTCTTTGTTTTTCCTTTTATTTTCAATCCAGAATGTACAACTTGTCCCTGAGTCCGTATTTTGATTACGTCCCTGGTGAAAGAGCCTCATTCGTCTGTTCACGTCACAGCGAGACTGGGGAGCGGCACTGCAAAGATGTGCCTCCTTACCAGGAGAATGGGAATGTCTGCACGCTGGCTGCTCCTCACCAGGATAAACCTGGTAACTGGGGAGTCAATGCGACGGCTGGGCCAAGTCATGGAGACTGTGTGAACTGGAACCTGTTTTATAATGTTTGTCGCCCTGATGGTCCAAACCCCAACATGGGATCTATCAACTTTGACAACATTGTATATGCATGGATCACAGTCTTCCAGGTAAACTGTCAAATCTAACAAGTTGGTTTCAGTTAAAAAAAAATTATGCAATTTTGTTGCCTCAAAAAATTAAGTTTGAGTTTGTTGAACTTAATAAATAAGAAATCTGAGTATGTTGTCAGTGCTACTTTGCAGCAGGAACTCAGTGTGTGTGTTTGTATGTGTGTGTGTGTGTGTGTCTGATGTGAACTTTTGATATACCATCTTTGTTTTTTTTTAAGTTTTGGTTGATCAAGTAATTTATGTGTGCTGCACTAAAAAATCATGTCATTTATTTCAACTCAACATCAGTACATTAATTTATTCAACACTCTGTTCTCCACGATTACTGACTTTTTAGAAATTTATTTTAGATAAATGCCAATAACTACTTGATTAAAATGAAGCTATTTCCACTAATTACTTATTTAGGGAAATATTGAAGCCAGTGTTACAGTTTACAGTTTAGGAAATCTATCTTTCTGTATCTAGCTGGGTTTTCTGAAGATTGTTGACTTTTACTGCTTTCTGTACCTCCAGGTCATCACCCTTGTCGGTTGGACTGATGTTATGTACCTCGTGATGGACACTCATTCCACCTGGAGTATTATACTGTTCATTCTCATGACTGCTGTAGGTACCCACCCATAAAATAAAATGAAATAAAATAGAAAATTGTTGGATGACTTAATGAATAAACAAAAAGACTAAAAAAATAAACTGAGTCCCTGTTAATACATGTTGCAGTTATAAATCTATAATATTCACTTATTAATTAACTGTAACATTTCCTCGCCAGGTGGGCTCGTTCATTTTGTTGAAAATTGGAACTGTCGTCGCCGCCTCCCATTTCACATGGTCCATGAAAAAAGAAAGGAAAAAGGTGCATGGGTCTGTGATCAACTTCAAAGTCCGATTCTATAAGGTCATCAAGCTGCTGGTTCAATTTGCAAAAAGGTTAGATACTGGGCTAGCTGCTTATGCCACCTCAAAACTTTAAAGCAGTGACCCCCAACCCTGGTCCTCGAGGCCTACTATCCTGCAGGTATTAGATGTTTCCCTACTGCAACACCCCTGATTCAAATTAAAAGGATCTCTGACAAGCTCTGCACAAGTCTGCCACTGAGCCATTAATTTCAGTCAGTTGTGTTGAAGCAGGGAAACGTCAAAAGTCTGCAGGACAGTGGGCGTTGTGGACTGGAGTTGGTGATCCCTGCTTTAAAGTAGTGCACATCGCGAGTAATTAAAACTGTCATTTCAGAGTTTACACATTGAACCAATCACATCCACTCAATTGTATTGTGATTCACCTTGAAAATAAAAACCTCTTCCTCCATTCACAGTTGATCTTTATTGCTGTGTTTTTGATCAACAGTTCGATTACACCCTGGACTGGCGAGGAGAACTGGGGAATTATGTCACTGGTGAGACTAGAACACAACTGGCTACACCACCACGGGCAGAGGTTTAACTCCCTAAATAACCATGCATCACGAAACCCAATTCTCTTATCTTTCAGCTTGAGTACTCACCTGGTCTGCTTGGCAAAATTAAGCTAATGGTGGAGGGTGATTGCTTCCAAAGTACAATCTCGGTTTTAATTGTCCTCAATATAATCGAAATGGCTGTTGACCACCATGATCAGGTGAGAGAAAACACCACAAATGTTCTAAAATGCAGAGATCTGTTGAAGCTGCCATTTTATAAAAAAAAATTTTCTCTTTTTTTCTCCTGCAGCCTCAGGAACTGACCAGAGCATTAGGAGTGTTTAACATAATTCTCACAGTATTGTTTGCAATTGAGATGATCTTAAAGGTCATGGCATTCAAATTGCAGTACTTTGTATATCGAACAAACCTCTTCGACTTTACCATGGTCATCATCAGGTACTTGATGTTTTGGGTAACAACCCATCTCAAATGTAAATAAAATCAGAATACTGAAGTAGACTGCACTTGATAAAAGATCATGTCTGCTTGTGTCTCAGTATTTGGGAAACGTGCCTGAGAGTTGAATCCACGAATGGCAGGCTGTCGGTTCTACGGGTATTTCGTGTGCTGCGCTTTGTGACGCTGCTTCGCTTCATGCCCAACCTGAAGAAACAGCTGAATGTGCTGTGGACGTCCATAAAAGACGCATCCATGCTCTGCTGGCTCATGCTATTTTTCATTTTCATCTTTAGGCATGTACACACACATGTACTAAATTATCACATCACACAAAATCCCAGATGCTGCTTTCTTATGGTGATTATCTCTCACAAGATGGGAACATCTTAATGACCCCTACTGTGATCTGCTGTCTCTTTGCAGTGTGATGGGGATGCACCTGTTTGGCTGTAAAATGAACTGGCTGCCTCAATATGGAGAAGTCGTTGATGACAGAAAGAACTTTGACTCACTGCTCTGGTCCATGGTGACAGTGTTCCAGGTTAGCTTTTGAACTTTTAATTTGTGCCGTCATCATAATCCATCACTGCCCTCTTATTTTTGTCCATTTATTTTAACTTTTTTTTCCTGTTTTGCTTCCACTGAGTCAGATTCTGACTCTAGATGACTGGAATGTAGTGATGTACAACGCCATGGCTTCCACCTCCCTGTGGGCTGCACTATACTTTGTTGCAATAATTATAGTGGGAAGAACCTTTCTGTTGAATATCCTTGTAGGGATCGTGGTTGAGAGCTTCAACAATGAGGTATGGATCTGTTGTTTTAATCCTAAAATGGCGTTTTTTTTTAAGCACAGCACACAGAAACACCTGCATAATCCTGTTTTTTTTCTGCTATTTCACTAAAAGCACTTCAGCCCATCAAGTGAAAATGAATCTCTCTTTGCAAGTTCCAGTTCATCACGGTCCATCCCTGACGATGTAAGTTTCTATTTTCTACTGAGATGTAGCTAAAAGCTCTTTAATTTCCTACTTGCAAACATTTCAGTTTTGATGCAGACTCAAGGTGCAGCTATATTAAACTTTTTTTTATGTTGTTCTAGGACCCAGAAACAGTCATTCATAGTGATCCTACCTCTGAGCTCGGGAGCATTGATGCCACAAGCAATATAAATGAGGAAGATTCTTCAGTAGAAGATAATGTAAGTTTCTGAGAATATAGCGTGTAAAGTCTTAGAGTTTAATGAACAGCTAGCCTTTAGTGAACATTTTTTAAAGTGTGATAAAATGGGTGAGTGATGTGATCAAAGAAACTTTTAGCCATTTATTTATCACTTTTGTTAGAACTTGTAAGTTTGCTTATGAAAAGACCGAACACAGAACATGTGAAGCTTGTGAAGAAGATTTTACTTTTAATGTCCTGAATCAGTGTGTCACAGCTACGTATGGAGGCACGATGGGCCTGCTTGTGCTTTTTGATATTAAGGAATTATAAGTTTAATTCAATCAATAAATAAATTCCAAAAACCAACAATATGGTCACATAAACAGATGATTTCTTTCGAAAGATGAATGGCATGAAACACTTTTGATGATAAAAGCTGATCAGATTGATGAACGCAAACAGGTGAACATGTCTCCGTTCCCCAACTCTTTCCTATGATGGAAGAATGTGTTTTTGTATGTGTGAGCTGGTGGGCAGATGTCACCACAGCAGCTTGTTGTTTCACATCTGTTCTGTGGGTGTTTGTGTCTGCAGGTCAGCGCTCTGCCGTGTTTTCAGCTCCTTAATGGCCAGTTCTTGGTCCCTTTTGGATCCCAGTAAGTAAAAGACAAATCCTGATCAATGTTTAGCATCAGCAGCTGAGCTTCTGTTTGTATGTCCACACTGTCTTCCTGCTGTAAAATGTGTGTGTGTGTTCCTGCAGGATGCCAGCCCGTCCTGCTGCAGCCACCCTGAACCCCTGCCACTCACAGTAAGTTTTCTCTGGATGCTTTCATTCCAGATCTTCTTCTCCTCACTCCTGATCTGTGTCAGTGGATTAAGTTTATGCCTTTTTGTCTCAATAATTCTCTTTAAAATACTTCTTTTTTAACCTGAGTTGCCATGGAAACAGGTCAGCTCTGCTCTGATTGATTTTGTTCTGTTTTGTGGCTGCAGGAGGAGGAAGCGTGATGACAACGACGGGCTGCCATGTGTCAAAAAGCCACGCAACGCCTGAAGCTAACGACGTAAGCCCCACGCCCTGGTGGATCCTGTTGGGTCCTCCACTTGTGCACCACCTTCAGCCCAGACAGACTCCCATCTATTCAGAATTTTAGGGAACTTTTTTGGCCCTAAAATCCTTATATTTGGTTGTTCAGTTAGTTCCTGTTAATAGCAGGAAGCTTGGAGTCATTCTTGACCAGGATTTGTCTTTTAGTGCTCACATCAAACACATCTCTAGAGTAGCTTCATTTCCATCATATCACCAACATAAGGAGCATCCTGTCCTGAAGTGATGCTGAACATCTGGTCCACACATTTTATCCCATCTGTGCTGGTCTACTGTAACACCATCTTAAGTGGATCCCCAAGCTACTCCCTTAAAATTCTTCAGCTGATCCAAAATGTTGCTGCCAGATTACTGACAAGAAAGAGCACATTTCTCCTGAGTTAGCCTCTCTACATTGGCTCTCTGTAAAAATTTATCTCAAATATCTGATTGTTTCTTATTTCCCATCGTTCCCAAAACATCGGAAAACTTGCGGTACCGAAAATTTCTGAAACTAAAATGGGTGGCAGGACTTTTAGTTTTAGGCAGTAGGCCCGTTCTCTGTCTGTCTGGGGATGAAAGGCTGACACACTGTTAGAAAACTAAAAGTTGACCTAATTTGAAAAAACCTTCTGAGTAATTTATTTATTATCATGATGTCATTCATGTGTCTTTTGTCTCTTGTAGGTGTCTAAGTGGCCGTCTTGAAGTGTGGATCCAGAGGGTTGACCAGAAGTTCTGGGATCCCGCCTGAGATCACCACTTCACTAAGTTTTACATTTCAATGAAATGTTTAACTTTTGTATATAGTTCACTTTTCTTCTTTGATGTTCTGTTTTTTTTATTCATTTTACATGTAAATAGTTCTGAAATTTAAAATTTGAAAATTTGTTTCCTGTATATACTGTCCCTCTGCAGTGTCCACCATCTGCCTGCAGATCATCCACCTGCAGCCACCACCATCGTGTTGCAAAAAACCAGCCTCCCGTCTCCACCTACAGCCACCACCATCGGCTTGCAAAACGCCAGCCTCCCTTCTCCACTTGCAGCCACCACAATCGGCTTGCAAAACGCCAGCCTCCCCTCTCCACCTGCAGCCACCAACATCGGCTTGCAGAAGGCCAGCCTCCCGTCTCCACCTGCAGCCACCACCATCGGCATGCAAAACGCCAGCCTCCCCTCTCCACCTGGAGCCACCAACATCGGCTTGCAGAAGGCCAGCCTCCCCTCTCCACCTGCAGCCACCACCATCGGCTTGCTGAACAACAGCCTCCCGTCTCCATCTGCAGTCACCACCATCGTGTTGCAAAACATTAGCCTCCCGTCTCCACCTACAGCCACCACCATCGGCTTGCAAAAACCAGCCTCCCGTCTCCACCTGCAGCCACCACCATCGGCTTGCAAAACACCAACCTCCCGTCTCCACCTGCAGCCACCACCATCGGCTTGCAATAACCAGCATCCCCTCTCCACCTGCAGCCACCAACATCGGCTTGCAGAAGGCCAGCCTCTCGTCTCCACCTGCAGCCACCCCCATCGGCTTGCATAACCCCAGCCTCCCCTCTCCACCTGCAGCCACCACTTAGGCTTGTTGAACACCAGCCTCCCACCTGCAGCCACCACCATCGGCTTACGAAAGGCCAGCCTCCCGTCTCCACCTGCAGCCACGACCATCGGCTTGCAAAACACCAGCCTCTCATCTCCACCTGCAGCCACCACCATCGGCTTGCGGAAGGCCAGCCTCCGCTCTCCACCTGCAGCCACCACCACCGGCTTGCAATTGACCAGCCTCCCATGTCCACCTGCAGCCACCACCATCGGCTTGCAAAACACCAGCCTCTCATCTCCACCTGCAGCCACCACCATGGGCTTGCAGAAGGCCAGCCTCCCGTCTCCACCTTCAGCCACCACCATCGGCTTGCAAAGGGCCAGCCTCCCCTCTCCACCTGCAGCCACCACCATCGGTTTGTTGAACACCAGCCTCCCACCTGCAGCCACCACCACCAGCTTGCAAAAGGCCAGCCTCCCCTCTCCACCTGCAGCCACCACCATCAGCTTTTTACACACCAGCCTCCCACCTGCAGCCACCACCATCGGCTTGCAAAACACCAGCCTCCCGTCTCCACCTACAGCCACCACCACCGGCTTGCAAAAGACCAGCCTCCCCTCTCCACCTGCAGCCACCACCATCAGCTTTTTACACACCAGCCTCCCACCTGCAGCCACCACCATCGGCTTGCAAAACACCAGCCTCCCGTCTCCACCTACAGCCACCACCACCGGCTTGCAAAAGGCCAGCCTCCCGTCTCCACCTGCAGCCACCACCACCGGCTTGCTGAACACCAGCCTCCCCTCTCCACCTGCAGCCACCACCATCGGCTTGCTGAACACCAGCCTCCCACCTGCGGCCACTACCATCGGCTTGATGACCACCATCATCCCGTCTCCACCTGCAGGAACCACCATTGGCTTTTAAAACAACTGGAAGAAGATCTAGCATTGCCTGCAGGAACCACCATCATCTTCTTTCGACACACTGAGTGCATCGACTTTCCAGCTCGGACCGTTACAGTCTCCATCCACTGGGACAACGCCTGAGATCTCCATCGAAGCCACTTCACTAAGTTTTACATTTAGTTTAACTTTTTTATACAATTCACCATTTTTCTTTAATGTTTTCTTGTTTTCATCTTATGTGTAACTAGTTCTGAAACACGATAAGTGAGTTTTTTTCTTTTCTATTTATATTATCTCTCTGCAGTGTCCACCATCCACCTCCGATCTCCACCTGCAGGCACCACCATCGGCTTTCAGAAGGCCAGCCTACCGTCTCCACCTGCAGCCACCACCATCGGCTTCCAAAACACCAGCCTCCCTTCTCCACCTGCAGCCACCGCCGTCGGCTTGCAAAACGCCAGCCTCCCCTCTCCACCTGCAGCCACCAACATCGGCTTGCGGAATGCCAGCCTCTCGTCTCCACCTGCAGCCACCACCATCGGCTTGCAAAACACCAGCCTCCCCTCTCCACCTGCAGCCCCCACCATCGGCTTACTGAACACCAGCCACCCCTCTCCACCTGCAGCCACCACCATCGGCATACAAAAACCAGCCTCCCTTCTCCACCTGCAGCCACCACCATCGGCTTGCAGAAGGCCAGCCTCTCGTCTCCACCTGCAGCCACCACCATCGGCTTGCAAAAGGCCAGCCTCCCCTCTCCACCTGCAGCCACCACCATCGGCTTGCTAAACACCAGCCTCCCCTCTCCACCTGCAGCCACCATGATCGGCTTACTGAACACCAGCCTCCCACGTGCAGCCACCACCATCGCCTTGCAACAGGCCAGCCTCCCCTCTCCACCTGCAGCCACCACCATCGGCTTGCAAAACACCAGCCTCTCGTCTCCACCTGCAGCCACCACCATCGGCTTGCTAAACACCAGCCTCCCCTCTCCACCTGCAGCCACCACGATCGGCTTACTGAACACCAGCCTCCCACGTGCAGCCACCACCATCGCCTTGCAACAGGCCAGCCTCCCCTCTCCACCTGCAGCCACCACCATCGGCTTGCAAAACACCAGCCTCTCGTCTCCACCTACAGCCACCACCACCGGCTTGCAATTGGCCAGGCTCCCGTGTCCACCTGCAGCCACCACCACCGGCTTGCAAAACACCAGCCTCCCCTCTCCACCTGCAGCCACCACCATCGGCTTGCTGAACACCAGCCTCCCACCTGCGGCCACTACCATCGGCTTGATGACCACCATTATCCCGTCTCCACCTGCAGGAACCACCATTGGCTTTTAAAACATCTGGAAGAAGATCTAGCATCGCCTGCAGGAACCACCATCATCTTCTTTCGACACACTGAGTGCATCCACTTTCCAGCTCGGACCGTTAGAGTCTCCATCCAATGGGACAACGCCTGAGATCACCATCGAAGCCACTTCACTAAGTTTTACATTTAGTTTAACTTTTTTATACAATTCACCATTTTTCTTTAATGTTTTCTTGTTTTCATCTTATGTGTAACTAGTTCTGAAACATGATAAGTGAGTTTTTTTCTTTTCTATTTATATTATCCCTCTGCAGTGTCCACCATCCACCTCCAATCTCCACCTGCAGGCACCACCATCGGCTTCCAGAAGGCCAGCCTACCGTCTCCACCTGCAGCCACCACCATCGGCTTCCAAAACACCAGCCTCCCTTCTCCACCTGCAGCCACCGCCGTCGGCTTGCAAAACGCCAGCCTCCCCTCTCCACCTGCAGCCACCAACATCGGCTTGCGGAATGCCAGCCTCTCGTCTCCACCTGCAGCCACCACCATCGGCTTGCAAAACACCAGCCTCCCCTCTCCACCTGCAGCCCCCACCATCGGCTTACTGGACACCAGCCTCCCCTCTCCACCTGCAGCCACCACCATCGGCTTGCAAAACACCAGCCTCCCCTCTCCACCTGCAGCCCCCACCATCGGCTTACTGAACACCAGCCTCCCCTCTCCACCTGCAGCCACCACCATCGGCATACAAAAACCAGCCTCCCCTCTCCACCTGCAGCCACCACCATCGGCTTGCTAAACACCAGCCTCCCGTCTTCACTTGCAGCCACCACCATCGGCTTTCAACAGGCCAGCCTCCCTTCTCTGCCTGCAGCCACCACCATCGGCTTGCTGAACACCAGCCTCCCCTCTCCACCTGCAGCCACCACCATCAGCTTGCTGAACACCAGCCTCCCCTCTCCACCTGCAGCCACCACCATCGGCTTGCTGAACACCAGCCTCCCCTCTCCACCTGCAGCCACCACCACCGGCTTCCAAACGGCAAGCCTCCCGTGTCGACCTGCACCCACCACCATCTGCTTGCAAAACACCAGCCTCCCGTCTCCCCCTGCAGCCACCACTACCGGCTTGCAAAAGCCCAGCCTCCCGTCTCCACCTGCAGCCACCACCATCGGCTTGCAAAACACCAGCCTCCCCTCTCCACCTGCAGCCCCCACCATCGGCTTACTGAACACCAGCCACCCCTCTCCACCTGCAGCCACCACCATCGGCATACAAAAACCAGCCTCCCTTCTCCACCTGCAGCCACCACCATCGGCTTGCAGAAGGCCAGCCTCTCGTCTCCACCTGCAGCCACCACCATCGGCTTGCAAAAGGCCAGCCTCCCCTCTCCACCTGCAGCCACCACCATCGGCTTGCTAAACACCAGCCTCCCCTCTCCACCTGCAGCCACCATGATCGGCTTACTGAACACCAGCCTCCCACGTGCAGCCACCACCATCGCCTTGCAACAGGCCAGCCTCCCCTCTCCACCTGCAGCCACCACCATCGGCATACAAAAACCAGCCTCCCTTCTCCACCTGCAGCCACCACCATCGGCTTGCAGAAGGCCAGCCTCTCGTCTCCACCTGCAGCCACCACCATCGGCTTGCAAAAGGCCAGCCTCCCCTCTCCACCTGCAGCCACCACCATCGGCTTGCTAAACACCAGCCTCCCCTCTCCACCTGCAGCCACCATGATCGGCTTACTGAACACCAGCCTCCCACGTGCAGCCACCACCATCGCCTTGCAACAGGCCAGCCTCCCCTCTCCACCTGCAGCCACCACCATCGGCTTGCAAAACACCAGCCTCTCGTCTCCACCTGCAGCCACCACCATCGGCTTGCTAAACACCAGCCTCCCCTCTCCACCTGCAGCCACCACGATCGGCTTACTGAACACCAGCCTCCCACGTGCAGCCACCACCATCGCCTTGCAACAGGCCAGCCTCCCCTCTCCACCTGCAGCCACCACCATCGGCTTGCAAAACACCAGCCTCTCGTCTCCACCTACAGCCACCACCACCGGCTTGCAATTGGCCAGGCTCCCGTGTCCACCTGCAGCCACCACCACCGGCTTGCAAAACACCAGCCTCCCCTCTCCACCTGCAGCCACCACCATCGGCTTGCTGAACACCAGCCTCCCACCTGCGGCCACTACCATCGGCTTGATGACCACCATTATCCCGTCTCCACCTGCAGGAACCACCATTGGCTTTTAAAACATCTGGAAGAAGATCTAGCATCGCCTGCAGGAACCACCATCATCTTCTTTCGACACACTGAGTGCATCCACTTTCCAGCTCGGACCGTTAGAGTCTCCATCCAATGGGACAACGCCTGAGATCACCATCGAAGCCACTTCACTAAGTTTTACATTTAGTTTAACTTTTTTATACAATTCACCATTTTTCTTTAATGTTTTCTTGTTTTCATCTTATGTGTAACTAGTTCTGAAACATGATAAGTGAGTTTTTTTCTTTTCTATTTATATTATCCCTCTGCAGTGTCCACCATCCACCTCCAATCTCCACCTGCAGGCACCACCATCGGCTTCCAGAAGGCCAGCCTACCGTCTCCACCTGCAGACACCACCATCGGCTTCCAAAACACCAGCCTCCCTTCTCCACCTGCAGCCACCGCCGTCGGCTTGCAAAACGCCAGCCTCCCCTCTCCACCTGCAGCCACCAACATCGGCTTGCGGAATGCCAGCCTCTCGTCTCCACCTGCAGCCACCACCATCGGCTTGCAAAACACCAGCCTCCCCTCTCCACCTGCAGCCACCACCATCGGCTTGCAAAACACCAGCCTCCCCTCTCCACCTGCAGCCCCCACCATCGGCTTACTGAACACCAGCCTCCCCTCTCCACCTGCAGCCACCACCATCGGCATACAAAAACCAGCCTCCCCTCTCCACCTGCAGCCACCACCATCGGCTTGCTAAACACCAGCCTCCCGTCTTCACTTGCAGCCACCACCATCGGCTTTCAACAGGCCAGCCTCCCTTCTCTGCCTGCAGCCACCACCATCGGCTTGCTGAACACCAGCCTCCCCTCTCCACCTGCAGCCACCACCATCAGCTTGCTGAACACCAGCCTCCCCTCTCCACCTGCAGCCACCACCATCGGCTTGCTGAACACCAGCCTCCCCTCTCCACCTGCAGCCACCACCACCGGCTTCCAAACGGCAAGCCTCCCGTGTCGACCTGCACCCACCACCATCTGCTTGCAAAACACCAGCCTCCCGTCTCCCCCTGCAGCCACCACTACCGGCTTGCAAAAGCCCAGCCTCCAGTCTCCACCTGCAGCCACCACCATCGGCTTGCAAAACACCAGCCTCCCGTCTCCACCTGCAGCCACCACCCTAAGCTTGTTGAACACCAGCCTCCCACCTGCAGCCACCACCATCGGCTTGCAAAACACCAGCCTCCCGTCTCCACCTGCAGCCACCACCATCGGCTTGCAAAAGGCGAGCCTCCCGTCTCCACCTGCAGCCACCACCATCGGCTTGCAAAACACCAGCCTCCCGTCTCCACCTGCAGCCACCACCATCGGCTTGCAAAAGGCGAGCCTCCCGTCTCCACCTGCAGCCACCACCATCGGCTTGCAAAACACCAGCCTCCTTTCTCCACCTGCAGCCACCACCCTAAGCTTGTTGAACACCAGCCTCCCACCTGCAGCCACCACCATCGGCTTGCACAACACCAGCCTCCCTTCTCCACCTGCAGCCACCACCACCGGCTTGCAAAAGGCCAGTCTCCTGTGTCCACCTGCACCCACCACCATTGGCTTGCAAAACATCAGCCTTTTGTATCCACCTGCAGCCACCACCATTGGCTTGCAGAAGGCCATCCTCCCGTCTCCACCTGCAGCCACCACCACCGGCTTGCAAAAGGCCAGCTTCCCGTCTATACCTGCAGCCACCACCCCCGGCTTGCAAAAGCCCAGCCTCTCGTCTCCATCTGCAGCCACCACCAACTGCTTACAAAACACCAGCCTCCCCTCTCCACCTACAGCCACCACCATAAGCTTGTTGAACACCAGCCTCCCACCTGCATCCACCACCATCGGCTTGCAAAAGGCCAGCCTCCCGACTCCACCTGCAGCCACCACCATCGGCTTGCAAAAGGCCAGCCTCCCCTCTCCACCTGCAGCCACCACCATCAGCTTTTTAAACACCAGCCTCCCACCTGCAGCCACCACCATCGGCTTGCAAAAGGCCAGCCTCCTGTCTCAACCTGCAGCCACCACCATCGGTTTCCAAACATCCAACCTCCCCTTTCCACCTGCAGCCACCACCCTGGGCTTGCAGACGGCCAGCCTCCCCTCTCCACCACAGCCACCACCATCGGCTTGCAAAACACCAGCCTCTCGTCTCCACCTGCAGCCACCACCATCGGCTTGCAAAAGGCCAGCCTCCCGTCTCCACCTGCAGCCACTACCATCGGCTCGCAAAAGGCCAGCCTCCCCTCTCCACCTGCATCCACCACCACCGGCTTGCAACAGGCCAGCCTCCCATCTCCACCTGCAGCGACCACCATCGGCTTGCAGAAGGCCAGCCTCCCGTCTCCACCTGCAGCCACCACCATAAGCTTGTTGAACACCAACCTCCCACCTGCAGCCACCACCATCGGCTTGCAACAGGGCAGCCTCCCCTCTCCACCTGCAGCCACCAACATCGGCTTGCAAAAGGCCTGCCTCTCGTCTCCACCTGCAGCCACCACCGTCGGCTTGCAAAACACCAGCCTCCCCTCTCCACCTGCAGCCACCACCATCGGCTTGCTGATCACCAGCCTCCCACCTGCAGCCACCACCATCGGCTTGCTAAAATCCAGCCTCCCGTCTCCACCTGCAGCCACCAGCATCGGCTTGCAAAACACCAGCCTCCCGTCTCCACCTTCAGCCACCACCATCGGCTTGCAAAAACCAGCCTCCCCTCTCCACCTGTAGCCACCACCATCGGCTTGCAAAACGCCAGTCTCCCCTCTCCACCTGCAGCCACCAACATCGGCTTGCTGAACACCCGCCTTCCACCTGCAGCCACCACCATCGGCTTGCAAAACACCAGCCTCCCCTCTCCACCTACAGCCACCACCATAAGCTTGTTGAACACCAGCCTCCCACCTGCAGCCACCACCATCGGCTTGCAAAAACCAGCCTCCCCTCTCCACCTGTAGCCACCACCATCGGCTTGCAAAACGCCAGTCTCCCCTCTCCACCTGCAGCCACCAACATCGGCTTGCTGAACACCCGCCTTCCACCTGCAGCCACCACCATCGGCTTGCAAAACACCAGCCTCCCCTCTCCACCTACAGCCATCACCATAAGCTTGTTGAACACCAGCCTCCCACCTGCAGCCACCACCATCGGCTTGCAATAGGCCAGCCTCCCGTCTCCACCTGTAGCCACCACCATCGGCTTGCAAAAGGCCAGCCTCCCGTCTCCACCTGCAGCCACCACCATCGGCTTGCAAAACACCAGCCTCCCGTCTCCACCTGCAGCCACCACCATCGGCTTGCAAAACACCAGCATCCCATCTCCATCTGCAGCCACCACCATCGGCTTGCAAAAGGTCAGCTTCCCCTCTCCACCTGCAGCCACCACCATCGGCTTGTTGAACACCAGCCTTCCACCTGCAGCCACCACCATCAGCTTTTTAAACACCAGCCCCCCACCTGCAGCCACCATCATCAGTTTGCAAAAACCAGCCTCCCCTTTCCACCCCCAGCCACCAACATCGGCTTGCAGAAGGCCAGCCTCTCGTCTCCACCTGCAGCCACCACCGTCGGCTTGCAAAACACCAGCCTCCCCTCTCCACCTGCAGCCACCACCATCGGCTTGCTGATCACCAGACTCCCACCTGCAGCCACCACCATCGGCTTGCTAAAATCCAGCCTCCCGTCTCCACCTGCAGCCACCAGCATTGGCTTGCAAAACACCAGCCTCCCGTCTCCACCTTCAGCCACCACCTTCGGCTTGCAAAAACCAGCCTCCCCTCTCCACCTGCAGCCACCACCATCGGCTTGCAAAACACCAGCCTCCCCTCTCCACCTACAGCCACCACCATAAGCTTGTTGAACACCAGCCTCCCACCTGCAGCCACCACCATCGGCTTGCAATAGGCCAGCCTCCCGTCTCCACCTGCAGCCACCACCATCGGCTCTCCGAACACCAGCCTCCCGTCTCCATCTGCAGCCACCACCATCGGCTTGCAAAACACCAGCCTCTCGTCTCCACCTGCAGCCACCACCATCGGCTTGCAAAAGGCCAGCCTCCCGTCTCCACCTGTAGCCACCACCATCGGCTTGCAAAAGGCCAGCCTCCCGTCTCCACCTGCAGCCACCACCATCGGCTTGCAAAACACCAGCCTCCCGTCTCCACCTGCAGCCACCACCATCGGCTTGCAAAACACCAGCATCCCATCTCCATCTGCAGCCACCACCATCGGCTTGCAAAAGGTCAGCTTCCCCTCTCCACCTGCAGCCACCACCATCGGCTTGTTGAACACCAGCCTACCACCTACAGCCACCACCATCGGCTTGCAAAACACCAGCCTTCTGTCTCCACCTGCAGCCACCACCATCGGCTTGCAAAAGGCCAGCCTCCCGTCTACACCTGCAGCCACCACCATCGGCTTGCTGAACACCAGCCTCCCGTCTCCACCTGCGGCCACTACCATCGGCTTGATGAACACCATCGTCCCGTCTCCACCTGCAGGAACCACCATCGTCTTTTAAAACATCTGGAAGACGACATGACACCACCTGCAGGAACCACCATCATCTTCTTCCAACACAGTACTGTACAAAAGTCTCGTGCCACTCCTTTTCTTTCCTTTCCATCTCCAACGTTGACCTTGTCTCGAGCAGTAGTTTCTGTTGCTCAAGACAAGTTCAACTTTTCCTGAAACATTTTACACCTGGAATCTTTTCTATGTTCCTCCATCATCAGTAGTTCAGGCTTTCTGCATGTTTGGAGTTTTTCGTTCGTTGGCTTCTTTTTAGTTTGTTTTCAGTCCAGTTCTTGGACCTGACTGCTTTAAGAGGAATGTGTCTTTGTTTTATTTATGTTTGTTTGTCCATATATTTATGTTTGTTTGCCTCTTAACACTGACCTCTGAATCATTCAGGTGCATAAAGGCTTTTAGCTCAAAGGATGATCCAGTGTTACATCGACACATGACAGAAAACTTAAAACTGATTTTAATTTGGATCTTTAGGCTCTTTGTTAGCCGCCTGCCACAAAGATATCATTATTCATTCTGATTTCTTTGTTAAATATGAAAAATATCAAAATATTTTAACAGGCATAAAAAATTGTATTTTGACCCAACAAGTTGATTCCCAGAGTTATCAGCAGAAAACTTGGTATTTCTCAGCGTCCGCTGGTTGAGATATGTGAACTTTCCACTTCTTTTATTCTCAACTTGTCCAGTTGGTGTGCTGCTTCTGTATGAGTGTGATGTTTTAATTTGAAATGAACCAGGATGTCGTGTTTGGAGAAGATCCTGAGTTTCTCAGACACTCTTGCTACATATGGAATGACAACATTCTTCTCTGTTCATGATGCTTTTCCAGGTGTTTAAGCTGATTTATTGAAAGTCCAATTAGGATAAACAGGTTTGAAGTGCTTCCTTAATGTGGTTTTGTTCCTTCAGTTTTCCCTCCGTCCTCATAGGAACATTTTCAGCCTGGTGGAGTGAGGTTCTGATGACGGACACTTTGTGTTCCAGGAGCTGGTGTGAGTCAAAAACTAGATCCTGGTCTGTGTGGGTTTCTGGTAAACATCAGTGTTTACTTTTCCGGGTGCCGGGGGGTGTCCCGGTGCCCGAGACGTCCTGACTGAGGAGAACATTGTCAAAGACTGAAGGTAAACAGAGAAAGTGTTGCTCATGTTTAGAGAGGATAGAAGGTCTTTAGTTTCTTTTATTTATTTATTTAGGTTGTTTTTTCTCTTCAGTGAGTGCATCCAGTTTCCAGCTCGGACCGTTAGAGTCTCCATCCACTGGGACAGCGCCTGAGGTCACCATGGAAGCCACTTCACTAAGTTTTACATTTAGTTTAACTTTTTTATACAATTCACCATTTTTCTTTAATGTTTTCTTGTTTTCATCTTATGTGTAACTAGTTCTGAAACACGATAAGTGAGTTTTTTTCTTTTCTATTTATATTATCCCTCTGCAATGTCCACCATCCATCTCTGATCTCCACCTGCAGCCACCACCATCAGCTTGCTAAAATCCAGCCTCCGGTCTCCACCTGCAGCCACCACCATCGGCTTGAAAAGCACCACCCTCCTGACTCCACCCGCAGCCACCACCATCTATCTACTATCACAGCAGCTACCAGACAAGAGACAGGGTCCACCGTGGACAAGTCACCAGTCCATCGCAGGACCAACACACAGAGACAAACAAGCACCCTCACTCACTCAGAATCCAGAGTACCTGGAGAGAAGCCACACATGCACGGGGAGAACATGCAGACTCCACACAGAAAGGTTCCAGCTGAGCTTCAAGCCAGGAACCTTCTTGCTGGGAGGCCACAGTGCTAACCCCCACACCTCCATCCAGCTCATCTTCCAACTTACACTGTTAGAAACAGAACTACACATTAAACCTCCACCTGAATCGCCTCCATGGTAACATCCTCTCTTCAGCTCCATCTCATCTTCCATCTAGCTCCATTAACTTGAGGTATTTTTATGTTCCTCTGTCTCTGCAGTCTGGCTGATGGACTCCTCCACCTTCTGCTTTGACACTCACAATTTTAATTGTCTTTCAGACTAAAATGACACAGCTCCATCTGCAGTCTCTGACACCCACCTGCAAAGCATCCACCTCCAGGAAGAAACATCCACCTTCCTTCTATACCAACCACCTCTGACATCAAGAAACTAAATCCACCTTCAGCCTCCACCTTCTCGCACCACCCTTAAGGCAAATCTCACTTTCATCCTTAACCTGCAGACTCTATCATCCACCCTGAGTTAAAACACCTCCATCTGTTCACATACTTTCCAACTTACACTATTTAAAAACAAATCTACAGATTGAACCTCCTCCTGAATTGTCACCATGGTAACATCTTTTCAGCTCCAGCCTCCATCATCTACCATCTGTCTTTGTACATGTAGCTCCACCTGCAGTCTCTGCCATCAACCTGCAAAGCATCCACCTCCAGGAAGAGAAATCCACCTTCAACCTCCACCTGCTGCTTTTACCATCCACCTCCTCCTGCTGTCTCCTCCTCCATCTTCCAGCTGATAAAGGAGGTGTTGATGAAAGGAAGCTTCATGGTAAGGAAAATGTTCCTGTTTAAATGTTTGTTTAAATTCCTTTGAACTGATCATTTCTCTCGCTTTGACCTTTTCACTGACTGATCTGTTCAACCACCGACACACTGCTGTCCTTCTTTGATTGATTATATCTTTGTTTCCTTTCAGGCCGACATCAGGAAGTTCATCAGTGATCAGACAGACGATGGTCAAGTCTACGCAGAGTCAAATGAAGAGCACTTCCTCAGAGACCATCATGATGAAGATGTTGAGTCAGATGTTTTTAAAAAGGTAAAGAAAATAGACTGATCCACTATTCTCAACCCAAATAAAGCCTTTGGTCTCTGAATGCATATCATTCTTTACTGTGATTTTCCTCCAGACCCAGCTGGACTTCACAGACATCCAAATCAGACAGCAGTCGACCAAGAGCCATTCCTCCACAACTTTACATCCCATTATTTCTGCTTCCATTCCTCCACCTCCACACTCAGCACCAACACCATCTCATCCTTCCTCGGACTGGGAATGCTGCTTCACACGGGCCTTTTCACTGGACTTGAAGCTCAAACAAACTCTCTTCTGATGAAATAAAAAGTCCTGACTTTCAATTGTCAAAGATTTTGTGCTCATTCCACAAGTATTACCATGAAAGAGAAACCTGAATAACTGAGATTTTCATCAGTTTGTGGGATTTTTATGCTTTTAAATATGATTAAAATTTTCTCTGTGGCTGTAAAATCTGAAAGTGATGAATTGTTTTTTCATTTAGGTGTAAACAAGTGTGTAAAGCAGCAGATGTCACTTCACACCTGCAGAGGAAAACAGTCTAGTAGTTTTCTTTTTTGTTTGTTTTTTAATGCACTTGTATTGTTTTATGCATCCTGCTGTAATGTTTTATGTAAAGCACTTTGAATTGTCTTGTAAATGAAATGTGCTATACAAATAAATTTACCTTTGCTTTAAGTATAGAGTCGAATTATTTCAATATTATAGTTTTTTTTTTTTTTTAAAGTTTGTATTAAGAGTATATCTGTAGGAACTATTTATCTCCTGATAGTAATAATTCAACTTGGTTGGATAATTCATTTCAGGTTATTTTTTATATTTGTTCTGAGAAAATGTTTTCTGTCATTTAGCTGAGTTTCTTTGTTTTTTATTTAATTATGAGCCATTTGGGGTAACTAAATGTATAAATATCGTGTCAGTTATGATGTCTGCAACTAAGGTGTTTACCATTCGAAATAACTAGAGCATTTTGTCATTTCTGTCAAAATGTCCTTCAGAAAACGAGTTCAGAGGACAACTGGAATGCACAATAAGCACTTGTGTGCATATTTTAGACATTTCACAGCAGTTTATTACACTTCATATTGGACACTAGTGTGGCAAGACGATGTGTGAGCAAAGGAAGAATAAGTTCATTTTCCGGCTTGGGGTAGTGGACAACCACAATTTATTATAACATTCTGCACACCAAACATAGCACATTGCTCTGTGCAGTCCAACCAGTCTGTTTGGCAGCACTTCCCATATATATCCTGAGGCACCACCCTCACAATTGCAGTAGGCCTATCACAGCAGACTTCTAAAAAAATAATTAAGATAATTAACAAAACATCATTATACTGAAACATGTTCTTATGTGCTCAATTCTACAGTATATAAATGAACAATTCAAACAGGACCATGGAAAACCAGACAACATATTTGGTACAATCCTCAATGTCCACCTTTTACCTTCTAATTACATCCATTCAATTATTCAATCAAGACTGAGAAGATGCTCACGCACACACACTACAAGAGAGCTTCATGGTAGACAGGCCTCCTCACTGAACAATTCTTTCTTAGAAGAAAAACACTTTACACTGAGTAAGCACAATAAACAGTGGATGTTAGGTGCCCATAATTCACCTTTGCACACAAGAGGTAACAAATCTCAGGAGGGAGCTTCTAAGATCACATAGTTTCTTGCTATACATGTAGAGAAATGGCAGCCTCTAGCCAACGCAACACATACTTGTGCTATTACATCTACCTCCAACCATGTATGAACGTAAATAGAAGAAAGGCCAAGAAGCATCTGTTGGAATGTTAGCAGAATGAGGATTTATAGATACAGTGCTCCAATAAGGATGCAGGACCTATGTGGGAAATAGTATGAATGATTTAACATCTGACTACATTTACATAAAGCAAAATATGCTGCAAAGAAGGGATCCTCAAAGCACTTAACAAACAAAAAATAAAATAAAAAATCTGACTAATGGAGCAACTAAGGGCAAGTTGTGATGAGGATCTGGCCAGGAACAGAGAACACCAAGGAGAAATTAAAGCGAAACTACAGAACTTTGGAGGATTTTCTCTCTTTGGCGCCCTCTAACGAAGGTTCATTCTGCTTATTCTGTCTGCAGCCAGTCTGATGTTCCATGACTCTTGGTTTATTTCTTGTTCTGCCACTTTCACTCTTTCCACGCTTCCTTTAATAATGTCCACTTGTGTTTCTTTGTTAAATCAACCATGGTCCACATCCAAAATGTGTTTATATCCAGTTGCTGGTGTATGGTACGGTACTGTAAAGCAAAACACAGCTGTCACTCGATGCCCTGGGCTGGAACACAAAGATGTGAAGTGAGGTTTCTCAGCCCCAGGATGCTACAGGGCAATGACAGCCCGAGGAATGTGCATTATGAATGTTACCATTATTCAAGTCAGTTTTTGCCTGAGATTCAACTTTTCCACATCTCCTGATCAAGATACATCAGGGTGCGGACCAAAGTGTTTTTTTGTGGCTTATATTGCAACGTCTTTAAAACATTTAATGAATTGTCTTTTTCTGTAACTCCTGTAGTCTCTGTCTCGCTCTCTCTGAATATCACTACTCTCACTCACAGAGCAGCTGTGGAAGATTTGCAAACACAAACTAGTTATGACCTAAAGTCAGTTGAGGCAGATTCAGATATTTACTTTTGGAAACATCTGAAAAAATGTCAGTGGACTGCATTCATGCATCCACTTCTATGACCTGCCAGCTCAAAATTTGCAATACACTCCATATTCCCGATGCTAAAATTAATACAAACTTAGCATGAAAAATAGGTAAATATGTGTTTGTTCAGTTATTTCTCCTATTTAATAACAGCAGCTGGTGCTGTATTATACAGCACTAGCAAACCAAATGAATACTCTTTACAACAAGGTATAAGTTGTAAGGAATTGTGTTTCTGTGCAATGAACAAATCCCCCCTCTTGGTACTCTGTTTATTATTGTTGATAACTTCTTCCAGAACCGTAAAGTGCACCTAACATTTTCCGGGTCTGAGTGAAGGACTTTCATGATCTCCGAATGTCTATCTACGTATTCTATGCTCATTCCGTCCTTACCTGAGCTCAGAGAAGAATAACACCGTGATAAAAAGCCAAGAGAAGTGGTTGGTTTTACTTCTACATGAATGATGATCTAATTTTCTAATGAACTGATGTGAAGTCAGCCAACAATGTTTGCAGGATACCATACATACATCCTTTAACAGTTAAATGGGCAACAAACTTCTCTCTTGATCCATTTTTTTCTTCTTTTCTCGTTCTTCATCTTTAGAGCTCCACTCCATCAAGTTTGTCTGTTGACTCGGATCGAAAGTACCACCTTCAAGCAATGGAGGCACTCTCCGTACATGCATTCTTTGCTGAAGTCTGGCAACAAAGACTTTCCATTAGATACTTGATGCTTCTGGTTTTTATTACTTTGTGGTAAAAGAGCTTATCGGCCATGAACTGAGTGTTGGCATGAATCTTGCAAAGACATGTGTCTCGATCTTGGACTTTTGGTCTCATTATCCAAAATGGACGGCTTTTGTAAAATTGACTGTAGGATATTTGCATGTGATGTACCTCTGTAAACTTTTGCCAAAGAGCGTGTAGTGATTCACACAAGAACCACTTCTGCATTTTACTCTTTTCCTTGTTAGTGTTTCTTTTTTATTCTGTTGAAGCTCTTGAGTTGTCGTCATGCTCCAGAAAATATTTTATTAGTTTCTGTGTAGAGGGAGTAGTAGTGTTTGAATGTGTTTCCTCACATACAGCAGACCAGGTCTTTCTTTGTTTTTGCAGGTCATTTTGGTTGAAAGGCCAAGCTCTTTTGAAGCAAGACTCAGTAGTTTGTAATTTTCCCTACCAAAATCTTTGAAATTATTTGTTTATCTTTTGTGTTTCCTGATTCTCTAAATATTAAGTTGATGTTATGTTGATGTCAATTTTATTTTCACGAACATTTTTCTAAAATTATTCCGCAAACAGAAGTTTTGTTGCAGGTTGGTGAACATTGGCAGATCATAACATCAGAAAGACTCCTCTGAAATGCTTCTTTCATAAACGGTCAGATTAGTGGTCAAATGTTTATTTTTTGGTCTGCCCATTTTTCAGCTGTGTGTCAATTAATTAGGGACATAGCCTGTTATTTATTATTATAAATAGTTTTCCTAAGTGTTTACTGCTTTCTTCATTTCCTCTTACTCAGCACATTTGGTTTAATTTGCTGTTTTTTTTTTTTTTTTGTTTGTTTTTTCTTTACCTGGTCCTTGTTAGTTAACCTTTGTGTATATTGTTTTAATTTTATTTACTGCCACATCACCTTCATTTCCCTGTGTTCTCCTTGTGGTAAGTCTGTTTGTTTTAATTTTTCCTTCCCTTATTCCTTTCATTTAACTTTTGATTCCTGCCTGTTTTTTGTCCTGCTTTGTCAGTCCTGCATTTCTCAATTCCTCGTTTCTGTTGCCTTAATCCTTGACAGAATTTGCACAAAAACTTTGTAAGGTGGTATGATGCTTTTTTAGTTCGGGCGGTGCATAAACAAACCCAGTTAACAGAAAGCTACAACAAGTGATAAAAGTCCAAGAAGAGACAGCAAAGACAGTAATACAATGGCAACTTTAGGCTCTTTAACTCTCCTCAGCACATTAAATGTGATATGATGTATCATAAAGTTGACAATAATTAATAGCACTCCTGGGTCTTCTTCCAGTATGAGCTGCGCCACATTTTTACTACCGAAAAACTTCAAGCTTAGATCATGCAAAACCTTTTCGCAAATTCTACGAATGTCTGACCAAGATGGGAGGAGGTCTTTATGCAGTCCTGCCAACGTTTTCAAAATTATGTGTTCTGACAACTTAATTAGTTGATCTTTTGATAGCTTTGAGAAAATACCATATCTCTCTAAAAGTTTTAGAGTGAGAAGAATAACAAAATTACGGACAGTTGAGACGTACGCCATGATGTCTGGGTTTTGTGAAAAAAGGATATATATTTTATTTTTATTTGGTTTGGAGAGTTCTTCATTAAACAAAGGTTTAATTTTTAACATGTTGACAGTATAGAATGAAATGGTAAAGTTTAAACGGAAGGTATGTTTTTAAAACACATGTCACAAAGGCATAACCATTTCTTTTGATCTTGTGTTGCCATGGCATCATTTGACATCATGGCAACACATGCTTGGGTAGATGACAGATGCACGCTAGTGATGGTTACCCGCGGGTCGGGTTGGGGCGTGTCAAAGAATTTTCGCTTCACTGCGGGGCGGGTTGGTGTGGTTTACTATTCTGAAATATCTAGTTCTATCTATTAATTTTATTTTTTGTCAAACTGAAAATAAAGACCTTAATCTGTGTCTACATTTTGTTACTATAATATGTAAGACAAAATATTTATCAGTTATTTAAACACAGGTCACGTTTTGTAACGTAATGTCCACGTAGGCGCGTAGTAGGCTTCGCAGGCTACGTGCAGAAAGCGCCAAGCAGACAAGCAACAAAAGATGGAAGAAGAAGTGTTGAATAACATTCGTTCGGGAGTTTACGTCCTTAAAAAGAAGGAGGGTCAAATGGCTAAATCACAGATTTGGACAGGTTCAACGAGGTAATCAGTGCAGACAACTGCAGCAGCATTGGCTATGTGCTTTATAACACTTAAACGCTTTAAAACACTTTATTTATTTGCCTATTTATGTTTATAGGCTTAACGTTCAAATGAAAATACATTTTGTGTTGCCAGTTTCCAGTGCCAATTTAGGAGACCATATGCACCTTTCTCAGACTAAATAAAAGCATTCGTCAATATAACATGTGTTTTAATGGGGTGGGGCGGGTTAAAAAAATAGAAGCGGAGGTGCGGGGCTGTTTGGTGCGGTCCAATTTTTTTAAAAGCGCGGGACTCGCGGGTCGGAAAAAACCCCGACCCGCGCATCACTAATGCACGCTGAGTGGGGACAGAGAGGGGCCTTGTCAGGCATCCATCTGAATCTGAAAAAAAATCTGACAGAAATAATACACTAGTCTAATCATATCAGGAAGTCCTGCGTATCAGAACCTGCAAGATAAAATGAGGCTTTAATGATGTCATAGTTTACAGACTTGTTTTCTGAGGTAGTTGTAATACTGAACATAACTTATAGTGTACAAATGGTTAAAAAATACTTCTAGTGACATTTTTATTGGCATAAAAATTTACCCACATAAAAAAGTAAAAATAATTTTAAATACTTTACTTTTGTTATGACAATGGCACCAGATTCAGGTATGAGTAAACTTACAAATAATAATAATAATAATAACAACAATAACAACAACAACAACAATAATATTAATAATTTCTTTTTTTTTCTTTGTGTGTGTGCATGTGTGCATATAGAGCAGTGGTAATTGTGAGTGGGGTTATTACTCAGGAGCTGTGGAAAGTGTTCTAAAACTTAAATAAAACAACCTCCATGGGGGAGCAGATAGTGTTTAAAAGTTGTTTTAAATCTCTTCCATTCTTTTAGTTACTTGATCTTGAAGCTGTTTTTTTATTTTGCAGATTTGACCAACTTTTGTTCAAGACTCATCCTTATTGGACCTACAGTTTAACTCCCATCCACCACCACACCACCGTGCAGCCCTATAAATCTCTTAAAATATATTAAATATATTAATAAAAATTAATTATTAATAAACTAGTCTGTCTGTCTGTCTGTCTGTCTAATTAGGTTTGTTTATTGGAGCAAATGCAGTGGACATCCAAGACTTCTCCTGTATTGTGTAACTTTTCTTTATGAATTACTTTTTTAAAAAGAAATATCTTTCAGTCTTCCAATGAATTTTCAGACAACATATGCTAGTAGTTTAAAATGTTCTAAATATTTTTTTTGATCAGTCTATTATAACGTTTGTGAAAGAAGTTTAGCTGCATATGGTAATCACTCATATATACTCATAATAATCACATGTATATTCAGTTTCTTTATGTAATATTGTTAATCCATTCACTTTTACATTTTCATATTGTGTGTTCTCATTTTACAGAATACTGAAGTTACAGTTTTCATTGTGTATGCGTGTGTGAGGTCAGACTGACCACTTTCTTCCCAGAACTCTGATATGGCAGAGTTGAGACTGGTTTTCCACCTGCTAGATAGAAATAGTTGTTTGGGATATCAGCTTGTTGTGGTATGTGGACTTTGTCTGAAAACTGGAAGAAAGTGGTGCCACTAAGTCTTCTATTCCTCATATTATTTTGCTGTTTGACCTTCAGCTGGGGACCAGCTGAATAAAACAGTTTCTCTCTGATGAATCATCAGAGTCTCTCCCGACTTCATGCGAGTTGGGACGATCACTCTCTAACTTGCAAGTAATTCTTTATTCAAAATAAATAAACCTTATATATATATATATATATATATATATATATATATATATATATATATATATATATATATATATATATATATATATATATACTTTTACTCATTCCAGACTCTTGGTAATTTTTCTAAAACACGTTACTTACTTTTTCAGGTGTTTTTCAATGGCCTTTCGTCCATAAATCCTTTCATATCTTGTTCTCACAGGATCAACAAACAGCTTCTTGGTCAGTGGACAGATGAGATGTGGAGGTACAGGCTGTTCTGCCGACTCCACCAGTTTCTGTTAAATAAGAAGTAGACAGCACATACTATATTAACATGTCATACACTGAAAAATTTCAGGGCTCGAAATAACACATATATGTGTAAGTTTGTGCACGTAAAATTGGAGCGGTGCGCATAAATTTTGACTGCACATGCACCTGTGCAAGTACGGAAAAAGCTATTCACCTGTAGGTGGAGTGCTGCAGAGCTCACCTGAACAGTTTATGTCCCCACACAAGGAAACAACTCGATAAAAACTAGTTTCTGACATACTGTGCTTGTTTCACAGAATTACAACAAAGTTAAAATCGTTTTATTTTCAGATTTTAAATTTGAAAAACTTGATGTTTAAAATGGATGTACCTGTAAACATACAACGAGGTACTTTATTCTCTGTCATACAATAAAAGTTAAATTTATTTCCAAATGTATTTTCGTAGCCAACGCTTTATTCTGGAGGTATTTTTGACTAAAGCAAGTTACAAACATTTTTCCAGACGTCAGATACACTGAGCAAAAACAAACAACAACAACAAAAAAAAAGATGGTAGAATATGTTTGAAGTAATCTGTCCATAAAAAGTCAGATCTTTGAAGAGTCTATATTATAATTTCACCTTTAACATAAAACTTCCTGAAAACTATCAAAACATACAAATTCCAACAAGTCTTCTTAATTTAACTAGATAAAAAAAAAGCTTACAAAGGTGATTATTGAAATCATGTCAGTAATTAAAAGAAAATTATCTACCTGCTTTTTGTACTCAAAACCTGACTGACTCTCGTATTCCACCTTGCAGTGAAATACTGTTTTATTACTTACTTTTGTGTCACAGTCACTTTGCTCTGCATCTGACTCGGCAAGACAGCCTCTGGAAAGGCATCATATCCATGAGTAGCAAAGTAGCTTGTCAAAAGACTCTGTAAAATAAGAACGGGACATAAATCAAAGTATTGTTGTAATGTAAAGGTAATTATGATCAATTTTGAGACAAAGTGTATGAACCTCAGTGATGCTTGATGGGTCAGCTTTGCTTTTTGGTTTCCTCATCTCCAAAGAAAGAACAGTTTCAATCTCAAAAAGCTTGACCCCATCTCTGCTTGTTTCTGGTTTGAAACAACATCCTCCTAAAAGAGAAACAGGTGTGTGATTTAATACTCATTCAGCCAGTCTGCTGTCAGCTGCCTGTGGGGACAGTTTTGTTCCTACCAAACTACAACAAAACTGTCAGACATGTCACTGAAAAAGTCCACACTCATTCTCGATGGGATGGAAGCAACAATGGCATCATCTTATCCCGTTATTGTTTCCCTTGTTCCTACATTTTTTTCATTCGTGTAATTAGTAATGCAGAACCTTTTCAGTTTGCATTAACTATCTGATTCTGTTTCCATCTCTGCATGTCATTTTCATTGGGAGGCACTTGGCTGCAGAAACGTCATTGCACCATCCATAAAGACACATCAAAGTTGGCAGGAAAACAGTACATTACTGTCCAAGATATAATAGGCTTCTTTATATATTCATTTATTTATTCATTTTTGAGGGTAACGTTCGCTTAGACTTGACTCTGCACAAATATGGGCTTTGCTTGTAACAGAAAAGGGAGAATTTAGCAGCAGTACGATTTCAGGCGTTGCAGGCTCTCACATCATTTAGTTTTTCCACATGATCTTTTGGATTTCTGGGTTAGTTTTTCTTAAATTAAGAATGGTGTGCAATATTTTCTGTGTTGTTTATATTGACATACTTTTGACAGCTGGTAAGGACCTTTTTGTTTTGTCCTGATACATAAGCTATATAATCTTTAGTTAGTTTTTTTTATATTTTTTGCCTTAACTGGGATTTCTGTTTCTTTAAGCTCAGGATTAAAGCCTACTTTCCAGTCTTATTCTGTGATTGATCAACTCTGACGGCATTAGTATACAGTAGGCCTGCCATTAGCCCTAAATAAGAACTTTGACTTTTGCTCTTGAAATAATCCATAGATTATAATCCATAGAAATAAACCTTGAAGAATGTAATGAAAATAAAACCTCAAAAAGATTATATAAATTATTTTGTAAACTTTGAGGTTCCATGAAAAGTTACCTGTTGCATTACTGATTCCATGCAGAATGTTATTCACCACGTTCCCAAGGAGGATTGAATCCTTTCTGTGATGCTGCTGCTACAACAGAGCCCAACGTACAGGATGACTGATGCCACCACAGAGTTAATAGAAGGTCCTCAGGAGAGCCCCCTTCATTTCAAAAGACTGCAATCTCCTCAGAAGATAGACGTGCTCTGACCCTTCCTATACAATGGGTCCGTGTTGGGAGTCCAGTCCAGTTTATTGTTTAGGTATATATATATATATATATATATATATATATATATATAATATTTTTTTAACAGTGTTTTAACTGTCAGGTTTCTCCAGGTGAGCAAGAGCATGGTGTAGGCTGGTAGGCGAACTGCAGTGGATCCATGGAGGGTCCCACTGTGGTGTGGAGGTGTCCCAGGATCAGTCTCTCCAGTGTTTTCATCAGGTGGGACATGAGAACCACCGGCATGTAGATATACCTGTACCTGTAGCTCCACACAGGAGGTCTTCCAGAGCTGTGGTACCACCTTCAGCTTGAGGATCAGGTTAAACACATGCTCCAAAACTGCACACAGTTCATTTGCACAGGACTTAAGGCGGATTTATATTTGCGCAGCGTCTGCATCACCGCTGTAGGTGCTGCGTAAGTTGAAAGGAACACGATGAATCCGAAGAAAAACAACAGATTTGTGTACAAATCTGAAAGATTAATATTCTTTTAATTTTTTTTTTTCAAATCATATTTGAAAAACTTCACACCTATTCAGCCTATTTAAACCCTTTAATCAATGTCTTAACTCATTCCAGTACATTTAAAAAATAAAGAAAAGAAAAGAAATAAATTGAACAACAACATAGAAAAACAACAGATTTGTGTACAATTAACCAGAGGAGACTGTAACATACAGCACCGCAGGACTAAGTTTAGCCAAATGGTGGTGTCTATCAGAGGCACACAGTCATGGAACTCACTACCAGCTCATATTAGAAACTGTGACAACTATCTCACCTTCAAGAAAACACTAAAAGAGTGGTTAAAAACAAACCAGTCCTGTACTCATGTGTAACTAACATCCTGTTTACCTTTTATTACTAACACTGTGTTTAATGTTTATTGTAACTATTGTAAATATGAGATGTTTGTCAATGTTTGTTCAATGTGCCTGCCTTAGGACAACAGATGCAATTTAGCTTTTGTGGCTAATTCTGGCATATTTACTGTGAAGCTTTTGCTCATATGTTGATTAATATGCATTGTCCTAAATAAATAAATAAATAAATAAAAAAAAATAAAAATGTATAAGGCTTGTATACACAATATTTACAGCCATTTTAACAACAGATTTTAGTTTTACAGGCTGATTGAATCCAATGGTGTGGATTGATCATCACTTTGGCCCAAGGTGGAGATCCCTGCATTGTCCTCTGCTGATGTAAACATTTCTTGCCCGAGCAGGTCTGTCTCAACTTCCTGAGAAAGACAGAAGTATGCAAGCATTTTGTATTTCACTTTCAAAGTAAGGAATCAAAAATGGGCTTCTGTCATCAGTATGTTTTGAAAATGAAGTTAAGGTTTATAGGTTCACCTTGATACATTACACTAAGAGATTTAATCAAAATCTCTTTCTCATCAAGTTCATTAGAAGAACTTTTTTGTTTGTTTTTTTTTTATCATGAAGCCATGTCAGATTAAAAAGATTAAAAAATCTTAAAAGCTTTACAGCCGTTCCTGAAATGTTTCCGTGTGAACTGCAGTTATACCTCCTCACAGTCTTCCAGGACTTGCATTGTCAATGCTACAATCAGATTTGTCAGCAAAAACTGAGCCAAAATGAGAAAACTTGAAAAGTAAAGGGGAGAGACCCAGACGAGAAAGCTCGGACAATTGATGTCATCAGACCGGCATTTCCTCATTGTGTCCTGCAAGGCACAGAGTAAAGTTTTGTTAACAAATTAACAAAGCTTTCTAAACTTAAAAGTTTGAATCAAAACAGAAACACTCAAGGGTCCAAAACTGTATTTATGTGAAACACACAACTAAATATTTAATTTAAAAACACAGTCCATAAACTGGTAATACAGTTTAAAATACATAAAATATCTCATTATTTGTGTATTTTTGTAATTCTTTAATTTTAAATAATGGCTGCAGTTGAAGTGTTTGTTTTAAGTGACAACATACTGTATGGTAGCTGGTCAGGGTATGAGCAAAATAAAACCATCATACTGGGAGTTTGCATGCATGCATGCGTGAGAGCATTCATACTTTCAAAATCCCACTCCAGTTGTCTCCCGTGCACACTTTGTAGAGTGTGAGCATAGCCATGGGGAAGTTATGAAAGTTGCTGTTCCGGTGCAACCCCAGACACGGATAATCAGGAGAACACTCTGATCGACACAGAAACAAGCAAAGCAGATATCCAGATGCAGATTTTTCTATGTGAGTAATGCATCTTCTGCTCCACAATGTCAGTGCAAATATGAAATCAGCCACTGGATCCAGCAGCGTGTCCATATTTGAATAATATGAATATATTACCTAACTTGCCAAAGAGCTCCACTCCCAGCACGCCGTAGATGAAGGAGAAGAATAAGTAAAGAAGAAAGATACTCCAAACCTGGAACAAAAGCATATGTTAAATTCTCTGCTTACCAAACCTCATAACCCAGAAACTAAATTTTCAAAGTATTTTGTGCACCTTAAAGGAAGACTGCAACATTTTTAAACCTTGGTCCCAAAGTACATGAAAATATCTCATTATTGTGCAAATGCAGGGCAACTTGTATAAGTCTAAGTACAGAAGAGACAAAGCCAGAGTGAAACTAAACACGGAGTACAATGGTTGGCAGTTCTATCTGACTTTAGTGAAATCAATTGACCTGAAAGGACACAAAACACCCATATGCTTGTTTTGGCATAGTCTTATGGAATCTAAGCCATAGTTTGCACTCCATGAGTGCGGACCAAAGTGTTTTTTTGTGGCTTAGATTGCAACGTCTTTAAAACATTTAATGAATTGTCTTTTTCTGTAACTCCTGTAGTCTCTGTCACTCTCTCTCTGAATATCAATACTCTCACTCACAGAGCAGCTGTGGAAGATTTGCAAACACAAACTAGTTATGACCTGAAGTCAGTTGAGGCAGATTCAGATATTTACTTTTGGAAACATCTGAAAATATGTCAGTGGACTGCATTCATGCATCCACTTCTATGACCTGCCAGCTCAAAATTTGCAATACACTCCACATTCCCAATGCTAAAATTAATACAAACTTAGCATGAAAAATAGGTAAATATGTGTTTGTTCAGTTATTTCTCCTATTTAATAACAGCAGCTGGTGCTGTATTATACAGCACTAGCAAACCAAATGAATCCCCTTTACAACAAGGTATAAGTTGTAAGCATTGTGTTTCTGTGCAATGAACAAATCCCCCCTCTTGGTACTGTTTATTATTGTTGATAACTTCTTCCAGAACCGTAAAGTGATCCAAACAGCTAGCAGTGAAAGTCCTTTTTTTAAGATTAAAAACAGAAATATTTTTTTTAATCGTGCAGGCATAACTGAGTGGTTAATGACACGTTGTTCTGAGTCAAGACAAACATAAGAGGTGCTGCTTTTGAAATTGAGAACAAATCCTATACCAAAGTAAAAATGCAAGAGAAATGTTGAAGCTCTTGACAGAGTTTGTGGCTTTAAATCACATTTTCATGTTTTGATGCATCTGCTTTATTTCTTCTGTCCTCGTTTGTTGGGATTCATCAGCTTAAATAAAAATTCCTGAACAAGATAGAAGAGTTCACACGTAATAGCCATGTAACCTTAATAAACAGTGTTTTTTACCTGAGACAGAGTCTTGTTAAGGGTTTTTATCAGGGTTCTTATCGTCTTGGCCTTCAGCACTAGCGAGAAACACAGGAGTTGTTGTGGAAAATGTTCATGTTTATGTACATGTATACACACACACATAAACAGACCTTCATAATAAATAATAAAGTTCTCATTGTTCAGTGCCTGTGTGTGTGAGTGTGTGCACCTTGAGAGAGCCTGAGCATCCTACACACTCTCAGGATGCTGGGATTGAAAGAAATGACGTTTGCCATCCTTAACTGGGTGAGAACAAAGCTAATGACGAAAAGCAAGATGATGATGATGTCCAGGAGGTTCCAGCTAAACACACAAACATCTTCAGGGACTTAAAGCATAAGAAAGGAGAACAGCAACGCCACTCATTCTAGTGTATTACCGGTCTTTTATGAACTTCATTACACCGAACACCACAAGTTTCAATAGAACCTCAGTGATCATGATGATCATGAACACATAGTTGGAGTAGTCAGTGACTTTGTTTATGACCTAAAATAACACACACACGCATCATTGTTACAACCAAGTCAAAGGGTTGAAGTTAAATCAGAATTTGAACTGTCAGTGGTGAGTGTGTGCTTGTGTGTGTTACCTCTGGCTGGTTATAGTGTTCGACCCCCATCAGCAAAACATTGATGATAAGGATGACAGTCACTGAGAGTTCCAGGGCTCTACTGGTACATATCATATATAAAAACTGCCACATCCAGGAACCTTCCGACGATGCCGTTTGCTCACGCTCTAAAACAAACAAGCCAGCATGTAAATGACAAAAAAATTTAAATATGCAAAAACAGGAAATATGCAACACTTGACACATTCAGGGATGCTCTTATCTAAAGACATAAAAAAAATACCACCTGCTGTTTGTTTGGTCTTACCAGGTGACTCCCCTTCAGTCCCCTGGCTTTCGATCAGATGTTCTTCGTTTCCCAACTCTACCTCCTCTTGTTTCTGGTTCATCTGACAATTGTGAAAGGTCTCCACCATTATACCGATGAACATGTCCAACAAGACAAAGCTCATCACCATGAAGGAGAGGAAATAAGGCAGAATCCATTTGTTGTAGTTCTTAATGGGCTGTAAGGTAATGGAGGAGGGGATATCCAAATCAATTTCAAGCAATTTCTGGTCCAAGTATTTGCAGTCAGAAAAGGCACTGGAGACACAAGAGATGGTCTCTTTTCCTTTTATTGACTGATTCTAATGGTGATGAGTACTGGATGACAGTTTGCACTGATCTCTGCACATGATAATTGTATAAAATACCTGCATGTCAACTCCTACAGCATCCAGTCCATCATACATGATGTTAACCCAGCCAGCCTTGGAGTACATCACAAAGAGGGCAATCATAGCCTAAATGGGAAGCAGAAATAACTGGTCAACGTACACTAACTTTGGAGGAAATAATTTTGGGTTCTATACTTTTATGAATATAAGTAAAATGGCTATCTGGGTTCAATTTATATATACATTAATTTGCTAGGAGATAGATGTGTTGCCAGATGTGTTAAGTCCTTGTCCATAAAATAAAATTTCTCCTGATACATTTTCCAATGACAAAAATCCCTTTTAGTCCCAGAATGTTCTCTGAAAAAGGCGTTTCCAGTTTGACTGTATTTCCAGATGGCATTAGTGTTAACTTGCATCCTTTCCCAATTTCCTTTCAGGCATCACTGAATGTCAATCTATACCTGCAGCAGGCTGTCAAAGTTGTACTGCTTCCGCTCCCAGTGGTAGTTGGCTGCCAGACAGTCAGACTTGTTGACAATGTTGCTTAAGTCCTCACCCACACAGTAGAAGAACTTCCCTTTAAACAACTAAAGACAGCGTGAGACTATTTTTATTTTCACCTGAAGGCATCTCTGTTAATTCCATAAAGAGGTACATGTCTGAGTGGTAACTGTGTGGTAAGTGTTGGCCAGAGCCAAGATTGAAAAGAAAAAGAAAAGATAAAAGCTATGTGTCCCCCTTACCTGCATGCCAAGAATGCCGTAAAAGAAGAAGAAGACAAAGCACAAGAGAAGAATGTTCAGAACTGGCTTCATTGATATCTTCAGAGCGTCCATAGCCAGCGTCAGTTTCGGGGATAGTTTAACCATCCTTGACCACACAAACATAAACAAATAAGTTTGTTGGAGTCAGTGTATGTATCTGAAGAAACAAACTGACACCATAAGGAAGCAGAACTGAGATGAGATACTACAAAAATGAAGAACACACACATAAAAACTAATAAAATACCTAAGGGGGTGGACAGCTCGAATTAGGCGAATGATTCTGAGAATGCCGACTATCTGGTGTTGCTCATGAACCACCAATGAGATGAGGATTTGGACTACAGAACTCATCACCAGCAAACCGTCCATCATGTTCCAGGGGCTGCGGAAGTAGCTCGTAACTCCAAATATCATACCAAATGCTGTGACCTGATGTCAAATAATAACAGCTCATCAGTCACCAACATATTTAAAACACAATGGATTCTTAGAGCAATCATGAAATCAACTAAAAATGAAAGATAAATTTTACATTTTACAGACGACACCAGACATGTTTACCTTCATGAACATCTCCACAAAACCAACAAAGCAAAAAAGGTAATCGGCCACATCTAGGATCAGTCGCTCCTAAAGGGCACAAAGTGATTCATTTTTAATCTTGTTTTTTTTAATAGCACTCATGTAACACAATTCATTGGTTTTATAAAAAAAATTATCTATGCTTGACAATAATTGTGTGTGTGTGTATTTTCTTTGAGGATTTATTTGTCTCACTGTGCCCTCGGGATCTATGTCAGGCCTCTCCATAGCGTTGGTGATGCAACTCAGCACAATGAAGAAGACAATTATATTGTCAAAGTACTGGTGTGAAACAGCATGCTGGCACAATATGCGGAACCTGAATACACATGCATACACACTTTAATTAAAACAGCTGTAATCAGTTAAAGAGTAAAAGAAAATAACGAGTTTAAGAATATAAAAATATGCCTCTGGGCACAGTCCCTGTTTTCTCCTTACAAAACACTTAAAAAAATTTAAATGACTGATTTTGACTTTGGGTTTGTGAGAATGGTTCAAATATATCCAATAAGATATAATTATAAGCAGTTCTATTATGCGAAATTTAATTGAAATCAATTAAAACCACCAGCATCTGAATAAAGACAAAAGCAAAAACCACAAAGATTCAGATAAAGTGACATTTGTGAAAACAGCCACATCAAACCACAATTTCCTGGATTAAATGCAAGTCTTACTTGTTCTTTGGAGACACTATGTACAATGTCCAGTCTTTATACTTTGTGCACCAGCGCTGCCCTCTTTGGTTCAAGGAACTCTGCAGGGTTTAGCAGTTTCACATCATTCAGCCTCGCTTCATTCATAGCATCAATTATTAAAGGTCCCATATTATACACTTTATTCCCAATCTGAGACCATTCATTAATATCTAAATGAAATATTTCCGCCATGGTATGGACAAATCGACCCTCAGTTTGAGTGCAGCGGCTTCTCTTCACCTCCCTCTTTTTAGCAGCTTCAGAAATGTGCCGTTTTATGACGTTCCGTTTGTGTCAAAAAAAAGTACATGTAATGTGTGTATGTAGATGTTGGTTTGTGTTGTTGCTACGTGTCTTTGGCTGATGTCTATTTCTTAAATGTTTTTGCTAAGTGTTGTTGGTTTATGCATATGTCTATGTTGCATACGTGTTTGTTGCATATGTATATGTTGCATATGTGTTTGCTGCATATGTAAATGTTGAACATAGTATTTGTTGCATATGTGTTTGCTGCATATGTAAATGTCGAACATAGTTATTTGTTGCATGTGTTTGCTGCATATCTATTTAGACGTTGTAGCACTCTGCAAGTCTCCTTACCTTCTGTGATTGGTTAATGTCGTTGCTTTCTGTTGTTGGTTCATGTCGTTGGTCTCTGTTGCTGTTGCCCTCGTCATTAATAAATAACTGTTAAATTGGACAATGTCTCATCTAAGTGTTTATTAAGTATTACAAAAATGCTGGACTTTCAATATAAAAGGTTTCAAAATGTTTCGTTTTTGACCTCGTTGTATTCACTTCAGGCATTAACTGGGACAGCAAAGGGGTCCTAGCGCAAACAGCGTTGGGCCAATGATAGGGGTTAAATTCTTGGTCTAAAACTTTAAAATTAACCCTGGAGTTCTTTGTATAAAGAAGTACACACATTGTATAGGCACACATTTATTTATACAAAGTATAAATGTGTGCCTGCATTTGCAGGACTCAGATCGCTCTGCATGGTAACTAGAGTCTGGGCCACTGGATTGTGTAATCATAGTTCAACCAATTGAAAATGTTTTACCACTAGGGGGCCTAATTGGTCAATGAGCGCTAAGCATTTTTTTTTTTTTTTTTTTTGAAACTCATTTATATTTCAATTGAGAACAGCCTTATCCTTGGAGGACATTTTAATATTTGAAATGATCAAAATACCATCCGTGCCTTCATTCAGGGACTCTAAGGACTCATTGCCAAGTTTTGGGGCCCCAAAACAGGGAATCATTGCCCATTGTGTATTCAAGTTTTACAGCATCATGAGGGCCACCATAGGCACAAAGTAAATTTCAGATGTAGCCATAGTGGGGAAAAACTTCTGTAACGCAAAGAGAATTTTGGATACATCCACAAAACTTAAAAAAAAAAAAAAAAAAATGTACAAGTTAATATTACTCCCAACAAGTTAAATTATTTCACAAGTAAAGGAAACGGCTTGTTTTCCATGTTTCCAAATATCTCATATTGTAATTTGAGGTTTGGCAAAACAGTTTGTTCACTATTGACACACTAACCAACTTTGACAGAATGAGCTTGTAAAATGTAATGAAGACTGGGGCGGAACATACAATTTTTTTTTTTTTTAATATATGGTTATTATTGGACTATATACCCACTTTTGATGTTTTAAAGAACTGTGATAATACCATTGACCAAAATCAAGTCTACAGAGGGGAAAAGAATAATAGCTTTCTAATGTATAAGAATGGAAAGACATTTTGGCCAAATTAAAAAAAACAAAACAAAAAAAAAAACAAAACAAAATGTGTTAGATTTAAAGATTAAATTACACCTCCAGTCCTCAATCAAGCCTTTTTAATATTTTTAATGTGACAAATTTCCAGTGCAATAAAAATAAATAAAAACTTAACAGTATCTAAATACCAAAGAACAATGTTTTTTGACAATCAGTGGTAGGGGATGTACATTCTGTTGAGGAATTAGAGCCTTCCCAAACATCTGGTTGCAGTAAACATAGTTTTATCATTTTCACACCAAAAAGCCTTAAATACAAGTATGAACTTATTGTAATGCTGTCCTAGAGCACAAAAAAAAAAAAAAAAAAAAAACACACAGTTGTGAAGCTTCAATTGTCAATTGGACTGAGTTCATTCAGTAGAACAGAAGTGAAACATCCTCTCCTCAATCAACCCAGTTCAGTTGAGAATTCAAAATTATGAAAACTCTTGGAATGTTTGCCTCGCCAACTGCAAGGCCTCGAAACAGATGTCCATTCCAAAGCACTCACTGTCCCTCAGTGGGTCAATTCGTTCCTGAAGGAGCATGTGAACCTGTCTTCTGACGTTTTCCGGTGTGTCAGGAACTATCACTGTCTCTTCTGTTTCCAATGGGGTTGGTCCTTGCCAGTCAACTCCATAACGATTTTCATCAATCTGCAAATGACAATAATAATAACAACAGCATAAATAAAAGATATTAGAATTGGAAACAGAGTCAGATGTTAAAATATGATTAAATATTCAAACCTGCTCGCTTGAAGGATCTGGTATGGAAGTGTTCGCCATTAATTGACCCCTAATCCACAATTGTTGAGGTGATCGACCTTGCTCTGTCGAAAGTGAATGTCTGTCCCAAGCTGCAGAAAAAAGCTCTAAATGCCGGTTTATTCTGGGTAGCATTACAAAATGAATGCAAGCCAAATCCAGTTCACTATCTGGATTTAAAGCTGCAGTGTCAGCCAGATATTGTAGTGCAGATCGGTAGTTCACAGTGACAACACACCAAACATCTCTCCAGAGCCTCTCGATTCTTTGGTTATGTACACTGCGTCCAGTGATAAAACTTTTTCTTTCTATAAAGAGCAATAATGCATAATCAGGTTAAATGTTCAACATAACAACAATGTGATAAAGTGTTCTATACGTAAAAAAAAAACTCAAGTAAATACCTGCTCCTCGTTCGGGATGCTCTAGCATATATCGAGCAACTTCAACATTTTCTCCTCCTTTGTCGCTGCGTACTCTGATTGGCAAGCCAAACTTCTGAACAGCACCTAAGAATGCTTGAAGAACTGTGGTTGCTCGGTTGTTATTGCTGGCATTGAGGAACATTATCTTTCGGCTGTATCCGTCGATGCCACCATGAATCACAATTCTCCACCTTCATAAAGTAAGGTAAAGACTTCATATTAAACTGTAGTAAAAAAATATAGTTCTATTTTCATGAAAGATCTTACCGTATCAATTTGTGATTGCCGTCAATGTGCCAAAGTGCAAGGGGTGATGGGACAGAGTAAGTTCTTCTCTGTATTATATTGATGCCAATGCCACGACAGATGGTGCCCACAGGATCCACTACCCTCATTGTTTCCATTACTCTTGAGCGCTGTACTCTAGAAAAGACATTTTTTAAAAAGTTATTTACTACACCTTCTATGTGAAATAGGGAAATCCCACACACTTTTAGTGCAACACTCACCTTAGTCCCACACTATTTAAATACCCTAAAACGGATTTTATTCCAGAATCAGGACACTCCTGAATAAAATTGTACACCAATCTTTGGAGATCCTCATCACTGATGTTGCTGTAGTTCATTCTGACAGAGAGATTGCTGTCTGCCATCCTCCTTCGTACAGTGCTGTAGCTCACACCTAACAGTTGCCCAATTTCCCGAACACTGAAATTGTACTCCAAGAGGTACTTTATTTGGTCTTCAGAAATGTCCCATGATGGCCGTCCTCTGCCACCCGATGTGATCAATGCAGGCCGAAATCCACCGGTGTGGTTATTTTTTGCAACAATCAAGTGCAGTGTCGTCTGTATGCTGTCCAAAATGTCGTCAATATTAGCAAATATTCCAGTTTCTTGAGCTCTTAGTAAGATGTTGTAGATATCTTCGTAGCGTTGCTCAAGAAAATCCAAGTCAAATTGTGAAGCATTAGCCTCAAAATTATCAGAAAGTTGTTGGCATTCATTATAGAGATACTGCATCAGTTGATGTCTGCGCCGGTCATCTTCAGAACTGAAAAGATAAAAAGGTATTTTATGGAAGCACCAGCACAATTAAATGTAAGAGTCACAGTGAAACACAATCAAATTGTATATACAAGGTTTCTCAGCTGTTGCTTTGTTTGATATGACATTTGTCAAGTGGCATATCAATGAAGAAAATATTAAAACTTTTTAAATGTTTTTAAACCATAAGCAATATAGGGATAGGGAATTCTGAAATGTTTACCTCCCGCTATGTCACCTTTTTAAACAGGAAAACACAATTCCAAAAAGCTCAAGTAATGTTAAACATATAGATTTTTTTTTAAAACCTATAAGTCTAGGTTTAACAAAAATGTGTATTAGAAACAGGATTATCACTCAAATACACTAAAAACGTAAATAAATTATTATTGACCACTTGCAGCATCCTTGACAACCATTGTTAAGTTGTCCATGGAGGACTAACGCAGCCTGCAAAGTTAAAGAACATAAATAAATACAATATATATATATATATATATATATATATATATATATATATATATATATATATATATATATATATACACACATACATACATACATACATATATACATACATATACATACATACACATAGGCCTGTCGCGATAAGCAATAAGTCAATTAATTGAACGATAAGAAAATAAGAGCACGATAAGTTTGCCGGCCGCGATAATTTTTTTTCGTCCCCCCTTTACCATAGACTGTGTATGACAATAGGTTTCACTATGGAGTATTTCGACTAAACGCTCTGGTTTCTTGCGGAGTGATCTCTCTAGTGTCACACTTGACTGCAGCATGTTGCAGCACGAGCCGGTAAGCCGCATTTGTTTTGCACGGCTGCCAACACGCAATGGCCATGAGACTTGCGTATTTAAGTGGCTTCTCACGCTCTCGCGCTAAACCTCCGATTCTCATGCTGAAATATGTAAATAATAGATGCAAGCATCTCCTCTTTTATTGTTTCGCTGCTTCCTACATGTAAGCAGAACACACACATTCTAGCTTACGACGTCAGTACAAAGCCCCCACTTCCTGGTCTACCGTAATAACCCCTGTAATCCGCAGGCACATTACGCAAATAGAATCAGCCTATATACTACCGTATATGACAAAATACACATTAAGAGCAATGCCGGCTAATCGAGAGGTTTGGGAGGATTCCCAGTGGGCCGCATAACTTTTGGGCCGGTGTCCCGGCGTATGTGAATGTGGTATCCCAGCTAACTGCTGGGTTGTAGTTACTTATAAGGCCAACAGAGGGCAGAATGACTTTGTTTCACAAGCAGTAGATTTTGAAGAGCAGAAGAAGAACACGGGTTTTTGTTCGATGTAAAGTGCTGAAGTTTGGTTCGTCATTAAAACCGGCATGCTTGTCTACTTGTCTGGAGTTTATTTGAAGATGCAACAGTGAAAAAGGCGCTTTTATTTATTTAGTTTATTGACCTTTGAAAATGTGTACTTGCATTATTACGGCATATGTCACTATATTAGTTGAGAATGGTCTCAAAATGACACATTAGCGCTCTGCGCAATATTATCGTTTATCGCGATAATTTCTGAGAAAATTTATCGTACAGCTAAATTTGTTATCGTGACAGGCCTACATACACACACACACACATACACACAAAAAAAAACCAGTAAGACACTGAACTTAAATGGTTTTGTTTTGTTACATTCTACCACACTTGTGACTAAGTCGTCTACCAGGAATCTTGGCGTCATGGTAGACAACAAGCTGACCTTTAAGGACCATGTTGCCTCGGTTGCCCGGTTTTGCCGATTTGCTCTCTACAACATCAGGAGGATCAGAGCCTACCTGACTTAACACATAGCACAGCTCCTGGTCCAGGCTCTGGTAAGTTCATGCATTGACTACTGCAACTATTTGCTCAGTTAAACCTCTGCAGATGATCCAGAACTCAGCAGCATGTCTGGTCTTAAACCAGCCCAAAAGAGCTCATGTCACTCCTCTGCTAATCGCTCATCACTGGTGTGGGAAGCCCCCCAACGTCCGTTGATGGAGAAAAACCACTTGAGATCAATTCCAATTGAGAAGAATGAAATGCTCAGGATTTACTAACTAAAAGGTAAAAAGTCAGCAGGATGGATTTAAAGCTGTGAAGCTGCTTCCTTCTAAACACAGAAGGAACAATTTGTGATGAATATCAGCATCAGGTGAACAGACAGAAAGCAGGATGAGAATCTCACAGCTTCTAGATGGTGAGGAGAGAGAAATATTCACAATATGCACAATAACTTCCATCCATGCACCTTCACTGCTTCATTATCCAGATTTCTGGATAGAATTTCTCTAAACTTTCATTCTTAGCTTGACTGCAACTGCCGCCACCGCTACCGGGAGTTAAGGGTTAACATCTCGTTTCCGGGTGTAGCGTCAGGTTTGTAGATGTAACTATAAACATGTGTGGTATCCACAGAAAGTCCAGAATCTCAGTTACCAGCTCAGTAAAACCATTTCTATCACCAACAAACACAGTTAAGACAACAAACAATTTAAAGAGCAGCTAAACAAAGTCCGAAAAATATGTAAACACAAATTATGTCTCCCCGTGTCCACCCCACGGCATGAACACGAGCAAACGGCTCCTCTACTGAAAGCTCACATCTCACAGATTCCGCAGCTGGAAGTTTCATCTCACTATGACCAAGATTCACCGAACCAGAGGCAGAAGAAGACCCGATTTATGCTTTATGTATGTAAAAATTACGAAGTATATCATACCTTTGCTGTCTTGCATAAATTAAAACCACATTTATATATAAAAAAAAAATTAAAAGTTTCTCATTGTCTTTTGGGAGCAGGTTTTTTCGGACACAAAACTTCTCTTCATTTTAATAAACCCGAGCTCTCCTGATTACATCAGACGCACAGCTGCAGCAGGAAAGAGGGACTAAACGCCATGTTTCTGTCATAAAAAAAAAACAACCCTTAACGCGATTTAAAAAATTAAAGGCGTTAATAAAGCGTTGCGTTAACGCGCAATTAACGCGTTAACGTGCCCAGCACTAATACAGAGATTAGTTTTTTAAATGTTTTTGTAAACACTCATTAACATCTGACTGTAAGCCAGGGTTTCATCAGCCAGTACCTGCTTTGTGCAATTCATTTTCAGGCTGGAGCCTCTTGTGAGTGCTTCTGGACGGGGTGGGGAAGGGCCGGCGTTATACTCTGCGACTTCTTATGCTAATTGTAAACAGTAAGTGTTTTCACCTCAGTCTCAAAAACTCCAATAGCACCAGAGAAAGTCTCCAAATTGTTTGTTAGCGTTGGTTTTTTTCTTCAAATTCCCACTAAAGAGGTCTAAAACCTAGCTAATTATAGCAACTTGCTAAGTTGGCAACACTGCAAACAGTGGGTCCTCCAGGGAGAAGCTGTAGGGCAGGGCTGCCCGCTGCAGTGCCTGAATAAATTGAATAGCGACAGCTGTTTTTTACGTGAACAAGCTGACGCAAAGTGGCATTTAAGTATCGATACCCGTGCAAATTAATATCTTACTAGATATTACATTTTAAAAATCGATTAGTATCTCAGAATCGATTTTTTTGACAACACATTGTGTTATCTCACGTGCGCCCGCATTAGAGTTGATTCTCATTTATAAGCAGAAACGCTTTTAAAAATCGAAAAATTGAAGTGCGCCGCATTTCCTTTTTGCTCCGCAGATAATTTGCTTTGCTACGCACAGTTTAATGACAGAGGCCCATGGTCTTGAGCACAGACACGTATATACGTCTGTTCGTATATGTCTATGGTCTAAAGTATAGAGAAACACATTTGGGCAGTCCAATCCCTCAATACGCCTGTCAGTCAATAGTACAGACAAATGAATGAAGATTACACTTACCACGTCTCCATTTTCACCGCCGTGTCTTTATCAAGCGGCAGCCTCTTTCGGGTAAAAGTGAAGCTGATGCGGTAGTGCGAAAAATTGCAATTCACCTATCACCGCAAGGGGTTGGCTCCAAAAGGAAATCTGTGAAAGCTAACTTTAGAAATATGCCGTGAAGAACACATCCAAGTACACAACAGTGTAGTGCCGATCCCCTGACCCACTCTCCCCTCTAGACACTTAACAGGCAATTTCCACAGGCAATTTCCACCGCTCGCTAACAAAACAATACGCCGCGAATGTTAGTTTCAACAGGACGTTTTTTCAATCGCAATTTGTGGCCGGAAGTTAGCTGACGCTATATTGTGCACGTAGCCAATGGCAGTGGCCGTCTCTTGTATTATTTGTGGGTAAGCCCTATGCTGACCTCCGGTTGGTTCTTGCACCCTGACCAATGATAAGAAACTAGTTTTTTATCTAACAAATCACTGTAGTGCCACTGAGCCCGCGAAGTCAACCCAGGAGAAGCGGAAAAACTTCCCGCAAAATCATTTTGTGCGGGAAATTGTCCTGAAAGGTAAGTCTTGTTAACATTTTATAGGGTGAAAGTATGAAAATATATTTTTTTTTCGGGTTGTGATGTGATAATCATTTTTATTGGATTTACTAAAATTATGCGAGGGGCTTAAGTGTACTTGGTTCTTAATTAGAAAACATTTTATTTTCTAAAGAAATTATTAATATATCTTTACTTAACATTAACAGGACTCGTGACCTGATTAAGTGTTGTGACAATGGCTATATTAATTTCAACCAAGTTCAATATGAGTCTCTGTCAGACGTGACCTAACTAGGCACCCCACTCCCCCCACGCCATTTTGGTTGCAACTCAGATATAAACTAGAAAAAGCTGTTATTAGCATAACAGCAAGTGTGAATGCTTTCATGCTGAATTATTGGACTGAAATGCTGAAAGATGGTTGAAGATAGTGAAAGATAGCTGAAATGTGCCTTTTGAACAAGTATTTATTAAGCGGAAGTGAATTGTTTAAATATTTAAAACTCAAACTGGAGCTAAAAGGTGTTGAAAGGCTGAAAAGTTTAACAAAAATGTGCTTAAGATTGCTGAAAAGGTCTGAAACATAGTTGCTGAAGAAGTGTATATATATGAAGCTTAAGTCAATAGTTGGAAGGATTTAAAGCACAAGCTAATCCAGATTTTACTGTTTTTGACAGATTGTCAATATGGATCGAGGAAGCCAAAGACAAGTGTGAGTAACCTATATACTTTTTACAAATTGTTCCCAGACTTTAAAGTTTTACTGTGCCATTTACTTTAACAACATCTGCCCTCTTAACAGTCCAGAAGAAATGCGAGAATTGCTGCAGCAAATGCAGCACACTACGGCTCTGCTGCTGAACAGGATAGGGCAGTTTCCATCTGCTCCACCACAGTCCAGGCTGGAACCTACAAGGAGTGCAGTGAATCTTCTGCCTGCTGTTATCCAGCATCCCACCCCAGCGTTTCAAACCGATGCCCCTCGAATGCTGTCTGGGTCACGGCAGCTGCCTGCTCCATCTAGCCATACCCTGCCTGCTACTCTGAGCCATATCCCACCTGCTCCACCTTGCCACATCCCTCCTGCTCAAACTTGCCACTACCAAGCTGTTGCCCCTCGCAACACTGTTTATCAGCCCCAGCCTGACAATGTTCAGGTACAGTTGTCAAGGCTTTTTCGGCATCATCAAAGAGGAGTAGGCACTGGGGTTAGAAAGAGGAAGCGGGAGACCCCTTGGTCCCATACTTTCATTTGTTTACCTGATCCTCAATGGACTTGTATGCCCACAGTAGAGGAGGCTCGCTACTTTTCCTCTTGTGGATTAGGACGAAAAACTGTGTGGTTCCCACACAATGAAGGAGACCACTTATACTTTAGCGAGCATCTCTTCTCTGCGTTCCCGGCTCTTAGGGATGGCGGTGGGTTTGTCCTGGCCCGTGGCAGCAGAGGAAAGGTTTTGGAGCAAATGCCAATACCACCAGAGGGATACAGCGTGAGCTTTGTACGCTCAGCTTCTACAAGGGCTCCCTTGTACATCATCCCCCTTCAACGCAGCCTTACGCTCAGTCATCCGTCAGTTGAAGAGGCAGGTTTCAAAATTTTTCAATAGAGGTGTGTGTGTGTGTGCTTTTAGATTGTATGGATATTTAACTTATTTTTATTTTATTTTTTGGTACAATGTGCTTAGGTGCCAAAAGTGATGGAGACGTGTCTTAGCTGCCAGTCCTTAATGCCACTTTGTGACTTGGCTGACCATATCCTGGAGTGGTAATAAAGACCATTAGTTTTGCAAAAATATATAGCACTATATTATATATTTGAAGATATAACTGGCCAGAGTATTTATCCGCTAATGACACATTGCTCTTATGAAAAACTAAATTTAACTGAAACTGAATCATTTTATTCTTTGTTTTGCCTTTGTACAGCACAGGAAAAGAAGAATCAAGGAATGATGAGTATGTCCCAGTTCAGATCATTATCTTAGGAAAACAAACATTTGTGAAACTATTTTTATTTTTTTAATTACCCACTTTTTTCAGAGACTACATGGATGATGACCTGGCTGTGGCTATACAGCAGTCTTTAGAGGTCAGTTAATTTATTCAAACATTACAAAAGCCAGTACTGTTCAGGTCAAACAAATAAAGTTTGAATTCTTTGATGCCATTTTATTTTTGCCTTCTCAGGACCAAGTGGCACCTGTGCAACAGTAAGTGTTGTGTACATTTTTGTAACAAACACATAGGCAAAACACTTATAGGAAATCTATATTCTTGGCAGACAATCAATAATTGTTATAGAGGACGAGGTTGGAGCAGCAGCAGGTGTGATAAAGTAAGTTGTTCAAACTAAAAAGCCACGACTTCTTCTATCACTGTATATTTCTTATTTTGATGGATTTCAATATTGTTTATTACTTTGTGCTTGCTAGTACTCAGTGTGAGGTCCAAGAGCAGAACCCTGTACTTGAGGTTGGAGTTGTCAGGACACCTGATGTTGTTCTAAAGTAGGTTATCTAACACAGAAATATAAATTCTCTGAGAATGATGTCTGACAGCTTTATTTTAAATGTTATTATCTTCATCTTTAAAGTTACTATTATTATTTGGTACCCCATAGTGCTCAGAGGCACACCCAGGAGCAGGTGATGGTGGAGGTGGCTGAACTGGACGAGAACACAGAAAATGAAGGGACAAGCGAGTGAGCGTTATGCACATTTCTATTTTTGTAAAATATATATATATATCTAACAGTGACGTGCGGTGAGGTTCATGGCTGGTGAGGCACTGACTCCTCTGGAGTCCGATTAACTATTCTAAGAGCTGAAAAGAGCATCTTATTTCACAATTCATCCAACAGCATGCAACTATGCCCCCTTGAGGTGAGGCAGAGTACCGCCTGCCTCACCTACGGACTCTTATCTGCACTTTATTGTACAATCAGCAGAAATAATTTTTTTAGCACATACATCAAAGACGTTACACAGACTGTAGTGAGTCTTGGTGTATAACAAATATTTCTGTAAAGTTCATATTGGCGATATACTGAGGAACAGAAACGGGCACGGGTCATGCAACCCAGTTTATGTAGGATCGGGCAGTCAGACGAGAGGTGTCGCAGTCTGTCCTGCCACTCCTCCGTCAGCGCTCCCCTGATCCTCCACACCTGTCCCTGATCCCAGCTCTCCAATCAACCCAACCTGTCACACCTGTCTCCCATTTACTCACCAGTCCTTATATACACCAGCACCACAGTCACTCCCTGTTGGACCTTAATCCTGCGCTCTGCATGGACTCACCCCTCCGCCGTTTCTGGTTCCTGTCCCTCCTTCAGTCCTGTCGACGTAAGACCTTTACATTGTGTTTCAGATTGTTAAATAAAGAATGGTAAACCTGCCCTTGTCTCTAAGGGAGTCCTGCATAACATGGGCACAGCTCTTCACAGATCAGTGTAAAATATTGTTTATTTACACTGCCTCTCCTGACCGCACGTCACTGGTGTAACATTGTTTAATTTCTTATCAAATTCAAAGCTGTATGTATGTAATGTATGTTATGTATGTGTGTGAATGCACATGTGTATGTATGCATATATGGATTTTTTTTTTTTTTTTTTTTTTTTTTAAAAAAGGCCTCTGCCAAGATAAACCATGTTGTATTGTATAATCACCACACCCAAAAATGCAAATGTTGTATTTTTACAAGTCTCCAGATTTAAAAACTGTCCTTGGAGATCTTGAAAAAGGTCTTCTGAGAACTTCATCCCCCATCCACAATTGTCTGAATGTGTGCCGAGAGTTCCTGCTTGAAGGATCTTTCAGAGCATTTAGACGAACTCACTTCAATCCCTGTCATCGCTTGATGATCACATTTGTTGATGACGAGGGACAGAGTGAGGGTGCCGTGGACGATGGTGGTCCCAGCCGGGAATACTTGCGACTTCTCATAGCAGCGCTAAGAGATAGCCGCTACTTTGAGGGGCCAGAGAGCAGCAAAAATCTTTCCCTAGTACCCCGAGGTACTAAGTAATACATAGTGTTTAAATATAAAGTCCAATCATGACACATAGAAATGTAGAAACTATTTAATTTCTTCTGTCAGCAATTCTAGCTGGAGACTTACTTTTTACATATGTTGCAGGTCTGGAGTTCGGGGACTATAAAGTCATTGGTCAAATGCTATCCCTGGCCCTTCTCCAAGGAGGAGTACGGCCCTCTTTTTTGTCGTCAAGGCTGTATGCTTTGTTGTGTCGGCAACAAACAGGCCCAGTATCAGTTGAGGAGGTTGGTGACTGGGAACTGCGCCAGCACCTGGATAAAGTGGGTAGCACAAGTACCAGGATTTATCTTTTTATTTAGGTTGTCCAACATATGTTTGATATCATTGTTCTCATTGATGCAGATTAAAGCTGCAGAAAACTTGCAGGAAGCCCAGCGTGCCGTTGAAGAAGGCTCAGCGGCTCTGCATGCCCTGGGCTGTGCAAGGTCTCTTACAGACATGGAGAGCAGGCAGGCTCTCATTGAGGAAGCGGCAAAGTCGCATGTTGAGGGGCGCACTAAAGCTGCATTAGACCAGTAAGTTACATCCCATGAACTGAATATAGCTATGTCAAGAGGGGTCCACTGTGTTTATAAAAAATAAATAAATAAAACTATTGGACTGTTTTGTTAATGTAAGTTTATGATTTAATGTGTAGTACATGCGACACAATACTGTGTATAGAAAATGGGGTAATGTGCCATACAAGCATTATTGGTTACTAATGTGGTTATTACATATACATACACACATTGACCCCTGGGAAATTTGACTGAGACTTTTATTTAACTAGCATGTTTTTTCTTGGTGATTAGAGAGGCGCCTGTGTCAATCTTAAAGATAAGACGATAACCAGAACAAGAGACATCGCTGGACAAAAATAATTCTCGGCTTTAATTTGAAGTTTTGGCAGTAAATTAATGCAAGTAGTTTTTATTCGCAATTAAAATTTTATTTGAAATCTTTTTTACAGGCTAATTGAGGGATTGGACTGCCTCAAGGTGGCAGAGGCAATGAGGGACCATCCAGATGTCCTTCGGCCCATCTTCATTTCCGGACACAGCCAGCTGACTGTACAGAGCTTGATGACTCTTTTTGAGATTGTTCTTTCCCCACCTGGCAGCAATGCCCGAAGAAGTGAAAATTTGACACTTACGTTTTGGAGGGACTGGTTAATTGATGTTGGCGGTAAGTTATGCACAATGACTGTTATATACATACTTTCTACAAAAGTAATTTAAATATTACATTGTGTTTTCATTCAGATGGTTCACAGTCAGCCTTGACAAGATTTTGATTTTTGCCTCTGGAGTGGACCAAATCCCTCCAATGGGCTTCCCCCAGAGGCCTCAAATCGAGTTTCTCCATGCCCCTCATGAAAGTGGTGCTCGACGGCGCTATCCTGAAGCCAACACGTGCAGTGTTGTTTTGAGGCTCCCGATTCATCACACATTTGAGGACTTTGTGGAATACATGGAATCAGGAATCTGTCAGTCACCAACTTTTGGCTTCATTTAGTTGGCTCATTGGTAGCCGAGTGTAGGGGATCAGTTCATTTATGCACGTTGTGTGTGTGTGTGTGTGTGTGTGTGGTGGTGTATGGGCGTGCTGTGTGCTATTGTTGCCAGTAATTTTATTATTCACGCCCCTTTTTTTTTTTTTTTTTTACTGTTCAAAATGTCTTATATAAATCATTTTTGTTTACTAAATAGACATGTTGTCTTTATGACATGTAAGGAAAAATCACACCTGAAGATGTCGTCATTGTTGACTGGTGGTGTAAATGTTTTTTTTTTTTTTTTTTTTTTTTTTTTTTGTGCTCTAGGACAGCATTGCAATAAGTTCATACTTGTATTTAAGGCTTTTTGGTGTGAAAAGGATAAAACTATGTTTACTGCAACCAGATGTTTGGGAAGGCTCTAATTCCTCAACAGAATGTACATCCCCTACCACTGATTGTCAAAAAACATTGTTCTTTGGTATTTAGATACTGTTAAGTTTTTATTTATTTTTATTGCACTGGAAATTTGTCACATAAAAATATTAAAAAGGCTTGATTGAGGACTGGAGGTGTAATTTAATCTTTAAATCTAACACATTTTGTTTTGTTTTTTTTTTTTTTTATTTGGCCAAAATGTCTTTCCATTCTTATACATTAGAAAGCTATTCTTTTCCCCTCTGTAGACTTGATTTTGGTCAATGGTATTATCACAGTTCTTTAAAACATCAAAAGTGGGTATGTAGTCCAATAATAACCATATATTAAAAAAAAAAAAAAAAAAATTGTATGTTCTGCCCCAGTCTTCATTACATTTTACAAGCTCATTCTGTCAAAGTTGGTTAGTGTGTCAATAGTGAACAAACTGTTTTGCCAAACCTCAAATTACAATATGAGATATTTGGAAACATGGAAAACAAGCCGTTTCCTTTACTTGTGAAATAATTTAACTTGTTGGGAGTAATATTAACTTGTACATTTTTTTTTTTTTTTTTTTTTTTTTTTAAGTTTTGTGGATGTATCCAAAATTCTCTTTGCGTTACAGAAGTTTTTCCCCACTATGGCTACATCTGAAATTTACTTTGTGCCTATGGTGGCCCTCATGATGCTGTAAAACTTGAATACACAATGGGCAATGATTCCCTGTTTTGGGGCCCCAAAACTTGGCAATGAGTCCTTAGAGTCCCTGAATGAAGGCACGGATGGTATTTTGATCATTTCAAATATTAAAATGTCCTCCAAGGATAAGGCTGTTCTCAATTGAAATATAAATGAGTTTCAAAAAAAAAATAAAAAAATGCTTAGCGCTCATTGACCAATTAGGCCCCCTAGTGGTAAAACATTTTCAATTGGTTGAACTATGATTACACAATCCAGTGGCCCAGACTCTAGTTACCATGCAGAGCGATCTGAGTCCTGCAAATGCAGGCACACATTTATACTTTGTATAAATAAATGTGTGCCTATACAATGTGTGTACTTCTTTATACAAAGAACTCCAGGGTTAATTTTAAAGTTTTAGACCAAGAATTTAACCCCTATCATTGGCCCAACGCTGTTTGCGCTAGGACCCCTTTGCTGTCCCAGTTAATGCCTGAAGTGAATACAACGAGGTCAAAAACGAAACATTTTGAAACCTTTTATATTGAAAGTCCAGCATTTTTGTAATACTTAATAAACACTTAGATGAGACATTGTCCAATTTAACAGTTATTTATTAATGACGAGGGCAACAGCAACAGAGACCAACGACATGAACCAACAACAGAAAGCAACGACATTAACCAATCACAGAAGGTAAGGAGACTTGCAGAGTGCTACAACGTCTAAATAGATATGCAGCAAACACATGCAACAAATAACTATGTTCGACATTTACATATGCAGCAAACACATATGCAACAAATACTATGTTCAACATTTACATATGCAGCAAACACATATGCAACATATACATATGCAACAAACACGTATGCAACATAGACATATGCATAAACCAACAACACTTAGCAAAAACATTTAAGAAATAGACATCAGCCAAAGACACGTAGCAACAACACAAACCAACATCTACATACACACATTACATGTACTTTTTTTTGACACAAACGGAACCTCATACCGTTCATGGTGGGCGGAACCCTGGTGGAGCAGCTCAGCTGTTGGCTCCGCCCATCGCATCGCCCGTCATGAGGTGATTGACAGGTTAATATATTTTCAAGCTATCAGACTAATAAGGCCGAAACGATAAAATAACTGCCAGCTCTTACCTCTCCAGCTGTGTCACGGACAGTTGGTATTGAACCTGGCTTCAGCTAATAAACGGTTGGCGAAGCCTGCTTTCCATGCCCCCATGTTGTGGAAACAGTCCTCTTTGAAATGCTGGCCACAGACATGCAAAACCTTTGGAAGTTTTCCGGGTACATTTCCTCCAAAAATAAAATTAATCCACTCAGTCCTCGTGGGTTCAGTGGATGGAAGTAAAAAAACGTTTTCGTGTTCATTTATGCAGCCACAAACAGAACAGTGCTTCTGTCGCTTAGCCATGTCCGCTAACGAGGGTTGCCGAAGAGGGAAAAACACTGGGCGCTAGGTGATTTTTAGAGGGCGGGCTTTGAGAGCCGGTAGGCGGGTCCATCGCTCTGTGGGGAGTGGTTATTGTCCCTTATGACGTCATAACGTACACGCTTTCAAACAAGCTCATTTCAGCGCTTACTTCCCTAGAGGTGGAGCAGGGGGGAGAGAGAGCGCCTGAAAGAGTTTCACACTTACGGGTCTCCTACACATGCGGGGGGACCAGTATGACTGTTCCAAAACCATTAAAAAGTGAATTTTGCATAATATGGGACCTTTAAGGTTACATGGCTATTACGTGTGAACTCTTCTATCTTGTTCAGGAATTTTTATTTAAGCTGATGAATCCCAACAAACGAGGACAGAAGAAATAAAGCAGATGCATCAAAACATGAAAATGTGATTTAAAGCCACAAACTCTGTCAAGAGCTTCAACATTTCTCTTGCATTTTTACTTTGGTATAGGATTTGTTCTCAATTTCAAAAGCAGCACCTCTTATGTTTGTCTTGACTCAGAACAACGTGTCATTAACCACTCAGTTATGCCTGCACGATTAAAAAAAATATTTCTGTTTTTAATCTTAAAAAAAGGACTTTCACTGCTAGCTGTTTGGATCACTTTACGGTTCTGGAAGAAGTTATCAACAATAATAAACAGTACCAAGAGGGGGGATTTGTTCATTGCACAGAAACACAATGCTTACAACTTATACCTTGTTGTAAAGGGGATTCATTTGGTTTGCTAGTGCTGTATAATACAGCACCAGCTGCTGTTATTAAATAGGAGAAATAACTGAACAAACACATATTTACCTATTTTTCATGCTAAGTTTGTATTAATTTTAGCATTGGGAATGTGGAGTGTATTGCAAATTTTGAGCTGGCAGGTCATAGAAGTGGATGCATGAATGCAGTCCACTGACATATTTTCAGATGTTTCCAAAAGTAAATATCTGAATCTGCCTCAACTGACTTCAGGTCATAACTAGTTTGTGTTTGCAAATCTTCCACAGCTGCTCTGTGAGTGAGAGTATTGATATTCAGAGAGAGAGTGACAGAGACTACAGGAGTTACAGAAAAAGACAATTCATTAAATGTTTTAAAGACGTTGCAATCTAAGCCACAAAAAAACACTTTGGTCCGCACCCATGGAGTGCAAACTATGGCTTAGATTCCATAAGACTATGCCAAAACAAGCATATGGGTGTTTTGTGTCCTTTCAGGTCAATTGATTTCACTAAAGTCAGATAGAACTGCCAACCATTGTACTCCGTGTTTAGTTGCACTCTGGCTTTGTCTCTTCTGTACTTAGACTTATACAAGTTGCCCTGCATTTGCACAAATAATGAGATATTTTCATGTACTTTGGGACCAAGGTTTAAAAATGTTGCAGTCTTCCTTTAAGGTGCACAAAATACTTTGAAAATTTAGTTTCTGGGTTATGAGGTTTGGTAAGCAGAGAATTTAACATATGCTTTTGTTCCAGGTTTGGAGTATCTTTCTTCTTTACTTATTCTTCTCCTTCATCTACGGCGTGCTGGGAGTGGAGCTCTTTGGCAAGTTAGGTAATATATTCATATTATTCAAATATGGACACGCTGCTGGATCCAGTGGCTGATTTCATATTTGCACTGACATTGTGGAGCAGAAGATGCATTACTCACATAGAAAAATCTGCATCTGGATATCTGCTTTGCTTGTTTCTGTGTCGATCAGAGTGTTCTCCTGATTATCCGTGTCTGGGGTTGCACCGGAACAGCAACTTTCATAACTTCCCCATGGCTATGCTCACACTCTACAAAGTGTGCACGGGAGACAACTGGAGTGGGATTTTGAAAGTATGAATGCTCTCACGCATGCATGCATGCAAACTCCCAGTATGATGGTTTTATTTTGCTCATACCCTGACCAGCTACCATACAGTATGTTGTCACTTAAAACAAACACTTCAACTGCAGCCATTATTTAAAATTAAAGAATTACAAAAATACACAAATAATGAGATATTTTATGTATTTTAAACTGTATTACCAGTTTATGGACTGTGTTTTTAAATTAAATATTTAGTTGTGTGTTTCACATAAATACAGTTTTGGACCCTTGAGTGTTTCTGTTTTGATTCAAACTTTTAAGTTTAGAAAGCTTTGTTAATTTGTTAACAAAACTTTACTCTGTGCCTTGCAGGACACAATGAGGAAATGCCGGTCTGATGACATCAATTGTCCGAGCTTTCTCGTCTGGGTCTCTCCCCTTTACTTTTCAAGTTTTCTCATTTTGGCTCAGTTTTTGCTGACAAATCTGATTGTAGCATTGACAATGCAAGTTCTGGAAGACTGTGACGAGGTATAACTGCAGTTCACACGGAAACATTTCAGGAACGGCTGTAAAGCTTTTAAGATTTTTTAATCTTTTTAATCTGACATGGCTTCATGATAAAAAAAAACAAACAAAAAAAGTTCTTCTAATGAACTTGATGAGAAAGAGATTTTGATTAAATCTCTTAGTGTAATGTATCAAGGTGAACCTATAAACCTTAACTTCATTTTCAAAACATACTGATGACAGAAGCCCATTTTTGATTCCTTACTTTGAAAGTGAAATACAAAATGCTTGCATACTTCTGTCTTTCTCAGGAAGTTGAGATAGACCTGCTCGGGCAAGAAATGTTTACATCAGCAGAGGACAATGCAGGGATCTCCACCTTGGGCCAAAGTGATGATCAATCCACACCATCGGATTCAATCAGCCTGTAAAACTAAAATCTGTTGTTAAAATGGCTGTAAATATTGTGTATACAAGCCTTATACATTTTTATTTTTTTTTATTTATTTAGGACAATGCATATTAATCAACATATGAGCAAAAGCTTCACAGTAAATATGCCAGAATTAGCCACAAAAGCTAAATTGCATCTGTTGTCCTAAGGCAGGCACATTGAACAAACATTGACAAACATCTCATATTTACAATAGTTACAATAAACATTAAACACAGTGTTAGTAATAAAAGGTAAACAGGATGTTAGTTACACATGAGTACAGGACTGGTTTGTTTTTAACCACTCTTTTAGTGTTTTCTTGAAGGTGAGATAGTTGTCACAGTTTCTAATATGAGCTGGTAGTGAGTTCCATGACTGTGTGCCTCTGATAGACACCACCACTTGGCTAAACTTAGTCCTGCGGTGCTGTATGTTACAGTCTCCTCTGGTTAATTGTACACAAATCTGTTGTTTTTCTGTTGTTCAATTTATTTCTTTTCTTTTGTTTATTTTTTAAATGTACTGGAATGAGTTAAGACATTGATTAAAGGGTTTAAATAGGCTGAATAGGTGTGAAGTTTTTCAAATATGATTTGAAAAAAAAAAATTAAAAGAATATTAATCTTTCAGATTTGTACACAAATCTGTTGTTTTTCTTCGGATTCGCCGTGTTCCTTTCAACTTACGCAGCACCTACAGCGGTGATGCAGACGCTGCGCAAATATAAATCCGCCTTAAGTCCTGTGCAAATGAACTGTGTGCAGTTTTGGAGCATGTGTTTAACCTGATCCTCAAGCTGAAGGTGGTACCACAGCTCTGGAAGACCTCCTGTGTGGAGCTACAGGTACAGGTATATCTACATGCCGGTGGTTCTCATGTCCCACCTGATGAAAACACTGGAGAGACTGATCCTGGGACACCTCCACACCACAGTGGGACCCTCCATGGATCCACTGCAGTTCGCCTACCAGCCTACACCATGCTCTTGCTCACCTGGAGAAACCCGACAGTTAAAACACTGTTAAAAAAATATTATATATATATATATATATATATATATACCTAAACAATAAACTGGACTGGACTCCCAACACGGACCCATTGTACAGGAAGGGTCAGAGCAGGTTTATCTTCTGAGGAGATTGCAGTCTTTTGAAATGAAGGGGGCTCTCCTGAGGACCTTCTATTAACTCTGTGGTGGCATCAGTCATCCTGTACGTTGGGCTCTGTTGTAGCAGCAGCATCACAGAAAGGATTCAATCCTCCTTGGGAACGTGGTGAATAACATTCTGCATGGAATCAGTAATGCAACAGGTAACTTTTCATGGAACCTCAAAGTTTACAAAATAATTTATATAATCTTTTAGAGGTTTTATTTTCATTACATTCTTCAAGGTTTATTTCTATGGATTATAATCTATGGATTATTTCAAGAGCAAAAGTCAAAGTTCTTATTTAGGGCTAATGGCAGACCTACTGTATACTAATGCCGTCAGAGTTGATCAATCACAGAATAAGACTGGAAAGTAGGCTTTAATCCTGAGCTTAAAGAAACAGAAATCCCAGTTAAGGCAAAAAATATTAAAAAAACTAACTAAAGATTATATAGCTTATGTATCAGGACAAAACAAAAAGGTCCTTACCAGCTGTCAAAAGTATGTCAATATAAACAACACAGAAAATATTGCACACCATTCTTAATTTAAGAAAAACTAACCCAGAAATCCAAAAGATCATGTGAAAAAACTAAATGATGTGAGAGCCTGCAACGCCTGAAATCGTACTGCTGCTAAATTCTCCCTTTTCTGTTACAAGCAAAGCCCATATTTGTGCAGAGTCAAGTCTAAGCCAACGTTACCCTCAAAAATGAATAAATAAATGAATATATAAAGAAGCCTATTATATCTTGGACAGTAATGTACTGTTTTCCTGCCAACTTTGATGTGTCTTTATGGATGGTGCAATGACGTTTCTGCAGCCAAGTGCCTCCCAATGAAAATGACATGCAGAGATGGAAACAGAATCAGATAGTTAATGCAAACTGAAAAGGTTCTAATTACACGAATGAAAAAAAATGTAGGAACAAGGGAAACAATAACGGGATAAGATGATGCCATTGTTGCTTCCATCCCATCGAGCATGAGTGTGGACTTTTTCAGTGACATGTCTGACAGTTTTGTTGTAGTTTGGTAGGAACAAAACTGTCCCCACAGGCAGCTGACAGCAGACTGGCTGAATGAGTATTAAATCACACACCTGTTTCTCTTTTAGGAGGATGTTGTTTCAAACCAGAAACAAGCAGAGATGGGGTCAAGCTTTTTGAGATTGAAACTGTTCTTTCTTTGGAGATGAGGAAACCAAAAAGCAAAGCTGACCCATCAAGCATCACTGAGGTTCATACACTTTGTCTCAAAATTGATCATAATTACCTTTACATTACAACAATACTTTGATTTATGTCCCGTTCTTATTTTACAGAGTCTTTTGACAAGCTACTTTGCTACTCATGGATATGATGCCTTTCCAGAGGCTGTCTTGCCGAGTCAGATGCAGAGCAAAGTGACTGTGACACAAAAGTAAGTAATAAAACAGTATTTCACTGCAAGGTGGAATACGAGAGTCAGTCAGGTTTTGAGTACAAAAAGCAGGTAGATAATTTTCTTTTAATTACTGACATGATTTCAATAATCACCTTTGTAAGCTTTTTTTTTATCTAGTTAAATTAAGAAGACTTGTTGGAATTTGTATGTTTTGATGGAAGTTTTATGTTAAAGGTGAAATTATAATATAGACTCTTCAAAGATCTGACTTTTTATGGACAGATTACTTCAAACATATTCTACCATCTTTTTTTTTGTTGTTGTTGTTTGTTTTTGCTCAGTGTATCTGACGTCTGGAAAAATGTTTGTAACTTGCTTTAGTCAAAAATACCTCCAGAATAAAGCGTTGGCTACGAAAATACATTTGGAAATAAATTTAACTTTTATTGTATGACAGAGAATAAAGTACCTCGTTGTATGTTTACAGGTACATCCATTTTAAACATCAAGTTTTTCAAATTTAAAATCTGAAAATAAAACGATTTTAACTTTGTTGTAATTCTGTGAAACAAGCACAGTATGTCAGAAACTAGTTTTTATCGAGTTGTTTCCTTGTGTGGGGACATAAACTGTTCAGGTGAGCTCTGCAGCACTCCACCTACAGGTGAATAGCTTTTTCCGTACTTGCACAGGTGCATGTGCAGTCAAAATTTATGTGCACCGCTCCAATTTTACGTGCACAAACTTACACATATATGTGTTATTTCGAGCCCTGAAATTTTTCAGTTTATGACATGTTAATATAGTATGTGCTGTCTACTTCTTATTTAACAGAAACTGGTGGAGTCGGCAGAACAGCCTGTACCTCCACATCTCATCTGTCCACTGACCAAGAAGCTGTTTGTTGATCCTGTGAGAACAAGATATGAAAGGATTTATGGACGAAAGGCCATTGAAAAACACCTGAAAAAGTAAGTAACGTGTTTTAGAAAAATTACCAAGAGTCTGGAATGAGTAAAAGTATATATATATATATATATATATATATATATATATATATATATATATATATATATATATATATATATATATATATATAAGGTTTATTTATTTTGAATAAAGAATTACTTGCAAGTTAGAGAGTGATCGTCCCAACTCGCATGAAGTCGGGAGAGACTCTGATGATTCATCAGAGAGAAACTGTTTTATTCAGCTGGTCCCCAGCTGAAGGTCAAACAGCAAAATAATATGAGGAATAGAAGACTTAGTGGCACCACTTTCTTCCAGTTTTCAGACAAAGTCCACATACCACAACAAGCTGATATCCCAAACAACTATTTCTATCTAGCAGGTGGAAAACCAGTCTCAACTCTGCCATATCAGAGCTCTGGGTAGAAAGTGGTCAGTCTGACCTCACACACGCATACACAATGAAAACTGTAACTTCAGTATTCTGTAAAATGAGAACACACAATATGAAAATGTAAAAGTGAATGGATTAACAATATTACATAAAGAAACTGAATATACATGTGATTATTATGAGTATATATGAGTGATTACCATATGCAGCTAAACTTCTTTCACAAACATTATAATAGACTGATCAAAAAAAATATTTAGAACATTTTAAACTACTAGCATATGTTGTCTGAAAATTCATTGGAAGACTGAAAGATATTTCTTTTTAAAAAAGTAATTCATAAAGAAAAGTTACACAATACAGGAGAAGTCTTGGATGTCCACTGCATTTGCTCCAATAAACAAACCTAATTAGACAGACAGACAGACAGACAGACTAGTTTATTAATAATTAATTTTTATTAATATATTTAATATATTTTAAGAGATTTATAGGGCTGCACGGTGGTGTGGTGGTGGATGGGAGTTAAACTGTAGGTCCAATAAGGATGAGTCTTGAACAAAAGTTGGTCAAATCTGCAAAATAAAAAAACAGCTTCAAGATCAAGTAACTAAAAGAATGGAAGAGATTTAAAACAACTTTTAAACACTATCTGCTCCCCCATGGAGGTTGTTTTATTTAAGGTTTAGAACACTTTCCACAGCTCCTGAGTAATAACCCCACTCACAATTACCACTGCTCTATATGCACACATGCACACACAAAGAAAAAAAAAGAAATTATTAATATTATTGTTGTTGTTGTTATTGTTGTTATTATTATTATTATTATTATTTGTAAGTTTACTCATACCTGAATTTGGTGCCATTGTCATAACAAAAGTAAAGTATTTAAAATTATTTTTACTTTTTTATGTGGGTAAATTTTTATGCCAATAAAAATGTCACTAGAAGTATTTTTTAACCATTTGTACACTATAAGTTATGTTCAGTATTACAACTACCTCAGAAAACAAGTCTGTAAACTATGACATCATTAAAGCCTCATTTTATCTTGCAGGTTCTGATACGCAGGACTTCCTGATATGATTAGACTAGTGTATTATTTCTGTCAGATTTTTTTTCAGATTCAGATGGATGCCTGACAAGGCCCCTCTCTGTCCCCACTCAGCGTGCATTAGTGATGCGCGGGTCGGGGTTTTTTCCGACCCGCGAGTCCCGCGCTTTTAAAAAAATTGGACCGCACCAAACAGCCCCGCACCTCCGCTTCTATTTTTTTAACCCGCCCCACCCCATTAAAACACATGTTATATTGACGAATGCTTTTATTTAGTCTGAGAAAGGTGCATATGGTCTCCTAAATTGGCACTGGAAACTGGCAACACAAAATGTATTTTCATTTGAACGTTAAGCCTATAAACATAAATAGGCAAATAAATAAAGTGTTTTAAAGCGTTTAAGTGTTATAAAGCACATAGCCAATGCTGCTGCAGTTGTCTGCACTGATTACCTCGTTGAACCTGTCCAAATCTGTGATTTAGCCATTTGACCCTCCTTCTTTTTAAGGACGTAAACTCCCGAACGAATGTTATTCAACACTTCTTCTTCCATCTTTTGTTGCTTGTCTGCTTGGCGCTTTCTGCACGTAGCCTGCGAAGCCTACTACGCGCCTACGTGGACATTACGTTACAAAACGTGACCTGTGTTTAAATAACTGATAAATATTTTGTCTTACATATTATAGTAACAAAATGTAGACACAGATTAAGGTCTTTATTTTCAGTTTGACAAAAAATAAAATTAATAGATAGAACTAGATATTTCAGAATAGTAAACCACACCAACCCGCCCCGCAGTGAAGCGAAAATTCTTTGACACGCCCCAACCCGACCCGCGGGTAACCATCACTAGCGTGCATCTGTCATCTACCCAAGCATGTGTTGCCATGATGTCAAATGATGCCATGGCAACACAAGATCAAAAGAAATGGTTATGCCTTTGTGACATGTGTTTTAAAAACATACCTTCCGTTTAAACTTTACCATTTCATTCTATACTGTCAACATGTTAAAAATTAAACCTTTGTTTAATGAAGAACTCTCCAAACCAAATAAAAATAAAATATATATCCTTTTTTCACAAAACCCAGACATCATGGCGTACGTCTCAACTGTCCGTAATTTTGTTATTCTTCTCACTCTAAAACTTTTAGAGAGATATGGTATTTTCTCAAAGCTATCAAAAGATCAACTAATTAAGTTGTCAGAACACATAATTTTGAAAACGTTGGCAGGACTGCATAAAGACCTCCTCCCATCTTGGTCAGACATTCGTAGAATTTGCGAAAAGGTTTTGCATGATCTAAGCTTGAAGTTTTTCGGTAGTAAAAATGTGGCGCAGCTCATACTGGAAGAAGACCCAGGAGTGCTATTAATTATTGTCAACTTTATGATACATCATATCACATTTAATGTGCTGAGGAGAGTTAAAGAGCCTAAAGTTGCCATTGTATTACTGTCTTTGCTGTCTCTTCTTGGACTTTTATCACTTGTTGTAGCTTTCTGTTAACTGGGTTTGTTTATGCACCGCCCGAACTAAAAAAGCATCATACCACCTTACAAAGTTTTTGTGCAAATTCTGTCAAGGATTAAGGCAACAGAAACGAGGAATTGAGAAATGCAGGACTGACAAAGCAGGACAAAAAACAGGCAGGAATCAAAAGTTAAATGAAAGGAATAAGGGAAGGAAAAATTAAAACAAACAGACTTACCACAAGGAGAACACAGGGAAATGAAGGTGATGTGGCAGTAAATAAAATTAAAACAATATACACAAAGGTTAACTAACAAGGACCAGGTAAAGAAAAAACAAACAAAAAAAAAAAAAAAAACAGCAAATTAAACCAAATGTGCTGAGTAAGAGGAAATGAAGAAAGCAGTAAACACTTAGGAAAACTATTTATAATAATAAATAACAGGCTATGTCCCTAATTAATTGACACACAGCTGAAAAATGGGCAGACCAAAAAATAAACATTTGACCACTAATCTGACCGTTTATGAAAGAAGCATTTCAGAGGAGTCTTTCTGATGTTATGATCTGCCAATGTTCACCAACCTGCAACAAAACTTCTGTTTGCGGAATAATTTTAGAAAAATGTTCGTGAAAATAAAATTGACATCAACATAACATCAACTTAATATTTAGAGAATCAGGAAACACAAAAGATAAACAAATAATTTCAAAGATTTTGGTAGGGAAAATTACAAACTACTGAGTCTTGCTTCAAAAGAGCTTGGCCTTTCAACCAAAATGACCTGCAAAAACAAAGAAAGACCTGGTCTGCTGTATGTGAGGAAACACATTCAAACACTACTACTCCCTCTACACAGAAACTAATAAAATATTTTCTGAAGCATGACGACAACTCAAAAGCTTCAACAGAATAAAAAAGAAACACTGACAAGGAAAAGAGTAAAATGCAGAAGCGGTTTTTGTGTGAATCACTACACGCTCTTTGGCAAAAGTTTACAGAAGTACATCACATGCAAATATCCTACAGTCAATTTTACAAAAGCCGTCCATTTTGGATAATGAGACCAAAAGTCCAAGATCGAGACACATGTCTTTGCAAGATTCATGCCAACACTCAGTTCATGGCCGATAAGCTCTTTTACCACAAAGTAATAAAAACCAGAAGCATCAAGTATCTAATGGAAAGTCTTTGTTGCCAGACTTCAGCAAAGAATGCATGTACGGAGAGTGCCTCCATTGCTTGAAGGTGGTACTTTCGATCCGAGTCAACAGACAAACTTGATGGAGTGGAGCTCTAAAGCTGAAGAACGAGAAAAGAGAAAACAATGGATCAAGAGAGAAGTTTGTTGCCCATTTAACTGGTAAAGGATGTATGTATGGTATCCTGCAAACATTGTTGGCTGACTTCACATCAGTTCATTAGAAAATTAGATCATCATTCATGTAGAAGTAAAACCAACCACTTCTCTTGGCTTTTTATCACGGTGTTATTCTTCTCTGAGCTCAGGTAAGGACGGAATGAGCATAGAATACGTAGATAGACATTCGGAGATCATGAAAGTCCTTCACTCAGACCCGGAAAATGTTAGGTGCACTTTACGGTTCTGGAAGAAGTTATCAACAATAATAAACAGAGTACCAAGAGGGGGGATTTGTTCATTGCACAGAAACACAATGCTTACAACTTATACCTTGTTGTAAAGGGGATTCATTTGGTTTGCTAGTGCTGTATAATACAGCACCAGCTGCTGTTATTAAATAGGAGAAATAACTGAACAAACACATATTTACCTATTTTTCATGCTAAGTTTGTATTAATTTTAGAATCGGGAATGTGGAGTGTATTGCAAATTTTGAGCTGGCAGGTCATAAGTGGATGCATGAATGCAGTCCACTGACATTTTTTCAGATGTTTCCAAAAGTAAATATCTGAATCTGCCTCAACTGACTTTAGGTCATAACTAGTTTGTGTTTGCAAATCTTCCACAGCTGCTCTGTGAGTGAGAGTATTGATATTCAGAGAGAGAGTGACAGAGACTACAGGAGTTACAGAAAAAGACAATTCATTAAATGTTTTAAAGACGTTGCAATCTAAGCCACAAAAAAACACTTTGGTCCGCACCTGATGTATCTTGATCAGGAGATGTGGAAAAGTTGAATCTCAGGCAAAAACTGACTTGAATAATGGTAACATTCATAATGCACATTCCTCGGGCTGTCATTGCCCTGTAGCATCCTGGGGCTGAGAAACCTCACTTCACATCTTTGTGTTCCAGCCCAGGGCATCGAGTGACAGCTGTGTTTTGCTTTACAGTACCGTACCATACACCAGCAACTGGATATAAACACATTTTGGATGTGGACCATGGTTGATTTAACAAAGAAACACAAGTGGACATTATTAAAGGAAGCGTGGAAAGAGTGAAAGTGGCAGAACAAGAAATAAACCAAGAGTCATGGAACATCAGACTGGCTGCAGACAGAATAAGCAGAATGAACCTTCGTTAGAGGGCGCCAAAGAGAGAAAATCCTCCAAAGTTCTGTAGTTTCGCTTTAATTTCTCCTTGGTGTTCTCTGTTCCTGGCCAGATCCTCATCACAACTTGCCCTTAGTTGCTCCATTAGTCAGATTTTTTATTTTATTTTTTGTTTGTTAAGTACTTTGAGGATCCCTTCTTTGCAGCATATTTTGCTTTATGTAAATGTAGTCAGATGTTAAATCATTCATACTATTTCCCACATAGGTCCTGCATCCTTATTGGAGCACTGTATCTATAAATCCTCATTCTGCTAACATTCCAACAGATGCTTCTTGGCCTTTCTTCTATTTACGTTCATACGTGGTTGGAGGTAGATGTAATAGCACAAGTTTGTGTTGCGTTGGCTAGAGGCTGCCATTTCTCTACATGTATAGCAAGAAACTATGTGATCTTAGAAGCTCCCTCCTGAGATTTGTTACCTCTTGTGTGCAAAGGTGAATTATGGGCACCTAACATCCACTGTTTATTGTGCTTACTCAGTGTAAAGTGCTTTTCTTCTAAGAAAGAATTGTTCAGTGAGGAGGCCTGTCTACCATGAAGCTCTCTTGTAGTGTGTGTGCGTGAGCATCTTCTCAGTCTTGATTGAATAATTGAATGGATGTAATTAGAAGGTAAAAGGTGGACATTGAGGATTGTACCAAATATGTTGTCTGGTTTTCCATGGTCCTGTTTGAATTGTTCATTTATATACTGTAGAATTGAGCACATAAGAACATGTTTCAGTATAATGATGTTTTGTTAATTATCTTAATTATTTTTTTAGAAGTCTGCTGTGATAGGCCTACTGCAATTGTGAGGGTGGTGCCTCAGGATATATATGGGAAGTGCTGCCAAACAGACTGGTTGGACTGCACAGAGCAATGTGCTATGTTTGGTGTGCAGAATGTTATAATAAATTGTGGTTGTCCACTACCCCAAGCCGGAAAATGAACTTATTCTTCCTTTGCTCACACATCGTCTTGCCACACTAGTGTCCAATATGAAGTGTAATAAACTGCTGTGAAATGTCTAAAATATGCACACAAGTGCTTATTGTGCATTCCAGTTGTCCTCTGAACTCGTTTTCTGAAGGACATTTTGACAGAAATGACAAAATGCTCTAGTTATTTCGAATGGTAAACACCTTAGTTGCAGACATCATAACTGACACGATATTTATACATTTAGTTACCCCAAATGGCTCATAATTAAATAAAAAACAAAGAAACTCAGCTAAATGACAGAAAACATTTTCTCAGAACAAATATAAAAAATAACCTGAAATGAATTATCCAACCAAGTTGAATTATTACTATCAGGAGATAAATAGTTCCTACAGATATACTCTTAATACAAACTTTAAAAAAAAAAAAAACTATAATATTGAAATAATTCGACTCTATACTTAAAGCAAAGGTAAATTTATTTGTATAGCACATTTCATTTACAAGACAATTCAAAGTGCTTTACATAAAACATTACAGCAGGATGCATAAAACAATACAAGTGCATTAAAAAACAAACAAAAAAGAAAACTACTAGACTGTTTTCCTCTGCAGGTGTGAAGTGACATCTGCTGCTTTACACACTTGTTTACACCTAAATGAAAAAACAATTCATCACTTTCAGATTTTACAGCCACAGAGAAAATTTTAATCATATTTAAAAGCATAAAAATCCCACAAACTGATGAAAATCTCAGTTATTCAGGTTTCTCTTTCATGGTAATACTTGTGGAATGAGCACAAAATCTTTGACAATTGAAAGTCAGGACTTTTTATTTCATCAGAAGAGAGTTTGTTTGAGCTTCAAGTCCAGTGAAAAGGCCCGTGTGAAGCAGCATTCCCAGTCCGAGGAAGGATGAGATGGTGTTGGTGCTGAGTGTGGAGGTGGAGGAATGGAAGCAGAAATAATGGGATGTAAAGTTGTGGAGGAATGGCTCTTGGTCGACTGCTGTCTGATTTGGATGTCTGTGAAGTCCAGCTGGGTCTGGAGGAAAATCACAGTAAAGAATGATATGCATTCAGAGACCAAAGGCTTTATTTGGGTTGAGAATAGTGGATCAGTCTATTTTCTTTACCTTTTTAAAAACATCTGACTCAACATCTTCATCATGATGGTCTCTGAGGAAGTGCTCTTCATTTGACTCTGCGTAGACTTGACCATCGTCTGTCTGATCACTGATGAACTTCCTGATGTCGGCCTGAAAGGAAACAAAGATATAATCAATCAAAGAAGGACAGCAGTGTGTCGGTGGTTGAACAGATCAGTCAGTGAAAAGGTCAAAGCGAGAGAAATGATCAGTTCAAAGGAATTTAAACAAACATTTAAACAGGAACATTTTCCTTACCATGAAGCTTCCTTTCATCAACACCTCTTTTATCAGCTGGAAGATGGAGGAGGAGACAGCAGGAGGAGGTGGATGGTAAAAGCAGCAGGTGGAGGTTGAAGGTGGATTTCTCTTCCTGGAGGTGGATGCTTTGCAGGTTGATGGCAGAGACTGCAGGTGGAGCTACATGTACAAAGACAGATGGTAGATGATGGAGGCTGGAGCTGAAAAGATGTTACCATGGTGACAATTCAGGAGGAGGTTCAATCTGTAGATTTGTTTTTAAATAGTGTAAGTTGGAAAGTATGTGAACAGATGGAGGTGTTTTAACTCAGGGTGGATGATAGAGTCTGCAGGTTAAGGATGAAAGTGAGATTTGCCTTAAGGGTGGTGCGAGAAGGTGGAGGCTGAAGGTGGATTTAGTTTCTTGATGTCAGAGGTGGTTGGTATAGAAGGAAGGTGGATGTTTCTTCCTTGAGGTGGATGCTTTGCAGGTGGGTGTCAGAGACTGCAGATGGAGCTGTGTCATTTTAGTCTGAAAGACAATTAAAATTGTGAGTGTCAAAGCAGAAGGTGGAGGACTCCATCAGCCAGACTGCAGAGACAGAGGAACATAAAAATACCTCAAGTTAATGGAGCTAGATGGAAGATGAGATGGAGCTGAAGAGAGGATGTTACCATGGAGGCGATTCAGGTGGAGGTTTAATGTGTAGTTCTGTTTCTAACAGTGTAAGTTGGAAGATGAGCTGGATGGAGGTGTGGGGGTTAGCACTGTGGCCTCCCAGCAAGAAGGTTCCTGGCTTGAAGCTCAGCTGGAACCTTTCTGTGTGGAGTCTGCATGTTCTCCCCGTGCATGTGTGGCTTCTCTCCAGGTACTCTGGATTCTGAGTGAGTGAGGGTGCTTGTTTGTCTCTGTGTGTTGGTCCTGCGATGGACTGGTGACTTGTCCACGGTGGACCCTGTCTCTTGTCTGGTAGCTGCTGTGATAGTAGATAGATGGTGGTGGCTGCGGGTGGAGTCAGGAGGGTGGTGCTTTTCAAGCCGATGGTGGTGGCTGCAGGTGGAGACCGGAGGCTGGATTTTAGCAAGCTGATGGTGGTGGCTGCAGGTGGAGATCAGAGATGGATGGTGGACATTGCAGAGGGATAATATAAATAGAAAAGAAAAAAACTCACTTATCGTGTTTCAGAACTAGTTACACATAAGATGAAAACAAGAAAACATTAAAGAAAAATGGTGAATTGTATAAAAAAGTTAAACTAAATGTAAAACTTAGTGAAGTGGCTTCCATGGTGACCTCAGGCGCTGTCCCAGTGGATGGAGACTCTAACGGTCCGAGCTGGAAACTGGATGCACTCACTGAAGAGAAAAAACAACCTAAATAAATAAATAAAAGAAACTAAAGACCTTCTATCCTCTCTAAACATGAGCAACACTTTCTCTGTTTACCTTCAGTCTTTGACAATGTTCTCCTCAGTCAGGACGTCTCGGGCACCGGGACACCCCCCGGCACCCGGAAAAGAAGAGAAGAGAAGAGAATTCCACAGTTTACTCATATGGCACAGAAATAAGTTGTTAAACATACAAAAGTTATCATGAAGAACATTTGATGGTGTGTGTCCATCACAGGGATGGAAGGTGGATTCTTACTTTGGGGGACAGTACTGTGCAAAAGTCTGGCGCCACTCCAGGAAAAAGAGAAAAAAAAGGCAGAAAAAAAGCAGAGATTTACAGAAACACGCTGGCTGCTTCTTGTTCTGATCTCCGTTAACATGATTCCACATTTCTTCATGATTTTCAGGTCTGAGCTCTGAGGAGGATTCATCCCTCCATCAGGCCTGTTACCACTGACTTTCAGTCCAGTTCTGCCGTCATCTGGCACATCTCAGATCCACTATCAGCTCTGTGCTGGATTTCAGATGCTGTAGAAGTTTTTAGACCGACCACCAGTTCAGATATGTGAACTTCATTATCAACTTGTCCAGTTTATTTGAGGACACACTGTCCACCATGCTGAGACATGATTTTGTTGCTGAAGATTCTCCGTCATCACTCAGCTTGTGTTTGACTGTTTTGTCCTTGGGGTGAAGCAGCCTCTGTCGGAGAGTGATGTTCGGTCACTCCTGTCAGATATGGAACGACAATATTCTTCCTCCTGTTCTTTCTGTCTTCTGCATTTGTGCCTTTTCCAGAAATGTAGCTGATTTGATGAAATTCAGTTTAGATAAAACAGGTTTAAATGGCTTCCTTGATGTGGTTTTGTTAAGTTTCCCTCCGTCCTCAACATGCAGATTGTGATCCAGTGGGTGATGTGAGCTAAAAACTAGATCCTGGTGTGTGTGTGTGTGTGTGTGTGTGTTGGGGGGGGGGGGGTGTCTGGTAAACACTGATGTTTACCAGAAACCCACACAGACCAGGATCTAGTTTTTGACTCACACCAGCTCCTGGAACACAAAGTGTCCGTCATCAGAACCTCACTCCACCAGGCTGAAAATGTTCCTATGAGGACGGAGGGAAAACTGAAGGAACAAAACCACATTAAGGAAGCACTTCAAACCTGTTTATCCTAATTGGACTTTCAATAAATCAGCTTAAACACCTGGAAAAGCATCATGAACAGAGAAGAATGTTGTCATTCCATATGTAGCAAGAGTGTCTGAGAAACTCAGGATCTTCTCCAAACACGACATCCTGGTTCATTTCAAATTAAAACATCACACTCATACAGAAGCAGCACACCAACTGGACAGGTTGAGAATAAAAGAAGTGGAAAGTTCACATATCTCAACCAGCGGACGCTGAGAAATACCAAGTTTTCTGCTGATAACTCTGGGAATCAACTTGTTGGGTCAAAATACAATTTTTTATGCCTGTTAAAATATTTTGATATTTTTCATATTTAACAAAGAAATCAGAATGAATAATGATATCTTTGTGGCAGGCGGCTAACAAAGAGCCTAAAGATCCAAATTAAAATCAGTTTTAAGTTTTCTGTCATGTGTCGATGTAACACTGGATCATCCTTTGAGCTAAAAGCCTTTATGCACCTGAATGATTCAGAGGTCAGTGTTAAGAGGCAAACAAACATAAATATATGGACAAACAAACATAAATAAAACAAAGACACATTCCTCTTAAAGCAGTCAGATCCAAGAACTGGACTGAAAACAAGCTAAAAAGAAGCCAACGAACGAAAAACTCCAAACATGCAGAAAGCCTGAACTACTGATGATGGAGGAACATAGAAAAGATTCCAGGTGTAAAATGTTTCAGGAAAAGTTGAACTTGTCTTGAGCAACAGAAACTACTGCTCGAGACAAGGTCAACGTTGGAGATGGAAAGGAAAGAAAAGGAGTGGCACGAGACTTTTGTACAGTACTGTGTTGGAAGAAGATGATGGTGGTTCCTGCAGGTGGTGTCATGTCTTCTTCCAGATGTTTTAAAAGACGATGGTGGTTCCTGCAGGTGGAGACGGGACGATGGTGTTCATCAAGCCGATGGTAGTGGCCGCAGGTGGAGACGGGAGGCTGGTGTTCAGCAAGCCGATGGTGGTGGCTGCAGGTGTAGACGGGAGGCTGGCCTTTTGCAAGCCGATGGTGGTGGCTGCAGGTGGAGACAGAAGGCTGGTGTTTTGCAAGACGATGGTGGTGGCTGCAGGTGGAAGGCTGCTGTTCAACAAGCCGATGGTGGTGGCTGCAGGTGGAGAGGGGAAGCTGACCTTTTGCAAGCCGATGGTGGTGGCTGCAGATGGAGATGGGATGCTGGTGTTTTGCAAGCCGATGGTGGTGGCTGCAGGTGGAGACGGGAGGCTGGTGTTTTGCAAGCCGTAGTAGTGGCTGCAGATGGAGACGGGAGGCTGGTGTTTTGCAAGCTGATGGTGGTGGCTGCAGGTGGAGACGGGAGGCTGGCCTTTTGCAAGCCGATGGTGGTGGCTACAGGTGGAGACGGGAGGCTGGCCTTTTGCAAGCCGATGGTGGTGGCTGCAGGTGGAGATGAGAGGCTGGTGTTTTGCAAGCCGATGGTGGTGGCTGCAGATGGAGACGGGAGGCTGGTGTTCGGAGAGCCGATGGTGGTGGCTGCAGGTGGAGACGGGAGGCTGGCCTATTGCAAGCCGATGGTGGTGGCTGCAGGTGGGAGGCTGGTGTTCAACAAGCTTATGGTGGTGGCTGTAGGTGGAGAGGGGAGGCTGGTGTTTTGCAAGCCGATGGTGGTGGGTGCAGATGGAGACGGGAGGCTGGCCTATTGCAAGCCGGTGGTGGTGGCTGCAGGTGGAGAGGGGAGGCTGGTGTTTAGCAAGCCGATGGTGGTGGCTGCAGGTGGGAGGCGGGTGTTCAGCAAGCCGATGGTGGTGGCTGCAGGTGGAGAGGGGAGGCTGGAGTTTTGCAAGCCGATGGTGGTGGCTGCCGGTGGAGACGAGAGGCTGGCCTTCTGCAAGCCGATGTTGGTGGCTGCAGGTGGAGAGGGGAGGCTGGTTTTTGCAAGCCGATGGTGGTGGCTGCAGGTGGAGAGGGGAGGTTGGATTTTTGCAAGCCGATGGTGGTGGCTGCAGGTGGAGACGGGAGGCTGGCCTATTGCAAGCCGATGGTGGTGGCTGCAGGTGGGAGGCTGGTGTTCAACAAGCTTATGGTGGTGGCTGTAGGTGGAGAGGGGAGGCTGGTGTTTTGCAAGCCGATGGTGGTGGCTGCAGGTGGAAGGCGGGTGTTCAGCAAGCCGATGTTGGTGGCTGCAGGTGGAGAGGGGAGACTGGCGTTTTGCAAGCCGATGGTGGTGGCTACAGGTGGAGACGAGAGGCTGGCCTTCTGCAAGCCGATGTTGGTGGCTGCAGGTGGAGAGGGGAGGCTGGTTTTTGCAAGCCGATGGTGGTGGCTGCAGGTGGAGAGGGGAGGTTGGTTTTTGCAAGCCGATGGTGGTGGCTGAAGGTGGAGACGGGAGGCTGGTGTTTTGCAAGCCGATGCTGGTGGCTGCAGGTGGAGACGGGAGGCTGGATTTTAGCAAGCCGATGGTGGTGGCTGCAGGTGGGAGGCTGGTGATCAGCAAGCCGATGGTGGTGGCTGCAGGTGGAGAGGGGAGGCTGGTGTTTTGCAAGCCGACGGTGGTGGCTGCAGGTGGAGATGAGAGGCTGGCCTTCTGCAAGCCGATGTTGGTGGCTGCAGGTGGAGAGGGGAGGCTGGTTTTTGCAAGCCGATGGTGGTGGCTGCAGGTGGAGACGGGAGGCTGGTTTTTGCAAGCCGATGGTGGTGGCTGCAGGTGGAGACGGGAGGCTGGTGTTTTGCAAACTGATGATGGTGGCTGCAGGTGGGGGGCTGGTGCTTAAAAAGCTGATGGTGGTGGCTGCAGGTGGGGAGGGGAGGCTGGCCTTTTGCAAGCCGATGGTGGTGGCTGCAGGTGGAGACGGGAGGCTGGCCTGTTGCAAGCCGGTGGTGGTGGATGCAGGTGGAGAGGGGAGGCTGGCCTTTTGCAAGCCGATAGTGGTGGCTGCAGGTGGAGATCGAAAGTGGATGGTGGACACTGCAGAGGGATAATATAAATAGAAAAGAAAAAAACTAACTTATCATGTTTCAGAACTAGTTACACATAAGATGAAAAGAAGAAAACATTAAAGAAAAATGGTGAATTTATTAAAAAGTTAAACTAAATGTAAAACTTAGTGAAGTGGCTTCGATGGTGATCTCAGGCGCTATTCTTAGTGGATGGAGACTCTAACGGTCCGAGCTGGAAACTGGATGCACTCAGTGTGTCGAAAGAAGATGATGGTGGTTCCTGCAGGCGATGTTAGATCTTCTTCCAGATGTTTTAAAAGCCAATGGTGGTTCCTGCAAGTGGAGACGGGATGATGGTGGTCATCAAGCCGATGGTAGTGGCCGCAGGAAGGAGGCTGGTGTTCAGCAAGCCGATGGTGGTGGCTGCAGGTGTAGACAGGAGACTGGTGCTCAGCAAGCCGATGGTGGTGGCTGCAGGTGGAGAAGGGAGGCTGGTGTTTTGCAAGCCGATGGAGGTGGCTGCAGGTGGGAGGCTCGTGTTTAAAAAGCAGATGGTGGTGGCTGCAGGTGGAGAGGGGAAGCTGGTCTTTCGCAAGCCGATGGTGGTGGCTGCAGGTGGAGACGGGAGGCAGGCCTTTTGCAAGCCGATCGTGGTGGCTGCAGGTGGGAGGCTGTTGTTCAACAAGCTTATGGTGGTGGCTGTAGGTGGAGAGGGGAGGCTGGTGTTTTGCAAGCCGATGGTGGTGGCTGCAGGTGGAGACGGGAGGGTGGGCATTTACAAGCCGGTGGTGGTGGCTGCAGGTGGAGAGGGGAGGCTGGCCTGCTGCAAGCCAGTGGTGGTGGCTGCAGGTGGAGACGGGAGGCTGGTGTTTTGCAAACTGATGATGGTGGCTGCAGGTGGGGGGCTGGTGCTTAAAAAGCTGATGGTGGTGGCTGCAGGTGGAGAGGGGGGCTGGCCTTTTGCAAGCCGGTGGTGGTGGCCGCAGGTGGAGAGGGGAGGTTGGATTTTTGTAAGCCGATGGTGGTGGCTGCAGGTGGAGACGGGAGGCTGGCCTATTGCAAGCCGATGGTGGTGGCTGCAGGTGGGAGGCTGGTGTTCAACAAGCTTATGGTGGTGGCTGTAGGTGGAGAGGGGAGGCTGGTGTTTTGCAAGCCGATGGTGGTGGCTGCAGGTGGAAGGCGGGTGTTCAGCAAGCCGATGGTGGTTGCTGCAGGTGGAGAGGGGAGGCTGGTGTTTTGCAAGCCGATGGAGGTGGCTGCAGGTGGGAGGCTCGTGTTTAAAAAGCAGATGGTGGTGGCTGCAGGTGGAGAGGGGAAGCTGGTCTTTTGCAAGCCGACGGTGGTGGCTGCATGTGGGGACGGGAGGCTGGCCTGCTGCAAGCCCATGGTGGTGGCTGCAGGTGGAGACAGGAGGCTGGCCAATTGCAAGCCTCTGGTGGTGGCTGCAGGTGGAGAGGGGAGGCTGGCCTTCTGCAAGCCGACGGTGGTGGCTGCAGGTGGAGACGAGAGGCTGGTGTATTGTAAGCCGATGGTGGTGGCTGCAGGTGGAGAGGGGAGGCTGGCGTTTTGCAAGCCGATGGTGGTGGCTGCAGGTGGGTGGCTGGTGTTCAACAAGCTTATGGTGGTGGCTGTAGGTGGAGAGGGAAGGCTGGTGTTCAACAAGCCGATGGTGGTGGCTGCAGGTGGAGAGGGGAGGATGGCCTGTTGCAAGCCGATGGTGGTGGCTGCAGGTGGGAGGTTGGTGTTCAACAAGCTTATGGTGGTGGCTGCAGGTGGGAGGCTGGTGTTTTGCAAGCAGATGGTGGTGGCTGCAGGTGGAGACAAGAGGCTGGCCTTCTGCAAGCCGATGGTGGTGGCTGCAGGTGGGGAGGGGAGGCTGGCCTTTTGCAAGCCGATGGTGGTGGCTGCAGGTGGAGAAGGGAGGCTGGCCTTTTGCAAGCCGATGTTGGTGGCTGCAGGTGGAGACGGGAGGCTGGCCTTTTGCAAGCCGGTGGTGGTGGCTGCAGGTGGAGAGGGGAGGCTGGTCTTTTTCAAGCCGATGGTGGTGGCTGTGGTGGAGAGGGGAGGCTGGCCGTCTGCAAGCCCAGGGTCGTGGCTGCAGGTGGAAAGGGGAGGTTGTATGTTTGGAAGCCGATGGTGGTGGCTGCAGGTGGAGACAGGAGGCTGGCCTTCTGCAAGCCGATGGTGGTGGCTGCAGGTGGGAGGCTGGTGTTCAACAAGCTTATGGTGGTGGCTGTAGGTGGAGAGGGGAGGCTGGCTTGTTTCAAGCCGATGGTGGTGGCTGCAGGTGGAGACGGTAGGCAGGCCTTTTGCAAGCCAGTGGTGGTGGCTGCAGTTGGAGAGGGGAGGCTGGCCTGTTGCAAGCCGATGGTGGTGGCTGCAGGTGGGTGGCTGGTGTTCAGCAAGCCGATGTTGGTGGCTGCAGGTGGAGAGGGGAGGCTGGTGTTTTGCAAGCCGATGGTGGAGGCTGCAGGTGGAGAGGGGAAGCTGACCTTTTGCAAGCCGATGGTGGTGGCTGTAGGTGGAGAGGGGAGGCTGGTGTTCAGTAAGCCGATGGTGGTGGCTGCAGGTGGAGAGGGGAGGCTGGTGTTTTGCAAGCAGATGGTGGTGGCTGCAGGTGGAGACAAGAGGCTGGCCTTTTGGAAGCCGGTGGTGGTGGATGCAGGTGGGGAGGGGAGGCTGGCCTTTTGCAAGCCGATGGTGGTGGCTGCAGGTGGGAGGTTGGTGTTCAACAAGCTTATGGTGGTGGCTGCAGGTGGAGAGGGGAGGCTGGTGTTTTGCAAGCAGATGGTGGTGGCTGCAGGTGGAGACAAGAGGCTGGCCTTCTGCAAGCCGATGGTGGTGGCTGCAGGTGGGGAGGGGAGGCTGGCCTTTTGCAAGCCGATGGTGGTGGCTGCAGGTAGAGACGGGAGGCTGGCCTGTTGCAAGCCGGTGGTGGTGGATGCAGGTGGAGAGGGGAGGCTGGCCTTTTGCAAGCCGATGGTGGTGGCTGCAGGTGGAGACGGGAGGCAGGCCCTTTGCAAGCCGATCGTGGTGGCTGCAGGTGGGAGGCTGTTGTTCAACAAGCTTATGGTGGTGGCTGTAGGTGGAGAGGGGAGGCTGGTGTTTTGCAAGCCGATGGTGGTGGCTGCAGGTGGAGACGGGAGGCTGGGCATTTACAAGCCGGTGGTGGTGGGTGCAGGTGGAGAGGGGAGGCTGGCCTGCTGCAATCCGATGGTGGTGGCTGCAGGTGGGAGGTTGGTGTTCAACAAGCTTATGGTGGTGGCTGCAGGTGAAGAGGGGAGGCTGGTGTTTTGCAAGCAGATGGTGGTGGCTGCAGGTGGAGACAAGAGGCTGGCCTTCTGCAAGCCGATGGTGGTGGCTGCAGGTGGGGAGGGGAGGCTGGCCTTTTGCAAGCCGATGGTGGTGGCTGCAGGTGGAGACGGGAGGCTGGCCTGTTGCAAGCCGGTGGTGGTGGATGCAGGTGGAGACGGGAGGCTGGCCTTTTGCAAGCCGATGGTGGTGGCTGCAGGTGGAGATCGAAAGTGGATGGTGGACACTGCAGAGGGATAATATAAATAGAAAAGAAAAAAACTAACTTATCATGTTTCAGAACTAGTTACACATAAGATGAAAAGAAGAAAACATTAAAGAAAAATGGTGAATTTATTAAAAAGTTAAACTAAATGTAAAACTTAGTGAAGTGGCTTCGATGGTGATCTCAGGCGCTATTCTTAGTGGATGGAGACTCTAACGGTCCGAGCTGGAAACTGGATGCACTCAGTGTGTCGAAAGAAGATGATGGTGGTTCCTGCAGGCGATGTTAGATCTTCTTTCAGATGTTTTAAAAGCCAATGGTGGTTCCTGCAAGTGGAGACGGGATGATGGTGGTCATCAAGCCGATGGTAGTGGCCGCAGGAAGGAGGCTGGTGTTCAGCAAGCCGATGGTGGTGGCTGCAGGTGTAGACGGGAGACTGGTGCTCAGCAAGCCGATGGTGGTGGCTGCAGGTGGAGAAGGGAGGCTGGTGTTTTGCAAGCCGATGGAGGTGGCTGCAGGTGGGAGGCTCGTGTTTAAAAAGCAGATGGTGGTGGCTGCAGGTGGAGAGGGGAAGCTGGTCTTTCGCAAGCAGATGGTGGTGGCTGCAGGTGGAGAAGGGAGGCTGGCCTTTTGCAAGCCGATGTTGGTGGCTGCAGGTGGAGACGGGAGGCTGGCCTTTTGCAAGCCGATGGTGGTGGCTGTGGTGGAGAGGGGAGGCTGGCCGTCTGCAAGCCCAGGGTCGTGGCTGCAGGTGGAAAGGGGAGGTTGTATGTTTGGAAGCCGATGGTGGTGGCTGCAGGTGGAGACAGGAGGCTGGCCTTTTGCAAGCCGATGGTGGTGGCTGCAGGTGGGAGGCTGGTGTTCAACAAGCTTATGGTGGTGGCTGTAGGTGGAGAGGGGAGGCTGGCTTGTTTCAAGCCGATGGTGGTGGCTGCAGGTGGAGACGGTAGGCAGGCCTTTTGCAAGCCAGTGGTGGTGGCTGCAGTTGGAGAGGGGAGGCTGGCCTGTTGCAAGCCGATGGTGGTGGCTGCAGGTGGGTGGCTGGTGTTCAGCAAGCCGATGTTGGTGGCTGCAGGTGGAGAGGGGAGGCTGGTGTTTTGCAAGCCGATGGTGGAGGCTGCAGGTGGAGAGGGGAAGCTGATCTTTTGCAAGCCGATGGTGGTGGCTGTAGGTGGAGAGGGGAGGCTGGTGTTCAGTAAGCCGATGGTGGTGGCTGCAGGTGGAGAGGGGAGGCTGGTGTTTTGCAAGCAGATGGTGGTGGCTGCAGGTGGAGACAAGAGGCTGGCCTTTTGGAAGCCGGTGGTGGTGGATGCAGGTGGGGAGGGGAGGCTGGCCTTTTGCAAGCCGATGGTGGTGGCTGCAGGTGGGAGGTTGGTGTTCAACAAGCTTATGGTGGTGGCTGCAGGTGGAGAGGGGAGGCTGGTGTTTTGCAAGCAGATGGTGGTGGCTGCAGGTGGAGACAAGAGGCTGGCCTTCTGCAAGCCGATGGTGGTGGCTGCAGGTGGGGAGGGGAGGCTGGCCTTTTGCAAGCCGATGGTGGTGGCTGCAGGTAGAGACGGGAGGCTGGCCTGTTGCAAGCCGGTGGTGGTGGATGCAGGTGGAGAGGGGAGGCTGGCCTTTTGCAAGCCGATGGTGGTGGCTGCAGGTGGAGACGGGAGGCAGGCCTTTTGCAAGCCGATCGTGGTGGCTGCAGGTGGGAGGCTGTTGTTCAACAAGCTTATGGTGGTGGCTGTAGGTGGAGAGGGGAGGCTGGTGTTTTGCAAGCCGATGGTGGTGGCTGCAGGTGGAGACGGGAGGCTGGGCATTTACAAGCCGGTGGTGGTGGGTGCAGGTGGAGAGGGGAGGCTGGCCTGCTGCAATCCGATGGTGGTGGCTGCAGGTGGGAGGTTGGTGTTCAACAAGCTTATGGTGGTGGCTGCAGGTGAAGAGGGGAGGCTGGTGTTTTGCAAGCAGATAATGGTGGCTGCAGGTGGAGACAAGAGGCTGGCTTTCTGCAAGCCGATGGTGGTGGCTACAGGTGGGGAGGGGAGGCTGGCCTTTTGCAAGCCGATGGTGGTGGCTGCAGGTGGAGACGGGAGGCTGGCCTGTTGCAAGCCGGTGGTGGTGGATGCAGGTGGAGACGGGAGGCTGGCCTTTTGCAAGCCGATGGTGGTGGCTGCAGGTGGAGATCGAAAGTGGATGGTGGACACTGCAGAGGGATAAGATAAATAGAAAAGAAAAAAACTAACTTATCATGTTTCAGAACTAGTTACACATAAGATGAAAAGAAGAAAACATTAAAGAAAAATGGTGAATTTATTAAAAAGTTAAACTAAATGTAAAACTTAGTGAAGTGGCTTCGATGGTGATCTCAGGCGCTATTCTTAGTGGATGGAGACTCTAACGGTCCGAGCTGGAAACTGGATGCACTCAGTGTGTCGAAAGAAGATGATGGTGGTTCCTGCAGGCGATGTTAGATCTTCTTTCAGATGTTTTAAAAGCCAATGGTGGTTCCTGCAAGTGGAGACGGGATGATGGTGGTCATCAAGCCGATGGTAGTGGCCGCAGGAAGGAGGCTGGTGTTCAGCAAGCCGATGGTGGTGGCTGCAGGTGTAGACGGGAGACTGGTGCTCAGCAAGCTGATGGTGGTGGCTGCAGGTGGAGAAGGGAGGCTGGTGTTTTGCAAGCCGATGGAGGTGGCTGCAGGTGGGAGGCTCGTGTTTAAAAAGCAGATGGTGGTGGCTGCAGGTGGAGAGGGGAAGCTGGTCTTTCGCAAGCCGATGGTGGTGGCTGCAGGTGGAGACGGGAGGCAGGCCTTTTGCAAGCCGATCGTGGTGGCTGCAGGTGGGAGGCTGTTGTTCAACAAGCTTATGGTGGTGGCTGTAGGTGGAGAGGGGAGGCTGGTGATTTGCAAGCCGATGGTGGTGGCTGCAGGTGGAGACGGGAGGGTGGGCATTTACAAGCCGGTGGTGGTGGCTGCAGGTGGAGAGGGGAGGCTGGCCTGCTGCAAGCCAGTGGTGGTGGCTGCAGGTGGAGACGGGAGGCTGGTGTTTTGCAAGCCGATGGTGGTGGCTGCAGGTGGAGACGGGAGGCAGGCCTTTTGCAAGCCGATCGTGGTGGCTGCAGGTGGGAGGCTGTTGTTCAACAAGCTTATGGTGGTGGCTGTAGGTGGAGAGGGGAGGCTGGTGTTTTGCAAGCCGATGGTGGTGGCTGCAGGTGGAGACGGGAGGCTGGTTTTTGCAAGCCGATGGTGGTGGCTGCAGGTGGAGACGGGAGGCTGGTGTTTTGCAAACTGATGATGGTGGCTGCAGGTGGGGGGCTGGTGCTTAAAAAGCTGATGGTGGTGGCTGCAGGTGGGGAGGGGAGGCTGGCCTTTTGCAAGCCGATGGTGGTGGCTGCAGGTGGAGACGGGAGGCTGGCCTGTTGCAAGCCGGTGGTGGTGGATGCAGGTGGAGAGGGGAGGCTGGCCTTTTGCAAGCCGATAGTGGTGGCTGCAGGTGGAGATCGAAAGTGGATGGTGGACACTGCAGAGGGATAATATAAATAGAAAAGAAAAAAAACTAACTTATCATGTTTCAGAACTAGTTACACATAAGATGAAAAGAAGAAAACATTAAAGAAAAATGGTGAATTTATTAAAAAGTTAAACTAAATGTAAAACTTAGTGAAGTGGCTTCGATGGTGATCTCAGGCGCTATTCTTAGTGGATGGAGACTCTAACGGTCCGAGCTGGAAACTGGATGCACTCAGTGTGTCGAAAGAAGATGATGGTGGTTCCTGCAGGCGATGTTAGATCTTCTTCCAGATGTTTTAAAAGCCAATGGTGGTTCCTGCAAGTGGAGACGGGATGATGGTGGTCATCAAGCCGATGGTAGTGGCCGCAGGAAGGAGGCTGGTGTTCAGCAAGCCGATGGTGGTGGCTGCAGGTGTAGACAGGAGACTGGTGCTCAGCAAGCCGATGGTGGTGGCTGCAGGTGGAGAAGGGAGGCTGGTGTTTTGCAAGCCGATGGAGGTGGCTGCAGGTGGGAGGCTCGTGTTTAAAAAGCAGATGGTGGTGGCTGCAGGTGGAGAGGGGAAGCTGGTCTTTCGCAAGCCGATGGTGGTGGCTGCAGGTGGAGACGGGAGGCAGGCCTTTTGCAAGCCGATCGTGGTGGCTGCAGGTGGGAGGCTGTTGTTCAACAAGCTTATGGTGGTGGCTGTAGGTGGAGAGGGGAGGCTGGTGTTTTGCAAGCCGATGGTGGTGGCTGCAGGTGGAGACGGGAGGGTGGGCATTTACAAGCCGGTGGTGGTGGCTGCAGGTGGAGAGGGGAGGCTGGCCTGCTGCAAGCCAGTGGTGGTGGCTGCAGGTGGAGACGGGAGGCTGGTGTTTTGCAAACTGATGATGGTGGCTGCAGGTGGGGGGCTGGTGCTTAAAAAGCTGATGGTGGTGGCTGCAGGTGGAGAGGGGGGCTGGCCTTTTGCAAGCCGGTGGTGGTGGCCGCAGGTGGAGAGGGGAGGTTGGATTTTTGTAAGCCGATGGTGGTGGCTGCAGGTGGAGACGGGAGGCTGGCCTATTGCAAGCCGATGGTGGTGGCTGCAGGTGGGAGGCTGGTGTTCAACAAGCTTATGGTGGTGGCTGTAGGTGGAGAGGGGAGGCTGGTGTTTTGCAAGCCGATGGTGGTGGCTGCAGGTGGAAGGCGGGTGTTCAGCAAGCCGATGGTGGTTGCTGCAGGTGGAGAGGGGAGGCTGGTGTTTTGCAAGCCGATGGAGGTGGCTGCAGGTGGGAGGCTCGTGTTTAAAAAGCAGATGGTGGTGGCTGCAGGTGGAGAGGGGAAGCTGGTCTTTTGCAAGCCGACGGTGGTGGCTGCATGTGGGGACGGGAGGCTGGCCTGCTGCAAGCCCATGGTGGTGGCTGCAGGTGGAGACAGGAGGCTGGCCAATTGCAAGCCTCTGGTGGTGGCTGCAGGTGGAGAGGGGAGGCTGGCCTTCTGCAAGCCGACGGTGGTGGCTGCAGGTGGAGACGAGAGGCTGGTGTATTGTAAGCCGATGGTGGTGGCTGCAGGTGGAGAGGGGAGGCTGGCGTTTTGCAAGCCGATGGTGGTGGCTGCAGGTGGGTGGCTGGTGTTCAACAAGCTTATGGTGGTGGCTGTAGGTGGAGAGGGAAGGCTGGTGTTCAACAAGCCGATGGTGGTGGCTGCAGGTGGAGAGGGGAGGATGGCCTGTTGCAAGCCGATGGTGGTGGCTGCAGGTGGGAGGTTGGTGTTCAACAAGCTTATGGTGGTGGCTGCAGGTGGAGAGGGGAGGCTGGTGTTTTGCAAGCAGATGGTGGTGGCTGCAGGTGGAGACAAGAGGCTGGCCTTCTGCAAGCCGATGGTGGTGGCTGCAGGTGGGGAGGGGAGGCTGGCCTTTTGCAAGCCGATGGTGGTGGCTGCAGGTGGAGAAGGGAGGCTGGCCTTTTGCAAGCCGATGTTGGTGGCTGCAGGTGGAGACGGGAGGCTGGCCTTTTGCAAGCCGGTGGTGGTGGCTGCAGGTGGAGAGGGGAGGCTGGTCTTTTTCAAGCCGATGGTGGTGGCTGTGGTGGAGAGGGGAGGCTGGCCGTCTGCAAGCCCAGGGTCGTGGCTGCAGGTGGAAAGGGGAGGTTGTATGTTTGGAAGCCGATGGTGGTGGCTGCAGGTGGAGACAGGAGGCTGGCCTTTTGCAAGCCGATGGTGGTGGCTGCAGGTGGGAGGCTGGTGTTCAACAAGCTTATGGTGGTGGCTGTAGGTGGAGAGGGGAGGCTGGCTTGTTTCAAGCCGATGGTGGTGGCTGCAGGTGGAGACGGTAGGCAGGCCTTTTGCAAGCCAGTGGTGGTGGCTGCAGTTGGAGAGGGGAGGCTGGCCTGTTGCAAGCCGATGGTGGTGGCTGCAGGTGGGTGGCTGGTGTTCAGCAAGCCGATGTTGGTGGCTGCAGGTGGAGAGGGGAGGCTGGTGTTTTGCAAGCCGATGGTGGAGGCTGCAGGTGGAGAGGGGAAGCTGACCTTTTGCAAGCCGATGGTGGTGGCTGTAGGTGGAGAGGGGAGGCTGGTGTTCAGTAAGCCGATGGTGGTGGCTGCAGGTGGAGAGGGGAGGCTGGTGTTTTGCAAGCAGATGGTGGTGGCTGCAGGTGGAGACAAGAGGCTGGCCTTTTGGAAGCCGGTGGTGGTGGATGCAGGTGGGGAGGGGAGGCTGGCCTTTTGCAAGCCGATGGTGGTGGCTGCAGGTGGGAGGTTGGTGTTCAACAAGCTTATGGTGGTGGCTGCAGGTGGAGAGGGGAGGCTGGTGTTTTGCAAGCAGATGGTGGTGGCTGCAGGTGGAGACAAGAGGCTGGCCTTCTGCAAGCCGATGGTGGTGGCTGCAGGTGGGGAGGGGAGGCTGGCCTTTTGCAAGCCGATGGTGGTGGCTGCAGGTAGAGACGGGAGGCTGGCCTGTTGCAAGCCGGTGGTGGTGGATGCAGGTGGAGAGGGGAGGCTGGCCTTTTGCAAGCCGATGGTGGTGGCTGCAGGTGGAGACGGGAGGCAGGCCTTTTGCAAGCCGATCGTGGTGGCTGCAGGTGGGAGGCTGTTGTTCAACAAGCTTATGGTGGTGGCTGTAGGTGGAGAGGGGAGGCTGGTGTTTTGCAAGCCGATGGTGGTGGCTGCAGGTGGAGACGGGAGGCTGGGCATTTACAAGCCGGTGGTGGTGGGTGCAGGTAGAGAGGGGAGGCTGGCCTGCTGCAATCCGATGGTGGTGGCTGCAGGTGGGAGGTTGGTGTTCAACAAGCTTATGGTGGTGGCTGCAGGTGAAGAGGGGAGGCTGGTGTTTTGCAAGCAGATGGTGGTGGCTGCAGGTGGAGACAAGAGGCTGGCCTTCTGCAAGCCGATGGTGGTGGCTGCAGGTGGGGAGGGGAGGCTGGCCTTTTGCAAGCCGATGGTGGTGGCTGCAGGTGGAGATCGAAAGTGGATGGTGGACACTGCAGAGGGATAATATAAATAGAAAAGAAAAAAACTAACTTATCATGTTTCAGAACTAGTTACACATAAGATGAAAAGAAGAAAACATTAAAGAAAAATGGTGAATTTATTAAAAAGTTAAACTAAATGTAAAACTTAGTGAAATGGCTTCGATGGTGATCTCAGGCGCTATTCTTAGTGGATGGAGACTCTAACGGTCCGAGCTGGAAACTGGATGCACTCAGTGTGTCGAAAGAAGATGATGGTGGTTCCTGCAGGCGATGTTAGATCTTCTTTCAGATGTTTTAAAAGCCAATGGTGGTTCCTGCAAGTGGAGACGGGATGATGGTGTTCAGCAAGCCGATGGTGGTGGCTGCAGGTGTAGACGGGAGACTGGTGCTCAGCAAGCCGATGGTGGTGGCTGCAGGTGGAGAAGGGAGGCTGGTGTTTTGCAAGCCGATGGAGGTGGCTGCAGGTGGGAGGCTCGTGTTTAAAAAGCAGATGGTGGTGGCTGCAGGTGGAGAGGGGAAGCTGGTCTTTCGCAAGCCGATGGTGGTGGCTGCAGGTGGAGACGGGAGGCAGGCCTTTTGCAAGCCGATCGTGGTGGCTGCAGGTGGGAGGCTGTTGTTCAACAAGCTTATGGTGGTGGCTGTAGGTGGAGAGGGGAGGCTGGTGATTTGCAAGCCGATGGTGGTGGCTGCAGGTGGAGACGGGAGGGTGGGCATTTACAAGCCGGTGGTGGTGGCTGCAGGTGGAGAGGGGAGGCTGGCCTGCTGCAAGCCAGTGGTGGTGGCTGCAGGTGGAGACGGGAGGCTGGTGTTTTGCAAGCCGATGGTGGTGGCTGCAGGTGGAGACGGGAGGCAGGCCTTTTGCAAGCCGATCGTGGTGGCTGCAGGTGGGAGGCTGTTGTTCAACAAGCTTATGGTGGTGGCTGTAGGTGGAGAGGGGAGGCTGGTGTTTTGCAAGCCGATGGTGGTGGCTGCAGGTGGAGAGGGGAGGCTGGGCATTTACAAGCCGGTGGTGGTGGCTGCAGGTGGAGAGGGGAGGCTGGCCTGCTGCAAGCCAGTGGTGGTGGCTGCAGGTGGAGACGGGAGGCTGGTGTTTTGCAAGCCGATGGTGGTGGCTGCAGGTGACAGGTTGGTGTACAACAAGCTTATGGTGGTGGCTGAAGGTGGAGACGGTAGGCTGGCCTTCTGCAAGCCCATGGTGGTGGCTGCAGGTGGAGAGGGGAGGTTGGATTTTTGCAAGCCGATGGTGGTGGCTGCAGGTGGAAACGGGAGGCTGGCCTATTGCAAGCCGATGGTGGTGGCTGTAGGTGGAGAGGGGAGGCTGGTGTTTTGCAAGCCGATGGTGGTGGCTGCAGGTGGAGAGGGGAGGCTGGCCTTCTGCAAGACGACGGTGGTGGCTGCAGGTGGAGACGAGAGGCTGGTGTATTGTAAGCCGATGGTGGTGGCTGCAGGTGGAGAGGGGAGGCTGGCCTTCTGCAAGCCGGTGGTGGTGGCTGCATGTGGGGACGGGAGGCTGGCCTGCTGCAAGCCCATGGTGGTGGCTGCAGGTGGAGACGGTAGGCTGGCCAATTGCAAGCCGGTGGTGGTGGCTGCAGGTGGAGAGGGGAGGCTGGCCTTCTGCAAGACGACGGTGGTGGCTGCAGGTGGAGACGAGAGGCTGGTGTATTGTAAGCCGATGGTGGTGGCTGCAGGTGGAGAGGGGAGGCTGGCGTTTTGCAAGCCGATGGTGGTGGCTGCAGGTGGGTGGCTGGTGTTCAGCAAGCCGATTGTGGTGGCTGCAGGTGGAGAGGGGAGGCTGGTGTTTTGCAAGCCGATGGTGGAGGCTGCAGGTGGAGAGGGGAAGCTGACCTTTTGCAAGCCGATGGTGGTGGCTGTAGGTGGAGAGGGGAGGCTGGTGTTCAGTAAGCCGATGGTGGTGGCTGCAGGTGGAGAGGGGAGGCTGGTGTTTTGCAAGCCGATGGTGGTGGCTGCAGGTGGGAGGCTGGTGTTCAACAAGCTTATGGTGGTGGCTGTAGGTGGAGAGGGGAGGCTGGTGTTTTGCAAGCCGATGGTGGTGGCTGCAGGTGGAAGGCGGGTGTTCAGCAAGCCGATGGTGGTGGCTGCAGGTGGAGAGGGGAGGCTGGTGTTTTGCAAGCCGATGGAGGTGGCTGCAGGTGGGAGGCTCGTGTTTAAAAAGCAGATGGTGGTGGCTGCAGGTGGAGAGGGGAAGCTGGTCTTTTGCAAGCCGACGGTGGTGGCTGCATGTGGGGACGGGAGGCTGGCCTGCTGCAAGCCCATGGTGGTGGCTGCAGGTGGAGACAGGAGGCTGGCCAATTGCAAGCCTTTGGTGGTGGCTGCAGGTGGAGAGGGGAGGCTGACCTTCTGCAAGCCGACGGTGGTGGCTGCAGGTGGAGACGAGAGGCTGGTGTATTGTAAGCCGATGGTGGTGGCTGCAGGTGGAGAGGGGAGGCTGGCGTTTTGCAAGCCGATGGTGGTGGCTGCAGGTGGGTGGCTGGTGTTCAACAAGCTTATGGTGGTGGCTGTAGGTGGAGAGGGAAGGCTGGTGTTCAACAAGCCGATGGTGGTGGCTGCAGGTGGAGAGGGGAGGATGGCCTGTTGCAAGCCGATGGTGGTGGCTGCAGGTGGGAGGTTGGTGTTCAACAAGCTTATGGTGGTGGCTGCAGGTGGAGAGGGGAGGCTGGTGTTTTGCAAGCAGATGGTGGTGGCTGCAGGTGGAGACAAGAGGCTGGCCTTCTGCAAGCCGATGGTGGTGGCTGCAGGTGGGGAGGGGAGGCTGGCCTTTTGCAAGCCGATGGTGGTGGCTGCAGGTGGAGACGGGAGGCTGGCCTGTTGCAAGACGGTGGTGGTGGATGCAGGTGGAGAAGGGAGGCTGGCCTTTTGCAAGCCGATGTTGGTGGCTGCAGGTGGAGACGGGAGGCTGGCCTTTTGCAAGCCGGTGGTGGTGGCTGCAGGTGGAGAGGGGAGGCTGGTCTTTTTCAAGCCGATGGTGGTGGCTGTGTTGGAGAGGGGAGGCTGGCCGTCTGCAAGCCCAGGGTGGTGGCTGCAGGTGGAAAGGGGAGGTTGGATGTTTGGAAGCCGAGGGTGGTGGCTGCAGGTGGAGACGGGAGGCTGGCCTTTTGCAAGCCGATGGTGGTGGCTGTAGGTGGAGAGGGGAGGCTGGCTTGTTTCAAGCCGATGGTGGTGGCTGCAGGTGGAGACGGTAGGCAGGCCTTTTGCAAGCCAGTGGTGGTGGCTGCAGTTGGAGAGGGGAGGCTGGCCTGTTGCAAGCCGATGGTGGTGGCTGTGGTGGGTGGCTGGTGTTCAGCAAGCCGATGTTGGTGGCTGCAGGTGGAGAGGGGAGGCTGGTGTTTTGCAAGCCGATGGTGGAGGCTGCAGGTGGAGAGGGGAAGCTGACCTTTTGCAAGCCGATGGTGGTGGCTGTAGGTGGAGAGGGGAGGCTGGTGTTCAGTAAGCCGATGGTGGTGGCTGCAGGTGGAGAGGGGAGGCTGGTGTTTTGCAAGCAGATGGTGGTGGCTGCAGGTGGAGACAAGAGGCTGGCCTTTTGGAAGCCGGTGGTGGTGGATGCAGGTGGGGAGGGGAGGCTGGCCTTTTGCAAGCCGATGGTGGTGGCTGCAGGTGGAGAGGGGAGGATGGCCTGTTGCAAGCCGATGGTGGTGGCTGCAGGTGGGAGGTTGGTGTTCAACAAGCTTATGGTGGTGGCTGCAGGTGGAGAGGGGAGGCTGGTGTTTTGCAAGCAGATGGTGGTGGCTGCAGGTGGAGAAAAGAGGCTGGCCTTCTGCAAGCCGATGGTGGTGGCTGCAGGTGGGGAGGGGAGGCTGGCCTTTTGCAAGCCGATGGTGGTGGCTGCAGGTAGAGACGGGAGGCTGGCCTGTTGCAAGCCGGTGGTGGTGGATGCAGGTGGAGAGGGGAGGCTGGCCTTTTGCAAGCCGATGGTGGTGGCTGCAGGTGGAGACGGGAGGCAGGCCTTTTGCAAGCCGATCGTGGTGGCTGCAGGTGGGAGGCTGTTGTTCAACAAGCTTATGGTGGTGGCTGTAGGTGGAGAGGGGAGGCTGGTGTTTTGCAAGCCGATGGTGGTGGCTGCAGGTGGAGACGGGAGGCTGGGCATTTACAAGCCGGTGGTGGAGGGTGCAGGTGGAGAGGGGAGGCTGGCCTGCTGCAATCCGATGGTGGTGGCTGCAGGTGGGAGGTTGGTGTTCAACAAGCTTATGGTGGTGGCTGCAGGTGAAGAGGGGAGGCTGGTGTTTTGCAAGCAGATGGTGGTGGCTGCAGGTGGAGACAAGAGGCTGGCCTTCTGCAAGCCGATGGTGGTGGCTGCAGGTGGGGAGGGGAGGCTGGCCTTTTGCAAGCCGATGGTGGTGGCTGCAGGTGGAGACGGGAGGCTGGCCTGTTGCAAGCCGGTGGTGGTGGATGCAGGTGGAGAGGGGAGGCTGGCCTTTTGCAAGCCGATAGTGGTGGCTGCAGGTGGAGATCGAAAGTGGATGGTGGACACTGCAGAGGGATAATATAAATAGAAAAGAAAAAAACTAACTTATCATGTTTCAGAACTAGTTACACATAAGATGAAAAGAAGAAAACATTAAAGAAAAATGGTGAATTTATTAAAAAGTTAAACTAAATGTAAAACTTAGTGAAGAGGCTTCGATGGTGATCTCAGGCGCTATTCTTAGTGGATGGAGACTCTAACGGTCCGAGCTGGAAACTGGATGCACTCAGTGTGTCGAAAGAAGATGATGGTGGTTCCTGCAGGCGATGTTAGATCTTCTTCCAGATGTTTTAAAAGCCAATGGTGGTTCCTGCAAGTGGAGACGGGATGATGGTGGTCATCAAGCCGATGGTAGTGGCCGCAGGAAGGAGGCTGGTGTTCAGCAAGCCGATGGTGGTGGCTGCAGGTGTAGACAGGAGACTGGTGCTCAGCAAGCCGATGGTGGTGGCTGCAGGTGGAGAAGGGAGGCTGGTGTTTTGCAAGCCGATGGAGGTGGCTGCAGGTGGGAGGCTCGTGTTTAAAAAGCAGATGGTGGTGGCTGCAGGTGGAGAGGGGAAGCTGGTCTTTCGCAAGCCGATGGTGGTGGCTGCAGGTGGAGACGGGAGGCAGGCCTTTTGCAAGCCGATCGTGGTGGCTGCAGGTGGGAGGCTGTTGTTCAACAAGCTTATGGTGGTGGCTGTAGGTGGAGAGGGGAGGCTGGTGTTTTGCAAGCCGATGGTGGTGGCTGCAGGTGGAGACGGGAGGGTGGGCATTTACAAGCCGGTGGTGGTGGCTGCAGGTGGAGAGGGGAGGCTGGCCTGCTGCAAGCCAGTGGTGGTGGCTGCAGGTGGAGACGGGAGGCTGGTGTTTTGCAAACTGATGATGGTGGCTGCAGGTGGGGGGCTGGTGCTTAAAAAGCTGATGGTGGTGGCTGCAGGTGGAGAGGGGGGCTGGCCTTTTGCAAGCCGGTGGTGGTGGCCGCAGGTGGAGAGGGGAGGTTGGATTTTTGTAAGCCGATGGTGGTGGCTGCAGGTGGAGACGGGAGGCTGGCCTATTGCAAGCCGATGGTGGTGGCTGCAGGTGGGAGGCTGGTGTTCAACAAGCTTATGGTGGTGGCTGTAGGTGGAGAGGGGAGGCTGGTGTTTTGCAAGCTGATGGTGGTGGCTGCAGGTGGAAGGCGGGTGTTCAGCAAGCCGATGGTGGTTGCTGCAGGTGGAGAGGGGAGGCTGGTGTTTTGCAAGCCGATGGAGGTGGCTACAGGTGGGAGGCTCGTGTTTAAAAAGCAGATGGTGGTGGCTGCAGGTGGAGAGGGGAAGCTGGTCTTTTGCAAGCCGACGGTGGTGGCTGCATGTGGGGACGGGAGGCTGGCCTGCTGCAAGCCCATGGTGGTGGCTGCAGGTGGAGACAGGAGGCTGGCCAATTGCAAGCCTCTGGTGGTGGCTGCAGGTGGAGAGGGGAGGCTGGCCTTCTGCAAGCCGACGGTGGTGGCTGCAGGTGGAGACGAGAGGCTGGTGTATTGTAAGCCGATGGTGGTGGCTGCAGGTGGAGAGGGGAGGCTGGCGTTTTGCAAGCCGATGGTGGTGGCTGCAGGTGGGTGGCTGGTGTTCAACAAGCTTATGGTGGTGGCTGTAGGTGGAGAGGGAAGGCTGGTGTTCAACAAGCCGATGGTGGTGGCTGCAGGTGGAGAGGGGAGGATGGCCTGTTGCAAGCCGATGGTGGTGGCTGCAGGTGGGAGGTTGGTGTTCAACAAGCTTATGGTGGTGGCTGCAGGTGGAGAGGGGAGGCTGGTGTTTTGCAAGCAGATGGTGGTGGCTGCAGGTGGAGACAAGAGGCTGGCCTTCTGCAAGCCGATGGTGGTGGCTGCAGGTGGGGAGGGGAGGCTGGCCTTTTGCAAGCCGATGGTGGTGGCTGCAGGTGGAGAAGGGAGGCTGGCCTTTTGCAAGCCGATGTTGGTGGCTGCAGGTGGAGACGGGAGGCTGGCCTTTTGCAAGCCGGTGGTGGTGGCTGCAGATGGAGAGGGGAGGCTGGTCTTTTTCAAGCCGATGGTGGTGGCTGTGGTGGAGAGGGGAGGCTGGCCGTCTGCAAGCCCAAGGTCGTGGCTGCAGGTGGAAAGGGGAGGTTGTATGTTTGGAAGCCGATGGTGGTGGCTGCAGGTGGAGACAGGAGGCTGGCCTTTTGCAAGCCGATGGTGGTGGCTGCAGGTGGGAGGCTGGTGTTCAACAAGCTTATGGTGGTGGCTGTAGGTGGAGAGGGGAGGCTGGCTTGTTTCAAGCCGATGGTGGTGGCTGCAGGTGGAGACGGTAGGCAGGCCTTTTGCAAGCCAGTGGTGGTGGCTGCAGTTGGAGAGGGGAGGCTGGCCTGTTGCAAGCCGATGGTGGTGGCTGCAGGTGGGTGGCTGGTGTTCAGCAAGCCGATGTTGGTGGCTGCAGGTGGAGAGGGGAGGCTGGTGTTTTGCAAGCCGATGGTGGAGGCTGCAGGTGGAGAGGGGAAACTGACCTTTTGCAAGCCGATGGTGGTGGCTGTAGGTGGAGAGGGGAGGCTGGTGTTCAGTAAGCCGATGGTGGTGGCTGCAGGTGGAGAGGGGAGGCTGGTGTTTTGCAAGCAGATGGTGGTGGCTGCAGGTGGAGACAAGAGGCTGGCCTTTTGGAAGCCGGTGGTGGTGGATGCAGGTGGGGAGGGGAGGCTGGCCTTTTGCAAGCCGATGGTGGTGGCTGCAGGTGGGAGGTTGGTGTTCAACAAGCTTATGGTGGTGGCTGCAGGTGGAGAGGGGAGGCTGGTGTTTTGCAAGCAGATGGTGGTGGCTGCAGGTGGAGACAAGAGGCTGGCCTTCTGCAAGCCGATGGTGGTGGCTGCAGGTGGGGAGGGGAGGCTGGCCTTTTGAAAGCCGATGGTGGTGGCTGCAGGTAGAGACGGGAGGCTGGCCTGTTGCAAGCCGGTGGTGGTGGATGCAGGTGGAGAGGGGAGGCTGGCCTTTTGCAAGCCGATGGTGGTGGCTGCAGGTGGAGACGGGAGGCAGGCCTTTTGCAAGCCGATCGTGGTGGCTGCAGGTGGGAGGCTGTTGTTCAACAAGCTTATGGTGGTGGCTGTAGGTGGAGAGGGGAGGCTGGTGTTTTGCAAGCCGATGGTGGTGGCTGCAGGTGGAGACGGGAGGCTGGGCATTCACAAGCCGGTGGTGGTGGGTGCAGGTGGAGAGGGGAGGCTGGCCTGCTGCAATCCGATGGTGGTGGCTGCAGGTGGGAGGTTGGTGTTCAACAAGCTTATGGTGGTGGCTGCAGGTGAAGAGGGGAGGCTGGTGTTTTGCAAGCAGATGGTGGTGGCTGCAGGTGGAGACAAGAGGCTGGCCTTCTGCAAGCCGATGGTGGTGGCTGCAGGTGGGGAGGGGAGGCTGGCCTTTTGCAAGCCGATGGTGGTGGCTGCAGGTGGAGACGGGAGGCTGGCCTGTTGCAAGCCGGTGGTGGTGGATGCAGGTGGAGAGGGGAGGCTGGCCTTTTGCAAGCCGGTGGTGGTGGCTGCAGGTGGAGATCGAAAGTGGATGGTGGACACTGCAGAGGGATAATATAAATAGAAAAGAAAAAAACTAACTTATCATGTTTCAGAACTAGTTACACATAAGATGAAAAGAAGAAAACATTAAAGAAAAATGGTGAATTTATTAAAAAGTTAAACTAAATGTAAAACTTAGTGAAGTGGCTTCGATGGTGATCTCAGGCGCTATTCTTAGTGGATGGAGACTCTAACGGTCCGAGCTGGAAACTGGATGCACTCAGTGTGTCGAAAGAAGATGATGGTGGTTCCTGCAGGCGATGTTAGATCTTCTTTCAGATGTTTTTAAAAGCCAATGGTGGTTCCTGCAAGTGGAGACGGGATGATGGTGTCATCAAGCCGATGGTAGTGGCCGCAGGAAGGAGGCTGGTGTTCAGCAAGCCGATGGTGGTGGCTGCAGGTGTAGACGGGAGACTGGTGCTCAGCAAGCCGATGGTGGTGGCTGCAGGTGGAGAGGGGAGGCTGGTGTTTTGCAAGCCGATGGTGGTGGCTGCAGGTGGGAGGCTCGTGTTTAAAAAGCAGATGGTGGTGGCTGCAGGTGGAGAGGGGAAGCTGGTCTTTCGCAAGCCGATGGTGGTGGCTGCAGGTGGAGACGGGAGGCAGGCCTTTTGCAAGCCGATCGTGGTGGCTGCAGGTGGGAGGCTGTTGTTCAACAAGCTTATGGTGGTGGCTGTAGGTGGAGAGGGGAGGCTGGTGATTTGCAAGCCGATGGTGGTGGCTGCAGGTGGAGACGGGAGGGTGGGCATTTACAAGCCGGTGGTGGTGGCTGCAGGTGGAGAGGGGAGGCTGGCCTGCTGCAAGCCAGTGGTGGTGGCTGCAGGTGGAGACGGGAGGCTGTTGTTTTGCAAGCCGATGGTGGTGGCTGCAGGTGGAGACGGGAGGCAGGCCTTTTGCAAGCCGATCGTGGTGGCTGCAGGTGGGAGGCTGTTGTTCAACAAGCTTATGGTGGTGGCTGTAGGTGGAGAGGGGAGGCTGGTGTTTTGCAAGCCGATGGTGGTGGCTGCAGGTGGAGACGGGAGGGTGGGCATTTACAAGCCGGTGGTGGTGGCTGCAGGTGGAGAGGGGAGGCTGGCCTGCTGCAAGCCAGTGGTGGTGGCTGCAGGTGGAGACGGGAGGCTGGTGTTTTGCAAGCCGATGGTGGTGGCTGCAGGTGGAGACGGGAGGCAGGCCTTTTGCAAGCCGATCGTGGTGGCTGCAGGTGGGAGGCTGTTGTTCAACAAGCTTATGGTGGTGGCTGTAGGTGGAGAGGGGAGGCTGGTGTTTTGCAAGCCGATGGTGGTGGCTGCAGGTGGAGAGGGGAGGCTGGGCATTTACAAGCCGGTGGTGGTGGCTGCAGGTGGAGAGGGGAGGCTGGCCTGCTGCAAGCCGATGGTGGTGGCTGTAGGTGGAGAGGGGAGGCTGGTGTTCAGTAAGCCGATGGTGGTGGCTGCAGGTGGGTGGCTGGTGTTCAGCAAGCCGATTGTGGTGGCTGCAGGTGGAGAGGGGAGGCTGGTGTTTTGCAAGCCGATGGTGGAGGCTGCAGGTGGAGAGGGGAAGCTGACCTTTTGCAAGCCGATTGGTGGTGGCTGGAGGTGGAGAGGGGAGGCTGGTGTTCAGTAAGCCGATGGTGGTGGCTGCAGGTGGAGAGGGGAGGCTGGTGTTTTGCAAGCAGATGGTGGTGGCTGCAGGTGGAGACAAGAGGCTGGCCTGTTGCAAGCCGGTGGTGGTGGATGCAGGTTGGGAGGGGAGGCTGGCCTGTTGCAAGCCGGTGGTGGTGGCTGCAGGTGGAGAGGGGAGGATGGCCTGTTGCAAGCCGATGGTGGTGGCTGCAGGTGGGAGGTTGGTGTTCAACAAGCTTTTGGTGGTTGCTGCAGGTGGAGAGGGGAGGCTGGTGTTTTGCAAGCAGATGGTGGTGGCTGCAGGTGGAGACAAGAGGCTGGCCTTCTGCAAGCCGATGGTGGTGGCTGCAGCTGGGGAGGGGAGGCTGGCCTTTTCCAAGCAGATGGTGGTGGCTGCAGGTGGAGACGGGAGGCTGGCCTGTTGCAAGCCGGTGGTGGTGGATGCAGGTGGAGAGGGGAGGCTGGCCTTTTGCAAGCTGATGGTGGTGGCTGCAGGTGGAGAAGGGAGGCTGGCCTTTTGCAAGCAGGTGTTGGTGGCTGCAGGTGGAGAGGGGAGGCTGGTCTTTTGCAAGCCGATGCTGGTGGCTGTGGTGGAGAGGGGAGGCTGGCCGTCTGCAAGGCGATGGTGGTGGCTGCACGTGGGAGGCTGGTGTTCAGTAAGCCGATCGTGGTGGCTGCAGGTGGGAGGCTGGTGTTCAACAAGCTTATGGTGGTGGCTGTAGGTGGAGAGGGGAGGCTGGTGTTTTGCAAGCCGATGGTGGAGGCTGCAGGTGGAGAAGGGAGGCTGGTTTTTGCAAGCCGATGGTGGTGCCTGCATGTGGAGCCCGGAGGCTGGATTTTAGCAAGCCGATGGTGGTGGCTGCAGGTGGAGATCGAAAGTGGATGGTGGACACTGCAGAGGGATAATATAAATAGAAAAGAAAAAAACTAACTTATCATGTTTCAGAACTAGTTACACATAAGATGAAAAGAAGAAAACATTAAAGAAAAATGGTGAATTTATTAAAAAGTTAAACTAAATGTAAAACTTAGTGAAGTGGCTTCGATGGTGATCTCAGGCGCTATTCTTAGTGGATGGAGACTCTAACGGTCCGAGCTGGAAACTGGATGCACTCAGTGTGTCGAAAGAAGATGATGGTGGTTCCTGCAGGCGATGTTAGATCTTCTTCCAGATGTTTTAAAAGCCAATGGTGGTTCCTGCAAGTGGAGACGGGATGATGGTGGTCATCAAGCCGATGATAGTGGCCGCAGGAAGGAGGCTGGTGTTCAGCAAGCCGATGGTGGTGGCTGCAGGTGTAGACGGGAGACTGGTGTTCCGTAAGCCGATGGTGGTGGCTGTAGGTGGAGAGGGGAGGCTGGCCTTCTGCAAGCCGATGGTGGTGGCTGCAGGTGGAGAAGGGAGGCTGGTGTTTTGCAAGCCGATGGAGGTGGCTGCAGGTGGGAGGCTCGTGTTTAAAAAGCAGATGGTGGTAGCTGCAGGTGGAGAGGGGAAGCTGGTCTTTTGTAAGCCGATGGTGGTGGCTGCAGGTGGAGACGGGAGGCAGGTGTTTTGCAAGCCGATGGAGGTGGCTGCAGGTGGGAGGCTCGTGTTTAAAAAGCAGATGGTGGTAGCTGCAGGTGGAGAGGGGAAGCTGGTCTTTTGCAAGCCGATGGTGGTGGCTGCAGGTGGAGACGGGAGGCAGGCCTTTTGCAAGCCGATCGTGGTGGCTGCAGGTGGGAGGCTGTTGTTCAACAAGCTTATGGAGGTGGCTGTAGGTGGAGAGGGGAGGCTGGTGTTTTGCAAGCCGATGGTGGTGGCTGCAGGTGGAGACGGGAGGCTGGGCATTTACAAGCCGGTGGTGGTGGCTGCAGGTGGAGAGGGGAGGCTGGCCTGCTGCAAGCCAGTGGTGGTGGCTGCAGGTGGAGACGGGAGGCTGGTGTTTTTCAAGCCGATGGTGGTGGCTGCAGGTGAGAGGTTGGTGTACAACAAGCTTATGGTCGTGGATGCAGGTGGAGACGGTAGGCTGGCCTGCTGCAAGCCCATGGTGGTGGCTGCAGGTGGAGACGGGAGGCTGTCCTATTGCAAGCCGATGGTGGTGGCTGTAGGTGGAGGGGGGGAGGCTGGTGTTTTCAAGCCGATGGTGGTGGCTGCAGGTGGAGACAGCAGGCTGGCCTTTTGCAAGCCGATGGTGGTGGCTGTAGGTGGAGGGGGGAGGCTGGTGTTTTCAAGCCGATGGTGGTGGCTGCAGGTGGAGACAGCAGGCTGGCCCTTTGTAAGCCGATGGTGGTGGCTGCAGGTGGAGAGGGGAGGCTGGCGTTTTGCAAGCCGATGGTGGTGGCTGCAGGTGGGTGGCTGGTGTTCAGCAAGCCGATTGTGGTGGCTGCAGGTGGAGAGGGGAGGCTGGTGTTTTTGCAAGCCGATGGTGGTGTCTGCAGGTGGAGACGAGAGGCTGGCCTTCTGCAAGCCGATGTTGGTGGCTGCAGGTGGAGAGGGGAGGCTGGTTTTTGCAAGCCGATGGTGGTGGCTGCAGGTGGAGAGGGGAGGCTGGTTTTTGCAAGCCGATGGTGGTGCCTGCAGGTGGAGACCGGAGGCTGGATTTTAGCCAGCAGATGGTGGTGGCTGCAGGTGGAGATCGGAGGTGGATGGTGGACACTGCAGAGGGATAATAAAAATAGAAAAGAAAAAAACTAACTTATCGTGTTTCAGAACTAGTTACACACAAGATGAAAACAAGAAAACATTAAAGAAAAATGGTGAATTGTATAAAAAAGTTAAACTAAATGTAAAACTTAGTGAAGTGGCTTCGATGGTGATCTCAGGCGCTGTTCTTAGTGGATGGAGACTCTAACGGTCCGAGCTGGAAACTGGATGCACTCAGTGTGTCGAAAGAAGATGATGATGGTTCCTGCAGGCGATGTTATATCTTCTTCCAGATGTTGTAAAAGCCAATGGTGGTTCCTGCAAGTGGAGAGAGGGTGATGGTGGTCATCAAGCCGATGGTAGTGGCTGCAGGTGGAGAGGGGAGGCTGGTGTTCAGCAAGCCGATGGTGGTGGCTGCAGGTGGAGAGGGGAGGCTGGTGTTCAGCAAGCCGGTGGTGGTGCCTGCAGGTAGAGAAGGGAGGCTGGCCTGTTGAAAGCCGGTGGTGGTGGCTGCAGGTGAAGACGGGAGGCTGGTGTTTTGCAAGCCGATGGTGGTGGCTGCAGGTGGGAGGCTGGTGTTTAAAAAGCTGATGATGGTGGCTCCAGGTGGAGACAGCAGGCTGGCCTTTTGCAAGCCGGTGGTGGTGGCTGCAGGTGGAGAGGGGAGGCTGGCCTATTGCAAGCCGGTGGTGGTGGCTGCATGTGGGGACGGGAGGCTGGCCTGCTGCAAGCCCATGGTGGTGGCTGCAGGTGGAGAGGGGAGGCTGGTTTTTGCAAGCCGATGGTGGTGGCTGCAGGTGGAGACGGGAGGCTGGTTTTTGCAAGCCGATGGTGGTGCCTGCACGTGGAGACCGGAGGCTGGATTTTAGCCAGCAGATGGTGGTGGCTGCAGGTGGAGATCGGAGGTGGATGGTGGACACTGCAGAGGGATAATAAAAATAGAAAAGAAAAAAACTCACTTATCGTGTTTCAGAACTAGTTACACACAAGATGAAAAGAAGAAAACATTAAAGAAAAATGGTGAATTGTATAAAAAAGTTAAACTAAATGTAAAACTTAGTGAAGTGGCTTCGATGGTGATCTCAGGCGCTGTTCTTAGTGGATGGAGACTCTAACGGTCCGAGCTGGAAACTGGATGCACTCAGTGTGTCGAAAGAAGATGATGATGGCTCCTGCAGGCGATGCTATATCTTCTTCCAGATGTTGTAAAAGCCAATGGTGGTTCCTGCAAGTGGAGACAGGGTGATGGTGGTCATCAAGCCGATGGCAGTGGCTGCAGGTGGAGAGGGGAGGCTGGTGTTCAGCAAGCCGATGGTGGTGGCTGCAGGTGGAGAGGGGAGGCTGGTGTTCAGCAAGCCGGTGGTGGTGCCTGCAGGTGGAGAAGGTAGGCTGGCCTGTTGAAAGCCGGTGGTGGTGGCTGCAGGTGAAGACGGGAGGCTGGTGTTTTGCAAGCCGATGGTGGTGGCTGCAGGTGGGAGGCTGGTGTTTAAAAAGCTGATGGTGGTGGCTGCAGGTGGAGAGGGGAGGCTGGTTTTTGCAAGCTTATGGTGGTGGCTGAAGGTGGAGAGGGGAGGCTGGCCTTTTGCATGCCGGTGGTGGTGGCTGCAGGTGGAGACGGGAGGCTGGCCAGCTGCAAGCCCATGGTGGTGGCTGCAGGTGGAGACGGGAGGCTGGCCAATTGCAAGCCGGTGGTGGTGGCTGCAGGTGGACAGGGGAGGCTGACCTTCTGCAAGCCGATGGTGGTGGCTGCAGGTGGAGACGAGAGGTTGGTGTATTGCAAGCCGATGGTGGTGGCTGCAGGTGGAGAGGGGAGGCTGGTGTTTTGCAAGACGATGGTGGTGGCTGCAGGTGGGAGGCTGGTGTTCAGCAAGCCGATGGTGGTGGCTGCAGGTGGAGAGGGGAGGCTGGTGTTTTGCAAGACGATGGTGGTGGCTGCAGGTGGAGAGGGGAGGCTGGTGTTCAGCAAGCCGATCGTGGTGGCTGCAGGTGGAGAGGGGAGGCTGGTGTTTTGCAAGCCGACGGTGGTGGCTGCAGGTGGAGACGAGAGGCTGGCCTTCTGCAAGCCGATGTTGGTGGCTACAGGTGGAGAGGGGAGGTTGGTTTTTGCAAGCCGATGGTGGTGGCTGCAGGTGGAGAGGGGAGGCTGGTGTCTTTCAAGCCGAAAGTGGCTGCAGGTGGAGAGGGGAGGCTGCCCTGCTGCAAGCCGATGTTGGTGGCTGCAGGTGGAGACGGGAGGTTGGTTTTTGCAAGCCGATGGTGGTGGCTGCAGGTGGAGACGGGAGGCTGGTGTTTTGCAAGCCCATGGTGGTGGCTGCAGGTGGAGACGGTAGGCTGGCCTTCTGCAAGCCCATGGTGGTGGCTGCAGGTGGAGAGGGGAGGTTGGATTTTTGCAAGCCGATGGTGGTGGCTGCAGGTGGAGACGGGAGGCTGGCCTATTGCAAGCCGATGGTGGTGGCTGTAGGTGGAGAGGGGAGGCTGGTGTTTTGCAAGACGATGGTGGTGGCTGCAGGTGGGAGGCTGGTGTTCAGCAAGCCGATCGTGGTGGCTGCAGGTGGAGAGGGAAGGCTGGTGTTTTGCAAGACGATGGTGGTGGCTACAGGTGGAGAGGGGAGGCTGGTGTTCAGCAAGCCGATCGTGGTGGCTGCAGGTGGAGAGGGGAGGCTGGTGTTTTGCAAGCAGACGGTGGTGGCTGCAGGTGGAGACGAGAGGCTGGCCTTCTGCAAGCCAAATGTTGGTGGCTGCAGGTAGAGAGGGTAGGTTGGTTTTTGCAAGCTGATGGTGGTGGCTGCAGGTGGAGAGGGGAGGCTGGTGTTTTGCAAGCCGAAAGTGGCTGCAGGTGGAGAGGGGAGGTTGGTTTTTGCAAGCCGATGGTGGTGCCTGCAGGTGGAGACCGGAGGCTGGATTTTTGCAAGCCGATGGTGGTGGCTGCAGGTGGAGATCGGAGGTGGATGGTGGACACTGCAGAGGGAAAATATAAATAGAACAGAAAAAAACTCACTTATCGTGTTTCAGCACTAGTTACACATAAGATGAAAACAAGAAAACATTAAAGAAAAATGGTGAATTGTATAAAAAAGTTAAACAAAATGTAAAACTTGGTGGTGGCTGCAGGTGGGAGGCTGGTGTTCAACAAGCTTAGGGTGGTGGCTGCAGGTGGAGAAGGGAGGCTGGTGTTTTGCAAGCTGATGGTGGTGGCTGCAGGTGGAGACGGGAGGCTGGGCTTTTGCAAGCCGGTGGTGGTGGCTGCAGGGGGAGACGGGAGGCTGGCCTCCTGCAAGTCCATGGTGGTGGCTGCAGGTGGAGACGAAAGGCTGGTGTTTTGCAAGCAGATGGTGGTGGGTGCAGGTCGACACGGGAGGCTGGTCCTTTGGAAGCCGGTGGTGGTGGCTGCAGTTGAGAGAGGAGGCTGGTGTTTTGCAAGCCGATGGTGGTGGCTGCAGGTGGAGACGCGAGGCTGGCCTTTTGCAAGCCGATGGTGGTGGCTGCAGGTGAGAGGGGAGGTTGGTTTTTGCAAGCCGATGGTGGTGGCTGCAGGTGGAGAGGGGAGGCTGGTGTTTTGCAAGCCGAAAGTGGTTGCAGGTGGAGAGGGGAGGTTGGTTTTTGCAAGCCGATGGTGGTGCCTGCAGGTGGAGACCGGAGGCTGGATTTTTGTAAGCCGATGGTGGTGGCTGCAGGTGGAGATCGGAGGTGGATGGTGGACACTGCAGAGGGAAAATATAAATAGAACAGAAAAAAACTCACTTATCGTGTTTCAGCACTAGTTACCCATAAGATGAAAACAAGAAAACATTAAAGAAAAATGGTGAATTGTATAAAAAAGTTAAACAAAATGTAAAACTTAGTGAAGTGGCTTCGATGGTGATCTCAGGCGCTGTCCCAGTGGATGGAGACTCTAACGGTCCGGGCTGGAAACTGCATGCACTCAGTGTGTCGAAAGAAGATGATGGTGGTTCCTGCAGGCAATGTTAGATCTTCTTCCAGATGTTTTAAAAGCCAATGGTGGTTCCTGCAAGTGGAGACGGGAGGCTGGTGTTTTGCAAGCTGAGGATGGTGGCTGCAGGTGGGAGGCTGGTGTTTAAAAAGCTCATGGTGGTGGCTGCAGGTGGAGAGGGGAGGCTGGTGTTCAGCAAGCCGGTGGTGGTGGCTGCAGGTAGAGAAGGGAGGCTGGCCTGCTGAAAGCCGATGGTGGTGGCTGCAGGTGAAGACGGGAGGCTGGTGTTTTGCAAGCCGATGGTGGTGGCTGCAGGTGCGAGGCTGGTGTTTAAAAAGCTGATGGTGGTGGCTGCAGGTGGAGAGGGGAGGCTGGCCTTTTGCAAGCCGGTGGTGGTGGCTGCAGGTGGAGACGGGAGGCTGGCCAGCTGCAAGCCCATGGTGGTGGCTGCAGGTGGAGACGGGAGGCTGGCCAATTGCAAGCCGGTGGTGGTGGCTGCAGGTGGAGAGGGGAGGCTGGCCTTCTGCAAGCCGATGGTGGTGGCTGCATGTGGAGACGAGAGGCTGGTGTTTTGCAAGCCGATGGTGGTGGCTGCAGGTGGAGAGGGGAGGCTGGTGTTTTGCAAGACGATGGTGGTGGCTGCAGGTGGGAGGCTGGTGTTCAGCAAGCCGATCGTGGTGGCTGCAGTTGGAGAGGGGAGGCTGGTGTTTTGCAAGCCGGTGGTGGTGGCTGCAGGTGGAGAGGGGAGGCTGGTCTTTTGCAAGCCGATGGTGGTGGCTGCAGGTGGAGAGGGGAGGTTGGTGTTTTGCAAGCCGATGGTGGTGCCTGCAGGTGGAGAGGGGCGGCTGGTTTTTGCAAGCCGATGGTGGTGCCTGCAGGTGGAGACCGGAGGCTGGATTTTTGCAAGCCGATGGTGGTGGCTGCAGGTGGAGATCGGAGGTGGATGGTGGACACTGCAGAGGGAAAATATAAATAGAACAGAAAAAAACTCACTTATCGTGTTTCAGAACTAGTTACACATAAGATGAAAACAAGAAAACATTAATAAAAAATGGTGAATTGTATAAAAAAGTTAAACAAAATGTAAAACTTGGTGGTGGCTGCAGGTGGGAGGCTGGTGTTCAACAAGCTTAGGGTGGTGGCTGCAGGTGGAGACGGGAGGCTGGTGTTTTGCAAGCAGATGGTGGTGGGTGCAGGTCGACACGGGAGGCTGGGCTTTTGCAAGCCGGTGGTGGTGGCTGCAGTTGAGAGAGGAGGCTGGTGTTTTGCAAGCCGATGGTGGTGGCTGCAGGTGGAGACGCGAGGCTGGCCTTTTGCAAGCCGATGGTGGTGGCTGCAGGTGAGAGGTTGGTGTACAACAAGATTATGGTGGTGGCTGCACGTGGAGACGGGAGGCTGGCCTTCTGAAAGCCCATGGTGGTGGCTGCAGGTGGAGAGGGGAGGCTGGTATTGTAAGCCGATGGTGGTGGCTGCAGGTGGAGACGGGAGGCTGGCCTTTTGCAAGCCGATGGTGGTGGCTGCAGGTGGAGACCGGAGGCTGGATTTTTGCAAGCCGATGGTGGTGGCTGCAGGTGGAGATCGGAGGTGGATGGTGGACACTGCAGAGGCATAATAAAAATAGAAAAGAAAAAAACTCACTTATCGTGTTTCAGAACTAGTTACACACAAAATGAAAACAAGAAAACATTAAAGAAAAATGGTGAATTGTATAAAAAAGTTAAACAAAATGTAAAACTTAGTGAAGTGGCTTCGATGGTGATCTCAGGCGCTGTTCTTAGTGGATGGAGACTCTAACGGTCCGAGCTGGAAACTGGATGCACTCAGTGTGTCGAAAGAAGATGATGATGGTTCCTGCAGGCGATGTTATATCTTCTTCCAGATGTTGTAAAAGCCAATGGTGGTTCCTGCAAGTGGAGAGAGGGTGATGGTGGTCATCAAGCCGATGGTAGTGGCTGCAGGTGGAGAGGGGAGGCTGGTGTTCAGCAAGCCGATGGTGGTGGCTGCAGGTGGAGAGGGGAGGCTGGTGTTCAGCAAGCCAGTGGTGGTAGCTGCAGGTAGAGAAGGGAGGCTGGCCTGTTGAAAGCCGGTGGTGGTGGCTGCAGGTGAAGACGGGAGGCTGGTGTTTTGCAAGCCGATGGTGGTGGCTGCAGGTGCGAGGCTGGTGTTTAAAAAGCTGATGGTGGTGGCTGCAGGTGGAGAGGGGAGGCTGGCCTTTTGCAAGCCGATGGTGGTGGCTGCAGGTGGAGACGGGAGGCTGGCCTTTTGCAAGCCGATGGTGGTGGATGCAGGTGGGAGGCTGGTGTTCAACAAGCTTATGGTGGTGGCTGTAGGTGGAAAGGGGAGGCTGGTGTTTTGCAACCAGTTGGTGGTGGCTGCAGGTGGAGACGGGAGGCTGGGCTTTTGCAAGCCGGTGGTGGTGGCTGCAGGTGGAGACGGGAGGCTGGCCTTTTGCAAGCCGGTGGTGGTGGCTGCAGGTGGAGACGGGAGGATGGCCTTCTGCAAGCCCATGGTGGTGGCTGCAGGCGGATACAAAAGGCTGATGTGTTGCAAGCCGATGGTGGTGGGTGTAGGTGGACACGGGAGGCTGGCCTTTTGCAAGCCGGTGGTGGTGGCTGCAGGTGGAGAAGGGAGGCTGGTGTTGTGCAAGCCGATGGTGGTGGCTGCAGGTGGAGAGGGGAGGCTGGTGTTCAGCAAGCCGATGGTGGTGGCTGCAGGTGGAGAGGGGAGGCTGGTGTGTTGCAAGCCGATGGTGGTGGCTGCAGGTGGAGATGAGAGCCTGGTGTTTTGCAAGCCGATGGTGGTGGCTGCAGGTGGAGACGGGAGGCAGGCCTGTTGCTAGCCGATGGTGGTGGCTGCAGGTGGGAGGCTGGTGTTCAACAAGCTTATGGTGGTGGCTGAAGGTGGAGACGGTAGGCAGGCCTTTTGCAAGCCAGTGGTGGTGGCTGCAGTTGGAGAGGGGAGGCTGGCCTGTTGCAAGCCGATGTTGGTGGCTGTGGTGGGTGGCTGGTGTTCAGCAAGCCGATGTTGGTGGCTGCAGGTGGAGAGGGGAGGCTGGTGTTTTGCAAGCCGATGGTGGAGGCTGCAGGTGGAGAGGGGAAGCTGACCTTTTGCAAGCCGATGGTGGTGGCTGTAGGTGGAGAGGGGAGGCTGGTGTTCAGTAAGCCGATGGTGGTGGCTGCAGGTGGAGAGGGGAGGCTGGTGTTTTGCAAGCAGATGGTGGTGGCTGCAGGTGGAGACAAGAGGCTGGCCTTTTGGAAGACGGTGGTGGTGGATGCAGGTGGGGAGGGGAGGCTGGCCTTTTGCAAGCCGATGGTGGTGGCTGCAGGTGGAGAGGGGAGGATGGCCTGTTGCAAGCCGATGGTGGTGGCTGCAGGTGGGAGGTTGGTGTTCAACAAGCTTATGGTGGTGGCTGCAGGTGGAGAGGGGAGGCTGGTGTTTTGCAAGCAGATGGTGGTGGCTGCAGGTGGAGAAAAGAGGCTGGCCTTCTGCAAGCCGATGGTGGTGGCTGCAGGTGGGGAGGGGAGGCTGGCCTTTTGCAAGCCGATGGTGGTGGCTGCAGGTAGAGACGGGAGGCTGGCCTGTTGCAAGCCGGTGGTGGTGGATGCAGGTGGAGAGGGGAGGCTGGCCTTTTGCAAGCCGATGGTGGTGGCTGCAGGTGGAGACGGGAGGCAGGCCTTTTGCAAGCCGATCGTGGTGGCTGCAGGTGGGAGGCTGTTGTTCAACAAGCTTATGGTGGTGGCTGTAGGTGGAGAGGGGAGGCTGGTGTTTTGCAAGCCGATGGTGGTGGCTGCAGGTGGAGACGGGAGGCTGGGCATTTACAAGCCGGTGGTGGAGGGTGCAGGTGGAGAGGGGAGGCTGGCCTGCTGCAATCCGATGGTGGTGGCTGCAGGTGGGAGGTTGGTGTTCAACAAGCTTATGGTGGTGGTTGCAGGTGAAGAGGGGAGGCTGGTGTTTTGCAAGCAGATGGTGGTGGCTGCAGGTGGAGACAAGAGGCTGGCCTTCTGCAAGCCGATGGTGGTGGCTGCAGGTGGGGAGGGGAGGCTGGCCTTTTGCAAGCCGATGGTGGTGGCTGCAGGTGGAGACGGGAGGCTGGCCTGTTGCAAGCCGGTGGTGGTGGATGCAGGTGGAGAGGGGAGGCTGGCCTTTTGCAAGCCGATAGTGGTGGCTGCAGGTGGAGATCGAAAGTGGATGGTGGACACTGCAGAGGGATAATATAAATAGAAAAGAAAAAAACTAACTTATCATGTTTCAGAACTAGTTACACATAAGATGAAAAGAAGAAAACATTAAAGAAAAATGGTGAATTTATTAAAAAGTTAAACTAAATGTAAAACTTAGTGAAGTGGCTTCGATGGTGATCTCAGGCGCTATTCTTAGTGGATGGAGACTCTAACGGTCCGAGCTGGAAACTGGATGCACTCAGTGTGTCGAAAGAAGATGATGGTGGTTCCTGCAGGCGATGTTAGATCTTCTTCCAGATGTTTTAAAAGCCAATGGTGGTTCCTGCAAGTGGAGAAGGAATGATGGTGGTCATCAAGCCGATGGTAGTGGCCGCAGGAAGGAGGCTGGTGTTCAGCAAGCCGATGGTGGTGGCTGCAGGTGTAGACAGGAGACTGGTGCTCAGCAAGCCGATGGTGGTGGCTGCAGGTGGAGAAGGGAGGCTGGTGTTTTGCAAGCCGATGGAGGTGGCTGCAGGTGGGAGGCTCGTGTTTAAAAAGCAGATGGTGGTGGCTGCAGGTGGAGAGGGGAAGCTGGTCTTTCGCAAGCCGATGGTGGTGGCTGCAGGTGGAGACGGGAGGCAGGCCTTTTGCAAGCCGATCGTGGTGGCTGCAGGTGGGAGGCTGTTGTTCAACAAGCTTATGGTGGTGGCTGTAGGTGGAGAGGGGAGGCTGGTGTTTTGCAAGCCGATGGTGGTGGCTGCAGGTGGAGACGGGAGGGTGGGCATTTACAAGCCGGTGGTGGTGGCTGCAGGTGGAGAGGGGAGGCTGGCCTGCTGCAAGCCAGTGGTGGTGGCTGCAGGTGGAGACGGGAGGCTGGTGTTTTGCAAACTGATGATGGTGGCTGCAGGTGGGGGGCTGGTGCTTAAAAAGCTGATGGTGGTGGCTGCAGGTGGAGAGGGGGGCTGGCCTTTTGCAAGCCGGTGGTGGTGGCCGCAGGTGGAGAGGGGAGGTTGGATTTTTGTAAGCCGATGGTGGTGGCTGCAGGTGGAGACGGGAGGCTGGCCTATTGCAAGCCGATGGTGGTGGCTGCAGGTGGGAGGCTGGTGTTCAACAAGCTTATGGTGGTGGCTGTAGGTGGAGAGGGGAGGCTGGTGTTTTGCAAGCCGATGGTGGTGGCTGCAGGTGGAAGGCGGGTGTTCAGCAAGCCGATGGTGGTTGCTGCAGGTGGAGAGGGGAGGCTGGTGTTTTGCAAGCCGATGGAGGTGGCTGCAGGTGGGAGGCTCGTGTTTAAAAAGCAGATGGTGGTGGCTGCAGGTGGAGAAGGGGAAGCTGGTCTTTTGCAAGCCGACGGTGGTGGCTGCATGTGGGGACGGGAGGCTGGCCTGCTGCAAGCCCATGGTGGTGGCTGCAGGTGGAGACAGGAGGCTGGCCAATTGCAAGCCTCTGGTGGTGGCTGCAGGTGGAGAGGGGAGGCTGGCCTTCTGCAAGCCGACGGTGGTGGCTGCAGGTGGAGACGAGAGGCTGGTGTATTGTAAGCCGATGGTGGTGGCTGCAGGTGGAGAGGGGAGGCTGGCGTTTTGCAAGCCGATGGTGGTGGCTGCAGGTGGGTGGCTGGTGTTCAACAAGCTTATGGTGGTGGCTGTAGGTGGAGAGGGAAGGCTGGTGTTCAACAAGCCGATGGTGGTGGCTGCAGGTGGAGAGGGGAGGATGGCCTGTTGCAAGCCGATGGTGGTGGCTGCAGGTGGGAGGTTGGTGTTCAACAAGCTTATGGTGGTGGCTGCAGGTGGAGAGGGGAGGCTGGTGTTTTGCAAGCAGATGGTAGTGGCTGCAGGTGGAGACAAGAGGCTGGCCTTCTGCAAGCCGATGGTGGTGGCTGCAGGTGGGGAGGGGAGGCTGGCCTTTTGCAAGCCGATGGTGGTGGCAGCAGGTGGAGAAGGGAGGCTGGCCTTTTGCAAGCCAATGTTGGTGGCTGCAGGTGGAGACGGGAGGCTGGCCTTTTGCAAGCCGGTGGTGGTGGCTGCAGGTGGAGAGGGGAGGCTGGTCTTTTTCAAGCCGATGGTGGTGGCTGTGGTGGAGAGGGGAGGCTGGCCGTCTGCAAGCCCAGGGTCGTGGCTGCAGGTGGAAAGGGGAGGTTGTATGTTTGGAAGCCGATGGTGGTGGCTGCAGGTGGAGACAGGAGGCTGGCCTTTTGCAAGCCGATGGTGGTGGCTGCAGGTGGGAGGCTGGTGTTCAACAAGCTTATGGTGGTGGCTGTAGGTGGAGAGGGGAGGCTGGCTTGTTTCAAGCCGATGGTGGTGGCTGCAGGTGGAGACGGTAGGCAGGCCTTTTGCAAGCCAGTGGTGGTGGCTGCAGTTGGAGAGGGGAGGCTGGCCTGTTGCAAGCCGATGGTGGTGGCTGCAGGTGGGTGGCTGGTGTTCAGCAAGCCGATGGTGGTGGCTGCAGGTGGAGAGGGGAGGCTGGTGTTTTGCAAGCCGATGGTGGAGGCTGCAGGTGGAGAGGGGAAGCTGACCTTTTGCAAGCCGATGGTGGTGGCTGTAGGTGGAGAGGGGAGGCTGGTGTTCAGTAAGCCGATGGTGGTGGCTGCAGGTGGAGAGGGGAGGCTGGTGTTTTGCAAGCAGATGGTGGTGGCTGCAGGTGGAGACAAGAGGCTGGCCTTTTGGAAGCCGGTGGTGGTGGATGCAGGTGGGGAGGGGAGGCTGGCCTTTTGCAAGCCGATGGTGGTGGCTGCAGGTGGGAGGTTGGTGTTCAACAAGCTTATGGTGGTGGCTGCAGGTGGAGAGGGGAGGCTGGTGTTTTGCAAGCAGATGGTGGTGGCTGCAGGTGGAGACAAGAGGCTGGCCTTCTGCAAGCCGATGGTGGTGGCTGCAGGTGGGGAGGGGAGGCTGGCCTTTTGCAAGCCGATGGTGGTGGCTGCAGGTAGAGACGGGAGGCTGGCCTGTTGCAAGCCGGTGGTGGTGGATGCAGGTGGAGAGGGGAGGCTGGCCTTTTGCAAGCCGATGGTGGTGGCTGCAGGTGGAGACGGGAGGCAGGCCTTTTGCAAACCGATCGTGGTGGCTGCAGGTGGGAGGCTGTTGTTCAACAAGCTTATGGTGGTGGCTGTAGGTGGAGAGGGGAGGCTGGTGTTTTGCAAGCCGATGGTGGTGGCTGCAGGTGGAGACGGGAGGCTGGGCATTTACAAGCCGGTGGTGGTGGGTGCAGGTGGAGAGGGGAGGCTGGCCTGCTGCAATCCGATGGTGGTGGCTGCAGGTGGGAGGTTGGTGTTCAACAAGCTTATGGTGGTGGCTGCAGGTGAAGAGGGGAGGCTGGTGTTTTGCAAGCAGATGGTGGTGGCTGCAGGTGGAGACAAGAGGCTGGCCTTCTGCAAGCCGATGGTGGTGGCTGCAGGTGGGGAGGGGAGGCTGGCCTTTTGCAAGCCGATGGTGGTGGCTGCAGGTGGAGACGGGAGGCTGGCCTGTTGCAAGCCGGTGGTGGTGGATGCAGGTGGAGAGGGGAGGCTGGCCTTTTGCAAGCCGATGGTGGTGGCTGCAGGTGGAGATCGAAAGTGGATGGTGGACACTGCAGAGGGATAATATAAATAGAAAAGAAAAAAACTAACTTATCATGTTTCAGAACTAGTTACACATAAGATGAAAAGAAGAAAACATTAAAGAAAAATGGTGAATTTATTAAAAAGTTAAACTAAATGTAAAACTTAGTGAAGTGGCTTCGATGGTGATCTCAGGCGCTATTCTTAGTGGATGGAGACTCTAACGGTCCGAGCTGGAAACTGGATGCACTCAGTGTGTCGAAAGAAGATGATGGTGGTTCCTGCAGGCGATGTTAGATCTTCTTTCAGATGTTTTAAAAGCCAATGGTGGTTCCTGCAAGTGGAGACGGGATGATGGTGGTCATCAAGCCGATGGTAGTGGCCGCAGGAAGGAGGCTGGTGTTCAGCAAGCCGATGGTGGTGGCTGCAGGTGTAGACGGGAGACTGGTGCTCAGCAAGCCGATGGTGGTGGCTGCAGGTGGAGAAGGGAGGCTGGTGTTTTGCAAGCCGATGGAGGTGGCTGCAGGTGGAGACAAGAGGCTGGCCTTCTGCAAGCCGATGGTGGTGGCTGCAGGTGGGGAGGGGAGGCTGGCCTTTTGCAAGCCGATGGTGGTGGCTGCAGGTAGAGACGGGAGGCTGGCCTGTTGCAAGCCGGTGGTGGTGGATGCAGGTGGAGAGGGGAGGCTGGCCTTTTGCAAGCCGATGGTGGTGGCTGCAGGTGGAGACGGGAGGCAGGCCTTTTGCAAGCCGATCGTGGTGGCTGCAGGTGGGAGGCTGTTGTTCAACAAGCTTATGGTGGTGGCTGTAGGTGGAGAGGGGAGGCTGGTGTTTTGCAAGCCGATGGTGGTGGCTGCAGGTGGAGACGGGAGGCTGGGCATTTACAAGCCGGTGGTGGTGGGTGCAGGTGGAGAGGGGAGGCTGGCCTGCTGCAATCCGATGGTGGTGGCTGCAGGTGGGAGGTTGGTGTTCAACAAGCTTATGGTGGTGGCTGCAGGTGAAGAGGGGAGGCTGGTGTTTTGCAAGCAGATGGTGGTGGCTGCAGGTGGAGACAAGAGGCTGGCCTTCTGCAAGCCGATGGTGGTGGCTGCAGGTGGGGAGGGGAGGCTGGCCTTTTGCAAGCCGATGGTGGTGGCTGCAGGTGGAGACGGGAGGCTGGCCTGTTGCAAGCCGGTGGTGGTGGATGCAGGTGGAGAGGGGAGGCTGGCCTTTTGCAAGCCGATAGTGGTGGCTGCAGGTGGAGATCGAAAGTGGATGGTGGACACTGCAGAGGGATAATATAAATAGAAAAGAAAAAAACTAACTTATCATGTTTCAGAACTAGTTACACATAAGATGAAAAGAAGAAAACATTAAAGAAAAATGGTGAATTTATTAAAAAGTTAAACTAAATGTAAAACTTAGTGAAGTGGCTTCGATGGTGATCTCAGGCGCTATTCTTAGTGGATGGAGACTCTAACGGTCCGAGCTGGAAACTGGATGCACTCAGTGTGTCGAAAGAAGATGATGGTGGTTCCTGCAGGCGATGTTAGATCTTCTTTCAGATGTTTTAAAAGCCAATGGTGGTTCCTGCAAGTGGAGACGGGATGATGGTGGTCATCAAGCCGATGGTAGTGGCCGCAGGAAGGAGGCTGGTGTTCAGCAAGCCGATGGTGGTGGCTGCAGGTGTAGACGGGAGACTGGTGCTCAGCAAGCCGATGGTGGTGGCTGCAGGTGGAGAAGGGAGGCTGGTGCTTTGCAAGCCGATGGAGGTGGCTGCAGGTGGGAGGCTCGTGTTTAAAAAGCAGATGGTGGTGGCTGCAGGTGGAGAGGGGAAGCTGGTCTTTCGCAAGCCGATGGTGGTGGCTGCAGGTGGAGACGGGAGGCAGGCCTTTTGCAAGCCGATCGTGGTGGCTGCAGGTGGGAGGCTGTTGTTCAACAAGCTTATGGTGGTGGCTGTAGGTGGAGAGGGGAGGCTGGTGATTTGCAAGCCGATGGTGGTGGCTGCAGGTGGAGAAGGGAGGGTGGGCATTTACAAGCCGGTGGTGGTGGCTGCAGGTGGAGAGGGGAGGCTGGCCTGCTGCAAGCCAGTGGTGGTGGATGCAGGTGGAGACGGGAGGCTGGTGTTTTGCAAGCCGATGGTGGTGGCTGCAGGTGGAGACGGGAGGCAGGCCTTTTGCAAGCCGATCGTGGTGGCTGCAGGTGGGAGGCTGTTGTTCAACAAGCTTATGGTGGTGGCTGTAGGTGGAGAGGGGAGGCTGGTGTTTTGCAAGCCGATGGTGGTGGCTGCAGGTGGAGACGGGAGGGTGGGCATTTACAAGCCGGTGGTGGTGGCTGCAGGTGGAGAGGGGAGGCTGGCCTGCTGCAAGCCAGTGGTGGTGGCTGCAGGTGGAGACGGGAGGCTGGTGTTTTGCAAGCCGATGGTGGTGGCTGCAGGTGGAGACGGGAGGCAGGCCTTTTGCAAGCCGATCGTGGTGGCTGCAGGTGGGAGGCTGTTGTTCAACAAGCTTATGGTGGTGGCTGTAGGTGGAGAGGGGAGGCTGGTGTTTTGCAAGCCGATGGTGGTGGCTGCAGGTGGAGAGGGGAGGCTGGGCATTTACAAGCCGGTGGTGGTGGCTGCAGGTGGAGAGGGGAGGCTGGCCTGCTGCAAGCCGATGGTGGTGGCTGTAGGTGGAGAGGGGAGGCTGGTGTTCAGTAAGCCGATGGTGGTGGCTGCAGGTGGGTGGCTGGTGTTCAGCAAGCCGATTGTGGTGGCTGCAGGTGGAGAGGGGAGGCTGGTGTTTTGCAAGCCGATGGTGGAGGCTGCAGGTGGAGAGGGGAAGCTGACCTTTTGCAAGCCGATGGTGGTGGCTGTAGGTGGAGAGGGGAGGCTGGTGTTCAGTAAGCCGATGGTGGTGGCTGCAGGTGGAGAGGGGAGGCTGGTGTTTTGCAAGCAGATGGTGGTGGCTGCAGGTGGAGACAAGAGGCTGGCCTGTTGCAAGCCGGTGGTGGTGGATGCAGGTGGGGAGGGGAGGCTGGCCTGTTGCAAGCCGGTGGTGGTGGCTGCAGGTGGAGAGGGGAGGATGGCCTGTTGCAAGCCGATGGTGGTGGCTGCAGGTGGGAGGTTGGTGTTCAACAAGCTTATGGTGGTTGCTGCAGGTGGAGAGGGGAGGCTGGTGTTTTGTTGGCAGATGGTGGTGGCTGCAGGTGGAGACAAGAGGCTGGCCTTCTGCAAGCCGATGGTGGTGGCTGCAGCTGGGGAGGGGAGGCTGGCCTTTTCCAAGCCGATGGTGGTGGCTGCAGGTGGAGACGGGAGGCTGGCCTGTTGCAAGCCGGTGGTGGTGGATGCAGGTGGAGAGGGGAGGCTGGCCTTTTGCAAGCTGATGGTGGTGGCTGCAGGTGGAGAAGGGAGGCTGGCCTTTTGCAAGCAGGTGTTGGTGGCTGCAGGTGGAGAGGGGAGGCTGGTCTTTTGCAAGCCGATGCTGGTGGCTGTGGTGGAGAGGGGAGGCTGGCCGTCTGCAAGGCGATGGTGGTGGCTGCACGTGGGAGGCTGGTGTTCAGTAAGCCGATCGTGGTGGCTGCAGGTGGGAGGCTGGTGTTCAACAAGCTTATGGTGGTGGCTGTAGGTGGAGAGGGGAGGCTGGTGTTTTGCAAGCCGATGGTGGTGGCTGCAGGTGGAGAGGGGAGGCTGGTTTTTGCAAGCCGATGGTGGTGCCTGCAGGTGGAGACCGAAGGCTGGATTTTAGCAAGACAATGGTGGTGGCTGCAGGTGGAGATCGAAGGTGGATGGTGGACACTGCAGAGGGATAATATAAATAGAAAAGAAAAAAAACTCACTTATCGTGTTTCAGAACTAGTTACACATAAGATGAAAACAAGAAAAGATTAAAGAAAAATGGTGAATTTATTAAAAAGTTAAACTAAATGTAAAACTTAGTGAAGTGGCTTCGATGGTGATCTCAGGCGCTATTCTTAGTGGATGGAGACTCTAACGGTCCGAGCTGGAAACTGGATGCACTCAGTGTGTCGAAAGAAGATGATGGTGGTTCCTGCAGGCGATGTTAGATCTTCTTCCAGATGTTTTAAAAGCCAATGGTGGTTCCTGCAAGTGGAGACGGGATGATGGTGGTCATCAAGCCGATGATAGTGGCCGCAGGAAGGAGGCTGGTGTTCAGCAAGCCGATGGTGGTGGCTGCAGGTGTAGACGGGAGACTGGTGTTCCGTAAGCCGATGGTGGTGGCTGTAGGTGGAGAGGGGAGGCTGGCCTTCTGCAAGCCGATGGTGGTGGCTGCAGGTGGAGAAGGGAGGCTGGTGTTTTGCAAGCCGATGGAGGTGGCTGCAGGTGGGAGGCTCGTGTTTAAAAAGCAGATGGTGGTAGCTGCAGGTGGAGAGGGGAAGCTGGTCTTTTGTAAGCCGATGGTGGTGGCTGCAGGTGGAGACGGGAGGCAGGTGTTTTGCAAGCCGATGGAGGTGGCTGCAGGTGGGAGGCTCGTGTTTAAAAAGCAGATGGTGGTAGCTGCAGGTGGAGAGGGGAAGCTGGTCTTTTGCAAGCCGATGGTGGTGGCTGCAGGTGGAGACGGGAGGCAGGCCTTTTGCAAGCCGATCGTGGTGGCTGCAGGTGGAGAGGGGAGGCTGGTGTTCAGCAAGCCGGTGGTGGTGCCTGCAGGTAGAGAAGGGAGGCTGGCCTGTTGAAAGCCGGTGGTGGTGGCTGCAGGTGAAGACGGGAGGCTGGTGTTTTGCAAGCCGATGGTGGTGGCTGCAGGTGGGAGGCTGGTGTTTAAAAAGCTGATGATGGTGGCTCCAGGTGGAGACAGCAGGCTGGCCTTTTGCAAGCCGGTGGTGGTGGCTGCAGGTGGAGAGGGGAGGCTGGCCTATTGCAAGCCGGTGGTGGTGGCTGCATGTGGGGACGGGAGGCTGGCCTGCTGCAAGCCCATGGTGGTGGCTGCAGGTGGAGAGGGGAGGCTGGTTTTTGCAAGCCGATGGTGGTGGCTGCAGGTGGAGACGGGAGGCTGGTTTTTGCAAGCCGATGGTGGTGCCTGCACGTGGAGACCGGAGGCTGGATTTTAGCCAGCAGATGGTGGTGGCTGCAGGTGGAGATCGGAGGTGGATGGTGGACACTGCAGAGGGATAATAAAAATAGAAAAGAAAAAAACTCACTTATCGTGTTTCAGAACTAGTTACACACAAGATGAAAAGAAGAAAACATTAAAGAAAAATGGTGAATTGTATAAAAAAGTTAAACTAAATGTAAAACTTAGTGAAGTGGCTTCGATGGTGATCTCAGGCGCTGTTCTTAGTGGATGGAGACTCTAACGGTCCGAGCTGGAAACTGGATGCACTCAGTGTGTCGAAAGAAGATGATGATGGCTCCTGCAGGCGATGCTATATCTTCTTCCAGATGTTGTAAAAGCCAATGGTGGTTCCTGCAAGTGGAGACAGGGTGATGGTGGTCATCAAGCCGATGGTAGTGGCTGCAGGTGGAGAGGGGAGGCTGGTGTTCAGCAAGCCGATGGTGGTGGCTGCAGGTGGAGAGGGGAGGCTGGTGTTCAGCAAGCCGGTGGTGGTGCCTGCAGGTGGAGAAGGTAGGCTGGCCTGTTGAAAGCCGGTGGTGGTGGCTGCAGGTGAAGACGGGAGGCTGGTGTTTTGCAAGCCGATGGTGGTGGCTGCAGGTGGGAGGCTGGTGTTTAAAAAGCTGATGGTGGTGGCTGCAGGTGGAGAGGGGAGGCTGGTTTTTGCAAGCCGATGGTGGTGGCTGCAGGTGGAGACGGGAGGCTGGTTTTTGCAAGCCGATGGTGGTGCCTGCAGGTGGAGACCGGAGGCTGGATTTTAGCCAGCAGATGGTGGTGGCTGCAGGTGGAGATCGGAGGTGGATGGTGGACACTGCAGAGGGATAATAAAAATAGAAAAGAAAAAAACTCACTTATCGTGTTTCAGAACTAGTTATACACAAGATGAAAACAAGAAAACATTAAAGAAAAATGGTGAATTGTATAAAAAAGTTAAACTAAATGTAAAACTTAGTGAAGTGGCTTCGATGGTGATGTCAGGCGCTGTTCTTAGTGGATAGAGACTCTAACGGTCCGAGCTGGAAACTGGATGCACTCAGTGTGTCGAAAGAAGATGATGATGGTTCCTGCAGGCGATGTTATATCTTCTTCCAGATGTTGTAAAAGCCAATGGTGGTTCCTGCAAGTGGAGACAGGGTGATGGTGGTCATCAAGCCGATGGTAGTGGCTGCAGGTGGAGAGGGGAGGCTGGTGTTCAGCAAGCCGATGGTGGTGGCTGCAGGTGGGAGGCTGGTGTTTAAAAAGCTGATGGTGGTGGCTGCAGGTGGAGAGGGGAGGCTGGCCTTTTGCAAGCCGATGGTAGTGGCTGCAGGTGGAGAGGGGAGGCTGGTGTTCAGCAAGCCGATGGTGGTGGCTGCAGGTGGGAGGCTGGTGTTTAAAAAGCTGATGGTGGTGGCTGCAGGTGGAGAGGGGAGGCTGGCCTTTTGCAAGCCCATGGTGGTGGCTGCAGGTGGATACAAAAGGCTGATGTTTTGCAAGCCAATGGTGGTGGGTGCAGGTGGACACGGGAGGCTGGCCTTTTGCAAGCCGGTGGTGGTGGCTGCAGGTGGAGAAGGGAGGCTGGTGTTGTGCAAGCCGATGGTGGTGGCTGCAGGTGGAGAGGGGAGGCTGGTGTTCAGCAAGCCGATGGTGGTGGCTGCAGGTGGAGAGGGGAGGCTGGATTTTAGCCAGCAGATGGTGGTGGCTGCAGGTGGAGATGAGAGCCTGGTGTTTTGCAAGCCGATGGTGGTGGCTGCAGGTGGAGACGGGAGGCAGGCCTGTTGCTAGCCGATGGTGTTGGCTGCAGGTGGGAGGCTGGTGTTCAACAAGCTTATGGTGGTGGCTGAAGGTGGAGAGGGGAGGCTGGCCTTTTGCATGCCGGTGGTGGTGGCTGCAGGTGGAGACGGGAGGCTGGCCAGCTGCAAGCCCATGGTGGTGGCTGCAGGTGGAGACGGGAGGCTGGCCAATTGCAAGCCGGTGGTGGTGGCTGCAAGTGGACAGGGGAGGCTGACCTTCTGCAAGCCGATGGTGGTGGCTGCAGGTGGAGACGAGAGGTTGGTGTATTGCAAGCCGATGGTGGTGGCTGCAGGTGGAGAGGGGAGGCTGGTGTTTTGCAAGACGATGGTGGTGGCTGCAGGTGGGAGGCTGGTGTTCAGCAAGCCGATGGTGGTGGCTGCAGGTGGAGAGGGGAGGCTGGTGTTTTGCAAGACGACGGTGGTGGCTCCAGGTGGAGAGGGGAGGCTGGTGTTCAGCAAGCCGATCGTGGTGGCTGCAGGTGGAGAGGGGAGGCTGGTGTTTTGCAAGCCGACGGTGGTGGCTGCAGGTGGAGACGAGAGGCTGGCCTTCTGCAAGCCGATGTTGGTGGCTGCAGGTGGAGAGGGGAGGTTGGTTTTTGCAAGCCGATGGTGGTGGCTGCAGGTGGAGAGGGGAGGCTGGTGTCTTTCAAGCCGAAAGTGGCTGCAGGTGGAGAGGGGAGGCTGCCCTGCTGCAAGCCGATGTTGGTGGCTGCAGGTGGAGACGGGAGGTTGGTTTTTGCAAGCCGATGGTGGTGGCTGCAGGTGGAGACGGGAGGCTGGTGTTTTGCAAGCCCATGGTGGTGGCTGCAGGTGGAGACGGTAGGCTGGCCTTCTGCAAGCCCATGGTGGTGGCTGCAGGTGGAGAGGGGAGGTTGGATTTTTGCAAGCCGATGGTGGTGGCTGCAGGTGGAGACGGGAGGCTGGCCTATTGCAAGCCGATGGTGGTGGCTGTAGGTGGAGAGGGGAGGCTGGTGTTTTGCAAGCCGATGGTGGTGGCTGCAGGTGGAGACAGCAGGCTGGCCTTTTGCAAGCCGGTGGTGGTGGCTGCAGGTGGAGAGGGGAGGCTGGCCTATTTCAAGCCGGTGGCGGTGGCTGCATGTGGGGACGGGAGGCTGGCCTGCTGCAAGCCCATGGTGGTGGCTGCAGGTGGAGACGGGAGGCTGGCCAATTGCAAGCCGGTGGTGGTGGCTGCAGGTGGAGAGGGGAGGCTGGCCTTCTGCAAGCCGGTGGTGGTGGCTGCAGGTGGAGACGAGAGGCTGGTGTATTGTAAGCCGATGGTGGTGGCTGCAGGTGGAGATGGGAGGCTGGCGTTTTGCAAGCCGATGGTGGTGGCTGCAGGTGGGTGGCTGGTGTTCAACAAGCTTATGGTGGTGGCTGAAGGTGGAGAGGGGAGGCTGGCCTTTTGCATGCCGGTGGTGGTGGCTGCAGGTGGAGACAGGAGGCTGGCCAGCTGCAAGCCCATGGTGGTGGCTGCAGGTGGAGACGGGAGGCTGGCCAATTGCAAGCCGGTGGTGGTGGCTGCAGGTGGAGACGGGAGGCTGGCCTTCTGCAAGCCGACGGTGGTGGCTGCACGTGGAGACGAGAGGCTGGTGTTTTGCAAGCCGATGGTGGTGGCTGCAGGTGGAGAGGGGAGGCTGGCGTTTTGCAAGCCGATGGTGGTGGCTGCAGGTGGGAGGCTGATGTTCAGCAAGCCGATCGTGGTGGCTGCAGGTGGAGAGGGGAGGCTGGTGTTTTGCAAGACGATGGTGGTGGCTGCAGGTGGAGAGGGGAGGCTGGTGTTCAGCAAGCCGATCGTGGTGGCTGCAGGTGGAGAGGGGAGGCTGGTGTGTTGCAAGCCGACGGTGGTGGCTGCAGGTGGAGACGAGAGGCTGGCCTTCTGCAAGCCGATGTTGGTGGCTGCAGGTGGAGAGGGGAGGTTGGTTTTTGCAAGCCGATGGTGGTGGCTGCAGGTGGAGAGGGGAGGCTGGTGTTTTGCAAGCCGAAAGTGGCTGCAGGTGGAGAGGGGAGGCTGGCCTTTTGCAAGCCAATGGTGGTGGCTGCAGGTGGAGACGGGAGGCTGGCCTTTTGTAAGCTGAGGATGGTGGCTGCAGGTGGGAGGCTGGTGTTCAACAAGCTTATGGTGGTGGCTGTAGGTGGAGAGGGGAGGCTGGTGTTTTGCAAGCCGATGGTGGTGGCTGCAGGTGAGAGGTTGGTGTACAACAAGCTTATGGTCGTGGATGCAGGTGGAGACGGTAGGCTGGCCTGCTGCAAGCCCATGGTGGTGGCTGCAGGTGGAGACGGGAGGCTGTCCTATTGCAAGCCGATGGTGGTGGCTGTAGGTGGAGGGGGGAGGCTGGTGTTTTCAAGCCGATGGTGGTGGCTGCAGGTGGAGACAGCAGGCTGGCCTTTTGCAAGCCGATGGTGGTGGCTGTAGGTGGAGGGGGGAGGCTGGTGTTTTCAAGCCGATGGTGGTGGCTGCAGGTGGAGACAGCAGGCTGGCCTTTTGTAAGCCGATGGTGGTGGCTGCAGGTGGAGAGGGGAGGCTGGCGTTTTGCAAGCCGATGGTGGTGGCTGCAGGTGGGTGGCTGGTGTTCAGCAAGCCGATTGTGGTGGCTGCAGGTGGAGAGGGGAGGCTGGTGTTTTGCAAGCCGATGGTGGTGTCTGCAGGTGGAGACGAGAGGCTGGCCTTCTGCAAGCCGATGTTGGTGGCTGCAGGTGGAGAGGGGAGGCTGGTTTTTGCAAGCCGATGGTGGTGGCTGCAGGTGGAGAGGGGAGGCTGGTTTTTGCAAGCCGATGGTGGTGCCTGCAGGTGGAGACCGGAGGCTGGATTTTAGCCAGCAGATGGTGGTGGCTGCAGGTGGAGATCGGAGGTGGATGGTGGACACTGCAGAGGGATAATAAAAATAGAAAAGAAAAAAACTAACTTATCGTGTTTCAGAACTAGTTACACACAAGATGAAAACAAGAAAACATTAAAGAAAAATGGTGAATTGTATAAAAAAGTTAAACTAAATGTAAAACTTAGTGAAGTGGCTTCGATGGTGATCTCAGGCGCTGTTCTTAGTGGATGGAGACTCTAACGGTCCGAGCTGGAAACTGGATGCACTCAGTGTGTCGAAAGAAGATGATGATGGTTCCTGCAGGCGATGTTATATCTTCTTCCAGATGTTGTAAAAGCCAATGGTGGTTCCTGCAAGTGGAGACAGGGTGATGGTGGTCATCAAGCCGATGGTAGTGGCTGCAGGTGGAGAGGGGAGGCTGGTGTTCAGCAAGCCGATGGTGGTGGCTGCAGGTGGAGAGGGGAGGCTGGTGTTCAGCAAGCCGGTGGTGGTGCCTGCAGGTAGAGAAGGGAGGCTGGCCTGTTGAAAGCCGGTGGTGGTGGCTGCAGGTGAAGACGGGAGGCTGGTGTTTTGCAAGCCGATGGTGGTGGCTGCAGGTGGGAGGCTGGTGTTTAAAAAGCTGATGATGGTGGCTCCAGGTGGAGACAGCAGGCTGGCCTTTTGCAAGCCGGTGGTGGTGGCTGCAGGTGGAGAGGGGAGGCTGGCCTATTGCAAGCCGGTGGTGGTGGCTGCATGTGGGGACGGGAGGCTGGCCTGCTGCAAGCCCATGGTGGTGGCTGCAGGTGGAGAGGGGAGGCTGGTTTTTGCAAGCCGATGGTGGTGGCTGCAGGTGGAGACGGGAGGCTGGTTTTTGCAAGCCGATGGTGGTGCCTGCACGTGGAGACCGGAGGCTGGATTTTAGCCAGCAGATGGTGGTGGCTGCAGGTGGAGATCGGAGGTGGATGGTGGACACTGCAGAGGGATAATAAAAATAGAAAAGAAAAAAACTCACTTATCGTGTTTCAGAACTAGTTACACACAAGATGAAAAGAAGAAAACATTAAAGAAAAATGGTGAATTGTATAAAAAAGTTAAACTAAATGTAAAACTTAGTGAAGTGGCTTCGATGGTGATCTCAGGCGCTGTTCTTAGTGGATGGAGACTCTAACGGTCCGAGCTGGAAACTGGATGCACTCAGTGTGTCGAAAGAAGATGATGATGGCTCCTGCAGGCGATGCTATATCTTCTTCCAGATGTTGTAAAAGCCAATGGTGGTTCCTGCAAGTGGAGAGAGGGTGATGGTGGTCATCAAGCCGATGGTAGTGGCTGCAGGTGGAGAGGGGAGGCTGGTGTTCAGCAAGCCGATGGTGGTGGCTGCAGGTGGAGAGGGGAGGCTGGTGTTCAGCAAGCCGGTGGTGGTGCCTGCAGGTGGAGAAGGTAGGCTGGCCTGTTGAAAGCCGGTGGTGGTGGCTGCAGGTGAAGACGGGAGGCTGGTGTTTTGCAAGCCGATGGTGGTGGCTGCAGGTGGGAGGCTGGTGTTTAAAAAGCTGATGGTGGTGGCTGCAGGTGGAGAGGGGAGGCTGGTTTTTGCAAGCCGATGGTGGTGGCTGCAGGTGGAGACGGGAGGCTGGTTTTTGCAAGCCGATGGTGGTGCCTGCAGGTGGAGACCGGAGGCTGGATTTTAGCCAGCAGATGGTGGTGGCTGCAGGTGGAGATCGGAGGTGGATGGTGGACACTGCAGAGGGATAATAAAAATAGAAAAGAAAAAAACTCACTTATCGTGTTTCAGAACTAGTTATACACAAGATGAAAACAAGAAAACATTAAAGAAAAATGGTGAATTGTATAAAAAAGTTAAACTAAATGTAAAACTTAGTGAAGTGGCTTCGATGGTGATGTCAGGCGCTGTTCTTAGTGGATAGAGACTCTAACGGTCCGAGCTGGAAACTGGATGCACTCAGTGTGTCGAAAGAAGATGATGATGGTTCCTGCAGGCGATGTTATATCTTCTTCCAGATGTTGTAAAAGCCAATGGTGGTTCCTGCAAGTGGAGACAGGGTGATGGTGGTCATCAAGCCGATGGTAGTGGCTGCAGGTGGAGAGGGGAGGCTGGTGTTCAGCAAGCCGATGGTGGTGGCTGCAGGTGGGAGGCTGGTGTTTAAGAAGCTGATGGTGGTGGCTGCAGGTGGAGAGGGGAGGCTGGCCTTTTGCAAGCCGATGGTAGTGGCTGCAGGTGGAGAGGGGAGGCTGGTGTTCAGCAAGCCGATGGTGGTGGCTGCAGGTGGGAGGCTGGTGTTTAAAAAGCTGATGGTGGTGGCTGCAGGTGGAGAGGGGAGGCTGGCCTTTTGCAAGCCCATGGTGGTGGCTGCAGGTGGATACAAAAGGCTGATGTTTTGCAAGCCAATGGTGGTGGGTGCAGGTGGACACGGGAGGCTGGCCTTTTGCAAGCCGGTGGTGGTGGCTGCAGGTGGAGAGGGGAGGCTGGTGTTGTGCAAGCCGATGGTGGTGGCTGCAGGTGGAGAGGGGAGGCTGGTGTTCAGCAAGCCGATGGTGGTGGCTGCAGGTGGAGAGGGGAGGCTGGATTTTAGCCAGCAGATGGTGGTGGCTGCAGGTGGAGATGAGAGCCTGGTGTTTTGCAAGCCGATGGTGGTGGCTGCAGGTGGAGACGGGAGGCAGGCCTGTTGCTAGCCGATGGTGGTGGCTGCAGGTGGGAGGCTGGTGTTCAACAAGCTTATGGTGGTGGCTGAAGGTGGAGAGGGGAGGCTGGCCTTTTGCATGCCGGTGGTGGTGGCTGCAGGTGGAGACGGGAGGCTGGCCAGCTGCAAGCCCATGGTGGTGGCTGCAGGTGGAGACGGGAGGCTGGCCAATTGCAAGCCGGTGGTGGTGGCTGCAGGTGGACAGGGGAGGCTGACCATCTGCAAGCCGATGGTGGTGGCTGCAGGTGGAGACGAGAGGTTGGTGTATTGCAAGCCGATGGTGGTGGCTGCAGGTGGAGAGGGGAGGCTGGTGTTTTGCAAGACGATGGTGGTGGCTGCAGGTGGGAGGCTGGTGTTCAGCAAGCCGATGGTGGTGGCTGCAGGTGGAGAGGGGAGGCTGGTGTTTTGCAAGACGATGGTGGTGGCTGCAGGTGGAGAGGGGAGGCTGGTGTTCAGCAAGCCGATCGTGGTGGCTGCAGGTGGAGAGGGGAGGCTGGTGTTTTGCAAGCCGACGGTGGTGGCTGCAGGTGGAGACGAGAGGCTGGCCTTCTGCAAACCGATGTTGGTGGCTGCAGGTGGAGAGGGGAGGTTGGTTTTATGCAAGCCGATGGTGGTGGCTGCAGGTGGAGAGGGGAGGCTGGTGTCCTTCAAGCCGAAAGTGGCTGCAGGTGGAGAGGGGAGGCTGCCCTGCTGCAAGCCGATGTTGGTGGCTGCAGGTGGAGACGGGAGGTTGGTTTTTGCAAGCCGATGGTGGTGGCTGCAGGTGGAGACGGGAGGCTGGTGTTTTGCAAGCCCATGGTGGTGGCTGCAGGTGGAGACGGTAGGCTGGCCTTCTGCAAGCCCATGGTGGTGGCTGCAGGTGGAGAGGGGAGGTTGGATTTTTGCAAGCCGATGGTGGTGGCTGCAGGTGGAGACGGGAGGCTGGCCTATTGCAAGCCGATGGTGGTGGCTGTAGGTGGAGAGGGGAGGCTGGTGTTTTGCAAGCCGATGGTAGTGGCTGCAGGTGGAGACAGCAGGCTGGCCTTTTGCAAGCCGGTGGTGGTGGCTGCAGGTGGAGAGGGGAGGCTGGCCTATTTCAAGCCGGTGGCGGTGGCTGCATGTGGGGACGGGAGGCTGGCCTGCTGCAAGCCCATGGTGGTGGCTGCAGGTGGAGACGGGAGGCTGGCCAATTGCAAGCCGGTGGTGGTGGCTGCAGGTGGAGAGGGGAGGCTGGCCTTCTGCAAGCCGGTGGTGGTGGCTGCAGGTGGAGACGAGAGGCTGGTGTATTGTAAGCCGATGGTGGTGGCTGCAGGTGGAGATGGGAGGCTGGCGTTTTGCAAGCCGATGGTGGTGGCTGCAGGTGGGTGGCTGGTGTTCAACAAGCTTATGGTGGTGGCTGAAGGTGGAGAGGGGAGGCTGGCCTTTTGCATGCCGGTGGTGGTGGCTGCAGGTGGAGACAGGAGGCTGGCCAGCTGCAAGCCCATGGTGGTGGCTGCAGGTGGAGACGGGAGGCTGGCCAATTGCAAGCCGGTGGTGGTGGCTGCAGGTGGAGACGGGAGGCTGGCCTTCTGCAAGCCGACGGTGGTGGCTGCACGTGGAGACGAGAGACTGGTGTTTTGCAAGCCGATGGAGGTGGCTGCAGGTGGAGAGGGGAGGCTGGTGTTTTGCAAGACGATGGTGGTGGCTGCAGGTGGGAGGCTGATGTTCAGCAAGCCGATCGTGGTGGCTGCAGGTGGAGAGGGGAGGCTGGTGTTTTGCAAGACGATGGTGGTGGCTGCAGGTGGAGAGGGGAGGCTGGTGTTCAGCAAGCCGATCGTGGTGGCTGTAGCTGGAGAGGGGAGGCTGGTGTGTTGCAAGCCGACGGTGGTGGCTGCAGGTGGAGACGAGAGGCTGGCCTTCTGCAAGCCGATGTTGGTGGCTGCAGGTGGAGAGGGGAGGTTGGTTTTTGCAAGCCGATGGTGGTGGCTGCAGGTGGAGAGGGGAGGCTGGTGTTTTGCAAGCCGAAAGTGGCTGCAGGTGGAGAGGGGAGGCTGGCCTTTTGCAAGCCAATGGTGGTGGCTGCAGGTGGAGAGGGGAGGCTGGCCTTTTGTAAGCTGAGGATGGTGGCTGCAGGTGGGAGGCTGGTGTTCAACAAGCTTATGGTGGTGGCTGTAGGTGGAGAGGGGAGGCTGGTGTTTTGCAAGCAGTTGGTGGTGGCTGCAGGTGGAGACGGGAGGCTGGGCTTTTGCAAGCCGGTGGTGGTGGCTGCAGGTGGAGACGGGAGGCTGGCCTTTTGCAAGCCGGTGGTGGTGGCTGCAGGTGGAGCCGGGAGGATGGTGTTTTGCAAGCCGATGGTGGTGGCTGCAGGTGGAGACGGGAGGCAGGCCTGTTGCTAGCCGATGGTGGTGGCTGCAGGTGGGAGGCTGGTGTTCAACAAGCTTATGGTGGTGGCTGAAGGTGGAGAGGGGAGGCTGTCCTTTTGCATGCCGGTGGTGGTGGTTGCAGGTGGAGACGGGAGGCTGGCCAGCTGCAAGCCCATGGTGGTGGCTGCAGGTGGAGACGGGAGGCTGGCCAATTGCAAGCCGGTGGTGGTGGCTGCAGGTGGAGAGGGGAGGCTGGCCTTCTGCAAGCCGACGGTGGTGGGTGTACGTGGAGACGAGAGGCTGGTGTTTTGCAAGCCGATGGTGGTGGCTGCAGGTGGGAGGCTGGTGTTCAGCAAGCCGATCGTGGTGGCTGCAGGTGGAGAGGGAAGGCTGGTGTTTTGCAAGACGATGGTGGTGGCTACAGGTGGAGAGGGGAGGCTGGTGTTCAGCAAGCCGATCGTGGTGGCTGCAGGTGGAGAGGGGAGACTGGTGTTTTGCAAGCAGACGGTGGTGGCTGCAGGTGGAGACGAGAGGCTGGCCTTCTGCAAGCCAAATGTTGGTGGCTGCAGGTAGAGAGGGTAGGTTGGTTTTTGCAAGCTGATGGTGGTGGCTGCAGGTGGAGAGGGGAGGCTGGTGTTTTGCAAGCCGAAAGTGGCTGCAGGTGGAGAGGGGAGGTTGGTTTTTGCAAGCCGATGGTGGTGCCTGCAGGTGGAGACCGGAGGCTGGATTTCAGCAAGCCGATGGTGGTGGCTGCAGGTGGAGATCGGAGGTGGATGGTGGACACTGCAGAGGGAAAATATAAATAGAACAGAAAAAAACTCACTTATCGTGTTTCAGAACTAGTTACACATAAGATGAAAACAAGAAAACATTAAAGAAAAATGGTGAATTGTATAAAAAAGTTAAACTAAATGTAAAACTTGGTGGTGGCTGCAGGTGGGAGGCTGGTGTTCAACAAGCTTAGGGTGGTGGCTGCAGGTGGAGAAGGGAGGCTGGTGTTTTGCAAGCTGATGGTGGTGGCTGCAGGTGGAGACGGGAGGCTGGGCTTTTGCAAGCCGGTGGTGGTGGCTGCAGGGGGAGACGGGAGGCTGGCCTCCTGCAAGTCCATGGTGGTGGCTGCAGGTGGAGACGAAAGGCTGGTGTTTTGCAAGCAGATGGTGGTGGGTGCAGGTCGACACGGGAGGCTGGTCCTTTGGAAGCCGGTGGTGGTGGCTGCAGTTGAGAGAGGAGGCTGGTGTTTTGCAAGCCGATGGTGGTGGCTGCAGGTGGAGACGCGAGGCTGGCCTTTTGCAAGCCGATGGTGGTGGCTGCAGGTGAGAGGGGAGGTTGGTTTTTGCAAGCCGATGGTGGTGGCTGCAGGTGGAGAGGGGAGGCTGGTGTTTTGCAAGCCGAAAGTGGTTGCAGGTGGAGAGGGGGAGGTTGGTTTTTGCAAGCCGATGGTGGTGCCTGCAGGTGGAGACCGGAGGCTGGATTTTTGTAAGCCGATGGTGGTGGCTGCAGGTGGAGATCGGAGGTGGATGGTGGACACTGCAGAGGGAAAATATAAATAGAACAGAAAAAAACTCACTTATCGTGTTTCAGCACTAGTTACCCATAAGATGAAAACAAGAAAACATTAAAGAAAAATGGTGAATTGTATAAAAAAGTTAAACAAAATGTAAAACTTAGTGAAGTGGCTTCGATGGTGATCTCAGGCGCTGTCCCAGTGGATGGAGACTCTAACGGTCCGGGCTGGAAACTGCATGCACTCAGTGTGTCGAAAGAAGATGATGGTGGTTCCTGCAGGCAATGTTAGATCTTCTTCCAGATGTTTTAAAAGCCAATGGTGGTTCCTGCAAGTGGAGACGGGAGGCTGGTGTTTTGCAAGCTGAGGATGGTGGCTGCAGGTGGGAAGCTGGTGTTTAAAAAGCTCATGGTGGTGGCTGCAGGTGGAGAGGGGAGGCTGGTGTTCAGCAAGCCGGTGGTGGTGGCTGCAGGTAGAGAAGGGAGGCTGGCCTGCTGAAAGCCGATGGTGGTGGCTGCAGGTGAAGACGGGAGGCTGGTGTTTTGCAAGCCGATGGTGGTGGCTGCAGGTGCGAGGCTGGTGTTTAAAAAGCTGATGGTGGTGGCTGCAGGTGGAGAGGGGAGGCTGGCCTTTTGCATGCCGGTGGTGGTGGCTGCAGGTGGAGACGGGAGGCTGGCCAGCTGCAAGCCCATGGTGGTGGCTGCAGGTGGAGACGGGAGGCTGGCCAATTGCAAGCCGGTGGTGGTGGCTGCAGGTGGAGAGGGGAGGCTGGCCTTCTGCAAGCCGATGGTGGTGGCTGCATGTGGAGACGAGAGGCTGGTGTTTTGCAAGCCGATGGTGGTGGCTGCAGGTGGAGAGGGGAGGCTGGTGTTTTGCAAGACGATGGTGGTGGCTGCAGGTGGGAGGCTGGTGTTCAGCAAGCCGATCGTGGTGGCTGCAGGTGGAGAGGGGAGGCTGGTGTTTTGCAAGACGATAGTGGTGGCTGCAGGTGGAGAGGGGAGGCTGGTGTTTTGCAAGCCGATGTTGGTGGCTGCAGGTGGAGAGGGGAGGTTGGTGTTTTGCAAGCCGAAAGTGGCTGCAGGTGGAGAGGGGCGGCTGGTTTTTGCAAGCCGATGGTGGTGCCTGCAGGTGGAGACCGAAGGCTGGATTTTGCAAGCCAATGGTGGTGGCTGCAGGTGGAGATCGAAGGTGGATGGTGGACACTGCAGAGGGATAATATAAATAGAAAAGAAAAAGACTCACTTATCGTGTTTCAGCACTAGTTACACATAAGATGAAAACAAGAAAACATTAATAAAAAATGGTGAATTGTATAAAAAAGTTAAACAAAATGTAAAACTTGGTGGTGGCTGCAGGTGGGAGGCTGGTGTTCAACAAGCTTAGGGTGGTGGCTGCAGGTGGAGACGGGAGGCTGGTGTTTTGCAAGCAGATGGTGGTGGGTGCAGGTCGACACGGGAGGCTGGGCTTTTCCAAGCCGGTGGTGGTGGCTGCAGTTGAGAGAGGAGGCTGGTGTTTTGCAAGCCGATGGTGGTGGCTGCAGGTGGAGACGGGAGGCAGGCCTTTTGCAAGCCGATCGTGGTGGCTGCAGGTGGGAGGCTGTTGTTCAACAAGCTTATGGTGGTGGCTGTAGGTGGAGAGGGGAGGCTGGTGTTTTGCAAGCCGATGGTGGTGGCTGCAGGTGGAGAGGGGAGGCTGGGCATTTACAAGCCGGTGGTGGTGGCTGCAGGTGGAGAGGGGAGGCTGGCCTGCTGCAAGCCGATGGTGGTGGCTGTAGGTGGAGAGGGGAGGCTGGTGTTCAGTAAGCCGATGGTGGTGGCTGCAGGTGGGTGGCTGGTGTTCAGCAAGCCGATTGTGGTGGCTGCAGGTGGAGAGGGGAGGCTGGTGTTTTGCAAGCCGATGGTGGAGGCTGCAGGTGGAGAGGGGAAGCTGACCTTTTGCAAGCCGATGGTGGTGGCTGTAGGTGGAGAGGGGAGGCTGGTGTTCAGTAAGCCGATGGTGGTGGCTGCAGGTGGAGAGGGGAGGCTGGTGTTTTGCAAGCAGATGGTGGTGGCTGCAGGTGGAGACAAGAGGCTGGCCTGTTGCAAGCCGGTGGTGGTGGATGCAGGTGGGGAGGGGAGGCTGGCCTGTTGCAAGCCGGTGGTGGTGGCTGCAGGTGGAGAGGGGAGGATGGCCTGTTGCAAGCCGATGGTGGTGGCTGCAGGTGGGAGGTTGGTGTTCAACAAGCTTATGGTGGTTGCTGCAGGTGGAGAGGGGAGGCTGGTGTTTTGCAAGCAGATGGTGGTGGCTGCAGGTGGAGACAAGAGGCTGGCCTTCTGCAAGCCGATGGTGGTGGCTGCAGCTGGGGAGGGGAGGCTGGCCTTTTCCAAGCCGATGGTGGTGGCTGCAGGTGGAGACGGGAGGCTGGCCTGTTGCAAGCCGGTGGTGGTGGATGCAGGTGGAGAGGGGAGGCTGGCCTTTTGCAAGCTGATGGTGGTGGCTGCAGGTGGAGAAGGGAGGCTGGCCTTTTGCAAGCAGGTGTTGGTGGCTGCAGGTGGAGAGGGGAGGCTGGTCTTTTGCAAGCCGATGCTGGTGGCTGTGGTGGAGAGGGGAGGCTGGCCGTCTGCAAGGCGATGGTGGTGGCTGCACGTGGGAGGCTGGTGTTCAGTAAGCCGATCGTGGTGGCTGCAGGTGGGAGGCTGGTGTTCAACAAGCTTATGGTGGTGGCTGTAGGTGGAGAGGGGAGGCTGGTGTTTTGCAAGGAGATGGTGGAGGCTGCAGGTGGAGAAGGGAGGCTGGTTTTTGCAAGCCGATGGTGGTGCCTGCATGTGGAGCCCGGAGGCTGGATTTTAGCAAGCCGATGGTGGTGGCTGCAGGTGGAGATCGAAAGTGGATGGTGGACACTGCAGAGGGATAATATAAATAGAAAAGAAAAAAACTAACTTATCATGTTTCAGAACTAGTTACACATAAGATGAAAAGAAGAAAACATTAAAGAAAAATGGTGAATTTATTAAAAAGTTAAACTAAATGTAAAACTTAGTGAAGTGGCTTCGATGGTGATCTCAGGCGCTATTCTTAGAGGATGGAGACTCTAACGGTCCGAGCTGGAAACTGGATGCACTCAGTGTGTCGAAAGAAGATGATGGTGGTTCCTGCAGGCGATGTTAGATCTTCTTCCAGATGTTTTAAAAGCCAATGGTGGTTCCTGCAAGTGGAGACGGGATGATGGTGGTCATCAAGCCGATGATAGTGGCCGCAGGAAGGAGGCTGGTGTTCAGCAAGCCGATGGTGGTGGCTGCAGGTGTAGACGGGAGACTGGTGTTCCGTAAGCCGATGGTGGTGGCTGTAGGTGGAGAGGGGAGGCTGGCCTTCTGCAAGCCGATGGTGGTGGCTGCAGGTGGAGAAGGGAGGCTGGTGTTTTGCAAGCCGATGGAGGTGGCTGCAGGTGGGAGGCTCGTGTTTAAAAAGCAGATGGTGGTAGCTGCAGGTGGAGAGGGGAAGCTGGTCTTTTGTAAGCCGATGGTGGTGGCTGCAGGTGGAGACGGGAGGCAGGTGTTTTGCAAGCCGATGGAGGTGGCTGCAGGTGGGAGGCTCGTGTTTAAAAAGCAGATGGTGGTAGCTGCAGGTGGAGAGGGGAAGCTGGTCTTTTGCAAGCCGATGGTGGTGGCTGCAGGTGGAGACGGGAGGCAGGCCTTTTGCAAGCCGATCGTGGTGGCTGCAGGTGGGAGGCTGTTGTTCAACAAGCTTATGGTGGTGGCTGTAGGTGGAGAGGGGAGGCTGGTGTTTTGCAAGCCGATGGTGGTGGCTGCAGGTGGAGACGGGAGGCTGGGCATTTACAAGCCGGTGGTGGTGGCTGCAGGTGGAGAGGGGAGGCTGGCCTGCTGCAAGCCAGTGGTGGTGGCTGCAGGTGGAGACGGGAGGCTGGTGTTTTTCAAGCCGATGGTGGTGGCTGCAGGTGAGAGGTTGGTGTACAACAAGCTTATGGTCGTGGATGCAGGTGGAGACGGTAGGCTGGCCTGCTGCAAGCCCATGGTGGTGGCTGCAGGTGGAGACGGGAGGCTGTCCTATTGCAAGCCGATGGTGGTGGCTGTAGGTGGAGGGGGGAGGCTGGTGTTTTCAAGCCGATGGTGGTGGCTGCAGGTGGAGACAGCAGGCTGGCCTTTTGCAAGCTGATGGTGGTGGCTGTAGGTGGAGGGGGGAGGCTGGTGTTTTCAAGCCGATGGTGGTGGCTGCAGGTGGAGACAGCAGGCTGGCCTTTTGTAAGCCGATGGTGGTGGCTGCAGGTGGAGAGGGGAGGCTGGCGTTTTGCAAGCCGATGGTGGTGGCTGCAGGTGGGTGGCTGGTGTTCAGCAAGCCGATTGTGGTGGCTGCAGGTGGAGAGGGGAGGCTGGTGTTTTGCAAGCCGATGGTGGTGTCTGCAGGTGGAGACGAGAGGCTGGCCTTCTGCAAGCCGATGTTGGTGGCTGCAGGTGGAGAGGGGAGGCTGGTTTTTGCAAGCCGATGGTGGTGGCTGCAGGTGGAGAGGGGAGGCTGGTTTTTGCAAGCCGATGGTGGTGCCTGCAGGTGGAGACCGAAGGCTGGATTTTAGCCAGCAGATGGTGGTGGCTGCAGGTGGAGATCGGAGGTGGATGGTGGACACTGCAGAGGGATAATAAAAATAGAAAAGAAAAAAACTAACTTATCGTGTTTCAGAACTAGTTACACACAAGATGAAAACAAGAAAACATTAAAGAAAAATGGTGAATTGTATAAAAAAGTTAAACTAAATGTAAAACTTAGTGAAGTGGCTTCGATGGTGATCTCAGGCGCTGTTCTTAGTGGATGGAGACTCTAACGGTCCGAGCTGGAAACTGGATGCACTCAGTGTGTCGAAAGAAGATGATGATGGTTCCTGCAGGCGATGTTATATCTTCTTCCAGATGTTGTAAAAGCCAATGGTGGTTCCTGCAAGTGGAGAGAGGGTGATGGTGGTCATCAAGCCGATGGTAGTGGCTGCAGGTGGAGAGGGGAGGCTGGTGTTCAGCAAGCCGATGGTGGTGGCTGCAGGTGGAGAGGGGAGGCTGGTGTTCAGCAAGCCGGTGGTGGTGCCTGCAGGTGGAGAAGGGAGGCTGGCCTGTTGAAAGCCGGTGGTGGTGGCTGCAGGTGAAGACGGGAGGCTGGTGTTTTGCAAGCCGATGGTGGTGGCTGCAGGTGGGAGGCTGGTGTTTAAAAAGCTGATGATGGTGGCTCCAGGTGGAGACAGCAGGCTGGCCTTTTGCAAGCCGGTGGTGGTGGCTGCAGGTGGAGAGGGGAGGCTGGCCTATTGCAAGCCGGTGGTGGTGGCTGCATGTGGGGACGGGAGGCTGGCCTGCTGCAAGCCCATGGTGGTGGCTGCAGGTGGAGAGGGGAGGCTGGTTTTTGCAAGCCGATGGTGGTGGCTGCAGGTGGAGACGGGAGGCTGGTTTTTGCAAGCCGATGGTGGTGCCTGCACGTGGAGACCGGAGGCTGGATTTTAGCCAGCAGATGGTGGTGGCTGCAGGTGGAGATCGGAGGTGGATGGTGGACACTGCAGAGGGATAATAAAAATAGAAAAGAAAAAAACTCACTTATCGTGTTTCAGAACTAGTTACACACAAGATGAAAAGAAGAAAACATTAAAGAAAAATGGTGAATTGTATAAAAAAGTTAAACTAAATGTAAAACTTAGTGAAGTGGCTTCGATGGTGATCTCAGGCGCTGTTCTTAGTGGATGGAGACTCTAACGGTCCGAGCTGGAAACTGGATGCACTCAGTGTGTCGAAAGAAGATGATGATGGCTCCTGCAGGCGATGCTATATCTTCTTCCAGATGTTGTAAAAGCCAATGGTGGTTCCTGCAAGTGGAGACAGGGTGATGGTGGTCATCAAGCCGATGGTAGTGGCTGCAGGTGGAGAGGGGAGGCTGGTGTTCAGCAAGCCGATGGTGGTGGCTGCAGGTGGAGAGGGGAGGCTGGTGTTCAGCAAGCCGGTGGTGGTGCCTGCAGGTGGAGAAGGTAGGCTGGCCTGTTGAAAGCCGGTGGTGGTGGCTGCAGGTGAAGACGGGAGGCTGGTGTTTTGCAAGCCGATGGTGGTGGCTGCAGGTGGGAGGCTGGTGTTTAAAAAGCTGATGGTGGTGGCTGCAGGTGGAGAGGGGAGGCTGGTTTTTGCAAGCCGATGGTGGTGGCTGCAGGTGGAGACGGAAGGCTGGTTTTTGCAAGCCGATGGTGGTGCCTGCAGGTGGAGACCGGAGGCTGGATTTTAGCCAGCAGATGGTGGTGGCTGCAGGTGGAGATCGGAGGTGGATGGTGGACACTGCAGAGGGATAATAAAAATAGAAAAGAAAAAAACTCACTTATCGTGTTTCAGAACTAGTTATACACAAGATGAAAACAAGAAAACATTAAAGAAAAATGGTGAATTGTATAAAAAAGTTAAACTAAATGTAAAACTTAGTGAAGTGGCTTCGATGGTGATGTCAGGCGCTGTTCTTAGTGGATAGAGACTCTAACGGTCCGAGCTGGAAACTGGATGCACTCAGTGTGTCGAAAGAAGATGATGATGGTTCCTGCAGGCGATGTTATATCTTCTTCCAGATGTTGTAAAAGCCAATGGTGGTTCCTGCAAGTGGAGACAGGGTGATGGTGGTCATCAAGCCGATGGTAGTGGCTGCAGGTGGAGAGGGGAGGCTGGTGTTCAGCAAGCCGATGGTGGTGGCTGCAGGTGGGAGGCTGGTGTTTAAGAAGCTGATGGTGGTGGCTGCAGGTGGAGAGGGGAGGCTGGCCTTTTGCAAGCCGATGGTAGTGGCTGCAGGTGGAGAGGGGAGGCTGGTGTTCAGCAAGCCGATGGTGGTGGCTGCAGGTGGGAGGCTGGTGTTTAAAAAGCTGATGGTGGTGGCTGCAGGTGGAGAGGGGAGGCTGGCCTTTTGCAAGCCGATGGTGGTGGCTGCAGGTGGATACAAAAGGCTGATGTTTTGCAAGCCAATGGTGGTGGGTGCAGGTGGACACGGGAGGCTGGCCTTTTGCAAGCCGGTGGTGGTGGCTGCAGGTGGAGAAGGGAGGGTGGTGTTTTGCAAGCCGATGGTGGTGGCTGCAGGTGGAGAGGGGAGGCTGGTGTTCAGCAAGCCGATGGTGGTGGCTGCAGGTGGAGAGGGGAGGCTGGATTTTAGCCAGCAGATGGTGGTGGCTGCAGGTGGAGATGAGAGCCTGGTGTTTTGCAAGCCGATGGTGGTGGCTGCAGGTGGAGACGGGAGGCAGGCCTGTTGCTAGCCGATGGTGGTGGCTGCAGGTGGGAGGCTGGTGTTCAACAAGCTTATGGTGGTGGCTGAAGGTGGAGAGGGGAGGCTGGCCTTTTGCATGCCGGTGGTGGTGGCTGCAGGTGGAGACGGGAGGCTGGCCAGCTGCAAGCCCATGGTGGTGGCTGCAGGTGGAGACGGGAGGCTGGCCAATTGCAAGCCGGTGGTGGTGGCTGCAGGTGGACAGGGGAGGCTGACCATCTGCAAGCCGATGGTGGTGGCTGCAGGTGGAGACGAGAGGTTGGTGTATTGCAAGCCGATGGTGGTGGCTGCAGGTGGAGAGGGGAGGCTGGTGTTTTGCAAGCCTATGGTGGTGGCTGCAGGTGGGAGGCTGGTGTTCAGCAAGCCGATGGTGGTGGCTGCAGGTGGAGAGGGGAGGCTGGTGTTTTGCAAGCCGATGGTGGTGGCTGCAGGTGGAGAGGGGAGGCTGGTGTTCAGCAAGCCGATGGTGGTGGCTGCAGGTGGAGAGGGGAGGCTGGTGTTTTGCAAGCCGACGGTGGTGGCTGCAGGTGGAGACGAGAGGCTGGCCTTCTGCAAGCCGATGTTGGTGGCTGCAGGTGGAGAGGGGAGGTTGGTTTTATGCAAGCCGATGGTGGTGGCTGCAGGTGGAGAGGGGAGGCTGGTGTCCTTCAAGCCGAAAGTGGCTGCAGGTGGAGAGGGGAGGCTGCCCTGCTGCAAGCCGATGTTGGTGGCTGCAGGTGGAGACGGGAGGTTGGTTTTTGCAAGCCGATGGTGGTGGCTGCAGGTGGAGACGGGAGGCTGGTGTTTTGCAAGCCCATGGTGGTGGCTGCAGGTGGAGACGGTAGGCTGGCCTTCTGCAAGCCCATGGTGGTGGCTGCAGGTGGAGAGGGGAGGTTGGATTTTTGCAAGCCGATGGTGGTGGCTGCAGGTGGAGACGGGAGGCTGGCCTATTGCAAGCCGATGGTGGTGGCTGTAGGTGGAGAGGGGAGGCTGGTGTTTTGCAAGCCGATGGTAGTGGCTGCAGGTGGAGACAGCAGGCTGGCCTTTTGCAAGCCGGTGGTGGTGGCTGCAGGTGGAGAGGGGAGGCTGGCCTATTTCAAGCCGGTGGCGGTGGCTGCATGTGGGGACGGGAGGCTGGCCTGCTGCAAGCCCATGGTGGTGGCTGCAGGTGGAGACGGGAGGCTGGCCAATTGCAAGCCGGTGGTGGTGGCTGCAGGTGGAGAGGGGAGGCTGGCCTTCTGCAAGCCGGTGGTGGTGGCTGCAGGTGGAGACGAGAGGCTGGTGTATTGTAAGCCGATGGTGGTGGCTGCAGGTGGAGATGGGAGGCTGGCGTTTTGCAAGCCGATGGTGGTGGCTGCAGGTGGGTGGCTGGTGTTCAACAAGCTTATGGTGGTGGCTGAAGGTGGAGAGGGGAGGCTGGCCTTTTGCATGCCGGTGGTGGTGGCTGCAGGTGGAGACAGGAGGCTGGCCAGCTGCAAGCCCATGGTGGTGGCTGCAGGTGGAGACGGGAGGCTGGCCAATTGCAAGCCGGTGGTGGTGGCTGCAGGTGGAGACGGGAGGCTGGCCTTCTGCAAGCCGACGGTGGTGGCTGCACGTGGAGACGAGAGACTGGTGTTTTGCAAGCCGATGGTGGTGGCTGCAGGTGGAGAGGGGAGGCTGGTGTTTTGCAAGACGATGGTGGTGGCTGCAGGTGGGAGGCTGATGTTCAGCAAGCCGATCGTGGTGGCTGCAGGTGGAGAGGGGAGGCTGGTGTTTTGCAAGACGATGGTGGTGGCTGCAGGTGGAGAGGGGAGGCTGGTGTTCAGCAAGCCGATCGTGGTGGCTGCAGCTGGAGAGGGGAGGCTGGTGTGTTGCAAGCCGACGGTGGTGGCTGCAGGTGGAGACGAGAGGCTGGCCTTCTGCAAGCCGATGTTGGTGGCTGCAGGTGGAGAGGGGAGGTTGGTTTTTGCAAGCCGATGGTGGTGGCTGCAGGTGGAGAGGGGAGGCTGGTGTTTTGCAAGCCGAAAGTGGCTGCAGGTGGAGAGGGGAGGCTGGCCTTTTGCAAGCCAATGGTGGTGGCTGCAGGTGGAGAGGGGAGGCTGGCCTTTTGTAAGCTGAGGATGGTGGCTGCAGGTGGGAGGCTGGTGTTCAACAAGCTTATGGTGGTGGCTGTAGGTGGAGAGGGGAGGCTGGTGTTTTGCAAGCAGTTGGTGGTGGCTGTAGGTGGAGACGGGAGGCTGGGCTTTTGCAAGCCGGTGGTGGTGGCTGCAGGTGGAGACGGGGGGCTGGCCTTTTGCAAGCCGGTGGTGGTGGCTGCAGGTGGAGCCGGGAGGATGGTGTTTTGCAAGCCGATGGTGGTGGCTGCAGGTGGAGACGGGAGGCAGGCCTGTTGCTAGCCGATGGTGGTGGCTGCAGGTGGGAGGCTGGTGTTCAACAAGCTTATGGTGGTGGCTGAAGGTGGAGAGGGGAGGCTGGCCTTTTGCATGCCGGTGGTGGTGGCTGCAGGTGGAGACGGGAGGCTGGCCAGCTGCAAGCCCATGGTGGTGGCTGCAGGTGGAGACGGGAGGCTGGCCAATTGCAAGCCGGTGGTGGTGGCTGCAGGTGGAGAGGGGAGGCTGGCCTTCTGCAAGCCGACGGTGGTGGGTGTACGTGGAGACGAGAGGCTGGTGTTTTGCAAGCCGATGGTGGTGGCTGCAGGTGGGAGGCTGGTGTTCAGCAAGCCGATCGTGGTGGCTGCAGGTGGAGAGGGAAGGCTGGTGTTTTGCAAGACGATGGTGGTGGCTACAGGTGGAGAGGGGAGGCTGGTGTTCAGCAAGCCGATCGTGGTGGCTGCAGGTGGAGAGGGGAGACTGGTGTTTTGCAAGCAGACGGTGGTGGCTGCAGGTGGAGACGAGAGGCTGGCCTTCTGCAAGCCAAATGTTGGTGGCTGCAGGTAGAGAGGGTAGGTTGGTTTTTGCAAGCTGATGGTGGTGGCTGCAGGTGGAGAGGGGAGGCTGGTGTTTTGCAAGCCGAAAGTGGCTGCAGGTGGAGAGGGGAGGTTGGTTTTTGCAAGCCGATGGTGGTGCCTGCAGGTGGAGACCGGAGGCTGGATTTTTGCAAGCCGATGGTGGTGGCTGCAGGTGGAGATCGGAGGTGGATGGTGGACACTGCAGAGGGAAAATATAAATAGAACAGAAAAAAACTCACTTATCGTGTTTCAGCACTAGTTACACATAAGATGAAAACAAGAAAACATTAAAGAAAAATGGTGAATTGTATAAAAAAGTTAAACTAAATGTAAAACTTGGTGGTGGCTGCAGGTGGGAGGCTGGTGTTCAACAAGCTTAGGGTGGTGGCTGCAGGTGGAGAAGGGAGGCTGGTGTTTTGCAAGCTGATGGTGGTGGCTGCAGGTGGAGACGGGAGGCTGGGCTTTTGCAAGCCGGTGGTGGTGGCTGCAGGGGGAGACGGGAGGCTGGCCTCCTGCAAGTCCATGGTGGTGGCTGCAGGTGGAGACGAAAGGCTGGTGTTTTGCAAGCAGATGGTGGTGGGTGCAGGTCGACACGGGAGGCTGGTCCTTTGGAAGCCGGTGGTGGTGGCTGCAGTTGAGAGAGGAGGCTGGTGTTTTGCAAGCCGATGGTGGTGGCTGCAGGTGGAGACGCGAGGCTGGCCTTTTGCAAGCCGATGGTGGTGGCTGCAGGTGAGAGGGGAGGTTGGTTTTTGCAAGCCGATGGTGGTGGCTGCAGGTGGAGAGGGGAGGCTGGTGTTTTGCAAGCCGAAAGTGGTTGCAGGTGGAGAGGGGGAGGTTGGTTTTTGCAAGCCGATGGTGGTGCCTGCAGGTGGAGACCGGAGGCTGGATTTTTGTAAGCCGATGGTGGTGGCTGCAGGTGGAGATCGGAGGTGGATGGTGGACACTGCAGAGGGAAAATATAAATAGAACAGAAAAAAACTCACTTATCGTGTTTCAGCACTAGTTACCCATAAGATGAAAACAAGAAAACATTAAAGAAAAATGGTGAATTGTATAAAAAAGTTAAACAAAATGTAAAACTTAGTGAAGTGGCTTCGATGGTGATCTCAGGCGCTGTCCCAGTGGATGGAGACTCTAACGGTCCGGGCTGGAAACTGCATGCACTCAGTGTGTCGAAAGAAGATGATGGTGGTTCCTGCAGGCAATGTTAGATCTTCTTCCAGATGTTTTAAAAGCCAATGGTGGTTCCTGCAAGTGGAGACGGGAGGCTGGTGTTTTGCAAGCTGAGGATGGTGGCTGCAGGTGGGAGGCTGGTGTTTAAAAAGCTCATGGTGGTGGCTGCAGGTGGAGAGGGGAGGCTGGTGTTCAGCAAGCCGGTGGTGGTGGCTGCAGGTAGAGAAGGGAGGCTGGCCTGCTGAAAGCCGATGGTGGTGGCTGCAGGTGAAGACGGGAGGCTGGTGTTTTGCAAGCCGATGGTGGTGGCTGCAGGTGCGAGGCTGGTGTTTAAAAAGCTGATGGTGGTGGCTGCAGGTGGAGAGGGGAGGCTGGCCTTTTGCATGCCGGTGGTGGTGGCTGCAGGTGGAGACGGGAGGCTGGCCAGCTGCAAGCCCATGGTGGTGGCTGCAGGTGGAGACGGGAGGCTGGCCAATTGCAAGCCGGTGGTGGTGGCTGCAGGTGGAGAGGGGAGGCTGGCCTTCTGCAAGCCGATGGTGGTGGCTGCATGTGGAGACGAGAGGCTGGTGTTTTGCAAGCCGATGGTGGTGGCTGCAGGTGGAGAGGGGAGGCTGGTGTTTTGCAAGACGATGGTGGTGGCTGCAGGTGGGAGGCTGGTGTTCAGCAAGCCGATCGTGGTGGCTGCAGTTGGAGAGGGGAGGCTGGTGTTTTGCAAGACGATAGTGGTGGCTGCAGGTGGAGAGGGGAGGCTGGTGTTTTGCAAGCCGATGTTGGTGGCTGCAGGTGGAGAGGGGAGGTTGGTGTTTTGCAAGCCGAAAGTGGCTGCAGGTGGAGAGGGGAGGTTGGTTTTTGCAAGCCGATGGTGGTGCCTGCAGGTGGAGACCGGAGGCTGGATTTTTGCAAGCCGATGGTGGTGGCTGCAGGTGGAGATCGGAGGTGGATGGTGGACACTGCAGAGGGAAAATATAAATAGAACAGAAAAAAACTCACTTATCGTGTTTCAGCACTAGTTACACATAAGATGAAAACAAGAAAACATTAATAAAAAATGGTGAATTGTATAAAAAAGTTAAACAAAATGTAAAACTTGGTGGTGGCTGCAGGTGGGAGGCTGGTGTTCAACAAGCTTAGGGTGGTGGCTGCAGGTGGAGACGGGAGGCTGGTGTTTTGCAAGCAGATGGTGGTGGGTGCAGGTCGACACGGGAGGCTGGGCTTTTCCAAGCCGGTGGTGGTGGCTGCAGTTGAGAGAGGAGGCTGGTGTTTTGCAAGCCGATGGTGGTGGCTGCAGGTGGAGACGGGAGGCAGGCCTTTTGCAAGCCGATCGTGGTGGCTGCAGGTGGGAGGCTGTTGTTCAACAAGCTTATGGTGGTGGCTGTAGGTGGAGAGGGGAGGCTGGTGTTTTGCAAGCCGATGGTGGTGGCTGCAGGTGGAGAGGGGAGGCTGGGCATTTACAAGCCGGTGGTGGTGGCTGCAGGTGGAGAGGGGAGGCTGGCCTGCTGCAAGCCGATGGTGGTGGCTGTAGGTGGAGAGGGGAGGCTGGTGTTCAGTAAGCCGATGGTGGTGGCTGCAGGTGGGTGGCTGGTGTTCAGCAAGCCGATTGTGGTGGCTGCAGGTGGAGAGGGGAGGCTGGTGTTTTGCAAGCCGATGGTGGAGGCTGCAGGTGGAGAGGGGAAGCTGACCTTTTGCAAGCCGATGGTGGTGGCTGTAGGTGGAGAGGGGAGGCTGGTGTTCAGTAAGCCGATGGTGGTGGCTGCAGGTGGAGAGGGGAGGCTGGTGTTTTGCAAGCAGATGGTGGTGGCTGCAGGTGGAGACAAGAGGCTGGCCTGTTGCAAGCCGGTGGTGGTGGATGCAGGTGGGGAGGGGAGGCTGGCCTGTTGCAAGCCGGTGGTGGTGGCTGCAGGTGGAGAGGGGAGGATGGCCTGTTGCAAGCCGATGGTGGTGGCTGCAGGTGGGAGGTTGGTGTTCAACAAGCTTATGGTGGTTGCTGCAGGTGGAGAGGGGAGGCTGGTGTTTTGCAAGCAGATGGTGGTGGCTGCAGGTGGAGACAAGAGGCTGGCCTTCTGCAAGCCGATGGTGGTGGCTGCAGCTGGGGAGGGGAGGCTGGCCTTTTCCAAGCCGATGGTGGTGGCTGCAGGTGGAGACGGGAGGCTGGCCTGTTGCAAGCCGGTGGTGGTGGATGCAGGTGGAGAGGGGAGGCTGGCCTTTTGCAAGCTGATGGTGGTGGCTGCAGGTGGAGAAGGGAGGCTGGCCTTTTGCAAGCAGGTGTTGGTGGCTGCAGGTGGAGAGGGGAGGCTGGTCTTTTGCAAGCCGATGCTGGTGGCTGTGGTGGAGAGGGGAGGCTGGCCGTCTGCAAGGCGATGGTGGTGGCTGCACGTGGGAGGCTGGTGTTCAGTAAGCCGATCGTGGTGGCTGCAGGTGGGAGGCTGGTGTTCAACAAGCTTATGGTGGTGGCTGTAGGTGGAGAGGGGAGGCTGGTGTTTTGCAAGCCGATGGTGGAGGCTGCAGGTGGAGAAGGGAGGCTGGTTTTTGCAAGCCGATGGTGGTGCCTGCATGTGGAGCCCGGAGGCTGGATTTTAGCAAGCCGATGGTGGTGGCTGCAGGTGGAGATCGAAAGTGGATGGTGGACACTGCAGAGGGATAATATAAATAGAAAAGAAAAAAACTAACTTATCATGTTTCAGAACTAGTTACACATAAGATGAAAAGAAGAAAACATTAAAGAAAAATGGTGAATTTATTAAAAAGTTAAACTAAATGTAAAACTTAGTGAAGTGGCTTCGATGGTGATCTCAGGCGCTATTCTTAGTGGATGGAGACTCTAACGGTCCGAGCTGGAAACTGGATGCACTCAGTGTGTCGAAAGAAGATGATGGTGGTTCCTGCAGGCGATGTTAGATCTTCTTCCAGATGTTTTAAAAGCCAATGGTGGTTCCTGCAAGTGGAGACGGGATGATGGTGGTCATCAAGCCGATGATAGTGGCCGCAGGAAGGAGGCTGGTGTTCAGCAAGCCGATGGTGGTGGCTGCAGGTGTAGACGGGAGACTGGTGTTCCATAAGCCGATGGTGGTGGCTGTAGGTGGAGAGGGGAGGCTGGCCTTCTGCAAGCCGATGGTGGTGGCTGCAGGTGGAGAAGGGAGGCTGGTGTTTTGCAAGCCGATGGAGGTGGCTGCAGGTGGGAGGCTCGTGTTTAAAAAGCAGATGGTGGTAGCTGCAGGTGGAGAGGGGAAGCTGGTCTTTTGTAAGCCGATGGTGGTGGCTGCAGGTGGAGACGGGAGGCAGGTGTTTTGCAAGCCGATGGAGGTGGCTGCAGGTGGGAGGCTCGTGTTTAAAAAGCAGATGGTGGTAGCTGCAGGTGGAGAGGGGAAGCTGGTCTTTTGCAAGCCGATGGTGGTGGCTGCAGGTGGAGACGGGAGGCAGGCGTTTTGCAAGCCGATCGTGGTGGCTGCAGGTGGGAGGCTGTTGTTCAACAAGCTTATGGTGGTGGCTGTAGGTGGAGAGGGGAGGCTGGTGTTTTGCAAGCCGATGGTGGTGGCTGCAGGTGGAGACGGGAGGCTGGGCATTTACAAGCCGGTGGTGGTGGCTGCAGGTGGAGAGGGGAGGCTGGCCTGCTGCAAGCCAGTGGTGGTGGCTGCAGGTGGAGACGGGAGGCTGGTGTTTTTCAAGCCGATGGTGGTGGCTGCAGGTGAGAGGTTGGTGTACAACAAGCTTATGGTCGTGGATGCAGGTGGAGACGGTAGGCTGGCCTGCTGCAAGCCCATGGTGGTGGCTGCAGGTGGAGACGGGAGGCTGTCCTATTGCAAGCCGATGGTGGTGGCTGTAGGTGGAGGGGGGAGGCTGGTGTTTTCAAGCCGATGGTGGTGGCTGCAGGTGGAGACAGCAGGCTGGCCTTTTGCAAGCTGATGGTGGTGGCTGTAGGTGGAGGGGGGAGGCTGGTGTTTTCAAGCCGATGGTGGTGGCTGCAGGTGGAGACAGCAGGCTGGCCTTTTGTAAGCCGATGGTGGTGGCTGCAGGTGGAGAGGGGAGGCTGGCGTTTTGCAAGCCGATGGTGGTGGCTGCAGGTGGGTGGCTGGTGTTCAGCAAGCCGATTGTGGTGGCTGCAGGTGGAGAGGGGAGGCTGGTGTTTTGCAAGCCGATGGTGGTGTCTGCAGGTGGAGACGAGAGGCTGGCCTTCTGCAAGCCGATGTTGGTGGCTGCAGGTGGAGAGGGGAGGCTGGTTTTTGCAAGCCGATGGTGGTGGCTGCAGGTGGAGAGGGGAGGCTGGTTTTTGCAAGCCGATGGTGGTGCCTGCAGGTGGAGACCGGAGGCTGGATTTTAGCCAGCAGATGGTGGTGGCTGCAGGTGGAGATCGGAGGTGGATGGTGGACACTGCAGAGGGATAATAAAAATAGAAAAGAAAAAAACTAACTTATCGTGTTTCAGAACTAGTTACACAAAAGATGAAAACAAGAAAACATTAAAGAAAAATGGTGAATTGTATAAAAAAGTTAAACTAAATGTAAAACTTAGTGAAGTGGCTTCGATGGTGATCTCAGGCGCTGTTCTTAGTGGATGGAGACTCTAACGGTCCGAGCTGGAAACTGGATGCACTCAGTGTGTCGAAAGAAGATGATGATGGTTCCTGCAGGCGATGTTATATCTTCTTCCAGATGTTGTAAAAGCCAATGGTGGTTCCTGCAAGTGGAGAGAGGGTGATGGTGGTCATCAAGCCGATGGTAGTGGCTGCAGGTGGAGAGGGGAGGCTGGTGTTCAGCAAGCCGATGGTGGTGGCTGCAGGTGGAGAGGGGAGGCTGGTGTTCAGCAAGCCGGTGGTGGTGCCTGCAGGTAGAGAAGGGAGGCTGGCCTGTTGAAAGCCGGTGGTGGTGGCTGCAGGTGAAGACGGGAGGCTGGTGTTTTGCAAGCCGATGGTGGTGGCTGCAGGTGGGAGGCTGGTGTTTAAAAAGCTGATGATGGTGGCTCCAGGTGGAGACAGCAGGCTGGCCTTTTGCAAGCCGGTGGTGGTGGCTGCAGGTGGAGAGGGGAGGCTGGCCTATTGCAAGCCGGTGGTGGTGGCTGCATGTGGGGACGGGTGGCTGGCCTGCTGCAAGCCCATGGTGGTGGCTGCAGGTGGAGAGGGGAGGCTGGTTTTTGCAAGCCGATGGTGGTGGCTGCAGGTGGAGACGGGAGGCTGGTTTTTGCAAGCCGATGGTGGTGCCTGCACGTGGAGACCGGAGGCTGGATTTTAGCCAGCAGATGGTGGTGGCTGCAGGTGGAGATCGGAGGTGGATGGTGGACACTGCAGAGGGATAATAAAAATAGAAAAGAAAAAAACTCACTTATCGTGTTTCAGAACTAGTTACACACAAGATGAAAAGAAGAAAACATTAAAGAAAAATGGTGAATTGTATAAAAAAGTTAAACTAAATGTAAAACTTAGTGAAGTGGCTTCGATGGTGATCTCAGGCGCTGTTCTTAGTGGATGGAGACTCTAACGGTCCGAGCTGGAAACTGGATGCACTCAGTGTGTCGAAAGAAGATGATGATGGCTCCTGCAGGCGATGCTATATCTTCTTCCAGATGTTGTAAAAGCCAATGGTGGTTCCTGCAAGTGGAGACAGGGTGATGGTGGTCATCAAGCCGATGGTAGTGGCTGCAGGTGGAGAGGGGAGGCTGGTGTTCAGCAAGCCGATGGTGGTGGCTGCAGGTGGAGAGGGGAGGCTGGTGTTCAGCAAGCCGGTGGTGGTGCCTGCAGGTGGAGAAGGTAGGCTGGCCTGTTGAAAGCCGGTGGTGGTGGCTGCAGGTGAAGACGGGAGGCTGGTGTTTTGCAAGCCGATGGTGGTGGCTGCAGGTGGGAGGCTGGTGTTTAAAAAGCTGATGGTGGTGGCTGCAGGTGGAGAGGGGAGGCTGGTTTTTGCAAGCCGATGGTGGTGGCTGCAGGTGGAGACGGGAGGCTGGTTTTTGCAAGCCGATGGTGGTGCCTGCAGGTGGAGACCGGAGGCTGGATTTTAGCCAGCAGATGGTGGTGGCTGCAGGTGGAGATCGGAGGTGGATGGTGGACACTGCAGAGGGATAATAAAAATAGAAAAGAAAAAAACTCACTTATCGTGTTTCAGAACTAGTTATACACAAGATGAAAACAAGAAAACATTAAAGAAAAATGGTGAATTGTATAAAAAAGTTAAACTAAATGTAAAACTTAGTGAAGTGGCTTCGATGGTGATGTCAGGCGCTGTTCTTAGTGGATAGAGACTCTAACGGTCCGAGCTGGAAACTGGATGCACTCAGTGTGTCGAAAGAAGATGATGATGGTTCCTGCAGGCGATGTTATATCTTCTTCCAGATGTTGTAAAAGCCAATGGTGGTTCCTGCAAGTGGAGACAGGGTGATGGTGGTCATCAAGCCGATGGTAGTGGCTGCAGGTGGAGAGGGGAGGCTGGTGTTCAGCAAGCCGATGGTGGTGGCTGCAGGTGGGAGGCTGGTGTTTAAAAAGCTGATGGTGGTGGCTGCAGGTGGAGAGGGGAGGCTGGCCTTTTGCAAGCCGATGGTAGTGGCTGCAGGTGGAGAGGGGAGGCTGGTGTTCAGCAAGCCGATGGTGGTGGCTGCAGGTGGGAGGCTGGTGTTTAAAAAGCTGATGGTGGTGGCTGCAGGTGGAGAGGGGAGGCTGGCCTTTTGCAAGCCCATGGTGGTGGCTGCAGGTGGATACAAAAGGCTGATGTTTTGCAAGCCAATGGTGGTGGGTGCAGGTGGACACGGGAGGCTGGCCTTTTGCAAGCCGGTGGTGGTGGCTGCAGGTGGAGAAGGGAGGCTGGTGTTGTGCAAGCCGATGGTGGTGGCTGCAGGTGGAGAGGGGAGGCTGGTGTTCAGCAAGCCGATGGTGGTGGCTGCAGGTGGAGAGGGGAGGCTGGATTTTAGCCAGCAGATGGTGGTGGCTGCAGGTGGAGATGAGAGCCTGGTGTTTTGCAAGCCGATGGTGGTGGCTGCAGGTGGAGACGGGAGGCAGGCCTGTTGCTAGCCGATGGTGGTGGCTGCAGGTGGGAGGCTGGTGTTCAACAAGCTTATGGTGGTGGCTGAAGGTGGAGAGGGGAGGCTGGCCTTTTGCATGCCGGTGGTGGTGGCTGCAGGTGGAGACGGGAGGCTGGCCAGCTGCAAGCCCATGGTGGTGGCTGCAGGTGGAGACGGGAGGCTGGCCAATTGCAAGCCGGTGGTGGTGGCTGCAGGTGGACAGGGGAGGCTGACCTTCTGCAAGCCGATGGTGGTGGCTGCAGGTGGAGACGAGAGGTTGGTGTATTGCAAGCCGATGGTGGTGGCTGCAGGTGGAGAGGGGAGGCTGGTGTTTTGCAAGACGATGGTGGTGGCTGCAGGTGGGAGGCTGGTGTTCAGCAAGCCGATGGTGGTGGCTGCAGGTGGAGAGGGGAGGCTGGTGTTTTGCAAGACGACGGTGGTGGCTCCAGGTGGAGAGGGGAGGCTGGTGTTCAGCAAGCCGATCGTGGTGGCTGCAGGTGGAGAGGGGAGGCTGGTGTTTTGCAAGACGACGGTGGTGGCTGCAGGTGGAGACGAGAGGCTGGCCTTCTGCAAGCCGATGTTGGTGGCTGCAGGTGGAGAGGGGAGGTTGGTTTTTGCAAGCCGATGGTGGTGGCTGCAGGTGGAGAGGGGAGGCTGGTGTCTTTCAAGCCGAAAGTGGCTGCAGGTGGAGAGGGGAGGCTGCCCTGCTGCAAGCCGATGTTGGTGGCTGCAGGTGGAGACGGGAGGTTGGTTTTTGCAAGCCGATGGTGGTGGCTGCAGGTGGAGACGGGAGGCTGGTGTTTTGCAAGCCCATGGTGGTGGCTGCAGGTGGAGACGGTAGGCTGGCCTTCTGCAAGCCCATGGTGGTGGCTGCAGGTGGAGAGGGGAGGTTGGATTTTTGCAAGCCGATGGTGGTGGCTGCAGGTGGAGACGGGAGGCTGGCCTATTGCAAGCCGATGGTGGTGGCTGTAGGTGGAGAGGGGAGGCTGGTGTTTTGCAAGCCGATGGTAGTGGCTGCAGGTGGAGACAGCAGGCTGGCCTTTTGCAAGCCGGTGGTGGTGGCTGCAGGTGGAGAGGGGAGGCTGGCCTATTTCAAGCCGGTGGCGGTGGCTGCATGTGGGGACGGGAGGCTGGCCTGCTGCAAGCCCATGGTGGTGGCTGCAGGTGGAGACGGGAGGCTGGCCAATTGCAAGCCGGTGGTGGTGGCTGCAGGTGGAGAGGGGAGGCTGGCCTTCTGCAAGCCGGTGGTGGTGGCTGCAGGTGGAGACGAGAGGCTGGTGTATTGTAAGCCGATGGTGGTGGCTGCAGGTGGAGATGGGAGGCTGGCGTTTTGCAAGCCGATGGTGGTGGCTGCAGGTGGGTGGCTGGTGTTCAACAAGCTTATGGTGGTAGCTGAAGGTGGAGAGGGGAGGCTGGCCTTTTGCATGCCGGTGGTGGTGGCTGCAGGTGGAGACAGGAGGCTGGCCAGCTGCAAGCCCATGGTGGTGGCTGCAGGTGGAGACGGGAGGCTGGCCAATTGCAAGCCGGTGGTGGTGGCTGCAGGTGGAGACGGGAGGCTGGCCTTCTGCAAGCCGACGGTGGTGGCTGCACGTGGAGACGAGAGACTGGTGTTTTGCAAGCCGATGGTGGTGGCTGCAGGTGGAGAGGGGAGGCTGGTGTTTTGCAAGACGATGGTGGTGGCTGCAGGTGGGAGGCTGATGTTCAGCAAGCCGATCGTGGTGGCTGCAGGTGGAGAGGGGAGGCTGGTGTTTTGCAAGACGATGGTGGTGGCTGCAGGTGGAGAGGGGAGGCTGGTGTTCAGCAAGCCGATCGTGGTGGCTGCAGCTGGAGAGGGGAGGCTGGTGTGTTGCAAGCCGACGGTGGTGGCTGCAGGTGGAGACGAGAGGCTGGCCTTCTGCAAGCCGATGTTGGTGGCTGCAGGTGGAGAGGGGAGGTTGGTTTTTGCAAGCCGATGGTGGTGGCTGCAGGTGGAGAGGGGAGGCTGGTGTTTTGCAAGCCGAAAGTGGCTGCAGGTGGAGAGGGGAGGCTGGCCTTTTGCAAGCCAATGGTGGTGGCTGCAGGTGGAGACGGGAGGCTGGCCTTTTGTAAGCTGAGGATGGTGGCTGCAGGTGGGAGGCTGGTGTTCAACAAGCTTATGGTGGTGGCTGTAGGTGGAGAGGGGAGGCTGGTGTTTTGCAAGCCGATGGTGGTGGCTGCAGGTGAGAGGTTGGTGTACAACAAGCTTATGGTCGTGGATGCAGGTGGAGACGGTAGGCTGGCCTGCTGCAAGCCCATGGTGGTGGCTGCAGGTGGAGACGGGAGGCTGTCCTATTGCAAGCCGATGGTGGTGGCTGTAGGTGGAGAGGGGAGGCTGGCCTTCTGCAAGCCGGTGGTGGTGGCTGCAGGTGGAGACGGGAGGCTGGCCTTCTGCAAGCCGACGGTGGTGGCTGCACGTGGAGACGAGAGACTGGTGTTTTGCAAGCCGATGGTGGTGGCTGCAGGTGGAGAGGGGAGGCTGGTGTTTTGCAAGACGATGGTGGTGGCTGCAGGTGGGAGGCTGATGTTCAGCAAGCCGATCGTGGTGGCTGCAGGTGGAGAGGGGAGGCTGGTGTTTTGCAAGACGATGGTGGTGGCTGCAGGTGGAGAGGGGAGGCTGGTGTTCAGCAAGCCGATCGTGGTGGCTGCAGCTGGAGAGGGGAGGCTGGTGTGTTGCAAGCCGACGGTGGTGGCTGCAGGTGGAGACGAGAGGCTGGCCTTCTGCAAGCCGATGTTGGTGGCTGCAGGTGGAGAGGGGAGGTTGGTTTTTGCAAGCCGATGGTGGTGGCTGCAGGTGGAGAGGGGAGGCTGGTGTTTTGCAAGCCGAAAGTGGCTGCAGGTGGAGAGGGGAGGCTGGCCTTTTGCAAGCCAATGGTGGTGGCTGCAGGTGGAGACGGGAGGCTGGCCTTTTGTAAGCTGAGGATGGTGGCTGCAGGTGGGAGGCTGGTGTTCAACAAGCTTATGGTGGTGGCTGTAGGTGGAGAGGGGAGGCTGGTGTTTTGCAAGCCGATGGTGGTGGCTGCAGGTGAGAGGTTGGTGTACAACAAGCTTATGGTCGTGGATGCAGGTGGAGACGGTAGGCTGGCCTGCTGCAAGCCCATGGTGGTGGCTGCAGGTGGAGACGGGAGGCTGTCCTATTGCAAGCCGATGGTGGTGGCTGTAGGTGGAGAGGGGAGGCTGGCCTTCTGCAAGCCGGTGGTGGTGGCTGCAGGTGGAGACAGCAGGCTGGCCTTTTGCAAGCCGATGGTGGTGGCTGTAGGTGGAGGGGGGAGGCTGGTGTTTTCAAGCCGATGGTGGTGTCTGCAGGTGGAGACAGCAGGCTGGCCTTTTGTAAGCCGATGGTGGTGGCTGCAGGTGGAGAGGGGAGGCTGGCGTTTTGCAAGCCGATGGTGGTGGCTGCAGGTGGGTGGCTGGTGTTCAGCAAGCCGATTGTGGTGGCTGCAGGTGGAGAGGGGAGGCTGGTGTTTTGCAAGCCGATGGTGGTGTCTGCAGGTGGAGACGAGAGGCTGGCCTTCTGCAAGCCGATGTTGGTGGCTGCAGGTGGAGAGGGGAGGCTGGTTTTTGCAAGCCGATGGTGGTGGCTGCAGGTGGAGAGGGGAGGCTGGTTTTTGCAAGCCGATGGTGGTGCCTGCAGGTGGAGACCGGAGGCTGGATTTTAGCCAGCAGATGGTGGTGGCTGCAGGTGGAGATCGGAGGTGGATGGTGGACACTGCAGAGGGATAATAAAAATAGAAAAGAAAAAAACTAACTTATCGTGTTTCAGAACTAGTTACACACAAGATGAAAACAAGAAAACATTAAAGAAAAATGGTGAATTGTATAAAAAAGTTAAACTAAATGTAAAACTTAGTGAAGTGGCTTCGATGGTGATCTCAGGCGCTGTTCTTAGTGGATGGAGACTCTAACGGTCCGAGCTGGAAACTGGATGCACTCAGTGTGTCGAAAGAAGATGATGATGGTTCCTGCAGGCGATGTTATATCTTCTTCCAGATGTTGTAAAAGCCAATGGTGGTTCCTGCAAGTGGAGAGAGGGTGATGGTGGTCATCAAGCCGATGGTAGTGGCTGCAGGTGGAGAGGGGAGGCTGGTGTTCAGCAAGCCGATGGTGGTGGCTGCAGGTGGAGAGGGGAGGCTGGTGTTCAGCAAGCCGGTGGTGGTGCCTGCAGGTAGAGAAGGGAGGCTGGCCTGTTGAAAGCCGGTGGTGGTGGCTGCAGGTGAAGACGGGAGGCTGGTGTTTTGCAAGCCGATGGTGGTGGCTGCAGGTGGGAGGCTGGTGTTTAAAAAGCTGATGATGGTGGCTCCAGGTGGAGACAGCAGGCTGGCCTTTTGCAAGCCGGTGGTGGTGGCTGCAGGTGGAGAGGGGAGGCTGGCCTATTGCAAGCCGGTGGTGGTGGCTGCATGTGGGGACGGGAGGCTGGCCTGCTGCAAGCCCATGGTGGTGGCTGCAGGTGGAGAGGGGAGGCTGGTTTTTGCAAGCCGATGGTGGTGGCTGCAGGTGGAGACGGGAGGCTGGTTTTTGCAAGCCGATGGTGGTGCCTGCACGTGGAGACCGGAGGCTGGATTTTAGCCAGCAGATGGTGGTGGCTGCAGGTGGAGATCGGAGGTGGATGGTGGACACTGCAGAGGGATAATAAAAATAGAAAAGAAAAAAACTCACTTATCGTGTTTCAGAACTAGTTACACACAAGATGAAAAGAAGAAAACATTAAAGAAAAATGGTGAATTGTATAAAAAAGTTAAACTAAATGTAAAACTTAGTGAAGTGGCTTCGATGGTGATCTCAGGCGCTGTTCTTAGTGGATGGAGACTCTAACGGTCCGAGCTGGAAACTGGATGCACTCAGTGTGTCGAAAGAAGATGATGATGGCTCCTGCAGGCGATGCTATATCTTCTTCCAGATGTTGTAAAAGCCAATGGTGGTTCCTGCAAGTGGAGACAGGGTGATGGTGGTCATCAAGCCGATGGTAGTGGCTGCAGGTGGAGAGGGGAGGCTGGTGTTCAGCAAGCCGATGGTGGTGGCTGCAGGTGGAGAGGGGAGGCTGGTGTTCAGCAAGCCGGTGGTGGTGCCTGCAGGTGGAGAAGGGAGGCTGGCCTGTTGAAAGCCGGTGGTGGTGGCTGCAGGTGAAGACGGGAGGCTGGTGTTTTGCAAGCCGATGGTGGTGGCTGCAGGTGGGAGGCTGGTGTTTAAAAAGCTGATGGTGGTGGCTGCAGGTGGAGAGGGGAGGCTGGTTTTTGCAAGCCGATGGTGGTGGCTGCAGGTGGAGACGGGAGGCTGGTTTTTGCAAGCCGATGGTGGTGCCTGCAGGTGGAGACCGGAGGCTGGATTTTAGCCAGCAGATGGTGGTGGCTGCAGGTGGAGATCGGAGGTGGATGGTGGACACTGCAGAGGGATAATAAAAATAGAAAAGAAAAAAACTCACTTATCGTGTTTCAGAACTAGTTATACACAAGATGAAAACAAGAAAACATTAAAGAAAAATGGTGAATTGTATAAAAAAGTTAAACTAAATGTAAAACTTAGTGAAGTGGCTTCGATGGTGATGTCAGGCGCTGTTCTTAGTGGATAGAGACTCTAACGGTCCGAGCTGGAAACTGGATGCACTCAGTGTGTCGAAAGAAGATGATGATGGTTCCTGCAGGCGATGTTATATCTTCTTCCAGATGTTGTAAAAGCCAATGGTGGTTCCTGCAAGTGGAGACAGGGTGATGGTGGTCATCAAGCCGATGGTAGTGGCTGCAGGTGGAGAGGGGAGGCTGGTGTTCAGCAAGCCGATGGTGGTGGCTGCAGGTGGGAGGCTGGTGTTTAAGAAGCTGATGGTGGTGGCTGCAGGTGGAGAGGGGAGGCTGGCCTTTTGCAAGCCGATGGTAGTGGCTGCAGGTGGAGAGGGGAGGCTGGTGTTCAGCAAGCCGATGGTGGTGGCTGCAGGTGGGAGGCTGGTGTTTAAAAAGCTGATGGTGGTGGCTGTAGGTGGAGAGGGGAGGCTGGCCTTTTGCAAGCCCATGGTGGTGGCTGCAGGTGGATACAAAAGGCTGATGTTTTGCAAGCCAATGGTGGTGGGTGCAGGTGGACACGGGAGGCTGGCCTTTTGCAAGCCGGTGGTGGTGGCTGCAGGTGGAGAAGGGAGGCTGGTGTTGTGCAAGCCGATGGTGGTGGCTGCAGGTGGAGAGGGGAGGCTGGTGTTCAGCAAGCCGATGGTGGTGGCTGCAGGTGGAGAGGGGAGGCTGGATTTTAGCCAGCAGATGGTGGTGGCTGCAGGTGGAGATGAGAGCCTGGTGTTTTGCAAGCCGATGGTGGTGGCTGCAGGTGGAGACGGGAGGCAGGCCTGTTGCTAGCCGATGGTGGTGGCTGCAGGTGGGAGGCTGGTGTTCAACAAGCTTATGGTGGTGGCTGAAGGTGGAGAGGGGAGGCTGGCCTTTTGCATGCCGGTGGTGGTGGCTGCAGGTGGAGACGGGAGGCTGGCCAGCTGCAAGCCCATGGTGGTGGCTGCAGGTGGAGACGGGAGGCTGGCCAATTGCAAGCCGGTGGTAATGGCTGCAGGTGGACAGGGGAGGCTGACCATCTGCAAGCCGATGGTGGTGGCTGCAGGTGGAGACGAGAGGTTGGTGTATTGCAAGCCGATGGTGGTGGCTGCAGGTGGAGAGGGGAGGCTGGTGTTTTGCAAGCCTATGGTGGTGGCTGCAGGTGGGAGGCTGGTGTTCAGCAAGCCGATGGTGGTGGCTGCAGGTGGAGAGGGGAGGCTGGTGTTTTGCAAGCCGATGGTGGTGGCTGCAGGTGGAGAGGGGAGGCTGGTGTTCAGCAAGCCGATCGTGGTGGCTGCAGGTGGAGAGGGGAGGCTGGTGTTTTGCAAGCCGACGGTGGTGGCTGCAGGTGGAGACGAGAGGCTGGCCTTCTGCAAGCCGATGTTGGTGGCTGCAGGTGGAGAGGGGAGGTTGGTTTTATGCAAGCCGATGGTGGTGGCTGCAGGTGGAGAGGGGAGGCTGGTGTCCTTCAAGCCGAAAGTGGCTGCAGGTGGAGAGGGGAGGCTGCCCTGCTGCAAGCCGATGTTGGTGGCTGCAGGTGGAGACGGGAGGTTGGTTTTTGCAAGCCGATGGTGGTGGCTGCAGGTGGAGACGGGAGGCTGGTGTTTTGCAAGCCCATGGTGGTGGCTGCAGGTGGAGACGGTAGGCTGGCCTTCTGCAAGCCCATGGTGGTGGCTGCAGGTGGAGAGGGGAGGTTGGATTTTTGCAAGCCCATGGTGGTGGCTGCAGGTGGAGACGGGAGGCTGGCCTATTGCAAGCCGATGGTGGTGGCTGCAGGTGGAGCCGGGAGGATGGTGTTTTGCAAGCCGATGGTGGTGGCTGCAGGTGGAGACGGGAGGCTGGCCAGCTGCAAGCCGATGGTGGTGGCTGCAGGTGGAGAGGGGAGGCTGGCCTATTTCAAGCCGGTGGCGGTGGCTGCATGTGGGGACGGGAGGCTGGCCTGCTGCAAGCCCATGGTGGTGGCTGCAGGTGGAGACGGGAGGCTGGCCAATTGCAAGCCGGTGGTGGTGGCTGCAGGTGGAGAGGGGAGGCTGGCCTTCTGCAAGCCGGTGGTGGTGGCTGCAGGTGGAGACGAGAGGCTGGTGTATTGTAAGCCGATGGTGGTGGCTGCAGGTGGAGATGGGAGGCTGGCGTTTTGCAAGCCGATGGTGGTGGCTGCAGGTGGGTGGCTGGTGTTCAACAAGCTTATGGTGGTGGCTGAAGGTGGAGAGGGGAGGCTGGCCTTTTGCATGCCGGTGGTGGTGGCTGCAGGTGGAGACGGGAGGCTGGCCAGCTGCAAGCCCATGGTGGTGGCTGCAGGTGGAGACGGGAGGCTGGCCAATTGCAAGCCGGTGGTGGTGGCTGCAGGTGGAGACGGGAGGCTGGCCTTCTGCAAGCCGACGGTGGTGGCTGCACGTGGAGACGAGAGACTGGTGTTTTGCAAGCCGATGGTGGTGGCTGCAGGTGGAGAGGGGAGGCTGGTGTTTTGCAAGACGATGGTGGTGGCTGCAGGTGGGAGGCTGATGTTCAGCAAGCCGATCGTGGTGGCTGCAGGTGGAGAGGGGAGGCTGGTGTTTTGCAAGACGATGGTGGTGGCTGCAGGTGGAGAGGGGAGGCTGGTGTTCAGCAAGCCGATCGTGGTGGCTGCAGCTGGAGAGGGGAGGCTGGTGTGTTGCAAGCCGACGGTGGTGGCTGCAGGTGGAGACGAGAGGCTGGCCTTCTGCAAGCCGATGTTGGTGGCTGCAGGTGGAGAGGGGAGGTTGGTTTTTGCAAGCCGATGGTGGTGGCTGCAGGTGGAGAGGGGAGGCTGGTGTTTTGCAAGCCGAAAGTGGCTGCAGGTGGAGAGGGGAGGCTGGCCTTTTGTAAGCTGAGGATGGTGGCTGCAGGTGGGAGGCTGGTGTTCAACAAGCTTATGGTGGTGGCTGTAGGTGGAGAGGGGAGGCTGGTGTTTTGCAAGCAGTTGGTGGTGGCTGCAGGTGGAGACGGGAGGCTGGGCTTTTGCAAGCCGGTGGTGGTGACTGCAGGTGGAGACGGGAGGCTGGCCTTTTGCAAGCCGGTGGTGGTGGCTGCAGGTGGAGCCGGGAGGATGGTGTTTTGCAAGCCGATGGTGGTGGCTGCAGGTGGAGACGGGAGGCAGGCCTGTTGCTAGCCGATGGTGGTGGCTGCAGGTGGGAGGCTGGTGTTCAACAAGCTTATGGTGGTGGCTGAAGGTGGAGAGGGGAGGCTGGCCTTTTGCATGCCGGTGGTGGTGGCTGCAGGTGGAGACGGGAGGCTGGCCAGCTGCAAGCCCATGGTGGTGGCTGCAGGTGGAGACGGGAGGCTGGCCAATTGCAAGCCGGTGGTGGTGGCTGCAGGTGGAGAGGGGAGGCTGGCCTTCTGCAAGCCGACGGTGGTGGGTGTACGTGGAGACGAGAGGCTGGTGTTTTGCAAGCCGATGGTGGTGGCTGCAGGTGGGAGGCTGGTGTTCAGCAAGCCGATCGTGGTGGCTGCAGGTGGAGAGGGAAGGCTGGTGTTTTGCAAGACGATGGTGGTGGCTACAGGTGGAGAGGGGAGGCTGGTGTTCAGCAAGCCGATCGTGGTGGCTGCAGGTGGAGAGGGGAGACTGGTGTTTTGCAAGCAGACGGTGGTGGCTGCAGGTGGAGACGAGAGGCTGGCCTTCTGCAAGCCAAATGTTGGTGGCTGCAGGTAGAGAGGGTAGGTTGGTTTTTGCAAGCTGATGGTGGTGGCTGCAGGTGGAGAGGGGAGGCTGGTGTTTTGCAAGCCGAAAGTGGCTGCAGGTGGAGAGGGGAGGTTGGTTTTTGCAAGCCGATGGTGGTGCCTGCAGGTGGAGACCGGAGGCTGGATTTTTGCAAGCCGATGGTGGTGGCTGCAGGTGGAGATCGGAGGTGGATGGTGGACACTGCAGAGGGAAAATATAAATAGAACAGAAAAAAACTCACTTATCGTGTTTCAGCACTAGTTACACATAAGATGAAAACAAGAAAACATTAAAGAAAAATGGTGAATTGTATAAAAAAGTTAAACTAAATGTAAAACTTGGTGGTGGCTGCAGGTAGGAGGCTGGTGTTCAACAAGCTTAGGGTGGTGGCTGCAGGTGGAGAAGGGAGGCTGGTGTTTTGCAAGCTGATGGTGGTGGCTGCAGGTGGAGACGGGAGGCTGGGCTTTTGCAAGCCGGTGGTGGTGGCTGCAGGGGGAGACGGGAGGCTGGCCTCCTGCAAGTCCATGGTGGTGGCTGCAGGTGGAGACGAAAGGCTGGTGTTTTGCAAGCAGATGGTGGTGGGTGCAGGTCGACACGGGAGGCTGGTCCTTTGGAAGCCGGTGGTGGTGGCTGCAGTTGAGAGAGGAGGCTGGTGTTTTGCAAGCCGATGGTGGTGGCTGCAGGTGGAGACGCGAGGCTGGCCTTTTGCAAGCCGATGGTGGTGGCTGCAGGTGAGAGGGGAGGTTGGTTTTTGCAAGCCGATGGTGGTGGCTGCAGGTGGAGAGGGGAGGCTGGTGTTTTGCAAGCCGAAAGTGGTTGCAGGTGGAGAGGGGGAGGTTGGTTTTTGCAAGCCGATGGTGGTGCCTGCAGGTGGAGACCGGAGGCTGGATTTTTGTAAGCCGATGGTGGTGGCTGCAGGTGGAGATCGGAGGTGGATGGTGGACACTGCAGAGGGAAAATATAAATAGAACAGAAAAAAACTCACTTATCGTGTTTCAGCACTAGTTACCCATAAGATGAAAACAAGAAAACATTAAAGAAAAATGGTGAATTGTATAAAAAAGTTAAACAAAATGTAAAACTTAGTGAAGTGGCTTCGATGGTGATCTCAGGCGCTGTCCCAGTGGATGGAGACTCTAACGGTCCGGGCTGGAAACTGCATGCACTCAGTGTGTCGAAAGAAGATGATGGTGGTTCCTGCAGGCAATGTTAGATCTTCTTCCAGATGTTTTAAAAGCCAATGGTGGTTCCTGCAAGTGGAGACGGGAGGCTGGTGTTTTGCAAGCTGAGGATGGTGGCTGCAGGTGGGAGGCTGGTGTTTAAAAAGCTCATGGTGGTGGCTGCAGGTGGAGAGGGGAGGCTGGTGTTCAGCAAGCCGGTGGTGGTGGCTGCAGGTAGAGAAGGGAGGCTGGCCTGCTGAAAGCCGATGGTGGTGGCTGCAGGTGAAGACGGGAGGCTGGTGTTTTGCAAGCCGATGGTGGTGGCTGCAGGTGCGAGGCTGGTGTTTAAAAAGCTGATGGTGGTGGCTGCAGGTGGAGAGGGGAGGCTGGCCTTTTGCATGCCGGTGGTGGTGGCTGCAGGTGGAGACGGGAGGCTGGCCAGCTGCAAGCCCATGGTGGTGGCTGCAGGTGGAGACGGGAGGCTGGCCAATTGCAAGCCGGTGGTGGTGGCTGCAGGTGGAGAGGGGAGGCTGGCCTTCTGCAAGCCGATGGTGGTGGCTGCAGGTGGAGACGAGAGGCTGGTGTTTTGCAAGCCGATGGTGGTGGCTGCAGGTGGAGAGGGGAGGCTGGTGTTTTGCAAGACGATGGTGGTGGCTGCAGGTGGGAGGCTGGTGTTCAGCAAGCCGATGGTGGTGGCTGCAGGTGGAGAGGGGAGGCTGGTGTTTTGCAAGACGATAGTGGTGGCTGCAGGTGGAGAGGGGAGGCTGGTGTTTTGCAAGCCGATGTTGGTGGCTGCAGGTGGAGAGGGGAGGTTGGTGTTTTGCAAGCCGAAAGTGGCTGCAGGTGGAGAGGGGAGGTTGGTTTTTGCAAGCCGATGGTGGTGCCTGCAGGTGGAGACCGGAGGCTGGATTTTTGCAAGCCGATGGTGGTGGCTGCAGGTGGAGATCGGAGGTGGATGGTGGACACTGCAGAGGGAAAATATAAATAGAACAGAAAAAAACTCACTTATCGTGTTTCAGCACTAGTTACACATAAGATGAAAACAAGAAAACATTAATAAAAAATGGTGAATTGTATAAAAAAGTTAAACAAAATGTAAAACTTGGTGGTGGCTGCAGGTGGGAGGCTGGTGTTCAACAAGCTTAGGGTGGTGGCTGCAGGTGGAGACGGGAGGCTGGTGTTTTGCAAGCAGATGGTGGTGGGTGCAGGTCGACACGGGAGGCTGGGCTTTTCCAAGCCGGTGGTGGTGGCTGCAGTTGAGAGAGGAGGCTGGTGTTTTGCAAGCCGATGGTGGTGGCTGCAGGTGGAGACGCGAGGCTGGCCTTTTGCAAGCCGATGGTGGTGGCTGCAGGTGAGAGGTTGGTGTACAACAAGATTATGGTGGTGGCTGCACGTGGAGACGGGAGGCTGGCCTTCTGAAAGCCCATGGTGGTGGCTGCAGGTGGAGAGGGGAGGCTGGTATTGTAAGCCGATGGTGGTGGCTGCAGGTGGAGACGGGAGGCTGGCCTTTTGCAAGCCGATGGTGGTGGCTGCAGGTGGAGACCGGAGGCTGGATTTTTGCAAGCCGATGGTGGTGGCTGCAGGTGGAGATCGGAGGTGGATGGTGGACACTGCAGAGGCATAATAAAAATAGAAAAGAAAAAAACTCACTTATCGTGTTTCAGAACTAGTTACACACAAAATGAAAACAAGAAAACATTAAAGAAAAATGGTGAATTGTATAAAAAAGTTAAACAAAATGTAAAACTTAGTGAAGTGGCTTCGATGGTGATCTCAGGCGCTGTTCTTAGTGGATGGAGACTCTAACGGTCCGAGCTGGAAACTGGATGCACTCAGTGTGTCGAAAGAAGATGATGATGGTTCCTGCAGGCGATGCTATATCTTCTTCCAGATGTTGTAAAAGCCAATGGTGGTTCCTGCAAGTGGAGAGAGGGTGATGGTGGTCATCAAGCCGATGGTAGTGGCTGCAGGTGGAGAGGGGAGGCTGGTGTTCAGCAAGCCGATGGTGGTGGCTGCAGGTGGAGAGGGGAGGCTGGTGTTCAGCAAGCCAGTGGTGGTAGCTGCAGGTAGAGAAGGGAGGCTGGCCTGTTGAAAGCCGGTGGTGGTGGCTGCAGGTGAAGACGGGAGGCTGGTGTTTTGCAAGCCGATGGTGGTGGCTGCAGGTGGGAGGCTGGTGTTTAAAAAGCTGATGGTGGTGGCTGCAGGTGGAGAGGGGAGGCTGGCCTTTTGCAAGCCGATGGTGGTGGCTGCAGGTGGAGACGGGAGGCTGGCCTTTTGCAAGCCGATGGTGGTGGCTGCAGGTGGAGACGGGAGGCTGGCCTTTTGCAAGCCGGTGGTGGTGGCTGCAGGTGGAGACGGGAGGATGGCCTTCTGCAAGCCCATGGTGGTGGCTGCAGGCGGATACAAAAGGCTGATGTGTTGCAAGCCGATGGTGGTGGGTGTAGGTGGACACGGGAGGCTGGCCTTTTGCAAGCCGGTGGTGGTGGCTGCAGGTGGAGAAGGGAGGCTGGTGTTGTGCAAGCCGATGGTGGTGGCTGCAGGTGGAGAGGGGAGGCTGGTGTTCAGCAAGCCGATGGTGGTGGCTGCAGGTGGAGAGGGGAGGCTGGTGTGTTGCAAGCCGATGGTGGTGGCTGCAGGTGGAGATGAGAGCCTGGTGTTTTGCAAGCCGATGGTGGTGGCTGCAGGTGGAGACGGGAGGCAGGCCTGTTGCTAGCCGATGGTGGTGGCTGCAGGTGGGAGGCTGGTGTTCAACAAGCTTATGGTGGTGGCTGAAGGTGGAGAGGGGAGGCTGGCCTTTTGCATGCCGGTGGTGGTGGCTGCAGGTGGAGAGGGGAGGCTGGCCTTCTGCAAGCCGATGGTGGTGCCTGCAGGTGGAGACCGGAGGCTGGATTTTAGGAAGCCGATGGTGGTGGCTGCAGGTGGAGATCGGAGGTGGATGGTGGACACTGCAGAGGGATAATATAAATAGAACAGAAAAAAACTAACTCATCGTGTTTCAGAACTAGTTAAATGTAAAACTTAGTGAAGTGGCTTCGATGGTGATGTCAGGCGCTGTTCTTAGTGGATGGAGACTCTAACGGTCCGAGCTGGAAACTGGATGCACTCAGTGTGTCGAAAGAAGATGATGGTGGTTCCTGCAGATGATGTTAGATCTTCTTCCAGATGTTTTAAAAGCCAATGGTGGTACCTGCAAGTGGAGACGGGATGATGGTGGTCATCAAGCCGATGGCAGTGGCCGCAGGTGGGAGGCTGGCGTTCAGCAAGCCGATGGTGGTGGCTGCAGGTGGAGAGGGGAGGCTGGTGTTTTGCAAGCCGATGGTGGTGGCAGCAGGTGGGAGGCTGGTGTATAAAAAGATGATGGTGGTGGCTGCAGGTGGAGAGGGGAGGCTGGTCTTTTGCAAGCCGATGGTGGTGGCTGCAGGTGGAGACGGGAGGCAGGCCTGTTGCATGCCAGTGGTGGTGGCTGTAGGTGGAGACGGGAGGCTGGCCTTTTGCAAGACGGTGGTGGTGGCTGCAGGTAGAGAGGGGAGGCTGCTTTTTGAAAGCCGATGGTGGTGCCTGCAGGTGGAGATCGGAGGCTTGATTTTAGCAAGCCGATGGTGGTGGCTGCAGGTGGAGATCGGAGGTGGATGGTGGACACTGCAGAGGGAAAATATAAATAGAAAAGAAAAAAACTCACTTGTCGTGTTTCAGAACTAGTTACCCATAAGATGAAAACAAGAAAAGATGAAAGAAAAATGGTGAATTGTATAAAAAAGTTAAACTAAATGTAAAACTTAGTGAAGTGGCTTCGATGGTGATGTCAGGCGCTGTTCTTAGTGGATGGAGACTCTAACGGTCCGAGCTGGAAACTGGATGCACTCAGTGTGTCGAAAGAAGATGATGGTGGTTCCTGCAGGCGATGTTAGATCTTCTTCCAGATGTTTTAAAAGCCAATGGTGGTTCCTGCAAGTGGAGACGGGATGATGGTGGTCATCAAGCCGATGGCAGTGGCCGCAGGTGGGAGGCTGGCGTTCAGCAAGCCGATGGTGGTGGCTGCAGGTGGAGAGGGGAGGCTGGTGTTTTGCAAGCCGATGGTGGTGGCTGCAGGTGGGAGGCTGGTGTATAAAAAGCTGATGGTGGTGGCTGCAGGTGGAGAGGGGAGGCTGGCCTTTTGCAAGCCGATGGTGGTGGCTGCAGGTGGAGACGGGAGGCAGGCCTGTTGCAAGCCAGTGGTGGTGGCTGTAGGTGGAGACGGGAAGCTGGCCTTTTGCAAGACGGTGGTGCTGGCTACAGGTGGAGAGGGGAGGCTGCTTTTTGAAAGCCGATGGTGTTGCCTGCAGGTGGAGATCGGAGGCTGGATTTTAGCAAGCCGATGGTGGTGGCTGCAGGTGGAGATCGGAGGTGGATGGTGGACACTGCAGAGGGAAAATATAAATAGAAAAGAAAAAAACTCACTTGTCGTGTTTCAGAACTAGTTACCCATAAGATGAAAACAAGAAAAGATGAAAGAAAAATGGTGAATTGTATAAAAAAGTTAAACTTAATGTAAAACTTAGTGAAGTGGCTTCGATGGTGATCTCAGGCGCTGTTCTTAGTGGATGGAGACTCTAACGGTCTGAGCTGGAAACTGGATGCACTCAGTGTGTCGAAAGAAGATGATGGTGGTTCCTGCAGGCGATGTTAGATCTTCTTCCAGATGTTTTAAAAGGCAATGTTGGTTCCTGCAGGTGGAGACGGGATGCTGGTGGTCATCAAGCCGATGGTGGTGGCCGCAGGTGGGACGCAGGTGTTTAGCAAGCCGATGGTGGTGGCTGCAGGTGGAGAGGGGAGGCTGGTGTTTTGCAAGCCGATGGTGGTGGCTGCAGGTGGAGACGAGAGGCTGGCATTCCGCAAGCCGATGTTGGTGGCTGCAGGTGGAGAGGGGAGGCTGGTGTTTTGCAAGCCGATGTTGGTGGCTGCAGGTTGAGAGGGGAGGCTGGTGTGTTGCAAGCCGATGGCCGTGGCTGCAGGTGGAGACGGTAGGCTGGCCTTCTGAAAGCCGATGGTGGTGGCTGCAGGTGGAGATCGGAGGTGGATGGTGGACACTGCAGAGGGATAAAACTCACTTATCGTGTTTCAGAACTAGTTACACAGAAGATGAAAACAAGAAAAGATTAAAGAAAAATGGTGAATAGTATAAAAAAGTTAAACTAAATGTAAAACTTAGTGAAGTGGCTTCGATGGTGATCTCAGGAGCTGTCCCAGTGGATGGAGACTCTAACGGTCCGAGCTGGAAACTGGATGCACTCAGTGTGTCGAAAGAAGATGATGGTGGTTCATGCAGGCGATGTTAGAACTTCTTCCAGATGTTTTAAAAGCCAATGGTGGTTCCTGCAAGTGGAGACGGGATTATGGTGGTCATCAATCCGATGGTAGTAGCCGCAGGTGGGAGGCTGGTGTTCAGCAAGCCGATGGTGGTGGCTGCAGGAGGAGAGGGGAGACTGGTGTTTTGCAAGCCGATGGTGGTGGCTGCAGGTGGAGACGAGAGGCTGGCATTCCGCAAGCCGATGTTGATGGCTGCAGGTGGAGAGGGGAGGCTGGTGTTTTGCAAGCCGATGGCGGTGGCTGCAGTTGGAAAAGGGAGGCTGGTGTTTTGGAAGCCGATGGTGGTGGCTGCAGGTGGAGACGGTAGGCTGGCCTTCTGAAAGCCGATGGTGGTGCCTGCAGGTGGAGATCGGAGGTTGATGGTGGACACTGCAGAGGGATAATATAAATAGAAAAGAAAAAAACTCACTTATCGTGTTTCAGAACTAGTTACACATAAGATGAAAACAAGAAAAGATTAAAGAAAAATGGTGAATTGCATAAAAAAGTTAAACTAAATGTAAAACTTAGTGAAGTGGCTTCGATGGTGATCTCAGGCGCTGTTCTTAGTGGATGGAGACTCTAACGGTCCGAGCTGGAAACTGGATGCAGTCAGTGTGTCGAAAGAAGATGATGGTGGTTCCTGCAGGCGATGTTAGATCTTCTTCCAGATGTTATAAAAGGCAATGATGGTTCCTGCAGGTGGAGACGGGATGATGGTGGTCATAAAGCCGATGGGAGTGGCCGCAGGTGGGAGGCTGGTGTTCAGCAAGCCGATGGTGGTGGCTGCAGGTGGAGAGGGGAGGCTGGTGTTTTGCAAGCCGATGGTGGTGGCTGCAGGTGGAGAGAGGAGGCTGGCCTTTTGCAAGCCGGTGGTGGTGGCTGCAGGTGGACACGGGAGCCTGGCCAATTGCAAGCCGGTGGTGGTGGCTGTAGGTGGAGAGGGGAGACTGGCCCTCTACAAGCCGATGGTGGTGGCTGCAGGTGGAGACGAGAGGCTGGTGTTTTGCAAGCCGAGGATGGTGGCTGCAGGTGGAGAGGGGAGGCTGGCCTGTTGCAAGGCGATGGTGGTGGCTGCAGGTGGGAGGCTGGTGTTCACTAAGCCGATCGTGGTGGCTGCAGGTGGAGAGGGGAGTCAGGTGTTTAGCAAGCCGATGGTGGTGGCTGCAGGTGGAGAGGGGAGGCTGGCCTTTTGCAAGTCGATGGTGGTGGCTGCAGGTGGAGACGAGAGGCTGGCCTTCTGCAAGCCGATGGTGGTGGCTGCAGGTGGAGAGGGGAGGCTGGTTTTTGTATGCCGATGGTGGTGGCTGCAGGTGGAGAGGGGAGGCTGGTGTTCAGTAAGCCGATGGTGGGGGCTGCAGGTGGAGAGGGGAGGCTGGTGTTTTGCAAGCCGATGGTGGTGGCTGCAGGTGGAGACGAGAGGCTGGCATTCCGCAAGCCGATGTTGGTGGCTGCAGGTGGAGAGGGGAGGCTGGCGTTTTGCAAGCCGACGGCGGTGGCTGCAGGTGGAGAAGGGAGGCTGGTGTTTTGGAAGCTGATGGTGGTGCCTGCAGGTGGAGATCGGAGGTGGATGGTGGACACTGCAGAGGGATAATATAAATAGAAAAGAAAAAAACTCACTTATCGTGTTTCAGAACTAGTTACACATAAGATGAAAACAAGAAAACATTAAAGAAAAATGGTGAATTGTATAAAAAAGTTAAACTAAATGTAAAACTTAGTGAAGTGGCTTCGATGGTGATCTCAGGCGTTGTCCCAGTGGATGGAGACTCTAACGGTCCGAGCTGGAAAGTGGATGCACTCAGTGTGTCGAAAGAAGATGACGGTGGTTCCTGCAGGCGATGCTAGATCTTCTTCCAGATGTTTTAAAAGCCAATGGTGGTTCCTGCAAGTGGAGACGGGATGATGGTGGACATAAAGTCGATGGTAGGGGCCGCAGGTGGGAGGCTGGTGTTCAGCAAGCCGATGGTGGTGGCTGCAGGTGGAGAGGGGAGGCTGGTGTTTTGCAAGCCGGTGGTGGTGGCTGCAGGTGGACACGGGAGCCTGGCCAATTGCAAGCCGGTGGTGGTGGCTGTAGGTGGAGAGGGGAGACTGGCCTTCTACAAGCCGACGGTGGTGGCTGCAGGTGGAGACGAGAGGCTGGTGTTTGCAAGCCGATGGTGGTGGCTGCAGGTGGAGAGGGGAGGCTGGCCTGTTGCAAGGCGATGGTGGTGGCTGCACGTGGGAGGCTGGTGTTCAGTAAGCCGATCGTGGTGGCTGCAGGTGGAGAGGGGAGGCTGGTGTTTAGCCAGCCGATGGTGGTGGCTGCAGGTGGAGAGGGGAGGCTGGCCTTTTGCAAGCCGATGGTGGTGGCTGCAGGTGGAGACGAGAGGCTGGCCTTCTGCAAGCCGATGGTGGTGGCTGCAGGTGGAGAGGGGAGGCTGGTTTTTTTATGCCGATGGTGGTGGCTGCAGGTGGAGAGGGGAGGCTGGTGTTCAGTAAGCCGATGGTGGGGGCTGCAGGTGGAGAGGGGAGGCTGGTGTTTTGCAAGCCGATGGTGGTGGCTGCAGGTGGAGACGAGAGGCTGGCATTCCGCAAGCCGATATTGGTGGCTGCAGGTGGAGAGGGGAGGCTGGTGTTTTGCAAGCTGACGGCGGTGGCTGCAGGTGGAGAAGGGAGGCTGGTGTTTTGGAAGCCGATGGTGGTGGCTGCAGGTGGAGACGGTAGGCTGGCCTTCTGAAAGCCGATGGTGGTGCCTGCAGGTGGAGATCGGAGGTGGATGGTGGACACTGCAGAGGGATAATATAAATAGAAAAGAAAAAAACTCACTTATCGTGTTTCAGAACTAGTTACACATAAGATGAAAACAAGAAAATATTAAAGAAAAATGGTGAATTGTATAAAAAAGTTAAACTAAATGTAAAACTTAGTGAAGTGGCTTCGATGGTGATCTCAGGCGTTGTCCCAGTGGATGGAGACTCTAACGGTCCGAGCTGGAAAGTTCAGTGTGTCGAAAGAAGATGATGGTGGTTCCTGCAGGCGATGCTAGATCTTCTTCCAGATGTTTTAAAAGCCAATGGTGGTTCCTGCAAGTGGAGACGGGATGATGGTGGACATAAAGCCGATGGTAGTGGCCGCAGGTGGGAGGCTGGTGTTCAGCAAGCCGATGGTGGTGGCTGCAGGTGGAGAGGGGAGGCTGGTGTTTTGCAAGCCGATGGTGGTGGCTGCAGGTGGAGACAGGAGGCTGGCCTTTTACAAGCCGGTGGTGGTTGCTGCAGGCGGAGAGGGGAGGTTGGCCCGTTGCAAGCCGGTGGTGGTGGCTGCAGGTGGAGACGGGAGGCTGGCCTGTTGCAAGCCGATGGCGGCAGCTGCAGGTGGAGATGAGAGGCTGGTGTTGTGCAAGCCGATGGTGGTGGCTGCAGGTGGACACGGGAGGCTGGCCAATTGCAAGTCGGTGGTGGTGGTTGCAGGTGGAGAGGGGAGACTGGCCTTCTACAAGCCGACGGTGGTGGCTGCAGGTGGAGACGAGAGGCTGGTGTTTTGCAAGCCGATGGTGGTGGCTGCAGGTGGAGAGGGGAGGCTGGAGACGGGAGGCTGGTGTTTTGCAAGCCGATGGTGGTGGCTGCAGGTGGAGAGAGGAGGCTGGCCTGTTGCAAGCCAGTGGTGGTGGCTGTAGGTGGAGACGGGAGGCTGGCCTTCTGCAAGTCCATGGTGGTGGCTGCAGGCGATGTTAGATCTTCTTCCAGATGTTTTAAAAGGCAATGGTGGTTCCTGCAGGTGGAGACGGGATGATGGTGTTTTGCAAGCCGATGGTGGTGGCTGCACGTGGAGAGGGGAGGCTGGGGTTTTGCAAGCCGATGGTGGTGGCTGCAGGTGGAGAGGGGAGGCTGGCCTTTTGCAAGCCGGTGGTGGTGGCTGTAGGTGGAGACGGGAGGCTGGTGTTTTGCAAGCCGATGGTGGTGGCTGCAGGCGGGAGGCTGGTGTGTAAAAAGCTGATGGTGGTGGCTGCAGGTGGAGAGGGGAGGCTGGCCTTTTGCAAGCCGGTGGTGGTGGCTGCAGGTGGGAGGCTGGTGTTCAACAAGCCGATGGTGGTGGCTGCAGGTGGAGAGGGGAGGCTGGCCCTTTGCAAGCCGATGGTGGTGGCTGAAGGTGGAGACGGGAGGCTGGCCTTCTGCAAGCCCATGGTGGTGGCTGCAGGTGGAGATGAGAGGCTGGTGTTTTGCAAGCCGATGGTGGTGGCTGCAGGTGGACATGGGAGGCTGGTCAATTGGAAGCCGGTGGTGGTGGCTGCAGGTGGAGAGCGGAGGCTGGCCTTCCGCAAGCCGATGGTGGTGGCTGCAGGTGGAGATGAGAGGCTGGTGTTTTGCAAGCCGATGGTCGTGGCTGCAGGTGGAGACGGGAGGCTGGCCTTTTGTAAGCCGATGGTGGTGGCTGCAGGTGGGAGGCTGGTGTTCAACAAGCCGATAGTGGTGGCTGCAGGTGGAGAGGGGAGGCTGGGGTTATGCAAGCCGATGGTGGTGGCTGCAGGTGGAGACGAGAGGCTGGCCTTCTGCAAGCCGATGTTGGTGGCTGCAGGTGGAGAGGGGATGCTGGTTATTGCAAGCCGATGGTGGTGGCTGCAGGTGGAGACGGGAGGTTGGTGTTTTGTAAGCCGATGGTGGTGGCTGCAGGTGGAGACGGGAGGCTGGTTTTTGCAAGCCGATGGTGGTGGCTGTAGGCGGAGACGGGAGGCTAATGTTTTGCAACACGATGGTGGTGACTGCAGATGGAGACGGGAGGCTGTTGTTCAGCAAGCCGATGGTGGTGGCTGCAGGTGGAGAGGGGAGGCTGGCCTTCTGCAAGCCGATGTTGGTGGCTGCAGGCGGAGAGGGGAGGCTGGCGTTTTGCATGCCGATGGTGGTGGCTGCAGGTGGAGACGGGAGGCTGGCCTTCTGCAAGCCGATGTTGGTAGCTGCAGGTGGAGAGGGGAGGCTGGCGTTTTGCAAGCCGATTGTGGTGGCTGCAGGTGGAGAAGGGAGGCTGGCGTTTTGCAAGCCGATGGTGGTGGCTGCAGGTGGAGACGGGAGGTTGGTGTTTTGCAAGCCGATGGTGGTGGCTGTAGGTGGAGACGTGAGGCTGGTTTTTTGCAACACGATGGTGGTGGCTGCAGGTGGATGATCTGCAGGCAGATGGTGGACACTGCAGAGGGACAGTATATACAGGAAACAAATTTTGAAATTTTAAATTTCAGAACTATTTACATGTAAAATGAATAAAAAAAACAGAAAATCAAAGAAGAAAAGTGAACTATATACAAAAGTTAAACATTTCATTGAAATGTAAAACTTAGTGAAGTGGTGATCTCAGGCGGGATCCCAGAACTTCTGGTCAACCCTCTGGAACCACACTTCAAGACGGCCACTTAGACACCTACAAGAGACAAAAGACACATGAATGACATCATGATAATAAATAAATTACTCAGAAGGTTTTTTCAAATTAGGTCAACTTTTAGTTTTCTAACAGTGTGTCAGCTTTTCATCCCCTGACAGACAGAGAACGGGCCTACTGCCTAAAACTAAAAGTCCTGCCACCCATTTTAGTTTCAGAAATTTTCGGTACCGCAAGTTTTCCGATGTTTTGGGAACGATGGGAAATAAGAAACAATCAGATATTTGAGATAAATTTTTACAGAGAGCCAATGTAGAGAGGCTAACTCAGGAGAAATGTGCTCTTTCTTGTCAGTAATCTGGCAGCAACATTTTGGATCAGCTGAAGAATTTTAAGGGAGTAGTTTGGGGATCCACTTAAGATGGTGTTACAGTAGTCCAGCACAGATGGGATAAAATGTGTGGACCAGATGTTCAGCATCACTTCAGGACAGGATGCTCCTTATGTTGGTGATATGATGGAAATGAAGCTACTCTAGAGATGTGTTTGATGTGAGCACTAAAAGACAAATCCTGGTCAAGAATGACTCCAAGCTTCCTGCTATTAACAGGAACTAACTGAACAACCAAATATAAGGATTTTAGGGCCAAAAAAGTTCCCTAAAATTCTGAATAGATGGGAGTCTGTCTGGGCTGAAGGTGGTGCACAAGTGGAGGACCCAACAGGATCCACCAGGGCGTGGGGCTTACGTCGTTAGCTTCAGGCGTTGCGTGGCTTTTTGACACATGGCAGCCCGTCGTTGTCATCACGCTTCCTCCTCCTGCAGCCACAAAACAGAACAAAATCAATCAGAGCAGAGCTGACCTGTTTCCATGGCAACTCAGGTTAAAAAAGAAGTATTTTAAAGAGAATTATTGAGACAAAAAGGCATAAACTTAATCCACTGACACAGATCAGGAGTGAGGAGAAGATCTGGAATGAAAGCATCCAGAGAAAACTTACTGTGAGTGGCAGGGGTTCAGGGTGGCTGCAGCAGGACGGGCTGGCATCCTGCAGGAACACACACACACATTTTACAGCAGGAAGACAGTGTGGACATACAAACAGAAGCTCAGCTGCTGATGCTAAACATTGATCAGGATTTGTCTTTTACTTACTGGGATCCAAAAGGGACCAAGAACTGGCCATTAAGGAGCTGAAAACATGGCAAACACACACAGAACAGATGTGAAACAACAAGCTGCTGTGGTGACATCTGCCCACCAGCTCACACATACAAAAACACATTCTTCCATCATAGGAAAGAGTTGGGGAACGGAGACATGTTCACCTGTTTGCGTTCATCAATCTGATCAGCTTTTATCATCAAAAGTGTTTCATGCCATTCATCTTTCGAAAGAAATCATCTGTTTATGTGACCATATTGTTGGTTTTTGGAATTTATTTATTGATTGAATTAAACTTATAATTCCTTAAATTGTTGCCTAAAACAGACTTATATAGATAGACTACTTTCCCTGGACCCTTGCTAAACTTTGCTGCAGGGTGAACAGATGCTCCCACCGCCACAGCAACAGGGACACCACAAGTTCTGCAAATAAACACACACGTAAGAGACAAACTGTAAATCTGACACATGGGAAATTCACACAGTCTTACAAGACCTGTTGTCCTGAAGCAAATTAGTGACCTTCTAAGTGAATTTAGGAAGCCTGTAAACCTTTTTAACCCACAAAGTTCTGCTGCCATTGTTGGATTTTACTTCCAGTAATATTACCTGTTTTATTCTTTTCCACTGAAATCATTTAATTGGTCTAAGTTTATGAGAAGGCAGCATTTAAAATAATCTCTTTTAAAATAAGATTGCGAGTCCAGCTGCAAACAAGAACGTAAAATTCATATAGTTAAAAACTATTTAGCCTAAGACATTTATCATGTCCGCTGTTAGTGTCTTTTATTGCTTTATAATGCATAAAAATGTATAAAAATGAGCCTGCTTTGCATTGTAGACCAAGTTAGAGTGTACTGATGGCTACAGTGCAGAGTACACACACATATAATAAATGTACCACCTGATTTCTGTCAGTGTTCAGTAAACTCACTTCTACTTTCTCTCTGATCTAAATTACTCTGTGTAATCTGTAGAAAGTCTAAAAGCATATTCCTTTTATTAATTACATATATTTAGTACTTAATTTAGTATTTAGTTGTATTTTAGTATCAGAATATTTTCTTTATAAAAAAAACCACAGCCTTCTTCTAAAAACTTTTTTTTCCATTCTAAAAAACTTCTTTTTTTGGTATCACTGTTTAAAGTGAAAGCTCTGGCTTAACAATTTAACCATTAAAAATGTAGAAACATATAAGATGAACTAAAATATCCATCTATCCATTCATCTCCAGGTTGGGTCAAGCAGAGAAGCCCAAACTTCCTTCTCTTCCCCGATAATCACTTCATATCCAATATTTATTGTTTGTTTTAATAACTTCTACATCTTCTTGTTCAATTAATAATCAGTATCAATCAGTATAATATGTTTTATTATTATTGTTCAGCTGTTTTTGTCCTGGTTCTGCACATCCTTTTTGTGTATTGTAGAACAACATGAGAGACCAGATTCAAATTCCATATATGTTTACATGTAGGCTACATGTACCTTAATCACTTGTTGCCTTTAAATCGGCTTTCGCATAAATCGGCATTCATTACTTATTTCATGTTCTCATACTTACAGCTCTTTAAGAATACCACCTTGAACAAGTTGCTGCTAAGTACTTTTTTTGTTGCACTTTGAACGCGTTGTTGCTATGATGACTCAAATCGCCTTCGGGGATTAGTAAAGTTTTCTGACTCTGATAATTTCGATTTTAAATAACAGCAAACAAGCTAGCGGAGACTTTGCACATGCGCAATTGATTTGCAGTCTGGACGCAAAGGGGTGAACGCGTGCGTCCAGCCAGCGGCTGGCGCATGCGCATTTCTTTTGCAGTCTTGACACCGGTGGGTGAACAGGTTTTTCAATTGTAGTTGAAGCAGATGAAGAATTTCGACATAATTTCGTTTATCATACTTTTAGTTATTTAAAATGCAAAATAATGCAGTATAACCTTTTGTTTTAGACATGTCCATACAATTTTCTTACATTTAGAGATAAAAATCAAAGTTTTGGACATCCAAAACACATTTTTAATAGAACAGAACAGGTTTAATTACGGAAGCGTGGAGCTGTCACCCAAATAAAAAAGAAATCGGACCTTATCACGTTATAACGTGATATGTTTATTGTAAAAACGTAAAACGTATCACGTTATAACGTGATACTTTATTGTAATAACGTGAAACGTATCACGTTATAACGTGATACTTTATTGTAAAAACGTGAAACGTATCACGTTATAACGTGATACTTTATTGTAATAACGTGAAACGTATCACGTTATAACGTGATACTTTATTGTAATAACGTGAAACGTATCACGTTATAACGTGATACTTTATTGTAAAAACGTGAAACGTATCACGTTATAACGTGATACTTTATTGTAATAACGTGAAACGTATCACGTTAAAACGTGATACTTTATTGTAATAACGTGAAACGTATCACGTTATAACGTGATACTTTATTGTAATAACGTGAAACATATCACGTTATAACAGGGCCGGACTGGGAAACTTTTTCAGGCCAAGAGTCATTCATGCATCAGGCCACCCTGGTCTTGACCACACACGCATGTTCACACACCCACACCTAAATGCATGGGCACAAACAAAACACATGCATGTGCGCGCGCACACACACACACACACACACACACACACACACACACGTTTTTGGTTGATTCAAAACGAATAAAATAATAATGTAGACAAGACAATCTCTTTATTTCTTTTTTAGATTGAAACAACAACTTAACAAATTATAATAACAAAAATAAACTGCTGTAAATATATGACTTTGTCCCCTGCTCTGACCCACTTATAGGTCTGGACCCCAAAGTTTTAACAAACAAACAAAAAAAAAAGAGAAGAATCAAAATTAGAGAGCAAAAAACATCTGTCATGGTTATCAACTTTCAATTGTAAGTCTCTTAAAACTTAAAATTGTAAGAAAAGTTTATGAAATACATAAATCAGTGTCATTAAATATTTTATATGCATTTAAATATTTGATAAATTAATTTACTTTTATGTATTTAATTCGAAACCTAGTATTGTTCGAATATATTTAATCACTTCACCATTTTATTGATCAAATTAGCATATTTTTCCAAGTCCCTTTTTTTGCTGTAGTTAAATCTACTACATATATTGTGTCTGTCAGCCTGACTTGAGCCTTTAAATGTGTTCTTGTAGGAGTTGATTTGATTACATTCTATGAATTATCAACATATCAGGCCTCTTGTTTTATGTGAAGTGTCACATACAATCATATATATAACACATATATACAATGATATATGTATCATTGTGGTGGTGTCATTGCATCATGTCATACTTTAAAAGGTTTTAGCTGTTAAACTGGAAGCAGATCTGGTTTAGTTATTCAAAATAAATTATACCAAAAATGAGACCAATTAAACCAGTACGGTGTTCGAATGGGCCCCGGACCAGTTTGTACTGGAAAAGTTGGGCCCCAGTGCATGAAAGGTTAAGAACCCCTGGTTTAACCTATGTCTTATTTATCTTCATTTCAAGGCAAGGGCTACACAGGCTACATATTTACACTGTGAAGCCTGAAAGTGTACAGCCTCAAGGACCCTTGGGTCCTTGGACCTCATACTGTGTTTAAAAGAGTATTTTGTATCAAAGTTTTGTGTGTTTTTTTTAAATAACTTACTTGTAGACGCATCTTTTTTTTTAATGGTATGGGGAGCCTGAATAAGTCTGTGACTTTAAGGCATTTCGCCGCATCATCCTCCAGCGCCTTTCTTTTTCTCTCTCTCTCCCTCTCGGCGCCGCCTTTCCTTTTTCCTCGTTGGGAGGAGTCCATCCCGTCGTTTTCTAGCAGTAGCTACACCCCCACACCGTAGCACCAGACACACGTCTCATCCCTCGACACGCGCTGTCTGTGTGGTTGCTACGGACTATTAGGGCGGGTGTTAATTGTAATAAACCAATCGTCTTGCCCTCCTTACATTCTACTGGCCTGAGTGGCCTCTGATTGGCCTGGCCTGTCTCCTGGGCGGGAAGAGAAAGAAAAGGAAAAAAAAAAAAAGAGACGCAGGCCAGCAGGCCAATCCTAGACCGGCGCTCCGGGAATACTCCCGGTTCTCCCTATGGCCAGTCCGGGCCTGCGTTATAACGTGATAAGGTCCGATTTTTTTTTTATTTGGGTGACAGCTCCACGCTTCCGTAGTATGCAGATGTTGTTACGACCTATATTGGAGCAAAATACATTTTATGGAAAATATACTCATCAAGCAGAAACATTTCAGTTCTTTTTGACAATGATTAATTGTTCTACTCTGATTTATTGTTGTACAGAAATGTGGGACAGTTATGAGACACACGTAGGTCACCTGCCTGCGCACAGTGAGACGGTGCGTGCGTGTGTGTCTGAATTGCCACAGAACAGGCATCCCCAACTTGGGACCTCTTGAGCCAGTGTCCTGCAGGTTTTCAGTATGTCCATACTGCAGCACAACTGACTCAAATAATGGGTCGTTAAGAGGCTGGTGCAGACCTGGTTTATTATTGCACACAAGACCGTTATAAGCAACACGGTGCGTCACCTGCCTGTACACAGTGAGACGGTGCGTGCATGTGTCTGAGTGGCAATAGAGTGTGTGCGCTGCTTTCAGTTAATAATATGTTGTCTCCTGACAATAAAAATGAAACTTATAAAGGCTATATGCACCGCTGAGACTGGGAGAAATAAGTTGCCGACACAAAGACGTGGTCCTGTCTACTTAAAGGATGCAACGTCAACAAGTGTCCTCCGAGCTTCATCAAATATCTCCAATGAAGTAAAACTTAATCCCATGTAGTAAATTAGGAATTTCTCTGGAAATAATAAACCACACTGAAAACCTGCAGGACACTGGCTCAAGAGGTCCCAAGTTGGGGATGCCTGCTCTGTGGCAATTCAGACACACAGGCACGCACCGTCTCACTGTGCGCAGGCAGGTGACCTACGTGTTTCTCATAACTGTCCCACATTTCTGTACAACAATAAACCAGAGTAGAACAATTAATCATTGTCAAAAAGAACTGAAAAGTTTCTGCTTGATGAGTATATTTTCCATAAAATGTATTTTGCTCCAATATAGGTCGTAACAACATCTGCATACAGTACAGGCTGTGTTCTTATAATAAACTTATCACGTTATAATGTGATAGGTTTCACGTTATTACAATAAACTTATCACGTTATAACGAGATACGTTTCACGTTATTACAATAAAGTATCACGTTATAACGTGATACGTTTCACGTTATTACAATAAAGTATCACGTTATAACGTGATAAGGTCCGATTTTTTTTTTATTTGGGTGACAGCTCCACGCTTTTGTATTTAATGAATACATCAACATTTTCCTAAACTTGTCCTACAGTTCCCTTAAAACAAATCACTTATAAGCAGTTTTTTCTTGAAATGTACAAAAGTTTAATACCAACAGCCCAAATAATAAAACTTTAAGTGAGTTTACAGTTTTCAAATGCAAATTTTTCCACTCCAAATTAGTTAAATCCAGACTTAAACTCTTGAATCTACTTTGTTACCTTATTAGTGGAGTTAAAAGTTTTAAATTATGAACTACAGAATTTAAATGAGCTCAGATTTTACATTTTCCAAATTTGATGCTGTGATTGTTATATAGATTTGACATAGCTATAATTTTATAACTTTTTAAAACAAATTCTAACAAATAAAATCTGAGTTTTATACATCAACAACTGTTTTTAATCAAACATATGAGGTTTAAGCAAAACATTAACATTTTCCTAAACTTATCTTACAGTTTCTTAAACCAAATCACTTCTAAGATGATTTATTTTCTTGAAATGTACAAAACTCTAATACTTACAGCCCAAATATTAAAAGTAGAGTTTTCAAATGCGCATTTTCTGCTCTCAATTAGTTAAATCCAGACTTAATCGCTCTTGAATCTACTTTGATACCTCATTAATGGAAGTTAAAAGTATTAAATTATGACCTACAGAATTTAAATAAGCTCAAAACTTACATTTTCCATATTTGAATTTCTTCTTGACTCTCAAGATGAACTTGCCAACTTGTCTTTATAAAGGACTTGTTGAGAAAAAACGGAATTTTCAGAAAATCTGTTTTATCAGTGAAAACTTTGTTTGTTTTTAAATAATGATGCACCTCCGTAGCAACCATGGAATCCAAGTCAGCCTGTGCCATTCTGTGCAGTTCAGTTTATGTGGACAAAATAGTGGTATGAGATGTTTTTATTGTCTCACATCAATGAAGTTGTATAATTTTTATCTGAAAAAGCTCCAATCACACATTTACACTTGTCCATAAAAACAAAGCAGCTCTGCTACATCTTGGCTTATATTTCTATTGTTTCATTACACCTAATGTGCTCATCTCATGTAAAAACAAGTAGTTTTTTTTTATCAATAAATATTTATTTAGGGTAATTCTGCATTACTTTTACATCCTCATTAGAAAAAATGTTAACAGTCTATACAGATAAACAGCGTTTGTTCCCCAGCAGCCAGATGTGCAGGTGATTACAGCTGTGTCTTAACAACTTGATACTTTGGTTCACAGTTACCACAAATACTTCTTGATATCCCACTACTGCAGCAATGTCACATTTAATAGAGCTACTTAGCTTATTATAAGAGGGCTCCAGACTAACTTTCAGCATTGGTTGCAATGGTGCCCCCAACTTCTTCATTTAGTTGCACCAGCCAAAAATTTAGGTGAACCCCAAATTTTACATTGATCTCAGCAGCTCATTTTAATACATTTTAAGGATTGTCTTTTGATCATCGCACATAGACAACAATGGTTATTTTAAGTTATTGTGACCAATAATGAGGTTTAGAAAGTACAGGAAAATAGAAGGAAATGAAATAAACTTCTAGCTTCACTGAATAAAAACTGAACATTTCAAATTTTGAAATAGCTCATGAGGTTGTGCTGCTTCTAGAAAATAATCCTCTGGATTTACATTTAATCTTGAGACAGAGGAGGTCTCAATATGTTCTGATGTGGAGGGAGATGATGAGGCTCATGGAGGGTGTGTTGTCTGTTGGGCTGGAGGCAGGTGGTGGACTGAATCTATTGAAGAACATGTTCAGCTCATCAGCTCTGTCCAGACTTCCATCAGTCTGATCCTCCTTTAACTTGAAGCCAGTGATCTTTTTTATTCCTGACCATGCATCCCTCCTGTTGTTTTGCTGGAGGTAGTATCTAACTTTTTACTGTAGTCCTCCTTGCACTTCTTAATCTTTGAGTTGTTTTTGTGTTTGTAACCTAGATAACTTCAACTTTGGGCTGTAATTACAGAAAATCTGTGTAAGCGTTGATATACCTGAAAGGATCGCTAAAAATCACTGCATTTCACTTTGAGTTGTAAACTTCTCCTTCCTGGTTTCTTATTCTTGGAGTAATCTTATAAATTCCTTAGGCCCCTGTACCCCTCCCCTTTTCTACAATTCACCTGTATGAGAGGTGGGTGCCATTGTCATTTATTTATTACTTTATCCCAATCCATCCTTTTGTTTCTTATCCTTTTTTGTCGTTTTTTATTTCTATCATGGAAACAGAATTTCTTTCTTAACATCTAATTTAGTTTCTGTTTAATTTGTTTAGAAACTGGAGCCGGCAGATTTACATGGTGGTTTTTACTTTTCTTTATTGTTCTCAGCAAATAAACAGAGACTGTTTCTCCAAGCGATCACGCTGTGTGACGGCAGCACAACACAGAAACTCCCTGGTTACACGGTGTCTTCAGTATCTCCCTGACAGGTTGTTTAGCAGCTTTTCAGGTCACTGGTGATGCAGGACTTGTTACTGTGGAAGCAACTCACTGTTGGGACGATGCTGTCCACAAAGAAATTGATGCAATCTGTCACACACTCAGTCATCGTATTGGTATTAATATCATCTCCATGTGGTTCACAGAGCTCGTCCATTTAAATAGCTAGTGATCTCACATTTCCTATCAGATAAGTTTAAAGAAATGCTTTGAATTTCCTCAGCTTTTTTTTTTTTTTAAATATGACTGCAATTATTGTTATATAAAACTGAGTCACTGTAAGTCCCAAGTCAAAACAATAGTGCATTTGTGTCAAACCACAAAAAATAAGTTATATGACTTAATCAAAAAGCTAAATGAATTATATTAACACAGGTAAGTAGATTAGTGCTTGTTGGATTACTCCTTTGTAACAATGCTTCTTGACCAGAAAGTATTTATTTCCCTTTAAATTGTCACATTTCTAAAGAAATTGCATTTGTGGGTTGAACCATGAAAAACTTGCCAAATCTTCTGTACCAATGCCAAACAGCTTTTGCTGCTGATGGTGTCTGATTTTCTCATCTTTATTTTACCAGGTGAAACGTTCAAGAACAATTCTCATTTGCAAACAGAGGCACATAGATCCACATTAACATATAAACACACCAAACATTGTAAAAGATTCTTATAAATACAGCATTCTAATCAACAAGTATTTAATGACAAGAGTCAGAAGAAAAAGAGTTTGCTAGTAATAAGGGAAGAGTACAGAAGCATAACACCGACATCCAAATTAAAAAAAAAATGTAAAAAATTAGGATGTTATCCAGTTATGAGGTAAACCTTTATTGTAAGTGTGAAACATATCACCTCATTCATCTTTGAATGAGGAAACTGTGCAAGCAGTAGATCAGAGAAATGTCTAATTTACCAAATGGCATTAAATTCATTCATATTAGACTGAGACAAGGAAAGATTGGACATTGGTGAAGCTTGGACACTGTGGCAGCTTCCATTCGCCATAGACCCTTAAACCAGACAGGTTTTCCTCTTTCTTCTTTCCCTTTTGCTTCTTATTGCTGTTTTCCTTCATTTATGTCCCGACTGATGGACAGCTGCCTCTGAACCTGTATTAAATCCAAACAAGTGTGTTAATATATCATTTTTAATGGGAATTTGATGGAAAATCAACATCTTACCTAGAAATGAAATCCCTCTCTGGAGTTTCATGTATTCAAAAATCCTAGTCGAAGCAAAATAATGCAAATAAAATCATGTTCCTATAATTCTTTTGAACTCTAAAAAAGAAGATGTAAATTAAATTTCTATTAATGAAACTTTTCATGTAGCTATGCTGCAAACATGCTCATGAGTACAAGTGATGAGATGTGTGAGTGTATTGTTGTACAAGCACACTTGAGGCATCTGCAAAACCCTGCAGGACTGACTGAATCAAAACAATATTCAACTTACTTTTAAAAGAAAAACACTGACATTATTTCATGACTTCTGTCCACTATCTCCCGACTGATGGACAGCTGCCCCTGAACCTGTATTAGATCCACACAAGTGTGTTAATATATCATTTTTAATAGGAATTTGATGGAAAATCAAGATCTTACCTAGAAATTAAATCCCTCTCTGGATTTTCATGTTTTCCAAAATCCTAGTCGAAGCAAAATAATGCAAATAAAATCATGTTCCTATAATTCTTTTGAACTCTAAAAAGGAAGATGTAAATTATTTTTCTATTAATGAAACTTTTCATGGAGCTATGCTGCAAACATGCTCATGAGTAAAAGTGATGAGATGTGTGAGTGTATTGTTGTACAAGCACACTTGAGGCGTCTGTAAAACCCTGCAGGACTGACTGAATCAAAACAATATTCAACTTACTTTTAAAAGAAAAACATGGACATTATTTCATGACTTCTGTCCACAGCAACCATTTATGTCCCGACTGATGGACAGCTGCCTCTGAACCTGTATTAAATCCATACAAGTGTGTTAATATATCATTTTTAATAGGAATTTGATGGAAAATCAACATCTTACCTAGAAATTAAATCCCTCTCTGGATTTTCATGAATTCAAAAATCCTAGTCGAAGCAAAATAATGCAAATAAAATCATGTTCCTATAATTCTTTTGAACTCTAAAAAGAAGATGTAAATTATTTTTCTATTAATGAAACTTTTCATGGAGCTATGCTGCAACCATGCTCATGAGTACAAATGATGAGATGTGTGAGTGTATTGTTGTACAAGCACACTTGAGGCGTCTGTAAAACCCTGCAGGACTGACTGAATCAAAACAATATTCAACTTACTTTTAAAAGAAAAACATGGACATTATTTCATGACTTCTGTCCACTATCTCCTGACTGATGGACAGCTGCCCCTGAACCTGTATTAGATCCACACAAGTGTGTTAATATATCATTTTTAATAGGAATTTGATGGAAAATTAACATCTTACCTAGAAATGAAATCCCTCTCTGGATTTTCATGTATTCAAAAATCCTAGTCGAAGCAAAATAATGCAAATAAAATCATGTTCCTATAATTCTTTTGAACTCTAAAAAAGAAGATGTAAATTATTTTTCTATTAATGAAACTTTTCATGAAGCTATGCTGCAAACATGCTCATGAGTACAAGTGATGAGATGTGTGAGTGTATTGTTGTACAAGCACACTTGAGGCGTCTGTAAAACCCTGCAGGACTGACTGAATCAAAACAATATTCAACTTACTTTTAAAAGAAAAACATTGACATTATTTCATGACTTCTGTCCACTATCTCCCGACTGATGGACAGCTGCCCCTGAACCTGTATTAAATCCACACAAGTGTGTTAATATATCATTTTTAATAGGAATTTGATGGAAAATAGACATCTTACCTAGAAATTAAATCCCTCTCTGGATTTTCATGAATTCAAAAATCCTAGTCGAAGCAAAATAATGCAAATAAAATCATGTTCCTATAATTCTTTTGAACTCTAAAAAGGAAGATGTAAATTATTTTTCTATTAATGAAACTTTTCATGGAGCTATGCTGCAAACATGCTCATGAGTACAAGTGATGAGATGTGTGAGTGTATTGTTGTACAAGCACACTTGAGGCGTCTGTAAAACCCTGCAGGACTGACTGAATCAAAACAATATTCAACTTACTTTTAAAAGAAAAACATGGACATTATTTCATGACTTCTGTCCACAGCAACCATTTATGTCCTGACTGATGGACAGCTGCCTCTGAACCTGTATTAAATCCATACAAGTGTGTTAATATATCATTTTTAATAGGAATTTGATGGAAAATCGACATCTTACCTAGAAATGAAATCCCTCTCTGGAGTTTCATGTATTCAAAAATCCTAGTCGAAGCAAAATAATGCAAATAAAATCATGTTCCTATAATTCTTTTGAACTCTAAAAAAGAAGATGTAAATTATTTTTCTATTAATGAAACTTTTCATGAAGCTATGCTGCAAACATGCTCATGAGTACAAGTGATGAGATGTGTGAGTGTATTGTTGTACAAGCACACTTGAGGCGTCTGTAAAACCCTGCAGGACTGACTGAATCAAAACAATATTCAACTTACTTTTAAAAGAAAAACATGGACATTATTTCATGACTTCTGTCCACTATCTCCCGACTGATGGACAGCTGCCCCTGAACCTGTATTAAATCCACACAAGTGTGTTAATATATCATTTTTAATAGGAATTTGATGGAAAATAGACATCTTACCTAGAAATGAAATCCCTCTCTGGATTTTCATGTATTCAAAAATCCTAGTCGAAGCAAAATAATGCAAATAAAATCATGTTCCTATAATTCTTTTGAACTCTAAAAAGGAAGATGTAAATTAAATTTCTATTAATGAAACTTTTCATGAAGCTATGCTGCAAACATGCTCATGAGTAAAAGTGATGAGATGTGTGAGTGTATTGTTGTACAAGCACACTTGAGGCGTCTGTAAAACCCTGCAGGACTGACTGAATCAAAACAATATTCAACTTACTTTTAAAAGAAAAACATGGACATTATTTCATGACTTCTGTTCACAGCAACCATTTATGTCCCGACTGATGGACAGCTGCCCCTGAACCTGTATTAAATCCACACAAGTGTGTTAATATATCATTTTTAATAGGAATTTGATGGAAAATCAACATCTTACCTAGAAATGAAATCCCTCTCTGGATTTTCATGTATTCAAAAATCCTAGTCGAAGCAAAATAATGCAAATAAAATCATGTTCCTATAATTCTTTTGAACTCTAAAAAAGAAGATGTAAATTATTTTTCTATTAATGAAACTTTTCATGAAGCTATGCTGCAAACATGCTCATGAGTACAAGTGATGAGATGTGTGAGTGTATTGTTGTACAAGCACACTTGAGGCGTCTGTAAAACCCTGCAGGACTGACTGAATCAAAACAATATTCAACTTACTTTTAAAAGAAAAACATTGACATTATTTCATGACTTCTGTCCACCACCATTTATGTCCCGACTGATGGACAGCTGCCCCTGAACCTGTATTAAATCCATACAAGTGTGTTAATATATCATTTTTAATAGGAATTTGATGGAAAATTAACATCTTACCTAGAAATGAAATCCCTCTCTGGATTTTCATGTATTCAAAAATCCTAGTCGAAGCAAAATAATGCAAATAAAATCATGTTCCTATAATTCTTTTGAACTCTAAAAAAGAAGATGTAAATTATTTTTCTATTAATGAAACTTTTCATGGAGCTATGCTGCAAACATGCTCATGAGTACAAGTGATGAGATGTGTGAGTGTATTGTTGTACAAGCACACTTGAGGCGTCTGTAAAACCCTGCAGGACTGACTGAATCAAAACAATATTCAACTTACTTTTAAAAGAAAAACATGGACATTATTTCATGACTTCTGTCCACAGCAACCATTTATCTCCCGACTGATGGACAGCTGCCTCTGAACCTGTATTAAATCCACACAAGTGTGTTAATATATCATTTTTAATAGGAATTTGATGGAAAATCGACATCTTACCTAGAAATGAAATCCCTCCGTAGATTTTCATGTATTCAAAAATCCTAGTCGAAGCAAAATAATGCAAATAAAATCATGTTCCTATAATTCTTTTGAACTCTAAAAAAGAAGATGTAAATTATTTTTCTATTAATGAAACTTTTCATGAAGCTATGCTGCAAACATGCTCATGAGTACAAGTGATGAGATGTGTGAGTGTATTGTTGTACAAGCACACTTGAGGCGTCTGTAAAACCCTGCAGGACTGACTGAATCAAAACAATATTCAACTTACTTTTAAAAGAAAAACATGGACATTATTTCATGACTTCTGTCCACTATCTCCCGACTGATGGACAGCTGCCCCTGAACCTGTATTAGATCCACTACAAGTGTGTTAATTTATCATTTTTAATAGGAATTTGATGGAAAATTAACATCTTACCTAGAAATGAAATCCCTCTCTGGATTTTCATGTATTCAAAAATCCTAGTCGAAGCAAAATAATGCAAATAAAATCATGTTCCTATAATTCTTTTGAACTCTAAAAAAGAAGATGTAAATTATTTTTCTATTAATGAAACTTTTCATGAAGCTATGCTGCAAACATGCTCATGAGTAAAAGTGATGAGATGTGTGAGTGTATTGTTGTACAAGCACACTTGAGGCGTCTGTAAAACCCTGCAGGACTGACTGAATCAAAACAATATTCAACTTACTTTTAAAAGAAAAACATGGACATTATTTCATGACTTCTGTCCACAGCAACCATTTATGTCCCGACTGATGGACAGCTGCCTCTGAACCTGTATTAAATCCACACAAGTGTGTTAATATATCATTTTTAATAGGAATTTGATGGAAAATTAACATCTTACCTAGAAATTAAATCCCTCTCTGGATTTTCATGTATTCAAAAATCCTAGTCGAAGCAAAATAATGCAAATAAAATCATGTTCCTATAATTCTTTTGAACTCTAAAAAAGAAGATGTAAATTATTTTTCTATTAATGAAACTTTTCATGGAGCTATGCTGCAAACATGCTCATGAGTACAAGTGATGAGATGTGTGAGTGTATTGTTGTACAAGCACACTTGAGGCGTCTGTAAAACCCTGCAGGACTGACTGAATCAAAACAATATTCAACTTACTTTTAAAAGAAAAACATGGACATTATTTCATGACTTCTGTCCACTATCTCCCGACTGATGGACAGCTGCCCCTGAACCTGTATTAAATCCATACAAGTGTGTTAATATATCATTTTTAATAGGAATTTGATGGAAAATCAACATCTTACCTAGAAATGAAATCCCTCTCTGGATTTTCATGTATTCCAAAATCCTAGTCGAAGCAAAATAATGCAAATAAAATCATGTTCCTATAATTCTTTTGAACTCTAAAAAGGAAGATGTAAATTATTTTTCTATTAATGAAACTTTTCATGAAGCTATGCTGCAAACATGCTCATGAGTACAAGTGATGAGATGTGTGAGTGTATTGTTGTACAAGCACACTTGAGGCGTCTGTAAAACCCTGCAGGACTGACTGAATCAAAACAATATTCAACTTACTTTTAAAAGAAAAACATGGACATTATTTCATGACTTCTGTCCACTATCTCCCGACTGATGGACAGCTGCCCCTGAACCTGTATTAGATCCACACAAGTGTGTTAATATATCATTTTTAATAGGAATTTGATGGAAAATTAACATCTTACCTAGAAATGAAATCCCTCTCTGGATTTTCATGAATTCAAAAATCCTAGTCGAAGCAAAATAATGCAAATAAAATCATGTTCCTATAATTCTTTTGAACTCTAAAAAAGAAGATGTAAATTATTTTTCTATTAATGAAACTTTTCATGAAGCTATGCTGCAAACATGCTCATGAGTACAAGTGATGAGATGTGTGAGTGTATTGTTGTACAAGCACACTTGAGGCGTCTGTAAAACCCTGCAGGACTGACTGAATCAAAACAATATTCAACTTACTTTTAAAAGAAAAACATGGACATTATTTCATGACTTCTGTCCAGCAACCATTATCTCCCGACTGATGGACAGCTGCCCCTGAACCTGTATTAAATCCATACAAGTGTGTTAATATATCATTTTTAATAGGAATTTGATGGAAAATTAACATCTTACCTAGAAATTAAATCCCTCTCTGGATTTTCATGTATTCAAAAATCCTAGTCGAAGCAAAATAATGCAAATAAAATCATGTTCCTATAATTCTTTTGAACTCTAAAAAAAAGATGTAAATTATTTTCTATTAATGAAACTTTTCATGGAGCTATGCTGCAAACATGCTCATGAGTACAAGTGATGAGATGTGTGAGTGTATTGTTGTACAAGCACACTTGAGGCGTCTGTAAAACCCTGCAGGACTGACTGAATCAAAACAATATTCAACTTACTTTTAAAAGAAAAACATGGACATTATTTCATGACTTCTGTCCACAGCAACCATTTATGTCCCGACTGATGGACAGCTGCCCCTGAACCTGTATTAAATCCATACAAGTGTGTTAATATATCATTTTTAATAGGAATTTGATGGAAAATTAACATCTTACCTAGAAATGAAATCCCTCTCTGGATTTTCATGAATTCAAAAATCCTAGTCGAAGCAAAATAATGCAAATAAAATCATGTTCCTATAATTCTTTTGAACTCTAAAAAGAAGATGTAAATTATTTTTCTATTAATGAAACTTTTCATGGGGCTATGCTGCAAACATGCTCATGAGTACAAGTGATGAGATGTGTGAGTGTATTGTTGTACAAGCACACTTGAGGCATCTGTAAAACCCTGCAGGACTGACTGAATCAAAACAATATTCAACTTACTTTTAAAAGAAAAACATGGACATTATTTCATGACTTCTGTCCACAGCAACCATTTATGTCCCGACTGATGGACAGCTGCCTCTGAACCTGTATTAAATCCATACAAGTGTGTTAATATATCATTTTTAATAGGAATTTGATGGAAAATCAACATCTTACCTAGAAATGAAATCCCTCTCTGGATTTTCATGTATTCAAAAATCCTAGTCGAAGCAAAATAATGCAAATAAAATCATGTTCCTATAATTCTTTTGAACTCTAAAAAAGAAGATGTAAATTATTTTTCTATTAATGAAACTTTTCATGAAGCTATGCTGCAACCATGCTCATGAGTACAAGTGATGAGATGTGTGAGTGTATTGTTGTACAAGCACACTTGAGGCGTCTGTAAAACCCTGCAGGACTGACTGAATCAAAACAATATTCAACTTACTTTTAAAAGAAAAACATGGACATTATTTCATGACTTCTGTCCACTATCTCCCGACTGATGGACAGCTGCCCCTGAACCTGTATTAAATCCATACAAGTGTGTTAATATATCATTTTTAATAGGAATTTGATGGAAAATTAACATCTTACCTAGAAATGAAATCCCTCTCTGGATTTTCATGTATTCCAAAATCCTAGTCGAAGCAAAATAATGCAAATAAAATCATGTTCCTAAAATTCTTTTGAACTCTAAAAAAGAAGATGTAAATTATTTTTCTATTAATGAAACTTTTCATGGAGCTATGCTGCAAACATGCTCATGAGTAAAAGTGATGAGATGTGTGAGTGTATTGTTGTACAAGCACACTTGAGGCGTCTGTAAAACCCTGCAGGACTGACTGAATCAAAACAATATTCAACTTACTTTTAAAAGAAAAACATTGACATTATTTCATGACTTCTGTCCACTGCAACCATTTATCTCCCGACTGATGGACAGCTGCCTCTGAACCTGTATTAAATTAACACAAGTGTGTTAATATATCATTTTTAATAGGAATTTGATGGAAAATCAACATCTTACCTAGAAATTAAATCCCTCTCTGGATTTTCATGTATTCAAAAATCCTAGTCGAAGCAAAATAATGCAAATAAAATCATGTTCCTATAATTCTTTTGAACTCTAAAAAAGAAGATGTAAATTATTTTTCTATTAATGAAACTTTTCATGAAGCTATGCTGCAACCATGCTCATGAGTACAAGTGATGAGATGTGTGAGTGTATTGTTGTACAAGCACACTTGAGGCGTCTGTAAAACCCTGCAGGACTGACTGAATCAAAACAATATTCAACTTACTTTTAAAAGAAAAACATGGACATTATTTCATGACTTCTGTCCACTATCTCCCGACTGATGGACAGCTGCCCCTGAACCTGTATTAAATCCATACAAGTGTGTTAATATATCATTTTTAATAGGAATTTGATGGAAAATTAACATCTTACCTAGAAATGAAATCCCTCTCTGGATTTTCATGTATTCAAAAATCCTAGTCGAAGCAAAATAATGCAAATAAAATCATGTTCCTATAATTCTTTTGAACTCTAAAAAGAAGATGTAAATTATTTTTCTATTAATGAAACTTTTCATGAAGCTATGCTGCAAACATGCTCATGAGTAAAAGTGATGAGATGTGTGAGTGTATTGTTGTACAAGCACACTTGAGGCGTCTGTAAAACCCTGCAGGACTGACTGAATCAAAACAATATTCAACTTACTTTTAAAAGAAAAACATGGACATTATTTCATGACTTCTGTCCACAGCAACCATTTATGTCCCGACTGATGGACAGCTGCCTCTGAACCTGTATTAAATCCACACAAGTGTGTTAATATATCATTTTTAATAGGAATTTGATGGAAAATAGACATCTTACCTAGAAATGAAATCCCTCTCTGGATTTTCATGTATTCAAAAATCCTAGTCGAAGCAAAATAATGCAAATAAAATCATGTTCCTATAATTCTTTTGAACTCTAAAAAAGAAGATGTAAATTATTTTTCTATTAATGAAACTTTTCATGAAGCTATGCTGCAACCATGCTCATGAGTAAAAGTGATGAGATGTGTGAGTGTATTGTTGTACAAGCACACTTGAGGCGTCTGTAAAACCCTGCAGGACTGACTGAATCAAAACAATATTCAACTTACTTTTAAAAGAAAAACATGGACATTATTTCATGACTTCTGTCCACAGCAACCATTTATGTCCCGACTGATGGACAGCTGCCCCTGAACCTGTATTAAATCCATACAAGTGTGTTAATATATCATTTTTAATAGGAATTTGATGGAAAATCAACATCTTACCTAGAAATGAAATCCCTCTCTGGATTTTCATGAATTCAAAAATCCTAGTCGAAGCAAAATAATGCAAATAAAATCATGTTCCTATAATTCTTTTGAACTCTAAAAAAGAAGATGTAAATTATTTTTCTATTAATGAAACTTTTCATGGAGCTATGCTGCAAACATGCTCATGAGTACAAGTGATGAGATGTGTGAGTGTATTGTTGTACAAGCACACTTGAGGCGTCTGTAAAACCCTGCAGGACTGACTGAATCAAAACAATATTCAACTTACTTTTAAAAGAAAAACATGGACATTATTTCATGACTTCTGTCCACTATCTCCCGACTGATGGACAGCTGCCCCTGAACCTGTATTAAATCCACACAAGTGTGTTAATATATCATTTTTAATAGGAATTTGATGGAAAATTAACATCTTACCTAGAAATTAAATCCCTCTCTGGATTTTCATGAATTCAAAAATCCTAGTCGAAGCAAAATAATGCAAATAAAATCATGTTCCTATAATTCTTTTGAACTCTAAAAAAGAAGATGTAAATTATTTTTCTATTAATGAAACTTTTCATGAGCTATGCTGCAAACATGCTCATGAGTACAAGTGATGAGATGTGTGAGTGTATTGTTGTACAAGCACACTTGAGGCGTCTGTAAAACCCTGCAGGACTGACTGAATCAAAACAATATTCAACTTACTTTTAAAAGAAAAACATGGACATTATTTCATGACTTCTGTCCACAGCAACCATTTATGTCCCGACTGATGGACAGCTGCCCCTGAACCTGTATTAAATCCATACAAGTGTGTTAATATATCATTTTTAATAGGAATTTGATGGAAAATCAACATCTTACCTAGAAATTAAATCCCTCTCTGGATTTTCATGAATTCAAAAATCCTAGTCGAAGCAAAATAATGCAAATAAAATCATGTTCCTATAATTCTTTTGAACTCTAAAAAGGAAGATGTAAATTATTTTTCTATTAATGAAACTTTTCATGAAGCTATGCTGCAAACATGCTCATGAGTACAAGTGATGAGATGTGTGAGTGTATTGTTGTACAAGCACACTTGAGGCATCTGTAAAACCCTGCAGGACTGACTGAATCAAAACAATATTCAACTTACTTTTAAAAGAAAAACATGGACATTATTTCATGACTTCTGTCCACAGCAACCATTTATGTCCCGACTGATGGACAGCTGCCCCCTGAACCTGTATTAAATCCATACAAGTGTGTTAATATATCATTTTTAATAGGAATTTGATGGAAAATTAACATCTTACCTAGAAATTAAATCCCTCTCTGGATTTTCATGTAATTCAAAAATCCTAGTCGAAGCAAAATAATGCAAATAAAATCATGTTCCTATAATTCTTTTGAACTCTAAAAAGAAAGATGTAAATTATTTTTCTATTAATGAAACTTTTCATGAAGCTATGCTGCAAACATGCTCATGAGTAAAAGTGATGAGATGTGTGAGTGTATTGTTGTACAAGCACACTTGAGGCGTCTGTAAAACCCTGCAGGACTGACTGAATCAAAACAATATTCAACTTACTTTTAAAAGAAAAACACTGACATTATTTCATGACTTCTGTCCACTATCTCCCGACTGATGGACAGCTGCCCCTGAACCTGTATTTAATAGACACAAGTGTGTTAATATATCATTTTTAATAGGAATTTGATGGAAAATCGACATCTTACCTAGAAATGAAATCCCTCCGTAGATATTTATGAATTCAAAAAATCCTAGTCGAAGCAAAATAATGCAAATAAAATCATGTTCCTATAATTCTTTTGAACTCTAAAAAGAAAGATGTAAATTATTTTTCTATTAATGAAACTTTTCATGAAGCTATGCTGCAACCATGCTCATGAGTAAAAGTGATGAGATGTGTGAGTGTATTGTTGTACAAGCACACTTGAGGCGTCTGTAAAACCCTGCAGGACTGACTGAATCAAAACAATATTCAACTTACTTTTAAAAGAAAAACATGGACATTATTTCATGACTTCTGTCCACTATCTCCCGACTGATGGACAGCTGCCCCTGAACCTGTATTAAATCCACACAAGTGTGTTAATATATCATTTTTAATAGGAATTTGATGGAAAATTAACATCTTACCTAGAAATGAAATCCCTCTCTGGATTTTCATGAATTCAAAAATCCTAGTCGAAGCAAAATAATGCAAATAAAATCATGTTCCTATAATTCTTTTGAACTCTAAAAAAGAAGATGTAAATTATTTTTCTATTAATGAAACTTTTCATGAAGCTATGCTGCAAACATGCTCATGAGTAAAAGTGATGAGATGTGTGAGTGTATTGTTGTACAAGCACACTTGAGGCGTCTGTAAAACCCTGCAGGACTGACTGAATCAAAACAATATTCAACTTACTTTTAAAAGAAAAACATGGACATTATTTCATGACTTCTGTCCACAGCAACCATTTATGTCCCGACTGATGGACAGCTGCCTCTGAACCTGTATTAAATCAACACAAGTGTGTTAATATATCATTTTTAATAGGAATTTGATGGAAAATTAACATCTTACCTAGAAATTAAATCCCTCTCTGGATTTTCATGTATTCAAAAATCCTAGTCGAAGCAAAATAATGCAAATAAAATCATGTTCCTATAATTCTTTTGAACTCTAAAAAAGAAGATGTAAATTATTTTTCTATTAATGAAACTTTTCATGGAAGCTATGCTGCAAACATGCTCATGAGTACAAGTGATGAGATGTGTGAGTGTATTGTTGTACAAGCACACTTGAGGCGTCTGTAAAACCCTGCAGGACTGACTGAATCAAAACAATATTCAACTTACTTTTAAAAGAAAAACATGGACATTATTTCATGACTTCTGTCCACAGCAACCATTTATGTCCCGACTGATGGACAGCTGCCCCTGAACCTGTATTAAATCCATACAAGTGTGTTAATATATCATTTTTAATAGGAATTTGATGGAAAATTAACATCTTACCTAGAAATGAAATCCCTCTCTGGATTTTCATGTATTCAAAAATCCTAGTCGAAGCAAAATAATGCAAATAAAATCATGTTCCTATAATTCTTTTGAACTCTAAAAAAGAAGATGTAAATTATTTTTCTATTAATGAAACTTTTCATGGAGCTATGCTGCAAACATGCTCATGAGTACAAGTGATGAGATGTGTGAGTGTATTGTTGTACAAGCACACTTGAGGCGTCTGTAAAACCCTGCAGGACTGACTGAATCAAAACAATATTCAACTTACTTTTAAAAGAAAAACATGGACATTATTTCATGACTTCTGTCCACTATCTCCCGACTGATGGACAGCTGCCCCTGAACCTGTATTAAATCCACACAAGTGTGTTAATATATCATTTTTAATAGGAATTTGATGGAAAATCAACATCTTACCTAGAAATTAAATCCCTCTCTGGATTTTCATGTATTCAAAAATCCTAGTCGAAGCAAAATAATTCAAATAAAATCATGTTCCTATAATTCTTTTGAACTCTTAAAAAAAAGATTTCAATTATTTTTCTATTAATGAAACTTTTCATGAAGCTATGCTGCAAACATGCTCATGAGTAAAAGTGATGAGATGTGTGAGTGTATTGTTGTACAAGCACACTTGAGGCGTCTGTAAAACCCTGCAGGACTGACTGAATCAAAACAATATTCAACTTACTTTTAAAAGAAAAACATGGACATTATTTCATGACTTCTGTCCACTATCTCCCGACTGATGGACAGCTGCCCCTGAACCTGTATTAAATCCATACAAGTGTGTTAATATATCATTTTTAATAGGAATTTGATGGAAAATTAACATCTTACCTAGAAATTAAATCCCTCTCTGGATTTTCATGTATTCAAAAATCCTAGTCGAAGCAAAATAATGCAAATAAAATCATGTTCCTATAATTCTTTTGAACTCTAAAAAGAAGATGTAAATTATTTTTCTATTAATGAAACTTTTCATGAAGCTATGCTGCAAACATGCTCATGAGTAAAAGTGATGAGATGTGTGAGTGTATTGTTGTACAAGCACACTTGAGGCGTCTGTAAAACCCTGCAGGACTGACTGAATCAAAACAATATTCAACTTACTTTTAAAAGAAAAACATGGACATTATTTCATGACTTCTGTCCACAGCAACCATTTATGTCCCGACTGATGGACAGCTGCCTCTGAACCTGTATTAAATCCACACAAGTGTGTTAATATATCATTTTTAATAGGAATTTGATGGAAAATAGACATCTTACCTAGAAATGAAATCCCTCTCTGGATTTTCATGTATTCAAAAATCCTAGTCGAAGCAAAATAATGCAAATAAAATCATGTTCCTATAATTCTTTTGAACTCTAAAAAAGAAGATGTAAATTATTTTTCTATTAATGAAACTTTTCATGGAGCTATGCTGCAAACATGCTCATGAGTAAAAGTGATGAGATGTGTGAGTGTATTGTTGTACAAGCACACTTGAGGCGTCTGTAAAACCCTGCAGGACTGACTGAATCAAAACAATATTCAACTTACTTTTAAAAGAAAAACATGGACATTATTTCATGACTTCTGTCCACAGCAACCATTTATGTCCCGACTGATGGACAGCTGCCTCTGAACCTGTATTAAATCCATACAAGTGTGTTAATATATCATTTTTAATAGGAATTTGATGGAAAATCAACATCTTACCTAGAAATGAAATCCCTCTCTGGATTTTCATGTATTCAAAAATCCTAGTCGAAGCAAAATAATGCAAATAAAATCATGTTCCTATAATTCTTTTGAACTCTAAAAAAGAAGATGTAAATTATTTTTCTATTAATGAAACTTTTCATGAAGCTATGCTGCAAACATGCTCATGAGTACAAGTGATGAGATGTGTGAGTGTATTGTTGTACAAGCACACTTGAGGCGTCTGTAAAACCCTGCAGGACTGACTGAATCAAAACAATATTCAACTTACTTTTAAAAGAAAAACATGGACATTATTTCATGACTTCTGTCCACTATCTCCCGACTGATGGACAGCTGCCTCTGAACCTGTATTAAATCCACACAAGTGTGTTAATATATCATTTTTAATAGGAATTTGATGGAAAATTAACATCTTACCTAGAAATTAAATCCCTCTCTGGATTTTCATGAATTCAAAAATCCTAGTCGAAGCAAAATAATGCAAATAAAATCATGTTCCTATAATTCTTTTGAACTCTAAAAAAGAAGATGTAAATTATTTTTCTATTAATGAAACTTTTCATGAAGCTATGCTGCAACCATGCTCATGAGTACAAGTGATGAGATGTGTGAGTGTATTGTTGTACAAGCACACTTGAGGCGTCTGTAAAACCCTGCAGGACTGACTGAATCAAAACAATATTCAACTTACTTTTAAAAGAAAAACATGGACATTATTTCATGACTTCTGTCCACAGCAACCATTTATGTCCCGACTGATGGACAGCTGCCCCTGAACCTGTATTAAATCCATACAAGTGTGTTAATATATCATTTTTAATAGGAATTTGATGGAAAATCAACATCTTACCTAGAAATTAAATCCCTCTCTGGATTTTCATGAATTCAAAAATCCTAGTCGAAGCAAAATAATGCAAATAAAATCATGTTCCTATAATTCTTTTGAACTCTAAAAAAGAAGATGTAAATTATTTTTCTATTAATGAAACTTTTCATGAAGCTATGCTGCAAACATGCTCATGAGTACAAGTGATGAGATGTGTGAGTGTATTGTTGTACAAGCACACTTGAGGCGTCTGTAAAACCCTGCAGGACTGACTGAATCAAAACAATATTCAACTTACTTTTAAAAGAAAAACATGGACATTATTTCATGACTTCTGTCCACAGCAACCATTTATGTCCCGACTGATGGACAGCTGCCTCTGAACCTGTATTAAATCCATACAAGTGTGTTAATATATCATTTTTAATAGGAATTTGATGGAAAATTAACATCTTACCTAGAAATGAAATCCCTCTCTGGATTTTCATGTATTCCAAAATCCTAGTCGAAGCAAAATAATGCAAATAAAATCATGTTCCTATAATTCTTTTGAACTCTAAAAAAGAAGATGTAAATTATTTTTCTATTAATGAAACTTTTCATGGAGCTATGCTGCAAACATGCTCATGAGTAAAAGTGATGAGATGTGTGAGTGTATTGTTGTACAAGCACACTTGAGGCGTCTGTAAAACCCTGCAGGACTGACTGAATCAAAACAATATTCAACTTACTTTTAAAAGAAAAACATGGACATTATTTCATGACTTCTGTCCACTATCTCCCGACTGATGGACAGCTGCCCCTGAACCTGTATTAAATCCACACAAGTGTGTTAATATATCATTTTTAATAGGAATTTGATGGAAAATCGACATCTTACCTAGAAATGAAATCCCTCTCTGGATTTTCATGAATTCAAAAATCCTAGTCGAAGCAAAATAATGCAAATAAAATCATGTTCCTATAATTCTTTTGAACTCTAAAAAAGAAGATGTAAATTATTTTTCTATTAATGAAACTTTTCATGAAGCTATGCTGCAAACATGCTCATGAGTAAAAGTGATGAGATGTGTGAGTGTATTGTTGTACAAGCACACTTGAGGCGTCTGTAAAACCCTGCAGGACTGACTGAATCAAAACAATATTCAACTTACTTTTAAAAGAAAAACATGGACATTATTTCATGACTTCTGTCCACTATCTCCCGACTGATGGACAGCTGCCCCTGAACCTGTATTAAATCCACACAAGTGTGTTAATATATCATTTTTAATAGGAATTTGATGGAAAATCAACATCTTACCTAGAAATTAAATCCCTCTCTGGATTTTCATGAATTCAAAAATCCTAGTCGAAGCAAAATAATGCAAATAAAATCATGTTCCTATAATTCTTTTGAACTCTAAAAAAGAAGATGTAAATTATTTTTCTATTAATGAAACTTTTCATGAAGCTATGCTGCAAACATGCTCATGAGTACAAGTGATGAGATGTGTGAGTGTATTGTTGTACAAGCACACTTGAGGCATCTGTAAAACCCTGCAGGACTGACTGAATCAAAACAATATTCAACTTACTTTTAAAAGAAAAACATGGACATTATTTCATGACTTCTGTCCACAGCAACCATTTATGTCCCGACTGATGGACAGCTGCCTCTGAACCTGTATTAAATCCATACAAGTGTGTTAATATATCATTTTTAATAGGAATTTGATGGAAAATCAACATCTTACCTAGAAATTAAATCCCTCTCTGGATTTTCATGTATTCAAAAATCCTAGTCGAAGCAAAATAATGCAAATAAAATCATGTTCCTATAATTCTTTTGAACTCTAAAAAAGAAGATGTAAATTATTTTTCTATTAATGAAACTTTTCATGGAGCTATGCTGCAAACATGCTCATGAGTACAAGTGATGAGATGTGTGAGTGTATTGTTGTACAAGCACACTTGAGGCGTCTGTAAAACCCTGCAGGACTGACTGAATCAAAACAATATTCAACTTACTTTTAAAAGAAAAACATGGACATTATTTCATGACTTCTGTCCACTATCTCCCGACTGATGGACAGCTGCCCCTGAACCTGTATTAAATCCACACAAGTGTGTTAATATATCATTTTTAATAGGAATTTGATGGAAAATGGACATCTTACCTAGAAATTAAATCCCTCTCTGGATTTTCATGAATTCAAAAATCGTAGTCGAAGCAAAATAATGCAAATAAAATCATGTTCCTATAATTCTTTTGAACTCTAAAAAAGAAGATGTAAATTATTTTTCTATTAATGAAACTTTTCATGAAGCTATGCTGCAAACATGCTCATGAGTACAAGTGATGAGATGTGTGAGTGTATTGTTGTACAAGCACACTTGAGGCGTCTGTAAAACCCTGCAGGACTGACTGAATCAAAACAATATTCAACTTACTTTTAAAAGAAAAACATGGACATTATTTCATGACTTCTGTCCACAGCAACCATTTATGTCCCGACTGATGGACAGCTGCCCCTGAACCTGTATTAAATCCATACAAGTGTGTTAATATATCATTTTTAATAGGAATTTGATGGAAAATCAACATCTTACCTAGAAATGAAATCCCTCTCTGGATTTTCATTAATTCAAAAATCCTAGTCGAAGCAAAATAATGCAAATAAAATCATGTTCCTATAATTCTTTTGAACTCTAAAAAAGAAGATGTAAATTATTTTTCTATTAATGAAACTTTTCATGAAGCTATGCTGCAAACATGCTCATGAGTAAAAGTGATGAGATGTGTGAGTGTATTGTTGTACAAGCACACTTGAGGCGTCTGTAAAACCCTGCAGGACTGACTGAATCAAAACAATATTCAACTTACTTTTAAAAGAAAAACATGGACATTATTTCATGACTTCTGTCCACTATCTCCCGACTGATGGACAGCTGCCCCTGAACCTGTATTAGATCCACACAAGTGTGTTAATATATCATTTTTAATAGGAATTTGATGGAAAATAGACATCTTACCTAGAAATTAAATCCCTCTCTGGATTTTCATGAATTCAAAAATCCTAGTCGAAGCAAAATAATGCAAATAAAATCATGTTCCTATAATTCTTTTGAACTCTAAAAAAGAAGATGTAAATTATTTTTCTATTAATGAAACTTTTCATGAAGCTATGCTGCAAACATGCTCATGAGTACAAGTGATGAGATGTGTGAGTGTATTGTTGTACAAGCACACTTGAGGCGTCTGTAAAACCCTGCAGGACTGACTGAATCAAAACAATATTCAACTTACTTTTAAAAGAAAAACATGGACATTATTTCATGACTTCTGTCCACAGCAACCATTTATGTCCCGACTGATGGACAGCTGCCTCTGAACCTGTATTAAATCCACACAAGTGTGTTAATATATCATTTTTAATAGGAATTTGATGGAAAATCAACATCTTACCTAGAAATTAAATCCCTCTCTGGATTTTCATGTATTCAAAAATCCTAGTCGAAGCAAAATAATGCAAATAAAAACATGTTCCTATAATTCTTTTGAACTCTTAAAAAAAATATTTAAATTATTTTTCTAGTAATGAAACTTTCATGAAGCTATGCTGCAAACATGTTCATGAGTACAAATGATGAGATGTGTGAGTGTATTGTTGCACAAACTCACTTGAGGAGTCTGTAAAACCCTGCAGGACTGACTGAATCAAAACAATATTCAACTTACTTTTAAACGAAAAACATGGACATTATTTCATGACTTCTGTCCACTATCTCCCGACTGATGGACAGCTGCCCCTGAACATGACTCTCCCACAAGAAGTCTATTTATCATCTTATCATCAAATTGTAGGGAGGACACATGTATCACTTGTGTTTGGTGCCACTTGAATCAATAAATGAATGAACAAACGAACGTAGGAACAAAGGAACGCACGAAAGAATGATTTTTCATACATGTCCTTATTGGCAAATTAATAAATAAATAAATCAAATTAAAGAACAACTTTTTCCATGTGATCTACATGCCACATATTAAACATACCCATCCAGTCAGGGTGGTCTATTGAAGTTCATACCTCCTACTTTCTGCTGTTAGTAAAACACTATATGCTGCTTGCTTGTATGCAACTCCACCAGCATCCACACAAAGATGGATTTCCCATTACTCTGATATCAAATCAAGAAAAAACTGTGTGCAGTGAGTGACGTGATCAGAGCCTGACGCACAACATCAATCATATTTTAGAAACACTCACATGACCTTTCTGACTGAATAGAAATTATTTTAAAATTGCTTCTCAGAAAAAAAACACTTACAATCTACAATTTATAAATGAAATCATGCAAATTACAAATGAATGCTGCAATTCTACTGCTGTGACCAGATGCTAGCAAATGTGAGTTTAGATGGTTTTAACAGAAAACCTGAGGTGTCCAGAAAAAAACCTGAAGATTTTGCTCAACTGCTAAAAACATCTTCACCTTTCTAACTTTGAAGAGTAGGTTTTACTTATTCTCACTCACAGCTTTTCTTATCATTGGAGAGCTCTTACTGCACTTATTGAATCTAATCACCTCTGTTAATAAATTATTTTCTAATTAAAGTTTTATGGAAAGCTGACATCTTACCTGAGAAAGTCATTCTTGCATAGTTTTACTTCTGATAAAAGAAAAAGACATCTTCCCCCAAAAGTGAAATCTGTTAAAAAGATTTAAACAAGATATGATTATTTGTTCACGGATTCAAAGAGACAACTTTAATAAACATCGATTCATTAGAAATATCACCTTTACTATTGCAAAAATGAGAAAAAGAGCGCACAGCTCAGTATCCAAATGAAGGATAACAAAGTACTAACAATGAGGTATTTATTCGGCTCACATCACAGGTAAAAGTTTGCTGTAAGCAGAGACAAGTGGGTGTTATTGTAGCAGCAAAGTAGAAGCGTTAAAGTTGCAGGATTACTTACATTTAAGCTCTCCACAGTGGATCTCAGTCAGTGAGCTAGCTTTTCACACTGGAAGCAGAGACTGGCCAACATTCTGGATTTCTGATGTCAGAGATAGAACACAGTTCATCAAAGGTCAAAATATTATTAAGCAAAAATATGCAAATGAGGCTTCCTATTACATCTCAAGTACATTCCATGGTCCCCATGGTTTCTTACATGCATTTGTATGTTGACAACAAAAAACAGCTTCAAGCATATAGGCCTATATCAAATTCTGCATTGACCCAGTACTTGTTATATTTTATAGTTACTACCTACTGTTTTATGTGATCTGCAGGACTTTGTTCTTTTACTATGAAATTGAATTTATTTACATATAGACTCTCCCACAAGAAGTCTATTTATCATCTTATCATCAAATTGTAGGGAGGACACATGGATCACTTGTGTTTGGTGCCTCATGAATCAATAAATGAATGAACAAACAAACGTAGGAACAAAGGAACGCACGAAAGAATGATTTTTCATACATGTACTTATTGGCAAATTAATGAATAAATAAATCAAATTTAAGAACAAAAATGACTAAATATATCTATTTTGAAATTAAAGGAATGCAAACAAGCCATACCTTTTCAAGACTGTTATATAATTAGTTGTTTTAATCCAAACATCTCACCATCACTCCTTTGGGAAACAGGAAAAACAGTCATCCGATACTAAATGATTTCATACTCATACAGGAAAAAAGCAACAGCAAGAATTGAAACAGAATCTAGAGCAAAGGATTAATCAGTTAACTGACCTCTAGACTAGAAGCACCAAACTTTTATACCTGTTTATTAGCACATCAACTTCAATATTTAATGAAATGGTTCAGGAAAGATAATCACAAAAGCTCATGGATGGAACTGGAACAAAATCATTGCAACAATATCTCACTTTCAGCTCTACCCTTTTTTACCAGTTTCAATAAAGAAATAACCTGTTGCAAAACCATCATAATCAACTCAACTCAGCCTGGTGGAAAGTTAATAACATTACAAAATCCTCACTAGCACCCTGTAAATACACACCACTTTGGCACAATCCAGATTTTCAACTTCCGGACATTCCCATTCACCTATGGCAGCACATGGGGATCACTCACCCCCACCATTTATTTCAAGATAACCAATTTATTTCATTTCATATATTGATGCAGAAGTTCAGAGTTGGGGAAGAACAATTTTTACATTATCAACAATTAAAATCCATAATGAAATAAAAAATAAATATTATTAATAATCCATTTATATCCTCAGAATTAATTGACAAAATAATTCAAACAACAAACCCTAAAAAACTAACATCCCAGATTTATAAACTCATATCCAATTCAGACGCTATAACCACCCTCCCATTAGCCAAATGGGAAAAAGATCTCACCTTCTTCCCCAACCCCGACTTCTGGATTAAAATCTGCAATAATGTTTTTTCCTTGTCCAGCAACACAAATCTACATCCATCCATCTGGATGGATGGATGGATGGATGGATGGTGTACAAACTTTATTGTCTATGTTAGTACACATGTATTAAAAATGTGTTAAATAATAATATGCTCATTTAAAAGATTTTTTCTTCATTAATGGCTTCATTTTGACAGTCCTAGTAAAAAATCCCAAATTTATTTGATAAATGTAGGCTGTATATTTTTTAATTCTCTGGTGACCCCTAGTTTGAAAGCCACTGAGCTCGAGCATCTTTTAGTAGATAAAACATTTTCTGCTAATGAGGGTCTTCTGAACTAAATTTTTGCTCTCACTTCTTGAGGCTGATCTGGTACTGCTTATGCTCTTCCAACTTCATTTCTAAATACTTGCTCAACTCTGTAAAAGCCACTGAATTACAGAAAACTTCCATTTACATTTAATACTTAGAGACTGACATGTTTAATGGCTTCCCTGTAATAGTGACCATTTTTGTTTCTCATCACTGGAAAACTTTTACTGTTCTCTCATCCTTAAATTCAAGTCATTTTATGGTTTCCCATCCATTAGAAAAAGATATATTTTTGAATAATTTGAAAAGTGGAAATGAAGATACAGCTGTGAGCTACTTCAGGCAAGCCATTTGAGCAGCTCTACTTTTTCCATGTGATCTACATGCCACATATTAAACATACCCATCCAGTCAGGGTGGTCTATTGAAGTTCATACCTCCTACTTTCTGCTGTTAGTAAAACACTATATGCTGCTTGCTTGTATGCAACTCCACCAGCATCCACACAAAGATGGATTTCCCATTACTCTGATATCAAATCAAGAAAAAACTGTGTGCAGTGAGTGACGGGATCAGAGCCTGACGCACAACATCAATCATATTTTAGAAACACTCACATGACCTTTCTGACTGAATAGAAATTATGTTAAAATTGCTTTCTCAGAAAAAAAAACACTTACAATCTACAATTTATAAATGAAATCATGCAAATTACAAATGAATGCTGCAATTCTACTGCTGTGACCAGATGCTAGCAAATGTGAGTTTAGATGGTTTTAACAGAAAACCTGAGGTGTCCAGAAAAAACCTGCAGATTTTGCTCAACTACTAAAAACATCTTCACCTTTCTAACTTTGAAGAGTCGGTTTTACTTATTCTCACTCACAGCTTTTCTTATCATTGGAGAGCTCTTACTGCACTTATTGAATCTAATCACCTCTGTTAATAAATTATTTTCTAATTAAAGTTTTATGGAAAGCTGACATCTTACCTGAGAAAGTCATTCTTGCATAGTTTTACTTCTGATAAAAAAAAAAGACATCTTCCCCCAAAAGTGAAATCTGTTAAAAAGATTTAAACAAGATATGATTATTTGTTCACGGATTCAAAGAGACAACTTTATTAAACATCGATTCATTAGAAATATCACCTTTACTATTGCAAAAATGAGAAAAAGAGCGCACAGCTCAGTATCCAAATGAAGGATAACAAAGTACTAACAATGAGGTATTTATTCGGCTCACATCACAGGTAAAAGTTTGCTGTAAGCAGAGACAAGTGGGTGTTATTGTAGCAGCAAAGTAGAAGCGTTAAAGTTGCAGGATTACTTACATTTAAGCTCTCCACAGTGGATCTCAGTCAGTGAGCTAGCTTTTCACACTGGAAGCAGAGACTGGCCAACATTCTGGATTTCTGATGTCAGAGATAGAACACAGTTCATCAAAGGTCAAAATATTATTCAGCAAATATGCAAATCAGGCTTCCTATTACATCTCAAGCACATTCCATGGTCCCCATGGTTTCTTACATGCATTTGTATGTTGACAACAAAAAACAGCTTCAAGCATATAGGCCTAAATCAAATTCTGCATTGACCCAGTACTTGCTTATATTTTACAGTTACTCCCACTGTTTTATGTGATCTGCAGGACTTTGTTCTTTTACTATGAAATTGAATTTATTTACATATAGACTCTCCCACAAGAAGTCTATTTATCATCTTATCATCAAATTGTAGGGAGGACACATGTATCACTTGTGTTTGGTGCCACATGAATCAATAAATGAATAAACAAACAAACGTAGGAACAAAGGAACGCACGAAAGAATGATTTTTCATACATGTACTTATTGGCAAATTAATAAATAAATAAATCAAATTAAAGAACAAAAATGACTAAATATATCTATTTTGAAATAAAAGGAATGCAAAGAAGCCATACCTTTTCAAGACTGTTATATAATTAGTTGTTTTAATCCAAACATGTCACCATCACTCCTTTGGGAAACAGGAAAAACAGTCATCCGATACTAAATGATTTCATACTCATACAGGAAAAAAGCAACAGCAAGAATTGAAACAGAATCTAGAGCAAAGGATTAATCAGTTAACTGACCTCTAGACTAGAAGCACCAAACTTTTATACCTGTTTATTAGCACATCAACTTCAATATTTAATGAAATGGATCAGGAAAGATAATCACAAAAGCTCATGGATGGAACTGGAACAAAATCATTGCAACAATATCTCACTTTCAGCTCTACCCTTTTTTACCAGTTTCAATAAAGAAATAACCTGTTGCAAAACCATCATAATCAACTCAACTCAGCCTGGTGGAAAGTTAATAACATTACAAAATCCTCACTAGCACCCTGTAAATACACACCACTTTGGCACAATCCAGATTTTCAACTTCCGGACATTCCCATTCACCTATGGCAGCACATGGGGATCACTCACCCCCACCATTTATTTCAAGATAACCAATTTATTTCATTTCATATATTGATGCAGAAGTTCAGAGTTGGGGAAGAACAATTTTTACATTTTCAACAATTGAAATCCATAATGAAATAAAAAATAAATATTATTAATAATCCATTTATATCCTCAGAATTATTTGACAAAATAATTAAAACAACAAACCCTAAAAAACTAACATCCCAGATTTATAAACTCATATCCAATTCAGACGCTATAACCACCCTCCCATTAGCCAAATGGGAAAAAGATCTCACCTTCTTCCCCAACCCCGACTTCTGGATTAAAATCTGCAATAATGTTTTCTCCTTGTCCAGCAACACAAATCTACATCCATCCATCTGGATGGATGGATGGATGGATGGATGGTGTACAAACTTTATTGTTTATGTTAGTACACATGTATTAAAAATGTGTTAAATAATAATATGCTCATTTAAAAGATTTTTTCTTCATTAATGGCTTCATTTTGACAGTCCTAGTAAAAAATCCCAAATTTATTTGATAAATGTAGGCTGTATATTTTTTAATTCTCTGGTGACCCCTAGTTTGAAAGCCACTGAGCTCGAGCATCTTTTAATAGATAAAACATTTTCTGCTAATGAGGGTCTTCTGAACTAAATTTTTGCTCTCACTTCTTGAGGCTGATCTGGTACTGCTTATGCTCTTCCATCTTCATTTCTAAATACTTGCTCAACTCTGTAAAAGCCACTGAATTACAGAAAACTTCCATTTACATTTAATACTTAGAGACTGACATGTTTAATGGCTTCCCTGTAATAGTGACCTTTTTTGTTTCTCATCACTGGAAAACTTTTACTGTTCTCTCATCCTTAAACTCAAGTCATTTTATAGTTTCCCATCCATTAGAAAAAGATATATTTTTGAAAAAATTTGAAAAGTGGAAATGAAGATACAGCTGTGAGCTACTTCAGGCAAGCCATTTGAGCAGCTCTACTTTTTCCATGTGATCTACATGCCACATATTAAACATACCCATCCAGTCAGGGTGGTCTATTGAAGTTCATACCTCCTACTTTCTGCTGTTAGTAAAACACTATATGCTGCTTGCTTGTATGCAACTCCACCAGCATCCACACAAAGATGGATTTCCCATTACTCTGATATCAAATCAAGAAAAAACTGTGTGCAGTGAGTGACGTGATCAGAGCCTGACGCACAACATCAATCATATTTTATAAACACTCACATGACCTTTCTGACTGAATAGAAATTATTTTAAAATTGTTTCTCAGAAAAAAAAACACCTACAATCTACAATTTATAAATGAAATCATGCAAATTACAAATGAATGCTGCAATTCTACTGCTGTGACCAGATGCTAGCAAATGTGAGTTTAGATGGTTTTAACAGAAAACCTGAGGTGTCCAGAAAAAACCTGCAGATTTTGCTCAACTACTAAAAACATCTTCACCTTTCTAACTTTGAAGAGTAGGTTTTACTTATTCTCACTCACAGCTTTTCTTATCATTGGAGAGCTCTTACTGCACTTATTGAATCTAATCACCTCTGTTAATAAATTATTTTCTAATTAAAGTTTTATGGAAAGCTGACATCTTACCTGAGAAAGTCATTCTTGCATAGTTTTACTTCTGATAAAAAAAAAAGACATCTTCCCCCAAAAGTGAAATCTGTTAAAAAGATTTAAACAAGATATGATTATTTGTTCACGGATTCAAAGAGACAACTTTATTAAACATCGATTCATTAGAAATATCACCTTTACTATTGCAAAAATGAGAAAAAGAGCACGCAGCTCAGTATCCAAATGAAGGATAACAAAGTACTAACAATGAGGTATTTATTCGGCTCACATCACAGGTAAAAGTTTGCTGTAAGCAGAGACAAGTGGGTGTTATTGTAGCAGCAAAGTAGAAGCGTTAAAGTTGCAGGATTACTTACATTTAAGCTCTCCACAGTGGATCTCAGTCAGTGAGCTAGCTTTTCACACTGGAAGCAGAGACTGGCCAACATTCTGGATTTCTGATGTCAGAGATAGAACACAGTTCATCAAAGGTCAAAATATTATTCAGCAAATATGCAAATCAGGCTTCCTATTACATCTCAAGCACATTCCATGGTCCCCATGGTTTCTTACATGCATTTGTATGTTGACAACAAAAAACAGCTTCAAGCATATAGGCCTAAATCAAATTCTGCATTGACCCAGTACTTGCTATATTTTACAGTTACTCCCACTGTTTTATGTGATCTGCAGGACTTTGTTCTTTTACTATGAAATTGAATTTATTTACATATAGACTCTCCCACAAGAAGTCTATTTATCATCTTATCATCAAATTGTAGGGAGGACACATGTATCACTTGTGTTTGGTGCCACATGAATCAATAAATGAATAAACAAACAAACGTAGGAACAAAGGAACGCACGAAAGAATGATTTTTCATACATGTACTTATTGGCAAATTAATAAATAAATAAATCAAATTAAAGAACAAAAATGACTAAATATATCTATTTTGAAATAAAAGGAATGCAAAGAAGCCATACCTTTTCAAGACTGTTATATAATTAGTTGTTTTAATCCAAACATGTCACCATCACTCCTTTGGGAAACAGGAAAAACAGTCATCCGATACTAAATGATTTCATACTCATACAGGAAAAAAGCAACAGCAAGAATTGAAACAGAATCTAGAGCAAAGGATTAATCAGTTAACTGACCTCTAGACTAGAAGCACCAAACTTTTATACCTGTTTATTAGCACATCAACTTCAATATTTAATGAAATGGATCAGGAAAGATAATCACAAAAGCTCATGGATGGAACTGGAACAAAATCATTGCAACAATATCTCACTTTCAGCTCTACCCTTTTTTACCAGTTTCAATAAAGAAATAACCTGTTGCAAAACCATCATAATCAACTCAACTCAGCCTGGTGGAAAGTTAATAACATTACAAAATCCTCACTAGCACCCTGTAAATACACACCACTTTGGCACAATCCAGATTTTCAACTTCCGGACATTCCCATTCACCTATGGCAGCACATGGGGATCACTCACCCCCACCATTTATTTCAAGATAACCAATTTATTTCATTTCATATATTGATGCAGAAGTTCAGAGTTGGGGAAGAACAATTTTTACATTTTCAACAATTGAAATCCATAATGAAATAAAAAATAAATATTATTAATAATCCATTTATATCCTCAGAATTATTTGACAAAATAATTAAAACAACAAACCCTAAAAAACTAACATCCCAGATTTATAAACTCATATCCAATTCAGACGCTATAACCACCCTCCCATTAGCCAAATGGGAAAAAGATCTCACCTTCTTCCCCAACCCCGACTTCTGGATTAAAATCTGCAATAATGTTTTCTCCTTGTCCAGCAACACAAATCTACATCCATCCATCTGGATGGATGGATGGATGGATGGATGGTGTACAAACTTTATTGTTTATGTTAGTACACATGTATTAAAAATGTGTTAAATAATAATATGCTCATTTAAAAGATTTTTTCTTCATTAATGGCTTCATTTTGACAGTCCTAGTAAAAAATCCCAAATTTATTTGATAAATGTAGGCTGTATATTTTTTAATTCTCTGGTGACCCCTAGTTTGAAAGCCACTGAGCTCGAGCATCTTTTAATAGATAAAACATTTTCTGCTAATGAGGGTCTTCTGAACTAAATTTTTGCTCTCACTTCTTGAGGCTGATCTGGTACTGCTTATGCTCTTCCATCTTCATTTCTAAATACTTGCTCAACTCTGTAAAAGCCACTGAATTACAGAAAACTTCCATTTACATTTAATACTTAGAGACTGACATGTTTAATGGCTTCCCTGTAATAGTGACCTTTTTTGTTTCTCATCACTGGAAAACTTTTACTGTTCTCTCATCCTTAAACTCAAGTCATTTTATAGTTTCCCATCCATTAGAAAAAGATATATTTTTGAAAAATTTGAAAAGTGGAAATGAAGATACAGCTGTGAGCTACTTCAGGCAAGCCATTTGAGCAGCTCTACTTTTTCCATGTGATCTACATGCCACATATTAAACATACCCATCCAGTCAGGGTGGTCTATTGAAGTTCATACCTCCTACTTTCTGCTGTTAGTAAAACACTATATGCTGCTTGCTTGTATGCAACTCCACCAGCATCCACACAAAGATGGATTTCCCATTACTCTGATATCAAATCAAGAAAAAACTGTGTGCAGTGAGTGACGTGATCAGAGCCTGACGCACAACATCAATCATATTTTATAAACACTCACATGACCTTTCTGACTGAATAGAAATTATTTTAAAATTGTTTCTCAGAAAAAAAAAACACCTACAATCTACAATTTATAAATGAAATCATGCAAATTACAAATGAATGCTGCAATTCTACTGCTGTGACCAGATGCTAGCAAATGTGAGTTTAGATGGTTTTAACAGAAAACCTGAGGTGTCCAGAAAAAACCTGCAGATTTTGCTCAACTACTAAAAACATCTTCACCTTTCTAACTTTGAAGAGTAGGTTTTACTTATTCTCACTCACAGCTTTTCTTATCATTGGAGAGCTCTTACTGCACTTATTGAATCTAATCACCTCTGTTAATAAATTATTTTCTAATTAAAGTTTTATGGAAAGCTGACATCTTACCTGAGAAAGTCATTCTTGCATAGTTTTACTTCTGATAAAAAAAAAAGACATCTTCCCCCAAAAGTGAAATCTGTTAAAAAGATTTAAACAAGATATGATTATTTGTTCACGGATTCAAAGAGACAACTTTATTAAACATCGATTCATTAGAAATATCACCTTTACTATTGCAAAAATGAGAAAAAGAGCGCACAGCTCAGTATCCAAATGAAGGATAACAAAGTACTAACAATGAGGTATTTATTCGGCTCACATCACAGGTAAAAGTTTGCTGTAAGCAGAGACAAGTGGGTGTTATTGTAGCAGCAAAGTAGAAGCGTTAAAGTTGCAGGATTACTTACATTTAAGCTCTCCACAGTGGATCTCAGTCAGTGAGCTAGCTTTTCACACTGGAAGCAGAGACTGGCCAACATTCTGGATTTCTGATGTCAGAGATAGAACACAGTTCATCAAAGGTCAAAATATTATTCAGCAAATATGCAAATCAGGCTTCCTATTACATCTCAAGCACATTCCATGGTCCCCATGGTTTCTTACATGCATTTGTATGTTGACAACAAAAAACAGCTTCAAGCATATAGGCCTAAATCAAATTCTGCATTGACCCAGTACTTGCTATATTTTACAGTTACTCCCACTGTTTTATGTGATCTGCAGGACTTTGTTCTTTTACTATGAAATTGAATTTATTTACATATAGACTCTCCCACAAGAAGTCTATTTATTATCTTATCATCAAATTGTAGGGAGGACACATGTATCACTTGTGTTTGGTGCCACATGAATCAATAAATGAATAAACAAACAAACGTAGGAACAAAGGAACGCACGAAAGAATGATTTTTCATACATGTACTTATTGGCAAATTAATAAATAAATAAATCAAATTAAAGAACAAAAATGACAAAATATATCTATTTTCAAATAAAAGGAATGCAAAGAAGCCATACCTTTTCAAGACTGTTATATAATTAGTTGTTTAAATCCAAACATGTCACCATCACTCCTTTGGGAAACAGGAAAAACAGTCATCCGATACTAAATGATTTCATACTCATACAGGAAAAAAGCAACAGCAAGAATTGAAACAGAATCTAGAGCAAAGGATTAATCAGTTAACTGACCTCTAGACTAGAAGCACCAAACTTTTATACCTGTTTATTAGCACATCAACTTCAATATTTAATGAAATGGATCAGGAAAGATAATCACAAAAGCTCATGGATGGAACTGGAACAAAATCATTGCAACAATATCTCACTTTCAGCTCTACCCTTTTTTACCAGTTTCAATAAAGAAATAACCTGTTGCAAAACCATCATAATCAACTCAACTCAGCCTGGTGGAAAGTTAATAACATTAGAAAATCCTCACTAGCACCCTGTAAATACACACCACTTTGGCACAATCCAGATTTTCAACTTCCGGACATTCCCATTCACCTATGGCAGCACATGGGGATCACTCACCCCCACCATTTATTTCAAGATAACCAATTTATTTCATTTCATATATTGATGCAGAAGTTCAGAGTTGGGGAAGAACAATTTTTACATTTTCAACAATTAAAATCCATAATGAAATAAAAAATAAATATTATTAATAATCCATTTATATCCTCAGAATTGTTTGACAAAATAATTAAAACAACAAACCCTAAAAAACTAACATCCCAGATTTATAAACTCATATCCAATTCAGACGCTATAACCACCCTCCCATTAGCCAAATGGGAAAAAGATCTCACCTTCTTCCCCAACCCCGACTTCTGGATTAAAATCTGCAATAATGTTTTCTCCTTGTCCAGCAACACAAATCTACAACTCATACAGGACAAAAGCCATTCACAGATCTCACATCATCCAAAGGAAAATGTTTAAAATGGGATTCACAGACACAGAATCACAATGCAGTGTAACACTGGTGATTACTTTCATGCCACATGGACCGGCCTGCTCACCTGTTCACTCCATTTGGACATCAGTAATTCGGAAACTTTTCTCTATTTTGAGCTGCATGATCCCTCCATCACCATCACTCTCTACTTGGTAATTTCACAGAAGTCAACAACCTTACAATTAAATATAAAAGTCTGCACTTTATCTCTCTTACTATTGCCAAATAAATAAATAAAAATAAAAATCTTCAAAACTGGACCAACTTTTCACAGAATACATCATACTGGGGGAAAAATATCATCTACAATAACAATATTCCTGCTTTCAAAGACATCTGGAACCCATTCTTAACTTATTTCAACTTTGGAACAACTTTTATGAAACAGTTACTAGAAATTGTGGTGCTCCAGCTTTCGAGTCCTTAGTCCAATTTACTGTAGTGAGATGTAAAACGCGAGGCTTGTCAACACAACATCACAAACGCACCTTGATCCTTCTAAACTCACGATGAACAGCAATAATTTGCTCAAATTGCGCTGACAAACATCCGAAGTCATATGACACTGCCCACATGACGGTCGAACAAATAGAGCCCACCTTTTGTATCTGATTGGAGGACACGTTTCCTTGATACACTGTGATTGGTCGAGAGGGAGTCCTGTGTTTTGCAATGTGTAGTCTTTATTTAAGCTGTGTTTTGAGGGTTACAAATTGAGTAGCACGGGGCATGATGTTCTGCTGTGTGTCTCGGATTTAGTTCGTCTGTCTCTTCTTCTTTTTCTGACCTTACGGAAACAATGCGGCCTTTATACATTGCAGCTATTCTTCTGTGTGTTGCTAGTGGTAAGGATAAACATTTAATTTTCCTTAGCTTGTATCCAGTCAGCATTGCACGTTCCTAAAGCAGCTAGCATTGTGTGCTATTGTTACACGGAAACATTTGAAAATACATACGTCTTTACCCAAGTAGATCAATAATGCTCTCACATGTAGATTTACAGCCGGAATACATACAAGGCCTATATAAAGTCAAGCCTTTTTTATGTTTAGATACAGCTTGGGTCTCACTGCACAATGTAGCGAAGCTTCTGAATTTTCTGCTAAGGTTGCTGCTAGCTTAAACAATTTCCATAACTACAATGGTAAAATATTGTATTATTGTAAACATACACTTTTCGTATGATGAACTTGTTTACCATACGATGCCCAGTGAAAATACTAAGATTAACTTTCGGCTTAACATTTCTAGAAAAGAAAACACAACCTTTGTTAATTCACTTGCTGCTCTGGCCCGACCTAATTTTGCTGTTTGTAAATAAAAGTTTCACTCAAGAGCAAATGTTAAAGGACAGCCATCACTGCTAAAGCAAGCCTGTCACATTCATTGCTTAACAACACGGTTACATTTTATAACTTTAAGTCAAATAACAAATAATGCCAGTTACACTGTAAATAATATATTTAGTCTAAAAACAAACTGAATAATTTCCACCTTTTTGGTCCTTTTCAGCCACAGAGGGAAAAGCAGTCCCTCCCCTTCCTAATTTTGGAAAGACTTATCATGTCAAAGGTAAGTAGAACATGGCTTGTGCTGCATGTACTTTATATTCTCATTATTGATATATATGATATAGAATTTATTATGATTTCTCTTTTGAGGATTTTGAGGAGTATTTTTCATTTAACTTTTGGTTGAATTGATGCCTCTCTTCACCATTGCAGGTGTGATTTCTCTGCCCTATGCAGAGATTGTGGAGCCATTTGAGGCCTGGTTTGACTTAGCAGCGAAGTCCAGCCGAATAGACTACTATCATGGTAAAAAAAAAAAACTCAACCCATGACTCCTACAGATTTGAGCCTAAGATTATTTTGTGTTTTAGAGAAAAGAGGCCAGACTGCAACATCATCAAATAAACAAGAAGTCAATAACAAAGAATAAGCGCTCTGTGAGAAATTTATCTATTAGATCATATTGCATATTTTTCATGTTTTGTTAAGCACAGTTTTCTGTTCATTATTAAATTGGTTTTCAGATTTTTGACTTGCAAAATGTCCTGTCTGGTGCTGAGTCATCCTTTAAGAAGGGAACATATCATATGACTGTTATTACATCTGTGAGAAGCAGTGATATTCCTATATTGTGCAACCTTAGAAGACCTTTTCAGTAAAACAGCTTCCTTACTAACTGAAACTTGAGTCGTAAATTACAGCAGGGAGTCATAAGATAATAAAACTACTCTGTACAGAATGTCAAAGCAAACTCAGAATTACCAGACCAACCGTTTCACTTTTGTTTGAACATTAAGGGAACTCTCTGAATGCGGCCTGATAATAATGCAAAAATGTGACAAATGAAACAAGAATGGCAATTTTTGTAATGTTTTAATGACACTGTTTAGGGTATGAACAGATATTTGGTATATAACGAAGTGAGTGGTTAAAAAAATAACTGAGATTAAAGCTGTCACTAATGTCTGTAATTAACACATCTCTCCTTCTCCCTCATGATTGTCAATAGGCCAAGTTTCTACTTACCAGTTGGCGTCTCAGCAACAGTTTGGCGTTTCCTATAAAATCACTCCTGAGACCACAGAGGTGGAGCAAAATGTGATGAAGTGCTTCCAGGTTAATGGAACCAAGGATGAAGCAGTCACACCTCAGGCATCGTTGCCTGATGTACAGGGCTTCCAGGTGTGTGTGTGTGTGTGTGTCTGTATTTGTAGCTAAAGATTTGTTTTAACTTCCCGTATGTGCCATTTTTGGCAATTTATTGGCTGAAATGCATTCTGTCTTTCCCAACCATGTTTTTATGAGATTAGAAATGCTTTGAAATGACAGACTGAGATTTCTATCTGCAAAAGAACACTTTAACAGGGTATTTCGTTTCATTGGCAGACCTTGAAAATCTCCCTCTGTCTCCGTCTGTCTGTCTGATCACGTTTTTCTGTTTGTGTTCTCATACGTTGCCATAGTTCCTGAGAATGGAGTACTTTGGAGGTTCCCTGTGTCAGGTGTGGCAGAATGTGACCACTGTGGGTTTCAAGAAGAACACATATACACTGTGGGTGACAACTTCAGAGAAAGGTGCTGATGGCAAAATAGGCTCTGCCATACCCCTCCATTATGAGATGATGGGGTACAACACGCTGCTGGGGTCCCATTATGACAAGTATTTGGTGGACTACAAGGAGTTCAGCACTAATTTTGATCCCAAAGTCTTCTCACTGCCTGAAGGTTTGCATACCAGCTTTACAGTAAAACTGAATCCTTTCTTTAAGAACAGTTAAAGCAAAAAAAAAAAACACACTGAACCATTTTTCCAACAGGGATGAGCTGTGGAGGCTTTCCAGGTCCTGGAGTGGAGCACCACATGCTAGCTAATCCGATGAAAGATCTCATCCACACCTCAGCTTCAGGCCACTCACAGAAGATGTTCAGTCATTTCAAGGACAAGTTTCAGCGTCAGTACAATGACGAAAGAGAGCACGAGAAGAGAGAGCATGCGTTTGTTCATAATCTCCGGTGAGGGGAAACATTTAGCCTTCATATGCCAGCTTTTTTTTTCTCCACACTGGCGTTCTTTATAGAAGATCAGCCTGGATTTATGTGTAATCTTTAAACAGTCTGTAATGACTTGATGCCTGTTTTCTTGTTACTGCAGGTATGTCCACTCTAAGAACAGAGCTGGGCTGTCCTTCTCTCTGTCTCTGAACTCCTTAGCAGACCGCACCATGTCAGAGTTGTCAACTATGAGGGGAAGAAAACAAAGAAAGACCCCAAACAAAGGACTCCCTTTCCCCTCTAAAGCTTACAAAGGGGTGAAAGTACCTGAGTCACTGGACTGGAGGCTGTATGGTGCGTATAAGCCTGAAGCATTTTCCAAAGATGCTGCCATCTAAAAGGAAATCCAGTTTTTATCTAAATTCTGCTCTTCCAGGTGCTGTGACTCCTGTGAAGGACCAGGCCATTTGTGGCTCCTGCTGGAGCTTTGCCACCACTGGGGCAGTAGAGGGCGCTCTCTTCTTAAAGGTGAAAAGACTTGGATATTCATGGCACAGGCACTGGCCCCATTCCAGTGTTTTCCACTGATAGGACTAGTTCCTTATTCTCTTCTAAACAAAATATGCTCAGCACGCTGCCTCATCTGTTTATGTTAAGTTTTACAGCAGTTTTGCTTGTCATTAGATAGTAAACCTTAACGAGTGAGTTTTAATTACAAGACTGTTATATACTTATCAGCAACAGCATGCAAAATTTAAAATACCTTCTACTATTTTGATATAAAAATGTGGAGTTTACAGAAAAAATACATGTAGAAATAAGGTCAAATGAACAACTATAGAGAAATGCATTTTTATATATATATATATATATATAATTTTTTTTTTTTTCTTTTTTTTTTTTTTTTTTTCTTTCATAATGTGACTGCCTGCATAAACAGGCAGTCACAGATATCGGCAGCTCTCTTGTAATGTACAACTTGAAAGCATCCCTGTGAGTAAAGAGGAGTCCCCTGGTTGTAGCAGAGGTGGGCCCACAGGATGATTCATTGTGCAAATTTCAACACACGACAGACAGACTTGACAGTGAGTGTGAATAATTGAAGCTGAGTGAATGTCTGCATAGGCCTGCCTCCATTGCACAGAGGGCCCAGCTCAAAGGCATTCCTGCCCCATGTTACCTAGCAACATGGTCCAAACATACAACCGGTTGCTTGTAGAATTTGATGGCACCCCCTTGAAGTGACCAAATTCTTTCTCTTTCTTACTTGCACACCTCTATTGATAATGTCTCCTGTACTTTGCAATGAGCTGTGTAACTGATAGGCTGCTGGTAGAAGAAGGGATCTTTTACTTGAATGAACCAAGCAGTACTACATAGTAGTAAAACCTTAGTGTCAAACCACAGATAAATCATTGATGTACACATCAATGAAAGCATGCATTTTCATAGTGTTTTGCAGTACATGACTACTTAAAAATAGTGAGGCAAAAATTAGATGTGGAGCATGATAGGTGACCTTCTCTTTAAGCTCCATAAGTTCTCCCGGTTGTTTTGCAGTGAGTGCAGGAACAGTTTGATTTGGCTAGGAAAATGTACTGTTGTGAGGCCCCAGCAGTCTGTCTTTGTATATTTGCCAGGATGTGGCGCAGCAGCGGGAAGTGACCTGTGCGAATCAGCAACCCCGTTCCCACAGGCAGGTTCATAAACAGAGCCACTCCCCAGGGGCCAATTTTAAATTTACCTCTGTATGATCTCACAGCATCAGCCTAGCAACCCGGAGATAACAGCTGGTGCAGAAATGGTCATTATAAACTTCTTTGTTCTCTTGTTCACCCTTGTGTACATATCCAGCTCTCTTGTCTCTTTGTGTCTTCTTCAATACTTGGTCTCATTTCTTCCCTTATAAATTCTCAAAAAACATTTATTGTTTGAAGTGGTTCACACAACACTCTTTTGTTCTAAATATGACAGGCTTATATTAGTGTTTTAAAATCTCAACGCTGGTATAACTCTTATATTTCAAGGAGTTCTATTCATGCAGAGCCCGACAGGCTGCTAGTCTGCCCAACTATATTTTTGCTCTTGTGTTTCAGACGGGCTCCCTGCAGGTCCTGTCTCAGCAGATCCTGGTGGATTGTTCCTGGGGTTTTGGCAATAATGGTTGTGATGGAGGAGAGGAGTGGAGAGCGTACGAGTGGATTATGAAACATGGAGGCATCGCCACAACAGAAACCTATGGAGCATATTTGGGAATGGTGAGATAATTAAGTGGTGATGGAGTAAAAGATATAGTGGTTAAGAGATAGCAGTTAAAATACTATTTTAAGCTAGCACACAGCTGTAAAGTTATTTTATAATGGTTGTAAAACACTTTTGGAGGTGTTGGAGAGGAAATTGACAGCTCATTGGACATTTTAACCGGGGCAGCAGGACTCTGTTGGACATGTTTAAACAACTAGGTTTCTATGTTCCAGTGAAATGTGATTTCAGCTGTGTGCTCTGATTGACTGTTCTCCAACTGACTGAGGCATGTTAACACATTTTTCCACCAGAGCTGTGAAACTGTAAATACCATCAATGCCACATTTAATTTTAATCTTCAGGCTTTCAGCAAGCCCAGCAGATATGCAAACAAACCATTTACAAGCCCTAGACTTGGCAACAACAAGACTCTGTTTCCATTTTTCAGTGCAGCTATTTGAATTTGGAAAGACTGGTTTTCTTAATGTATTTGTAAATTTGTCAGAGATTTTTCCTTTTTGCACAACTGACTCTGATTTACCATTAAAAGCCAAAACATTTGCAGAATTAACTCTGCTACATGTAAACATAGGGTAAAGTGCCAATTTCCTATGTGCAAACTTTGGAAACATCAAAACAACCCAGATGCATTTTGGAAGTAGCCTGTTAGTTAACTATTTTTCTCCCTGAACAGAATAGTTTTTGCCACGTGAATTCATCCCAGCTTACCGCACGTATCCAGAGCTACACCAATGTTACATCTGGCAATGCAGAGGCCCTCAAACTGGCTCTCTTTAAAAACGGGCCAGCAGCCGTCAGTATTGACGCCTCACATCGATCATTTGTTTTCTACAGTCACGGCGTCTACTATGAACCAGCTTGTGGTGAGTTTTACCTCTCACTGTTTCTCAGACTTTGTAGACCACTAACCATCCTCTTTCTACACCTCAACACCTTCACGTCTTGTTTTTCAGGTAATACTACAGATGATTTGGACCATGCTGTACTTGCAGTGGGATACGGCACCTTGAACGGGGAGCCATACTGGTTGATAAAGAACTCTTGGTCCACCTACTGGGGCAATGATGGGTACATCTTGATGTCTATGAAAGATAACAACTGTGGTGTCACTACTGATGCTACTTATGTTACACTGGCATAGATGCTGCTTCTGTCCCCTCCGTAAAGCTTAATGGTAATAAAATTAATCTTAAACCACTTTGTGAGTGCCTGGAATCGAGCAACACTCAATGTTGGGTGTGTGAAGATGTAGTTATTGCATCAAATTAACCTGCCTGATAAAAATTTAAATATTGCTGCTTTGATGATGTACAACTTGCACACAGAATAAATCCACTTTCTCAAACAAGTTTATTGCTGGAGGAACCAAGGCAATACGCCTTCTTTTCAGTTAGGTAATGTACATTTTGTGACACATTTATGTTTTTTGTTAGAAAATTGTTGCATTCAAATGCATTGGACAAGGAATCATGACAATAAAAAACTTCTTTAAAAGTAACCCATTTGCTGTGACATCTCTGGTTAATCTGAAATAACCACATGGTGCAGCCAGCAGTAGGACATGCTTTCTCAAATTCATGCAGTAGAGTAACTGGTTACCACTCCTCATGTATGTTATGCATTCAAAACATACTGGACTTCAAATCTTTTTTGCAAGTGAAATGATAGACTTTAAAAAATCTACATAATTTGCCTGAGTAACAGCATAACCCCAAAGTAGCCTGTTGCATAACATTTGCTTCTGATGCATATCTGGAATTTTCCCAGTTTACCTCTCACTCCCACAAGCCCTTTAAATATACAGTATGTATGATGTACTTGACATCTGTAAATCCAAGACAGCCTAACAGCCACAGCCGACTTACATTTGAGTACAATTCCGTAAAGAAAAAAAAAACATGTCTACAAATAATGCTAATCTTGTTTACATGCTGATCAGTTACATCCCATGTTTTCTATAGAAAATTAATTCCAACTACAGCAGCCAAACAAAAGGCTATATTAGGCATGACAAAGGTAATTAATGCATGCAATCTAATCTTGGCTAAAGACCATAAGAGGAGATTATGAGGCAGTTGCTTGCAAAACAACATTAAGATACAACAAACATATTCCAGAAAACAATTAAGAGACATGATAGTAGGGTTTTTTTCTTATGTGGTAGCCACAAAGTAATGCAGATTACTGTCCAGTAAATATAAAGTTTTAAAGTAGCTGCTCATCAGGACCGAGTGCTGCCATTAGAGAGGATGTGGCAATAATCTTGTGGAATGTTGTTCCTCTGCTTAGTACAGGTCTATAAATGTACACAAGTATGAAATCTGTATGTTTGTGAAGTCTGAGGTTGAACTATTTATTCTGTATCCAAACACTTACCATTATTGCTTCACAAAACTGGGTTAAAGGTACAAAGTTATGAAGGATATACAAAACTGCATACACAACTATTCCTGACTGTTGGACTCTTACCTTCATCTGATGAAAACACTAAGCTTCTTATTGGCCCTGGCAGGAGAACTGAATGCCTGCTTTGTGCATGTATCCATGAACACCTTGTGCTAGTTTGGTGTGTGGAACGTGTTTGGCTTTCTTGCATAGAGCTTATAATCACATCCTTACATGTAATTGCATAGAGGGTGTTATAGTATCTGGTATCAAAGTTGAGACTGTATAAAATGTGAATAATGGAACATGTGCATCCCTTTACACACTGTTAGGGCTGGTTTGCTACAGTTTGTAGCTCCTGCTTTTCAGTACTGCATGCCAGTTGGCCAACTTCATCACACATCTCAGGGTTTTCCTTGGTGGGAGCCAACCTGCAAGAGAAAATACAAAGCAGATGACTGTTTGCAGGGAGATTTACGAGGAATATTTACAGGGAACTAACAACACAGTGGTATTTTTTATTTTGCTTGAACAGTTCTTAGAGCCAAAGTGTGACAAGGAAAGCTGCACACAGCTAATAAGTCAATCACATGGCATCAACTCAATACATTGAGGTATGCACATATGCCTCACAACACATTTCACATTTGCTTGCTTTTACTTTTTATTCCAGTTTAATTTAATTTCTTCTTCACTAATTTTTATTGGCTTTATTTACTGTATAGTGTTTTTTTTTTTTAATTGTGTAGTGTTTATGTTGTAGTTGTATTATTGTTCAGCAGTTTGGGCAACTGGGGTTGTAGTAAATGTGCTACATAAATAAACGTGAACTTCAACAAATTTCGCAGTCCACAGGATGAATAAAGCATTATCTTATGCAGACATGGTCAAAACGGCTGAAGTTGGAAAACGAAGGGGATTTAAATTACTTTGAATGTGGCATGGTTACTGGTGTATTTCATAAACTGCTGATCTACTTGGATTTTTAAGATAAAATATCCAGTGAGCAGCAGTTGTCTGGACCAAAATATCTTGTTGATGTCAAAGGAGAATTGGCAAACTGGTTGGAGATGATAAAAAGGCAACATTAACCCAGATAACCACTGGTTACAACCAAGGTATGCAGAATATCATTTCTGAACACACAACACCTCCAACCTTGAAGTAGATGGACTGCAGCAGCAGAAGATCATACCAAAAGGGGTTCAACCCGGTACTAGCAAGGTGTAGCTAATGAAGTGGTTGGTGAATGTACTTATCTCAAATCTGAAAGTATATAGTCCTATTCTGCCTTAAACTGATGTGTCATTTTAGTACCTCACATCCCAGTTCTCTACATCCTCCAGTGTGTCAGGAAGAGGTCTGTCAGCTGTTTCGGGTAGTGCCAGGGCAAGGATAGCTCCCAGAAGAGGGGAGGTGCCAAAGATGATGAGGGGCGTAGTAGGGCTGTGATTATGCAGTATGTTGATAATGGGTGCTAACACGCCACCCATCCTTGCAAACATGCTGGAGACACCTATTCCTGTTTGCCTGAGAGTATAAATGGCAAGGGTGAGTATTTGAGGTAATTATAGACCAATTAGGAAAAACCCACAAGTCTTACCTTACCACAGTGGGGAATATCTCTGCTGTGTATACATAGATGACAGCAAAGGAAGCTGTAATACCAAACTTTCCTAGCATGGCAAGACCTGTCAGGACATTGGGTTGATCTGCAGACAGAAAGAAGAAAATTATCCTCACATTTGAGAAGCAGTTGCTTAGAGATGGGAAGTGTAAAAGATGTCCATCTTACCTGCTGGGATAGCGAGCATGAGCAGGCAGGCAATTCCTCCAACAGCCAGGAAACCACTCTGGGTCAAACGGCGGCTAAAGGGCAGGACAAGAAGGACCAAAGAGCGAGCTGGGATCTCAACCAACCCAAACACAAACTGGGTCAAGTAGAGGTCCGTCCCTAACCTGGATACACCCAGGGAGAGCCCGTAGTACACTAGTACATTCACAAACCTGGGGTTGCAAACACAAGATGGTGAGAGGAGTGGAAAGCATGGTCTGTTCTATCTACATCAGTGATACTGAAATTAAGATACTTGCCAGATGTAGAACAAGATGATTGTCCTCTTTCTCATCTGTGGTGTCCGAACAAGATCCACTGCTGAGTGACTTCGCTGTGCTCCACCTAAAATCTCCCATTTTTCAACCTAACATGTAAATGGACACATATGTAAATAGAAAACTTTGAGATAAGATGGCATTTTATGTTTTTTTTTCATATTGCAATCCTTTTAAAGACCAACACAAATAATTTATTAATTATTATTAATATTATTAATAAAAATGTTAAATCCTTTCATTTTTATGACTCAAATGTAATGAGAGAAGTGGTTGATAGGTGGTTTTGCGCCGCTGTGGGGCCTGAGGAGATAAGTGGTCCTAAGTTTGTTTCAGGTAAGTAATTTGCACTTGTTGCATTTATGGGAAGTTTTGATATGCAGTCCTAAGAGGTGTGGATGCAAGCATAGGAAGCCATCATGAGACAGAAACAAAAATAACCTTATCAAAGAGAGAAGAAGCTTTTGGAGGAATCGAATAGTGAGCTAAGCCTGGCAGACCACAAAAAGCAGCCACAGACGATGACTGCAGGGTGACTTTCCTTCTAAGAGGAAAATCCCTTCACAACATCTGTTCAAAACAACAACACTTCCAACAATGCAAGTACAACACTTTTAAAAGCTACAATTACTGGTGTAAATACAGAGGGTTTACCTCAAAACTACTGGTAACACTCAGGAGCTAAAGGGATCACGCTTTGCTGTGATTTTCAGGCATTATGCACCTACCATTGAAATGAAAAAATTAAGATTTTCTTTGGAGGAGTAAATAGCGACATAGTAAACAACTGAAGCGAATGTGATGTGGTAAAACCATCTCTATTCACAAGGTTTGCTCAAATTACTATGACATTTTAAAGCTCTGACTCATTTTATTTGGTAGAAATTTGTTTTTCTGTGGCTCCCTGCTGAAATTAGCTTTACCACTCGGAATTCCTCCCTGATTATCCAAACTCCATACACTTACTGATGGCTGAAGGCAAAAATATCCACAAACAGCAGATAAAAAAAGACAAGAAAGACCTGGAAAGGCATCATGACTGAGGAAACTCAGCATCAGGTTTTCCCCCACTGCTTCCAAGTCTTTGGTTACAAAAGATTTATGTCCATGAATGAAAATTAAACAAAACAAATGAATAAACTTTAAGTTTATAATTATGTCAGCCTCTCAAGTTAATTTTGAGTCTGTAAAAATGGAGGGCCTGTCTATAAAGAAGCTTGCATCTCTAAACATTATTATTTTATATCCACTTTTACAGGGAAAGAATTACAAAAAATGTGCGCAAACAGCTTTAGTCCTGACTGTTCTTACACTAGACGACGTTTTCCTTCAACACTTTCTACAATAATCTGCAACAAAATCTCTAGTTACTCCTGTCTAAGATTTAACAAAAAAGAACAGATGTTTTTAAGCTACATTTGTATACCAGGAATCGAATAATTGGAAAATATGCTTAAGCTAAGCTAAACTAAGTTATGTTAAGCTAGGCTAAGATACACTAACTGGTTAGTTGATTCTAAAAAAAGTTATGTAAAATGTAAATAAAAACAGAATGCAAAGATTTGATAGCCAACATTTTGTTCCCAATAGAACATAAACAACAACAGATGTTGAAACTGTGACATTTTACCATTTAATGGAAAATATTACCTCATTATTAATTTAATGGCAGTGCAAACCTCAAAAAAGTTGAAACAGTGTGATGTTTAGCATTGTGTATCATCATTGGAAGGGAGGAGACCAGTTGCTGGAGTTTTAGGAGAGGAATGTCGTTCCATTCTGGTCTGATGCAGAATTCTAGCTGCTCAATAATAATAATAATAATTCATTTATTCATTTTCTGAACCGCTTAGTCCATTACAGATCGCGGGTAAACTAGAGCCTATCCCAGCATTAACAGGTGAGAGGCAGGGTACACCCTGGACAGTTCACCAGTCCATCACAGGGCCAACACATTGGGGACAAACAACCATTCACACTCACATACACTCACTCCTAGGGAGAATTTAGTCATCAATTAACTTAGCATGCATGTCTTTGGACGATGGGAGGAAGCCGGAGTACCTGGAGAAAACCCACACATACTGTACACGAGGAGGACATTCAAACTCTGCACAGAAAAGCCACCGCCAATGGGCTGCATGGTGGTGGCGGTTAGCACCGCAGCCTCACAGCAAGAAGGTTGCCGGTTCGAATCTCGGCTGGGGGGAGGCTCGAACCTTGAGGGCGATGGCCTTTCTGTGTGGAGTTTGCATGTTCTCCCCGTGTATGCGTAGGTTCTCTCCGGGTACTACGGCTTCCTGCCACTGTCCAAAGACATGCATGTTAGGTTAGGTTAATAATAATAATTTATACAGCAATTTTCTAGATACTCAAAGCCACGTTATTATGAAAAACAACAGAATTAAGAAGTATGAAAAGCCACTTTGCACAGGTGGGTTTTGAGGCGTGATTTGAAGTTCAACTGTCCTGGACCTTCACATTTTTTTTGATTCGTGATGCTCCAAATGTTTTCTGCTGGTGAAGGTCTGGATTGCAGGCAGGCCAGTTCAGCATCAGGACATCAGTGAAGCCATACTACTGTGATAGATGTTGTATGTGGTTTTGCCTTGCTTTCTGAAATATACTAGATCTTATGTACTTTCAGCATTGCTGGAGCCTTTATACATTTTAAATGAGTTTTGATTCAGAGAAGATGGTGGTGTTTCTGGATCATGTTCACATATGACCTAATTAAGCTTTGAACTGCATTTCTGGATTTCATAGTGACCTGTGTTCCCAGCAGTGTTGGGAAAGTTACTTCCCAAGTGTAATATATTTCACATTACCAGTTACTTTCAATTTTAAGTAATACATTTCTTTACAATATTACTCTCTGTATAAAGTAATAAGTAACATATTACTTTTCAGTTACTTTTCACCAAAATAAGCATTTAGGACAAGGCATTACGCAATGAAGGTGCGCAATATTTTGTCATGGTGAATAGTTCTCATTTAAATGTAGTTCCTCATTATTATAGTATGTGTGTGGCAACAAAGTCTAATGAGGTTGCATCAGAAAGTAGTTGTTAATATGAACTGCTGAATTACAATAATGTAATGATATGGAAGAATTAAACAACATGATGTGATACAAACTCTTGTTCTACACCTCATTTATTTGCTTGGCATTATGAAGTGCGGCCAACAAAGATTTAACAAAAAAATTACATTTCCATGAAATGAAATATCTTAATAGTTAATAATCTTTTATAGATTATATAGATTTTTAAAAATATTTTCACTTGTATTTTTGTAATCTACTACAAGCATATGAATTGCAATTTACATTGTATAATTCTGAGGGTTCTCTTCTCTTCTATTATTAACAAGTTTTCCTGAGACAATAGGACACAAAACTCAGGTGACTACACAAACAAAATAGTTTTCAAAATAGTTCCAAAATGTTCTCCAAAACATGGAGATATATTAGTACAATAAACAATGTGTATTCTGAGATAATGTGACAATAACAAACAAGAAAATCATCAAACACAACTGACTTAACAAACAAAATTGCTTTTTAATCATTGAATCACCTACACCACCTGTAATGTCTCATTTTAAATTAACCATCTGCGGAAATATGATTATACATTACTAATAGGAATTTTTTAGAAATTAGTTTTTTACCTTGTCACTTGATCCAACAGGGATTTTGCTGATAAGCTTCTGAAACGCCGATGACTCAATTGTGGAAAGCGGCAGCGCATCCTCCACGACATACTCAGCTACTAGCCTTCTCACATCTCCTGGGTTCAAAATCTTCACTGCTAGTCTGGAGAAATCCAACTTGAGCTGTTTAGATTTTCTAGCGCCGTCATCTTCTGTCTCTTCGCTAGCAAGAGGCCGTTTAGCCTCTAGCTTATGGTTGCTGTGTACTCGCTCCAAGTGTTTCTTGAGGTTACTTGTGCTATTTTTAGCCGTTGACAGTTCTCTTGGCCTTCCACCAGCACATAAAGTGCATCTTACTGTAATGTTCTTTTCGATTTCTCTGATGTATTCAAAATAGTGAGAGTAAACCCACTTAGAAAATGTCGAGTCGGTTGCCATCATTCCTCGTCCTTTTCTTCTTCTTCTTCTGTTAATTTAAAGCCGCCGCCCTCGTCTTCTTCTTCTTCCTCTTCTTCTTCTTCTTCTACTTCATATTTATTTTTGGCTGTTGCGCGATGGTTGTTTTATTATTTATTTGTCTGATGTTTATACTGACAGTTGGGATTGTAACGCATTACCGGACTCATTTACTGTAATAATATTACCAAAATATAGTTAGTAACGCGTTGTATTACTTCGTTACTGCCAAACGTAGTATATTAGAGTAACGAGTTACCTTTGTAACGCGTTACCCCCAACACTGGTTCCCAGACAGTGGTTTTTAGAAGTGTTTCTGAGCCCATGCAATAATTTCAAGAGGAGAATCATGCCTGTTTTAGTACAGTGTCACCTGAGGGCCCAATGATCATGAGCATTCAGTTTTGACCTTTGGCCTTGTCCCCAGCACACAGAGACTGAACCTCTGCCCATCTTTACATTTGAGAAAGGCTCTCAAAAATGCTCCCTTTATACCCACTCATGTTACTGACCTGTTGCCATTTGACCTAATTAGTTCCTAGTTGCTCCTCCAGTTGTGTTTGATTTGTGCCAGTTACTTTTCCAGTCTTTTGTTTCTCCTGTTCAAACTTCTTTGAGACGTGTTGCTGCCTTCAAATTCAGCATGAGCTAATATTTTTCACGAAATGGCAAAATGTCTCAGTTTCAGCATCTGATATGTTGTTTATATTTTACTGGGAATAAAATATTCGTTTATGAGATTCACAAATTATTGTATTCTGTTGTTATTTACATTTGACACAGCATCTGAAATTTCTTAGGGTTGTTTATTTTCCACGATTAAAATGAGAATAATACCTTGATCATTCTTTCCCCCAAACTTAAAAAGTTACTAATTAAACATAAGCACACACACACACACACACCTGGACAGCAGGAGGTAAGACTCGGCCATTAACAAGTGCTGCTTTACGTAGGAGTGCAATGGCCTCCTCTCTCCTGTCATTAGCCAATAACCATCTGGCAGACTGAGGAAGCACCCTGACAGGGGACAGAGCACACAGCAAAGACGGAGAGAGAAAGAAGTGTTGGGGAGGTGGTGGATGGTGGTGAGTGAACAGAGGCAACAGAGTGATGGACATAAGGATAGAGGAGGACATGAGCACTACAAAGAGGGCATTCATGTATAGCATGAATACACAGTAGATCTAATGTTTAGATGCCAGTTGAATTTCCCACCGTATATAGAAGATAAGCAAGAAGCCTGGGGCTGATATAGCTAGTTGTAATTTTCTCCAGTCTCGTATCAGGTACGCTACCCCAGCTAGGAGCATATAACCAAGGCCAAAGGTGTAGTCTGTGATGATGCCAGCCAGCATGCGTCTCTTGGTGCAGGTCCACTCAGTACCTTGGAAAAACAGTGGGAGGTTTGGAGAGGAGAGGAAGGGAAGGGAAAGGGAAGGAGAGGACAGGGGTTCATGGGTATCGGGTGTAAGTGAGGTGTTGGCTTGGAGCTTGGAGGTGGAGGAAAGAGTGGCAAAGGTTTGCAAAAACAGTATAAATGTTTGTAAATCTGTTGTAAAAATTAAATTGCTGTAGCTGTGCCTACGTTTCTTTCTTTTTTTTTTATCATACATCTACAGTCCATATCAGCTCCCTAGTTTTCCTTAAGAACAGAAAATTGATACTGCCAGCTGCTAGTTAGCATAGCTTAGCAATAAGACTAGAAATGTGTTCAAAATTGAACACAATCTAATTATAAAAACTTCTACAACTCTGTGATGCATACATTTGTTGGTTCTGTCCAAGAAAGGCAGCAAATGTTTTAACCATCAGTATCTACTTTGTTTTTTTGCAGGTATGCTGAATGATGAATCTCATATATCATCATTCTTTGAAGGTGCAAGACTCGCTGTTTGTTAGTCTAGATAATGTTCTATGAGCTCTGTATAGGAACAGAAAAAGCTGGAGGAAGAAGAACTTTCCTGACAGTAAAATGAATATGCTTGTAAATATAATTCAAGTAAATATGATATTCCAGAGAAAAATTATAACACAGCAATGTCAAAGTATTTATGAGACTTTAGAAATCAGCCTGAAATGAAAAGAAAAGGTTTTGAAATGGAAATTAAAGCAAATAAAAACATTTTTCAAGCTAGGTAGTTTATGATGACAGCTGCAGGAAGACAGGAGAAGGTGGCAGTCTCACAAATACAACTCAACAGCCAGCCTAATTAGGGAGGTGGTACTGCAGGTCTCCACTTCATATGTTCAGAAGTTTGTGAAACCCTCTGACACAGGATCCTCTGCTGACCACATCTGTGACTAAACTCCACCCAGATCTACATCTACATATGGAGAAGTTGCTCAAGGAAAATTATAATATATATTTTTACATTTGAGAAAGGAAACAACAGTATTTTCTATTAGATTTGAATATTTAATTTAGCATACAAATAAAATCCAATTATATGTGAATAAGTACTCGACAAAATAAAATGGAAGGGAAATAATTAGTATATTCTGTTGGAGGCCAAGTGATTGTTAAAGGTGCTGGTCGGCAGGGTTGTTTGGGCAGAACCAGGCTGGATGTGTTGTGGTTTCTATACTCCCAAGTTAACTAACCACTGGCCGTCAACATTTACATATTTGTTCACATTGTTTTTTTCAAAATGGAAAACTTGTCCATTTGAGCTCATGCTGTGCATCACCACATTTGTGCTTGAGTGTGTTTGGTTTGTACCAAGAACAAAAGCATTGATGATGACTCCAGAGATGGTGGTGCCAACTGCAAAGCGAAGAATCACATAGACCGGGAAGTTGGGTGCAAAAGCCACAGCAACTCCGAAGACAGTCTGGAGGGCAATGGACAGCAGCAGGACAAAACGTCGGCCATACCTTAGAAAGATGAGATAGACGTGAGTCTACTGGAGAACATATTTGAACCATTAAAGCTCTTATTCTAAACATTATTTACAGGTTCACTTCCCAAAAGGTCTAGTCTTTACTGATTGGTCTGCTAATTGGTAAAAAAAATGGCAGAGCAATAAACATGGTCAAGTTCAATAGTTTATTTTGTTTAGGAGAGTTGACATGGAAAAGTTGTCCAAATTGTCCAAATAGTAATGAAAGGAACTTCAATGCTTCTTTTAAGATCTCCTTTCGCATAGTAAACACTGGTTAATCTTTTACTGAAGAAAGGGAATAATGTCCTCTCACATTTCCTTGTGGCGCCAACTTTCAAAGCAAAGTTCAAAATTTGTCCAGTTTAATTAACTGTGATTCATGTGAATAAATGTACAGACAGTGAGTGTGAGCAGCCTGTGACAACAAAAAGATTAATTTCTGTCTTTTTCTTTTCTTTCTTAATTATGCAACTTGATGATAAAATAACAATTTATAACTAAGATGATATATCTAATGATATATCTAAAGATGAAGTATCTAAACCCCCTTTTGTAGGATATTGATTTAACATATTTAGGTTCAGTGGTGCACAGCTGCATGACAGCTTAGTGTAAGTGTGATCTGATTGTCTTTGCAGTACAGCCGTCTTTTCTTAGATTTCTCCTACCACCTTTCTCCAACCCCCCGATGTTTCCCAAGAAGTGCAAGACAAAGAGCTTTAAAAAGAATGATACAAGGTCATTTTTAAAAACTATTTGGCCAGAATCCTTTGTCTAAGTTGTGGGAACCCAGCCACTAAGCAGATGTGCAAATATGCATACTGATGATGTAATTACTTAAGTAAAAAAAAAAATGTTGGACTACAGAAGAGATATTTCAGGCAGTTTGTAGCAGTGCACAGGTGAGCCAACCTCGACCCTCTAATTAGACCACTATTTTTGTCCCACTATAAATACATGAATGGGTATTTCAGTGATTCGGTCAAGTATGCCCTGCAGGACAACACTATGAAGACATTTTGTCTTTACATTCACTCTGCAGAAGTGTTAAAGATGATGCTGCTATAAGCAACAGTTTAGAAATGCTTTATACAACTGCAAGTTGACTCTTGTACTTTTTAATTTATTTCTTAAAATTGTAGGAACAGCCTAATTGAGAACTGAACTGTGATAATAGGATAATACACATTTACTCTTTTAACAGAAAGATGCAAAAGGACGGATTAGGTTTTCTTCTTTTAGAGCCAAGGAAGCATGCTGATTGTGTAGGACAGACTAACTATTAGTTGCAGATTTCTGAGATGTTGTTTTATTTAATCTCAATGTGATCTGGTGGTAATGATTAGCAACTTGCTGTATTTCCTTCCTTTCTCTTCAGAGAGACAAAGTTAGTCACTTAGTTGCTCAGTTGTTACTAACATAATTCAAACTCATGCTTCTAACCCTGTTAACATGTTAGTAAGACGGTTTCTAATGTGTAATAAAATATATAATGAACTAAATCAACAGTGTAACTGAGGAATCAAGTGAGTGAATTTCTGCTTTGAATCTGCAGAGCACTGTCTAAAGTGAAGGTGAAGTCAGACAGTTTGCATGCTCTGCATAGGACTGGGAATGGTGTGGTTCTCATAAGAGACACTGGGTTGTTTGTAGACAGGACATCTGTAAGATAAAACAGGCTGTTATGAGAAAGGGCCAAGGGAAGGAAGCTGTCTTATCTGGTCACTCTCTCCATCGTAAACAACACAGAGGTAGAAAACTACTTGCCTTTGTCCTGGTTTTTGAGTCTGAATGTGATGTTTTTCTTGTACAAGTCTTTACTTTTCTTTTCTGTAATAAACTTTGTTAATCTTCACTCATCCAGACTGTTGAAAATTTATGTTTCTATAATAATGGCAATTATCTTTCAGCTGGCAACAAGTTATTTTACCCCAGCTGATGCAATGAATAGCTTCTCATTTCTTAAACAACCATGTAGAAAGACAGTTTAAGGATGGTCAAATCATTGGCATGCATAAAGCAGAAAAAATATCTAAGGAGATTGCAGAAACTACTAAAAGTGGATTAAGAACAGTTTAATGCATTATTAAAAATTGGAAGGATCGTGAGAAACCGTTGTCTTCCAGGAAGATATGTGGTCAAAATAAATCCTGAATGACCATGATGGGTGATCACTTAAACCTTTGGTGAAATCAAATCAAAGAAAACAACAGCAAACTCAAGGCTTATAGTATATATATATATATAAATATATATATATATATATATATATATATATATATATATATATATAGTAATAGTAAGAACATTTTCCACATGCACAATGCTAACCCTAACTGAAGGGAATGGGACTGCACAGCTGTGTATCCATAAGAAAACCACTAATTAGTGAGACTAAGTGGAGAAAAAAGGCTTCAATTTGCTAGGAAGAATAAAGATTAGACTCTGGAGCAATGGAAGGTCATGTGGTCTGATGAGTCCAGATTTATCCTGTTTCAGAGTGCTGGGCGCATTAGGGCAGATGAAGTGGTGCCTACTGTACAAACCTGTCAGGGCAGTGTTATGATCTGGGTTTGTTACAGTTGGTCAGGCCTAGGTTCAGTAACATTTTGTGCCCAAAGAATGAGGTCAGCTGACTACATGTATATACTGAATGAGCAGGTTATTGTCACAATAATGCTGCTTGTGTTTTTGCCTGAGCCTTAGGTGGGGCGGAGCAAGCTCCAAGAAGCTTTGGGTGGAGTCTGGTCAGCTCCTGCTCCCACAGCTGTTTTCCATCTGCCCTCATCAAGACTCCTTTATGAGGAGTGCAGGAGGAACCAGACCTTGCAAGACTGTCTCACAGCTAGTGCGGTGCTTTAGCCATTCCTGTGCGTAGCCTTCTGCTCATGCTCTGTGATTTCTGAACCACTTCCTCATTCCCACAGCAATTTCCTTCATCCATCTCCCAGCTCAACTCTTCAAACCATTCACCAGCCATGCCTCCCTGCTGCACCAACCTGCCTGCTCGCCCCACTACCTGCTCAGGAACCGCAGCAACTACATCCCCTCTGTTCAGGATTTCCACCAGGATACAAGATTTAAATACCTGAACCCCTCGTTCTGGCTTCTCTAAACCACCGTGAACATATAAACGTGGTCTGTTTTTTCAGTTCTTGCGTCTGCCGTTGAGTCTTTTACCTCCATTATTCTGATGGCTATGTTCTAGCCTGAAAGGTATTCCATCAATGGATTTTTACTTCTCTAATGGCACAACCACATTCCAAGATGACAATGCCATCGGCTCCAATTGTGAAAGAGTGGTTCAGGGAGCATGAGACATCATTTTCAGACATGGATTGGCCCCCACAGAGTCTAGAACTTAACTCCATTGAGAATCTTTGGGATGTGCTGGAAAAGGATTTGTCCAGTGTTCGACCTCTCCCATCACCAGTACAAGACCTTGGTTAATAATTAATGTAACACACAATGGAAAAATATCTTGTGATATTGCAGCTTTTTTTAAACTATGCCACAGCCAATGCTGGCCATAATAAAAATTAAAGGTGGTCCAGCAAAATATTAGTGTGTGACCTGATTTTTTTTTTTTTTTTTTTGGCCAGGCAGTGTATTAGTATCCATAAGACGCCAACCAGATAGCAAACTATTTGGGCCTAATCTTCCTTTTTCTGTTCCCTGCTGACACTGTTGCTTCACTCTCCCCCGCCTGCATTTTTCTGCCAGTATTCTTATTTTTCTCCTGAAGAAATTTATGGGCAGCTGTTCCTGGATACTCATTAATCACTGGGACTGTATTTTGTGATAGATTTAGCTAACTACTACTATTTTTCAAGACTTTTAAAATCTCGTCAGTGTCTTGTCAGTCTGGCCAACAAATAGCAGAAGCTGAATCTACTGTTACTCGCGAGGTAAAGTTAACTAATAGCAAGATGCCACATCTCTTTACAAACTACTATTACAAACTTCTACAGAAGATCACTATGCTGGAATTAAAAATTCACTGGCTACAGGTGAATGTTGACGTGAATGGAGTCTGTGGAAATAATACAACTTTGCCAGTGATGGACAAGATCTTGCTAACATGCAGCTAATTAGCACAAACATGACTGGGAAGAAACAGGAGGACAGTGTACAAAGTAGTAACTTGTTAACTTATAGTCCTCCCTGGAATGCTCTTTGTGCAAAGCGAAATGAGTAAATCATCACACAGGAAATAGGGAAGAAGAGTAACAGGCAGAGTCCAGTTTGCTTAGATTGGCAATGCGACCAGCTAGCCTGCACTGCCATCCAGACTCAACCCCTCAAGACACAGCCATGGCCAGTTCTCAAAAGAAAAACTAACAACAAATCTCCTTCTCAACAACCAGACAAGCAACTGCAGAACAGATTTGCTCCACTGCTGCAGGATTTTGGATCGGATGACCTGGATTAAATCTCCCTACACAACGGGGTAAGACTGAAGAACAATTCAGAAAGTAAAAGGCGGCAAAGAAAGCAAATGGCTGAGCCTCAAACTCTGATTGTTGGTGACTTTGGTGTGAAAGACATGAAAAACCTGTGGCAAATGTACAAAAGTGTTGTGCTTTCCCAACTATATGGTATCAGATGTGAGAGACAAAGTTCCACAAATTGTGGCTGTGAACACAAATTTGGAAAACCTCACTGTGGAACAATGTTGTGAAACAACAATTTACGGTGCTGAACTTAACTGAACTGCTGGATACGATCAGGTGTCTGGATGTCTAATATTTATCAGTGGCCCTCTCCCACTAATCAGAGGAGGAGTGGAGAGATTAAGCAGGCTGCTTAGTCTGAAAGCATGTCTGTCAGCTGCATGTACCACACATTTAGTTCATTTCATAGACAATTTTAATTTATTCCTGTGTTGCAGGCACTTTTGAAAACAGATAGATTCTGCCCAAACAGACCAGGAGTGAGGCTGTTTGCCTCTAACCTGTGTTTTTTTTTTTTTTTTGAATAAACACTGTTTCCTCAGACAAGGATAACAGACAAGAGAGCCCGAGACAAAACTGTCCCAGGCTCAGTTCCCTGAGCAACAACATGAAATCCCAAAAGCTTCTGGACCACAAAGGTTTTACAGACGGTAAACATGTCTCTGCTATCAAGTGTCTTCTTTCAGACCCTAAAAACAGCCGTCATCAAGCCACTACTGGAACAAAACAAACAAAAAAAATAAATAACTTTGACTCATGGCTCATGAGCAGCTACAGGCCAATTTCAAATCTCTCCTTTCTTAGCAAGATTATAAAAGAAGCAGTCTTTCAACAATTACACAACTTCCTGACACTAAATAACTGTTTTGATGTCTACCAGTCAGGTTTTCTCCCACCACAGCACTGAGACTGCTATAGTTAAGGTCTTTAATGACATCTGCTTGAGCAAAGATAGAGGAAACATTTCAGTCATGATATTAGTGGACCTTAGTGCTGCCGTTGTGTCGGTCGACCATAACAACTTACAAAACCATCTGAAAAACTGGGTAGGACTTTCTGGCACCACAATTAACTGGTTTAAGTCTATAGGTTTGGTGTCTATAGGTAATTATAAATCCGAGCAAACAAAAATAACCTGTGGAGTTCCCCAAGGCTCCATCTTGGGGCCACAGCTATTCAATATCTACATGCTCTCACTTGCCCTAACCTCTCAAAAAACAACTAAATATGCTACTTGGAGTGTTTTGCTCTTTAATTTAATTCAATTGCAAAAACTTTGTTTGTCCCCAAAGGCAGAAACTTGCTTGTGAATGTTTCAGACCAGAATTTTTTTTTTATTATAATAACATTAAAAATTATTCTCTAACCTTTTTTCCCAGAGCACAGAGCTTCAACTGGAACCTGTTGAGGTTGATCTTATTCTCGGTTCATGTGTTTTACTTAGATACTATATGAACAAAATTATTTTCTACTCTGTTTATATGACATTATTGTTGTTGTCATTGCAGAGGTGTCTCGCTCTTACTCAGGATAATAAAGAACCAGGTCAGTGTGTACCAGATAGAAGAAAAATACACAGATGACAGACAACAAAATAATTGATAACTGTTTGTGTGCATACTGAGATCTTCAGTTCTTTGTGCTATAAATGATGTGACAGAGAGAAGATTCTTTAAGCCTATTTAGTACACTACCCATAAACTCAGAAACACTAATTGTTTGATTTGAGACTTCAATAAAACTTTATTTGATAATAACAAATAACTTCTTTCACAAGCCTATCCCAGCCTCTATCTTGATCAGGTCACCAGTTACTTGCAACCATGCAACCTTGTGCAGTTTGACAATCTCTGGTTGAGAATCACTCTCTGGCACAAACATGTACAGCTTAACTACCCCAATATGAGATCTATCCATTGTGTAGCAGAGCAGAGACAGGGCAGGCAGTGTCATCTGCTGGCAATCAGATTAGCATATTCACAGATCCCCATTCACTGAATGACGAAAACTCATCCCCAAACCATTTTAAGCTCTTGAGAAGTCTTTTTAATGGTGGAAGCATTCAAATGTCCAATTTTGAAGAACACATGAAAGTTTTAAAATGGTTAATATGTTGCCAACATGCTGTGAGACTTTGAGAGTGTGTTTCAAGTTTTGAAAGATAGTTTATGTTGTGGTGACTAAATCAATAGAGGAGACCAAAGAGAAAACAGAATGTTCTTTGCTAGAAATGTCTAATATAAATGTTTTTTTGCAAAAAAGGCTGATGTGAAAGAAATGGTTGAATCAATATGAATGTATCTTTAATAATAATAATAATAATAATAATAATAATAATAATAATAATAATAATAATAATAATATAAATTATATTTGCTGGCATCTTTGAAGTCATCTAAGGTCACTTTATAGATAATAAAAGCATCAAATAACATCAGACAATATTAAAAGAAAGCATCCACATAAACCAAGTGTAGCGATCAGTGACCAGTCGGATTGAGCATGCCAATTTGAACATGTGGTTTTGAGTTTGGATTTGAATGTTGGCATGGCGTTTTACTACCTTATGTGTGGGGGCAGGGAGTCCATTGTATGAGTGCTAATCAGCTGAAGGCTTGGGCACCCATGGTACTGAGGGGATGATGTGGGGATGGTTAGTAGTCCAAGAGAGATGGAGCAGAGGGTGCAGGAGGGGCTGTATAATTATATTTATACTCCCCTTGTTTCTGGAATTATATGTTTGAAGCAATCACTTTCTTCTTCACTTTCTAATCAAATCCAAACAAATTTTATTTATATGGCTCTTTCACATACCAAGATTCACCCAAAGTGCTGCCCAGGAAACATAATAATACAAAATAAAACATAAAAACAACAAAAAATAAACAATAAAATAAACAGTAACAGAGGAAAAACAGTGCAAATGTTGGCATAATTATTGTACTCTCTAGAGTTAAGCTCCAGAATCAGCAGTTAAAAGCGAAACCCTAAGAAGGGCCATCTCAGTGCTGTGGCATGACTTAAAACCAGACTGAAATTTCTCATGAAGGTCATGTAGTTTTGAAGATAAGCCACCTTCTCCAAAATCTTAGAAAGTAAAGACAGCTTAGAAATTGCCCTAAAGTTTGAGAGAACATTAGTCTTTTTAAGAAGAGGTTGCACAGCTGCATGTTTAAAACTGTGGGAACACAACCCAGGAGAAGAGTGGCATTAACAAAACTGACTACCCAGGGACCCATAGCACAAAAAACCTGTGAATCTAGGAGGAATCGTGTCACCTGGCCAGTATGAAGGCCTCAGAACTATTTCAGAAATCTGACAGATAGCAACAGGTTAAAAATGTTCTAAGACTTCAGAAGACACGAGTGAAACAGAAAGATCAGGGGTGCACAATAAAGGTATGACAGCACTCTTTATCAATAAAAAAAAGTTTTAAAATCTTTCACAGAGTAAAACTTTGGAACCCTGAAACATTTTTAAAAGTACAAGTGACACAAAAAAAAATGTGAAAAGGGAAAAATCTCATAATTCAACCTTAGAAAAACAAGCTTCACATTGCAACCCAGTTGCTTGTGTGGTCTCTCTCATAAAAAAGTCACATACTTTGACTGATTTAAAACCAAAAACATTTTGTACATTAAATTACCAGTAATGTCCCCAAAGAGCAATCTGGGGAGACAAAGACAGATTTTACTGAATTGTTAAACTGTCTTGTTTATAAATGGGCCAATGCCAATGCCCTATGGGATCCAGAGGCTCATCAGAGACATGTCTTAGCAAAATGTGTGGTCTCATAGTGACCAGCTATGATAATAACAAAAATCTGTAACTCTGTTCTGAATACACAACCATCTTTTCTGCACCACCTCTACTTTTATGCCTAATTCAAGTTATCTCTTGAACACTTTGTCTCACAAGAGTCTTATTTCACGATGCTTTCATCGTTATTGTCATAGTGCAGCTAGCAGGCAATCTCCATCAATAAACACTGATGTAGAAATGCATCATACATTCTAAGTTGAAGGCACAAATATCATTTGTGGGAAAGGTCAGTCCAGCTTCAGAGTTTCAGTCAAACTGTCATATGTATCGTTGGCCCCTGAACTAACTGAGGGTGGTGTGTCAGCTGACCTACTTACACACAGCAACTTCATGCCAAAGCACTCCAGCTGCATCTGCCCCTGCAGCCAAGCTTTGATGCAGAGGATCAGGCTGTGTGTAGTATTATAACAAAGTCAGAGACTGAGGACTGCACGCTGAAAGAAAGCTGCAAGGCCTACCTGTCAGCCATGGCTCCAAACACCACAGATCCCACCAATAGGCCAAACATGTAGATAGATGATCCAAGACTGTTTAAACCAGCTTTGCTGCACACCAGGTCCCACTGAGAGATGAAAAAACATGTAGTTTCTGTGCTTAACATGAATCATATATACATTTATTTCTCATTTCTAGATTGCAGCATCCAGGTGACAGTTTTTCAACAGAACTCAGCTGGAATAGTCTTGATGATTCATTGTGTAATGATAGTAAAGACAGGATCACCAGAGGCACAAAACAATATGACGATGAGGATATAAAGCATCCGGGTCTTCATGTGGCACCAGATTTCATTTTCATAAATACAATAAGATTTTAACATTTTCTAAGCTTGTGTATGCTTTTTTTAATCTTCAATTTTTTTTATATATTATTTTCATATTATTTTTTAATATATATTTTTCCCCATACATTAAAAGTGGTATGTTAGTGATGATAATGATGTATTTCCTGTTGATGTCTGTTTGTATCATATGTACCTCACTGTATGTATCCCATTTTCTGTTTTTCTCTATTTTAATTTGTTCTTTTCTATGTAATTGTTGATTATTGTTGACTGTTGATGTGTAGCACTTTGGATACTTTTCTTTGTTTTTAAAATGTGCTTATTAAATAAAGTGGATTGGATATATTTTTTTAAAACTCCAATTTAATGTTTCTTTTGCACCATTAATAACATTACAGTTATTAATGTATTATGTAAAGCATTGTGAGTTTTCTTGTGGATGAAATGTGCTATACAAATAAACCTGTTGTGTCTTTCCAGTGTTTTATGTGTAAATTAAAAATGTGCATAAAAAGGGCTGGATGGAACCTCAGCAATGGTCTACAACAAGAAAAATACCAAAATGATACTCAAAATATCACAACTGTGATTCAAACTTTATGCAAAGCAATGAAAATATGACACATAAAACAAAATGTACAAGATGAAAATAGACCAGAGACACCACAGACATGTAAAAGATGTAAAATAACCACTAAGTGCAGAAATTATGCAAAACATTTGCAACATGCACTTAACAGATTCACAAAACAGTCATAAATCACATCTGCATACTTTTTTTTTTTTTTTAATCTCCCTCTATTGAGTTTTTCAGTTCTTACAGTTTATTGGACAGTGTGTGTGGGTTCTGTTGCCTCATTAGGATTTTATCTGGTAACATTACTAACCTTGTGATAACCAGTGGTCCTTGTGGGGACAACTGTGTTATCATGTCCTTATTCGTGGTATAGTTAAGTTTAAACATAAATCTGTAAAGGTTAAAGTTGTTTATTATTTGTGTGTGGGCAATTATTTATAGCAAATGTCAAAATCTTACTGAAAACACATTTTGTCCTGTAACACTTTAGTCATATTGTAGTCATATCTAGGCGATAGTTTCAGTCTTATGTTGATCAAGTGTACCTCGGTGACAGTGGTGCTCTCAAATATCTCCTTGCTGTAGACCCATCCGTGGCCACATGGGACGCTCTCCGTCCGGTTGCCCAGCACCTCCGAGGTGAAGCAAGAGGCGTCCGAGAGGGTGACGTTCAGCGTGCCTGTAGCCGGGATGAAAGTCAGGTTCTCGACTCCTGAGCTGGGGCTCTCCCGGCACTGATGGGGCGGCGTGGCTCCAGTAAAGATGCTCACCATCATGTGGAAAGCAAGTAAGATCTGAGGTAAACAAATCCATATGTATAAAATCTTCTGGTACTTGCCAAAGCCCCCGATAGCAGCGAGGATTTGGTCGAAATTCATTTTGGCTTAATATGTAGGCCAAATGAAAGGCTGGCTCCTTTTGACTGGATCAGCCGGTGCGGAGGAGGAGGCGGGAGATTGACTCCAAATAGGCCTTTACCAACCACACAATGAGTCACTGAGGCGGTAAAGCTGTGCTGTGCAGGACGTAAACAAGGGAAATCTACTTCCACGTGCTGCCGTGGTCCGTCCAGGTGAGGTCCACCAATAAGTGAGCAGTCCAGAAGTGAACTGAGTGAAGCTTAATTATGGACCAAACTGATATCATCTTCCCTCCGACATCCTCCCACCTGCTTGCATGTAGTACACTGTGTCCAAATGAGTTCACACAGGTTTATTCAGTTCTTTAAAAAATTTATATAAATTATATTTATCTACGCTTTCTCTCTCTCTCTCTCTCTCTCTCTCTCTCTCTCTCTCTGAAGATCCCCAACACCTTACTGAAAGACAGACAATTCAATTCATCAACTGGACGCGCAAAAAACTACATGCAAAATAGTCCCCATCTTATCCATAATTCAGGGAAATAAAAAGTGAGAGAAGCCATGCACCCAACAGACCCGCTGGAGCTGTTTTTTTAGGGACCCACGTTTTCCTCTCGATGCAAAATCTGGAAGAAAACACACATAAATGGCAGCGGAGGCGCGGGTGTTGTGACGTATGTGTTACTTAGTGTATAGGGCAGGGCTATAGTATATTACAAAATCCCAGACAAGATGCTCCAGAGTGTGGATCAGAGCACGCCACGGACGCACCGCAATCCTGCAAGTGACCGGAATAAACGGTGTTGCATAGGGATATTATTTAAACTTGCGATGCACATGGTGACAGTCACCGAGCTGATGTAAAGCCTAATACCCATTATATGGCATCTCATCTCCATAAATTGGCAATGAAACACGTGCCTCTTGTTCACACAGGCCCTCTGCTGCCATCTACTGTGTGACCAGGTGCTATCCAAAAACCTTCTCCTGACTTCTCTTGTGGTTTCTAAACCATTAAATTAAATTCAGCATCAAGGTAAAGTGAATAAATAAAATAAAGGATTCGTCTAAAATGATTTTGTTTCTCAGAGACTGTTTTTACGTGGAGATAGCACCACTACAACAGTATGATTTAAATAAAGTTCTGGTCCTCAGATACAAGAAAACAGATTAACATAAAACATAAGAATATATGAGCTCTGGACAACTCTATAAGTTCATAAAAAAGTGTTTAAGCGTCAGTTACCTGTTATAATGTAATAAGAAAATGTACTGTAACATGAAGCATTTGGATCCATAAATCCAGAAAAAAGACATTTTAAATTTAAATTCTGGTCTTGAAGTGAAGCCATTAAAGTAATCAACAATCAGACCAAAACATCTCTACAAAAAAAAAAAAAAAAAAGAAAGAAAAAAGTTAAATAGTGACATGAAAAAACACACAAACCCAAAACAGAAAACACTACAGCATTTTCAAAAAGTAAAAAAATAAAATAAAATAAAATGCAACTTTTCAGAAAGCACAACAAACATAAAACCTGTTTTTTTTTTGTTGTTGTTTTTTGTTTGTTTGTTTGTTTGTTTTTAATTTGGTCTACATTTAGCCCATTTCTGTTGTTGTGTTGTTGTCACACTATGGCGAAACAAAGCCTAACAACAGCTAATGTGGCATAATGGATGTCAGTGTACCATCAACATGAGTTGGAATTACAGAGTTTTAAGGTTGGAATTTTGTGTTGTTTTAAAGACAAAAGCAAGAAAACCCTGGAGCAGAAAAATATCACCATAAATATTTAATTATACTGCCACACCAGGTTTCTGTCCATCCATTTACACACTCATACGGGGTTGAGCCTATCCCACCAGGTAGAGAGGAAGAGTACAACCTGGATAGGTCAACCCACCATTGCAGGGCCAAACAACTGCTTCTGCTCAAACTCACTAATAGGGAGAAATGACTCAAACACCAGTTGACCTAACAAGCATGTTTTCAAACTGTAGGACCAGCAATAATTCCAAATTTTGATCTCCTGGTCCTGTGATAGACTAGCAACCTGCTGAGGGCGTATATATTAATATATATATATATATATATATATATATATATATATATATATATATATATATATATATATATATATATATATATATATATATATATATATATATTAGGAAAATATTTTAAAAGAAGCTCTTCCTTCAAGAAGCCTGGAGAACTATTCCTGAAGACCACTGAAAGAAATGATAAGGAAGTTGCTCCAAGATGGGCTGTCTGGTTGTCCCATTACTGTTTTATAATGTGGTGACTTGGAATAAGCTTCTAAATTCATATGCCTGTTCGGATCAACATATAATCCTTCCAGCCTGTTTCCTTCCTCCTTTGCGTGTGACGTCAGTAAAGCTCGGTCCTGAACGGGCTGGGTCCTGATGTGGGTGTGAAGGTAATGAGAAAGTCAATCAAGTCAGAAAAGATTTTTAGGAAGCAGTTAGAAATAAATCAACCTTAAAATTAAAAGCATTAAAGTCACTTATTTTCATAAACGCAGAACGTGAATAAAAAGTAGCCAAAAGCTGAAGGAGAATGAAACTGTATTAATCAAATAATTAAACAATACAGGTTTTTATAAAAAACGTACAAATAAAGTAAATATTAGTTGAAAATAGTTGGCATATGTGATATTCAGGATTTTTTTCTTTTCTTTTTTTTTTCTTTTTTTGTAAAATTATCTTGCTATTTCAAAGTTTCTTCAGAAATATTTTCCTTTCCTTTGGTTGAAGTTATTGTTACGTCAAAAAACTGAACTGGTTTATCTTCTTTGTAAAATTATCTCGTTAATTCGGATAAATTCTATAAAAAATGCTTTATTTTTCTTGAGTAAATGCAGCTTCTGTGTAATCTAAAGTTAATATTTAGTTGCCAAATGCTGCCTCATAATAAGTCTGATATTCAGGCATTCTATTAAAACGACAATATAATCTTGCTTGAAATGAGAGAATTCCTTTTTTTTTTTTTTTTTTTTTTTTTTAACAATTACCTGGCGTTTTGTCGTTTTATTCTGAAAGGAGTCCCGGAAGTTTTCTTTCTCTCTCTGCTTTAGTGGGGGGAATTGATTATTAGCGGACGCTTCATGCGGTGAGAGTGTGGGAGGAGACTGAGGGACATGACTGAAGGGATGGAGGAGTGGACCGGGTCAGGTTTTGAAGCCAGCCTAAGGTGCCCTTGATCATCCTGAGCTGTCAGCGTTTTTAACAAACCCCAGAGCGCACAGCGGCTCCGTCCGGCCTGCAGCAGCGCCCGACCCAAACCTGCTCATTCACGAAGCATTATTTGCTGATTTCATCCTCTGACTGCACATAACAGAAACAGCACACTTGGATCCGTCTCCGTCAGTGTGAGTAACGCTCTGCCATAACTGCATGATTTTAATGGCGCTGTCTTGCATCATATGGTCGGCTGATGGTCAAGTCCTTTTTGTGCTGCTGTAAGGACACCATTTATGAAAGCCCAGATTCTCATCTCTGACGTGACCTGCTGATGTAGATGAAGCCACACCCTCAGACAACATTCAAATAGCATTGTTTGTGCCACATGCATGAATGAACCCTGACCTATTTCCTGCCTGCAGCACCGTCAGCAGGCAGCCATCAGCGTTCACTGCAGGACAGCTGAATTCCTCTCTGGTCAAAAGCTGGATGTAATAGACCAGTGAAGGAGCTTTTACAACTTGTCGTACCTTACAGTTTGCTGATTTGGGTGGTGAAGGTCGCTGGATTTGTGTAATATGTCCCATTTCTGCATGTACATGAAGGCAGTTCAGCCACAGATTATGTAAATGATGTAGTGATTTTAAGTCCAAAAGAGTGCTTAGCATTCAAAATGCTGCAGTAGGAGGAAAGATGTGCTAAAAATTAGAAAATTAGCCAAAGTTTCCCTGCTCCTTTAAGTGTTTGTCTGGGACAGAGACAGTAAAGACAGCACGCACCCCAAGAGGTTTGTTTCTAAATGTAAATATGAAGGCATCCATACAGCTAAGTACAATTCTTTCATTATTACCAAGTACAAGTCTTCTTAGCTGCCATCTCACTCTATATTTATTTCCTAGATAATCCAGAGTGTTGTCTACTGCAGACAGGCTGTGATTCATGCAGCCTCCAGGCGGACAGCACACTGCTGATTCAGCAGCACAACTTAAAGTTAAACACTGTATGAAAAGAGAGACATATCGATCAGTGTGGACTTTGAGTTACAGCAAACTGCTATGTTAAGCTCTCTGCTCCTTTTCCTCCCTGCCCTCCTCCAGGTGTCCTTTTCTGTTGTCTCTTGTCTGCGTGGACCTGACAACCCTGTGGAGCTCCAGCTCCAGTGGCCCATGGCCTCTGCTTCTCTCCACCAGTGAGAGGTGAGCCAAGCTGGCCTCCCCAGCCCCCTCCCCACCTCCAGCCCCAGACCTGGATCCAGACCCGGACCCTGAGCCCAGTCAGCATCTCAGCCACGAGGAGCAGTATGTGAGCGAGGGGGAGTACAGCCAGCCTGAGCCACACTTGGCGCCACCCCACTGCAGGGACGCCGAGACGATCACAGGTACGGCGGGAAAAGTTTTAGCAATGCTTCTTGGTTACACAACTCAAGCATAGTAAAAACGCAACAGCATACGCGACCGCATATATGAAGTGTTATAATTTGAAGAATTGTTGAGGCCTGTCAGAATGGAAAAGAATGCACAGTTGTGATGGATGGTGGCTGTCAGTGGCCAAAATTCTTGCAGACATGTTTTGATCAGTTAGTGGAACCAGTGTCCTCAGGTGCACTAGATGTAACCAGTGTTGGGCATGTTATTAAAAAAAAAAGAAAATAATTTATTATAGTTACTAGTTACTATATCCCAAAAAGTAACAGAGTTACAGAACCATGGTAATATCTACTCAGGAAAGTAATTATTTTATAATGTTAAGAAATGTTCCCCTTTTAAAAGAACTGTAAATTCATCTGCATTTTCATTCATTCACAATAAAACTGAATAAACTACTAATAGAAAAATCATCAACACTAATCTCAGGCTGCTTGGATGCTGCTTGGATGTTGTGGCTCCATCTCCTTCTCAGGAGAGCTTCTCGTATTCTAACTGCTTACAGACATGAAGAAACTCTTAGTTTCTGGTGATAATGAACATTTCTCATAACGTTCTTATCTTTTATCTCTGTGAGGGAAAAGTGATGTCTGTGATTTCAGTCTAAAAACTCTTCCTTTGTTTTCTGTGGACTCATCGTTGCTGCGTGTGTCTCTGGTTGTTAATGTGTTGACCAAGTCTGCCATAACATTTTACCCTTCCTCAGTCAATCATCATCACACGTGCGGTTGTTTCTTCCCCTAAACCAGATGAAGACATCTTCTTTGTACTGAATTATAGTAACATATCACGTTAGTAACCGTAATAGTGTTATAACAATAGATATTTTAACACCATGGTTTCCATCACTGCAGGTGACTACTTTAAAATCATTTACATATTTACTGTCTTCTTCTTTGTACCTTGTAAGCTGTACTTATCCCAAACAGCGCATTATCACCCATCAAACAAAGTTGTTACTGCAGTTTTAAAACTCAACTCCGGTCCTCGTGAGCTACTTTCCTACAGGTTTTGGATTTCACCCTGATTCAACACACCTGACTCAAATCACTGGGTCATTAACAGGCTTGTGCAGAGGTGTGTTGTAGTAGGAGACATCTAAAACCTGCAGGACAGTAGCTCACGAGGACTGGAGTTGGAGATCCCTGGCTCAGAGGTTCTCATGTCACACAGAGTTGTTTGTCCATTCAGAGACACCGTAGTAAAAATGGTGCCCCACTGATGGCAGCTGCCATGTAAGTTGACACAAGGCAAGTAGATAATAATGGTCCATTTTAAGATGATAAAAACAAAACGGTTATTTTAGTAAAGCCATTAAAAACAAATAAAAACTGTTTAAATGATGTATCAAATTTATTTATCATTGACCTTTTGATTCTGTAAATTTGCACCTTTAAAGCACCACTGCCCGTCAGCTGAACTCAGTCTGCAGCTTAATAGTTCCAATTAAAAAAATAAATTGTCAAATTTATGGACAGAGGTTCAGAAAAATGTACAACCAGTGTAACCACATATCTAAATTTAGAAGGATTCACCTCAACAGTCCAAGTAGCAAAACCAGAAATTAAACTCAAATCTAATCTGCCAATTGTAAAAGTATAATAGGTATTGTATCATTTAATAAAAAGCCTTCAGAGGTCTCAGTAGGAATGTTTACCTTATAAATATTGCCATTCCCTGCTCTTGGCCCATCCCTCTCTTCTCTTTGTGATGAACAGATGTGTGCAACAGCACTGACTTACCAGAGTTTGAGATCATCAGTCTTCTGGAGGAGCAGCTGCCGGTGTACCGGCTGCGGGCGGATACCGTCTACGGCTACGACAACGATGACTGGCTCCACACTCCACTCGTCTCATCGGACGCCAGGCTCGACCTGACTACTGAGCAGATCGAAGAGACACTCAAATACTTCTGTAAGTCTGACAGACACACACACACTTCACCATAGTGGTGTGTTTATGTAGTTTTGTATTTAGTGGTATGGGGAAAAGTGAATGACTTCGTGGATTTATAGTGACAGTATAATGCAGTAAGAAAACAATGTATAAAAGAAAACTTAAAGCATGATGAACAGCCAAAGAACTATCTGGAAAATAGACACAGTAAAATGGTGTTTCCTATATCTTAATTAGTCTGTTTGGACTCTTTAGTGTTACATTCATATGTGTAACTTAGAATCAGGCTCAATAAACAGGATGTAAATCTCAGCAACTTTAAAATGAGCACTGCTGAATTAATGTAATACTTTATTCATCACAATTAGGAAATTAGGCTCTGCATTTTACCCACCTCTACAGCTACACTCAAATTTTAAACTTGATCTAATAAAAAACACTCAGGACAGAAAAAAGTTAACTTTTTAAATGTCTTTATGAAGACTGTTTCATTCAGTAGAGTCCCTCTAAAAGCTCAGATTTCAGATAACAGTTTGACGTTAATTAAACCAACATTTATTAGACCGGTTTTAGGCTGTAATACGCCTCAGATGGGTAGATTCGGCTTGTTCAGCTGTGTGTGTTCCCGCGATGCTCATTAGGGGTTCGGCTTAACATTGTAGCAGGAGTAAAACACTCCGTCTGCTCCTTGCTGAAAAGTGAGTTTTTACATCTTCACCTCTTTGGAAGAGTTTCAAAATGTTCATATTTCTTCCTAATTTTCAGGTGATTGGCGTGTTTTCTTGTAGCATGCACTCTGCTTACCCATGTGTGTGCACGTCAGGGTGGAGCTCCACTGTGCGAGGCTATGACATGCTGTCACATAAATCTGATAAATAACAACAGACTGTTTAGTTTTCCAATACAAAAGCTAAACATTTAGCTGTTTGTAGAGGACGGAACCAACACTGACTTCTGTTGTGACTTGATGGTGAATAGAAAATGAGATAAAAACAAATTAACTTGACTTTCAAGGAGAGTTGGTGGGTGTTGTTGGGGTGTCTCCTCAATATAACAGCAGTGGAAACTGTGATTTAAGCTTTGTGACATGGTGCATTATTCTGCTGGAAGTAGCATCAGATGATGCTACACTGTGGTCATAAAAGGATGGACATGTTCAGCAACAATACTCGAGTAGGCTGTTGTGTTTAAATTATGCTCAGTTGGTACAATGTGCCCAGGGTGCCAATATACCACCAACCATTGATACAAGGCAGGATGGATCCATGCTTCTATGTTGTTGGTGTCAAATTCTGACTTTACCATCTGAATGTTGCAGCTGAAGTAGAAACCTATTCCAGGTAACATTTATCCAATCATCTGTTATCTGATTTTGGCGAGCTTGTATAAATTGTATCCTCAGTTTTCTGTTCTTAGCAGACAGGAGTGATACTCTGCTGCTGTAACCCACCTGCTTCAAGGTTGGACATGTTGTGTGTTCAGAGATGCTGTTCTGTTACCTTGTTTGGAACCAGTGGTTGTTACAGTAACTGTTCCCTTCCAGTTATCTCCAGCCAGTCTGCCCATTGGTCCAGACAACTGCTGCTCACTGGGTATTTTCTCTTTTTCAGACCATTCCTTGTAAACCCTAGAGATGGCTGTGTGTGAAAATCTCAGTAGATCAGCAGCTTCTGAAATACTCAGACCAACAACCATGCCACGTTCAAAGTGACTTAAATCCTCTTTTCATCTTCATTCTGATGCTCAGTTTGAACTTCAGCAAGTCATTTTGACCAACATGACTAAATGTATTTAATAGCTGCCATGTGATTGGCTGATAAACAATTTGTGTTAACAAGCAATTCACCCAGTCTACCTGATAGAGTGGCTGGTAAGTGTATTTATTGTTTGCATCTTGAGAATGAACTCTTCTTCTTAGTGGCCGACAATAAGATAGATATTAATCATTCTGCTTGGGCACCAGTCTAATTATTTTGCCTCTTCTTGTGTCACATCAACACTGACTAACATGCTGGCTACACAGAAGATGAGCAGCTCATATTACTGGTGGATATGATGACATGTATCAGTGTGTCAATCTGTCTTCTTTTTAAAATATGTTTCATTTTGACATTTTGCATGATCTGTTTTCTGTTTTCTTAAAACTGCTGCATGCTCTTTCCACAAGATGGTGCTCACATTTATGCTGACTTTACTTGGGGTGATACTCCACTCTGAAAGTTTAATTCATTCAGACACAACTTTAGCTTCTCTCAAACTTTTGCAATGAAACAGGAACATGTTCATTCTTCATTTGCATTAGATCCAAGTAGTTCAGACTAATGAGTGATGTGTGTATTCAGGGGGAGAACATGAAAATTATACTTGAACTATTTCAATGTCTGTTTAAAGTGCTTTGAAATGACATATGTTGTGGATCAGGGCTTTATAAATAAACTAAACGTGTCCTAGCTTTGATTCAAACCTTTTGTTTTTAATCTGAAAACACTAACCTACAAGGTTTTGAACTGTGTGCTGACAATAAGCTGGATGGTTGCCTTTCTCTTTGGGATGATGAATTTGCACCAGTTTTTTGAAAAAAGGAAAGATTTGCAAGAATGCTTTTGTACAGTGGAATTGAACTTGTATTTGTGGATAGAGCGGCATGCTTTTTTTCTTTTAAGCCCATACAGAGCTGTGCCTGTTTTTTAGTGCAGCCTGGGGGCCTGAAGCCACTCAATATGTGTTTTCAGCCCAGTCCATTTCACACATGAATTTGTTCCTGACAAAATCCACCAATCTTTTCATAAAGTAAGCTGCTGCACATGATAAAATTCATGGATTTAAAGAATGAAGCAAAATATATTGTTGTAAAACAAAAAATAAAAATAAAAAAAAATCTGCAAAATTATTTCACTCAAGTGGATTACGATGGTGGAGCTTGATCCTAAAGTTTAGACGCTGGTGGTTGATGATACGCAGACTTCTGATAAATTAGAAAGAGGTTTTGTGTGATAGTCCATCTGCAGTGAAAGTGACAGAATAGAAGTGAGTTTTAAAATACAGGTATTTGGGCTAACTGCTGTTAGCTTGACAGAGTGAGAAAATAGAGATGACATAGCGACAGCGGAAAAGCTTGAACACTGTGGAAGATTAGACAGATTTGACGAATCAGATCTTCCCTTTTTTAACTTGTCAACATCATTATAAGTAATGTTTGAGAAATTTTGGGATCAGGGGTCATTTTAAGTTTCAACATCACACTTTAAACTACAGAAAGAATAAGTAAGTCAGTAATATGTTTGAGGTCTAGAGTAGGACTGTATGTGCAGATCAATGGTGAAGGATGAAAGTTCTTCTTAATATGCATACTTGTCTGTACTTTACATTTTTCTTTGCATTTGTCAGAGTTTCGTTTGTGTATGGATGAGGGTTACCATGGCAAAGGCTAGAAGCTTATCAATCAGCAGCAGCCTTGTTTGAAGTGGAACAGAAAGGAAGTGAGATGTTCAGAGAAAGGTGCAAAGGAGAGAAGTGGGAGTTTTGCTTGTGTCCACACTGCAGCCCAACTCTAGTGAATGACTCTCTTCTATTTCCATGCTTTCCTCTCCAATAACGATCCAACTCCACTTTGGGTTTCAGATCAGTAGCTGTAGAGGATTTCTAAAACGGATGCACGCTCACGGTCATCCGGCCGCCCCCTTCATGTTCACTCTCAGCAGCGTCCATGTGGGTGGACGGTTATTCAGCCTCTGAGCCTGTTATACAGAAGCTGAGCAGTTGGACTGAGAGATAGTAAAGTGAATGGATCAGTGTTTGGGCTCGTGGTCATCTGTCCACGATCAACGTGAATCAGATGGAAGACATGGACAGCAAGAGTGTGATGAAGGGACTAGTGAGGGATGAGTGTGAACTGGAGGACTGGTACTGTAAGGAAGACAAGAAAGGTGAGGTACATGTACAGAAAATGGAAAATGGTGGTTTCTTTGTGTTTTTGTTTCTTCCTTATACTGTTATTTGATTTATGTGCATAATAGCTGCCATACTTCTTTCACAGTTTGTGTAATCATATTCAACAGTTCACAGATTGTTTTTCTATTTTATGTTCTTCAGTAAATAATCCCAGTAGTCTTTTTTTTATTTTTAGCATGTTTTTGAGCTTGTTTTCTTAATTAAAGGAATTTCTTACTTGAAAGCTTTGAATTTGCTCTGTTGTGACAGATCCCCCTGATTAACAGTGTTTATTGTTATGGTCACATTAGAGATGGATCGTAGTTTTAAAGTTTCTGACTACCTTTTTTTGTTAAAGAATGTGCCATCTGAGGCTAAATCATTCGGGGCTGATTTTAATACAAACAGCAACACAGAGGATAGCTGTCACGCATTCAATAATTTCGCAAAAAAAGTGATCGATAAGAGCTCTGAAGTCAATAAGCGCTGCGGCCTGAGGGTAACAGAGCCAACCGCTGTGCGCCATGGAAAACAACACTTCACCCCTAACTCTGCGCCACTTATTCAAATTCTAGCATTATATCACAGCTGATGGAGGTGTTACATCCTATACGTCCATCCATCCCAGCTAGTGTAGTTACATAAAGAGGCTGCACCACTGTTCACACTGTAATTGCGTGCTTTTGTATTTCCTCAGTGCTATGTGCAGAAAGAGTGGGCCAGATGACGAAGACCTACAATGACATTGATGCTGTCACAAGATTGTTGGAGGAGGTGAGATAAGAGTCTATTTTTGTCTTTTCTGTCAGTGTGATTTAAAGCAGCACTAGAGCTTCTTTTTTAATTAAAGCCCTTCTTGAGCATGCAGCTCTCTAGATTTACCCAAAAACACAAATAGCATGGTGTATTCAACTTTCACTCTTTCCAACAGAAAGAGAGAGATCTGGAGTTGGCTGCAAAGATTGGCCAGTCGCTTCTCAAAAAGAACCGAACTCTGACCGAGCAGAATGACTATTTGGAGGAGCAAGTGGGGCAAATCGCAGAGGAGGTCTTCACCTTTACACTTACTGACTCAACAGAAGTGTTTTTGGTGCCAGAACTGAATTACTGAGCAGTACTTTTCCTCTTCCAGGTGGCCCAGCTTCACCACGAGCTGAACCTGAAGGACGAGCTGCTGCAGTTTTACACCAGTGCTGTTGAGGAGAGTGAGGATGAGTCCACCAGCTCCCCGTTAGCTCCTTTTTTTCTTTGCTTTTTAATGTCACTCCTTGATAAATACTTTAATTTACTATTTTCAGGCAAAAGAAGTTGATAACTAGCTCCGTACAGGCAGCTGTCAATGTGTTGGAGTTTCATGCTCACTCAGTGTTTATTTTTCTAAAAGGGGTAAGAAGAGTAAAGCAGAAGCAGCTACAGGAGTCTTTGTGAGCAACACACTTCAGAGGAAACTCAAAGAGCTGGAGGAGGAGAACCTCTCCCTCCGCTCGGAGGTAAAACACACAGTAAAGGCAGTGTGCATGCGATAAGTATGTGATAAACCGAAGCTGTTCTGGAAATATAGTTTTATCGTGGGTACCTGTGCAGGCTAACCATCTGAAGACAGAGACCGAAACGTATGAAGAAAAAGAGCAGCAGCTTGTCAATGACTGCGTTAAAGAACTCAGTAAGTTTTGTTGTTAGTTTTTTTATTTTTGTCTTGTTTACATTTTTTCTTGAAGTAACTTTTAAATGAAGATGTGTAATTTTTGTCTCGTTTGCTTTGCCACAAGAGAAAATACAACAAAATGAAGCAGCAGGTTAGAAAATACAAGTAATCCTGAAACATTGAAAAGTTTCACAAAATACAACAGAATGCAAAAAAACTTTTTTTGTGTGCACAACTTTAGATGAATATGCATGGATTGTACATGTACACACAAGTCCTACTTAAAAGCTCTGTTAATCTATAATTAACAACATTTCAGAAAACACAACAATGAAATTAAAACAAAGCAACAGAAAACACCTAAATAAAAAGTAACATTTCAAAAAATTAAATAAAACTTAAATCAACAAGATCTAGAGAAGCAAACATGTGTCTCCATGCAGAAATTATATTTGTTTTTTCTTTTTTTGGTATTTTGTTTAATGCTCTTCTTCCTAGTTGCCCTCTGGGCTAACATATTATTCTCTCGTGTTTTTTGTCTTTTCCTCTTCTGAATGAACATTTCTCTCAGGGTTATCCAGCCTGCAGATCTCTGCCATCGCGGAGGAGCTGGCTCGGAAGACAGAGGATGCCTCCCGGCAGCAAGAGGAGATCACACACCTCCTCTCTCAGATTGTAGACCTCCAAAAAAAGGCCAAATCTGTGAGTGCAGACATGCAGCTTTGGATGTTATTTGTTCCATATTCTGGTGCTGATAAGTTTGCTAAGCCAAAGCTGTAAATGTGTGTCCAGTATGCAGTAGAAAATGAGGAGCTTTCTCAACATCTGATGGCAGCTAAAGATGCCCAAAGGCAGCTTACAGCAGAGGTAAGTTTCCAGACTTACCATTCATTGTTTGTTTATTGTAAATAAACAGTTTGTAATGTGTAACTGTGATGTCTGCCATGCAACAGCTGCAGGAGTTAGAGGAGAAGTACTCAGAGTGTATAGAGATGCTGCATGAAGCTCAGGAGGAGCTGAAGAACCTGAGGAACAGAAACTACCCTGCAGGAACGCCCCGCCGCTACCACCCGCTGGGACTGTACCCAATGGTGAGGGAGAGCGCGTGTGTGTGTCTTTGAGTGTGTACATTACAATCTTCCTTTCTTTAAGAGCTATCGTGTTGCAGGATTCTCTGGCAGCTGAGATTGAGGGAACGATGAGGAAGGAATTGAGTCTGGATGACCCAGAGTGTGAAGAACAGAAGTATGTTTCTGTAAGGTCACACACCCACATAGCAGAGCGTACACAGTACAAGCTAACACGGCTTTGTTTGCAGGAGCCATAGGAAGCGTGTGTTTGAGACAGTGAAGAGTGTTAACCAGACTGTCCGTCAGCGCTCACTGACTCCCACCAGCGCCAACATTCCGGGTTCCAACCAGTCCCTGTCAGCTCGGACATCACCTCAGTCCAGCGGCCTCTCCACACCCCTCTCCACTATATATGGTGACATCAGTGGAGACAGTGTTGCCCTTGACAACCGAACACAGAGCATCCTAATGGAGACAGCATCCAATCAGGACAGGTAAGGAGGGGCAGAAATAATGCAGTTTATTTGTTAGAGAAGAAGTAAAGTAGAACATGTCTCATTCCACTTTCACTCCATAAACAGCTCAGAGTACAGAGAGAAGAAGGCGAGTGGGGCCGAGGACCTGCGGCTGGCCCTGCGCCGCCTGTCTCTGCGTCGACAAAACAACCTGAGCGAGAGGCGCTTTTTTGAGGAGGATAGAGAGAGGCGACGCACAGGACACAGCGGGCTGCAGGACGCCCTTGGGCAGGAGAGCATGCTGACCCCTTCTGACAGCATCATGTCCCTCGGGAACCTTCACCTGTGGGCCTCTCGGGGGCCCTACCTCCCTGACAAACTACAGATCGTCAAACCACTCGAAGGTGAGGGAGAAAGAGAGCGCGGGACCGTCTGCAAAGTGGGATGGAGCTGGGAAGGCGAGCGGCACCGAGGGGTCGGGACAAAGAAAGGAAGCAAGCGGGGATGGGGGTCCGATGGGGAGCGGAGGCGGCGAATGCTCGAAGGGGACAGGGAGAAAGGATGGGGGTGGGCTAGGAAGACAGGAGCTGGGCTAGAGAGGGAGAGAGGAAGAAGGTGGGCCAGAGACCGGGCTGGAAGCAGGAAGAGGAAGGGTGCGAGGGAAAGAAAGGAGAGGCCTCTGTCGCTGATGCTCTTCAACTCCTTCTGGTCTCTGATGCACCATCACAAGTCAGGCAGTTATTACAAAGACACACAACCCAGAGGATGGTTGTAAATACACACACACAATATAACAGAGGAAGAAAGAGGGGGACAGTGTTTTGTTCATGCATCTACGTCATATGCTGCTTTTAATTAACTTCTTGTGTCCTGTGACAGAGACATTATCCCCCAAAATGTGTGTTTAGTCTTGTGCAGGTGTTTTGCTTTGACAGCGAATGTTGCGAAATTTAACTCCATAAAAACTTCCAGCAGCATTTTATCACCTCACATGTCATTGATTATTAACCTTAGAGATCAGATCCAGACCTGCACTGCCCTCTGCTGGTAGTAACTCACATTTCATTTAAAAACTTAGCAACAATTTTACCCTGTGAAGCTCAGCTGCTTTTCTGTTGCATTTTGTTGTTACATTCTTAATTAAAATGCATACATTTATTTTTTTTCTTCTATTATTATTTATGTATGAGTTCTTCTGTGATGTCATGCTTTTTCATTTTTCCATCTTCACTCTGACATGTCTTTTCTCTTTGTTAACATCTGTTAATAATGCTTGTGTCTAACTAATAAAACATTTTCTCATTCTGCTTTATTCTTCCATTTCATTTCATTTTATTTGTGTGGTTTTCTCCTTCTTTCCATCTTTTTTGATTGTCTATTCATCTTTGTCATCTTATTACTATCATCCTTCTCATGATTAATCTTTTCCTTGATTAAGACATTGGAAATATTAACATTAAACACGTTCCTTTATTGGTTATTTGTGAGTTTTTTGTTATATAATCCATGGTGTTGAAGTGCCAAATACTCTAACAGCTTGTTTTTTGCAAAAACAAATAACTAATACTTTTAATATAGATGAGAAATGTTATATGCTGACAAATTTTTTAACCCTATACATTCAAACCATGACACACTGCAGTGTTAACAAGGATTTTAAGGAAATTCAAATGATTTCTGCAAAATCTTTTTGTATATGTGTGTTTGAAGGCTCTGCCACCCTTCACCACTGGCAGCAGTTAGCGCAGCCTCACCTTGGAGTGATCCTGGATGCCAGGCCAGGAGTCGTGCCAAAGGGCTACAGGCCCCTCGAACTAGAGCTGGAGCAGGTCTGTGTGTCTGAGTGAGAGAGATTTTGGGAGTTTGTCTGTTGAAGATTAATGTATTATGTTATTAAAGAGCTCTTTATCTTTGAGTATGTGCAAATAGCAAAACCCACACCTGGTCCACATCTGCTGTTTTGTTTGGCCCATATTTGGTCTTGACTTATGACGTTGACTCCATATGAGTCTGGCTGCCAAAACTCAGCCACATAAACACTGCATGTGGTCCACAAGGAAATTCCTCTAATCTATGTCCAGGCAGGTTCCTCCTCTGGCCAACACCACACTAACTGTAATCCACATCCAAACCAACAACTGACACTTGGATCACTTTTAGCCCGCAAGACATTTGCCAGTGCCGTAACTCAGCCATAGGTGCTAAAAGTAGCCCGGGTTAGGCCCAATCCTGTCTGCTATTTAGGTGCTGATTCTCATCTCAGCAGCAGAGAGGGAGGCTGGGAGAGCATTAAGCAATTTTTTAACAAAACTACTCAAATTTAAGTTATCTGTGAGATTTGATGGATATTAATACTCCTGATATTAATGCTACTCCTATGAAGTGTTAAAAAATGCTGATTTTTATGTCCTCTCTGCAGGTGTATCCATGGGGTGGCTTTGAGGACGATGAACCTGGCGAGCAATACTTTCAGAATCTGCCCACCTCCTCAGCTTCTGCCTCACCCGCCGTGCTCTCATCCAGCACAGGTGATGCCAACCTTGTGCAGCCTCCAACAAACCATGCTCCACCCTCTCCGCCATCTCCATCTCCTTCTCCACATCTCAGCAACACTGACGCTCTGGGTGAGGATATAAAGCGCATTTACGGTTACACTTGGACATATTTATCCTAGAGCAAATACACAGCCTCAAGAATAAAATCAGAGTTCAGTCTGTATGAGAATTACAGCATATCTGGTACTCCTGTTGCTTGTTGACACAAATAGACAAATAGACACAAATGGACACAAAAGGGGGAATGCTGAACAATGCAAAAGGATCTCAACCTGATTGGGCTGCATTTTACACGATGAAGACAAGACTTAAGGCACAAAGACAGCAACTAAAGAATCATGGAGCCAAAGCCTGGCAAAGGATCAGAGAGGGACAAGAGACTGATGATTTATTGATGGCCGTGTTCACTTGTCCAGTCACAATAAAATCCTTAAAGCAGAGGGTTTCACTATACATATTTCTGCAATTCCTAAATCCATCCTGCATGTGAAAATGGAAGCTGAGATTCCTTTAAGCCCATATTCATTATATATTTGGTAAACAGCTGAAGAAACAAACGCTGTGTTCCTACAGTTAACTGTGCAGCTGAAGACTTTCACATTGCTCCAGTTGTATAAAACGCCTGAATAGTGTCATGGAGCTTGAAATTGACTGTGTCTGTGTTTGTGCTACTTTTAGCTGCATACTACCCAGGCAAATGCATGGCCCACACCAGCTCTACTTACACCTTTACAACCTGTCGGATCCTGCACCCAACAGACGAGCAGACACGGGTTACGCCAAGGTAAGATGCTGTCTCTGCTGCTGCTTGAAAATATATAGCCCTTTCCAACAACCTGCATGTGCTCAAAGTGCTTTACAAAAGATAAAACATCACTTCAAAATACTACATCAAAGCAGTTACACTAGCAAATACAGAAATATAAATGAGTAAAATACAAACAGAATAAAACTTAATAAGATAAAAGTGTTGTCACACTACTTGGTATTAAGACATAATAAATAAATAAGTTTTAAGTGTTGACTTAAAAAGTACCAGGGGTCTGAGACACCACGAAGATCAGGGGGGACTATTCCAGAGCCTGAGAGCAACAGCTAAAAAATCTTGGTCACCCCAGTGTTTACATTTAGATCTGGGTATGTTGGGTAAGATGACCTGAAGGCTCTGCCATACTCACAAACGGTTAAAATCTCAGATAAATAAGATGATCCAAGGCCATTGAGAGGTTTATAAAATAAAATTAAAGGTTTTAATCAATACTGAATTTAACTGGAAGCGAGTGGAGACAAAAGAAGACAGGTGTTCTTGTCAGGTTGTGCTTCTTAAAAGCCTGGCAGCCACATTTCGCACAAGCTGAATGGCTGAGGCAAGACTTGGGTACGTACAGGGCGTTACAGTTATCAAGTATGGAACTGATAAAACATGGCTGGCTGCCTGAAGATTGTGACGACTTAGAAAAGGTTTAGCTTTGGCCGGCAAATGTAAATATTAAGAACTACTCTTAGCCACATTCCCAGTAACTTAAAGCTCGCTCCCAGATTTCTGACAGTGGAACTGGCCGTTAGGGATAGGCAGCTAAAACCAGCCATCATCTATAAAACATGATGTGTTTAAAAGATGTTTTTCTTTATTTATTTGATCCACCAGAATTCATTCAAATTCAACTACTGAAAGTTGCCTTTCTGCTAAAACTTGCATATGTCCTACTACAAACTAATGATGACATATCTTTTGCCTTCATGAGAATGCATATTATCATCTGCACTGGTTGGTGGATTCTTATAAATAGCTAATATGTACAAACACAGCATTAAACATTGTATTAAACACAGTTCAGACCCATCCTGTATCTTAATGTAATTATGCTGCTGAGATATTGTTGTAGAGGCATAAATGTCCTAAATAAGCACTAACTCTAATTTAAACTGATCTTTACAGGCTACGCTGAGGAGGGAACATTTCCACACAAGAATTTTTAGTGTAGTTTCTGCTAATAAAAGCTGTTAAAAAATACATGCCGGTGATTGTGGTTCAAACATCCTCTGTGCACACAAATTTGCAGTTTCGTTTTCTCATAAAACTGCAATTGACGTTGTTAAAATGAGCCAGAAATATATTAATTTTCTCTTTTTTGTTTTACTCCTTCCAGTCTAAACCCAGTTCCTGCATCATCTTCCTGTGTGATGACCAGCACTCTGCTGGGTACTCCTGCTGCTACTCCCTGCACACCCCGCAGGCTCAGCCTCAGGCCCTCTGAGTCCTCAACAAACCTCAGGCAAGGCATCACATATGCTAACACTGTTGGCTGATATCTTAAATGAAAACTTATTCTTGCTAAAGGAATGAATGAGTTTATTGAGTTCACTGCTAATTTCTTTTTTATGTAAGCGAAGCAACGTTATGCACAAGAATAAATAGATATAAAATTGCATCAAAGATAAATCTTTTTAGCTTATTGTTGACTCTTTACTGTGCAGAGATGCAACACGCACCACCAGCACCTCCCTGGGGTTAGTGCGCCTCCTCCAGGAAAGAGGGATCTCAGCAGCCATGTATCACCAGAGCTTGGAGAACAGTCAGGCCAGCGGAGGAGTCCTGCTCAGCACTTCCATCGCCCCAAACCGAGCACCTAACCCTGACCCTATGCGCCCGTCTACCCCTCCAAACTCCCCCACAAAGCTTGGTGCCTCAGCTGTGCCAAGCTCCTCAGGCTTCGATTTCAAGAGCCCATCTTATGACAACTTCCTGGCCTCCAAACCAGCGCGTTCCATTCTGAAGGAAGTTACTGGGGGCATGAGAGGCAGACAAAGAGGGAGGGACTGCGAAAGCCAAACAGATGTTAGTGTGACCGTCCACAATCTCAACCTGCTGGACAAGGTGAAGAGGCTGGGTGTTGCTGGAGCTTCAGGGGGCAGGGCAGTGAGTCCAGGTCCCATCTTAGCCCCTCTGGGTGGACTGCGCAGGTCCGGCTCCCCTTTTGGACCAGATGGAATGAGGAGGAACCGGAGTTATCCAGGCATGGTTGGAGCCAGCATGGCCATGAAAGCCCCGGGGCCGCAGGAGTAGTCCGGTCTGCCACTAGCTATGATGGCAACAAAGAAGGGACCTGGCTGCTAAGCAGTCATCTGAAGCTCAAACATGGATTAACAATGTTAGTACTAACCAACTATAATATGGCCCTACTAGCTTTCACTCATTTCTGCTATTCAAGATGTACACTAACCACTTTAGTGCTTGAGTAAAATAAATAAATTAAGTTAGGGGGGAAAAAAAAAACTTAATGGATTAGTTCACCCAAAACTGAGAAATATATATTTCTGGTACAAATTATAATCTTTAATTCTGTTTTTATGTGCCCAGGTTTTAAAAATGACATTTTAATATGAATAGATTAATTAAAAATTTTTCAAAAAAGTGTTGCCATTAATTTTGGCAGACATACCAGGTCTTTGCACAAAAATTCTGTAGCTGATTATCTTACTTGTAGGCCAGATTTTTTTTGGATTATATGTTTTTTTCCTCAAAGCCCTACCAAAAATATGCTAATAAACCACAGCGGTAATTTGACAATTAGTTATTTTTGGCATGCTAACACCCTAAAGTGCTATTTTAAGCATATTAGCATGCTAATGTTAACATCTAGCCCAAAGCTAGCTTGCAGTACAAGTGTAGCCTCTCAATCAAATCGTTTTTAAAATAGGTAGTTGAGCTTCTGGACACACAAACTGTTTTTATGCAGGTTCAGTTTAACATAATTGAGTGAACTGATCCACTGAAACAGACTGTACTAATATAGAGCTATTGTGAAATCCCTGCTTTGGAGACTGACTCTGCTGGTTAGATGTAGTACTCCCGCTCTTGCCTTTTCTAAAACACAATCACCAAATCCCACACACAACCAGACATGCACAGGTGCTCTCTGCTGAATCTGTCGTCACACTGTTTGGCTAATTGTAGTCACTGTAGCATGAAACCAGGCCTTTCTTCTTCAGTACTACTGGATTAAGATGCACATTTTATAAATGCATTTTTTTTTTTACATCAAATATGTAAGATGTGTCATCCACATGGCCTCATCTTCACCATACCTTTATCTTTCATTGGGTGAATAGGTGTGAGTCTGAGTCACTTCCAAGAAATTACAGTAGAAAATTACAATAGATTATATGGCCGTATTAAAGATGCTTTCGTTTCATTTCCTAATTGGCCATTAGGCAGGGAAGTGATGGAGCTTCCACTGAACTAGACAAATCAATGCACTGAAGCCACGGCTAATGAGGTTGGTAAGCAGGATGGGGAACGTGATGGCGGGCTGGGGGGCTAATAAAACTTTGCTGTCAGAGGCTTTGGGACATTTTCCTGAAGGATTCTCTTCATATAAAGGAAGCAACACAGTGCCTCAACCTTTTAATATTGATTTATGTTCGTTGTGTAGTTGTGAAGTAGCTCACAGCCATTGTTGGACATGTCTTTATTTATTTTGATAATCCTATCCTAATTTTAAACTATTTTGCTAAAAAATGTGTTCCTGTTCACTGTATATACTGGTCATTGCCACTGGAAATGTCATTAAAGGCAAATAAAAATTATTATCTGAGGCTCATAATCAAGAAACACACATACCTGTAAGTATTGGGGTAAGCATGTTTTGAAGGATTTTCCAAATAAATATCAGCAAATGATAATCTAATTCTACAATTTGTCCTCTCTGTCAGATATGTTTATTTTTTTTCTTTATGAAAACACGACTCATTCCAGACTGGGGTAATCATGACAAGAAAAAGAGGACCAGTTATTGAATTATTATTTACCCTCCTCCAGCAGATGGTGCTCACAAATAACTCAACACATAGTATGTGAAGTACATTGTGTATCTGTCCACATTTGTTGCAGTAATAAATCCATTACCCATTCACCATCTGTACTTTCCTGTGCATTGTAAGGGATTAGAAGAGGATTGTTTATTAAACCTCTTCTGTCCAAAGGGTGAAGCAAAGGTGAGCAATAAACAAAAAATGCCACTATGGTTGACAGGGAGTCTAATTGGATGAAATAAAACCGCTTCAAATGTCACAGACGCCTTTCATGCTGGATATTTGTCATTCTAGAATAACATTTTGATAATTATATTTATTCTGAGAGCAACAGAAATCTCCTAAGATAAACAAATTCATCTACCTGTAGGTGCAAACACTGCATCCATGCTGTTTTCACTTTACAAATGTCAAACAGTATTGCATTAGTTGTATGATTCAAGTTTCATTTCGTTATCATTGTTATCATTATTCAACCAGAAGTTGTAAAATATTTAATGTTACACACTGCCTACCTTTTCTTCACAGTTGAAATATTTGTACAAATGTGGAGAAATACGAAACATTAGAAAGAAATTTAATTAAATTATTAAATGAAATTTAATTTAAAATACTTTATCAATCCCAAAGGAAAATTATAAACATGATTTAAAGGAAAAATGATGACAAGTAAGTACTTGTACTATAGGCTATGTATGCAGATGCTTCAGTTAGATGTAGATATCCTTGTAACACAGCAGAGGGCTCTATAATAACAGCATGACCTAATATTTGCCAAGGTAAACTGAAAAATAGCCATTTGCCATTTGAGTTACTGAGAAATCAAAATGTAGTTGGTGCATGAAATGAAAAATAAATGAAAAAAATTCTATTAATTCCTGAAGGGAAATTATAAATGCATCTCTAATTTTATGAAATATGAACTGAATTATTCTTCAAACTTTGCTGGCATCATATTTAAAATTAACATACATACAAGTTTAAAATGATTTGCAAATCAATGCGTTCTCTTTTTCACACTGTTTTAACGACTTTTAATGGTTCTTGCATTTGAAGTCTGTAAAGGACTTTGTGCTATATTCAGTGCTATATTAAACAAATAAAGCTGATTGGTGATTGATTGAAATCATCTTGTTGGGAATTTGATGAGTACCGCTACATCCCATTCACCAGCTGCTGTCAGGCAAGAGATACAGAGGTATTTGTCACACAGGCAGACTCGGCAGTTTCTCTCTGCAGAATGTCCAATAATAGAACATTTCACTGTCAAAAGTACAACTAGTTTAATTTTTCCCCAAAAAATGCTTGCAGTGTTGTTAAAGGAAGAGATAATACAACATGTATAAACATGGCACTTTCCAAGTTTCTTTGAAACCTGCTGCTGCTGATTTTTTATTTTTACCCACTTATTCCAAGGCAGGGTTATGGGAAGGCCACATGCCAGCTGTTATCAGGCCAGAAGCAGGATATATCATAGACAGATCATAGTTTATTAAAGTACCACATGGTCAGCTTACCAATAACCAAATTTCCACTTCTGCTCAGCACTTTGAGTCTTAGTGTAACAAAAATGAGCCAAAATGACACCTGGACTAAAGATAGTCCAGACCACGACTCAGCAAAACTTCAGTTTTCAGCTCAAATTAAACAAATGGGACGAAGTACATCAAGCTGCTGCCTATAGATCTGCACACAGGCAGTCACGTACAGTAGGTAGGTTGTTTGACTTTTCTTAACTGAAGTCAATAAGCATCGATATACTGAATTATTTGTATTTGATTAAAAGTTTATTTTAGCTTGTTGCAGTCTTTGCTGTTATGTTGTCCTGTACTTCAGGTGAATACTGTATATTACTTGAGTTTGGAACATATTCACATTCCTGAAGTTATTTAGTTTCATTCAATTTTAAAATTAATTTGAATTGACTGATTATAAGTCAAAGAAAGAAAAGTTTAGAGAGGGAAAATGACAACAGGATGTTCAGCCAGATTCAGGAAGAGTTTGGACCATCTGCAGTGGCTGTTACTGGATCTTCATCATAGCCACACTCTTGGAGCTCATGTTCCTTTCAAAAGTGTGACTTTGCCCATTAGCACACAAAACTGACGTGTTTATTTATGTGCAAGTGCTTCAATTACTCGATGTAAGGTGTGGAAAGGATTCTTATATGTGCGCATGTTTTTTTTGTTTTTGTAGGAATCCACACACACACTGAAGGCATTTACCGACAGTCCCACTGAAGCCTTTAAACCTTTGGTGAGTCTTTAACTCTGAAGTCTCTTCTCCTCAGATCTTTAAAACAGAAGTTTGGGTCGATTCCCATAGACCACTATTAAGCTAAAGTCTCTGTAAATTTCTACTTCAAGTGTGTCCTCAGTCCAAGCCAATGGCTTTAATGTCTAACACACACAAAAACATGGCATACCTCCTTTTTTTCCCCAGGGCAGCCCAAACACAAGTCTCTGAATAATTCACCCAGCCTGCTTTGTTCATCGATCCCAGTCTCCACCTCTCGCTCACACAGACACATCTTTGAGTTAACAAGAGGGGCTGGGAGCAGCTAAATGAGCATCATTCATTACATTCCACCATTATGGTGGATTTCTGCTCTTTCCCTAACCAATATCTTTGACTAGCTAAATTTTGTAACCTAATAACCATTTGCTTTGATCTGGGTTACTGTTTTAAGATCATTATAGGAAAAGAAATTTACCTTAAAGTGTGTTTCTTCCTCTTTTCACTAAAAAGAAATCGTCTCACTGGAACCAAACGTATTTTTAAGATTTGTTTTTCAGCTGCTTTAATAATTCTTGCCATATCAGTTCGTCCAGACCAAAGATGCTATAGCATACTGAGATCTTTACTTTCTATTGAAGATATATACATTTTTTAACATTGCTAAGTCTGCTCCATCAGTAATGCATTCACCCGCTTTCATCTTCACTGGAGGCTGCAGACTTAGTTTCTCAATATCATGCACATCTTCCTTTAAATTCATCATACAGCATTATTACCCATGGTCCAGCACTTTTTGTATTTGCAGGCTTTTGCTTTCATTATTTTGCATCATGCAAAGACAACTGATGTCTGTCTTTAGTATGTCACTTCCCAGCAAGACGATTTTGGGTTCAAACCTGTAGCTGTACCCTTTCTATGATGTAGATTATGGTTTATATCTGTATGTTCCCTGACTCTTGCCCAGTGTTTTCCCTTAAAGCTAATAGATAAATTGATGGTTAGTGTTAGCCTAAATGCTAACTAGTTAAGGAGTTATTGGCACCTATGATGACTTCAGACAAGTTTGTCATTTTAAATGATAAGACCCTGCTGTTTTAACCCATAAGAGACCAACAAGACATATATTCCCACATACAGTTTCTGAGACATTTTGCTTCAATTTATGGTATAAACTTTGCTCAAAATCCTGTTGAACACAATCGGATACTCATCTTCTGTCCCCTAATAGATACCCAGAAGCAGAAAAACATATTATAATATTTTTAATATATCACATGGTAATAAATGGTAGATATCCCTCCCCAAAAAATGTTTTTTTTTTTGTTACATTTTGTTAAAGGTCCAAATTTAAAAACTTGGACTTTTCTCACCATTTTTTCATGAGTCGGGCCTTAATGGGTTAACCAGTAAATGATGGTTTTTATAGGACAATAAAAAACCAATTATGATACCAAGAGAACTATCTGAGAGCATTAACAATGCTATTATCAAAATAACAAATATCCCAAGGCCACAAGACAAACACAACCTTGTTTTGATAGTATGTTATACTATCAAGGGCTTTCATCCTCATTAAACTGTCAACTGATGCTTCTAAGATGTGACAAGAAGAAAGACTGTGATAATAATATATCTTAGCAGAGGTTGTGAACAAAAGATTACACAAGATATTTAAAAACCTTTAGGATGATTTGGAGCAATTAGGAAAGGTGGTCTCAGAGTTCACATACAATACACTGTACACTATGATTCAATGAATCAACGCCAAGAAGGGGACAGGCACTGAAGAAAATATATAAAAGGAAAATATTTGCAAAAACTTATAGATAAGCAACAGTTTCTGTGATAATTTTTACAAAAAATCAATGCGTTAGTTTGTTTATAGGAAGAAACTAAGGAAAACAACATCATACCATCAGTAAAGCATGGCAGAGGTTTTATCATGGTGTGAGGTTGCTGTGGACTTAGCTCTTCCAGACTTAGCTCTTCCAGAGGAAAAGTGATCTAAAGTATACGACCAATTACACAAAAGAATAGTTAAAAAGATACTGATTGGCTGCTTTAAATCAGCAAGCAGGAAGTAATGGTCTAAATGCCAATGAAAACTTTTGGACGATTTTCTATATTGATGCTGATAATAATTTAATGGTGTTCCAGTGGGAGAAAAAAGCTTAATTAATTTGGGCGTTTGCTGCAGTGCCACTGAGTTCTTTTGATAGAAATAAAAAATTTCCCAGAGGCGGGTTAGGATTTGAAGGATTTAATATTATATTTTTCTGAGTTGCTTCCACACAAACCCACAAAAAAATCACGATACTTGACATGTTTTTATACATCAGCAAAATCATCCTGCTTGAACTTAAGTGAACACAGAAAAATGGATACATTACTTGAAGGAGATTCCTGCAATCCAAAGGCGACAGCTTTATGATAACATAATAATACAATAATATTTTGGCAGCTTTTATATTTTCCTTGCTGAATACAACTATTTTGAATACAGTGATTAATTATGACCCTGATTCTAATCACTTATAAAACAGTTTAATTAAAATTAGTAGGCAATTCTTGTGTTATAGAGTTTAACATTTCCTACATTACAATTTTTTAAAGCTAACAACTCTCCCTGCATTCAGAGGTGTAAACTCAGTTACCATCCAATAAAATGCTTGATAGTTATTGCGATGCAGATAGTCAGTGTGTGATCAGACTGACAACTGACCAATCAACACAGGCTGGATTTTCAGAAAAGGGTTGATGTTCCTACTTTTCATCCAGCTTTATTTGTATAGTGCAGGAATGTCCAGAGTCATTCCTGGATAGGGCCACTATCCTGCTGTTTTTAGATGTTTCCTTGCTCCAAAATACTTGATCCAAATGGATCTCCTCAGCAGCTTGTTATCATGTTCTCTAAAGGTCAAGTGTCAGGTGTGTTAAAGCAGATAACATCTAAAACCTGGCCCTCGTGGACCAGAATTGAATGACCCTCCAACTCACTACAAAAAATCAGAAGACACTTTTAAAAATTCACTCCAATTCAATCCAATTAAATATAGTTTAGTTATAAACTAAATTAAATAAATCCTATATATAATCCACATTAGTTCAATTTATAATCATTGAGTTCATATGTCCCAGCTAAGGAAACCAATGGATCACATCAAATCTCCTTTTTAATTCAATCCCTTGTCCTGAGCATGCATTGAGTGGTGGGCAGCAGGGGCAACGAAAAACTTCTTTTCAAATGTTTATAAGGGAAAATGACATATATTTCCAGTGCTTTTCTTATTTCTATTTCCAGCTGATTTGGTTTCATCCTGCATCATGAATGAATATAGCTGAGTGTCATCTGTGTAGCAATGATCTGTGGAAACATATCGCATGGATGCTCCCCTCTTAAATTATCATCAAAACAAGTTTTAGTAGTCATGCTACTTATAGGCCTAATGTGAGGGATAAAATGTGCTAACATCATGAGATCTGTGCTGAATTATATGAAGACTCAAAATTATTCAGTATTGTTGCAAACGCTAGTCTTTATGGTGTTTGAAACACCAAATAAGTATGAATAGGTTACATCAGTGTGCACCATATTGGAAGAACTCACATGCAAAGGGTATTTTTTTCTCTTTATTTAGTCTATTTAGTCTCAACAGACCCAAATCCTCTCCACCTCAAATGATAAAGAAACCAGGGAAAGAAACCAGAAACAAACAGTGAGAGCTTTTCTGCAAAATTTGGCATATAGTATGAATATTGCATTATTACAGTTTTACAAACAAATGTACAACAAATACATCATAAATAGACTCATATTATGAGACAGTGACGAGCCAGCTTGCGTGGGGTTTTTTTTTCTGCTTTTTCTCATCTTCCTGCAAGGATGGGCCAGGAGCCGTGACTCTTTACGAGGAGTACTCGTACTCCTCTGCGCTTCGGCGGCCAAAATCCATCCAGCCCAAGTAGTCCCTGTCTGCTATCCGGTGGTTGGCACTCAGTCCACCGCCTCTGTTTTTTGCTGTTGAGTTTCTGCGCACAGAACCTGGAGGATGAGGAGGAGGAGGCGGGAGGGAGGGGAAAAAGAAAGCGTGGGTTGAAGGAAGAAAAAGAGCACAGGGGAAATCAGTATTTCTCTGAGTGAGGAGGGCGTATGAGAAAACTTCACAGGGCCCTACTTTTGGCTTCTTTTGGAGGAGATGCTCTTTAAGAAAGAAAACTTTTTCATTTTTGAGATTCTTACAGATCTTAGAGACTCTGATTTAATGACACAGCTGAGACAATTTTCTTTAATAAAACTGGACACAAATGTCTCTCTTGTGAATCCAGCATTCAGATGTAGCTGCAGAATGTCTTTTTTTTTTTTACTGATTAATGCTTTTAATATCAAGATTCATCACAGTTTCAACCTCTGATTACATTTTCTACATTAACATAGCACTTCATCTGGCAGCAAACTGAGTTCAGGACCAAATTAAATCCCTGAGTTTGGTGTTAATGCATTCCAGAGGAAATGAATTCCTCATAGCTCCCAAACAACGATGTTTACTTTCAGTATTTGGATTTCACATTTTCTCTGATCTAGATGTGAGACTGCTTTGCTGTGAAGCTGATTTGCATGTGGGCATCTTAATTGGCCAGTTATGGTTCTGTCCCTACTTTCTCATTAATTTTCTCTCATGAACACATACACAAACATTCACAGAAACACACACTAAGTCCACACACTCATGCTATGTAGCCAAGAGAAATGGGATGCAGCAACAACAGCTGGACTTAGGCTTGACAACACACAATTAGGCTCTCCTTTCACTGCACGCACATTATTGCATGAACCCTTGCGTACAAATTTGTGCGTTCAGTCCCTGTGAATAATAATAGCTTCCCTACCCCACCACCCCCTCTCATACACACCCCAGCATCTTGTTCAACATCTCTGCCTCTGATCTCCAAATCGCTGATTTTCATTTATTTATTATTCATGTCCAAGTAAAATGAAGCAGAGTTGCCATTCGTTCAGTAATCAGTGGTGTGTGCTCACAGAGATGCACTTTTCACTCCACCCACATCCTCCCACACAACACACACACAACACACACACGCACTCCAGCATGCACATGCATACATACACACACTTAAAAACAGCGTTTTGGTTCCCTGGCATGCGGAGAGGATTGGCCGCAGAAGGCTCGACAACGACACCTCCTACACCGAAACATGCAAGTGAACAGCGTGAACAGGAGCACAGACACCCACAATACACACACACACACACACACACAATACACACACACACACACACACACTGAGTTAAAGAAAAGCACACACTCCCTTAAGTATTACATACTTATTTTAGTCTGGCCTTTGACTTCTCATAGTTTTCTGATTTAACAGCTTCCAAGCATGTTTTGTTTTTTTCTAATCCTAAAAGAAAAACTTTAGAGCTTAAGTTTGTGTGTTAGAGTTTAGATGCAACTTTAGGTTTTCATACACTTGCTGCTATATGTAGACTTTTATATCTGGTAGTTAAATAAATGTTTTTCTTTTTGCATGCTTTCATGAAGGCTTCATGAAGACTAAACTATTTTTCATTAAAATTCAGAAAATTTACAATTTGGGCAAAAAATTTCTCAGTAATGATCTTGGAAATGTTGAACATGTTTCTAAGATTTTAGTCCATGTTAAAATACTAAGCCATATGTGTGTATTTCTGTAAGAATGTTCACATTCCAGGTTGTTGGACGAGCTATTTTGCAAGCAAGGAATCACTTTCAATATCTGGTGGCCAAGTGGAGAATTCAGATCCTGAGAGTGTGATAACTGGCAGGGATGGGTAATTTTTTCTGATCAAAAAAGAAAAAAGAAAAAAAGAAGTTGAGCAACTACAGAACAGATCTGAAAAAAAAGATGATATAAGATGATAGGAGAGGAACAGCCGGAAGATTGAACGCACTAATACGCTCTCTTCCAAACCACAAAAGCTTTTCAGAGCCACTAATTCGTTTTACAAAGCTGGCTTTGCACTAATTCCAGTAATTAGCTATGACTGAAAGGAGGAGAATGGCAGGAAAAAGTGTTCAATGTTGTAACACAAAACCACACACAGATCCGCCCCTCCACTTCAAGACTGCAAACGCACAAAAACACATTCCTAATACACACCTTTCCTGGAGGAGATGAGTCTTGCCAGCAGCTCACTGAGGTTTGCACGGGAGTCTGCATCCTCAGCCAGAGGAAGATCTTTAAGCTCGGGGCTTGAACGCCTGTGTCGGAGGTGGGGCTCTCCCATGTGGGTGTCAGCCTCAGGGAGAGCTGCTTAACACACACCAGCAAAAATATGTTGGAGCAAAGGTCAGGTGGGAAACCGCAGATACCCAGATATCAGTGAACGTTTGCTTGGGTAACAGAATCCTACCTTCAGAGGGAGATGAGATGGAGCGTTGACCCTCATCTAAGGGCTGGGAGGAGAAGGGGAGCCCCAAACAGCTTGTACACAAGACTGCCAGCACAACACACACGCCCAGCCCTGCAGTCATCTGAAACACAGAGAAAAGAGAGAGGTTTAACAAGAAGCTGAGATGCACTCTCAGTTAGACAGTGATCATCCATGATGAGACGACTCAGAACATCTTCCAGAAAACCGCTAATTCGCAGCAACAGATCAGTCTGATCCCAGCGCAGCATATTCACACCGTCATCCAGGAGCAATAGATGCGATGGTCTAGAAATCCTGAGGACAATTTCTCCAGGTCAAATTGACCAGATAGCTGATGCAGAGAGAGTTTTTCATTTCCACTTCACCTTTGCGAAACATCTCTACTAAAAGATTTGATACAAATTAAGATGTCTGAGTCCTCAGATTGCATTTAGAAGATCAAATTTGATTTTTGGTGGGAAAAAAAGAAACAATAAATAGAACATTTAAAGATCTTAAAAGCAAACAAAAAACAGCAAATTTTTTTCTTATACTTTTCCATTAATATTTTGTTTGGTCTAACCTCTGTGCTTTAATTCTAGATTGACAATTAGAAGGAAAAAAATATTGTTTAAGTCTAAAATTTGTCTAATAAATCTATCACTCAAACAAACAAGAATAAATGTCTTGCTCACCTTGAGAAAATAAGGATCAGCTTGTTGGAGGAGTGTGTGAGAGTGAGGAGAGTACTTCTCTGATGAGTGGGAAGGATGCCCCTTTTATACTCCCCGCTCAGCTCCCTCTGAGTGTGTTTGTGTGTGTGTGTGTTTTGCGTCCGTGTGTGTGGCGCATGTTTGCGAGCCCAGTCTGAGCACATTTGTCGGAGCCTCAGCGATAGTGTTCTGCAGATTTATTGTGTGTTTGCTTGTCATAAAATTCAACCCCAGGAGATGTCTGTTTGACATGCAATAACAAAGTGTTATTCACTGTACTTGTGTGTGTGTAAGAAAGGAAGTAAGGATTCAAAGTGCCAAGACACACCTGTGTGTGTTTGTGTGTGTTTTGGGAGGGCATGTGTAGGTGTGGGTAATTGTACACACCCACACATGTATTAAATGTCAGTGGATGCTCATGCCTGAAGTGAGACATCTCCACGATCCACCCACCGTCTCCCACACCGACTCTCCCTCTTTAATCACACAGGATTAGGTCGGTCCATCGATCACACTGGTGTGGCAAATCAGTCAGCCTCAGTCAATAGTTATTGATCAGCTGTTGTAAGTTAATGTTTTTATTAATGAGTTTGACTGTCCGCTGAAGCATGACAGGAACAGCGATCCCTATGTCTGTCTCCCTGACGTGTGCAGCTGTTTTTACCTGCTGCTGAGACAATGTGGACAAAAAGAAGAAAAAAATGTTGCATCAATGAGGTTGTTAACTAAAGTTAACATGCACTGAGGGTTTATAGAACGCTGCATTAGCCTAATTAGGAGAGAATTATGAATGACAGAACTGAGATAGAGGACCTTCACACACACACACACACACACACACACACACACACACACACACACACACACACACACACACACACACACACACAAGTACTTTTACAGTGACCAGAAATAATATAAGTTGACAGTTAAATGAAATATGGATTAAGTGCTTGTTTTCTGCTATAAACAAATATTCAGTCCAAATCAATGTCACCCAGGGTATGAAATGCAAACAAGAGGGCTAAAAACACTGAAATTGAAAATTTAATTGAAGCCAGTTTTTAAAAATTTACCAAAATTGTTCAAAATCAACTAAAATTTACAGCAAAAACAAGAAATGAAATGATAAAAACAATAAAATTAGAAAGGCTATTAAATATGAAAAAAGAGACCATAACAGGGTATTAAGTAGAATCATAAGTCTCAAATTTTACTCAAGTTCAAGAACAAGGACAACAGTCTACCTTTTAACGCATGGCCCAAAAAATTTTAATCTGAAGTCGGTATCCATCCATTTAACAAAATCTAAAAATACATAGTTAATGTTTGAATTATTGTAGTACAAATGGTATCCATCAGGGGGCAGACGGTTAGTAACAGATTGTAAAGACACAGCTAGTCATTAATGATTGTGACCACAACTGTTTTTACAGGACACTGTTATCTTTAGTGCCCCCTGGGAATGAATACAGATGTAGAAACACACTCCAGGGGTCCAGCACCAGTGGAAGATAGACAACTGTTCCCAGGGGGTGGGCTATATAAGGATGTGTCCTGAGACTGGACTTTAGTTCTAACATTGTCGTCTGGCCTGTGTTTTAACTTGTCTTCTGGTTATGTTGTGAACTCCTGCGATTGCAGTAAACAGCCGTGTCTTTTCACCGATCTGAGTGTCTGTCGTTCCTTGAGGAATTTTCCTAACAAACGACCTCCAAGGTGACCCAGCTAATAGCAATGATACCATAGCAAGAAACGTTTGTCCTTTTCTGACTATTCTGTCTTTTTCTGATTATCTTTTCAACATCGAGTGAACAATGAAGTGAAACAACTGAACTTTGACAGAGTGTTCACCTCTTTTGTCATGAATAGTGACATTTGTCTGTCCCCCATTTAATGGACTGTATTGGGTAACAGCAGTAGCTGCACCCTAACTGTATCATACTATTCTCCTATGGACCAACAACTGAAGGAGGGCTCCAAAAATTGACAAGGTTCAGTCCAGTTGCATGGGCCCCTTTTATAATGGAAACATTCAAAATAGCGTAGCGTACTGTACAGCCTCGTACTGTACTGCTCAGTGGAAAAGGGGCGTAAGCGTTTTATAGTACAGATTGTCCTGCTGTAGTCTATTCTTTCTACCAGAGCTTCCTTTTTGTTTTGTCATTTCTGGAGTTTATTTTATCTTTGAAATGAAATAATTCTTGGTTGCCCTCTCCAAGCACAAGCTAACATCCCACCAATCAGCATTCTATCAACATGTGGTATCATCATTGTTAGCTTGTTTGGAGGGAAGCATGTCTGTCCTTCTGCATTGAAAAACTTGGTCTCATGGGAAGCCAGAGAGCAATATAATTGAATACCTTTGTGAGAGCTTTATTGATTTATGCATCAGGACCTGGAAAAAAGATATATGGTTCTTACTAGATCCTAAAATTGAGTTTGAGTTTGTTTTTATTGCTTGTATTGTTTTTATTTATTTATTTATTTATTGTTTTACTGATTGTATTGTATTGCCTTTTACTATTTAATGTTTTAATGTTTTTTTATGTTTATTCAGCACTTTGTTCTGTGGTTGTTGTTGTAAAGTGCTTTTATAAATAAAGCTGGCTTGGCTTGGCTTGGCTAAAATTGGTTCAACGAGAGCTTTAGATAAACAGCAACACATAATATTAACCTTGTAATTGATTATTTAACAAAAGCTATGCAAAATTTATTCAAAGTCCTGAGGCTTTCCACTTCCTCCATAAAACCGCCATGTGAGTATGATGTTATTTGTTGATGAGGAAACACTTCAGAATGATGTCAGAGTGTTTGCTCTGAGGATCAACTGTTGTCTGGTGCATTAAAATAGATGCCAACAAACACCTTGTGCATCAGATCCCACAGGGTCTCAACAAACACCAGTATTTGATAGCCACTGATGAGAACAGGATTCTCAGTCCCATCACCTCACTCATCTTTTCTTTCACATTTCTGCTTTTCTTCATGCTGCCTGTCTATCGCAAACGCAGACGAAGCTGTAATGTTTTCTTCAGGCACCATCAGAAGGCATGAGTGTAGGAGGTGAGGCCACAGCCGTTCAAATTAGAATTAATTAACTGTGTAGTGTGGGAGGCGTGCATGTGTGTGAAATGTGTGTATTTGTGTGTAAGGAATATACTTTTTTTTTATTTTATTTTGGTGTATGAACAGCAAGTGCATCTCTGATTTTGAGCGCCCTCGCGGCAACCTGTTGAGCATTTTCACTCTCACACCTTTCAGTGTGGCAAAATTTCACCACTAGTTTTAAGGACCGTTTCTCTGAGTTCATGCAGCACTCATCTGGTCAACGAGCTTGTTAAAGCATATCATTTGAGGCAGTGAAAAAGATTTTGTGAAAGAAACCAAACTAAAGCATACTATTATAAATAGAGACCTTGAAAGATCCCTTGCAGGAGACATTTACTGCAGCTCGGGTATACAGTTAGTAAACACACTAAATAATGCATAGCTCTATTAATGCATCCTTCTCAGTTCTCTTGCACTCAGGCGTGTGCCTTCAACAAGTCTCTGAAGACCGTTTTACCTATGAGGTACATTTCAGTGTTGCTTCCCAAAACCCAGACATTTGAGAAGGATGCTTTCATTTTAAAATTCTGAAAGCTCAGTATCAATGTTTCCAAGGCAAAAGTGATGCTTTGTTTTACACTGTAGGCTCAATGGTTTTCTAACTTCCCTGGCCATGGAGTTTTGATACCAAGACCTAAAAAATTGTCAAACGAGGCAAAAATCAAGGTTTACAAGGTAAAAACTAAGTGAACCACTAAGTATTAAGGATAATAGTTCCCAGAAATATTAAAAAGCAATATTTTAATATGATAACAGGGTTTTCTCACATTTAAGGTGATTGATTTACTTGTAATAATCTGTTGAACTATTCATGAGATCTTTCATGTTCAAGCCACGCAAATGCAGCAGCTGCTGTGTTTCAATTTCAAAGTTCAGAAGAAGCCTTGGAGACATTTAACACTGCACCAGCATCTGGTAACGACTCCAAGAATATCAGTGTGTGTTTACAGGTAAATGGCAATGATCAAGTAATGATTTGCATGTATCAACACTGTCATAAAAAAAGACAAAGTCTTGAGGATCTGGACCCACAAAAGTTGTTCCTGTGAACAACATATCATAAAAAGCCTCCACGAATGACTGTAAAAGTGCCTTTTCCCTCAAAGTGTTTAGATATCTTATTAAGAAAGGTGCTAGGGAGGCTGTCATCTTTCAAAAAAGACATATGGCCCTTTGACCTGGCAGGGTTCTGTACCAGTTTTGAACCAGTTGGTATGTTCAGACTGAAAAGAAAAAAAAGTCAGTTGATGTCACGAACTGTGACATCATCAGTGGGCAAAGGCTGGGTTCTCACATGTGATGTATTGCATGCTGATCAAGTTAACAACAACACACACATACACACACAAATATGGTTAGGAAAGTGAAAAGGACTTGGGCAAATGTGGAGCTGGGTGTGATGTTGCTTGTCTTTTGAGCTGCTGGACACCGTGATGGATCATTGACCAGCAAACTAGGTAGCGGATCACACCCACTGCAGCAGCCATAACTGATGAAGCCAACCGAGTCCCGCCTCCCACCGTGGGTCTGATCTGACTCATCAAATTGCAAGAAAGTAAAGTTTTTGCTGATATTATAAAACCATCAAATAACATTTAAAAATAAAGAAAACAAATTAAAAGTCAAAGTAATGTAGCGGAGCTAGACTTTTGTACATGTGATGGCCAGACGGTATCCCATGTATAAAAGAAAGGAAATGACTGTGTTCCTCTAAATAAAGCATCTTTAAATCAATAATCTGGATCGCCAAGTGAAAATATTTGCCAGAAGTTCAAAAAGGTTAAAGATAAGTTGATTGTTTTGGGGTGCAGTATGTGGAGCTTGATGTGGTAGGGTGCTCAATGGCTTCTCTCCCTACTGTCTGGTGGCAGAGCTCCACATTGGGAGATGTCGGGCCGCTGACACAGGTGCTGGGGTCCTCTTTTTGCCTGTGTCTTTCCTCTTGACAAAAAGTCAGAAAAATCTCCCTTTATATTTAATCATATATCTTGTACAAAATAAAACTGGTTTCAAGCTACATTTCTCCACATTATCATGCTATAGTTTACATAAAATAACCTCCCAGCTTTGCTAGCCTCTTTAAATACACTGGATTATGGAGCTAGTTAAGAAACTTGGATACTAAGGGTACTCTAAACACTCACTTAAATCTGAAAATTTTGCCTAACTGAGTTGATATGTAGTCCCAAAATAAACTTACTGAAAACTAAATATGACATGGTTTCCCCACGTTATCTTCAAAGTAATCTAGTGCTGTCATATAACTAGGTTAGCACTGTTGCATAGCTTCATACTAACATAAGATTAATAGCCTTACATAATATTCGTAGTTATACTTGCACTGCCACAAAGTCTTGTAGACGTGTGGAGTCACATGTCAATTTTTTTTAAAGATGATTAACAAGGAAACTTTTAAAATTTACTTCAAACTGGTGTAGTGACACTGCTCTACATATGTCTGGAAAGACCTTTCTGTCCTCCTCCTCCTCCAGTGGCCTGTCAATCACCTCAGGATGCACCAGTGGGGTCCAGTCAGACTTCAGAGGTGGCTGGTGCCACTTTGGCTGCCCCTCTAGCTCTGCTCCTGAGCAATCTACAAGTACAACTTTGTAGTGCTAGTCCTACTATGTAGCTACATAATTTTCTCAGTAGTGACAGCTTTTGTTCAGGATGCGTTCTGCACCAAGGTCAATGTGTCTCATGCGCTGGTATTGGAAATTATGTTGCTGCACTTATGTAATGATCAATGTGTCCAGTTTAAACATGGTTGTATCCTTCTTGCTTCAACATAACGATGCTGCAGTGACATACTTGAATATACAATTTCCAGTGAGCCTACTCTTGTACGTTTTCAGTGATCATAACTTTGGTTGTCCAGCAGTACAATCATAAATTCAGTTTTTAGTGCACATGAAAAGTGGAAACTCACAGCATTCACACAAAAGACACATATGTCAAAGTCATTTATGGCTAAAGAAATATCAAACCATTAAAACTCTGGTAATGAATAATGTAAAGAAGCCTGATTTTCAATTCCACATGGCAAAATGAAATATGTTTTTTGATAATCTTTAAGAATTTAGAGAAGGAAGGAAACATTATTGAAACAGAGTCTCTTCCTCTCGCTACCAGATGTGTAGGATTCATTTCCACACATGAAACTTTCCCATTTTCGTTGTCGGTCTGTAGGTGATGTTTTAGCACAGTGTGAATGAATCTCCCAGGAGATCAAGCACCCGTACGGACAGGACAGGAAGACCTATTACATCGTGTGCTTCCTATCAATTGTTCTGACACACAGGTTGATGAGCTCGATGTCATCTCACCACAGCGATGGACCCATTATGATAGAGACGGTCACACGTACTATGATGTGCAAATTGTTCAAATCTCGTTCTGGAGGTTTTTGCAGCGTTACTCCTCCCATCACTTGTAACAGACATATAAATGTACAAGGTGCTGGATACAAGCCTTCAAAGAGCAAGCGCAAGGAGGTCTGTTTTATTATTCTGTGAGGATACGTGAAGCACAGCAGCAAAAAGGAAGGGTGATGAGAATTAAGCGAAGGAGAAGAGGGTGAAGGAAGTCTCAGATAACAAAGAAGGTCAGGGAGAGACTGTGTGGCTGGTGATCATCTAGTAATTATCAGCAAGTTAAGTTTAGCTGTTAGCCTGAGCTGTTCCTGGTAGTCAATATTATTGATTGGTGCTAATGAAAACATTGTTTCACTTGCTTTTTAGAGAAGTTCTGCAGAGGGTTTGTGTTATTCCAAGATTTTTTGCATTAATCTTTTCACTTTTTCACATTTTAAGACCAAAACCACATAAGACATTGTTAGGAGTCTGGCAATGAGCAGCCCTCATTGTTATGTAAAACGCATATTGAAGAAAAAAGACATTATATTTTATTTATTTGAATAAGCTCACAAGAGAGGTGAAGTTGTTATGATGCAAAACCACTAATTAATTATGACAGTTGATAACTTAGATCATTACAATCTGCTGAACAATGAAGGAAGTTTGTTTCAGTCTCAGACATCAGTGCTTATCATGAGTTCGGTAAAGGTTTCTACATCTGTCATGGATTTAAAAGCTACCAATCAATAAATATAGACATGGGTTAAAACCTGTGAGTCTACAAATTATTGTCTGCACCATCATACTGATCATTTATATGTTCATTAAATATTTATTGTTCTAATATCGTTGCTGTCTGGCTCAAACCTCCTATCTCCAAAACTGTCATTTTTCAAAAAATGAAAATAACTGTATGGATTTGTAATAACTGGACATAATGTCATCAAACTTTGTATTGTGTTTTAATCATATATCTTTGGTTAAATATTTGTAAAACAACAGACAGACATAAAGGGTGACCAATAGTACTGATTTATGAAGGAAAACAAAAATCTCAAATTTTGGACGTAGGAGGTTTTTGCCCGACAATTTGATTGCGAAATCAAATATATTATCTGTTCATCTGTGTGGAATCATTTATTATAAATTAATATGTTCTGGGAAATATAAAAGGACAAGACATATGTATATTTATTTATTACAATAATAATAAAATATACAAAAAAAAAAACAAAAAAAAAACTTTCATGGATCTGATGGGAGATCTACTCTGAAACGTCTGAACAGAGTCCTGAATGTCCAACAGACAAACAACAAACATCATAATCTGATGGCGGAAAGTGATATTATTACTGTAGCCAGTAACCCTTTCTACATGAATTCTCAGGTGTACCACCTCACCTGTTCTCTCATCATTCTGTTCCTGGGGCGGCCGGTTCGATCCTGACCTAGAGAGCTCATGTCAAGGTGTCCCTGAGCAAAACACAGAACCCCAAATTGCTTCTGATGGGTCTTGGTTAGCACCTTGCATGGCAGCTTCCACCATCAGTGTGTGAATGTGATGTATATTGTAAAGCAAATACAGACCATTTACCATTTCTTAGCTGACACGTGAATGCAGCCATCTTTACTTGCACATAAAGCTCAGACGGATCTCAAAAAGAGAGAGCCACTGCTGAATTAACCCCTTATCAAGGGGGTCATTTTGGCAAAAACGCCTGTAATATGACCTCTCCAAATTAGAATTACTGCTGTTATTGAACCCTCTGGATTGTAAGTACAGGCTTGGGCTCTTTGTAAAAGTAACACTCTCTAGTTTCACCCACAGCAATCAGAATCACTGTAAGTATTGCTGATAAAAAGTTATACACTTTAGAACACACAGAAAAAAGTATTGTTTTTTGTCCTCGCCTAACCTGTAGGGACAGAATGAGACCAATCTTGATGGGAAATATTGATGTTTGACCTATAGAGAGCCCTCAAAGGTAAGGAAAGTCAACATTTAAACTTTCTGCTTTTCTGTAAAAAAGGCTTTAGTGTTGGCGCTGTGGTTGTTTCTGTCCCCTCCGGTCAGGTCCAGCAAGATTACATAGATTCTGTGATTCAAAGTAAATAAATAAATAAATGAATCAGATTATCAAGGCCTTACCCATAGGCCTCCCCTCGGCAGAGCAAATTTGTTCAGCATGATACAGCAACCAGATTATCATTTTGCTTGCTATGATGCTGGACAGGACAAGTTAAAAAAAAAAAAGAAGAATGGTTTATAACATCTGAAAGACGAGACTTAGCACTTTCATTTGATGTGTATATTGTGGGCATTCATGACGGAGGGACTTGCACACATGGCTGCAATGTTGTTGATTAGTAGTCATGTACCGGGACCAGTACATCTGCATCGTAAGGGGTTAATGAAAACAGAAAAAAATGGCAACTCAGTCCCACACCTCTGTGCGTGGTAATGTTGTTGCACATTCTCTATTGCAGAACTCCACCCTGCAAACCTGTCTGACATCAGACCTGGATGAACCATCTCTGACTGCATTCACACCCTTTTATTCAAGTGAGAAGATGGAATATTTTCCCATTTTCACTGTATGTCTGGTACTTTGTGTGAACAACTGAATGTAACACAATGAATATCTTCCAGAGAATGTGTGACCCTCGGTTCACACCATAACACCTTTAACTAGCAGTAACCATCGTTGCTTAAGGTTATTGTAGTACCTTATAAACATACTGCATGATTATATGGTTTTTAAACTAAAGCATGTGTCTTTACTGTTGTGGAAACTGTGTAAAAATATATCACTCACAGTCCAGATTTGAAAAGGATTGGCTCCTTGGAAATCCATGACATGACATTACATTCTTCTTTAACTTAAATACCTTTCTAGAAAGATTGTCCTTAAGAACTACAGTGAGAAAGGAGGGAAACAGTCAAAGCTTATGACTGACTGTAAATTCCATCATGTCCAAATTTGGCTGAAAATATTTAGGAAATAAATTTGTTCCTCATTTAAACCCATATGCATTTTGATTTATTAGATTCCTACAAGTTTTGAGGCTAGACAAGCCAAGAATGAAGAGTAAGAAAGATAAGTTTAAATGTTCAATACTTTCATCCCCATAGTTCAAGCCTTGGCATGCTTCATGTCAGGTGAAGACCTCAGCTGTACTCAAATCACTTTGCTGTCATTAATGTTAAAGATTAGCACAAGTAGAGTCTGACCTTTCTGGTTAGAAGTCAAGTCATGGCACCTTTTATTGTTCATTCACCTTGTTGCCTGATTCACTGGCAAATGGTCACCATTAAGACAGGATGGGGTTCTTTGGCAGTAACATTATATGTTATAGTCAGATGTTATGAGGAGCCACAACAGTTAGGATGAAGATCTACTTTCCTGCACTGCAACTTTGCTGTAACTAAAAGTTTTAGTGCACCACCTAACCTGGATTCTATTTTTATGTTTACACTGAGGAAGGCAGTTTCCGCCCTCGGCTACATTCATGCAAACCACTCCTGTGTGTCGAGATCTTTGGCATGTTCTCCTCTCCGCCTCTTATATAACAGAATTGCTCATATTTAGAGAAATGTCTGTATCGAGGGACACAACCCAGGTGAAGGAAGGATTGTTTGTGTTTTGTATCATCCAAATAAAAAAGAGGTTTGCTTTTTATATTTAAAAATTCTAACCTTTTGGCCTGCAACCAAGTGAGGATTCTTCTCTACAGTTCAGCACCGCTAGCTGTGTTAGCTGAGAGATGGTTCCCAGTAAAACCTGCTGAGCAATGCTCCTTGGTTAGCAACATGCCCAACCAAGGAAAGTCAAAGTTGTAGCTCCTGTTTCAAACACAGAACTTTTCAATTACGGACTCAGGGAACGAAACAGCTTCCAGTGGGAACATGTTAGCAGCAAATTCAGTATCGCCAGAATATTTAATCTCCTTAGCTTCTTTGTAAAAGCCTGATCCAGCTTGTAAGTTTGTTATTGTGTTATTTGCATTTAACCAGTACAGTATGTATGCTTGCATGTTTATCTGTATCTGTGCAGTCAGCTGCTATAGGCCTATTAGCTGTGCATGGATATTTTGCATCCAATTAAGTTAATGAGTGTTTATTAAAAGCTGCCATATTTCTAAACTCAAAGCAATTAAAAAACGGTTTGGATGGAAATGGCAGCTTGAGGCAGAGAAAAGTGACAGGCTTAAAGAAGAAGATTCAGCATTCAGGAAGATTTCTGATTTCAATGAGCTGGGACCTTATTAGTCCTGTCATGAAACCTGTCTTTTTGCATTTAAATCAGACACTAATCAGAAATAATTCTGTCAATGATACTTCCTTTATCTACATCAGTTCCTAAATGAAAGCTGTTAAATGTCATCACCTGCATGCTTACACACAGGGTACATGGATGAAGAGAGACGAGGTTGGTTATTGTTAAACTGCTTATGGCTCTTCTTGGACTCTGCACTAAATTATAAATGATCCTGTGGTGTGCCACTGCAGACAGAGGAGAGTGGATATAGGTTACTCCCACTGAGCAAACACAGGCATCACAGAGTGAAAGATATCTATGATGACTTTTTTTGCCTCACTTTTATGTAGAATCCAGCACAGCTGCAATAGTTGCATCATGATATTTCTCGACAAAGGCCTAATTGAAACGGCCTCTTTGCAAATGACTTTTCATCTAATTGTCATGCTGAAATCTGACTCATAAAGAAGCAATCAGCCGGGCATATTTAAAGTAAACTTGACAAAAACAAGCACCTGCCACACCTCAATCATTCTGCGCTGAGAGTGAACACAAAAGCTTTGAGAGCAGCTTCAAAGCCTCGGGTCAGTCCCTGTTGGCCCAGCAGCCGCTCACTTCTCCTCGCCTTAAATGTTTAGAGCCGAGCTGCACACAGGTCTGACGTTTTATTATAACACATCAGAACTTAATATAGAGCACTAGAGGGAGGAGAAGGATGTGTTGTTGTGCACACAGTTTTCTGTTTTTTTTCTTCTTCTTTCTGCACAGACTATATATATATGTATATATATATATATATATATATATATATATATATATATATATATAGTGTCCTCAAAGCTCTACAACACCACAAACCTATCATTAAATGATTTTTCTACATCTCTGTCATTGCATACAATTCAAATTGATTAGAAGTGTGTTCATATCTGTCATATCAGCTTAAATGAATGCCTGATGTGGATTAAAATGTAGTTTGGCAGGTGGAAATGAAAATTTACTGACCAGTTTAGTGGGTAAAGAATGAATCAATGGATCCCAGGAAGACTATTCCATGATGTATCATACATTCGTAGACATGCTGCTCACTTAAGCCTGCATGATAACATTTACAAGCTACTGCCTATAAAGTAAAGCTAAATGAGGAGCTAAATTTTTTAATATAGTAAATGATCAATTATATATTATTATCATTATTATTATTATTGTTATTATTATTATTATTATTATCTATATAATTATACATTGTTGTTATTATTGTAAATATTTTATCAATGTATGATATAATTTATATTATATTTCATTTCATGAACCGCTTAGTCCATTAAGGGTCAGGGGTAAGCTGGAGCCTATCCCAGCATTAACAGGTGAGAGGCAGAGTACACCCCGGACCGGTCACCAGTCCATTGCAGGGCCAACACATAGGGGACAAACACCATTAACCTAACATGCATGTCTTTAGACGGTTAGAGGAAGCCGAAGTACCCGGAGAGAACCCACGCATAGATGGGGAGAACATACAAACTCCACCACACCACCGTGCAGCCTATTATATTATATTATATTATATTATATTATATTATATTATATTATATTATATTATATTATATTAAAGATACTTGCACTTATAATTGTGAACCATCAAATCTGATATAAATTAAGAAATCGATGTAGTTGTTAGCCTTTTGCCAATTTGCTTTGATCTGTAATTTTCTCTGAACTATATGATATTAATACTTCATTCTAAACCACAGTGTGGTCAGTATAGAGTACTCCGCATATGAGCGTCGTGACAAAACATGTACAATTGTGAAAGAACAAGGGCATCAGTCTTGTCTGTGCACCCTAAAATATTCTGATACTGTTTAAAAGGTAAATTAAAAACTGGTTTAAATCCTTCAGCTTCAACTTCCACCAGTAAAAATTGCATACACACATACATTTTTATATATTAAGGCAAAAAAAAAAGATAGAAATGTAGCTGAAGGCTTTGCCCCTCTTGTCAAAATAAATAACCTTCTGTGACATGAATGCAATTGAATCTCCTCAGAACTCTGTATGCACACAAATCACTGCTTCTTCCTTCTGAAAAGTATAGAGCTCATTTAATCTTCTGTTCTTTGCTTTTTTTGTCCATTCTGATGGAAAAATGAAATAAAAATAAAAAATGAATTATTATTATTAATAACAATGATTATAAGAATATGTTTTGATTTGTTTTGAGAAGAGATTATTATCAGTGTTATTGTTTGCATTTAACTACTGTTCAGGATAGATTCTGCCAAAGATAAAAACAAAGAAGTTTCACTGACCCAACTTTAAAGGATGTATAGGCATTGCATCATACTCACTGCAATACAACATAACACTGTCAGCATGATTTAGTTTTCTTTCTGCTGCTAATTTTTTTAATGTACAAAAAATGAATAAATAAGTGCCTAAATGCATAGACTTTAAATCTTGAACCTGGCTGCTGGTTGCTGTTTGTAGTAAATCGTTTAGGTTAATAAAGCTTCACATATAAGGAATGATGATACTCTCCACACAGTGTGGAGGTTTTTTATTTTATTTAGGTTTCATTCAGTTAGCATCTGATGGTATGATAGCAAACGTCAAGATTTGTATAGTTGATAATGTGATGCTAAAGAAGACAGAGTGGCATTTTGATTTAAACAAACAGAGCTGATTATGGCTTGGACCTCTGTGTTTGAGAACATAACACCAAAATAAAATCAAAGTAAGTTTTTAGAAGAAGAGCAAACACACACATTGGTTACTGACACGTTAAAACAACTGTAAGGATACATTCATGTAGTTGCACCATGTGTTCAAATCCTCTGATTACAAAAGTCCAGTGACAGTGAAACAACCAATCATGCATTTCTGCTACAACACATAAACAACACTTCACTTCCTGTAGTCCACAATGATACGCCCAAAACTGATGTGATGAATGGATGTTGATAAAATGGAAAAAGGAAGACTGTGTTGGTTAGAAGTTTAATCTCATTTCTAAATCCAGGATGCTTTTGGTCAAGACATCTTGGAGCTGTCTGCTGTAGTCTAAATATTAAATATATGCATTTCAAATAAAGCAAAGAACCAGTATGTGATAGTGATTCATGTACAAATCATAAAAATGATCATTTAATGCAGCATATGTGTCCAAATGCAAATCATGCACAAGCATACAGTCACATACTCCACACACAAACGAGCAATGAAATATTGAATTAAAAAAAGACACTGTGAGGTTTCTAATTAGTTGCTGTGCGGAGCACTTGTTGATTGCAGGTTTTGAACACTGAATGCAGATGGATTTAGCTGCCAAGGCGTCTCCCATTGGACTGCCATTTTTAAACTCAGAGTTTATCATTTTTGTTAAGGAATCCAATTTGGAGAAAGTGAAGCTGAACATAAGCTTGTAACTTGGTTGCACAGAAAAATATGTATCATTGTGGGAAAAATTCTATTTAATCTAGGGTTTAATCTATAGATCAATGTTTTCCCATAGTTATACTGGGGCTAAAATTTTAAGAGTACCAATACAAAATTTTAGAGAACTGCTTAAACAAATTTTAAGCCAACACTTTCATTTTTGTGTCTCAATTGCATTATTCTTTGGAAAAAAAGAGAAAAGAATCTGAAATAAATAGATACATATGTCTGCCCGTGCAGCAGAGATCACTATAGATGGTGTTTTAGTGTGTTTTCAGTTTGGCTATTTGTAGCAGTACCACTAGAAACTGTGGGGGCAGTGTTGTGCAGTGTAGCCCATACATGACCAGTGAAAGAAGAAGAAAAGCCACGATGCATTTAATGGCTAAACTGTCTATTGTGGTGCCTTTTTTCATGTCTTGACAATGTGCATTATGATGTCCACCATCAGCATGCTTGCTGTTCTATAGCTGTGTCCCAATTCATGGGCTACGCACTTCGAAGTGCAGGTTTGCTACATACGTCACAGTGGCACCAAGCACTGTCCCATTTGGAAGGCACCGCCAAATCCACCCTTCAAATCTGCACTTCGTTTGGCTTGTAGCGAAGGCTAATGGTGGTGCGTCCTTCGCGACATCATTTTTCCCAGAATTCTTTGCGCACAAGATGATAGCAAATGAGCAACAAAGCTCAGAAGAGTACGTTTTTCATGTACCTCACTTTAGTAGAAATGTGACAAAACCAAATACTTTTAAAACATGTTTGTTAATGGTGGCATTAAAAGTCTGTCATATTTGATATTCTTGAATTTTTAAGGGGTTAATAAAGAGTGTGAATCTGCTGGAAAACAACAGAGCCTCAGACAGTTTTTTGTTTTTTGCTTCTTACATTATTACTCAGTCTGTGTTAACATTCAGTTAAATGTCCTATGAAATGCAAACTTAGTAATTTAATAGATTTAAGTGATTCAACATCCTACGTTGTGGCTATGGGAAATTCTCGGCTAGGTAAGCGGTACCATTTCATGAACGGTAAGCTGCTTCAGAGTGGAAAGACTACGTAGGACACTCCGTAGTCTACATAGTCTATGCACTCATAAGTGTCTAGACCCTATAGTGGTACACAGCTTATGTTGTTATTGAAAATGATGGCAGAACTTGGAAGTGAACTCTAAACTCTGCACTGCCCTCTAGTGGAGGCATTGCCTAACAACCATGCAAGCGTACAGCAGGTTTGGGGGGTATATGGGCAGTGGTGTTTGACATTAATGTACCTGTTTACGTGCGTAAAGTGAGTATAAAGGAGCCTTAATGAGTAGTTCATTACTTTTCTTTCCCAAAACTCACAGTCTGCTGTATTTTTGTCATGTTTTTCTGTAAAGAGTTCGGAAACTTAGCAATCTATTTAGTTAACACATTAGCGCTGACAAAAATCTGGATTTTATTGTTTGACAGTTTTACTCGATTCTGTTTTTCCACCTCGTGTTTTTTAACCTTTGAGAAAAGGAATTACGTTATTGCTGTTTTATTACTTCTGCAACTGCAGCAAAGATGAATCTCTTAAGTAATATAAATATCAATTAATATGAATTGTGATTAGACTCAAACGCAGATCACTATTTGAACTGAGGAACTCTCCCAGTAATTGCATGTGAATGAGATATGAGGTGATGCATGTGCAATATCAGTATTCTGTACTTTATGTGGGTATTGATGGCAGGAAGGAATTGGCCAATAAAAGGAGATTAGCATTAATCATTATCCACCATGAAGGGAAACCATTACCCAGATTTAGAACTGCATCACATGATCTATATTGATCTCAGCTGCTGTAACTATCAAACACAATCATAACAAAATAACCAAACATTAGTCACTTGTAGGCATCAATAAATACACAGTGTGTGACAGCATCTCTTTATGTTTGCCAGAGGAAAAGCTGTAGATACTTACATCAGTAATGTAACAGTGTACACACCATACATGACACTATTGGGCATTTGATGAGTGCAGTCTGCTTGGACAAAAGTTCACTATTCAGACGTATCAACAACTCTTTGTGTCTTAAAATGTTATGTGTAGCATCTAAAAGAACTGGAGAAACTGTGTAAACGTTCACAGGTTTGCAGGAGGGAAAACTGAAGGTGTGACTGCCGCAGATAGCAGCCAGTTCCTGCTCTGTTATGTCACTGTTGGTCTGTGTTTTACTGTTTTTCCTGCCAGCATGGCTGAATTTGAATAAGGGACAGACATGCAGTCGTTTGGCAGACGATCCGGACATGTTTTCGCATGTCTCACAACCATGTTGCACAAGAAATTAGTGTCAGCTAATGAAACTCATCACTTGATGTTAATTTTCCCTCTGCTCTCTTTTTATATTGCTTTCTTGGCTTGTCACCCATGTCTAAACACTTGTTGAATACTTAAGACAGCGGGGTATTTAATAATTTTTAAACACGCACACACTCCTCCGTCTCAGCTTCACTCTCTCCCTCCCACAAGATGTATTATTCATTAGATGCTAGTGGAGTTTGGCAGCTGATGGCTCTGTGAGAACTCAGAGCAGTAATGTGACACGAATTTGGCAATTACCCGAAGAAAAGCATTCAATTGGACCCAAAGAGGGGACATAGAATACCCAGAGAATAGGTGTGTCTTGGTGAGACAGTAAGAGGTGTCAGTGATGCTGCTAAGAATCTCAAAACTAGAAACCTTTGAGTTGTGAATCTAAATAACACAAAATTACTCTGTCCAACCAAAGGAAGGATTTATGAGAAATACTTTTTGAACCATGATAATATTCAGTGCCTATGCAAGGTATTGACATGACATTTATAAAGTTATTTTCACACATGGAGAACGCCAACAAAACTACCTATCTGAAACTCGATTGAAAACAATATTACAATATTTCTTACTCTTGATTGTTCGACAACTATTTGATGGGCTTCAAAAAAATCAACTTTTCTTTCTGCTCTAAATAGAAAGAGCAAGAAGCTGAGGGATGATGCTCACCCACAGAAACAGCACTGACAGTAATGACCGACCCGCTCTCATTCCCAGGGTGTCAAATAGAGTCAGGAATGACTCATCGTAGTGTTGAGTGATGACTGACAGATTATCTCTTGGAGGTTTAGAGATAGTCAGTTAAAAAAAAAAAAAAGAAGAAGTATTGGGACAGTTAGACTGTGACTGTGGTTATGGGAGCAAATGGTTTTTCTACCAGCAGTAATCCACTTATAGGATGTGGATCTGTGGTCCTCCCTCACAGCTGCCCGATATGGACTTGAATTACATCTCATCCTCATTGCCCCAGGTTCTGCTACCATTTCCATGGCTGTCGCAGAAGTGTTTTTTTTTTTAGCTGCCAGATGTAGCCTTAGTCTTTTGGACGAAACTGCTTTTTAGTTTTAATCACATTTAATCATTTCTATACATGGCAGTTTTAGTCCAGGTTCAAAAAAAAAAAAAAAGTATTTTTAACACAAAAACGGCCAAGATGGTGATTTTGGCCCTTTTGAAATTTGCATATTCAATAATAAAATCATGAAGGTTTTCCAGTCCCTGACTCTTCCTAAAGTTAGCTATGTAAATTTTTATTTAAACTAGTTTTAATGTTTAGTATGTAATGGACAAAGGAAATATGATCATTTCTACCTATTACAGATTACATGGGCAATAGTCAGAAATGTCATGCATTCTGAATGTCTGAGAGACCACCAACATTTCCAATCTTGTCTCGTCAACAAAAACTCACACAAATCTCGTCATGTTTTAGTCATCAAAGAACCATGTTTAGCATGTCACCCTCTCGTTATTGTCATGAAAAAATGGATCATTATCACATGGATTATTCAACATTACCTGTGACACCCGGCAAGAAGTCAACTGGATAGGAGGACTTTCATCATAGATTAGACTATATAATGATTTTGTGGTCAAGTTTGTTACAAATTGGTGAGCTACGACCCATCCTTGCTTAGAAAGACTGGGTATTTGGTGGGTGCTTCTTTTATACCCAATCCAGACACCCTCACCTGTAATCTAGTCATCAACTGACTGTATAATCTTTCAGAAAAGTGGTACTTGTAATCTGAAAATTTTGTACCCTTTATTTATGCTGACTATTTTTTTTATTATTGTTTACATTATGTTGAGTTGTCTGAATCAAATTTTACATTTGTCTAAAACGTCTACATACAAAGAAGTTTGTTGGAGGAAATGCTGAAAATAATGTCTTTTGTAATTGTATATGTTAAAGGTTCAAATGAATGAAGCAAGTGTACAAATACACTACCAGTCAAAAATGTGGACATCATTTTATCATTAGATTTAATGGGACTGTAAATACCCACTGTTGAAGATATAACAGCAGTATTTATGAGGGTACCGCCCCAGCGGTAAGCCTTTTTTTTATCCCTAAAGGAAAGGTTAGTTACTTGTTTTCTGAGAGTGTACCTCTTATTATCATTATCATCATGACAGTGATGGGACATTTCTCCTCCCTTGCATTTATAAAACAATATTGTAAATCTGGCAATAAATGAAGTTAATCAGAACTGGCATAAAGGAATTAGTTACACATCCATGACAGCCACACTAAAATCCATACAGTCATTTAAAGGGACACATACACATACTACTAGTTCTCCTGTTACACACAAACACACACATGCACAAACACTCTGACAACTACATCCCTCTTCCATATTATTGCCTATGGATGAACACAGCCTCAGGCCAAACAGAAATACAGTATCCATGGTATGCTTGTGTACCTCTATTAATTATGAGTGTTTCATATTTGAAATGCTCTGCATGGGGAAGCAGATGGTCCCTTCACTGCCTGTTTCCTGTACACCTGGACCCTGTTCCCATATTAGCATTAAAAATGTTTTTTTTTTTTTTTTTCGTTTTTTTTCTAAAAGTAAAAAAAACATGGCATGCACTCACTTCACAAGAAACATTTGGTTAGTCAGGTTTGACAACATGAGATCAGCTGTGCAATTATTTCAAGATTTCCAAAATATTTTGTTAAATTCTATTTTAGATGGTATAAACTTCAGACTGATGAATATATTTTATAAAGGATGCAAACAACTGTGGCATGAAGAAGAGAGAACAACTCCAAAATAAAAAGAAATATGTAAAAAAAAAAAAGTTTTTTAGAAATAAGTTACTAATTATTCAAAGATCAATTGCATTAAAGGTGTTTAATCAAAAGTTAAAGCGGCCCTATTATGCTCAATTCAAGCTAATTTATTTTAAAATGTGAGTCCACAAGGGCAGGAATTAATCAAGCATTTTCTCACAAACCCCTTTATTTATTTTATATCGATCCCCTTCATAGGTCCTCAGATCAGCCTCTGCCAGAAACAAGCACAATGAGACTCTTCCACCCTGAGCCCCGCCTCCACGGATGCGGCTTCCTCTGATTGGTCAGAAACACCTGCAGTAATATAAATACTCAGTAAACAATGTCAACATAAAACATAAGTCATACATGTTCAGGCCCAAATCAGACCTCAAAAATCAGAGTGAACAACTCAGCAACCTGCAGCAAGAAATGCAGCACAACATCTCGGTTTGGTAAATACTCTGCTTACCAGCTATAGTCCGATATAACGCTGTTTGCCATTGCCTTATGTATTTGTACATGCCCCTGTTAATCGTGTACATGTGGAAAATGTACCACAATGCCAACAGAGGTGGAAAATGTCAACTGCCAAGAAATAGATAAGCTAATTATGCTATTTGCTAACAATTTAATGCATTGTTACACTATGGTTAGCTGTAGTTCTTGCTACTCTTACTAAGCTAGTCTCTAGGGTTAGAGAATGGTAAAACATTATTTACCATGATAATTTGTTGACATGGCAATAACAGTGAAACCAGTCACCTTTGTCAAATATTTTATTGCATTTTCACAATGTAACAGTATAACGATAAAATAAAAATCCTGTGCAAATGAACAAAATAAGCCATATATATAAAAGAATATTTACAATGTGCACCACTGTCCAGGATAGCTCACTAATACCTGGTATAATGTTCTTCCGCTGCAGTCGCTGCAGGTATCTTGCATACTTTGTTAGTTGGTGCTGGGTATGTCTGGGTCTGTTGTAGGACGGATACAGCAGGAGTTTTCTGATCTGGACGGGAGCTACAATGGGTTCCAGCCGGTCCTTGACTGAAGTGTGACATGTGCATCACAATGACCTCCTCCTTTGGTGGCCTCTCATACGCAGCACTTAGGTCTTCTGGAACTGGAACCTTCTTCAGCTCCTGGCAGGGTCAGTGAAGACCTCAGTGAAGAGAAACCTCATCAGCTCACTGACATACCCTAAAAAAAGTTTGTAATGTTGACAGCACTTTGCTTACTTAGTTTCTGCACAGCTTATATAACTTATAAAGTAAAATTAAGTTTTATAATACTAAGTATTTCTTTTTATAAACATTATTTTACTTATTTACAGCATTTCTCTTTGTCAGTGATATCTATAATAAAATATTTATTTCTTACCAAATATTGGCTCAGTTTTCACAGGTTTGGCAGCAGCTCATCCATCTTTGATTTTGGATAAACTATTTTAAACACAGCTTTATCCTCCGAGGTCATTGCTGGCCCACGTTCTGCATGTTCATTGAATTGCATTGTTGCCAGATGGAGCCTAAAAAGACAAAAAACATTTAAATAAAAGAGTGTATTTTTAGTGTTGATGGCATAAAGTCAAACTGTAACTGTAACATTAATAATAAGAACAATATTCTGCCCATAAACAGAAAGAATTTGGTATTCTTGTTTGCCCAAATCTAATTTGTTACCTGCAGAATGTTCTAATTCCCAAAACAAGCTCCATCCATTGCTGTCTAACCGTTGTTTTCTTCAGGAATTTGAACAAATGTAGCTTTTCTTCACAGCCAAAGAGGCATTTCTTGTGTGACATGTTGACACTGAAAACATTGCGGTGTCCACGGCGGTGTCTTCTGCCTTACACACTGAACAGTGAAAGTAGGTGTGCAACCTGGAGTAGAAGAAACTCTCTAAAACTTGTTTTCAGCGCCATGGAAACTGAATGTAAAGACACTGGAAAATGTGTTTATGTGATTTTAAAAAAATGCCGTCGCTCACTTGTCTGATGCGTATTTAACACCAAAACACTGTAGAAAGTTCAGAAAAGTCGAAATAGCATAATAGGACCCCTTTAAAGCCACCACTTTTGAAACTGTAGCTAGAAGTAGTACAAGTCACATTTGCACAGCGTCACCCTGGATAACACTATGGGAGTGTGCTGCCTTAAGCAAAGCTCCAAGTGATTTTTTCTCCAATTAAGGGTGACATCTGAAGGACACAAGGTACTTTAAAGGGATAATATATGAGAAGTTACTCTGCACCCCCCCTTGAGCAACAGCAACTGAGACCAAAAGCAACAATAAACTAATAGCAAAAACCTAAGATGGGCCTTTCCAACAGATAGTAAATCTAAAGCTCAGATAAAACAGACCAGTTTTAACTTTAATCATATTCTTCTATTTGTGGGAATCACCCTACAATGTACATTCCTCCATACAGGAAAAGTGAAACTTTGCATGAGTGTTTGTGTCTGCACGGCCAAACTATCAGGACAAAATAGATTTTGAGGAGGAAACAGGAGGGTTTTAGTCTGCTGTATTAAGGTTCAAAATACTGAATATTGAAACTTTTTTTCTACTGCTGCACAATTCCTTTTGAAATCGATTCTCTGAAACACATAAAAATGTGTCATTTCTCAAATTTACAGTCTTTAGCTCAGGGAATTGACACTTTATCTAAAAATATGAAGTGAGACAATCAGTCAGCATGTGGTCTTGACTGATTTTACCCCAGCTTTAGCATTTACAACAGATGCACTCAACACAACATATTTAAATCTTCCAACAGCAGAGCATCATTTTCCTCAAAATCTCTCATTCACAAAGTGAATGCACAGTGGAGCAAAAACTTCACTCATTTACATGATAAGACTGTAACTATACATGTTCTCTTCCTGTGTTGTAAAGCATATAACAAGCCTTGTTTTTCCAACCTTCAGACTGTGAAATTCTTTGCTCACCTGCTAGCTTAACAACTACCATGCATGCAAAGTTGCTAGCATGACTACAGCAGTAATAGGAGTGGAATCAGTATGACAGTGTCTCATATTATTAATGAAGCCTGATTGATTTTAGTCACGTTTTCTTCAAGTTTATTCAACAAGGGAAATTTAGCAAAAATCTACCACGAGATAAAGAGTAGCTTACAGTAACTTAGCTAAAAAAGTCCTTAAGAGTAATGTGAAGGAGATAGTGATGTGAACAGCCTTCCTACCATTTATAGCAAGACAAACAATAATGAGACATGATGGCTAATTCTCAGAAAACCAAGTTTTTTACATCCTTGCATCATCTACTAGAGTTCGTAACTTTCAGAGGATTATTAGTGCTTTTAACCTTCATTGTAAACCTTCTGTTGGTGAATTCATGCACAGTAGACACAGAGAGGTTAAGACCTTGCCCGGAGTCAGCTTTATCCACACAACAGGGAATCCATCGATCATCCAAGTAGCCTGCTAGCTGCCGAATGAAAAAAAAGACAAAAGAAAATAGCAACCTGAATCAACAGAGAATTCCTCAAAAATGGAGGCCAGTGAAAGAGGTAGTCTTAAAGCTTGATAAATGAGCTCAGGGGCAAAGCCGCCCACCTCCCACATGGCTCCACCTTGAGGGGGGGTGTACACTAAAAGAAACTGTTTGATGAAGTAATGTAGCTTCTGTTTCTGCTAATAAATATTTTTGAAAGTAATCATGATCAAGTCTGTGAGAGTAAAGCACTTAAGTTTGGTTCAGTAATGTTAAATTGGAACTTAAACTACTCTTCAACAAAACGGCAATAAAGGGGTCCCGATTTGATCAAGTATTTGACCAAGTAGGATGTTTGGACAACTAAGCTGGACTAAAGAAAAGAACAACATAATCTCATCCGGTTGTTGTTGTGCTTTTTAAATGTTGGTCATGATGGCAGGGCCAGAGCAGTGGCTGTCCTATACCTTGGCAAACCTCAAATGCCCAAATGCAAGTAAATGCAACCTGTAATGTACTTCTATGAGTTTCTCATCTTGACAACTGTCTAATATTTTTCTGTCCAAACTGATTACATTTTATGAAAATGATGTAAAAGTCATAAAACCACCAGATGTGATGATGGTGCAAAGTTAAACAGCCAATAATGTTGAAGAAACACTGATAAAACTTTCTTGTTATCAGTGAAGTACAGTACATGACAATGACGGATTATCCTAAGTAAACAACTGAAGAAATGTCATTGACTGTTTGCTTTTTACAAATTTTACTTTACATTTTTACATCAGATGATTACGCTGGTTGTTATTTTCTAAAATTGAAGACCCACAGTAAAAAGTTTTTAGACCCATCCCTATTTATTGCTTCTCTCAGAAGACAGCTGCCTGCCATCCTCTTAGTTGTTCTGCTACGAGGACTGAAAACCATTTATCTGTTGATTTGATGAAGTAATTTGTAACTTTAATCAAGATCTTGTGCTGACACCTTATGCACCAGATATTTATAATAAATCTGTTTTTTATTACTGGCTTCCTGGTATCAAATCCTTGAATAATTCTGAATAGTTTCATAACATTGTATGTTTCAGCAGCAAAATTATGAAGAATAATTTTCACATAATACTCTGTTTTGATCCATTTAGTCCACTCATTTGCTGTAATGGATCAGGAACAAATGGGTTAGTATGAATGAAATTACTCTTACAGACAGTAATTTGTATCACTCCACTACATGGCTATTAGATACAATATTAGCTTAATATTCATTTTTACAAGTCCTAATGTGCAGAGAACAGCTGAGTTTCAGAGAAAGGGAAAGGAAACTCTACAATTTGTCCCAATGTGGCCTGTTCAAGCCATGCAAGGACATCTTTTAAATTAAATTAATCTATTAACAAAGATGTCAAATACACTGGACAAAGCCCAGAGTTTGTTCACTGAGAACCTTTTGTAAATGCCTTAAACTTCCAATTAAGCTCCTCGTTGGTTGAAGTTTTAAAACTGTGCAGCACCACTGAGGGATTTTCCAAAACACCTGCAATTCTGAGGATTTGTCTCAGATGCTGAGTGTAATTTAAAAAAAAAATACTGGTCTTGATGGATTACTTGTCATTTCAGTGGCAGCTTTTTTTTTGCAATGTTCGAAAATGCTGATTATCAGTGGAACAAGCTGTCGATAGGGCACTGGAGGCCAAAGCTGTTCTGACATCTGTCTTGAGGGGTTGTTAATTAGAAAAAGGGATGATAACATCTCTGGATTAACTTCCATCACTCGATCCCAACCTGGAAGCCAATGAGACGTTTTGTTTCTTACTCATTGCAGAAAGAGCAGAAATGACGGCCCAGCCTTTGTTTTAACTGACAGAGGCTTTAAAACATGTTCAGATTAACAGCTGAGAAAAGGACTTTTTCAGCTTTAAGCTAAACCAAACGGAATTGGAAACAAAGAAATGCTGTTGTATATCCATCACCACTTTTACTGTAGTAATAAAAATTAAAAAGCTAACAAAACACACCTTACAAATCTTTAATTCCCCTGTGAGGGACCAAGCTGGTGAAGAAGGTGACTTCAAAAGGTACTGGTTTTAATTACCTCAAAAAATACTCAAACAAATACGACTCTTTGGCTCTTAATTTAGCATCTTTTGTAGCCCCCTAATTTACCTTAACTTCTCAAAAATTAATGGTTTGTGTTTTGAAAACCCATTTTTATGAGAAGCCTTATAATTGCCTCCTTTTGTGCATTTATTCTCATACAAAACCACTTACTTTTGTTTAATATTTCAACTAAACTCTTTTATTGCACAAATGAACAAAAAACAGCAAACAAATTCACAAAACAGAACAAAAACTAAACTCAAGAAAGCAGCATTAATATCCTCAGTGCAGGTTGGCATTCAGAAATATGAGATGCCTCATCTTGGATGGGCTGATCCGATTTCTCCTCTCTGTGAGCAGGGTTTGATGCAAGCGGCAACCTCCAGCAGTGAAATGTGAAGCCTATGCGAAGTGCAAAAAATTGCAGTTCACCCTTCATCCGGCGGGGGGGCTGGCTCCAACACAGAGCAAATCCCCATAGACTGCCATTTTAAAAAGACCAACTTCACAATAGAAATAAACATGTTTAAAGCCTAGTACAAAGAACATTTTAGGATTAAATAATCAATAATCTGCGGCAAGAAGGGAGAGTGTAGCACAAATGTGGTTTTTAGCTGGTTAACAGCGCTCGTTAGCTTTAGCCTCTGTTAGCTGGTTAGCTACTATTCGCTCCGGGTTAGCTCAGTTAGCTCATAGCTACAGGCAGCTCTGAGTTTGATGGGTGTCAATCATCCACCCCCGCCTTCACAGTCCCCCTCTCAGCTCCACCTCTTTGCCCATTTTTGTATTTTCTGGGAATGACAACACACGTGACACTGCCAAGATGGCGACGGTGGGAACCGCCCAATGAGCTTCAATTCAGTTCTTCGGAAAACTACGGGTGACGTCACGGAGGCTCCGTCCATCTTTTATGTACAGTCTATGGTTTGATGACACGACGCACCCACACACATACTCTTCTCACGGCTGTCTGCTGTCTCACTTGCAGTGGAGCGCCATCTATCTGCCCCTCTGTTTTCATATAATGGTATGATCCCATATCCTCATATGTGATTGGCCGCCTGTCCTCATGGGCCAATCCAAACAAAGCAGTGTCGTGGGCAGACCAGGGGCTAAGCACTGAGAGCTAAGCACACAACAAACTGGAAGCTCGATGCGAATTGGTGCTTCTGATTTACTACAAAGTATCGACTCTCAGAGTCGGTTCTTTCACACATGGCACATCACTAACGCTCACTCCTGCTTTTAAGAGCCTCCCCCCAGTGCCAGTAAAAGAGGAAAAAAGTACAAGTTAAACAAATAAGGGAAAAGTTAAACAGCAATGCCTTAATGTGCTCACTAACAAAAAAGAACTAAAGCATTTCAACTAAGTTTAAAGCAAATATGTAAACAAAATAGTGCTAAAAGATAAACTAACATATCAGAATTGTGTTGGTGTATGGGGTTACCACCTTTAGCTATGTGGCTGTCTGCACGGCCATCACATCCCCAAACTAAATGAAAAGCCAGTGTGACAGGCCTGCATAGATGCTGCAACTTAGGTGTTCAATTTACCAAAATTATCTCGTCTCAAGTTGCAGCTAAAATGATGTTGCAAATAAAATCTTTCCTCAGTTAGAACCACACGTCTAACTTTATCAACAGAGCCAAACAAAGCAAATGTGACACAAACAAAGCAAGAAAGCGTCTTGGTTCTTCCTCCAATGGCATCTTCATATCTGCTACGGTGTTTTTTCCCACATAAGTGTCTTGTTATTCTGTGTGTTATTATCCTATTGTAAATCGTTGTAAATAACAGTTTCCTGAAGTCACTGGAGTTTCAGGGCAGTACCAGGCCCGGAAGTCATAAGGCTGCTTTGCTGCTGCTTTAAGGTTACATTTTAATCATGATTTACAGCCACAGCGCCCGTCTTACAAAACAACAGCCTGAAAGTGCTATCCCAGGATTTCTTTGATTACTCAGAAAAAAGTTAAAAATGACCAGATCTCAAACATTATCTAGCAGCACTCTAATGCACAACAATTCTGTACATGTGCAAGCAGCTGCTGCTTTTCTCAGTTTATTTTGCTACGAATTGAGCAAGGCAGAAACAGACAGAGTGAATTCATGCAGTGGGAAAGAAACCTTACTACTGGGAATTGTTCTGTAGGTGTTTGTTTTAAAATTCACTAAATTTGTTTATGGCAATTTCTTGGGTAAACAAAATTTCCCCAATGACCTTAAAGGTAGCAAAATATTATGACAAATTTTTCTAGGTTTGCAACACTGACGACAGTTCAGCTGTTTCGAATGGAAACAATAAAGTAAGCAGTTATCAGAAGTAGACAATCCTTAATAAACTGTACATTTCCAACTATATATGCTGATCAAAGCTCCACCAGATTTAAGAAAGTTGACCACTTTAAAAGTAAGAGACTTCTTATATATATATATATATATATATATATATGTGTGTGTGTGTGTGTGTGTGTGTGTGTGTGTGTGTGTGTGTGTGCGTGTGTGTGGTAGCAACAAAACCCTTTCAAACTTATGCAAATGTGCAATCCTCTTTAACAATTCTTTACAAAGTGAAAGGAAATGCTTTGACTCACATAAACATAAGCCAAATCTGTGCTTTCCATTCAGGCTGATTTGAAGTCAACATTTTAAAATTTTAACTTTCACCCTGGAGCATTTTCATGCTACAAATGTTACCCTTGTGTCACTGATCATTAGTGTTTTTCCCGTCAGAGTTCCCTCACAAGGCACTACAGAATTAGTGTGTGTTTGAGATTTATACAACGCACATACCCATTCATACCAAGCTCTTTAAAAATGTACAACCCTTCACCCAGTAGCATCACATCAGAGGACAGAAGTATAGCTTCAAATCTCTTAGTCCCTGTTTTCTTGAGCTTGATGTATTCATCCACCATGACCAAATGTCAAAATACAGCAACTTGAAACATGTCACAACAGCATGTCACTAAAGTTTCTGTTTCAAAGGGATCTGTATGATAGAGGGCTTCATTTACAGTGATATGGTGACAGTTCATTTTCAGGTTCTTGCTGCTGAAATGTGTGTTCTTTTCCCTGTTGTTTTACATCAAATAATACTGAGTGTATTTCCACCACTGAGTAAGGCTTTTCATGTTGATTAATCGTCATACTAATGACGTCTATTCTTAGCTGGAAATCCTTCCCTGTCATCCTGTCTTCATTTATTTATGCCCGCAGACCTTCGTGGTGACGTGCGAAAAGGAAATCTCACAGGTCTTCATTAGAGTTTTTATTCACAACTTTTGTTACAGAGAGATCAAAAGAAAAGAGAATAAAGAGAGAAAAATGGACTTGTAAGTAAAAAAAAGAGAGTTCGGGACATGGAAGGATGATTGAGATAAGCCAGAAAGTAGAAGTGAAGGTACATTTCATTCTCCTCGACTATTATACACAACATGAGTGTAATATTTATCTGTTTTAAACAGTCGGCACATTTAATAGAAAAAAACTGAAGCTTTTGAGTAAATGTAATGAGGTGTAATCTCTGAATATGTGTAAAGTGAGCTGTGTATAATTGTAGCTGCAGGTTGACCTGCTAATTATAGAGAAATGGTCATGGTGTCACGTCTCTTGAGGATGAGCTTTTGAGGACGTAGAAAAAGCTTCACACACATATAGAACTGTAGATAAATGACTTCAACATTACTTCAAGATTATCTGAAAATGTACGTTTTATTGAAGCTGCAAACCTCATTGTTGTCCTGAAGAAACAAAATGAATCAAAAAGCAGTGAAATGGTGCTGATGGGCGTCTGTGTGTGGAAGAGGTTGCTCTATGAGCGGCTGCTTGTCTGAGGCCTTTAAAGATGATCAGTAGGAGAAGGATCAGAGAAATAACATACTATTGTTAATCTCATTCATTTTTAATGCACAGTGCTTCAATATTTGATGGGCCAAGAGGCTTCACAGATATTCAGGCATCAGCTGGCAGATGTTAAACTTTACTAATCTTGAAAAATCTTTGCGCTTCAAGTTTCAGTCTCAGTTTTAGAACATTTTCCTCTTATTTTGTTTCTCTGCAGAGAAAACTAAAATTAAGCAACAATTCAGGGCTGTCTGATTTTTAAATGCCACTTGAAAACTTGAGCTTTATCGCTGATGTCATAATTTTGATTTAAGGTTATCTACTGGAGCACAATCAGCAGTCACTGGCCAGTTTATGCCTGTCTGAAGACTGCTAATATTCACATTCCCTGTATTTCCATCTTTGTTTCTATTAATTGTCAGGCTTTGTAGTTGGACAATCGCTGCCAAAGAAGAAAACAGGTGGTGCAGAGCAAGTAGTGTACAAAGCTTTTTCAATGAACACAGGAAGCTGATGCATCAGGAAACAAGTCTGCCGGCAGTAAAACTGAGAAGTACAATCGAAGCTTAGAAGAGCTGATTAATAAGAGGGGAAACTGCAGACTGAGTGACAATTTATCACTAAAAACAAGCACTTTCAAATAATAAATTATTCATGTATCCTTATAAATCATTAAATTTTATTCAGAACAAACCACTGAAAGTGACACACACACACACATCTTTGGGTTCAGATAACCAACTGGTAGTGGCCACTTAATCGATCAGTAATCTTTTATGCCAATATTGCTGTGTTTGCTGAGCTCTATCAATATTGACAGAATCATTATCCCACATGACACAGTGAAGCTGTTCGTCCACCTTATCTCGCTATCTGATGACTTTTAATTGATAAGCATATATAATTTAGCTCAATGTGCTGTTCCCCTGTTGATGATTAACACTGCTGCTCCATGCAACCACTTCAGGATGTGGGATCAATCAGCTCTTAGTTTCTCAGCAGAAAGACAGTGAACCATGACGCCGAGGTGTTTTGTTTTTTTTTTTGCAACTGATATCTAGGATCATGCCCACCCAAAAAGACTGATAAAAGAAATAAAACTTACATTTTAAGAAAAGGCATCAAACATTTGTTTAAGATTAATATAAGAATATAAATAGAGTTGATACAGAGCATTAGTAGTCTGGTTTCTGCGCCACTACTTAAGTTCTTGTCCTGTGTGAGACCGGGTGACCGAGGATGGTCCTCGAAGGCCACCGTCCTGCAGTTTTAGATGTTTACCACACCGGACTCATATGAATGGTTTATTATCAGGCTTGAGCAGAACTTGACAACGAGCTGTTGAGGAGATCAGTTTGGAGCAGAGAAATATCTAAAACAATGGGCATGGTGTGCTTTAAAAATGCAACCTTTGGAGCAGTGATGGGAAACCTGGTCCTCAAGGGTTCTCCACCACAATGCAGGACGAGGGCCAAGGTTCCCCACCGCTGATGATAGAGTGTTTTGGTTTGATCTAACTGGGCCAGAAATAGAGTGAGCTCCACCCACAGTAAGTCAGCTCCTGGTGTAAAAGGGTTTATTTTTCAGTACGTAACATCAATTTATGCATCCTTATTTCAAAATTAAGAGATTTTTAAATGATAATGAAATATGGCCTGTTTCCAAACACCCTACCCCTGCAAAGCTTTTATTTTTATTCATAATTACAGCACAACGATGGAGAGGAGCAAATAGTTCAAGCAATTAAATTCCACAAAGTAAAACTGCAAATAATGCAGAGACTTACATGTCTACATCAACAATATTGGGATCAATTTCCAGCCCAGTTGTACAGCAAAAACATCATCTTAAGACAGCAGGAAAATATTTATATTCATGCAGCAAAGCTTTCAAAAAGTATGGATTCACATTTACCACCTCATTTTGAATAACTTTAACAATGTACCATCTAAATCTAATATTCAACCTTAATCAAGTACCCCCCCCCCCCCCCCCCCCCCCCCCCCCCCACTCCTCCCAAATGCTGGCTTTTTCTAACAAACTGGGAGGAACCAGAAAAAGGGAGATGAGAACACAGAATGAATAAGCAATAAGATTATCAAACTGGCAGCTGGACACCTGTTAATGCATGACTGCCCAAAGTTTGATATGACAAATGAGAAGTTTGGAAAAGACATATTAGCTGGGTGAATTATTAAACATGTGCATGGCAATTTTAGATAACTTACTAGAGACACTGTGAGCTTTTTTGAAGACAAACACAAAACAACAAAGCAATAGATAAATATTCATTGCAAAATAAGGACATTTTTCAGTCGGAAGCTGCTCATGTTTCTCCATCTTCTTTCTTTATCTTGTTGTGACTTCAAATGAGTGGAGACCTGAAACTGTGGTGACTTCATTTTGAAGCTATCAAAACAACAGCGTAGGAAATGTTATTATTATAGAACAAACTGTGGTTTTTTTATATATAGGACAGCTGAATCTTTGCACTTTTGTCATAAGCAAGCTAGTTCTAACAGTATTAGCTAGGTCACATCTGTCTTTAACTGGAGAGAATATTTAAATGACAAACAAAAAGAGTAGCCTATCAGTACTGCGGTCCCTGATGAAGACCAGAAACATTTACATGTTATATATATATCATAATAATAATAAAAGTACAGAAGCTGAGAGCGGCCATGATTGATTATTTTTCTTTTTCTAACTGTTATTTCGAGATAGTGACTTAATTTTCTTGTTATCCCAAGAATACAGACTGTTTTCTCATGATAACAGGATATACCTTATGTCGTTATTCGAGAAAACAAATTTTGTTTCCAGTCCAGATGAATTCTTTTTAAGCTGATATTATGACCTTTATTTTCTGTAACATTTGAAAAAATAAGCCCTCAAGTTTTATAAATACGCTGTTTGACTGCATCTCAGGGAACCTACTAAATAGACTAATTGTACTAGTGATATAAACAAGGAAAAAATGTATTTCAGCTCAAATAATGATCTTTTTTAAAACCCTTACCAAGTGTTTTTATTTAATAATCTAACCAAAGAGTGACAGAAAAAGTAAAGACGACAACAAAAGATCTGAAACTGACTCTGAGCTAACACCTCGTCTCATCTTTCAAAATACTAGGTATAACTGACCTAAAATGGAGAAGTTGTTGGCCTAACAGGTCAGTTGAGTGTTTCCCCCTCCCCAATTGTCCCATGTGGTTATATTTTATTAGAGACATGCATTAAAGATTTAAATTTCTGCACAGGGACAGGCTCTATCTGAACATGTCTTACAGTTATTCTGCAGGAAGGATGCATGGACTGGGCGGACGGGTAATCTGTGTCAGTGAACACAGCGCCCAGAAGAGAGCAGAGGTCAGTGAGCTCTTACATGGTTCTGTCTTACATGGTCACTTTGCATGGTTATATCAGTCCACTATCTTGCTGTAATGGGTCACTCAGGTGTGTGTGCATCTGATAAACGTCTCTGATGCATGATGATTAGGCAGAGTAGTTGTCAACTAAGACAAAACCTGAGGTTACAAGGCCACAGTGCTTATAACATTGGTTTATGTTCCCTTCACATTATTCACATTCAATCTCATTCTGCCTGACAATTCTGTTGAGTGAGGTTGCCATGACTCCCAGACAGAAAGAGAGGAAGAGGTTGAAGATGACATGATTCAATTTATCCATGGAAAAAATTGATAAGAAAATATAATGCAATGCCTAAAAATGACCACTACAGGATCAACAGTGTCATCCATACTCATCTGTCCAGTCTTGTTTATAGGGTTTTACCATATATATATATATACACACAAATACTTGTGTGTGTGTGTGTGTGTGTGTGTGTGTGTATACACAAATATTACCAGTCAAAAGTTTGGAGACGCTTTCCTATTGGATTACACAGACACACATATCAGCTGGAGGAAAATGAGCCGAAGTATGACTCAACATGTCAGCCCGATCTCTATCGTCTGAAAAGTGGGCATCATTTTCTGAGTTTAGCCATCATTGAGTATCATTGTCTCTTTTTAAGGAAATGTGCAAACGCTTCTTTGAGTGCATTCTGGGAGTTTGACAAAGTGAGTGTGTGTAAGTGTGTCTAAAAATCTGAAAGAATGCAAGAAATTAGGCTACAAAAGCCTTCTTGCCTCCTCACACTGGAAGTTCCATTATAACAGGAGATATTTCTGATGTTTTTTTGTTTGTTTGTTTTTCTTGGTGATAGAGGGGAAAATGCACAAGAGCAAACATTAATAAAGGAGGTGAGGACATTTCCTGGCTTTTATAAAGATTAGCAAAGAAAAGCGTCCTAGCAGCAGCAACAGAGATAAACAAGCGTTGTCACAAGACATAAGGATGATTTTAACACCTTACTTTTAGCTCCCCACTGAGTTAAATCTGTCTGTACATTTCTATCCCTAGCTCTGTTTGTGGTGCGACAACAGGCATAAAAGAGGCAACAGAAAAATGACACTACACATAATACCTGACACTACAAAACAGAAAACTAGACAAGAATTTAACTATATGACAATGGCATGTTTGCGAATGAAATGACAGAAACACTGTTGGGGTACCTGTTTTTTCTAAAACAGAATATATAAAGTAATAATAAAAAGAATTATTACTTTTCATGCCTTCACTTTGTGTTCTTATTAGCCTCATTATCTCATGAACAGGGTTGTTTTTTGTTGTCTTCTTTGATGAGCTCATGCACGTCTAAGCTGTGAGATGGAGTCAGTGTGCTTGAAAAGTCTTTGAAGAGTGGTGAAATACAAGACAAAAATCAATGTCTGTCTCTGGCCTCTGCTGCACCGTCCTCCCCCCTACTGCTCATCTGCTTCCTGACACCTTCTCAGGAAATAACTCTCCTCACCACTACGGTTGAATTGGATGTGAAGGCATCTTCGGATGGGGCTGGAGCACGGGTCAATTATTCTGACTACGTCACGACCTCCGTCACCTCAACGTCAAGTCAGAACTGGCGTCAGCTGCCCAGATCTGATCTGTACAAGTGGGATCGGTTAAATCCACCCACGCCTCAGTTTCTCAGGTTAATATTGGCGATATAGTTTTTTTTATTCCTTTCCTTCATTCACATGTGGAGATAAGGAGGTCTCATAACGGTGTTTGACTATAAAACAGATTCTGACATGGTTTTTATCTTATATTTTGAATGAACACACGGATCTGTTATTATAGGTGTAGCATTATTAATCACAGAATCCTTTTAGATCCTACTAACCAAATCCTTTTAAAGAAATACATTTCTTTTACATTTTATTTATCTATTGCTGCTCTTTCCTGGAGGAGCTCAAGCACTGGTAAAATCACCCGCTGGTGCTGGAGCCTGGGGATAATATTCAGTGAACAAACTCATGAATAAATAAGAATTTTACTGAGAAAGAAAAACGGAGGAGAAAAGGAATTTAAATGTATAAAATTTACATGAAAATAAAAAAAGTTTTCTGGTATTAAATTACAGCTATGGAAGAAAAAACTTTAGTTTGTTTTGATGTCAAGGGACCACGATTCTTCACTTTGAGAGGTTGCATCATAGACTGGTTAAAGTTCTTTTTCTTTTCTTTTTTTTTTCATGGGTTTCAGCCATTTCGTCACGATCCTGAAACCAGACATAACACAGAGACAGGGAACACATGCGTCTGTTTGTATTAAGGCAAACAGAAAATGTTTTTTTTCCTTGCTTCTGTCCATACTCAGCTGTTTTTAGTTTTTCTTTTCCTCAATCACGTGGATCTGGATTTTTTTTTTTTTTTTTTTTATAATACAAAACTATGTAGATGCCACAGGTGACTCAGAGTTTTTGCTTGTTTACTTTACAGATTTAATGCAGCCTTGTTTCTGTAGCATCAACTACAGCTTTTTGTAAAAGAAATAATTCAAAGGGGCAGAAATATTTTGAAGCAGGGGCAAGTCTGGGGGAAATTGTGCCACCTGAGACATTTTCTGAAAATGATAGATTTTATTTAATATTTAATGAATATTACAGGTTAACTGATCGTGTCATGTTTAATAGTAAGCAAAATGCTTCAAAGCAAATAGGTGGTGATATATGTGTTTAATCAGTCGTTGTTTACTTGAATGATCCTGCACTGCATGGCTTCAACCACTGCTGCACAACATTTATACTTTTGTTTTGAAAACTAGTTTTATCAGTTTCTTCATCGATTTTTTTCTTCTTCTTCTTCTTCTTCTTTTTCATATTTTGGAAGGAACCATGCACAAAAACAATCTCAGAAGAGAAACGATGTGTTGTACCAGATTTAGCCACCGGCTAATTTCCATTTCCAGCGCAGGTAAACAAATAACAGTCAAATTAAAACGATATAAATGCCATTAAAACCATCAACTACCCATCACAATAAGACTCATAACTATTTTTAAAAATCGGCTTGGCCAGTCAGATTTTATGGATGAACCGCTGCCCTGAGCCCACTCATCTGGCCACACCACAAATAATCTAAAAAAAAAAAGTGATTTTACAAAAGATGCAGACAACATGACTGCAAACAAAAACTATTCTTTTTATTGTTATTGATTATGCTTATATTTTATTTTTCTTAAAGTTCAGACTTTGGAGAAAGAAAGATTAGATAAGGATTTCTCAATCATTTAAGGGGTTTTATAATGTAGCAGGTCATGAAATTTGTCGCATGAATTAGTTCCTTTAATAGTTAATTTAACAGTTCATCAGCTGCATATAAGCCCTTGTTATAATAAATTTCATGTTGAACGTTTTAAGGTTCGGTAGATTTCTTGTCCCTTCATGGAACAAAAAACACTGGAAAAACTGGGAAATTATAATCCAGTTCTTTGGTGACTCAAGGTGACTGATGCTCCTGGCTGATTCTGGAAGAACAAAGTTAAACAGTTTTGGATCTCTGTGCTCTGGGGCGTCTTCTCAGTCTGCTGCTGCTAATTGCTCCTCTGAGAGCCACCCATACCCATACAGTGGATGCAGACATTCAAATGCGAAAACACACACCGACCGAGGACCTCCCAGCCATCTGTTTGGGGCTCTCACATATGGGTACTCCTGCTCTCCCAGCAGTGTGCCCTGGTTTGAGGTCCCGCCAGCCTGCTGTTGTGTTTGATTGGCATCACCATACTGCAATTTGTCGTTGTCATGCTGCTAGATCTTTGCTGCCTGAGGAATGAAGATGTGAATCTCAAGCAAGAGATCTCCCTCACATTTACCTTCACTGTACATTTTACAGTGTGCAGGCTAATTAAGGATCCTTCTTGATCTGATTTGAATCACCACACTATACAGATACTTTATTGTACCACAAATCTCCAGTAGCCGCTAGCTCACTGCTAAATGCTGCACTGCTGACATCAAGTTGTAGAGGTAGGAAACTACAAGTGACTGATTTTATGACTTTGAATCATATGGCAGATAATGTGTTTGGTTTTAATGGCAGACCTAGTGAAAAGAAGTGAGTTACATCCAGGTAAACTACCCTCTGGATACTGGTGTTGAGAAGTTGGGCTCACCATTTAATGGAAATCAATAACTTTAGAAGCAATTATTTAATCAGCTGAATTTTGTATTATTTCAACTTCTTCACTTCATATTTTTACATTCACTATGCACATTAATAACGGTGATCCCTCTCTACTTGTATAAAAAGGTTCATTTCTTTTTTATTGTATTTACATCGTTTTTTTTTAAGATGTGTTAATTGTAATTAAATAAATCTCAAAGACTTCACATTTGTATGAATGGCTCAACATGATTCACTCTGGAGTTAAATTTAAGTCTACTCTTGATGGCCAACTTATTAGGTACACCTGTTCAGATTGCTTGTTAACAAAAATATCTAATCAGTCAATCACATGCCAGCAACTCAATACATTTAGGCATGTAGATATGATCAAGATAACTTGCTGAAGTTCAAACTGGAGTATCAGAACAAGGAAGAAAAGAGGTTTAAAAGACTTTGAATGTGGCATAGTTGTTGATGAGCTGGTTTGAGTATTTCAGAAGCTGCTGATCTACTGAGATTTTCACACACAATCATCTCTAGAGTTACAGAGGATGGTCTTAAAAAGAGAAAATATCCAGTGAGCAGCAGTTCTCTTGGTAAAAAAAACGCCTTTTTGATGTCAGAGGAGAATGGGCAGAGTGGTTGGAGATGACAGAAAGGCAACAGGAATCCAAACAACCACTGGTCCCAAACACAAGTATGCAGAACAGCATCTCTGAACACACAACACGTCTAACCCTGAAGCAGATGGGCTACAGCAGCAGAAGACCACACTGGGGGCCTCCTGTCAGCTAAGAACAGGAAACTGAGGCTTCAATTCACACAGACTCACCAAACCCTGGACGACAGAAGATGGAAAAACTCCATTTTAAGCTCTACATGCAGATGGTAGGGTCAGAATTTGGCATCATCAACATGAAAACATGGATCCACCCTACCTTTTATAAACATACACCAGCCTACTTGGATGTGCAGACAAACCTGCAGCAACTCTGTGATGCTATCATGTCAACATGGAGCAAAATCTCTGAGGAATGTTTCCAACACATAGTTGAATCTATGTCATGAAGAATTAAAGCAGTTCTGAAGGTAAAAGCGGGTCCAACCTGGTACTAGTAAGGTGGACCTAATAAAGTGGCCAGTGAGTGTCTGCACAGTATATCATTATAGCCATATGGTGATTTAAAAAGATCAAGCCCAATTATCACTATTCAGTGCATACTTCAAATAATTTGTTAAATACACAACTGAAATTATAATTAAGAAACTTTCATATTAAAGTGTATAAAGAGTGATTTAGGATTACTTCGTGCTGTTGCTTTCTCAAGCCTTAGTGGCCAGTATGACTGGAATATTTCAGCAGCTGAGATGTCAGTATTCATTCTTTAGAAATCAGAAGACCACATACCCTGCTACTACTTTCAAATTTCTTTTATCCCACTATATCACACTTACAAACTGACTAACCCCAACCCCAGACAGTTCTGTATGGGCATCCTCTGGTCTCCATTATTTCCAAAAACAGAAGGATATGTATGTAAATGACTGAGCAAGCTCAACGCATATGCACAGACAATTCTGACATTACCTTTATTAAAAATCGTTTCTAGTGGAACATCATCCAGTACCAGCTTACATGAAGTTGGAAGAGAAAGTGAAGGCCCTTGGCTCTCCAAGCTGACCTTCGACTTCTTGATAGCATGGAGAAAAAAAAACTATTTCTGGTTATGTCCACTAGGGGGAGCTAAAAGCCCAGAAATGGATAGTCATCATTATCATTGCGTTTTGTAATGTGCAAGTCAAAGTCTTGATTAAACACATATTAAATATACATATCAGATTATACATATATATATATATATATATATATATATGTATATATATATATATATATATATACATATATACACACACACACACACATATATATATATATATATATATAAATAAAGGTGAAGGCAACAGTCATCAGAGCATGTCCCCCACACTAGAGAAGTGGCATCAATATATATATATATACTATATATATATATATATGTGTGTGTGTGTTTGTTTTATATGTGTTTTTTTTTTTTTCATTCAGTTTATGTGAATGTTGAGATTCTTTGTGTTAAGATTTAGTAAATGTGAGAAGGCTGGCTGTAGTGACAAATCGGAAATTTTGTAACTAAAAATTAGGATGGAGGTACTCCATCTGTCCATCCCCCCAATGTAACAAAGCACTGTCCTAACCAGTTCTCAGCTAACACAGGGTGGGTCTTTTCTGCCTTAAGCAGGTTTAGCCGTTCACTGCTTTGAAATAAGGTGAGGCATTGATTGCCTTAACTCACCTCTAAAGACGAAAACAAATAATCAGGACTAACACAAGCTTCCGCTGCAGTTGATATTGATGCACATCATTTTCTGCAAAAATCGTTTAGCCTAGAAGTGTTGTTGCAGTGTATAAGCAAAGACAATCACTAGATTTGAAGTTAAAGAAATACAACTTTATTAAAGCATAAACAAAAAAACAACCAAAAGAACTGCATAGGAAATGTTTAAAGTCCACAGAGTACAGAGAGAGCAGCAGGTGGCCAAAATATTATAGTCTCCTGCGCCTTATTTAGACTGAAGACCTGTCATCTGTGCTTCCATTCAGCACTATGTGTGCAAGTGTGTTAAAAGGGCGGGAAGGCATGCTGTGCAAATGCACACGCATGCACACACACAAACAAGGTTTTAACTGATAAACACACACGCACACAGAGCAGCTAGGATAATGAAAGCACCAGCAGCACCCATCTAAACTCAGCTGGCCACGCTGGCTCACCCTGCCTCTTGGACTGAGAGGAGGATACATTCAGTGGATTTTCTGCTTAGTTAACAGACGCAGCGCACAAACACAGCGCTTGCCTCGCGCTCAGATGGCTGCTGGGAGAACAGGACGCAGCAGGAGGAAGCTGCCCCCCAAGGGGAGGGCAAATGCCTCCTTGTCTGGGCTGATATCTGGTTTGATATTGGAGCCAGTTTACAAACACGACTCTGCATGTTGGAAATATTCTGAATCCCACATTTAGAGATTCTGAGCAGCCTGCTCTCCGTCCTATGACGCTCCCAGCAGCTGGAGTGGCAAGCGAGCATCAACAAGATCCCATTTATCCCTTTTCTTCACAAAATACATTCTAAAAGGGCCAATGAGCATCGAGAGGTGTGAAGCATTTGTACTTTTTGTATAAGGAAACAAAAAACTTGGCAAAATAAAAAAGGGGAAAAAATAGATGAACCAAGGGAAACCAATCAAAAGCATTATTTTTTTCAGATTGAGAAATATTCGTTTTATAATATGAAAAATGGACACAAAAGAATCAAGACTAGTACTGCAAGTTCATAAGAGGGAAGTCACTACATTTTCACTACGGGACACATTTCATCGAGACCAGCAGCACAGAGCTGCTGGGAACTACCTGAGTTTTTGTTTTGTTTTTTTTTATTTAGTTTTTTTTATTTAGGTTTTTTTTTTTTTTCTTTTTCTAAATTTTGAAACCTTTCTTTCCATTCTGTCTTTAGAGTATACAATCATTAAAAGGAGGTCTATGACCTTGCACATGAGACCTGGGGCAGCTTTGCGTTTCTTATCTCCCTTAAAGTCTTGAGGCCAGAAATAAAATGGTGGACATAAACCACAGGGGCCCAATAAAAGAAGAAAAAAAGAGGAGGGGGAATTGAGCCGGAGTGCAGTCTACTGAACACATCAGCCATCACCTCACTTCCTGGATTTCAGGAGGGGAGATGATTGCTGGTTTGTGCTGGAGGACCCTATATGCTTCTCACATGACGCCCACAGTTGCCGTAACAAGGTTTTAACTCAAAATGGCCGCTTTGTGGATTTATGCTTGAAACTTTTACAAGCACCTTAAATTACAGGGCATCTGTGTGAAAAGGCAGTGTGTTCACATGCCAACACATATTCTAGATATTAAAGGGAGATAAGAGGAAAAATATGATGTAATCGTCGCACCAAAACTCTGTCACTGTCAACTCGAAGGAATCGAATCATCGCTGGCCGAGCAGGTTGTGCTCTGCAGAGCCTCTTGGGAACAGGAAATACAATCGCAAAAGTCAAAAAGGTTAATTCCATCCAATGCAATCCTAACACACACATACACATCTTTGGGTATACATTTTGGAAAAGGAAGAAAAAAAAAAACATCCCAACAATCAGCTACCCACCCCATCTGAGTTTTTCAACACCTATCTGGGAGACATCAGTATAATACAAGGACTTTTAAAGCATGCAACAAAATGAAACACAAATAAAGGTTTAAAATACATTTTTCCTCTTTAAGAGTGAAGACCAAAGGATCTTAAAGATAGAATTCTGCAATCTCAATTAAAAAAAAATAAAAAAAAATCCTGATGCAACATGAGTGACCATCTCAGAGTAATACTGAAAGCAGAGAAAAAAAATCTTATTGGTTGAAACTAGGTGTTGCGTTCAAAGCAGCGGGCTCTGTGGACTCAACTGGCTCGTCATCAACATGCTAACTGCTCTGTTTAAATAACAAACCAGCCTGCTGTCGCACATTAGGCGCAGGCCTCTGATGTGTTAATACCAGTCAGAGCGGGTGAGTTCAGACTCCTCTTTAACGTCCTCAGCAACCAACATCGAGCATCCTGAAATACACACTGAAATTGGTCAAATTGTGCTGAAATTAGAGGTAATTCATGTGCATTTCAAAAGGCGACATGTGAAGTTGTCAACTCTTAAACAAAAAAAAAAAGAAAAAAGACGCCACTTCCTCTAAGCCCTCAACACTGGCGCACAGTAACAAAGTACAAGTGGAATCTGTTATGTCATTATCATAATCATCATGAGGTAAGGATAAATGGGGGGCCAGCCCTCTTAAGTGCATCCAATCAGAGGAAAGGATTTATCCTCAAGCTGCTCTGATCTATACATTTGTATCTATGATATAATGGTCCAGTGACACTTCGTCTACAACAGCGTGGTCCAAATGCCAACCCTGTTTGGCACAGAACTCACAGATCAGTTTGGCACCATGTTTTTGTCTGAAATATTAGGTTTCTTGGTCATAAAAGGCATAATTAACAGCAGTTTACAGTAGATTTAGCAGAGTAAAAAAGCTGCAAACAGTGAGCGGTAATATTCGTCATACAAATGCTCAAAACTGTGCCCGTGATCTTTGGTCCTAGAGGTGTGGGACATGTACTGTAGTGTGACAGAAGAAGAGGTATACATTTGTGAGGTAAAAACATCCAGGAGGTATACTTAAATAAGAGTAAAACTGAGGTATTCAGAATGAACAAGTTGAGGTATTTGACTGTTTAAATGTGCAGCAGCAATGAGGAACATTGTTGAGGTATTGAGAAGTTGAGGTAAACAAGAAAGGAGGTTGAGTTTAAGGATATCTGAGAAATGAGGACGTAAATCCTGATCATGTCTTAGACAGCCGTCACCTCAGAGGTGAGAGCCAGGCTGACTTTTGTTTCATAAATTCTCTGCCAGCTGAGGAAGTTGGCTAACAGAGCCAGATTAATTGTCTAGTGCTTCAGAAGGACATTGATTTGAGGAGGTGAGGAGATTCGATGGTTGACTAGAGAGAACTAGAATCTATCTTTTGGATGGTAGTCAGTTTCGCATTCGAGCAAGGCTAATCTGAGACGCTACTCTCAGTCCTAACGGGCAGTCTGGTATTGAAAACCGTATGACGTCGTTGAGCTGAGGTAATGAATGCAAGGAGGAAGAAATAGTCTCTCTTTGGTGCGGTATCTTCGCTAAACAAACACCTCAACATTCAATCACACAGCCGTGGGCCTCGGTTCTAAGACCCGAGATCTCCGTTCTTCAGAGCCTAACGCAGACATGCGATGAACTCAACTCCACCAGTATTCGAAACTTAAGGCTTGTCCGACAACAGTCGTTTAAAAAAAATAAATATAGAATGTGAAAGAGGGGTTTTAAATTTATTTAATTGCCAAATATAAAGTTGGCCGTTGTGCAGAAATTCTAACTTTGGTTGACTCTAGTAATTGGTCTGCAGACTTCCATCTTTAGAGGAATCGGTCTACTAACGCTCAATCTGGAGGCATCTTCTTAACTCCAAGCATAAATAAATAGGGTAGGGCTTTGTTACAGTGCCCTCTCATTGGATTGGACTAAATCCTGGGCCCCAGGAGCCAAAGGGCGTGGCTTTTAACCACAACTAAATCCAAGAGATTGTTATTTTAGGCCTTATAATTGGATGTCATTAATGTCCTCTGGACGGCCAAATTAGGCGTCTAAGTCTAAGGCTTTTGTCACACAGCATGCCTCGTCTAAAAGGTATTATATGATTAAATCTCTACGATTTAACTCTGAAATCATTCGCATGTCCTCCCATTTGAGAAGATGCTGCTCTTCTTGCATATAACTTTTGTTTACATAACTGACTACACAGTTTGGGCTTTACATTTACCAAAACCATCGTCTAGTCTTAAGAAATATGTTTTGGGGGAGTTGGGAGAACAATCAGATAATTTGAATAATGATATCGTTGGGGGATCATTTCAGGGATCATTTTAGAGCTGATTTCCTAAACTTTATATTTATAATCATCAATAAATTCATCAAATCAGCATTAGCCAGTGAAGCTAGAAAGAGAGCCTGAAAAGTACTGATAATTTCAATCAGTCCTATGATGACCTGAGCTAATTTTGATTCTATCAAGTTTGGCATCTCGTCACACAGTCTTCCTCGGCTATCATGACATTGGAAACTCCACAGATCTACACAGAGAGAGGGTTCAATCTACAAAAGCAAAAAACAACAACAAAAAAAAAAACTAACTAGCCTAAAACAGGAAACGAACACTACTGAACCCTAGTTTTCTCTCTCAGCGAAGTCTTCTAATGAGAAGGAATCATGCAGCCTCTACAGCGGTCTGAGTATTGTCTCAGCAACAACATTCAGGAGGTTCACCTTAACGCATATTTCAAAATGCACAGAACAAATTCCATTAATCCTGTGCAAATATCAACCCGAAGAGTCTATTCTTTTTTGTCTCTCTTTAAATAACAAAGTATAGAGGTAGACTTTCTTCTTTGTAAAACTTCACGGACTAAAACCTCTGCTCAGTGACTATGAGTACATTCATAAAGAGCTAAAATGAGGTAGGTATTGAGCAGAGGGTACAAGATTTCAAGAAGTGAGAAATTCCCTGAGATGTAGACCAGAGGAGAGCTGACAAGAGGACTGAGAGCCAGCGAGTCAAGAAAAGAAATATGGCTCGTTTTTATACTGATTATCGATTTGTAGAGGTCCCCGTTGTTGTTGTATATCTGAACTTGAAGGAAATTATCTACAGTTTTAATTTCCCTTCATTCCAACAGGCTCTCAGTCCTCTATGAACTCGCCTCCTTCCTGTTGATTCATTCTCTCGCCTCCATTTCCTTCACCGAAGAAGAAAAAAAAAAAAAAAAAAGCAAAAACGGGTAAATGGAGGGAGAGAATGCAAAAATAGTTTTTCTTTTCAGAACTTGAGGATGCGGTTATTTCCAAAGTCAACGACCACAATGACTCCGTCCGGCGTCACAGCCACTCCAGATGGGCGGTCCATCTGTCCAAAGCCGCTCCCCTGTGTGCCGAATTTGCATAAGAAGTTTCCATTGGACTCGAATACTTGGATTCTGTGGTTGCGGGAGTCGGCCACGATGATGCGGTTCTCTTGGTCCACAGCGACGCCCTGAGGCCGCAGAAACTGCCCGTTCCCCGTGCCCTCAGAGCCCAGGAAGCGAGCTGACTGACAGTCCGGCCTGATGACCAGGAGCCGATGGTTGTTGAAGTCGGTCACCACCAGGTGGTTTTCGTGGTTAAAGGCTACTCCTCTGGGGGAGTCAAAGTGTTTCCATAGGGCCCCTTCAAAGCCGTACTTGTTGAGGAAAGAGCCGTCTGGGGCGAAGAGCTGCACGCGGTGGTTCCTGGTGTCTGAGACCAGGATCTTGCCCTCAGAGTTGACAGCCACATCCCAGGGATAGTTGAACTGCCCATTCTTGGTACCCTTTTCTCCAAACTTCAGCAGGAACTGGCCCTCAAAAGTAAACACCTGTCAGACAAAGCAAATGTCTATAAGCCCATCATGTTTACATGTAGAGAAGAGGAAGAGTAAGCACGAGGAGCTAACCAATGCTAACTTTTCTCAACAATGTTCTTATGGCTTTTGGATGTTTAAGTCACATAAATGTACAGCAGTGCTGTGTTGATCATGTCTTCATACCTGCACACGGTGATTGTCCTTATCAGCCACAACGATTCGTCTCTGACTGTCACATGCAACCCCTGCTGGACGATCAAACTGACCAGGCCGAGAACCCAGAGAGCCAAATTTATGGTGAAAGGTACCACAAGGCTTGAATATCTGAGGAGAGAAACTGGCTTTCAACACTTGACACTGGAGCCTTTAACATGGCCCAGCATTGTAACCTGTACAGCTCTCAATTTAATCTTTCTGATAAATGTTTGATTTACTATACATGTAGTTGGGCTTCAAATAACCAGACCTAATATTTTTACGGATTGTTCCATTAAATTCAAATTTTGTCCTTCATCTTGATTTTATAATAGAAAACCTTTTAGTAATAAAACAACTTGGTGTGTACAGTGTATGAGTAGAAAGGTTATGTCAATTAATTAGATAAAAAAAATCTGCATTTATCTGAGAATAGTACAAATATTTTGGCTCTGCTGCTTCAGACCGTAGGAAGACGAAGACTGAAGGTTGATCCCTACCTGTATGCGGTTGTTGCTGCGATCAGCCACCACCACGTATCCCTCTTTGTCAACGCTGATGCCCCAGGGACGACACAGCTGCCCATCTCCCTCACCCTCACATCCAAAGGACGACACTTGGGAGCCGAGGTTCCCGTAGCTCCGGCCCGACTTCACCATCACCTTGAAGGGACTGCCCTGGATGTGCTGGTTAGAGACCAACACAGACACCAGGTGTTCCCCCTCAGTTTTGGGGAGGTAGCTGACGCTGTAGGAGCCAGTCTGGTGGTCTGTCACCTCCACTGCAGACAGGTTACCATCAGCGATCGACATGACCATTGCAGACACCGTATCTCCGCCAGAAAGACGAGGTTCGCCATCGTGATTGTATCCAATTACGGTGAAGGAGGCGGGTTTGCCACGAAGCGCAGTTTTCAGACCCTCACCGTGAGCTTTGGTGACCGGGGCAAATGCTCCACTGCTGATCAAGCCCATGGACTGGATGGCTATGTACAAAGCCTGTTTGAACAAGTACGAGTCAAAGTTTAGTTTAACACCACCAATATATAACCAGTCTACACCATAGCAATGCCCACCTGGTCTGGAGGAGTGAACATGAAGCGGTCGTCCTCTTGTGGCTGCAGCAGACCTCTGAGGGCCTTCAGTTCATGGATCTGGGTCAGCATACGTTCCCTGGCTAACAGCACATCAAGGTGGTGGCCCTCATCCAGTACTTGGCTCACAGCAGCAATGGTGCTGTCTAATTTGGTCAGACTCTGGTGGAGTTTCTCCACCTGTAGGTACAGAGACTTTGCTTTCACCTGACGGATCTTCTCCACCTGGAAAAAGAGTGAGAATTTGACTGAAAGGGGGGAAAACATACATATGTTTTGTCCTATAAAAAAGAATTTTGCGTAACTACTACAAATTCAACTTATGGCAGATAAAAGTTGTATTTTAGGACATTTTAGGAACAGCTTCTTTCCATTCCACGGTGTCATCACTGCACTTTTAGAAAAAATTGCAAATTTGTTTTCTACTATACGTTTGGTCCTACGAGGGCCACAAGTTCATGGATCTGGGTCAGCATACGTTCCCTGGCTAACAGCACATCAAGGTGGTGGCCCTCATCCAGTACTTGGCTCACAGCAGCAATGGTGCTGTCTAATTTGGTCAGACTCTGGTGGAGTTTCTCCACCTGTAGGTACAGAGACTTTGCTTTCACTAGGACATTTTAGGAACAGCTTCTTTCCATTCCACGGTGTCATCACTGCACTTTTAGAAAAAATTGCAAATTTGTTTTCTACTATACGTTTGGTCCTACGAGGGCCACAATCCAGCAGGTTTTCAATGTATTCCTGCTTCAACACACCTTAATCAAGTTAAGTGGATCTAACAACCCATCAAGTTCAGCACAACAGCTCATTAATTTGACTCCGGTGTGTTGGAACAGGGATACATGGAAAACCTGCTGGAATGCCCCCTCGTAGGACCGAATTAAGTAGCCTTGCATTAGATGTTTACAAGTAAAGGGCATCAAATCCCAGAGAACCACGGTCCAGTCCCAGAATCTCTGTCCTCTGGATGGCAGCAATGTGTGCACGATGCCAAGCCTCAGAGAAGGAAAACAATAGCCTTTGACATGCAAATAGCAGCCTGCATACCAACTGTGACTGTGTGTTTATGTTAAACCCATTCCCACTGAATGTAGGTTAAGTAAAGAAAAGGAGAGTTGCAGTTTTGTTACAAGAAACACTCGCCAATAAAACAAGGCTGATTTAAAATTAAATTTATACCCAAAAAAACACCACCTCAATTAAATTACATTACAAAAGTTAGCTCTGATATTGATTATTTAATATGATTTTCTTTTAAGAACAATATAAAGGAAATCCAGAATGGATACTTTTGTTTAGTAAAGCATTCATTCATTTATTTATAACGCTTAGTTAAATTCAGGTCACTGTTTGAACGTCCCCCAAGCCGAGGCTCAAACCAGCAACTAACCATGCTAACCACCACCTCACCGCCCCGTTATTTTGTAATGTAGTGTTTATATAATGCATTGGCACTGTTTAAAATTATTTTAATCCATTAATTTATCTATGAATTGAACGTCACAGAAGTATACCTAGAGTTACATGAACAAAAAATGAATTAGAACAAAAAGACATTAAAAAAAGACCAACATAGAGAGACAAGCAACCACTCACGCCTAAAGGCGGATTTATGGTCGAGCAGCATCTGCGTCACCGGCATAGGCTCGGCGCAGCTCTGCAGAGGCTTGACGTGCACCTCTTCCAGACCTAACGTGCACCCCGCTACGCAGACGGTTATGCGGAGGTACTCCCTTGTGATTGGTTAATTTGGGATCATGTGCTGCCGGATATCTGGATCTTCTTGCTGAATTTGTGTGGTAACCGCCGTTTTTAAAAACAATAACCAGTGGAAATTGATGAGAGGCTGATCGAGTTATTTCTTTGTTTTCTACCACAAGCTAATAAAGACACTGAACCATACTGGATGCCATTGTTGTTTTAAAACAAAAAATACCCACCGAACTGAAGTGAACCATCAAAAGAACCCCCACCTGGTGAGTTTACCGGCCGATACCACCCCTGCTGCCACCTTCAGATTAGGAGGAGAAATTGCAACACATTACCAAAACAACGAGCACCTCCTACACTCAAGTGCGAGAGCAAACTCACTAGCGTCAGCTACACCATGGCTGAGCATATGCAAACGCTACACGAGCATAAATCCACCTTAAGGAGTGAGTGAAAATCACAAGGGTGAACATCTCAGTTAAACTCAGCTAATCTGTTTAAAAAAAGAAGACCAAAAGCCAAAAAAGGCATCACTTACCCAAGCCAGATCAAATCACACTAAAGTCTAAGAGTATAAAGTCTTAAAGGGGGTGAAACAACCTAAGGCACAGGGACTGGGCTCTCACCTACCATCAACTAACAAAAAGAGTTCAACTCAATAGTCTGTCTGCCTCCATGGTAAGCCATGGTATCCTAAAAGACACAAAGAGTCTGAAAGAGAAGGATCTGAAACTGCAATTTGCATCTGTGAGACTGGAGTTACACTTTGTGGTTAGTGAAGACAAAGATGCGAGCTGGGCAGAGTTGGTGTGTATTACAGACAATTACAGATCACAGGCCGAACAGGAGCAAGAGGAAACCCTTGATGTTCGGCATCGCAAGCGCTGCTTAAAAGTTACAACTTCCTATGCCAGCACAATGCATGCTCTGCTGAATCACAGACACCCAGGACACACCCAGACTCACACTGGCAAGGGTGACACACTAAACCTCCAACTCTTATTATAGCCACTGCTGCCCCGTCATGTCGCAGTCATGACTCCGCAGATGTTTGTCACACTGGCAACAAGAAACACTAGCAGAGTCATTTTCAGGATCTTGCATGACCCAGAAGTTGTTTAAGCTCAACTTACAACACCTGAGCTGAGGACTTTAACATTCAACACAGGCAATGAATCCATTAACTTCATGGCCAAATCGTAAACTGGCTTTTCAGTTATTTCTTTGAAGAGTAGAATACTAAAAAATCCATCAAGGAAAAAGTATCCCAATATGATAATGACCTTCAACACATAAAAGCTAGCTGTGTTATATATGAGGCAGGTTTAACATTAGGATTCCCCAAATTGTCCTGAACACAGCCTTGTTAAAAATACATTAACTGTGCCAGAAAACGTGATTTGAACCAAATCTGCCAAGAGGAGTGGTCAAAGATTCACTCAGCAGTTTGAACCTTGACCAGAGGCTTTTGGCAACAGTCAACAAGCCTCAAGCAGAACTCAGAGACATTAAAACAAATATTAGTTAAACTGAATCTGTCTGGTCACATAAAATGCATTTTGAGGGGGTGAAAAAAGACTGAAATGCAACTTTAGTTAACTTCAGCAGCTTTTCCACAATCTGTTCAAGTTGTGTTTCTTATGCCACCATGTTATGCGAATTTAGAAGTTCAGACGTAGGTAAAGAACCAAATCAATGTTTCTCTGATTGAAAAACACTGGCATTGTGAAATATTACACTAGACAACAATGCTATTGTCTGTACCTCTTAATCCCCAATACCAGCATGCCATTTAAAAGCACACATTTGGTCAGTGCAAACAAGCAAAGGAAAACAACATGTGCATAACCAGGGAGTCTTCTCAAGGATGGTTAGTTTTATAGAGGTGTAAATGGAATTAAAGAAAGGACAAAGGTAAATGGGAGCTCGGTGTAACACGTTTATTTGTCCCTCAACAGAGAAATCTGCAGTATTTCAGAAAAACAGGGATAAACCAAGAGCAAAAGAGGTAGATGGTATATCTCAGCTCAATTTAGGTCACATCCACACAGATGCAAAAAACTGATTTTGTTTTAAAAAGTTTTCAGTAAAGTTGTAATCTTTTCATTAAATGTTTGTGTCCCAACAAAACCACTGAAAACGTTATATTGCTTATGCCACAGAAATACACCAAAAACTTGGAGCATGCACATTAACTTGTGGGATGTAAACAAACATCCACTTGTTGCTGACAGTGGCAGCAGAGGAATTTACTGTAAAAGCCCCATCATGCTCAGTAGTTTCTGCAGCACGAACACGATCTGTTGGAGAAGTAGGGCTATGGAGTCATACTCAAGAAAGATGAATGGGTTGTGGCTTCACTTGAATTCCCACTGCTGAAATGTAATTTCCCCACTGAGGAACAAATAAAGGTATTTCACCTTCTCTTTGACTGGAAGCTAATAAAACCCTACACTGCATGTGGACTTAATTCTTTCCTAATGTAATCAAAAGCAAGACCAGTTTGTATATTTTTCTTAGAGTAAAATGGTGTGAAAAGATCAACGCCCAAAAACTTGTAAGAGTCCACTACGATCATGCTCATTGACCAGCAGATGGTTTCTGCAGGTGTGTTGGCTGATTTGAGGTCCAGGAGCTGTTCTTTGCTGGTGAGGCTGACAACTGCACGACGGTGTACAGAGTTATGTTTGAAGACAACGAACAGGGAATGGAGTGCTGGAAGCCAATGATAGGGACAGCAGCAGGGATATCAGAGTTGGAGGTGAATTGAGGGAGTAACTACAGCTGATTTAGATCAGATAATTTGTCCAGTTTTGGTCCACCAGAGACTACAGGTAGCCAGAGACAGGTTTCAGGCTTTTCAAGCCTCAGTTCAAGCCTCCATCTTCTTCTTGTGGGTGTTTTTGACTTGGCTGACGTTACTCCTCTGTATAAAAGATTTAGCGTTTGTGAGTGCCATCTTGTCAAGACATCTCTTTCTCTAGATAACATTAACTTGTAAGGATTTTCTTGAAATGCAGACCATTATCATTTTGGGCATTTTGATTAACCAGTACTGCAAAAAGGGGTCTATATGCTCTGCTAAAAGCTCACGTCCTTGTTTTGCCTCCTCATGAAGTAAGTGCATAGAACTTGTTCATTTTAGTTACGAGTCAATTTTCTGAGCACAAGACAGAGATTCTGATTGGGAACTCAAAAATCACATTTAAACTAACTAAAATACCTTTGCATTAAATTAAATTAAATTTACCCCACCCACAATATACCACATTACTGAAAGTCATCCAACTTCCAAAGAGTTTAAAAGCGCCATTGTGTGTGTGTGTTTTCAGTGCACTTAGCAATGCAATATGGCCTATCAATTATTCCATGTTCCTTCAGTTGTTCTCAAATTGCACTTGTTAGTCAATATAATTATTTAAGCATAAAAAAAGGTCAGTAATAAATGCAACTCAGGCAAAACTGGAAGCTGCATGAATGATGAACAATTCCAGTACCTCAAGTCAATAAACATCAGTAAAAAAAAAAGCCTCACATTATTTCCAAATCTTTTTTCAGCCCACTTCTCTCACTTCAATCTTTTCAAACCAAATCCAATTTCTGGTCATTTTTTATTCTTTTTCTTTCTTAAAAACAATATTAAACTTAAAGCTTTTGCATGCAAAATGTGTTTTTTTATTTACTTATATGAATGAATAACAAAAAAAAAAGGAAATAACGTCATATTTTTCCACCGTATAAACTGCTTCATAGCACAACACACAACACAACGGCATCCTTGATCTCTTTCCATGTGGATCCTGATCATACTGGATCCACTGTGGAAATATTCCCCTGATGTTGGTAATTTCTGTGTGCTGAAGATGTCTTCTGCATATCAAAGAGAGCAGCTTTTGTCACTGCAGTTATATGAACAGCTAAATTGCAGGCTTGAGTGACGACTCACTTCACTGTATTTCTGTTAGTGCTTTCAGACAGACACCATGCTGGTGTGGAGCTGAGCCTGCTGCTAAGCATGGAAGCCCAAGGAGAGAAAAAAAATCCAGATTTTCATAAAAATAAATCATAAAAGGAAAATTTGATTGATTTTATCGATTAATCGTCCAGCCCTATCTCCAACTGTTTCTTTTGAACATCACAGTAGCTGTGTTTCATTAGTTTTTTACAAAATAAAAGTGATATATCTAAAACGTCGGCAAAGTAAAAATGCGATTTGCAGCTGTTTCTATTGAATGTTGTTTGGCGCATTTATTCTGGTAACATGTCGTCCCGCGAGACTCCACTTTGAGGAGGATGGAGATTTCTAATTCCTTGTAAAACTTTACATTTTGCTGTTTGCCATCAAGGATGACTGTTACATTTTTCCCTTTAATTATTTGTAAAAAGATTTCGGTGTCCGCCTCCATCCATACATACTGTGCCATCCTTATTTGAAATTAATTGGTCACACGACCGCCCACGTCATGTCCGGTGAAGTGTAAATGCGAAAGAAGTGTTTCATTACATTTTTGCAGTATACTTCTATATCAACACGTCTGAAAAACCACCTCAGCGTAAAAACTAGCGATATTTGAGAGGTTTTTCAAAATGTAGACGTTTCCATTGCCAGTTTTTATTGCGATATTTAGGTTTTGCAAGTCCGAGACCATGGTTCTCAGCCGGAAAAGGGTGGAGTGCTCTCTCCGGGTCTGCAATAAGTTCCTGCCCCAAGTGGAGGAGTTCACGTATCTCGGGGTCTTGTTCACGAGTGAGGGAAGGATGGAGCGGGAGATCAACAGGCAGATCGGTGCAGGGTCTGCAGTGATGCGGACTCTGCATCAGTCTATCGTGGTGAAGAAAGAGCTGAGCCAAAAGGCAAAGCTCTCAATTTACCGGTTGACCTACGTTCCTAACCTCACCTGTGGTCATGAGCTGTGGGTAGTGACCGAAAGAATGAGATTGCGCATACAAGCGGCCGAAATGAGTTTTCTCCGCAGAGCGGCCGGGTTCTCCCTTAGAGATAGGGTGAGGAGCTCGGTGATCCGGGAGGGGCTCAGAGTAGAGCCGCTGCTCCTCCACACTGAGAGGAGCCAGATGAGGTGGCTCGGGCATCTGGTTAGGATGCCTCATGGACGCTTCCCTGGTGAGGTGCAAGGTGTTCCTCACGTCCCACCGGAAAGAGGCCCCGGGGAAGACCCAGGACGCGCTGGGCGGACTACATCTCTCGGCTGGCTTGGGAACGCCTTGGGATCCCTCCAGATGAGCTGGTGAATGTGGCCGGGGAGAGGGAAGTCTGGGTTTCCCTGCTTAGGCAGCTGCCCCCCCAACCCGACTCCGGATAAGCGGCAGAAAATGGTTGGATGGATGGACAATTCAAGGAATAATGGAAATACAGCTATAGAGTTTACTGTTCTCCAACAACCTCCACAGTCACTGGATCTCAATCCAACACAGCATCTTTGGGATGTGGTGGAACGGGAGATTCCCATAATGGGACGTGTAGCCAATAAATCTGCAGCAACTCTGTGATGCTATCATGTCAATATGGAGCAAAATCTCTGAGGAATGTTTCCAATGACTTGTTGAATCTATGACACCAAGAATTAAGGCAGTTCTGAGGGTAAAATGAGGTCCAACCTGGTACTGTCAGCAACAAAGAATAAGTCTCAAAGATGCAACTTCAAAACACTAGACACCATCAGTACTACAGAAGAGCGGGTAAATTTAATTTCAGCTAAAGTCGCCACTCCATTGAAATACTGATCCTGTAGTGGAAACACTGTCCATAACAGTCACCATCGTTCTGTAAAATTATCAAAAAAATCTCTACAAGTTGTCATGTGACATGCATTCAGCGGATGTTGTATCCGTCATGGCTGTTTTTAGCCTGCAGCCTTATATTCTAAACCAAGGATCCAGTACATTCAGATGAAGGATGAACTTCAAGTTCAAGAAGTGCTAATATCTGGAAATGCAAAACTATTCTTAGCAACTTAGAAACACAGCTGATTAAATTTTAATTAAATTTAATTCATTTATATTTAATTTAATTTAATTATTTTATATAATGTTATTTTTCTTAATAAAGCAGATATTGCAATTTTTATGTACATTGAACACAGCTGACTACATATTTTCATATTTATTAATATTCACAGGAAACAGAGGTCAATGCGCTTTGCCTGAACATATTTGACCAGGCGTACCAAACTGACTGAAAGCTGACAGCTTCAGAGGAAACAGGCCTGTAATCAGCACGGTCCGGTGTAGAAACTGACGGGATACAGATTAATATGAAGATAGGAGCTCACCTTCCAAAGAAGTTCACACTCCCTCTCCTCCAGCGCCTTTTTATGTCTCAGGACAAGGGCCTTCACTTCAGTCTGCACCACCTTCGCCTTGATCTCCACCTGTTCTGCCATGGCCTGAACCTTCTCCATGCTTAGCTGAGTAGACAAAAAAAAAAAGTAGAGGTGATCTTATTATGATGAAAAATGCATACAAGCAGTAAATAGATGGACAGCAAATGCTACAACTCAAATGGGATTCAAATGAACTTCAGAAACAGGAAGCAGAAGATCAGGAAACACTAAAAGAAAGGACAACGTAATGAAACATCTTCCTGGCAAGTCAATGTCTGAACACCTGCTCATTGTTTCTGGTCCGTTCCTTTGTCCCATTTTCTGGCTTATGTCATGCAGGGAAAAGGAAACACAGGTCAGGAAAGGGAAGCCGCTTCACGAAAAAATGAACTTCCTGCTGGATTTGAACTTTTAATTTCTCTTATTTAGAGTGAGGTTTCTCAGATTTAGAAACATGTTGCATTGGAAACACTCCAGTGTTGTTGGTTGGGATGCACCGATCCCACATTTTTACAAGTCGAGTACAAGTACTTACATTTGAGTACTTGCCGATATCGACAACTGACACGAGTACTAATAAATCCCATTACAGTTCACTGGTAAGGAGTGTGGACCAGATGCAACGACTGAGGCTGGAAAACTGTCACAATATTCAGAACAAAGTGTTTTTGGTGGATTCTGTTCACCGCTTTGAAAAGGCACCAAATGCCCAAAATATTTTCTATGAGTACTGAAAAGTTTTGAGCATTTGAAGCTGCCATTAGCCCCGTTTCCACCAACAGGTCCAGGTGAGTAGAGGACGGTCTGGTTTGGTAAACAAACAGTTGCATTTCCACAGCCAACTGTACCTTTACCCAGTAGGCGGTGTACTGGCCGGACAGTGACAGATTTTGTAAACTACGTAATAGCGTGATGTCATAGTGGCACAATGCTTTAGTTGAATTTTAACAAAGAAGAATGCGACACAGAAGCTGTGTCCCATTTCAGGGTCTACACACTTCAAAGTGTGCAGACTACGTAGTCTATGGACTGTTCTATGTAGTCTGCACGCTTCGAAGTCCACTTACCATTCATGAAATGGGACAGCCTACCTAGCCGATGAGAATTTCCCAAAGCAGCAACGTACGATGTTGAATCACTTAAACCTATGAAATTACTGTTTGCATATCATAGGACACGTTGAGTTAATGTTCACACCGACCGAGTAATAATGTAAAAGGAAAAAAAAAAAAAAAACGTATAAGGATCTGTTATTTTTAAAATTCTATGAATATCAAATATTACAGAATTTTATTGCCACTATTTAATAAACATGTTTTAATGCACTTGGTTTTGTCACGTTTAAAGTGTGGTTTAAAATAAATAAATATCTTTGTTGCTCCTTTACCACCGTCTTGTGCACAATGAATTCTGGGAGAAAAGAGGCCACAAAGGATGCATCACCGGCAGCCTTCGTTACAGACCAAACGAAGTGTGGGTTTGTAGGCTGGATTCGGAGGCTCCTTGCAATGGGGACAGTGCTTGGTGCACCACTGATGGATGTAGCCAACAAATCTGCACTTCGAAGTGTGTAGACCCTGAACTGGGACACAGCTAGAAGCAATGGAGGACAATAGTGGACATCCAGCAGTTTGTATTCTTTCTTGCTGTAACTATATTTAAACATGGAGCTGTTCCCACTTTGTTCTTAGCGCCGAGTCGCAGAGGAAAGGATTATTCTTTTGGCCAGACAGTGGATTGTAGTGTGTCAAGTGCCACGCTTTCTTGGGTCAGATCGGTAAGGTTGGGACCCCAACAGAATGATCCCAAAAAAGTGGGAAGGTTCAGGTCGGATGTTCTGGTACCCTTCCCAGTTTTTGTCTGTGGAAACGCAAAAAAATGCGTTCGGCCCATGACATACCGAACTGGGCTCGGTGGTAACCAGGCTATGGTGTGTTAATAGGATAACCAAAAATAGATGTAGAATAAGAATAAAAAATATAGAAATAGGTTTTAATTAAATATTTGTCATCAAATTGCTATGGTCCCAATATTTAATGTAAAAAAGTAAAAAGCTTAGATTTGGCGCCTTATGTAAATAAATAAAACACACCAGAATCATTTAAAACATAGCAAACAATACACCAGCTTTCATGTAAAGATAGTTTTGGTGCTGCTTCACAGGTAAGTAATAAATAATGACATCAACAGAGTGTACACAATGACAGTTGGGTGCAGATTTTATTACCACCTAAAGCACTAAAATGCCACTGTATGAATATAAAAGGTCCTGGTATTTACAACGTACAATTTAGCCCAAATGAACATTTTTCCTCTTTGTCACCCTCCCCCTACTGAGTTTTATCAGGCTTTTCCTCTGGCGTTTTCTGGAAGGTCACAGGGTAAACTGGACCTCACAGGCACGGAGGGGAGGTGGGATAAGGCTTCCTTTGTGATATCTGCGGCAAAGATCAAAGGTCACCTAAACCTCTACAGGTCGTGCTCCACAATCCCTGTCTTAAGACACATAGAGCCCACCCCCATCGCACCCCTGCAAGAACAAAGCATGGCAGCAGGGTCCCTTTCAGTCTGGCAAGGCCATTTGAAATGGCCAGCTAAAGGAACAACTAAATCAGGCCTCCATAGAGGGACCAGCAGGAAGCCAACCCTGAAGGAATCAGGGGAGGGCCATTATCAATTCAATCAATTCAGGAGCTACTGTGAAAACTAAAGGCCAACATTTTTGCATATTTTTAACGTTTTCCCTCTAACACAAAACATCTTTCCCCGCTAATCTTTCTCCTTCTTCCATGACAAGCTCCATCTCCAACACATTTACACAACATTTTCAGTCTTCTTTTCATCATCCGTCTCTCACTCCCAGTCTCCTTGTCTCCATCATCTTCAGCATTTCTCTCCACGTTCCCAAAGGAGCACAGCTTGGGGCACAAAGAGAGTCAAACTAACCAATCAAAACGCAGCAGCAGAGAGCTCTGACCAACCATCAGGTCACAAGTCCGGGGTCAGAGGTCAGGACAGATAATGGGTGTAGAGTGGGCGGAAATTTCCTACCTCAGGGGACTGGAGCGCATGTGTAACGTGTATGTCTGCATGTGTGTGTATGTGTGTGTTTACATATTATCTGGCGTCAGCGCTTACTCCCACAGTGACCTGGACAAAAAAAGTGGACAAACACACCAAACAGCACAAGGTATTGACAGATGGTAGGCGGTGTGTCTCATGACTCAACAGTACGTCTCCTGTAGCTTTTCACTTAATAAAATATAAGCTTATTGATATAATTCACAGCATGTGCTGTGGACACCTGATTTTCACATCTAACTAAGTTAACTCCATGTGGCCTGGGGTTGGGAATGTCTGTTGTGATATCTTGGAATTTTGGAACAATTTAAGAACACCCGGCGTGATGTAAGCACAGAGCCAATAAGATACGATGTATGACCCAGTCAGACAAAGGTCAAGCTAAGAAATGGATAGGAGAGGCACATGCTCTGTGAAGGAGATAGTGCATGCCAGTGTCATATGACCTCAGCAGAACAGCTTGTGTTTCATGTTTTGGGTATTTACCAAGGTCACAACACTGCCCCACCTTCCAGGCAAATTAGATAACAGTGGTGTGTCTGAGCCATTTCAGTAAACAATAATAGATTTAAAACTCTTGCTTTAAAAAAAAGGGCTACTTTATTTTTTTTGTTTTGCCCACTTTTTCAGACATTTAATGTGAGAAAATAGTGGTAAAGGTCTAGAGCCTCATACTAAACAATGGTTGAGACTACTGTTCAGTGATACAGCTATATCACAGAATAATAATATTAATAAAAAAAAGCTTATTTGTCTAGATGCAATTAGATTTATTAATCAGAACACAAGTAATGCCAAACTATGTGGAAAAATACATTTTGCATGATTTTGGTTTAGCAAAACAGTCAATTTCCTCCCAAAAGGGGTACAAGAAAATACCAACAACCTCATTTATTTACGCTTAATGTCCTCATTCATTAACCAGCGTTAAATCTTTGATGGAGTGAAAATCCTGATAAGGTCTGTTGCAATCGATTCTGAGTCAATATAAGCTGTCAAACAATACCAATTGTAAATTTAGTTGTGTTTATTGTCCATTTTAGGAGCCTTTCCCTGTGGAACATGGGAAATGCGAGCGAGGGAGGAATGGGAACGCGGTGCAGAGAAGGGGATGGCATTGAACAGCAGGATGGTGGTAGCGCCACCTCTGAATGCCACCATCTTCTACAAATGAAGACTGGACTCAGTTTCATTTTGGTTAAAACCAGTTCAATTCAGCTTTAACACAGTCATTTAGTCATTTTTTCACAGGCAAGAAAAAACAAATCACTGCATGATCCAGATTTATTTATGAAAACTGAACTCATATAAGCCAATTCATTAAACCTAGCTGCCTTGCTAAGGAAACAACCAATCTCGATGTGATATTTTTCATGTTTGCATCTAAGTCCATGACGCTAATGTACGTACTGATTGAAATACAAGTGATAAGGGTCAAGAAAAGCTCTCAGATAATAAAAAATGTGATTAAACCACAACAGTGAGAGAAAATATGCACAGTAAAAAATCAGCTGCATAAAATAAGAAGCTGCATACTGCTCTGATCAATTTAGAAACAGCAGCAACTGCTGGACAAAAGTGAAATGATCTGAAGCATGTGGCTTGTTCCTCATGCATCAATGCATTGTTGTGACTATGTAACTCATTTTAGTACCAAGTGTTACAGAACTGTTTATGGGTTGAGAATAAATGACCAGTGTTCATGTAATATTGATTGACAGGGTTTTTTTTCCCCCTCCACTTCAAGTTATGTTTGTTTCAGCTCTAAAACCGTCACATTTTATTATTTCCTCACTGTCAGCAAATAAAATGACAGGCAGGATCTTTGCATCATCACATACATGAGGAACTTGTTTTTTAGGGGTGGGTTGTTTGGTTTCTAGCAGCTAAAGTATCGGTGGCACCAGTCAGCCGACTCAGGCTCAGGATTTTAAATCCTTATTTGCCAGTAGTTAAAAAAGCACTCAGAGGCGTCACTTAAGTACATTAACTCACATTCACATCATAACATTTGCCACCTGTAACGCTATTAGATTTATATAATGTTGATGGACATATGATAACAATATAATGAAAAACTTATTTTGATGGAGGTGGAGCACAAAATGTCATAGTGAAACTCTGATTATTCTAATTTGCTGATTAACTGAGAATCTCAGCAAAAGATATGAACCCAGAAAGACCCTGATCACAATGTATGCTTAATCAAAACCTTAAAATAGAAAGAAAAGGTAGTAAATCGAAGGAAGCAAAAAAAAAAAAAAAAAGAGGGACTATTCTGACGAGCCATAAAAGCCTTTGAAACCTCTAATTTCCCCCCATTCATGCAAGGGCCACTGGGAAAAACCAGAATATCAATGGGATCCGAGAAGCTACAACCTCAAACCATAAAAAATGTAAATGAAGGGAGGAGACGCGTACGTGTGTGAGTACGCGTCAGAGATGGGGGTGTGAGCGAATGACTGAAAAGGGGAAGGGCAAAGTTTTCCACTTCTTTAAAAGAGGAGGGGAATTTTCCTTTCTCTGAAATCCTTTAAATACCTCGCCTACCCTCCCTTCCCCCATCCGCTGCTCCAGTCCTCCTCCCCTTTGACCCTGAGCCCTGCCCCCGCTAGAATTCTACTCATGCGACCCACCCCTTTTTAAGAGCCAGCTGGACACCTCTAACCCCAGGCTCCCCAGCAGCCATGGACTGGTCACTCTCAAACATGTTTAAAGCTGATTGGCTCTAATAGCTCTCTGGGAAGCAGCTCTGGTGCTGCTGAGCAGTGATTTCAGGGACACAGCTGCTCTCCTTGGTTTCTACTTAGCCTTTCTAGGAGATGGATGAGGGTGTATTTGCATGCTTTTATCTTCATAAAGACAGCCTTTATGTAAGAACGAGGTGAATCTTGCAAAGCAGCACTTCATTTTGTCAAGTTAAGGCTCAGTCAGTTTGGCCCATTGTAGTCCTGCAGAGTGACAAAACCCCCCTTTTTTTGTGAAATTATAACATGCATCTGATTTTGCTCACATCTTACAATCCCCTGTGAATGTTTTGTTAGGGTTTCTGTCTCACCTGCACCGCCTGACGTCCTTGCTGTGCATCTGCCAGCAGCTGGATCGTGATGGTCCTGCAGTCCTGCACGGCGTCTTGCAAGTACACAGAAGAGTGACCCATGTGACGGCCCACGCTACACTCCCTGCAGATGGGCACTGAACAGGTTTCACAGAAGAACAGAAACACCTGAGGACAGAAATATAAACAAAGTAATTTTCAATTCAATTCAAACATGTATGTGAGATAATAATTTAGCTTCTTCTGAACAGCTGGGAACAAGTTTCATATTCCCAAGTGTCATTTTTTATACATGCAATTATGAAATATAATTTATTAGATGCCATTTTTAAAGTAAGCAGAAACCCTCGTCAACTTATTTGCAAGGTGTATAATCTCAATAACTCTGGAACAGCTCAAGTAAAAGTGGGAGGAAGACTTACACATTCATATCTCAGATGTAGACTGGCTAAAGATTATCATCCATATGTCAAAGACATGCTGTTACCCAGGTCAGAGTAGCACTCCGGCTCCACCAAAGTATCAAGATTTAGACCAGACCTTAACTCCACTTGCAATAAATGCAAGCTGGACTTGTCCCTAGACACAGTGTTTCTGGTTATCAGTTTTTCTCACCTTCTCTAAAACACTAATGAAGCCTGTTGACCTGCCCCGTCTTACGGCTTTATTCGGTGTTGTGCAACAGGAGAAGCCCTAGAATAATTATAGCTGTAAAATGCTAGCTTTCTGCACCCTGCTAGCCAGGAGACTTAAACTATTCAAATTCAAATTCTTTTTCTCTCTTTTTTCCTTCTATCTCCTCAACAGGTCTGGTGTATGGGTGGGTTGATGGGGCTTCTTGTGGGGCTTAGGATTTTCCTGCCCATTTGTCATATTCTGTGCTGTAACCATGCTGGTATTTCTGTATCAATAGTACAACTACCTGCACTTTCCATGCTGGCAATGCATGTATCTGCATGATCTGTATGCATGCAAGTTTGGTTGTTTTGAATATGATTTGCACAGGTGTATGTACATTTATACTTGCACATGTATCACTTATAAACAAAAAAGACCTTGATCAAAAGTGTATGTGATGAAACGCTGTGTGTCACTGAAGGTAACTTGCAGCTTGATAATCACCAAGTGAAGTTTCACTCTCTCCCTTCTTGTGCTTCCACAAACACAAGGCTAATTAAAGAGAAAAGAACATGAATGATAAACAAGCCATCCATATGCATGAGCTAGCAGGGAGGCTTCACATCCTCAACACTGCAAAGATCGATTGTCTTTGGCAAGAGGACGAAAACAGGGACTAAAGAGCAGCTAAACTAGATCAATATCCATTCTGGACTATTTATTAGCATTATATGATGAATGCTGACAAAATATTTTGCTCTATCTAGGTTTTTAAAAGTTTAACTTCTGTAACTGGGCTGGCAAAAGCTTAATATTGTGGAGTTTTTAGTTCAGGCTTAATCAAGCCAAACTTTTCTGACCTAAGGCTAAAGCCTGTTACATGCGGAGGTGACAACTTTCTGCTTCACGCTTTTCCACGTTAACCACACCCACCTCAAAGATCCAACCAATCACACAATACTTCTCGAAGCCCCACAAAAAGAAAGTTCTGTTCGGCTGATGCATCGAAAACAAGGCGCAAGAGAACCACATCAAGAGAAGAAAATGACGTCATTTTGTTCCATGAAAAACCTAACATAAAAATGATGGTAACTTTTGTTTTGTAAATTGACTTTATACAAATGATTATTAGTATTTTTATTAATTATAATAGTGTGTTTTGAAAACAGAGTTCCAAGATCAGGTCATAAAGGCCTAAAAAGACATTTTAATGAAAATCAAGTTAATATCTTGGCATACATATTCATTAATATGCCACTTAACGCATCACTGATGAACGCTGACCAAAACATCCCCCTGTCTTACAGGATAAGAAGAAAATGAAATGGCTTATTAATCTTTGCTGCTAAAAACTACGCTTTGTTTTAAACCTCATATCTGAATGCTGATTGGTTGTAATGGAAGTTAATTAAATATGCAATGTGCATCATATCCCAAAGAGACACCAGATCAATGGCTTCCAAAAGCAGGAGAACTGAGTGGATGGAGAGGGGCCTGCAATCAATCCTTCAATATTGGCAGTTCCCTTGGGGAGCAGCCTAATCTAATGAGTCACACACAAACACACACACACACCCTTTATTTGACTTCCTCCTGCTTTCTGCCTTTGGCTTAACCTCCTCTTTGGATCTTTCTCTTACTGTCTCCTTCTGCTGAGCTTTAGCCTCCACTACAGTCTGTGCACCATCCTGTCACTCAATGCCCTTCTCTTTTCTGCCTTCCTGTCCCATCCCTCCCCCGCTGACACCTCCTGAATTCCAAAGGGACACGGGACACACAAAGGAGAAGAATGCAGCTGGGCCGGAGCGGAGGAAGGAGGTGATGGAGGAAGATGACGATGGCTGCAAGGCTGAGGGACGTGTAGATTGATGATGAAAGAGGACAGGATGAATTCTGATGAGGGTATGACTCATAATGGTTGCAGGTCTGAGATCAGCAGCCGTCAGATTGTCGGATGAAGTGACTACTTGTTGAGTGATTTATTCAAATCATTATTTATCCTTACATGACAATTATGATTAAGTTAAAACTTATTAAGCATATGTCGATCCATTATTCATTAAGTGGTGGTTTACTTAAGTGTTCTACGCAATGCGAAAAGTAACACATATCAAATGCACACAAGCTGAGAAGTAAATAGATCTCATTTAATTTGAGGATCTATTTTACCCATAAGATTTGATATGGCACATCCAGAAATCAATACCAGTTCACAAGTGCACCATCTCACGTTTAACATCATTACTGTGCGTGTGGACACAAGACCGAGTAAAAACAGGAAGACAGAAAGCTATTTAGTGGCACAGTGTTGTCCTGTTTTACAAATCAGATCTTCTGACAAACATAATTATCCTCAATAATACCTGCTGCTTATGTGTCACCAGTCCTTGAAGTGAAAAATACCCACTCATACACCCAAGGTTGTGGATTACATAATACCCACGCACCTTGGAATACTAGTCAATAATATTGACTCTTTCAGGACACATGCTCCTCCTATTGGGTGTCCTGGAAAGAGTCTTATTCCCTCTTTGCCAGCACATATCTCACTTTAATATCACATCCTAAAGATTTTTGCATCTCAAGCTGAATAAATTATTTACTACCAGTTTTATAGACTCTGGGAATTGGGAGACAAAGCTATATATTTTTTTTTTTTTACAAATGAAAACTCAGGAATATGACGTCCTGCTACATGTGCTACTAAAACAGAACAGGCATTTCACAGCTACATCCATACGGTGGATGCAGCAGACACTCACATTGTGCAGAACTTAGGAAAGATGTGAAATAGGAGTGGTGTCATGCTAACAAAGCTGTAAAAACCAGAAGAAACACCTTGGACAGGCAGCCCTCAGGGAAAATTGACTCCAACAAAATTTATACACATTAGACAAAATCTACTAACATGAGTCCAGTGTAAAGAAACACTACTGCAAGGTCACAAATATTCAACTGCAGGCTTGATGTGCACTTTGTGGCTGTGTTGAAGAGACTCTGGAATCAACACGGCCTCTCCAGTTGTAAAGCTCTGACCAGCAGGACTCGCCTCGGCTGGGGGAAGCGAGTTATTGGATTTCATTAGCTCACCGGATGCTTCTCATTCTCCCTCTCATCCTATTTCTGTCATCCAAAGACACACCTACATAATTACAATCATGACTAAAGACTTTAAACTTTTTTCTTGTCATTTCAAACTCAGTTTCAGTGAAATGCTGAACACGCTCCATCTGAATAAAACTTAGATCATTTCTATTAAGATTATTAATTTATGTTATTTTATACCTGTGCAAACTCTCCATCTTTGGATGTTACTATCTCTGCAAATTAGCCAGTTAAAATCATATATACATTGAAATGGTTGCATTTTGCACAATTTAACATTTTTTAATGCAATGTCCTTGTGAAATAAAATAAAATAAATTATAATTTGGCCCCCATTCAAAAGATGATTTTAAAATATGTTCAGCGGTGGCATCTACTGCAATCAATATATTAAACAAGGTTTTTAAAATTAGAAATGTATAATTATTGCAGTGATTTCTTACAATCTTTGCTTTGCATTGCTTTGTATTCACACAGCAGCAGGATCAGCGCCCGTTTTCTCCCTCCCTTCCTCCCCTCACAGATACTGAGAACTGGGGGAGAGGGCACCAACTCAACTAGCCATTAAAACCTCTCCGTGCAGCATTCACTGCCTGCGTGCACAGCCGAGTGGGGGGAAGGGATCAGGACCATGTAATGTCACGCTGTGGTGCTAAAAAGAAAAAAAAATACTGCTCTGTGAAACTGCAAAACCACATTAAAAATCAAATAGATAAATAAGACAGCATATCACAGATGGATGCAGCCACCCATATCAGGACGACTCAAGTTAGTCATTTAAACGTCACCTTAAGGTCTTCACCTTGGCCTCGTGTATTAAATTCACACAAAAGGGAAATAAAAGAACATTTCCAACTTTATATGATAGAAAACCTTGAAAATGACCAGAAAGTGAAGAAAATTTTCTCAATACTGAGTAGAAAATTCCCACTAACTACATGTATTTGTTTTCATAAAGCTAACGGAGAAATCTGCACATGAAAATTATCTTTAGAAGAATTTGGCAGAAAATTTAATTGCGTGTTAAAAAAAAAAAAAAAAAAGACAAAATCTCTACGGATTTACCTACGTCAATGACTTTTGAAATCTGTTGTCATAGTTTGGGCTTGTGAGTCATTTTCTTCACAGACAGAAACAAGAAAGGTCAGAAAGGTAACTAAACCACAAAAGAGACATTCCTGTGGGCTTATGTCAGTATGTTTGGCAACGGACCACTTTTTTTAAAAGTGGTGTTTATTGAAACAAGAAAAAACTCTACTCAAAAGAGCCATAATTAAAATAATTACACATACAGAATGCTTTTCTAAAGTGGAAAAGTTATTCTTTTAAATATACTGGTGTCCAGAGGATGTTTACTGACACCAAATACACAAAGTTTTTACCACTGGATGCAATTTTAGGTCATAAAAACAATATGAACAACTTTCAAAAATATTAAATGCTTCATTTCTCATTGGAGACTTTAATAAGACATCTGGTACATGAGGTGCTTGACAAATTTTGGCTTTCACTTTAATGTACCTATTCCCATACCCCCCAATTCCAGTAAAAGCCATGTAAGGTAAGACTCAAGTATGTGATGAATGCCTAACTCAAACACACCCACTTTCAGCACTTCAGGCAGACGCAGGTGTCCGTAGGCTCCAGTTTAGCGTCACAAACATACATGCACAACACTTTCCTGCTTTATGTGGAAACTATTATTAGAGCGAAGTGGGGAAAAATCCTGCTCCAGCTGCAGAGTGCATGTTCTGCACAGCAAAAGTGACTCTTGCATTGGGGATTGTTAAATTCACCAACACCTCTTTGAATTATCTGTTACTGAGGAAAGGAGCGATTCAGCATGTGCAAAAGTTAAGCCAGAGAGCCAAAAAAATTACCCTGCTAATAAAAAGCTTAAGACAGAGCAGCAGCCTTAAGACAGTCTGGTATGTTCAGGCTGGGTAATCTGAGGAACCCCTGATCCCAATATTCCCAACAAAACCCACAGACAAAGATTCTTTCATGAAAGTTGCTGACACCTACTTTCACCTTTTTCAAATATTTCCTCGTGTCTTGTTAATTTTTTTTTTTAAACAATCCCTCTTTGTTCTTTGTTCTCTTTCTCCCTCTCATTGCAGTTTTTCTTTCTTCTCTTCCAATTTGGCTACACCCTCTAGAGGCAAACCCAGTTGGCTCTTTGCCATTGGACACTCCTGTCGATGTTTTGAAACTCTGCCAGACACAGCATGGGGGGCGGTGGCTGCAAACCGATGCTCTGATTGGACGGCAGCACAGCAGAGAAGGAAAACAAACCAGAGTCAGCTGGCGTCCTTAGACAGCGAGCAAGCAACAGGCTCTTTGTGGGGGGTGATGACATTAGCGAGAGAAAGAAAACGGTAGGACTTCAGAAACAAAGAGGTGGCGAGTGGAAGACGAAGGGAGAAAGATGGGATGGAGTTATGGCTTGATTGAACAAATCCATCAATCAATAAGTGGAAGAAGCTGTGTGAAAGAAAATGTGGAGCAGCTGAGATGTAATGCGTGTGCGCAGGCCGAAACTAGCTATTCTTAGTAACTGTGCATTTTAATTGAATAGTAAACAACTGGCATGTTTCTTCTCACTCAGTTCATTACACTAATGCTTCTCTTTTCCATCCTTCTACCTTCATCTTAATATAAAAAAGCTCATTCAACTGGAACATTTTATTCAAGACAATAAACCAACAAACCACCAAGTACAGCTTCATGTTAGCAACCAGTACCAACAGGGAAATGTATAAAAGGAATATTAACAAAAAGAAGTGAAAAACGGTGGCGAAAACCAGAAGAAAGGCTTCAGGTACCTGGTTTCAGACATGATCCGTTTCATGGAGACTAATTGCTGGTTTCGTGGTGGATTGCTAAAATACTTTTGGGGTTTTACTGCAATTCGGTGTCATGGGGACGGCCCCTACATCCCCTCTGCAGCTGCACTGAACACTGCACATCGAGGGCAACCGAGGGTTGAACCAAAGTACAAGTCAATGTAAAACTCAATTTCCTAAAGTTGCCTTGAAATCCTTTTCATACATCATCTGTAAAGTGACTTCCAAAGCTAGCCAAGGTTTACCATGATGAAGGAGCTATATATATATATATATATATATATATATATATATATATGCTTTTATTAAGAATCAGCAGCTCATGCATTAAAACAGCTGACTAAAATTAAAGTAGCTGTGTTATAAATTAAATGCTCTTAATACAAAATGAATGAAAAATACTTAAATGCCCATAACAAAAAATAGTTGTGCAAAAAGATACTTTTAACTCAAAACAAGCTATCAATATAAACAATATTCCCTCATTCTGTTTTGTGGGTGATGAAGTCTCAATATATTTGGAAATCTTGATATATTCTCCAGCCCTATAATATAATAACAATAAAACTAATACAGTAGTTTTGTTTTTCCTGATCCATCTATAGTGCTTATTAAAGCATACCTTTCCTTACATAAATCAACCAAGCTTTAGGCATACTAGTTAGGAACAGAAGGAAATCTAGGGGTATAGCAAAAGCACTAATGGTTTACTGCAGCATCTTAAAGTTTTGTCATAAGCAAGATGTACCAAAACTTCAGGTGGACAAATTGTAAGTGGAAACTGTGGTGTCCCTCATATATTGCTCAGCGTGTTAAAGTTAAACGTGTTAATAGCACAATTCTGTTGAGTGAGGTCAAATAATGGCCAATTAAAAGCCCATTTGGGCCCAACCACTGAGTAGGAAGCAGCACAGGTTCCAGCTTTTGAATAGGGTTTAAATCCTGTTGTCAAAGAGAATGTGATAAATGCCTTCCTTTCTAACCATAAAATTTATATGGACAAAAGTCCTCACATGGACATCAAAGCTAGGACACACACATGTACACTTCCCTTTAGCCTACATGAAACACACAGGAAACAAGGAATGCTCTCTAATTACTGGGCACATGTTGCACATTAAAACCTTGGAAGTCCAACTTCATATAATCGAACTCTGCTGCCCGTGTGGAAGTGCACACACACCGAAATCCTCTTCAGACGTTAACTACCAACAGATGGGAGATGCTCTTGGAAAAGAAAATGCTGCCTCCACACACTCACACAAAGATACTTGCAGGAGTGATGAAATGTAATCGCTGGTCCCACAACAGCAACAGCTGCTAAATCACGTTGGAGATATTCTGCATCTATAACGTCCATCGTCTCTGACACAGAACAGACAGAAAGTGCTGATGAGAAAGGCAGGAGTCGACAGAGGAAATACCCAGTGTGTATGCGTGTGTGTGGGTCAGGGAGAAAGAGGGAGAAGGAAAAGAGAACCCAGGAGGTATAAACTCAAGTTACAGGAATTCCTCTGGACTTGTATCAGCATCAGTGTTGGGTTAGGTTTCCTTAAAAACATTCTCTGCTAGTGACCTCCAGAGAGGGGGAGTGAAACCGAGGTTCACAAAGCCAAGCAAGCATGTGTTTTAATGGATACCCTTTTTCTACAGAACTAGATAATAGAGTAGTGAAATACACAAATAAAAGAAAAGAAAATTGTGGAAATGTGAAACAAACTACAACAACATTCCCAGACCTCCCAGGAGAATCAAACATCGGACTCGTTCTTATGTTGACGCTACACAAACCGGACCCTTCAGGCGATACAAAAGCATTAGTGGGTCATCAAACTGATTAGTTCAACTTCACTTCATCCTTAAAGAACAACACATTTTCAGCACCCATTGCCCAGCAACCACTTTCTGGCCACTCTCGGACTGCTCCAGTTACCCCACCCCACCCCACCTCCTCTACATAAAGACCAGTTGTGTGTTTGCGCATATGTGTGTGTGCTGAGAAACCACACACGTGTATTGCCGTGCACAAAGCCATGGTGAGAACAATTTAATCTAAGGAGCAGAGTGACATTTTGTAGGATTAACATATCATTAGCTGTCTCTCAGATGGGGCCCGTTATGCATTTGTATGTTGGAGCGTGACATCACAGCAAGCAGAGGGCGCTCCTTTGATGTAATCCAATTTTCCATTTCAACTTCACGCGCAGCGTGGAGCACTCTCCCCACTTGGAAACACAATGAGGAAAAAAAAAGTGACATTTATGTTGCTTGGGTAAGCCAGCATACAGACTCGTGCTTATACTCTGCATACTCTTATCAACATGAAGCGACTCCCTTTGCTGAAGATAAGTCGTTAAGGAGTCTTATCTTCCACCTGAAACCCTTCCTTTCTCTAGCAGTTTTTTCTTCCTATCATTTGGAATCAACAAGGTCCTATAATTTCTATATTTTCTGTGCATGAATGACTCATTGGTTGTGTAAGCCTGCTGCACAGGGAAAAACTCAAGCCAAAGCAAATAACTTGATATTCATTCCACAGCCTTTAGAAAGGAAATAAGAAACATAAGCTCTCTCAGTCCATTTAAGATCGAGTTAAATATGAAGTGAAGGATTCTGCCTGTCACTCTTTGCTGCAATAAAGAAAAAGAGTAAAGTATGAAAATGTGGTTCCTAAAAATCCATTTTTAATCAGAAGCAGCAACAGTTAGAATAGGCCACAAGTTTAAACTGAATCTATTTGTGTCTTCTGCATATCTGAATGTCTCTAAAAATCCAGCCATTAGAGGAAAAACATCTTTATATTTCCCCTCCTTTAAGTTTCATGCTGCTTCGATGCACAGCCTTGTGTCAGACAAGTAATTAATGACTAATTTAAGAAACAACCCAGAAATAACAAAAGCGAGTCAGCCAGATTTCATTAATGTCATTTTAGACTGTCAGGCTTGATTTGCAATAATGGCCCATTTTTCAAAGAAGGGACAACATGGGTGTAGATAATAACATCAATTATGGTCCCACCAGTTACTAAACAAACACGCACAATAACAGGGTCTTGAAACTAGAGCATCCAAATAGAATGTATTCATTGTTAATGCTATTATTTACGCCTGTGTTCAATGTTGTTCTACTTCTCTCCAGATCAGGACTATTGTCTGAGACTCAGCCTTTGTGGGCTGATGAGATTCTCTTTAATAGGCTAACTGGGTAGCCTTATAATTGACCCTTCATTGAATTAGTCTTTTTTCATATCTCTAAGCAACCAGATTGAACTTTTGCGCTTAAACAATGGCATAAAATGTTGCAAATTATAAACTTTATTATTATTATTATTATTAATTATTGGTGCCAGCTGCAATTATTTTGCATCACTATCAGAATAATTAACAAAATCTCATGTCTTCAATATTTCAAGAGTTCTTAAATAACTATCACCAAACTGTTAATCAGCTGTTTGGCTTTTATGATCGTCACAGCCCCTTTTCTTTTGTTATGCAATTTGTTACCATTTGAGCCAAATGATTTTCTTGGAGGTTAAAAAACACCTCACACTCCCCTCATAATAGAACAAGAGCCCAAACACTTAAAGTCAACCTTGAAGAGCCAGCCCAGACAAAAGCATGCACGTCGGCTTGTGTCACAGGAAAGCTTGCAGCGAAAAGCCAGTTGAATGAAAGAAATGCATGAGTAAGTATTTGAGGCTTGTGATTAAAAGGATGGATGATACAGATAACATAACTAAAAAAGGCAGACAAACTTTGCCAGTGTGACTATGAGGATTTTAAGTTGATGTGTCATTGACAGCTGGACTGTGCAAACAGACCAACTGGTCTTTCCAGTGCAATGACAAAGCATGTGGTGAATTTTAATGTATGATGGACACACAGAGCTGGATGATGGACAATGGCTCTGCCGTGTCAGTGCTCACAGGTAAAGAAAGACTAGCCCTCTCCTGTGTCATTCCCTCCCCCAGGGCTGAAGAACAGTGAGCGAGCGAGTGGGAAATGAGGCCCTTACTGGAAAACTGAACCTACCTATTTACTGGCAGCAGACTGGGTGTGTATATGGGGGGTGGTGGAGTTTGAAAAAGGAGGGGAAAAAAATTAACTGCTTTTTTTTTTTTTTTTTTTTTGGTCAATATGTTGCAGATCAAAGCTTTTGGAAAACGCAGAAAGAATTCCTCATTTACCGTTTGTGAAGGTTGTTCTCTTAGATTTGTCGTATTTTAGCCAATACTAACTTTGAAACCCAGTTAAATTAATAACAAACATCTGTCTCACCAAGAGAAAGGGGAATGAGCCATAACACAAAACAATGAGCGAAGTGGCGGGACCTCATGGGTGGAGGTTTTTAGGCGAGACCACTTCAGCACCAGTTCTACTGCTTGTACCATTAGATGAAAGCTCGCTCCTAATTTCTCCCCACAACCGCTACAAACCAGTCTGCTCCTTCAAACCCCAACCAACATTTTGCATCATCTAATGCTGTCACTATTAGAATAGCTGAATAAGAATAGATCATTAAAAAAAAAACCTCTTCACTAATGCTTCTGGTCACAAAGAGATAGTAAGTCATGATGGGCAGCACAGGTATGTTTTTCAAGGGTCTGTTAGCAATGAATGGCATCCTGCTGGGTTGGCAGGGTTTTAACTGCAGGCCAGGCAGTAAGGCGCACACATGCTACTGTAACTTAAAAAGATTGATGTGCAACCACAATCTGTTATTGGTTATGTGAAAATCTTAACACTGCTTTGACTTTTGCAGTAGATTAATTGAGTTACTAGAATGCATCTACACTATAAAGTAATTTAGTGAGCAGACTCGGCCAAACTTTTTATGATGAACGACCTAATTAAAAATGATCATTTGGGTCTTGCTGTTTTGTTTTTTTTTTCCTCAAGCAGCAGGAAGAACTTCTCCAAGCTAAACAAAAACCAGAAATAAAGCCAGTCCAAGACCTCCTACTAATGCCATTTGTTATTTTTCCAGACCAGATGACTAACCTAAGAAAAAGCTGGTTTGCTGTTTTACATGCCTTTGTAGTTTGCTTTGCCCAGAGCAAATGATGCACCAAAAAAAATTCTTTTGAATCCTAACTTGTCTTTTCAATTATCAGAGAAGGCTCGGTCTTCACAAAATGTGCATGGACAAGACTTCTAACAGTTGCAGAAACATGTGTGCAGTTACTACAGGGGCCTCTCTCTGCTTTGAATGGATGGTGTGGTACAGATTAACCAGACTCTGCATGTGTCTATACCCTATAAGTACGCGTGTGTGCACATAGGGTCTTGTGTGGGTGTGTGTGTGTGTGTGTGTGTGTGAAAATCCAGCTCAACACGCGTTTCTGTTCCTCTCCAGGGAACTAGGTGAAGAGCCACTCAGCTCTCTTTAAAACTAAGGCCATATGGCCCACAGTATGGTTCTATACTACACACACATAATGCTATTACACTATAGGAGCATATGTGAGTGTGTAGGACTAGTGCAGCAGGTTTAGATTCTGAGGCACAACAAAAACATGTCCAAAACATTTGTAAATACAAAATATATTTCTTATTTATTATGTTAGTGTGTAATATGCGTGAACTTCTGTGTTCTACTCACCTCGCTGTCATGGTGCTGGCAGAAGCTCATGCGATCCTGGAACAGGGACAGCAGGGCGAAGTTGTTCTGCAGGGACTGGGCGAGGGACACGGACACTCCTGGCTGGCCTGCGTTACTGTTGACCCGGCCGAGGTGGAAACTCTCTCCCAGGCGCTCAATGAAGTGGTCCTTGGTCAGCCGTACCCGCTGGTGTGCCCGCACACAGTTGTCACAGAGGTACTCCTGGCAGTCAAGGCAGTGGGATGTAGCTGTGTTCTCCTCATCACAAGAGCTGCATTGAGGCTCTCCCATGTTGTGTGGCTGCAGCAAGCCTCCATGAGGATGGAAAGCAGAGGAGCCTCCCATTAAGCCTCCCCGATGGTGGTGGCCATTCTTATTCTGGATCTGATCATCTGAGCTCACCACCACGTCCAGCAGGTTGCTGAAGAGGAAGTTTGAGGAAGGAAGGGAGTCTACCCCGGCCTCAGAGATGGAGACTTTCTGATCGCAGGTGGGGCAGCGAAGCTTGAGGGGGTCACTGGGACTGCGCTGACCCTCCAAGCACTGCCTACAGAAGGTGTGCAGGCAGGGCAGGACGTGGAGCCTCTTTGAGGTCTGGCTGGAGGTGGAGGAGTTATGCGAGGAGGAGGATGAGGTAGAAGAGCTAGAGGAGATTGGAGCTGAGGAGCCACATAACTCCTTGCAGAGCGGGCACGTCTGCAGGTCCGAGTCTGGAAACGAAGCCATCTGCAGCGAAACAAGGCTCAGTTCACAACACGCGTAGGAATGAGGTTGAGGTATTCATTTGAGGACACATCAGCCCGTCGTGACATACAGAAGATAATGTGGCATCTGAGGTAGATTAATGAGGTATTTATAGCCAGTTCAGCTGTGAAACTGTGCTAAATGGATTGAGTTTGAAATCTATTTTTATAAGAGTTTGTCGGATGCAAAACAAGGAGGTAGCCAGTTCTCCAAAACACTTAAACAGTTACAGATATAACTAAATAAAAGATCTGAGCTCAACTCAAGTTATGTAAGGCGGTTTCGAGAAGCATTCAAAAAATGTTACGATTCGTCTGCAAAGAGTAGGTTTCCGATGGCGATTCTTTAAATAAACTCAAAAATGGAGTGACTCTGGATCGGTGTTGGAAGTACTAGAACTAGAACCTCCGTCTCTCCTCCCCCACCGACTGGGCAACATGATTTCTGGGCTCAGCGCTACTTAGCAGCACCTAGACTAACGAAACAGAATTCACACTTTTCTTGTATTTCATGCTCTCCACTTTAGGAAAAAACAAATAGAACCAAACGGGCCTGAAGTCCACCATAGGTATCTGGTCAGGCAGCGTCTGGGGTTTTGTAGTCGCTGCGCGAGCCTTGGACCGAGAGACCGTAAATTATTCATCAAAGCAGCGACCTCATAGTGTGCCTCGAGTCACCTAGATATTAAAAAACAACCACAGCGAGTCTTTGATAAAGCCAAAACATCTGACAGGTCGTCTATCCCTTGCCTCTGAGGGTGAATTCATCGGTCCACTTCATGGAGAGGCGCTTCCAGCTCTCCCTCCCCCGTTCAGTCTGTCGGTTGGTATCCCTGTCTGGCTCTCTGCGTGGAGGAATGCGCAGGTTTTTTCTCCTCCCCTTCAGGTTACCAAAAAATGGTGCCTTGCAACGAGAGCAGCTCTCTCTTAACTGCCACAATGTCGTTGCTTACTTGGCAGTTGTCGTTGTTTACAGCTGGGCGAACTAACAATCATATAATCACAATATAAGCCCTCTCATGAGCGCGTGTTGTCAGGACAGCTCTCTTCAATCTGCCTGAGAAAAAATGGACCCACTTCCGTCCTAAGGGAGGAGAGAGGGGTGTGTGCCAAATGCTCGCTCCCGTTAGGCAGGGAGCATGGTCACGTGCTGAATGCGTGCGTGCCGTGGTGCAGGCGCGCGATGGTCAGCTGAGTGACAAGCATTATGCAAAGTTTTATTTCAACAATAGCCTAGTCAAAGTTCAGTGAAATTGAAAAGGATAAAAACACAGTTATTTATTTAGTTAAAAGTTATATTATATTGTATATATTGACTTCCAACCTTATGAAAACGGAAAATACAGTTTAGACATATGTAGCTTAGTGAGACAACTGCTTTATTTGACATAGTTTTATGTATACTGAGGCAAGAGGATAATAATGTAAATATCTTACCTTGCCTTTTTATTTGTGTAGAAATTAACTAGGCTAAAACCACTTTCAAACCTTATCTAATATTACCTAATGTTAAACTTAATTTAAAAAAGGACAACAGGGTATAACTTAACTTGTGAGGATTGTGTGTCACAGATGTATGATGTATGGTACCTGATTGGCACCTAATTGATTTCCAGACACACTCCACCAGAGCCAGGATCATTGCAGAGTACCTCCAGGATCTTGGAGGGAGTCCAAATCTCCACCCAGATGAACACTTGTAGGATCAACTTGGCCATGCAGTGTGCATCAGAGTGACCATCCAATAGCAAAATGTGGCCAAGCTGGTGACCAGAATGAGAAGGAGGTGAGAAACTGTTGTGGCTGCATGGGGATTTTCCACACACTCCTGAGAGCTCTGACAGCGTAAAATGAATAAATTGTATAAAATGGCTAATATGTGCATTTTTAAAACTACTGTAGGAGAGTACAATCATTGAACCCACCAAAACTCCCAAACCAAAAGTGTATACCAACAGGAAAATATTTCAGGGGATTTTCACATATTTTTGAGGGGTTCACTACCCACACTGAAGTACAGTCCTTACAAATTATACCCCATTGTAAAGGCTTTCAATCAATGTATAATATAACACCAACCAGTATTATTAAAGGAGATATATAATTGAACAAATGTGTTGCTTGTTACTGCTTTAAAACAGCTCAGTTAAACTATTAAAGGGAAACAAAATTCTGACAGGACACTAAATCAGCTCTTGGAGGTAGAACATAAACATACAGCATTAATTTACTGCTCTGCTACAGACGACATGTCTTGTGAGGGAATAGGCTGGCCTGATTATCACCGAGTTGTAGGAGGCCACAAACATAAAAAGGGTGGAGGCCAGCCCTTTCCCTCGTCTTCCACCCTCTTTGTGCAAAAGAACGTTGACAGAATGCATTTCTGATCAGTTCTAACAAGTTTAAAAAGTGATATTGTTGGAAACCAGGCATTTGACTAGCTTTCCTCTGGTATTCAGATTAGGGTCATAAATGTGTAACCAGCCTCTACTTTGTCATTCTGATGTTGATCTGCAATTATTTTTTCCCCCTCAAGCAACTTTAGAATAAGAAACATAATTTTTTAAAAAGTAAAATAAGCATGATCTCCATCGAGGTCAAAAGTAGAACGGAACTGTGTGTCTTATACAGTCGGGGTTAGGTTATCATCTAAGTGAGATCATGAGACATTTAACTAAGTTAATTTGACACAGGTCTTGAAAACTACTCCTTTATCTGATGTGTTAACAGAAAGAACAACAATGACGGCCGTTGATTTAAAGCAAGAGTGAATCATTTAAAAACATGCCACAAGTTTCACAAAAGCCATTCATAAATCTGCCGCAAACACTCAGCCCGCAGCCGAGGAATCCCTGCAGCAGTGGCTGTAGCGTTAGACTAAATTCATTGTCTCACATGACAGACAACATCAGTCCTCGGATGACACATGCCAGGATGTGAGGGGCAGTTGAGCTTGCCATGAGAAATTAAAGGAAGGGAAGAATGTGATTAAGGCGGCACTGCTCAGAGCAAAACAAAATCACACAAACAAGCCTGTGTTATGATTATCTCTATCCTTGAATGACATGCTGGCATGTAATCTGACTGAATGGCCTCTTAAGAAGGTTAAGATTCAGTAACATTTTAATGGACTCAGACCACCACGTGAACGTCTGTGGGGCTTATTTTTACATTTGGTCACCTCTTAGCTCACATCTCATGACTGTCAGAGATTATGAAAATGGGAAATCACCCCTCAAAGCCTTAGTTTGTCTCTTCATCACTTAAATGCATCTAGACATGATAAATGTTACAGAAACTGTGCTGCAGCTGATGGAGGGCTTTAAAAATGTCCATAGATAAGTCATAAAGACTGATTCCACCATCAGGTACTGTATAGACACTACAGCAGATGAAATAATTCTTCTATGTGCTTGTCTGCCCTTTGGTAGAATGATGTGAGGATGAAAAGAAGGAGATTGTGTGCAGAAGTTAACTCTCTGCTGTAAATTGCCAATTATTTCCATCAGCTCAACCCCTCTCAATACAGACCAGTACAGCCCCCTGGTGGTTGAATGAATGAATGAAATGAAAAATACTTTATTAATCCCTTTGCAGGGAAATTCATGTTTTCAGTGCAACCCATCCAAGACTAGACAAAACAACATATGATGACACAAACAGAACAGGCATACACTGACGGAGCAGCCATTTCTACAGCGCTCCTTGTCTTAGATATAGGTGAAAGGAACATTAGGGAGTAAGATGTAGCTGAGAGGATAAAAAATAGGCATCTCCACACTGGGCCTAAGGGCCCATTATTGAGATACAAAAAAACACTCCTCAGTACATACAAAAACATAACTCAGACAATCACAACATGAGAAACGCGTGGCGGGGGGGGGGGGAGGGGGGGTCTCCCATCGCAGCAAGTGCAGACGCAGCTGCATTCTCAGAGCGCGTCCAATCAACCCACTGCCCGGGAGTGGAAGGAGGTGGAAGGACAGCAAGGCAGTGAATCACGGGGAGGTGTATCTGTAGTCGTGTACTTGAGTGTGGTGCGTGTGTGTGCGTAGAAGTGAGCATATGAACTTTGCCCCAGTTCTCCCTCACAGTCTCTGCCACCTGATGATAGTGGGGCATCCTTGAGGGCTGATCCAGGTTGAAGTCCATCGCCCGTGAATAGGGTGAAACTGTTGCATGACCCAAACAACAGTAAAACAAAAGAGAAAGGAGTAGCTAACGCCAATCATCTGCATCCCCAAATATCAATAGGTTTTGTTCCATGGGAACAGAAGAATCACTTTAATTTTAAACACTAGATCCTGACTTATAAGACATGACTTTTCAGTCACATCATCGTTGGGAGTTTTGCTTTTGATATTTGAAACTCTTCTTTTCGAGAAGTTATGTTCAAAAAGCTTATAATGAGAATTAATTTTAAGTGTATTTCAGTCAAAATCCTGGCATTGGCATGGTTATCTGCTTCAGTGGTTCCCAACCTGGGTTCCCGGACCCCCTTAAGCACAGGGATCCCTGAGGCTTTGAACATTAGAGCCATTGTGATTAATGTCAACAAATTGTTCCTATTTTAAGGGAAAAAAGTCTGTATGTTGTTTATTTAACTTTGGCTTTATCAAAGGACATGACACAACAAGAATACATTATATATGGTGAGAATCTCACTTTTGAAAGCCTAAAACCAGCATGGTTTCAGCACAGGGTGGAGCAGGGGGGTCCATGGCATCTTAGCATATGCATGAAGGGGCTCCCCGAGGAAAAAAAAAGTTGGGAACCACTGGTCTACTTAAATATTTTTGCAGAGCAGTTGCAGCCATGGGTCAGCTGTATCTAAGGTGGAAGAGTAAATTGGAAAGTATGTGGTTCAGTTCCTGGCCTTACCTGTGTCCAAAGTATTCTTGGTCCAGACAAGGACCTCCTCAATGCATTCATCAGTGAGGATCAGTAAAGAAGCAGCACTGCAGGCCATGTGCTGTATGTGCTGGAAGTGTGTGTGTGCATGTATGTATGTATGTGGCTTAAAGTTCAACACTCGAGGACACCCTCAGATATTATTAGCCCACATACTGACTGATCAGAGCTTTTTGTGGAATCCTAAGTGGGACCGACTGAATATTAGCTTTTTTCACTGCTGGCCACTTCATTAGGTGCACCTTGCTAGTACTAGGTTGGTTGCGACATGGTGCATTATCCTGCTGGAAGTAGCGGTCAGAAGATGGTACACTGTGGTCATAAAGGGATGGGGATGGTCAGCAACAATACTCAGGTGAGCTGTGGCATTTTAATAATGCTCAGTTGGCACTCAGGAGCCCAAACTGAGTAAAGAAAAAATATCGCCCACACCATTACACCAGCCTGAACTGTTGATAAAGACAGGATGGATCCATGGTTTCATTTTTTTCCCCACCAAGTTCTGAACTTAACATCTGAATGTTGCACTTGAAATGTTTTTCTATCTTCTATTGTCCAGTTTTGGTGAGTCTGCGTGAATTGTAGCCTCAGTTTCCTGTTCTTAGCCGACACCTGGGAGGTATTCTGCTGCTGTAGCCCATCCACTCAAAGGTTTGACATGTTTGTTTTCAGAGATAGTACTTTGCATACCTTGATTGTACAAGTGGTTATTTGAGTAACTGCTGCCTTTCTGTAATCTCCAACCAGTCTGCCCATTCTCCTCTGACCCCTGACATCAACCAGGCACTGTAGTCCAGACAGCTGCTGCTCACTGGACATTTTCTCTTTTTCAGACTGTCCTCTGTAAACTCTAGAGATGGTTGTATGTGAAAATCCCAGTAGATCAGCAGTTGCTAAAATACTCAAACCAGCTCATCTGGCACCAACAACTATTCAAGGTCTTTAAAATCCCCTTTCTTCCTTACATCGATGTTCAGTTTGAACTTCAGCAAGTCATCTTGACTATGTCCACACGACTTCAATGACTGAGTTGCTACCATGGGATTGGCTGATTAGCCATTTGTGTTAACAAGCAATTCAACTGGTGCATTTAATAAAGTGGCCACTGCGTTTTGACTACAGAAACAGCTTGTTTCTTTCTTTTGTTTTTTAATAATAAAAGCTTCATAAAATGAAAATGTAAATCACAGCTTCTGAACAAGTAACAATTGAGGATTTGACAATTAATAACATAATACTGCTGTAGACTAAACACTGTTATAAATATATATTCATTTACACCCAAAGTCTATTTACAATTAACCCAACACTGTAACAATGACTCCGTACAAATTATACTGGCTCTTCTCCCAAAAATAATTTTCAAAAAAAAAAAAGAAAAAAAAAATCACATGAACATTGAGTGAAAAATACTGTAAACACCAAATTAACTTAAAACAGACCTTAAAACAATGCAAACAGAAAACATAGTGTAAAGCTCTGGCGTCAGTCTTTGGTTGGGATCTTTGGTGTCTCAGTCAATGGCTAAATGTAAACACGACCACCAGGACGTGTAGAGTCAACAGAAAAGTACACTAGATTTCCTGATTTCATTGGTTGCTTTCAGGGACTTCACCAATTAACAGCTGTTGAACATAAGCTATTTTGCATATTTTCAGCGAGGGCAGGGAAATAAAAGGTTTCGTTTAGTGTGCCCAGATTTCACTGGACCATAAATGATTGTGTCGGATCCAACGGCGTGCTGAGGAAACGTCCAGCCTGAACACTTGCTCCTGTGAGGAGTTAACTGTGGTGAAGTGGACAGCGAGTTTGGGCTGAGGGATGCCAGCTGCAGAGAGGAGGCAGCTGCCTGCTGAAAGGTACTCACTCTCACAGCTTTGAGTCCTGGAAGAGGAGAAAGCAAGACCACAGAGGTCCGTGTAAATTCAGGCATTTTTTTTTCATTTGAAAAAGAAAAATAAATAAAACTTTCCTTATTTAGTTTCCTAATCCAAAACAAAAATTGGATGACAAACTCATCCATTTTCCGATTTTGTATACAAAACAAAAATGGGGAAAAAATGGATAACAAGCACTACGATTTTAGATTTTTCATTTGAAGCAGTGGCATAACCGGGAAGCGTACAGTGCTGACTACACGTCTGAAACAGTATTAAACTCCATCAACAACCATAATACATACTGTAATATTCTGGGGGTTTTAATAATAAGATAGAGGTACTTTTTCTTCTCGGGAATGGTCTTTATAACAGAATGAGGTATTACATTATATAACATACTCTGCGTCTGTGTCTCTCTCCCAGATGCTGGAAAAACTATCGTGACTCAAGTGTGATAGCCCTCTAGTGGTCATGAACTGCAATTACAGTGGTTACATCATAGGAAAAAATTCAATGGTCTTCCTCATTTTGTTCCTGATAATGTCCTCAACAGACATATTAGGACCATATCTGTCACAGAAATACCTGTGCTGATATCTGACATTACAACAACACTTAATGGAAAACACATATTTGTCAGAAGGAATGAGTGTGAGCATGAGTGGTTGTTTGTCTCTGTGTTGGTCCTGTAATAGACGGGCGACCTGTCCAGGGTGTACCCTGCTTCTCACCTTCTTAATAATTGCTGGGATAGGTGTTGCAACCCTGAACTGGAATAAGCAGTGCACAAATGGATGGATGGAACTGTATATGCCCAGATGGGCACTATTTGTTTGGTGATGATTTTTGATGGTGAAACTGAAGCCGCGTGAAGCACTGATTCATTTCGAGTCACTGTTTCTAAGCATTTAATACAGTTTAAAGGGAACTCCGGCAAGTCAAGACAATAAACCTTGTTTGATAAACAATTGCTTCAGCTGTAAAAACACAACATTATAAATACTCCACTCTCTTCAGTTTTCAATAATTTTGAACAATCAATTTTACTTGCACCGCGCCACTGTTTACGTTTCCTAAGTTCTTGTAATGACATTTAAGGGTTGTAGCGGTCTCTGTGCTTTATAGCAGTACACTTGCTCAATGTTTTCCATCTGGTCTTTTCAATTTGAAACAAAGCTCGTTGACAAGGAAAACAATGGTGAAGAAATCACTGAAAACACATTTAAAGATGAGGACAATCAGATGGATGAAGTTGATGAAATCGACCTTAATATCTGTTTAGAAGCTGCTGGTCAATAATACACACAGACATTTGCTGGAAACTGAAACCAAGAGCAGCTCAGTTCAGCATTGTTTATGCGGATCCACGGTTTAAGAAGAAAATAGCATTTGCTGTCGCCTCCATAATCTCCCAGAATGCATTGCATTGATAATGTTGTTTGGAAATGTCCTCTTCGACTTGGGTCCCCTCCAAAATTATGTCCGTCCCAAATCACCAGCCTTGGCGTCACCATGGACAGTGATTTAAACTTGACAAACAGGTTAATGCCGTTTTAAAATCGTGCTTTTATCACCTTCGTCTTTTATCAAAAGTAAAATCTTTTTTTATTTCTCAATCTTTTTGAACAGGTTGTGCATTCTTTTATATCTTGTCGTCTGGACTACCGCAAAGCTCTTTATTCAAGCATCTGCAATAACGTACTTTCCTGTTTGCAGTTCGTCCAGAACTCTGCAGCAAAGCTTTTAACCGCTGCCAGGAAATGTGAACATATCACTTTTATTTTAGATTCTTTGCGCTGGCAGGCTGTAAGTTTTAGAATTGATTTTAAGATTTTATTGTTTGTGTTTAAAGTTTTAAATGGACTGGCCCCCAAATACATTACCGACTCCAGCGCGGGCTCTGAGGTCCGAGGGCCGGTCCCAGCTCGTGGTGCCTAAGACGAGACTTAAAACTAGAGGGGACAGGGCCTTCTCTGTAGTCGGCCCCAGACTTTGGAACGCTCTTCCCTTCCATGTCGGATCTGCCTCCACAGGCTTTTAACACCGCATGAGTTGTATGGCCCTGAGTTTCTTTTCATTTATTTTTTTTCACTTTTATTTTATTTGTTTTAATTGTTTATCATTTTTAAATTTTTAATTTTACTTCTCTTTTTATTATATATATATATTTATCTATTTATTTTAAGTCAATATTGTTGATTATTGTTGAATGCTGATGTGCAGCACTTTGGAGACTTTTTTGTTTTTAAAATGTGCTTTATAAATAAAGTGGATTGGATTGCGCAAGTAAAATAATGGCAACCTCTGTTGTTCATAAACACTGGAAATACGGTTTTTATAGTAGTTAAGAATTTGTGTCAGAAACAATTATTTTTAGTAGAACAGGGCAACAGCTACATGTTAAAGCCAAAATGTGCTAATAGCCGGAGTTCCTTTTAAAGACCCATTAATGCTTGACGCAGAAGACAGATAAGCAGACGGACGGAGAGTTTTGTCCCGTCTCCTGCTTCAGTTATGCAAGTAATTTGGTCCGTTTTCAGGGAGCTTAGCTATCTGTCGCTTGACACAGAAGACGGAGCAATACCACCGGAAATCATAGGGGCAGTGCTGAGCAGAATAGCTGACATGCGACCAGGAAAAGAAAAAAACAGAGAAGAAGAAGATAATATGCGAGTGTTTAGGGCATGTAAGGCGGTTAGAAATAACTTAGCAGCAATTGACTTAACAACCATGACAACGCAAAACACGTATGGATGTATGAGGATGGCGACGCATGGCAACATTTCAAAACGGACATTCATATTTACGTACATAAGGGAGCATAAATGGACCTTAAGACTGGTCTGCTGGTTGTCTGTGTGTGAGAGCAAGCACTGACAGTCGGCTTCATGACTTCATGACTGTCATGGGTCTCCCAGTCTCATCTTTGACTCATGTTTTCAACCCTATATCACCGTTTTCTTCTGTCATTAATAGTCTATAAATAATGACAGGCGCACGCTGGCTTACTTTGATTTAGGTAACATTATAAGGTGGTATAACTTTATTAAAAGTAACTAATCGGAAATAACTGAAACTTTGTAGGTAAACTGACGTGTACCTGTATTTATAAAGCTGTAATACAGGGATGGAAACCCCTTGAGCATCGAGACATCAACAAGACCTTTAAAAATCCCTGTGAAGCAGCCCGACTTATATCGTACATAAATATTGAAGCAGCTGTTGGTGTGGTCACATGACTTTGACAAAAATGCATAACAAAACAAAAAACAAAGAAGTTTTCCTATTTCTAAAATGAAGTGTGTAATAATAAAACATAAAATAAAGTATTAATAAAATAAAGTAAGCGATTACTGCATTATATATGTATTGTGATTACAGAATGAATCCAACACAGTTTTGGTTGTGTAGTCAAAACAAGAGGTTATTCGATTTTTTTCATTTGTTGTTTCAAACGAAAAAAACTGCCTGAATGTACAGCGACCTGCGTATGTACAGACCGCTGAGTTCAACAGGATTTTTTCATACACAAAACACAGAACTTACCTTTTGAGAGTGATGCTGAGAGAAGCAGCGGTTGTCTCCGGAAGAGAGAGAATGACCGACGCATTGACAGTGATGAGCATCTCAAAAATGAGGGCCAGTTCCACCTCTACAAGTCCACAGGGTACGATGAGGGACATGAAACCAGGGGGAGCAGATACTCCAGAGTAGTAGCCCACACTCAGAGAGTCTGATGATTATACATACTGAGGTGAAAACTCAGTTAAACATCAAATTTGTCCACTTTCTGAACATTTACTGTCAAATTATTTAATTCTTCAGCCAACTTTAGAGTTTTAATTGTTTCGGATCCACCGTCTGAATGCTGACTGACCATGTGATACTTACGTTTAAAGACTTCCCGAGCCCGCAGCCAGAGGTTTTGCTTTCCCAGTTTGTGTACAAGTGTCTGCAGTACAGAGTTTTCAATGGCCAGCTTGTTACACAGCATGAAGTCCACTGTGTCTGAAGCTACAGGTAGCATGTTTTTGTCCACACACACTTGCAGGTGAGAGTTAAACAGAGGACTGTAGCTGGAGATGTTTATAGAGTCTGAGGGGGGAAAGGAGACTAAAATTAATCATACTTAACAGGAAATACACAAAATCAGTCAAAAAGAAAAATAAAAAACAAAGTTTCTTAAAAGAAAAAAAAAAACAAAAACATTAGCTCCTCAAGTTTGTTAACAGCAAGTGTTAGCAAAGTTGAAGTTTCACCAAACCTCTGAAAATGTGATGTATAGAGGAATTTTACAACTCCTAGGAATAAAAAGAGCATTTCACCCCAGCATGTCCGCCCCCTCACAGCTTACCATTTGGCTCTTTAATTCCAGGCAGATTACAGAGCACCTCCAGTGTGTCTCTGTGGGAGGTTTTCTCAGCCAGACGCATCAACACACGGGTTCTGCTCTCCAGGTCTGCAGGCTCACACGGCCACAAGCATGAACTCAGGAACCATTTGTTTTCTGAATCAACAGACAACAGATGTACAAACAAAAGTAAAACACACAACTAGACTAAGCTTGTAAAGTGTTATTTACAAGACTGAGACAAAAAGAAGGGCTTTAATGCGTCTGCTTTTAACATGTCACTGGAGGAAATTCAGTCTGGTGAAATCTTTAAGCCACAGCTGCAAACTCCACTGAAGGGTCCAGAATGAGCGTGATAAGATATTTTATGTTTGGACCTCAGAGCAGATTTACTGCCAAAAGAAGCAGTGATGAATCATCTGTAAGTATCAAGTATCCTATGAAAGTCAAAAAGAAAAACTAAAGCTGAAATGTTATGTAGAGGGGAGTGGTGCAGTTATTCTCGGCTCTTTTTTTACCCCCTCATATCAGGACTGTAGACCATTTGTTGGGTAACACTATGTGAGGCAGTGAGTTTGGGTTTGCTGGATTAACAATTAGTCTAAGTTTGTTTGCATCGATGCATGTCAAAACAATTTCATGGATTTTTCCACAGTGATTTTACAAGTTTCTGTTTTTTATAGCATGGTTAGAATTAAACTTATTCAAGATGTGTAAACTTTACAAACCGTCAACATTAATGGGTTAAAAATATAATAAAATGTAAAAATAAAAAGGAACACAAGTGTTTGAACCTTATGAGTACAATATTCTGACTCTCAGAAAGCTGAGGTCTTTTGGAGTGCACGAACCACTTCTCAGGACCTTTTATGACTCTGTGGTGGCATCAGCCATCTGTTCTGGAAAAGTCTGCTGGGCCAGCAGCATCACCGACAGGGACAGGAGGAGAATGGACAGACTGGTAAGGAGGGTCAGCTCTGTCCTGGAATGCCCCCTGGACTCAGTGGAAGTGGTGGAAAACAGGAGGATGATTTCTAAGCTGTCATCCCTTTTAAACATGTCCCACCCTCTACTGGTCACTGAAGGAGCAGCACTGGGCGGCTCCTTCAGTGACCGGCTGCTCCATCCATGGTCTGTGAAGGAGAGGTACGTCAGGTCCTTCCTGCCTGCTGCTCTCAGACTGTACAATAAAGAAAATGCCTGCTAGTCTGCAGACAAATAAACAAACAAACTGGGTTCTTGTACAATACACTCCATCTCAGTATTTTCACTTTTTATCCCCCCTACTTGGGACAATATATATTCTTATCAATGTCAAGCAGCTACAAGCACAAGTGACATATGCATAAATTACAAAAAAGGTCTATAAGCAAGGGTCTGCCCCATGGACACACCTTGAAGGCCGCCCCCCTCATTTACATAATAAGGTAGAAATGCAGATGGGCTCAATGTAAAAAAAGAGTGAAAAAATGTTTGGAACAATAAATAGAAGAAAATGCAAGATTGAAAATAAAGATGTAAAAAGTGTCAATAAATAAAATGGTAGATGAAAATAAAATACAGAAATTAATCATTTTGGGGATAAGAAAATGTAAAAGGAAAATAAAGAAATTAATACAGGCGTAAAAATAAAGAAAAAAATTAATTGAACTGAAAATGACATGGAAAAGTAAATAAGGATATTAACACAAAGTTAAACTAAAACAGTTGAAAATGACAAAAGAAATCTTAATTCATTAAGAGTAAGTTTTCTTAATGAAAAAAAAATCTTTTTTTTTTTTGTATAATTTATTGCCACATAAATTTTTTGAGCCATTTTTATATTTGTGTATTTATTTTTCATTTTAGCAGTTTGTGAAACGTTTGTGACGGGACGGCCTACCTAACCAACGAGAATTTCCCAAAGCAGCAATGTAGGATGTTGAATCTCTTCAACCTCTGAAATGACTGTTTGCATATCTTAGGACACTTTAGTGAACGATGAGGCTCTGTTGTTTTCCAGCCGGTAGACACTTCATTAACCCTTTACAATTCCAAGAATATCAAATATTACAGAATTTTAATGCCACCATTTAACAAACATGTTTTAACATACTTGATTTTGTCACGTTTCTACTAAAGTGTAGTTTTAAAAAATCTAAAAAAAAAAACAAAACAAAAAGAAAAACGTACTTTTCTGAGCTTGGTTGCTCATTTGCCACCATCTTATTCGCATTCGGATGCATCACCAGCAGCCTTCGTTTGAGGCCAAAGTGCGGTTTGTAAGGTGGACTGGGAGGCGCCTTCGAACTGGGAGAGTGCTTGGAGCACCACAAAGACATATGTGGCCGAGGAATCTGTACTTTGAATGTTTGTAGACCCTGAATTGGGACACAGCTACAAATTCGAACAGATGGGCTCAAGCAAAATGTCCTGATGAAACGGTTTCATTCAGTGGAGTCGCTCTGAATATTCTAAAAGTTCAGATCTCATAACATGTTCATGTTAATAAAACCTGCGGAGACTATTGGATCCATTTTAAGCTGTAATACGACTCAGAAATTACTACAATGACGGCGGACTCTGCTTGTTCAGCTGTGCGGATTCCTGCGATCTACATGAAGTTCTCGATGTAAAAACCAAAGCAGGAGAAATGCTCCTGCTGCTCGCTAGAGCACGACCTACCAGCTTCATCTTCCTGGGAGAGTTTAAAACTCTTTTCTCTGATTTTCAGCTGATGTTTTCCGGACTAGCCGCTGATGGAAGTGTGCTCATTCGTGTGCGTGCACGTCTATAACTCACAGATCGAGACAGAGAGAAGCTTTGACATACTGTCATGTAAATCCCATCAATAACATCACTGCTAAGTTTTTAATAAACGGACACAGTAAAACGGGAACCTGAAATGACTTCTGCTGTGACTAGGCGCGGTATAGTTTGCTCTCTACCGTGACAGTGGAGTCTGTAAAAGCACTACAGCTGTTATGACTAAACAGCTAAATATGACCAGTTTTGCTGCCACACTGGTTCCTAGAATCAGTAGCAACCCGTCAGCCTGAGTTTTAAAGTTGGCTAACTTAACTTTTCTCCCAGGAAAGTGAAATTTTCTGAAAATTTCAATGATTTCCTCATCTGAGAAGAATTGCTGAATTGTGTGGTTGTCCACAACGGTTAATTAATGTACACTTCTGCACAGGGACTCTATTAGAAATGGTTTCTCTGTGGTTAGAGTATTACATAAAGTTCTGATGCATCCCCTTTATGTTTTAATCTGTCAAAACAACAGCTGACTCTCACTCATCCTGGTGTTTCATGAGCAGTGTTACTTAGTTGCCATCAGTCTCATTTTTGAGCAGAATCCATGACGGAAAAACCCTTAAAATAAACATTGGTTACTTTCTGAGGTTTGATGAGGTCTTTTAAGCTGACAGCAACCAGCGTTACAGCCATTACCTCGGAGTATGTTAAGAGCACCCTCCACGCTGCCACTCAGGAGAAGAAGTTCTGCTGCCACGGTGACCAGGTAGCAGCGTGATGCTCCATCCTCATTCCCAAAAAAACTCTTCAGTGTTGTAAAGTTGACCTTTAAAGAGGACATTATCTCCACCACCCTGCAACCCTAAATTTGTAGAACACAAGACGATACACAACAATAGGATTAATAAGATCTAAGCTAAAGACAGTCATGAAAGATGAACAAAATTTTACTACCTTGGCCCAGTGATTAGTTTTGTGGTATCTCAAAATCAAAGAGACTCCAATTCTACCAACAAAATTCTTGATCAAGCTGCCCTTGTCTTCATTCTGACAAACTTAAAAAGAAGATAAAATTGGCAGGAATTATTATATAAAAAAAGAAAATTTTAAGAACTCAAGTAAACATAATCATGTAAAAAAAACAAAGATATTTGATGACAGTTTTTTTTACCCGTCTCTGCAAAGCCAGCAAAAGGCAGTGACAGCTTGTCTTTGCTCCCAGACAGAAGTGCTATGGCGACGCGACCACTGACGCGCTCCACTTGGTTAGGATGGTAGCCGAACTGGCAAATGGACCTAAAAACCTCACCCATCCGCTTCCAGTCTTCTTGCTTGATGCAAAGCTGACAGGGAGAATTTATAATAAATATATAAATAAGCAGAAAAGTGTTTCACACCTATGACTCATCCAGCAAAAGAAGCACAGAACTAACCTCTATTTCAATGATGGCACAGGTTAAATTTATGGACTCTGGATGAGGCGCAGTGGGGGACAACCTTTGTGAATGAGGAAAGTCATTTAGCTTTTTATGCTATGATTAGAGGAAAAATAAAAAAAGTAGTCTGGATTGACAGACTCTGGAAGCTAGTCTAACATAAGAAAGATGTTCCACTTACTGTTGTTTGGCAGAAACAGCAACAGGTGAGTTTGGAGGACCTGCATGCTGGAACACTGGGCCATTTTTTATGCAGTCAAGACAATCCAAGCTCAGCTCCAAACCAACGCTGGTCATCTACCAACAGACAGAATAAAATCTTCCACATGCATCAATAAATACGGATTGCAACGCTTTGTGGTAAATACAACTTCAAAGTAACTATTTACCTCTAATGTGAGCTGCATTAGTTCAGGCGCTATGCTCATGAGACCTTTCACTCTCACAAAGCTAAAAAAGTCCAGCAAAAACTGGTGCTCGGGCTAGTTACAGAGGAGAAGGGGAACAAGTTTAATATCCAGTCTAACATCTCTGGTCCTTTACTCCCCACAGAGCATGCTTTTACTGGAATATAAGCTATATTACACCACAATGTTAGTGTTAGGTGAACGACCGCTACACTGACCACGATACTGTTTGCCACGCTGACTTTCAGGACAGAGATGACATTAGACACCATGCCAGCTTTAAATAGGGCCCACAGGAGGGATCGCAGCACCGACTTGGAGAAATACGCTCCAGGTGGGTTGTTCTGGTAATATCCTATAAACACAACTCCTGGAGATGGGACATAAAGCAGCAGGAAAGAGCAGTCATGCACACAAAGGTAACAAGGTTAGTATTCATGGAAGACATTGACAGTTTAGGGTTAAAAAGTACCTGCAGAAAGTACCTTAAAAAGAAAACTTACCAGCTCTCTGAAGGCATAATGGATTTTTGGTGAACCGGATCACAGTGTCAATACAAAGCTATCAAAGACAAACAAAACAAAAAAAAAACCCATTCAATGTCTCACAAGTGTGCAATTACAGCTACAGCACAGCAGAGAGCAGCATTTCCTCTGTCATCAAAAAACATCCAGGTTTCAACATGAAGATAATCCATAAACCCCTTCCTTAATATTTGATCGTTTCTCACTATGCAACTCTAAAGATTAAAACTTAGTAAAACATTTTTAGAAATCTGTAATCACGATTTCAAAATGAATAGAAAGCAAGCTTCTACGGCATCCCACTGCCTTCACACTTTGACGCTGCTTTCAAGCTGAAAATGGGAACATTTTATTGAGCCTACCTTCTCATCTCCTTCCAAAGGAAGATGTTGGAAGCGACACTTCTTGAACACACAGGACTGAGACTCACTGAAATACTGTCTGCAGTACTGAGGGGTTAGGAGAAGATTCGCTGCATTACGCACATGAAACATTACTCAGTATATCCAGCCTATTACTTAATCCCTGTTTCCTGTTTTTGACTTTACTTTCAAAGACTTTGCAACCAACCTGCATATCACCACATGATTTAATCTCCAGAAGAACAGATTAAACAGCTATACTGAACTATACAATGTTTGGTACGTTTTGAAAGTAGAATCAGAAATCTTTGTGTATTGAAACAAGTTTAATAGGAGGCAGAAGACATTTCTTTGTTTATACACACCTGATTCATTCAAGTCAGATTCTTTTAAATAATAGAAAAGTTCAATCTAAGCTGAAGCCTGAGTTTGTATAAAGAGAATGCATTTGTTCTGATGGAAGATGTAATCGCTTTATGTGATAAATACTTACAGCGTTAGATTTCTGCTGCCTGAAATTTGTCACGTTTGTTGAGTTTTTGATCCACGTACCTGCATGAAGAGCAAAAGAGCCAAACAAGTTTGAATCAGCATTCAAATATTCAAATGTAAAAAGGCGTCATCAACGAAAATTAGAGAACTGTTTGTTTCACCCCCTTTTTTTTCCATTTTCACTCACCAGTTCTGACACCCATGACTGGGGTGATGTTGTGAGGGGAGCTCACTGTGCAGATGGCTTGATTCCTGTTGCTGGACAAGAACAGCGTCATCATCTTAAAACTGAACTGACTGAACACTAAGAAGCATTGATCATGTGACTTGTACAAGTCGCTACCTTTCCAGGCCGCCGTATACATGATTGTTGTTGGTGTCGGCCTGAAACTGTTTAAAAAAAACACACACACACACGCACACACACAAAAGTCAACTTTGTACTCCTTATAAAAATGTCAAGATTATGAAAATAACCTCTAAATTTCTGCAGTGTTGTGTGTGTTTTTGGAAAACCACATGCTGGTTATAAAATGTGCATGTTATTTGAACTTAAATGATAAAGTGTTACGTGTTCATCACGCTCCATTTCTGTCTTTTCATTCTGTGCTTTTAGCTCAGAGGGCATTTATGCAACAAAAAAACTCTGCTTATGCTTTGTTTCTCCAAAAGCTGCAGACATGTTTTGATGCCTTGCAGCGAAATGCTTAAAAATGGTTCCTGCAAAATGAAGTCTCTATATTCGCTATAACGCAGACGTGCTGCATTACCATGTGTCTAGCTTGCTTGTCGGAGGCAGGGCATGTGTCCTGCGTTTTGGTAGGGTTGGTGGTGCTCCGAGGTCTCCATGGCCTCCTGTTGCTCTCCTCTGGAAAATATATATAAAAAAAAAAGGGAAAATTTGTCACATTTAAGCCAATTACAAGAGGTAAAAAAAATATTGTGGTATTACATGTCTGTTTTTGCCCAACAAAACAAGCACTATTCATACCTGGGACATCAGAGCTAGTGCAGTCAAAGTCTTCTTCGCTAGATGCCAATCTAAAAACACAAAACAGAGTATTTTCATTTAGACTAAACTCATCTGTGTCTGTAAGGCGATGCAGCCACATCTTAAGATCTCACCTTCTTTCTAACTCCACCTGTGACATTTTTACTGGTGGAGAGGGTTTCTTCTTCGGGGCCTTGGCAGCTCTGGCAGGACTCAGCCTCAGCAGACTTTCCTCCGGCAGGTCTCTGAACAGCTCCGGGTCTTCCTGGATCATACTGACTAGCAGGATATCATGTTCATAAGCTGTGACCTCATCCAAAACACTGGGCTGAGACTCATCGGCTTCCCCCGCTTCAGTTCTATCCCTTTCTCTCTCTATTTCTGATGGGCTTGACCCCACTGCTCTGACTGAATTCTGCTCTTCCTCTTCATCATCCTCATCACTGCTGGGAGAAGAGTGGGCTTCAGTCAGAACACCTGAGCCAAGCGTTGTCTTGATTTCCAAACCTCGTTCATCCTGATTTACATCATCTTCCTGATCCGATTCATCTCGGCCTTCCTCTTTGTTCCAGTCACTCACATCTTCATCGCTGCTGGGAGAGGACTGGGATTTCACCGGACTACTGTCAGTAACAGTTTTAAAATTTGTTGAAATCTTTTCTTCAAGCAGATCCTTGGAGTTGTCACTGCTGCCATCAACAACCCATGACATCTGACGTTGGGTTGTTTTGCTTCTGTTGGCATCCATGCTCATTTCTTCCTCCTCCTCTTCAGAACTGCTTGAGCTTTGGCTCGAGAGGGTTGCACTCCACAAGTGCCTTCGTGGTGAAGTGACAGGAGAGAGCACAGGTGGAAACATAAACTCATTTGAGTCAATCTCCACACAGTGTTGCCCATTTATGTCGCACAATGGTGAGCACTTGTGTTCAAAGGGGCTTATATTGTAACACGGTTCCAGCTTTGGTGGGCTTCTCTCAGGGAGAAACTTGTTATTCTTGTGTTTATCTTGAGGAAGCAATGGGGAGGATTCATTTGAATGAAAGTAGTCAGAGTTGCGTTGAGGACCGGAGGATAAAGAGCTACAAGAAGTCATTTGGGTTTCTTCACAGTAGAACAGAGATTTTTCTACACTTTCCGAATCCTTGACTTTTTCTGGGAGGAACGATGAAGGTGAGGGGGAAGGTGGTGTGGCTAAAAGACTACTTGAAGCACCCTTTGTGGATGGATCCCATGTAGGAGACAAAGCCTTTGCAGTTTCCCAGCCATACAGGCTAAATGCTGAGGGGGACGGGGTCGACATGGAGCTGTTGGATCCAAGTCCATTAACTAGTAAAGGTGAAGTGGGTGTTTCATCAACGCCAGGCTCTCTTTGATTTCCATTTGTGACAGAAAATGAAATTGCATCCAGGCAAAGACTGCTATGTGACTGTTCAGACAGCACATTGTGCACTGAGATTTCGGTCTTTGATCTTTGCGGATGTGTGCACATAATACAAGGTTTTTTCTCTGTTGTCCCTTCTATAATGCTTTCTTCATCCTGTCTTTGCTTTTGTAAGGGTGCATCTGGGAATATGCTTTTGGCTTGGTTGCTGGATGATCCAGCCTGATTTAGATTCTCTTTAATGGAGTGACCATCCTTTGGTTTGGGATCAGTAAACTCTGTTAAAGACTCTGAGGTAGCAGCACGAGCCTTACGAGTCAGGCTACTACCTAAAAAAGGCCAAGCCATGGATGTACGTGCACATGAAAAACTTGTTTTTCTTATGTAACCCTTTACTCTCTGGCAAGTGAATGTCTCTGGATCCTCTGAGTTCTCCTCGTCCGTCTCACTGAAGGGTTCTGGTGACGTTTTCGTCCCATTGGTCTCTCTGGTAACTCCTCTCTGATCACAGGTTTCCAAGGCCTCTCTCATGGCTGGATTGGAAGTGCCGCTGTTTTCCCCAATCTTTATTCGCTTGTTTCTGTGAAAGTCAACAAGCTTCGAGTCATGTCCTGGACTGGGGTCCTCCTCAACCTCTCTACTCCATACACGAGTCCTGTTCATCCCCTTCTTGGTATGTCTACCTATTGACAAAGCAGCAGAAGAAGCTGTACTGCCTTCATTTGCCCAGTTGTTAAAGCGCTGAGTGGTTAAACCGGGTGGCCTTCCTGAATCTGAGTCTTTCTCCAGGTGCTCAGTCAGACTTTGAGGCTCACAGATGTTGTTCTCACTCGAAACGCTAAGAGCGGCTTCCTCACTTTTGCTTTTGTCATGCCCAAAACAAATGGGCAAAAATCGAAACTCATCTCTCATGTCCTGCTTGAAGCAATGCACAACCTTGGTCTTGAGAAAATCCGGTAACATGTAGGAACACCTGTGACTGCATGCATCACATTTTTTGGCTACGTCACACAGTGTCACTTTGGGGTACTGGTTTATCCAAACAATGATCTTTTCAGGTGTATGTTTGGAACATTTTGGGTCTTGGTTTCTAAATTTCTTCGACTGAGGAGAACTGTATTTACATTCGCCACAAATAATACAGTGGGAGGCACAAACAGATCTTCTTAAAGACCTCTCCGAACCAGCGGGTCCAATAAGGCTTTGCTGTGTATTTCTATAGATATCTGCAATTAGAGACAAAAAGATGTCAAAAAGTGCAAAAAAGAAAACAAGTTACCTTACCAAGACACTATTAACAAAACATAGATTTGCCATGTTTAACAATGTGAACAGCTGGTGCAATTAAACAAAAAACAGATGGGGGAATGTATGTGAAAAATAATACAGTAATACAGTAATAGACAGAGCCCGACCAATATGGATTTTTGAGGCCAATGGCGATTTTTGGCAGAAAAAATATTTCCAATAACCGATTTATCAGCCAAATAATTAAATATTATATATATGTGTGTGTGTGTATTTGGATAAAATATCTTGTATTTTATTTATTTTAAATTTGCACTGTGAATTATCCTTTCTGTGGAGCATGCATTAATATAGCTACCAGTTGAACTGATTCATTTACATTTGGACATAGGCCATAAGTGTATACTTTATACACATAAGCAATACAATGAGTGAAGTTATTTTACATTATCTATGTAGCCCTCTGATGTCCTTTACATTTAAAACACATTTGCGCTACTTCATCATTGTCTTTGCCATGAAGTCACGACTCATATGACCAAAAATAACAGAAGCAACGAAGCACAACCCACTATCATGACACATGAAAAACAGAGTTAAACTGAAACTGGAGACATGATGAGTCATTCTTAATTTCACAACGTCGTTATAAACGTACCTGTCGTCAAGCTCCGCTATGCCAACACCTGTAGCGTTGTCTGGCTTAAGGACTGACGATTGAATGGAGCCATAGCTCTATCTATTGGACAAACGGCGCAACAAATCATATAGGGTTGGGCAGTTATTATTAAAAACACAGAAATTATGGAAGACACTAATAAGGACCAAAGCATGACTAGTCTCAGCAGAACATGGTAGCCTGTGACGGGATTAAACGGCTGCTAGCAGGATGCTAGTTGGTGTTAAATGTAAATGTCACTAACGTGACATCCACTTTAAAATAAAAATCTGTTCTACTTTGCTCAATCGCCAAAGATATAATTTGGAATAAATACATAATATCTCGCCTTAGAGTTCTCGCACGTTCCAACAAACTTAGCTTAACTATTTTTTACCGGACTTTCATGTTAGCCAAAACCTTTATCTATCACAAATCACGGTTAAAATGTTAAGACAATCCGATTCAAGTGCAAGCGATTACAAAAACAGTGAAAGGGGTTTAAGACTTGCAAACTTAAGTCCTACGGAGAATCTTACTTATTGTGAGAACGGCAACGTTCGCAGTTTTCCGCAGGGTGCAGCAGCGCGCTGGGCTTCGCAGCCCACGGACTTGGCCTTCTCTGAGCTCCGCACCTCCACGCCCCTAACGCCTTTAGCAACGTGGCTAACACTAGATTTATGGTAAACGTCGTTTAATTTACAGCTTCTAATTGATTCTAAACCAGACTGTGTCTGAATTTCTGTGCTCTTTCTTGTAACAAGGGGTGTGAGTTTTATCTGACAGGACATTTCTTTTATATTTTTTGCCCTTTGTTTCACCTTGCGGTGGACGTTTCTCTGTACGTTTCAACAACTTTGTTTGAATAAGCGAAAACACACCATGCCCTCCACCTGAAATTGACCAGTGTTTTTAGGCTGTCCAATCTGCTCCTGCTCCGTGTGTTAGGTTTGCTGTCTTGATACTTGCCTCTAGTGTCCGGCTGGTTTTGTTTGCCTTCCATATCACTGCAGGACAAATTATCGTTTTCCCTCTTCGTTCTCTGCGGACCTACACAGTTCTCCAGTTTACAATCAGGGGTGTCACTGGGTGTATCCGTCCCATTTTCTGGGTCATGTTGTGCTAAACATGTCTGCTGTAGCTCAGTGCTGATGCGAGGAGCTGAAGCATGTTTTTCCTCTGAAACTGACTCAGAAACCACGTTTTCAATTTTTTTTGACGAGTCAACTGATATGCTAGCTGTTCGCTTCGGGGGTCTTTGCCTCAGCGGGGCAATTTTGAGCCTAACGACGTCTTTTAACGAGACTTGGCTGCGTTTTACCCTATCAGAAGATGGAAACATGCTAACTATTTAAGACACGACTATATGAAGTGACTAGATGATACTTTCTTAACTCAGTTGCTATTAAATGTAATGTTTTCCCGACCAAACTATCATAAAAAGATAAAGTAAAAAACTTTCCCATCCCTAGCATTCACTTTACCAGCCGCATTGAGAAATGGGAAATAACGTGTCTGCAACACTGCGCATGCGCAAAAAAGTTCTTTGCCAAAAGGCTGTTTTCATGCAGGTTATCATATCTTCACAACATTTTAATGGTATCTTACACATGGTATATGACTATATACTTGTTCATTCATTTTTAACATTTTATTCAACCAGATCGTGGTCGCTGTCTCTAGAGTAATCAGCAAAACAAGCAATGTAAAAACAGTAAAAAACAAAACCTGTTTGATACATTAACAACCGATATACGAGAGAAGTTAAAAATTTTATTAATTTAAAATACGATGGAGCAGAAGGCTTCAAGTGAAATCAGTTCATACTAGTCCAGCTTATTTTGTAGTCTGTTATTTCATGCTGATGGGGCAGCAAAACTAAATGCTCTTTTCTTGAGCTCGATGCACACGTGTTAAATTCACAAGAGCAAAGGACATAACAGCTGAGTTCTTCTCAGATCGATTCCCAAATATGAAGGAACCAGTCCAAGAACCGCTTTGTAGACCAAGACTTGCCAGTAATGATGGTTGCCAAGTTTTACCACACAGGTCACAGTGATGATTAGTATAATATGCACCTCAAAGCACAGTGCTACACAGTTTAAAGGTTGTAGATATTTCTTTGAGGACATCATAGAAAACACATCATCGTAATCAAATAGAGGCAAAAAAAAAAAGAAAAGCTGTAGACACCAGATGCTTTCTCACACCAGGGGAGAATCAGGATCTATTTCTGAAATAGAAACCTAGTTTCACCCTGAGCTTATACACCCTGTTTTATGTATTTTTGAATGATCATTTCTGGTCAATAACAAAACCAAGGTAGCTTGTATCTCTCTCTCTCTTTTATTTTTAAGATTTAACCATCATCTACACTAATTTGGTGATGAAGTGACTAAACGCAGTCATTAAACTAAAGTTAAAGAAGAATTGTAGTTGAAAGGGCATACACTAAACAATTAACTCACAACTATATTTTACATTTGACATCTGCTTCATGCGATTATCAGTGTGATAATTTTCATTTCTGCAGTTAAATGTGTGGACAGACTACTTCATAGGCTTAGACGTGACAGGACCAGGGGCCCAAGAGTTTAAGGGTTCCTGGTCTTATCCTAGAAATATAATATAGATCATATAAATGAGAAAATTAGACATAAGACAATCATGAGGACATACAAAATAAAACAATTACAATTGCATAATCCCCATAAGAAGATACAAACTAATAAAAATGTGATAAAGCACATGTACAAAATAATCTAAACAAATAATCAAAAACACATAAGTACTTAAATTATAACCAAACAAGAAAATTATGAACAAAATGACCAAAGAGAGATACATCATAATGTATTAACATTTACGTACTGTAGGTGTCAAATAGAAAAAAATAGGCGTAATTCTATCTGCATGATTGGTACTTGTTTAACTATATTTCTGTCTTGGTTTCCTGGTCCTCTGCGCAGCGGTTGCTTCATTATCTATCCATGGGCATGTTTAAAGATATTCCAAATCAGACGTCTTAATACTTAAATGTGAGATTTTACAAAAATAATGAAATAAAATAAAAAAGAGCCAATGTAATAATTCTACATTTAAGATCTGAAATCCAATAAACAAACAAGAATTTAATTAACTGACCAAACAGTGGGTGAGGAGACATTTGAAAAAACATCACAAGCACTATACACACCACATCACAATATATGTTAAAACCACATCGTATGTTAAAGGAATTCATTTGACATGTAGGTAAGTTTAGCTATATTTATTAATTATTATATTTTAAGTGACACCATGATGAGCATCTGATAAGATTTGTAAGAACTTAAACTGGAGAGTGCTCGCAGCATTGCAGACCTTTATGTAGACTGTATTCTTTGTTCTTTAAGCTTGTGAATGTAGCCAGAAATGTCCAGTTTTTTAGGTATTTGACATGGTCAGAATGTTTACTAGGACTTCAACATGTCATTGGTTGAACAGTGTGAAATCAAACATGAGGAAGACTAAAATGGAGCCATAACTGTCCACTGTTGAGCGTCTGGTTCTTTGAAATTGATGTTTTATGTATTTATTTGTTTTATCTGTGAAAAATTGCTTCTTAAACATATTTTAGCAACAAAATTTCATGTACATATAATATTGGGTCATTCGTTAGTATTTTATGGGCTTCTGAAGCAAAATGAAGTCTCAAATACAGTTTTCAGAATTTACAATCTTTATTTACCTTGCAAAATACTTTAAACCATTTTTCCATTTTCTTTCTTTTATTCCCTGCAATATATTATTTATTTTATTTTAACATACTTTCATAACTTTTTTTTTTTAAATGATACTTTACACTAATATGCAGCAAGACCACAGGACGAGAAGAAGTAGTATTACAAAAAAGATAGTAAAAGAATGCATAAGGCAGCAGTTCATGATATTACATAAACTGAAGGTGTAAGAAGTGCAGGTGAGACCCTGGTGTTGGGAAGTAGCCGGTCCCTGGACTGTGGCGGCCTGATTCACAACACCAGCTGTCCCGCCCCACCAACTCAGCAGATGGCGCTCTGCTAGTGAAAGAGTTTTTCCATCGGGAGGCAGAGAAGCGGTTCCACCTCACTGCGTCCTCCCCGGGGGTACGGAGACAGCTCTGCCTCTTCATTTCTCTCCTATCTTTGCAACATCTGCAGCAGCTGTGGAAAGAGAACATGCAAATCAGAATCTGAGGAAACTGTTGGAGGTGAACAGACTCACACGGGCATGAAGGAACATTCTCTGAGTTCCCTTTTGGTAGACTTCTCCTTGACAAACTCAGACATTAGAGATTTCTGGGAGTCTCTGCGTCATCTCTCTACACCTGCCAGATATCAGACCACCCACAACCCCCTTACTTCATCTCTGGTGCTTCTGCTCTCCACAGCTCCAAATAACAGCCTCTATGCAAATTTCATAATCACACCAGAGCAATGAAGAACATGTGAGTATGTACAGTGAAGAGGGATATAAGCTTTTACTTAGCATATGAAATGAGTTGGGATTAGAATGAGATAAAGAGGAGAGTGAAGAGCAGAGGGAGCGTTACGAGAGAGGTCACTCATAATTTTGTTTCTGTGAAGCTCTTTAAATCTTCCTGACTGTGCTCACAGGCACTGGAATGGCACGCTGGGCTCGACTGAGGGATAAAAGTACACCAGCAGCTTTACCAATTATTACGCACTTCAGATTGAAATGCAGAATATCAGCATGAAGAAAAAGACATTTAAAGGAGATGGAGAATCACCTATCAACCCAGTGAGCCACTACCAGCGAGGCTGATCCAACAAATCATTCAGCGTTTTCATTTTGAGCATTTAAAGCAAGAAAACATTTAATATTATTCTGGGACAAACCAGTAGACAGCATTCAGTTGATGGCTGACGTCCAATATTTCCTTAATCCATTGACTGATTCAGTCAATAAATTGTCACATTTTATAGCAAAATTTTGCTAAAAAAAAGAAAAAGTAGAAGAAAAATCTGATTAGGAAAATGAATTGTCACCTCCTGATTTCCAATTGTTTCTTCAGTTTAACTTTTACACGCTGAACAGTGTGTTTCCTTTTTGGCAGTTATCTGCTGTAAAGCAGAGATGAATAAAGGAGGATGTCTATTAACAGCAACAGAATGGAACCATCAGCTATCAGATGCTGAGAGGTGAACCAGAAGCTGAGCTAAAATGCAGTAATTCTCTCAGCGAGTGATGGGAAATTAATATGTTCATTTCCTAACGACCGACTATAATGATGGAAAAACTGATGTGCAGAGTGTGTGTTCAGAAACACTGTGCTTTCTTTTGTTTGCAGGCTGTTTTCTTTGTGTTCCTGGCATGTGAGGCACTGGAGGTGCACACACCAGTTGTTATGTGTTTCACACTCTTCTGTCCACTGAGAAATGCCTCTCAGGAGAAAAAAAAAAAGTATGCATTTTGTAGACATGAATAATTTCAGACATCACATATTACAGTGGCCCCTTCGGCAGACAATTCAAGCATAATGCAAATCAGTTAGAAAGTCCACTATTTTGCAGCAAGCTTTAGCTATATTCGAACTATTGTTTCCTAACATGCAACACTTGTTTTTGTGAATGTATTTTCCTTTTTATATGAATTGATTTAAAATATGTGCAGTGTGTTTACACTGACAAAAAAACAGGAATTTAAGAAGCAGTAGATTAAATCAGAGTTAAAAACGTAATTTTAATATTCTTAATTTGTGCAAAAAAGCAAGACAACTGTAAAAACCCTTAAAAGAAAAAGCATCTATATTCATTTTGCATTCACATATATGTCTTTGTCTTTCACAGGACCGGTGTGAAGCCGACAGGAACGGGAGAAGCAGCTGAATTCCTTTAAATAGCCCTGCCTGCTTCATCGTATGGTTGCTATGGCAGCCAGCCCCTCGTTTCAAGATAACGTCCACATGCTCAGAGAGACCCCCTCCACCTGAGCACTATAGATCTACGCTGCTGCTTGGCAGGAAAAAAAGAGAAAAGATGCATTTGTTTAACAGCACAAATGAATTCAGCACATCGGTTTGTAAATGCACGCGTTGTGAGAAATAATGAATATGTGAGAGATAGATTTGTGTACAATTCATGTGCTTTCTTCTTTGTGAATCAAGAAGTATTTAATAAAAAAAAGGGGGAAAGTTTTTGATGGATATAAGAGGGAAAAGGGAAGAACAGATGGAAAATTTAAGGCTAAAGGAATGGAGATCAATAGTGAAAAAGATGAGTGAACAGCTGGTACAAGAAATGGGGTGATTCAGTGAGAGATAAATGGTGAAAAATAGGAATGATGGGAGATTTTTTTTTTAGGAAATATATAAAAACAGGAGTGTAATAGTAGATACAGATTTTTAAAGGACATGTCTTTCGTTCCCCAACAGCTCCCTCATCTCACTGTATTCATTTTAACCAGTTCTTTTCCATCTCTTCCTCCCATTCCCCAACCCCCATCCTTTGTCTGGCATCCTGCTTCTCTCTTCAGTTTTTTTTTTTTTTATTCGAGCTCTCAATTAGTCATAAGTTTAGTTGAGGGTCAAACAGGACATGAACAGGTTTGTATGCAGCTGAGGGAGGAAGAGTGTGATATACCTCTCAAGCTGACTTTGTCCTGAATTTCTCCCTTAAGTGCACTTAGAAAACTATTGTGAAGCTCAAAGGTATGAAATGTATTATAAGGAGAGGCAGCTTTTCAGGGGTATGAGCGGGTTTTAAAAAGCCAAAGGTAAAGGGCTTTTTAAAGCTACCAAGAACGGAATTTAATGCTAATTTAACTAAAATGAAGAACGAAAAACACATAAAACTGGATCCCATTTGGACAAAGAGAAAAAATATATAAATACTGTATAAGTCTATCCACATATGCAATAAACTTATTTTATTTAATGTAAAATCATTCATCTAAATAGTTCAAATGATGTCTTTAATAAATGTGGTGAAATAAAAACAAATCTGTAAATGTAGCTAAATAAGTGGGTTTAAAATATTTATGAATCATGTTTCAGATACAAAATTTTTAGTTGTACAGATTAAGAGAATATTCTCACAAACATAGTAGATGTATCAATGATGCCCAGTTGGACGTAGTTTTTTGAAAACTGGATGCATTTTAGGCTCACCTCAAAATATTCATCTAAAAGGGTTCATGGGATTCATTTCAGCTTTCAAACCATACACTGTTTATGTTGCATATGATAGCGGGAAAAAATGGGGTCTAGAGAAGAAGAGAGGCCCAAAAGAAGTCGATAAATATGGCCCCCTCAATTTCCTCTTAAAACACACAGGCACGATGATTGCATTTGAGTGAGTTGGGTGCGTCTCAGCATCCCCTAATGCTTCTGTAAATTGAGTTGGAAAATGACGACGTCTGTTGTCTGCACTTGAGATGGAAGCCAGGGAGGCAAAAAGGTTTTGCTATGGAGAATAGGCTGCTCCTTCTCCACATGTTAGACCTACAATATTAACCAGACTTTCACTTGAGAAAACAACAAAAACAAGGAAACTCTGTGGTCATTTTTTATTTCTATGTACTTATTTTGTTTTTATTACCTTTTTGTGTGGGGCCTCACCTTTCCCCCTTTCTTTGTCGATTTTTTAAAACAGAGGATAAATGACAACATTAATACAGCCACCTGAATGATGGTACTTTATTTCAGGGTCTAAACATTATCTCCAGCAGCATACTGGAGGGCTGTGAGGTGCTATTTAGTGCATAAATAGAAATGACTCTGTCCATTATTAAGGAGATGCGGTGGTCAGGTCTGAGAGCAGCAGTGATAAAGATGCTGGCTGTGCATTTGCCAAGCATCCATTTCCTTTTTACTCGTGTCTAAAAGGCCCTTTGCCAAACACACACACACACCCACACTCAGATAGGCTGATGTCCTCACATTCCCCCTTACTCAAAAGTGCACTTCCAAATCATTCCAATTAAATGGGTTAAGAAAACAAGATTATACCTTTACCCTGACATTTCTGACTTTATGTCTTTTATGGTCTAAATTTTAAACCTTTATTTGCATAGCAAAGTAAAAACCAAAGCTCTTTTAAATAAGACCCTATAAAAGGCCTTCTGGTTGCTTTTTTTTTACTGCTTTCTAATAGTATGAATATTATGTGGTGCTAAAACTGATAGAATACGGTCATATTCCATATTTCTATTTATAGATCAAAATGTGCATTTTCTTGAATTGTTGGATAATTTAGGTTAGTTAGAAGGAGATATATTGCTAAGTCATATACATACTGTCTCACCAACACACACGCTTAATGCACGCATCCACAGTCACACCCTTTTCCCGGCTATGTTGCAGAGCTGTGTTCCCTCGTCACCGTCTTTCCTCCTCTGCCGTATTTCCACCATTCGACTGGATGGTGTGACCACGCCATTGCTTGACAAATGCATTAGAAGAAGTGGTGGAGATTTTATGTGTAGGCCAGGCCCTCGGCTGTCACATTCAAAACGCACATGAACACACACACAATGTCTCTCTCTTACACATGAGCATGCAAGCCGCACACCCACACATTTGCGATAAGGCCTGAGCGCTGGTAGACATTTAGTTCAGCTTTTTGTCTTGCTACAGCGTCTCTGATGAACTGCGGAAAACGCAAGCACTTGCAGTATTTGAATTATTAGTAAAATGGCACAGCTTTAACTTAATCCATTGATACATGTAATCTGTGGTCTGTGGACGTGTGTGTAGGCTAATAAGAGAGGCATAAAAAAGTGGGCATGTAAATGAAAAAATGCAGCTTATCTTGGTGAGAAAGTGTGTGTGTGTATGTAAAAAGGTACCCACCTCAAAAGCTGCTTTCTTAAATGAGTCATACTGAACTAGTGACATAAGAAAATTGATGTGGGAAAATGTGCTAAGTCTTAAAGAAGTGGCTGCACTCTTTGTGTCAAAACATGAGGAGATTTGGGCATAATTTTGCAAACAGAAGTGTCTGTAGCTCAATATATTCTCTATCTTTTGACTCATCTGAACAACAGTTTGCGTTTATGTACAGCTCTAGTTCGTTCACACACTTTTTACTTCTCTTTTTGTTATAATGTCATTTGATTATATGGCCTTTGGTTTAGGTGCAGGTCTATAAATTTACAAGTTCCTGCCAGATGCTTGCAGATGGTTCTGGCACAGAGGCGTGCCAAAGGAGCACTAACCCTGATGACTCCTGCAGGTTGCCAGTTCTGGGCAGAGGCTGGCCTTGCTGGCTGGCTGGGTGGATGGATGGATGAAGTGGTAGATTGCTGGATAGCTGGCTGGACGGACAGTTGGGTGCTGTGCTGGCGAGGCAGAGAACTGTAAAGAAACAACAAGGTCAGCTGTTTGGCCGAACACATTCAGCACCTTAATGCTGGTCTGTAAAAATGCTGGCGCTCTGAAGTGAGGTGGTCATGGAGCTGAAAGGTTCCGTTTTACATTTTTTTTAAAGCTAACAATCATCTTATAGTCTACGGGAAATGCAATCATCAACTGTTACAGTTAGGTAGTTTGGTATAATGGTTCCTACAGTCCAGATATCCTAAGGTGGATAATTATGGATTAGCAGAGATCTCCAGCGAGCGGAGACTTCCCCTGACACAAAGCAGTCACTAAAAAAGCAAATGCAGAATTACTCTCAGATTTAGCACAAATACACACAGGCAGAACACACACGCTTATACAAACAGGCGCACAAAACAGACTGATGATGTATACAGACATGCGCAGCTATACATGCATACGCCTCAGACCTACACACTCTTGTCGGCCATCACAGACAGCATGCCGGCTCGGCAGCCATTTTGCAGGACTGCTCTGGAATGTTCAATTAGGGTAATTGTTGCTTACGCCATCATTTCTCAGCATTATAGGCATTATATACGAAACAAAGTGATGCTTCAGTGAACATTACACTCATGTCACGGTATCAAAAATATGCAAGAGAAGTCCTAAACAGTTTTTTTTTCTTTTTTTTCAGAGTTCCCACAGTGAAATCAGGACATGTATGACTGAAAGTTACTGTACAGCCATGTGTAAAACACACATGTATGTATAGACGCTATACGGCTAGAAACATATGTGGTGATTGTAAGGGGGGGCACGCCCTACAGCTTGTCAGCGCTTACATATGGAGGAGGGGATAAGTGTGCATACGAGCTTAGAAAAAAAAAAGAGAGGGAGGAAATGGAAAGGGTGAAACATGAAATTATTCGAAACAGGAGACAGAAAAAGGGAGGGGAGGGAATTAAATGTACAACTTGTTCCAGCCACCACCGTTTTATAACCTTAGAGTATAGATTATTCTTGTAGTTCAATAAACACAGACAGTTGCTTTACACCTGTCTTAAAACAAAATCTTTCAAGGTCCAAATGCCGTACTTTTCTTTTCGCACTGAATGCTGAGGTGTCTCTGTGGCTGCATGACCTGTGCACTTATATGTCATAAGTGTGAGCTCAGTTCTCCACCCATGCAGACCCCCTCAAGCCTAACTCTCCTGTCTCGCCCACACTGCTACCCAGTAAATGCCACAAACATGATCTGAAAAGACGAAATCGACACCTCTTACATAAGAGATATTTTTGCCCCAAGAACATGGATCTTTCTGAATGGAGAAAGAAAATCTTTTCATTCAGGATAATGCTATTTTTAAAATTATTTATTGAATAATTCCACTTCAATTAGTACACTGATTTATTAGACTGTATCCTTTCTGCAAAGATCTGCAATCACATGGGCAGGATTTAACAAAGGCCACCTAAGGATAAGAACATAACTGTTACAGCAGCTGACACAAAGAGGGGATTGATAATTTAGCGTCATATGGAGGGGGTTGAATCAGTCCACAGCCTTGTGAGATGAAGACTGAAAGGAGATTCTGCTGTGGGTGCAAGACGGTGGGAGAGTTGGGGTGGGATGACGAGCGGCTGTGAAACGGGACAGGTTGAATGAGGTTGTCATGGGCTGACGGAGACGAGAGGAACACAGCGGTGCAATGCGCACACCCTCATCTGGAGACGGATGACACCTTACAGGACAGGCTCAAACACATTCCTGATCATGAAAGCGCTCTGTATGTGCAGTTCAACATACAACCTCCCCTCCCTCCCCCCACTCATACTCATACACAGAGTCTGCACATATGATCCAGCAACCCTTTGTCTGGGTTCAGCGGTCAGCGATGGCCAACGTTTTGGCACATTACACTCGTCCTTTTTTTTCTCCTGAGATGCATGCGTACAAACTCTCACACTCACACAGACAGTCATGTGCGTGGCAGATGACCCAGCCTCAGATACTCATGTTTTAACCTCATTCTGTACGGTACATCTATCACAGATTACAGTAGTGTCATGACCGCCAACCTCCCCACCACCCCCCTCCTCTCAGACGCCGTGTCCTCAGAACATACCCCCCTACCCTCCTCACCACCCCACCCCCCTCCCAACCCAACCCCCACTGACTGGGTGATCATCTGCTGTGACCGTGTGCTCCTATCATCGTGAGTCAGGAGTGTTCGACAGGGGTGTTCGACAGGGGTGGGTGGATGCTTTTTTTTTTTGGGGGGGGGGGGGGGGGGGGGGGGGGGGTCATATTTGACTTCTTTTCGTTTTCCGATTAGATATGATTGCTGATGAAGAGAACTTTCCCACCCATCAGCGCCAGACGAAGGGGACCCTTTGTCTCCCACCGTAACCACACAAGGAGGGATGGCGCACGCACACACAAACACACACACACGCACACATATACTGTACATACTGGCATATCAAAATCTCACACAACTACACACACACACACAATACACAGTTTCATTATAAGCATAATGTAAATGAAATTCTAAACTGACAGTGCTGGCATCATGGAGCACATTGGTAGCCGTACACCTCTGCAAGTGAAACTGTCGATTCAAACACACATCTGTGTGTGAAAGCGATGTGTAATAATTTCATTGTGTGCATGTAAAGCATGTGTGTCAAAGTGTATGTGTGTGTGAGTATGCATGCATGTCCTCAGACTCACCTGGTGGCACCCCTGGAGCCGGTTGTCGTGGTAATGCAGCATCAACTGAGCTTGTGGAGCTATGACACCTGATGTCCCTCCTACCTTTCACTCTCACTCTTTCTGCTGTAGTATAGGATCAGTAGCTACACCCTAGCACTGACAGAACAGGGGGGAGATGGAGAGGAGGGGTTCTTATCGAGCCTGCCAGGTCGTACCACCAGCCGCGCTGAGACGAGGGGAAACGGGGGGGTACAGATGCTAAGCAGGGTGCTGATAACAGTCTGTCAAGTCAAAATCACCCTGCTGTCTGGGCTGTGATGGTTTCTTCCTGCTCCCACTGCTCTGATTGGATGATGCGCTTCCTCCTTCATCAAAATGTAAAATTCCAAGACAGAGAGAGTAGTGCATCGTTTGTGTGTGTGTGAGAAAAAGAGTGTGTGTTAAGAGAAAGACAGACAATGCAAGTGAGAAGAAATGTGTGTATTTGATGAATACTTGTGATGAAGCCTAGGATGACTGTACATGTAAAAAATGTGTGTGTGTTTGCCTGAGCATTTGTGTAAATGTATGTGTGTTTGCGCCTTTGCGTCAGGGAGACAATATACAGGATGCCATTGTCTGTGTGGGCGTGTGATAGAGGAAGAGGTAGTTGAGGGAGAGACACAAGACAAAGAGGGCGAGGGATAGGAAGACATAGTGAGTGTGTGTTTGTGTGAGCGATGGATTTTTTTTGGGTGGGGGGGGGGTTAGAGAAAAAGAAAGCAGTGTATATGGCCTGAGAGCTGCCATCATTAGTCTCTCTGCAGCGGCTGGTGTTGAACTGCAAAAGGGCTTGTCAGTCAGTTTCTGTCACAACATGTCACTGAAACCACACACACACACACATTCCCAGAGGGGATCATGTCAAGACAGAGGCCAGGCTGCTGTGACAACCCTCCCCACCACCACCACTCATACTCCCTCTTCATAACCTTTCACCTCGCTCCTCTAGCTCTCCTGCCAGTGGTGTCACATTCGAGATCAATCCTCTGATCCCAAAAATTCCCATATCAAGTGCAAACGTTCGACAAAAAAGAAGGGAGGGGGGGGGGCAGGTAGAGTAGGACAAAATATACACACACATACACAAAGGCAGCAAAAAAGTGCCAGTGTGTGGCAAGAGGCAGATGGCAGCGAGTGCTCACATACAGCCGAATCTCTTGAGAATTTACCGGTGAAATGCTGCTGACTCACTGTGCTCGTAGCAGGCCCGAAACATTTACACGGTTCAAATTCCTCATTCGGTGTGTTTGTTCAACTCTTTTAAATATGAAAAGACTAAGTTACTGCTAATGTTAATGTAAGGGAGAGTTGTTGGAAAAAAAAAAAAGACCATGCAACTAACAACGTTTTGTTCCCCTTCAATCGATCCCCGGTAGTTTTCTGCAGAGCGGACTTTGATCCGCACATTTAAAAAAACAGACCTTCCCTTTTTCCTGGCTTTTCTGTCTCTCTTGAGCTGCCGATTTAATTACCTTCTATATTTATCGGAGCTCAAGATGCTATTTTGGTTTCGAGACTCTTGTCACTGATATCGGGAGGCTACATTATTCAGAGTGAGAGCACTGGGGGCTGTCAGACGCAGAACAAGAGCAATACTGTTAACCCTATAGAGAAGGATAGAGGATGTGTTACACTTGCAAAGCGATATGTGTATGTATACATAGCTGAACATCCTTGATTCATTCCCATGTGAAGCTGAGATTTTTTGCATGCTGTTTTAGAAAGCAGTGGTCTAAGAGAAGGTGTGGTCTGTCTTTCTCCTGTCTCCATTTTGTGACTGCTTCATCTCAACTCTCGGCTCCACGGTATCACAAGAAAGATGGCTATTTCGCTATTTCTCGCGGATGCAAAAACACCTACGATCAAATTATCACAGACTAAAAAAAAAAGAAAAAAAAGCATTTAGATGCATCTATCCTGCATGCCCATGCGTGCACAGACACACAAAAACACAAAGTGACACACGCAGTATAGATCGCTGTCCTCCATATTTGGTTGTGATTTATGGTTGCTCTTCAGTAGAGGCCACAGTTATCTGGGAGATGATGGCCATATTGATCTGATAAACAGTTTCATTTACTGCCAAAGCCTGCCATTCATACTCGCGCACACACACAGCAAAGACACACAGATTCACAGCAGGACTAACCCAGCTTTCTGCTTCATCAATTCCCCACCTCCTCCACGTCTGCTTCTCTTTTTCTGGGCTCTTTCTTTTCTCCTCCCCCCAGGCCACCTCACCCTCTCCTCTGCTCTCAGCGTGCTTTAACTCACTGTTCAGCTCTTGTTCTCGTCGTTTCAACCAGCATCCATTGCCAGTCCATCTGCTTCTCTACCAATACCGCCCTACTGCACCAGGGCCTCATTTCTCCAATAAGTTTGATTTGCTGATGTTTCCCAGCGAGCATTTGAGAATCATGTGCAGGAGGAGGTAGATATTAACACGACCTTCTGATATGTACAATGTGATGAAAAATTTCCCTGAAATCAGATGGAATAATCAACTACTTACGCTTCATTATCACATTAAATGACATAAAATGGATGAAGCTCTAGATTTAGGCAAACCACATCTTCATGTATGGAGCTTTAACGTCTATCTTACGACAGCACCCACATCTTATATGTATAGTTTGCTGAGAAAGATGTTATATTTTCTCCATCTGTGAGAATTCTAGGATCCATATATTTCATCATAGACCTTCAGCAAGGCTCTTTGTACCTTCTCATGTGCAGTGAATGTCATCTGCATGCTACTACTGAGTATGCACTGGAAAAAAACGATGCTGAGTTTGAGAGGTGCTACGTGAAGAGGTCCCTCACTCCCTGGATCTGTGCAATAAGACTTTAAAAGAGTACGATAATAAAAGTTAAAGAATTTGTGACTTGGCTTTCTCTTTGTTGTCATCTCCACATCTTTCCTACCGCTCAAACTTGATCAGCCTGCAAAACTCCCACTGGACGTACATTGCCACGTGTCACAAAAGAAATATTATTAACCCTCAAATATAAAGTCAAATGATAAAATGCACCCTGGATACAAGTATTTATTCTCACCCAATGAGCTTAAATAAGCTCTTCAGGCAAAAATGTTCAACTCCATGTACAAAGAGTGAGTCCTTGAAATAGTTGGTGCAGTTCTGGTTAATGATCTGGGTTTTAGTCTGACATTCACTTCATTCAATTTCACTTTACTGATCATCAATTTTCCTAAATATAATAAAGGTGACAGGGAAGCAAAAAAAAGAAAGGAAAGGTTCACCTAATGTAAAAAATTTAAGATAACTTCAGTTACCCAGGCGCAGGGTTCCTGTGAAGTTAAAGCTCCTCGACTCAGCTTGGGGTCAAGTCATGGACGGTGGTCCTTTGTTACGTCATCCCCCTCTCTCGGCTGATTGTCCTCTCAAGCTACTAAAAAACATAGCCCAATATGCCCAATGCCCAAATATCCTAAGAAATACATTTGAAAAAAACCTTTACAGAGCTTAAACACAGAGCACTTAAAGAATGACAAATGAAAATTGCAAATGGGAAAAAAAAATAACAAGGAACTTCTTAATAGTTACACAAAACATAAAGTTATAACACAGAGTTATAAAAGGTATGAAAAGAATGTTTTAAGTTATTTAACTACTTATTCCTGCAGATATTTAAAATAGTGTATTTCTAATTCAGGGATGTCAATAATCTGACCAGAACTGTAAATCTACATTGCTTGATATTTTTAGTGTACATTAAACAATGAAGGAGGTGTAGTGTAAAGACTTTCTAGATATTTAGGTATTTTAAAATACATTTTAAAGGAGCAGTGTGTGGGCTGTTAAATACCACAGTGGCCTGCTCTATAACCAGTTCTTAGTTTTGAGCTACTGCACCTGTTTACAGTCCCGCCAGGAATTTGCAAAATTGAAATTATTAACATCTTTGCAATTCTGTCAAATCTCAACAAACAACTTCAACGTAACCTTGTAAAATCACAGCACTCCTCCGTGTTACAAATATACAGATGTCATGAAGTTTACTTCTGTGTTGTAAACTGTAGATGTGTGTGAGAGAAATGTATCATCTGCCTCTACAATCATCTGCAAAGACTGTGTTAGACACTTGTTCTGCATGAAAGTGGAGGTAAACGAAAATCATCAATTGACAAACATTCTTTTTAAAGCAAAACCGCACCAAACAAGCCAAAAGTCTCAGACCAGACAAATCATCATGATGGAGTCAAGATCTGCTGCAAATCACAAAAGTGCTTGATCTCTGCCACTGGTGGATTCAAATGACTCATTCGTAAGTAATGTGAACATGATGACTTATTTTCTATGTTTGATGAACCCTTAGCATTACTGTGTATCTTCCAGTTGATGTTACTCTGGAGCTTAAAAGTTTGTGAATGGCTTTACTTCCGTTCACATCTGAAAAAGAAGGGGCCTTAACTTGGTCATGACTCACCGACAAAAGAAATCAGATGAAAAGCAAATTATCGCCGTTCCTTGCTGATATATCACAATTATGCATGGTTATGTGTTATAATAATGAAGCTATGATGCCTGAATTTTTTGCTTTGAATATGTATCATCAGAACTTCTCTTTTTACATTTATAATACCTACGACTGCCTGTTATTGCATTTTCATGTCAGCATGCGGCTGTTAACTAATGATACGAAAGCATTACAAAACTGTGAATAATACCACACATGGTCAATGTCCTCAGTTTTAGCAAGGTTACTCTGAACTGGCCCACATGAATAGTCTATATTATTAATTTAAGTTTTTTAGCAGTGATGTGAAGAATTAATCCGACTTTAGAAGGACAGTGTTTTTTTTCTTCTTATAATTTCACTACAGTGTAATTGGTGTGATAGGTCAAATTGTCTTAATTAGTCTTTCAGTTAGTCTAAAATGAGTAAGAGAGCTTTAAGGTCTGATGACAGTTGAAATTAAATGAATGTAACTACAGCATGAAAATCTGGATACTTTAGTGGAATACAAACAGGAGCATGTACAATAAAGATATTTTGAATATCAGTTGGTAAAACTGGTTAAAGCTCCCTGATATTCATTACTGGGCATCTTTCTGCGTGCACGTGCATAGATAATGCCAAAGAAGTGGAATTGTAGAAAAATACACACTGATGAGTGCACAACTTATTTTCTCTCACTCTTCCTAACACACACAAACACACACCCACACACACACAAGGCTTTCAGTTTCTAAATCAATCCCACATCCGTAGCTAATGCAGTGCTGGGCCCTCTTCAGGAAGCATTAGGCCTATTAGTCAAAGTGCGTACGCATTCCAGTATGTGTGTGTGTCTGTGTGTGTGCAGAAGCCGCACATTCAGCAGTAGCCCATCTCAGTGGATCCTGTGGGGTCAGCAGGTGCAATAGGGAATGAGGGACTGTCTTATAGGGTGTGTGTGAATGCTCCCTCCCTTCGATATCCTCTAGGCTCTTTATTGCTCTAAAATTATCCTCAGTTTACTGGAAGACAGTGGACATAGCGAGGAAAAGAGAAATATGGACACTGAGTTTCAAAGTCTTCCTGGATCACTTACTGGAGCCAAACGAATACACATGCAGACATCTTGCTTAGTCAAATAATCTAATTGATTAAGCATGAATAAGTAAATAGGTAAGACAGATAGAAAGAGTGATGATAACTCAGCTAACCAGTTTATCGTTGTAGGACAACACCAAACATCGGGAGTGCTCATGCGACATAAGAATGACAGCTCGACTCCTGGTTGCTAAGCAGTCATTACGCAGCAGTGAAGTGCATATCTACACCATACGCTACTCTGCTCCAGTCGAGCAGTACCATGTGGAGACAGCATTAACTGTGTTTGCTCAGCTTGGCTGGGAAGGGCCTCTGTTCAGACAAAACCGGGTAAAACTGCCCACCAGCATAGCTGCATTCTTGGCTGCACCTATATCTTTAACACAGCGGCCCGAGCACATACACTGGGTATGCCTCGACACACAGACCAATATGATCAGTTGCAAAAAACAGTACGTGCAGCTCGTCCTACAGATCTGATTTGAGAGACAAATCTGATTTGCCTGCAGTCTGGACATTGTTGTAATAACTCTGACCATCATGATACATACCACTTCCTCTCTTCACGCCACACTTCTCCACCAGGCCTCTAGATATTTGCAAGTAATCTTTGTGAACTCCTGCAGGAAAAAAAGAAGAATTATCTTCATGATGGAGTTCCATGATGTATCAAACAATTGATTTATAATACAGTTAATGAAGAATATAAACACTGCTTTTGGAGAGGAATTTATTGAAGAATAATATTGCCTAATTTCTAACCGATCTTATCAGGATATTCTGATTTTCATCCCCCCCCAAAAAGTCCTAATTGTGACTCTATGCAATTACATTAAAAAAAAAACTTTCACAAAAACATTTTATACCTTAGTTTAATATTTTATTTGCACTATGACATAGTTACTGTATTTTCTATACATTTTTGCTTTGAAGAGAAAATATTTTCTTTAAAATCTGCATTAATGTGACACTTAAACACACCAGCTGGTTTTGTTCTCTTAACATACAGTTCAACAATTAAATTAAATTAAACCTGTGAGGACTATCGCTTGTTTTCAAAGAATTTATACACTTTAAAAAGTAAAAGTATTTTTTATTGAATTACTTGAATAATTGAATAATAAACAGAATACTAGATTACCTAAATAAATCCAAACCAAATCCTACATAATTACTTATAGCAAGCCTATACTCTTGTATCATACTTTTAGGGGTACAAAGGATGTCACTGGGGTGATACCCTCAATGGTGCTGTACCTACTGCTGTTTGTACCAGTATTGTTAAATAAGGGTATAAGACAGCCCTCAAAGGTACAATACTTTCCAAGAGTGCACTATAAATGATTTGTTTAAACTGTAAATCTGATTTAATTTAGTTAAATTCTCAAACAGCATAAACTATGAAGAGCTACAAACAAAGGAGATTATTTCCTCTTTGCTGTGAAATTTGCATTTCTTATGCTTTTCAGTTTTCAGGCACATTATATCTAGAAGGTGATGTTTTGCGTTGTTGAGGCATGTTTTTTGTTGTGTTGAATAACACATAAAAATACACTAAAAAGTAGTCTGATGAAAACTGGTCAGTGAGGTTATTGACACCACTAAAAAGAAGCAGCAGTCACTCATTTGCTTGGGTTTTTTTTTTTTTTTTACTATAACCAGCATCAATTTTTATAAAATCCACACAGTGACCTCTCACTACACACCAAAGAGAAACCAAAACCAAAAGGAGTTTTGTCTTTTAGCATAGAAGCCTCACAATGGTCTGAAGACAGTATAAAATGAATCTCAGAGAATTTTTTACTGTTGTAAAGAGCTGGTATTAACCTGCTCATATCAAACACTGAGTAGAGTGCATCTCTGCAACCTTGTGTGACATCCTTTCATCTTACACTCAGACCTTCATTTTCCCCTCTTTGTATCTCTGCCTCTCAGGGCCTCGTGCTCCATCCTCCTTAGACTGCATCAATCCCTGAGGACTTTCACATCCCGAGGTGGATCAAGTCTCAGCAAATCAATATCGTCCATTCATGCACTTGTATGAACATGCATGATCATGTGAAAGCATACACTCACAAAAGGATTCAGCAGCTGCTGCACCCACGGTAAATAATTACACTGAATAACACGTGATTAAAAAGACAAGTTTTGCCTTTAATATCGCATAAATTCAAGATCAGGATTCTTTCAGTGTGCTCATAAAGAGCACAGAAGAGAACATAAGGAACGCCCATATAAATAACATCCGTACTAACGCAAGCATTAAGTACTCATATCAGCAGTGTCTACTCAGTAGATCAATGGAAAAGATACAAACGAGGATGGGAGTCAGTGGAAAAGTGAGAGGGAGAATGAAACTAGTCAAGAAAGCGAGACAGTAAGCCTAGCCATTATAAATCATATCCGCTGTTGGCGCCGGCCATGTATCCTAGCAACCAGACAGACCCTCCGCCTCTCTTCCATCCCCATTTCTATCTTCCTCTAACAGCCTGGTCACTCTTATTACCCATGTTGCCTTTGGCTTTGCCCTAAAAACTCCTGATAAAGTTTGGTTTGAGCTTAAAGCTTTATGACTGATTGACTCAGGGTTGAAACCAAAGACCGAACTGACACCTGAACAGATACTGAACATACTGAAAAGACCTCGAGCTGTCTCCTGCTTGTATACACATGCATACTTGAAATGTATATAAAACCAAGCTCAATGAGCTTCCTGCACTAACAGGAATGTTAAAGATTTTAATTGCCACACATTTACAAGCATAGCTCTAAACAAGTATAAGTGATAACACCTGTCTGGATGCTTTGGAAAGTTAACATACATGAACCAAATTCAATTTAAGCTGAAAATGATGGACTCAAATTGGACTCATTGTTTACAGATTATTCCAGAGGTTGTAGTTTTAAATTAAACTCTGTCACCCTGTGAAATTACCTTGAGGAATTTGTTAGGTTTGTACATTTGTAGAAAATATTTGTAATTAAAAAAAGTTACACAAAGGAATTGACATAATAGAAGTGCTTTGTGAGAATTTGCTCACAATTAAAAAGCAGAAAACGGTGTAAAAAAGTTCCCACGCTGCATGCGACTCTGAAATGACAAGTGTGACTTATAATGTTTTTTACTACCTAAACTGCTTGGATGCTGACAGTTCAGTAACATATGAAACTGTCTCAGGGGGTGGGCGCTATTGTTGCCTTCCACTCTGAAAAATGACAAGGTTACAGAGATGGATGAGTACCAGAACTTCTGTGACTCAGATGGGCTATACTGTGAGATGTTGTAGAAATTAAAGGTAGCTGTTTGGGTACACTGTGGTCCAAAGGGCATGGACATGATCAGCAACAATACTCAGGTAGGCTGCGACATTTAAATGATGCCCAGTTGGTGCTAAGAGATCCAAAGTGTGCCAAGATATTATCCCCCACACCACTACACCACCACAAACCGTCAGAACCTCTGATACAAGCAGGATGGATCCTTTTGTGCTGTTCCCACCAAACTGATCCTATAATCTGAATGCTGTAGCTGAAATAGAGACTCGCCAGCCAAGGCAACGTTTTGTCCAATTTTATTGATCATGTGTGAATTTAGCTGACAGGAGTGGACCGTGTTGGGTGTTCAGGGATGGTATTTTGCATACCTTGGTTTTAACCTGTGGTTATTTCAGTTATTGTTGCCTCTCTATCATCTCCAACAAATCTGCCAATTCTCCTCTGACCTCTGCTCACTGGATAGTTTCCCTTTTCCAGACCATTCTCTTGAGATGATCGTGTGTGAAATCCCAGTAGATCAGCAGTTTCTGAAATACTCAGACACACTCAGACCACCAACAGCCATGCCACATTCAAAGTCACTTAAAACCCCCTTTTTCCACATTCAGAGGCTCAGCTTGAACTTCTTTTTCATATATATATATATATATATATATATATATTTTATTTTTTATTTTTTTACTCTGTTCAGTTGCCAATGCAAATACCGATATATGCACATATTTTTCCACCTTACAGCAGAGAACATTAAGTCCCTCCTGTGGTGTAATTAACATATTATCATGCCCACTCTTATGGCGATGGCCTAATGGCAGAATATAAAACACAATACTTTTCAAAGGAATGCACGCACCTAAACAAGAAAACTATGTCAACTTGCAAGTAAAGCATTCCAGATTTAGTAATATTTTCAAGCAAAATTGCAAATCCATCCAACTTTTAACAAGACTATACGATGCTCCCTCTGACACAATCCTGACCACATTCATAAAAGCAAATGTGATACAAAACAACCAAAACAAGTAAGTGAATGTAATCTCTGCCCACACGAGTAACATGGAAATTCATAGTTAAAGCCATAAAAAAAATTACAGAAAAAAACATTTTTAAAGACATTCCTCAAATAAATTAAGAATCTCTCCACCATAAGAATGATCATATTTATGTTCTTTGTCTCTAGGGACATTTAGGGAACTCAAAGAATGCATCCCAGTGTCAAAAATGTTGTTATTGTGCCTGAGTAAAATGCAATAAAACTGTGATAACACCATGTTACTAATAATTATATGCACAAGTGGGGTGCACAAGTCCAGTCCTCATGAGCTACCATCATGCATCTTTCAGATGTATCCCTTATTCAACACACCTGAATCAAATGAAGGGCTTATTACCAGGAATCTGCAGGGTAGAATGATATGTGGATGAGGAAATTCATTCATTTAATTCAGGTGTGTGAGAAGAGATGCATCTAAAAGGTGCAGGATAGTAGATCTCAGGGACTGGATGCACCTTGAGCAACAAGATCATTCCTAAACATGAATGTTTGCAGTAAAATACACTTTTGGTCTTGATATTAGGGTCTAAAACTTGAAAATAAACACTATTGTCTTGTTATATAATTGGAGCTGTTGAATTACTGAGTCTTAAGCAGATACGTGCTTTACATGTACATGTAAAGGACCTTTTTAATTCATTAAGGTGATGAAGTCATCTTAGGGACTATGAACACACCACACTGGAGGCACATCATTGAGTATTACTCAGCATCGTCTCACATGTCCACCAACATTCACTCTGTACCCATTTCCAAGCTCTACAACCCAATACCCATCACACACCAACATAACCTGAAATCCAGGGTTAAAAAATTTAAATTGTCTTCATATCTCCTTTTAAAGGAATTCAGTTTATCAGTGTTGTGAAGAGGTCAGCTCAACTCGTCGTCCCCCCCCCCGAATTCATTTCAGCTTATTATTGACGTCTGAATGGGACTGCTTCAGTGTTTTATTGAAGCATCCTTACACACACTTATTTTTTAATTAATAACACACGTCACACTTAAAATCTGTTTCAAACAACTAGGACTTTTTTTGGGAAACAGCACACTGACTTCCTGTAACCAACTGATATGTAAATGTTTGTTTTCTTTCTTTCTGCCTCAGTTAATTCATAGAACTGAGGAGGAGAAAAATGAAGAAAGCTGCATTTGATTTAATCAAATTAAGACACTGGTTAAAACTTGACACATATCTGTATATTTCGGGGAGGGCAGTCTAAATATGTGTCATGATAATCTGTCATTTGTTATTCTACCACACTCCACAGGATGCATGCAACCCCAGCTGACACTTTCGTACACACTCCAGGCACAATCAGCCAGATTACACAGACAATCAGATAATTTAGACCAGATTGTAATGGCTTTGTCTGTTTGGTGAAATTTCCTCCTGATTGTCTCAGGACTGATGAGACTGAACAGACTCTTTGTTTAAGTCAATTTTCTACCAGACCACGGGTTACTGATTTTGATCCCCGGATGATATGTTTAACCTCTAGCTAGCATGACTAGCATTTAGCTGTAAGACACAATGAGCAAGCTGACTCGACGCTGCGGCTTTGTGTTGTCTTCACACTAAAAGCTTTACTCAGTTACTGGTCTCCAGACGACTACAGTCTAATACCACCTCTGCTCATCCGTAGGCTTGGCTAAAGCCCCGCTGTCTACCGGCTTATGAAATTTTGAGTACTCAGCAGAGTGAACGGACAGTAACACACAGTGAAAATGAGTGTGTGCATCTGTGAGAGCAAAGGAAATGAAGCACTTAGGAACCACTCAGTCAACCTATGGTCTGAGAGCCACCAGAAGTGGTATGAGAGGAAAATTGTGTTTGAGGAATGAAGCACAAAGTAGCAAGAGAGAGTGTGTGTGTGTGTCTGTAAGAGTGTGTACAGTGTTAGAGCTTAACTACACCACCTTGTGGAACAGAGCTGACACTGTTTCCTCAAATCACCCTCATTTCAAATAGGGAAAAATGACTAATCATTTGTAGACAAAGATGAGGGGAGAATGTAATCATTCAAGCACCTGGCACATGTTAGTGGAATAAAAGACGTCAAAATAATCCCATTTCTGCATTATAAACCCTAATAAAAAGCCTAATACTGTCTCGATACGCCTCACAGAAGCAGATGTTTTTCTTCAAAACATTACTGGATGCACACACACACATCCGAGGGTATAAGATAGTAATAAACTTCTTCTTTTCGAAGTCCTTTGTTAATTCTTTTTGACTCAGTAATAAAATAACTAAATCATAATGTCTTTTTATAGTCCAGAATTTCGATATTGCCTTGTGGAAAATGTAATCTAATAATATTTCTTAATTATTTTACCAGGTTTTTAACATTGGCTGTGTTTTTTTTTTTATTCTAACTGCTGAATAATATTATTAGTGAAATGGTGGTAAACGCAGTTATAATTCAGTAAGCAAAAGGTTTTTTTTTTCAACCTGAAACATTTAACAGATTTGACATCTTTTGTAGATATATTGTATGGGACAAGGGTGACAGCTAGCTTACATCTGTTTGCATTGTTAGTTGCCTGGATGAGCAATGCTTTTTGCCCCCCAGTTGCTCACGCTTCTCTGTAATGATGTCATTCAGAAACCTGTGTCATGTGGTAGCGAGAAGAAAAGACCCAAAAGCTGACTCACAGGCAGGAATCAGACTTATGCAACAAAATACGCTTAATGCAAAAAGGCTCAATGACCAAAAACCCTCCAATACAAGAACACAAGAAAACTAGGCAGGATAGAAGAGGAATGATGGCTAACATCATGCAGTGAGAGAAAGTCATGTTAAATAAACCAGCAGTAAGAAATGATGTTTAGTGTCATACTATTACCGTGAGGGGAGTGTCCCTATGGCACAGTTGTTCAGAGGAAAGGATGAACTGTCCGTCTTTCTCAAGCTGTACACAAATGTATAAAAACACTGCTCATGGAATATGAGTCTCAATCTGTTATTTGAAATTGAGTTTTTTTCTTTACTTAAAAGTGTTTCTGTTAATTCCAGGGACATGTTGTCTGCTTGATATTCATATGATGGCACTGTTAAAACTTGGATTCTTTATGGGATTATTATGAATGCTGGCTGCTTTGCATAGTTTTTTTTTTCCTTTTTTTGTGTTGATATGGCACAAGGGGGCAGGTCTAGATAAGTCCTAGACTTTTACCTTCTCCCATACAGACATGTCACTGTTTATCTTTTATCGGGATTCTGTGTCACAACACAAAATATAATATTTTTTTTTTTTAGTTTTGTTCACTTGTTTAAAAAAAAGATGCTAAGGTTAAAAATTTATGAGCATCTAGAAAGAAGCAAAAGAAACAAATTATTACTAGTTAAAGAGTTCATTAAAAAACAAAGAGGAAGTGTGGAAATCAGCAAGAGTAGAAAATAATCCAAATGGAAACAGGAAGAAAACACAAAAGAATACTGAGAAAAAACAAAGAAAAAAACTGAGGACATAATACCAGAAACAGAAATCTAACATAAACTAAATCAGAAATAGAACTAACAACCACAGATTACGACAAGCCGTCTATGATAAACTGAGAGGTACTTGTGGAGCTGGGTAGTGGGTCAGCCTTTCCTAAGCAGCCCTTATGGTGTAGTATGGCACATCATCCCGCAGCAGGAGGGTGTTGTTGCCTTGGGGGCTGTGGTATGCGTCAAGCCGCCTCCACATAGGATCCAAGGCTTTTCTGCAGAGCACTGCATTGTACGAAGAGGATGAACAGTATGTAGTTCTACACCCGGTGTTGTGACTGATCATGGTGTACAACATATATAACATGTGTTTAGTATACTAATTCAAAGCCCATAACATTCTGCAGAACTGATTGGGTTTCTTCCAGGCCATGAGGTTTTCAAAAGGCCCAAATTACTCCTAAATGTCAAGTCAGCACACCCTAACTGCGGAATAATTTCTTGAAGGATACTCCCGAGTTTTTCAAGGATAACACGTACATAAATCTATAAGATAAACCCCCTTTTAAGATTTAATGAGATTCACAGCAAGAGTGGAAGTTAAATAAAGGAAAAAGCAAGATAGCAAAGGTGCATTTTCTGTGGCAACACAATCACACTGTTCACTGAAGTGCTGAAAGATAATGAATTAAATTAACTTTTCCATTTAATCTCTGCCTTATCTTAAATTAAAGCAGGAAGCTAAGATAAGCAAAGGTTTAAATGAGCTGTTATTAGTCTTCACATTACTTTCTTCCAGGTAATGTATAGAATTTATATCTTTGGTTTGTTATGACATAGATGAGGAGTCATTTATTTAGACCACAAATTAGACTAACGCTGGGGAAATTATTTTAGTTTATGTAATTTTACACTAATTCCAACGATTCAGTATTCATAAAATTACGTCAAGTCCTTGTTTGTGAAAAATGCTTATCTAACACTTTACCAATTATGACTTACAACCTTGTTTAGTAAAAGTTAATATAAAACACAAAATAAGCTAGTATCTAGCTCAGAGAGGCGATTTTTAAAAGAATGTTCATGGCAGAACAACAAAAAGCATTATTTTGTGCATTCAGTTTATAATTATGCTAACAGGCAAGCTAATGCTAGGCAGACAAAAGTGTTCGTAAAACGAATTACTATACCTTTTAAAATGTAGAAATTTTCAAATAATGGTCGCCTCTGTTTTATAAAACCCTCTCTGCTCTGTAACCACAGCAGGTGGGGTAAAGTTTATAAAGAAGCTGCCTCGTAAAAATAATTATTGACTTATTTAAATGTATATGTAAGTAGACAATTTGTGCAGGGACCTTGAAAAGTGGTGTGACCTTCCGGTACAGTTGGACAACAAGTTTATGTTGTTTTTTATACTTACAAATAATAATAATAATAATAATAATAATTATTATTATTATTATTATTATTATTATTATTATTATTATTATTATTATAAAAAATAAAATAATTTAAAAGTGTTAAACGTCTAGATTTTTTTTATCCGTAGTTTGTCATAGTCTTATTTAGTACCGTGCTACACACAAGTGAATAGCGTCAATTGGAGATTTTTCATTTTTAAATACGGAGTGTACTTGAACGCCTCACAAAAGGCTCTCACTGTACTTTCTCACAACTCGTCAAACCTCTGGGCACGATGAGGAGGATGGCGGAGGATATACAACCTCACAAGGAGCAGAGGTTAGACCAGTTTCTTTTATTTATTTTTATTACCGTACGTTCTTATTGTGGTTGAACAAGAGAGTTTTCTTGTAGCTGGGCAGAGGTGGTCTATTGTATTAGACGCTCCTTCAAGATTAATTTTGGCAAATGCACTCGATCCAGGTACAAACTAAGTTTTAAAATCATACCCAAAAGTATAAACTCTTACTGACAAATATCCGACTTTCTTTGATTATGAAGTTTTATCTTGTAGAGTCTTACCAGCATGAAACAAGGTCCTTGTAGAGAACATTCTAATACAAACAACTTTATTTATTAATTTATTTGGTCTCTGTTTGTAATTATGTTACAGACACTGCATTTGCGATTAAAGAAATGCTTCTTATTGCATCTGATGTATGCCAAATTCAGCCTGAGTTTATTCTGTAAACTCTCAAGTCATTTTTTGTGGTTTTTAACCAACTAAATGTGTCTAAAAGCAAGTGAACCTCAATATTTTAGTTATTTTATTTAACATAAGTATCACAAACACATAGAAGTGTATTGGCTGCATATGGTTAACTTTACTGTTTGCATGAAAAATACCAGCAGCTCTGATAACAGAGAACACATGGGCAAAGTTCAATGTGTAGCTTTGTTTGCTCTCACTTTGTGACCTGTCATCCTGCTTGGTGTTTACTGTCTGAACCTCAGCTCCTGGATATCAAGCTGGTTACCCTCATGGTGCCCCACTTCTCCTTCTCAGCTGAAAGATGCAGAAGAAAAAATGCTCAAGAGTAAGTGAAAAAGCTTTTTAAGTCATTTACAGGAACATAAGTATTCAGTAACAATCCAAAAACCACCTAATGCTTGAGATGAGTTACATTCCCCCCAGTTTTTCCCACTCCTTCCTCTGTTCCTGTCTCATAACCCTAATCTTGCTGTTGCAGCTGTGAAACGGCCATATTCCAGACAGCACGTCCGGATATCCAACAACAACTACCTGTGGACGCTAGCCTTTTCCACACAGCTGCACCCTTGCTCTCCATCCCAACCCAAGACTCCTCTTATTCTGCTTCATGGCTTTGGAGGTGGGGTTGCGCTTTGGGCCCAGAACCTGGACGCTCTCTCCACCTTCGGACCGGTTTATGCTCTGGACCTGCTGGGATTTGGCAGGAGCAGCCGACCACAGTTCACCACAGATCCCGAGGGGGCTGAAGAGCAGTTTGTGGAAGCTCTGGAGGAGTGGAGGGAGAAGGTTGGACTGGAGGAGATGGTGCTGCTGGGACACAATCTTGGAGGATATCTGTCAGCAGCTTACACACTCAAGTACCCAAACAGGTGCTTTTTTTAGATGTTAGCAAAAATGGGAAGGAAAATCTAAATACTTGTTTTTATTTCAGTGCAGACCAGAAGATTTGTTTTATCTCCTCAACTTAATCATTTTTTGTATTTCAGGCCTGCAGCACATTCCAGAAAAAACAGTAAAGCTTTTACTAGTTTTTAATGTTTTGAAAGCTTAACAGTGAAGTGTTGTAGGTGTTATTTATTCCCAAACTTTTTGAAAATTCTTTCTAAAGTGTGCAACAGTTCAGGGTTGTCATCATTGTGTATTTCATATCAAGATCCTCCACACATTCTCTGCTGAGCTGAAGTCAGGACCTGTACCTATCTTTTCTCAGTCACATCTATATAATGTCTGCAGAATGTTTTGCATTATCATGTTGAAAAATGCACAGATGTCCCTTGAATAGATGTGGTCTTAAAGGCAACATATGTTTATGTAAAATCTCCGTGAACCTCTCTGAATGAATGCTGCCATCACAGAGGTGCAATCGAACTCTAAAACAACACCAAACCGTCACTGAGCCTGGCTTTTAGACTTGTTGCTGATTACAGACTGAATGGTTCTTATCATCTTTGGTCCAGAGCACATGGCATCCATTTCTTCTTCCAGGTCTTCTTTTTTCCATGCTGAACTTTTAAGTGACACTTGTGAGTCTTGGTGCTTGACATCGGTTTCCTACAGTAATTCTCTTGCTCAGGTTGTTATTGCACCTATTGATGCAATGTTGTCTGGTAAAACAGAGGTCATAGATGTTCAGCTTAGGCTGCATTTTTGCAACAAAATTCCTCCAAATTCATTTGATCATTTAATAATATTTTGCATTATAGAGGGAGAAATAATCCTGTATAATTTTTATTTGAAAAACAATGATTTCACCCAATTTGGAAATTTTCACACACATTTGCTGACACACTTATGATCCTCTGAACAACTGTCTTCCACATAAACTGTGTAGATACTGCTTTTGAATTTAATCTGAAAAGCTATTAGCTGTTTTTTTTTTTTACCTCGTTATTAGCTTTAAATTGCCCTTGCCCAAGTTTCTTTTGAAGTACTTCATAGGCCCAAAATGCAAAACTGGATTAACAAATCAAATGAAAATCCACTTACTTTTTTTTTTTTACACTCACCACATTGCCTGACTTTTGTAGTTGTAGATGAGACCCATACTTTGCTGTATATATTTAAAACCACCTCTGTTTAGTTTGTAACTCAAAAGCCAACTTAACTTTAAACTTAGCTTTAAATCATTCGTCATAAGTGTCTTAAATTGCTCTTGAAGGGGTATGAAAGAATTCACCCCTCACTGAGTTGGATTGAGCAAAATGAGCAAATATCTTGAGCAAAGTGGGCAAAGTGTGTGTGTTATCAAGTTGCACTGTCTTTATTTTTAGAAGCATCCCTCTGTTGCATCAGTATGTCAACAGTTCACATAAACAAAAGCTATTTTAACCTAATTTTGTATGAATTATATGAATCTTTAAATATGTGGGTTAACTGTGTGCATGACTGTGTTTGCAGGGTCAAACATTTGCTGCTGGTTGAGCCGTGGGGATTCCCAGCACGCCCAGAGAACCCCAACCATCACTCCATCCCCATGTGGATCAGAGCCATCGGCGCCATCATGAGCCCTTTCAACCCTCTGGCCGGGCTCAGACTGGCTGGACCTCTGGGTCAGCACACACTCACTCTTACTCTTACTTCCACACACATGGATATCTTCTTGCCTGGGTAACATTTTCAGCAAAAGGATTTTAAAGCTTGAGCTTTTGAAGATAGTTTCAAACAGGAATTATATGGTTTAATGAGCATTTATTACACATATAAACCACCTCATGCCACCTTTCCCCTTAATATCTTGTAATACAAATAATTCCTTTACAAAAGTTGCTTTCAAACCTTAAATGAATTTACTACTTTTTCCTGCCCCTTCCTGGACAACACTTATTGGTTATTCGCAGCAACTTATCACATATCAGGTTATTACTGAGAGCTAATCCCTGTTTATAAAAACTGTGAAATAACTTTCCTTGTTTTCTAACTCCCTCCTCTCTCAGGTCCGACGCTGGTCCAGACCATCAGGTCTGATTTCAAGCAGAAATACTCCTCTGTCTTCGATGATAACACCGTGTCCGACTACATCTACCACCTGAACGCCCAAACTCCGAGGTGAGAAGCTTTTTCTAAGCCTGCATGCATAGTTATGTTCTTCCTTAAAACATTATACCTGCTTCCACATTATTTTTCTCTCTGTGTCAGTGGAGAGACGGCCTTTAAGAACATGACGATTCCCTATGGCTGGGCTAAGAGGCCCATGCTGGAGCGGATCGGCCAGGTTCGAGCCGATATTCCCATCTTCTTTATTTACGGATCTCGATCCAGTATCGACAGCAACTCTGGAAAAGCCGTCAAGAAAATCAGACCAGATGTAGACATCACGGTAGGTTTGTTGGTATGGGGTTGATGTCCAAAACTTTAATTATGTAAAAGTTTTAGGTGTGAAACTGCAGGCTGGGAGATAAAAAGCTTCCTCCTAGTAACCCCTATGGTCAAGCCATACTTGTGCAGTCTTTTTCTAATCTAATATGATTCCTCTTGGTCCATTTTTAAACAGCATAACATCTATTTTCATTGTTTTGCAGATGATAAACAAATATATGTCTGAAATGACATATCCAAAATAAATTAAGAATATCTCCACAACTACAAGAGCTAAATGCATGATACTGGTCTCAAAACAAAGCTGAGTTAAGATATCAAAGATATCAGAATCAAGAGTAATTTTACATTACAGAAAATGTAAATGGTTATTTCTTCCTAAAAGAAAACCACAGCACACTCAGGGTTCAGAGGATCGTAGCCCAAAACATGTTGGAGTTTGTAAAGTAACCTCTTATGAGAGCTGTGTGAAAGTAGAAGCTAAAACAACCTGAGCAGTTTCACAAATACCTGTTTGTTATTCAGGTAAGTATCTCAGGGAGCCATCAGCCCAGTTTGGTTATTGACACACCGATCAATCATCAGAGTTCACTATAAACCCCCTTCACCTTCATGCACCCTATCAGGACCTTCACAAATGATTTCAGTCATAGGAAAACACATTAGCAGTGGAATAAAACTTTTGACCACAAAACAACAAAAGTTAGACATGATTTATAATTGAATGATTTTTTTCTTGTAGCTGACAGAGGTGTTTTCACACAGCGACGAGTGTAATCAGCAGAGTCTGCTTTTATACGACACCTTGTTTGTGTGGTTTGCTTGGACAGTGACGTTCTCATGCTTTTTATTACATTCCTATATGATTGCTTGGGGTCTGATATGTTTGGGTGGCAATACTTGGTAAAGACTTTTTGCTGAAGGTCTCCTGAAGGTCAATGGTACGCTGCATGTTAGAAATGGTGCATACAGGTGTGTGCAAAGATCCTCTGGTCTGTATGTAAGTCATACTGTCCCTTGTACAGGAGGCACTCATCAAGAAGAGGTTATAGTCACACTTCCATCCAGGCCCTGCTGAGCTGTCTCAGATATGTAAAGTCATGGATGGAGCTAAATTTCCTTCATTTAAATAAGAACAAGACAGAAATAATTGTCTTTGGGAAATTGAACTTTTAAGATGGGTATGACAGTACCGTTGGTCCACTACGTTCTCATTGTCACCCAGCTGCAAGAAACCTTGGTGTGATCATTGTTACAAGCAGATCAGCTCGGTGGTCAAGACAAGCTTTTTAAGTTAATAATACTCAGGTGAAGGCCTGTGCCCCTTGAGAGAATAATTTATGATTTTAATTCTTCTATTGTAGATTATTGTAGTTCTTTATATGTTGGTGTTGATGAGCCGTTACTTGGTTACGTGCAGCCTGCCTTCTGACAGGGAAGAATCACGTCACACCTGTGCTGGCCTCTTTACAATAGCTTCCAGTCCGTTACAGGATCCAGTTCTACATTTTTACTTGTTTTTAAGAGTCTCAGCCTCTTTTGAATGTTCCTAGATTCAGACTAAAAGGTAGAGGCGATAAAGCATTTTCAGTTGGAACAACTTGCCTCTTTGAAATCAGAACGGTTCAGACCTTCAGTGATTTTATTTCTCTGATGAAAGCTAATTTCTTCTTAATGATTTGTTGACCTGGTTGAGTAGAATATCTCTTGTTTTATCATGCAAGTACTGTTTTTTTTACATTTATTTATTAGATTTTTTTCTGTTTATTTGAAGTATTTATTTCTGTCTTACATTGTTTGGTGTTTTATACTCATCTGGTTTGTGCAGCATCTTGGTCAACTGAGGTTGTTTTTAAATGTGCTACAGAAATTCTGTGCTGAACTTTTAACATTTAACATTTAACATGCTAATTAAAGCCCGAAGAGTCTGAGATGTAGCTCTTGAGGAGTTTCTGTAATTTCTCTGAGCATTGCTCATTCCGACCTCAGGTTGAACTCACTGGGATATTCTGATTCATAAACTCTTATGATTACGTCTACGTTCTTTTTTCACACGACTGTAACGTTACTGTGACCATTGAACTTTGGAGCTTGCAACCTTCTGTCAAAGCATCAGTTTCTATTTTCTGTTTCTGCGTGTTTGTACCTATCAGGTGATCAGAGGAGCGGGTCATTATGTGTTCGCCGACCAATCAGAGGACTTTAACCAGGCAGTTCTTCAGATTCTCACCAGGGAGAGCAAAGAAGAGGGAGGGAAGCCGTGAGATTTATGTGACGGTGAAGAGACACAGGAGAGCACAAGGATTAACAAAGTCCAAAGCCATTATACAACCGCAGCAGTAAGCCTCTTTATAATGCACTTTACTCTTTCAAGAGACCTAAAACTGACAGGGGACACTTGACTCATCACGGCACACTCCCTAAAGCCCCGTTCTAGATTTTGCCACAAATTTCCAAATTCACATAAATACGTTTTTATAAATAAACATGAGATTTAGTCTGTGTTGCTGTAGTTCTTTCATCTTCTTTTTTTTTTTTTTTTTTTTTTTTTAACTGTGGTGCAACTTTCCTCTTTTGAGGAAATGTTGATTTAGTAAACAGAATGTCCTTTTGATTGCCCCTCACCCACTTTGAGATACAAGGCAAAAGTAAGCAGGACAAAGGGTAACTGTGATTCCCATGAAATGCATCTTCTGAGAAACTCAGAATGAGCGTGTCCAGCAGATGGCAGCAGATTTACAGCATGCATGCCTCACCTCTCTGCTCTGCAGAAAGGCAACAGCAAATCTGCACTCAAAGCAAAGCAAAGCGCCCTCACATGCATATTGAGTTGAGTGACCTACTCAGGAGACCTGGACAGTGATGCTCTGAGAGCCGTACGCCACTCGGCTCACTGTTAAGTCACAACTGCAGTGACAGAATAGGGTCAGAGATGTGTGCCGGACTAAATATAGGCCTTCTGTTTGAAGAAGCATCGGCATGATTCAAAGAACTCACTGGGAGATATTTATGAGTCTGCAAAAAAACACCAGCAGCTTTGATTTTTTTGATTCAGCTTGTACTATTAGACAATTTTGCCTCTTTTTTGCTATATTTTACCAGACTGGGGCAATCAAACAAATCAAATCTGAGATATTTGTTGCACACTTAAAGAGAACCCAGAAGTTTTTTTGCATAAAAATACAGTTCCTTTCATCTAAGTATCATTTTGAAGGTATTCTGATTTGTTTCAGACCATTTAGAAATTCAAAAAAGCTGTTTGGCTAATGATTTATATTTTGGGATTTTGCATGTTTAAACTTTATACATGTTTAATCTTCTTTACAGCAAGAAGACCATTTATTGTATCTGTCAAAGGAAGATAGAAAAAGCCGTTGCTGAAGTTAAATGGAAGTTAAATGAACTCACTGAGCTAAGTTAAGCAGGGGATTGTGTTATTTCTGGGTACAGAGTGTCTTGGCCTTTACCAGTACACTTCCTCTGTTACCTCTGCCATCTCTGTCATTTCTCAAACATCAACGCAGCCCACCCCAGCTGTCTCCTGGCAACAGGGTAGCCACGGAGACCAAGTCCTTTGGATTGCTGACCTGCAGGAAGTGATTTTGTGGTTGGACGGGGTAATTGTGGGTTGTTTTCTTAAAGACGACCACTGGCTGGCTGTTTGTCAAGCCAGCGAGGAAAATTCAGGAGGAGCTCCACGTGTGCGACCTCTTGGGGCTGAAAACATACACCAAAAAAAAAAAAAAAAAAAAGGTCCAGGCGTCTGTCCATAACAGTCATTTAATAATCCTGCAGACTAATTTGTTGCATCTCTTTGTTTCTCTGTCACCCACTCAGTCACATGGTCTTTTCATTATGTAAAAAGAAAGAAACTGTAAGAAGTGACAGGAGCTTTCATACAGGGTTTGGTTATTATTGAAAGCCTAAGGGCCTGAAATAACTGCACATAAAAGGTGTGTAAGCACAGAAAAACACACATTTGCGCTGCTGCTGTTTGCCTATCAGCCGTTAACATTTCTTTAATCATGCATCTATGTACAAGTCTGTGCTGCCAAAACATTATAAAATTTGTTTTACAATGTCTTTGAGGTTTTTTTTTCATATATTAGCTTTTACTTGCTTATAATTGTGAATCTTTTTTATGAATGAATATGGTGATATTCCTTTTGAAGGCTGTCCTGCATGAGCTCCAGTCATTTGTCAAGCATCTGCTAAAGATTGGTATCAACACCTCGTCGAAGAAGCAGCTAATTTTTCATGTGACAATCATCCGGCGTAATGAGACGTATGCATCATGCACAGGCAGCTCCACGCCCTTCTTGTCTGATCTGAACAATTATAATTTGCTTGTGAGTGACTGATGATATTTACAGTCCAGAGATTTATTTTTACCCACAAAGGTAGCAACTAGACTGATATTTGCACACACAAAAAAAAGAAAAAAAGTGGAGTCTCTGCAATAAATGTTAAATAAGAGGAATATTTTTGTTCTTTTCTACCTTTTTAGAAAGTTAACTGATCATACCACAGATCTGAGAGCTGCAGTCATTTTCCAAGAACCCCAAAATGTTTTCAGCTATTATGCAGCAAGAGCACTTCCCAGCACCTTGCAGCTCCCAAATTACACAGAAAGCGACAGACTAATGATCACAGCATTTAGATTCTGACTGGGTGCAGCAGGAAAGGCTAAACAGACCCAGGCCTGCCAGCTGGTTGGTTATTCTCTACAGACACAGCACAGGAAAAGCTGTTGGTGGGATGACTTCTCTTCATCTCACAGAAGGAGTGAAGAGGCATTGAGACTTTTGCATTAAAAATCATGTGAGGGCATCTCAACAGAGGCATCAGTGGGGTAGAGAGGCAAAGTGTCTCTGACTCATAAAATCCTCTAAAGCTGGCAATTTCTTTCTCCTCACCAAAACTATTGACTATTGAACTGCTGGCAGAGCTAAATTTGGCGTCTGAGTTTCCGCCTGTCACCAAGCAAATTCCCATGCTGGCCTCAGCTGTGAACAGAGTTTAAAATATAAAATGGCTTTCCTTGCTATTTATCAGACAGCTTGTTTACAAACCGGTTACAAATGACCCCATATAGCATTCTTGTGTCGTGTTTATGTTCATTATAAAGTTAGGGGATACATGACCCAGACAGCAGACATGTTTAGGCCAAATCTGGGCAATTTTTGGCACTTATGGCTCAGTTATGACACTGGCAGGTGTTGTGTGGGCCAGAAGTGGACCAGAGTCCGTTGCCAGCCTGGCTTGGATTAAAGCAAGTCTCTTGTGGGCTGCATGTGGTCCAAATGCTGGCCTGGGCGTGGATTACAACAAGTATTTTGTAGGCCAAAAGTGGTCCTATTGTGGGAAGCCTTCCTTATGGTAATTTCCTTGTGGGCCACATGTGGCTGAGTTGTGACTGCCACATTCACATTTAGTCAACACCGTAAATCAAGGCCAAATCTGGTCCAAACAAAAATGAACATTTGGGCCAAATTCGGGCCAGTTTTTGCTATCTTGATAGATAAATCTTATCATTTTGTAAATGAGACTTAACCTTCAACTTAACTGGTTTTGTTGCACTTCCTTTCTTTTTTTTTCTTCCTGCTGTAGACAGAAGTCCAGGAGGCAGAACACTTTAAATTTTAACATTTGCTATAATAGAATATATTTCACATATATCAACATCTAATCAAGTCAGTTGTTATTTAACACTCATCTTAAATAAGTCATATGCACTTTGGAGAATAAATGGTTGAACAAATTAATGTACTTATGTGGAATGAAAGAAAATAAAAATGATGAAGTTTTTTAGGAAGAATAAAGTGTACTAAATGAATCTCATTTCACCCCTGATGATCTCTACCTCCAAAGCTCCTCCTTTTGATCATCATATTGACCTCATATCAGCAATACTCCACCTTTCATTATCCCATATCACATTTACCTAATCAGATGGATGGCTGTGGTATCCTGATGGGAATTTAAAAGTCCTTCCCACATAAGTTGTTTTCCATTTATTATGACTCATCTTCCTACACTTTCATATATTTATTTCTTTATATTGTCACCACTTTGTGGTAGTTAATTTGTACTATGTCCCTTACACTTATTTGTTCTAAACACTTATTTTGTTCACAAGTTGTTATACATTAGAAGAATAAGAACTGTATGTTTCTATGTATTGCCATGCAGCAGTTAAAATAAACAGTTAAATCACAAGTGTTTATTTTAACATGCAACATGTTATAGCATTAAAATACAGTTGTTATGATGTTGATTGAGAACAAAAAAAATGTTTCTTTCATTCATTTTGGTAATATGATGTAACTGCTCTGAAGTTATTGTTGTCATATCATCCAATGATTAAACTCTGGATTTTTTTTGCATTATTGGCATCCTTGTGTTTGAAAATCATTGTAAAGGCAGCTGCTGGAGGTCAGTGGTTCCTGCTGCAAAGCAGGTGAAAGAACAACATCAGATAATCCAAGTAAGATCCAAGAAATCCTCATGTGAAGCATCACCTCTAAGTTACAGATTTAATCACATCAAGTTTCTTACACAATGTCCTTATACTCAGATACATCAAATTATTTTTACCCTGTAAATAAAGTTTTATAACCTTGTTTTTTTAGGCAGCAAGTTTGCATATACATATATATATATATATATATATATATATATATATATATATATATATTAGATTTTACATAGTGTAGGATCAAAGAAAAGATTTTTTTTCAACATTTTAGGCTAGATCAGTGAGTTATTTTTCCTTTAATTAAAGAAAAAAACTTTTAAAATGTAAAGGTTTTGAGCACAGTTGAGGTTGATGGTTTTTACAAAGATCCAAGGCATTAATTAGTTTGTTCTACTCTATAAAGCTTCCCCAGTACAACTTAAACAAACTGAGCACTAAAACTGAGCAACAAGTGTTCCCCATGAATGGCTGTTTATTATTTTAGAAACAAATGTGGATTTTTCTTCTTCTTTTTCATTTTTCTTCTGCCTCTATGATGAATATCCTCTATGGAATCTAGCTGAAAACAAGTTTGGGTAAGATTACAAACAACCCACATCATTATCAGTAACCCATAGAGTTAATGGGATGTGGCTCAAGAGGAGGCTCTCCACCCCCACTGATGTCCCCACAAACACATGTAGCCAGCCTTTTTTTCTGTTTTTACCATGTTTGCCTGGATGACAGTTTTATCATCCAGGCAAACATGTGAGAAACCCTCATGTTCTTAAAAACTTTGTGGTTTGACATCCTGTTTTGTTACAGTGTTAGATGTGGCTGCATCTTTGAACTGAGTTAGCCTGCTGTGTCCTGCCTCCTACGTGTTCTTTCTGTTTTGTTTTGTTTTTCCCCACATCCATTTCCTTGAATTTTGCCCATATTCTTGGTTGTATAATGAAAGTTTCACAGCTTTGTTTATTTATTAAATACTTGTACTTTTTTGGTCAGCTTCATCTCCTGTTTCTCTTGCTTCAGTGTGTCACAGCTCCTGAAATCTGACTTTAACTGAATGTCCATCTCTCTCTATGAGTGTACATGTGTCTGCCTGTCTCTCTTGCTTGACCTCTTACTTGAGCAAACACAATGTTTCCGTAAAACTCTGAAAAAACCAAAAGCGAAAGCATATATGCTATATAAGGAGCCATATACACCTCTCAAAGTTAGAATTTAAAAAAGAAAAAATAAATAATCTGATGGTCAAACAATAACTGTGTACCCAGAGATCAACTATATGTTTGCATGTGTGTGTGTGTGTTGAGAGGCTTTGCTCCTTGCAGCAGTTTTACCAGCAGCTCCAATGACAGCCTTGTGGCAGAAGTTTACCCGCTACCTCCAGCTCTACTGACAGTCAGAGTTAACGTCCTGCTGACAGACAAATGCTTCCAGCTGCAGCTTGACCCACACAAATACTAGATACCATAAATACCAGCATGAACATACTGATTAGCAATTAACTGTATTGGTTCTGGTGACTTGTCTTATCAGCATGCTGTATTACTCAAGACTACATTGCACTATTGTCATTTGTGTGAATCAATAGCTCAGCATCATGATGTGAAGTAACTTAACCAATGAAACACAAAATGCTTTCTCTGGTGTGCAGTGATTACCTCATATATATATATATATATATATATATATATATATATATATATATATGGGTTGTGCCAGAGTTGGGTTGTCACATCAGTACACCAGCTTTGCTCATGTCACTGCATTCATATATTAGTTCTTAGGTTTAATTAAATAACATATTGTAGGTATTTGTGTTATGAAACTCAAATCCACACATAATTCTTAATTTTTTTCTCTTCAATTGTTTTTAAGATTTACTGCATAATAAAATTAATGCTTTCACTGGGTTCATGATAGAATCAGGACATGTTGTGTAGTATCAAGTGCACAAAAAAATCTCAGAAAACTCAAATTTTAAGTAACTCAGTAACAAATGTGAAAGAAGATAACATTCAGATGCAGTTAAATATTTAGAAATATCACAAAAAATTAAGAATGAAAATAGAAGCTTTTAAATATTTTGCAATATTTTGCATTCACCATGTGAAGTGATGGTGAATGAGTGTTACAATAGGGAATGCCCATGCTGTGATTTCCCACAGGCAGTAGTAATATTGTTGTGCAGTAAATGGGGCAAAATTAAGAATATTAAGTGGCTGACACATAACATGTACTTGCCAAAGCTATCTACTGATCTGGCTAAAGATAATCTGGTGATAGGAAATGAGAAACTGACAACTTAAATCTAATCAGGCCACAACCCGCTACAGCTACTGCTTTAGTTGGTCATTAGCACTCAAGCTGAGGCAGTTGCTGATTATAGAGGGTTTCTGGCCACAGCATGCTAGTTGCCATCACTTACATGCTAACTCCCAACATGCTTATCACTAAATCTGAGCTGAAACTGAGTATTTTAGACAGAAAATGACAAGAAGTGGAGTATAAGAAAAAATATCATTAAAGGTTGTAACCCTACCCTAATACAGCCCCCAAATTAATCACACATGTGTAGCTCAGCACAAGCTCATTAAATTGTAGGAAAAACTCATTTGCAAACCCAGCAGAAACAGAACAATTAACATTCATCTGGCTTATTGTAAGTGGAACATTAATCATCTTTTAGCTGTGATTTCGGCCTCTTACACCTACACATCTGGTGTCTTAGCTGCTAAATGCTTCATTTCCAAGCTGCTTGCTGTTGGTAGGGTGGGTATTGTGCTTTCCACTGTATGCAGCTGCTGCCTGAGGGATCCACTCATTGTTTACTGCTGTGCATCCCAAGGAGTAAGTTTATTCATACTGTCATCTGAAATAGTGTTTTGAAAAAGAAAAAAAACTGTTTTGAAACAGCTGTATAAATGTCAGTTTACTGTTAAAGCACACTGACATGTCTGAACCAGATAACTTGTCTGCTGCTGTTAATGTCGATGGTGTCTTCCTGCCACTGTGCCAGACTGGTCCCATCTATACTAAACATCATCCTGTGTAAACACTAAAAACACTAATACATGGGTTATGTGCTTGATACCTTTCCATATAAAGACAGTTTTAGAAATGTGATAGTCAACATTGCAAACTAAATGAAATGGCAAACCAGGGTTGCATTGGACAATGCTGTGAGATCATGTGGCTGTGTTATGTTGCTACTGTGAGACAGATGTAGGTGGATGGCCAGATCTGGTTCCAGCATGTGCCTTGCTGCACACATGATATCGTCTCTCTGACACATTATCCTCAGTAATCTATTCACTGTTTGAAACCCACATGACAGATTTGTCTCCTGCACATTTTTTTTTTTTTTTGTCTGTTCTCCCACGTGGCCTCACCGACCCATGCTTATTTGGGTGGAGGCGTGATTGCACTTGGCATCATGTGTCTGAATGCGAGCATGGGTGTGTGTATGGGTCACACAGGTTCACGCGACAACCCGAGAGCTCATCTGGTCTGATCTGATTTCCTCCCAGCTGCCTGATGTGGAACACTAGGCCAGATGTTGGAGAGATTAAAACTCCCTGCAGAATCTGAGGGAGATGCGAGGGACACCATTCAGGAAAAGGAAACACTCACACATACATACAACAGGACAGGTTGTTTGCTTTTGTTGGCAGGATAGCATGTCATTTTACCACTAAGAGTGTAGTTACTAAAATTATGTCTTTATCAGATGCACTTAGCATGTAGGTTAGTTGTTATCTGGAGTAATTATGTGTGGGAAGTGGAGCATGAGAGCTTAATGAAAAGGTTAAGTGACACATAACTGAGTGTGACAATTCTGGCATGAAAAATCATAACAATGAAGTATCTATGTAATTAGTGTACACAAGATGGCGAGAAAAAACAACAAAATAGGCAACACAGTGGTGTGGTGGGTTGCACTGTTGATGCACAGCAAGAAGGTTGTTAGTTTGAATCTTAAGTGAGGAATTCGTCTGTGGAGTTTGCAGCTTTTCTCTGTGCTTGTGTCTGTTTTCTCTGGGTTCCATGGAGCCCAAAAAAGATGCATGTTGGGTTATTTGGTAATTCACATCAGTGAATGTCTATGAATCATGAATGGGTGGAACAAAAAGAAAAAAACTATTTTCATCAGCAGTGGTTAGAGTGGCCCCAACAGACAATTTCTTCCATTTTTGCTGGCTAATCAAGTTGGCATAACCTTACATCCATCCATCCATTTTCTATACTGCTCAGTCCAATCCAGGATCGCGGGAAAGCTGGACCCTGTCCCAACAATTAACAGGTGAGAGGCCTGGTTTACCCAGGATTGGTCGCCAGTCCATAGCAGGGTGGTATAACCTTGAGTACTTAGAAAAGTAAAAATGTGTTGAACAAATATGACCAAATATAACCTAATTATGTCCTGTCATGTGCTTCAGTTTAGAGAAGATTTAGCCCATTTTTCCGTAGCATAAGCCAGATTTATCTCTCAGATGATGGTGGATCATCTTAGGACTTTTACTCGCTGAATCCAAAATGTTAAAACAAGACAGCCTTTTATGTCCCGAAATAAATTTTGCCTTTGACATCACAGTGTCTGCTGTCTTTCATGTTGTTTCTATCAAATTCTGATCCAACCATTTAAATGTTGCAGGTGAAATGGAGACTCGTCAGACCAGCAACATTTTCCCATCTAGTCCAGGTTTGGTGAGTCTGTGTGAATTGTAGCCTCAGTTTCCTGATCTTAGCTGACAGGAGGCACCCGGTGTGGTCTCTGCTGCTGTAGCCTATCTGCTTCAAGGCTGGATGTGTTGTGTGTTCAGAGATGCTGTTTGTTGCAACAAAAACTTTTTATGGTTCCTGTTGCTTTTCTATCATTTCCAACTAGTCTGCTAATTCTCCTCTGACCTCTTACATCAACAAGGCATTTTGGTCCTGACAAATGCTGCTCTTTTTCCCCATCATTCTCTGTGCTTGTGTGTAAAAATCCCAGTAGATGAGCAATTCTGAAATACCCAGATCAGCTGTCTGGTACCACAACCATGCCTCATTCAGAGTCACTTAGATCCTCTTTCTTCCTCATTCTGATGCTCAATTTAAACTTCAGCAAATCATCTTGACCATGTCTATATGTCAAAACGCATGAGTCGTGGGCCTGTAGTTGACTGATTGTCTTGACAAACAATAAACATGTGTGCCTAATAAAGTGGCCAGTGAGTGTAGCACTACAATTAAATCATCTGAACATTTTTTTAAATAAACTAAAAAGTAAAATAACAGCATTTAGCTCTAAAGTAATTAATAAAATATATAAAAATATATCCTTCATTTAGTTTAATATAAAACATGGAAAAACTCATTTCTATGGGTTACCTTTCAGGGTACATATCTGACATTAGTTTCTTTGATAATGGAAATTAACCCTTTTTTCTGTGTGTATGCAAATTCTGTACATAGTTTAAGCATCATCCAATCTATTCCAGTGATTAGTGATAATAAACAACATGCATACATTTCCATTTATATGCTGTTGAGGGCTTTAATGAACAAAGGGACAAAGGAATATTTGAAGCAGAGGAGGCTCGTGCCACTAACTTGATGGGAGACACTCATACTTAGAAAGAAACACATAATCCAGATTTTCCACAACACATCTTTCCACAGGCCTTTTGGTTTGTCCCAGTGATCTTTAGCAAACTGCAGAAATGTTCTTTTAAAGAGCAGTGTCTTTCTCCCTGCAGGCTTATTAACATCACTGTGGTTTACCACTTTCTGGATGGAGTCATTATGACTAAATTAGCCATGGTGAACGTGACCTTTAGTTCATTAAAAATGACAAGCGTTTCCTTTGTGATGCTGAGGACATTTTGATCTTGGAGTGGTGGATATGTTGGCCAACCATTCCAACAACGAACTTGGACAGGCTCATTTTCTATGCAATCCAATTGTAGATTGCTGGAAGCAGAGGGTTCCTTCACTTTACATTTGCTTGGATTGGTGGGAACACATAGGTGGGCAATGTGAAGTTCAGTATCCTGACCAAAGATTATTTGATATGTAGATTGAACAGGTTGAGGATCAGAACCAGCAACCTTCCAACTGAAGGACAACCTCAGTTCAACCTGAGTCTCAGTCACTGAGGTAGCAGTGTGGGGTTCAGTATCTTCCTCTAAGATACTTTGATGTGTAAACTGGGGAGGTTTTGGATGGAGCGAAACACTTTCCAAACCTCTTTTTCCTCCTCAGCTCAAGGCTGATGAGCTGCCACCTTTTAAAGTTGATCAATAACCTTTACGTTTCGTTGTGAAGCACACACTGATACATCTCTGCTCTTTAAATAAAAAAAGCACACACACCTCATTTTAACTGGTTTCAAACTTCACCTTCATATTACCTGCTCAGCCTCAGGGCTCACATGCTTTAGGCACTATTACAGCTACTGAATTACATAAAATGTCAAGGAGTTCACAAACCTTCAAACATCACTCAGGCACCCTGCAATCTGTAGATCTGCTCACCAATAATCAAAAACATAATAAAAGAAAAAGCAGTTTCATGTCAACTATCACTTGAGAAAAGTCAACAGACTCTAGTCTTCATTCACATAATTTTATTGTAATAGATCTCTATCATATACATACATACAGTACAATATGCTCAAGACAGATTTTATGGCACATCCATTGTTTTACATTTTGTAGTCGCTGGTATTGCTGTGAGGTTACAGTAAAGTGACCATTTGAATCTGTTACTTAGTTTGATACAACAGGTGGTTTCACCTCGGTGGGTTAGAAATAAGGTTGCTACAGCAAAACACATGCACTGTCAAGTTATATATTCCACTATGGGTGGGTCACAAATCCAGTTACACAGACCAACACTTGAAAAGAGGGGTGGTGTTCTTCTTTTCTGTTAAAACCCCTTGATTGTTGTCTTGGAATACGCTACAACAGTGGCTACTGTGATCCTGGAAAGCTACAGGACGTACATGGTTTTGGTTCGACCCGGTGTTTGATCTTGTTTCCACCGAACACAAATAGAGCGGAAACTCTGATTTCATAAAGCTGCCATTGCACGTTGAGTGGAGGTTTAAAATCTGTTCTTTTAACACCATCAAGCACTTTAACCCTGGGTTCAACCAAAACCTTGAATATCCAGTAGGAATGAAGAACAATGGTCTCTAAGGATAAGCATTCAGGTCTATACTGCAATACGACTTTACTGTTAATACTACAGGTACAGAGTACTGCTAAGCTATTCACATATCTACAAACTGCTTTCGATCAACAGAGATTTGACAAGTGAGTGTGCATTTTCTTTCTGCAGTATATGTTCAAGATAAAAAAATAAAACAGTGATGGACTACAAAATTTTGTGTGCCACCATCATGCATCAAGTGCAGTTGTCTGTTTTCACCCTGTATTTGTCCTCATTTGAACGAAAACAGTCATAACTTAAATCTTTCATTCAGATAAAAAAAAAGATAAAATTATTGTCTCAAAAATAATTTAAAAACTAAGCTCATAAAAACACCAGAGTAGAACAAAAGGATATGTAACATGACACTAAAACTGATCTGCTTTCCCTCTTTAACAGCTTATTTGAGTGATACAGGTGTGAACATTGTATACTTACAATATAAGTGCGTAGAAGTAGAGTTGTAAGCACCTCTAGTATGTGCCTCCTCTCATATATGAAATGCCACCTCAAAGTGTTCTGCTTAATCAGCTCAAAGTGCTTCACATAATTACACCAAGTCTCCCCCATTGAGACTTTTTGTGTCTATTATTGTGCAATTTTGGCATTTAGACTTTCCCCTAGCTTTCCACCATTTAGTGTTAATTAAAAAGAAACAGCAAAACAAATGAACAAACTGTAAACTCATGAGACAGTGTTCACAGAACTGAAAAAAAAGATGTGTGACTATGAGAGTTGGAGTGTGGAGGTGCACAAGATGACACAGCTTGGGCCTATATGACCTGGCAGCAGCTGTGTGGGGTGGGGGTGCAGAGAAGACCCTCTTTGGGGCTTCGGTGAATGTTGACAGACAGAGTTTTCTCGTTCAGAGGCATCTGCATTACACGGTTCTTCATGTTCCTGTGGTTTTCCCTGGCAAGGTCTAGCTCTCCCAGCCTCAACGTTCCCGAGCAGGGGCCATCCAGCAGTGGATCTCCCAATGTGTCTCCCAGCGGGGGCTGGTGGTAAGGGTTGGCCCTGGGTGAAGGGCCACCCAGGAGTGAGACTTTATCTAAGCTGCCTGTAGAGCCACCCATGCACATCCTCCACATGGGACGGTCCTGGGAGTCCCCACCAACACCGCCGCTACCACCACCAACGCCTCCTCCTCCTCCTCCTCCAGTCAGGTTGTGGAACTGAGTGCTCAGGCACAGGCTCATCAGCTTCAGGCTTTCCACCAGCCCACTAGCTGCTTTGGCTGTTCCCTTACCTTGGCCTGACCCTGATCCTGGACTAGTACAGTTGGAGGGACTGCCCTGTCCTGTCCCCCTTCTTTCTACATCATCTTCCCTCCCTTCTCTCTCATCCTCTGGTCCACCAACAGTTAAGGTGTCAGATTTAAAGTGACTTTCTGTCTCTTCATCACTTGTCTCTGAGCTGGGAGTGAAAGTGGCAACAGGTGCTGTTACACCAGCAGCTTTAGGTGATGACATTAATGTTAAAGGTGACGGTATTCTAGAGTTCAGATTGAGGCTGAGGCTGGGTTTAGGCGGACCAAGCCCATGCAACTCTCTTCTTTCGTCCTCTTCCTCATCCTCTTTATCTTCCTCGTGGATCTGATTAAGAACTGGGGCACTCATACGTGATGTCATGCGATTACCGGAAGATGTAGATGACGATGAGGAGGCAGTTTTGCAACGAAGTACCACTTGGGTAGGCAGCGTAGAGGGAGGCAAACATTTGTCCTCTGCCCCTTCTTCCTCATCCTCTTCCACACTAAAAAGACTGGGACTACGTGGCTTGCAAGGGCCCACGGAAGCTAGAGAACCCAGCCTGAGGGGACTGGAGTGGGGCTTTGCCAGAGGCCTTAGACCCCTCTCCTGGTTCTGTCGTGCAGGCTGCTCTTGACTGGAAGCTGAAGTGTGGTTCTCCTGTCGCTGATTGAGGTCCAGCAGAGCTGTTTTGGGTCTGGGACCTTTGTGGAGGCTCTCAGCACTACGAGCAGGGGATTGGGGGCCCCCTGGGTGCGACATAGCTGGACCTCCTAGACCATCGCTGACATCCTGATGAACATCCACTCTAGTGGGCCAAGATTGCCTGTAAAGGGTTACACATAATATTTAGTGGTTTTAACTGAATTAACTGTTTATGTTAATGTAAGTAATAGTAAGTGATAAATATTACAAGAACAATTACTTTTATGCTTTTGTTCATTCCAAAATAAATTAAATAACCTATCCCCTCTTAAACATATTAATAACATATACTGCATAAAGTCAGTGCAGCATAAAGACTGAAGGAAGGAGAAACAGGATAGTCCAGCTATGCAGAGCTAAAAGGATATCTGTAATGTAATGACTATCAAATAATGGCAATAATACAGTATAAGGGCAATAAAAAAAAAACACGTAAAAAAATAATAATGATAGGCTAAATGTTTCTAGTAGTAACTCTTCACTGACTGTTTAATTAATACAACAGCATGAATGTAGATATCTAATCTTTGGGTGTTTTGACTGACAATCTTTTTTCATAGAGTCAAGCTAAGTTCTAATCTTTGTTTAGCTTTGCACTTATCTATGATAACTGGGTGTAGTTTAGCATTTACTACATGTACGCATGACAACTCCTTGTAAGAAAATTAAAAAACAACAACAAACAAACCATATTTTAGAAACAGTCATACTATATCTTCTATTAGAGAATATCTATCATTTAGATAAATGCTAAGCTAAAATAGTTAGCAATATTTTCAACAGGACATAGTAGGGCTATGTGGTAACCTTTGTGTCCACTCAACCCTAAGCTATGCTAACTAGCTGTTGGGTGTAGCCTAGCATATTAGGATCTGTCAGTTTTTTGTTTTGCCTCGCCCCTCCTCCCCCCTCCTAGCTCTCCTGTGTGGATGATTATTGGACACAGCTGTTCCTGATTGTCTCCACCATAAAGTCTGAAACTGCTCTTCATTCAGCGCCAGTTTGTCTGCTTACCAGCGGTATTGTACATTCATCTAAAAGATCAGTTTAGTTTTTTTCCTGTTTTTTGTCTCTCTCTTTGTCTCTCCCCTTTCAATCAGACCATGCGATTTTTTTTTTTACTTGGATTCAACCCAGCATTTAACCACCAGGCCATCTAGATTTTGGAAGGACTACAGCCACTCTGCACCATCACAGCTCATTTTCTAAACTTGACCAATTTCATTTTGTTATTAAACCATCATTTCTGTGAGGTCCTTGCTGCCGTCCACCCTTATTCTTAACACCAGCATTTACTGGACACGCATGAGAGCTCCTACTAAGAAAATGGAAAACTAAAAGTATTTTGGAAGCAAACATTTTCCTCAGAGTATTTAGTGCATGTAAATAAAATGCTTTGCAATATTTTCCACTGGACATGGGCAGGCTAGGTGCCAACCTTTGTTTCCACCCGTTACGCTAAGCTGCACAAACTGGCTGATGATGGTAGTTTATCATTTACTGCATATATGAGAACTCCTTGCAAGAAAACAGGCTTATCCTGTTTATTCTATTAAAAAGCATTAAGATAAAGATGTTCAGCTTGAGTGGTTGAATTTAGAGCAACACTTATCACAAGGATGTTATTAGATTTTCTTGGGGGAGAAAATGCATTTTTTCATAGTTTCGCCATATGTTTCAAGATATTTCTAGTAAACATCCCTGACAGGGTTGCTGATCTGCAACCTCTCAGTCTGTCCTTCATCCCCTGCTCAACTAAAGGGCCTTGTCTGTCCATCTTCTGTCAGACTTGCTTTCTAGAGACTGACAGTATGCAGCAATGCAGAGGCAGCAATCTGTCTGTCTCAGGAAATATTTGTGAATTTGTGTGTGATGTGTTTGGGTGTGTGTTTACCTGAACTGGGCCTTGCTGGGGCTGGGCGATCGTGTCTGGCTGTGCTGCTCCTTTTCTTGCCTCTCCCTCAGCATCCTCTCCGCCAGCAGGAAATAGGTGGCTGTGATGTGATTGTACTGGTTTGACTCCAGAGCCCTGAGACAATGGTAACAGTATCAGCCTTAATCCCACTAAGATATCAACACCTATGGTAGATCAGCACCAAACCTGAGCATGAGCCAAAAAGGTGGGATAGCAGTAGAGACTGAATTTAACATGGCAACAGTTCAGGATTAATGCATTTGTTTGTGAGTGCTAGAGTAGGACACATACTCAGTAATGGTGTCTCTGTCTGCAATGCCTCCCAACACCAAGCGTTGGATGATGGAGCCATGCTCCTCCTCAGACACGCTACGATGGGACACCAGAGGGGTCGACAGCTTGGTAGCTGGGGAGGGGTCAACACCTTGAAGCCATTCATGCCCTTCGATCTGCTCCAAGGTCGCTCGTTTCTTGGGGTCCCTCTGCAGCATATGACCTATCAAGCTGGAGGGGTAATAGTGGAGATTATTACTGTGGCCAAAATGAAGAAACATTTGGTTATTGCTTAAAGAAAATTTAAAATAGATAAACCATTCATTTGTGTGGTGATGAATATCGTGTTCATGAGCTGGCAAAATTGTAAAAGATGCATTTTTGGGGGGTAAATACAGATCAGTAAGAGAGGATATGGGGATAACTGTAAAAAAATAAAGTCCGATTTAACTTATTAAGCCCAAGTTTGAACTTTTTCTCAGTTATCTCCTGGTGTTTGAGAGTGGAAAACCTCTATGTTGTCGCTGTAGTTTTTTAGTTTTTATCATATTTTCAGGTCAGGACTCTGGCTGCCACATCCCAAAAACCTGCTGCATGTTTCTGGTCATCTTTTCATGTTTTCCTGTCTCAGTGGCTGAAAATCCCCCCCAAAGCATCCCTTTCCCATCACCCCAATTGTTGTGGCGTTCTTTGGGATCATTTCTTCTACTTTCCTTTGCCAAACAAAAGCGCTTCCCTGATCCCAAGCACCTCAATTTCCATCTTATTAAAATCACATGTAACTAAAAGTTTTCCACTTCTTTCCAAGTGATTATAGTTGAAGTGGAGTCCTTCTTGATTGGCCTTCATGCAGACCAGTACTATGCACTGTCCACTGAAATAGCTGCTTTGAAATGTTGGTATCAAAAATCAATCAAATCATCCAGATAGCCTTGCTGCTAATTCTTAGAACTTGGATGATGCTTGGAAAGGAAGCTATATTAAGATTCTGCAGAAAAAGATCCAACAGTCTGCAGAAAATAATGCTTTGGGAAGCACGCCAACCCTCCAATAGAAAGATAAGCGAAAGGCAATTCCAACATTTTCCAAACTCCCACCAAAGTTTAAGCCAATGATAAATCTGTAGAGGGAATTTAAGTGATGGCAAGGAAGCTCTCCAACCTCATATAAATAACACAGACATTTTTAATAAATAGACTTATTTAACATTTATCATCAACATCTTTAAAACAAAGTCCTACAATTTACACTTTTTTATGGGGTCACTTGTGGAAAAAATATTTTTAGAAATGAATATAAACTAGATATAAATATTTGACATAAGTAGGAGTAATTTGGGGCTTCGCTGCCACAAAGCATTACAAAATAAATGAAAGCCTTGTCTGTATATTTAGATGTACTTTTGATTTAGTATCTAAATAAAGCGTTTCCTTTATTTAGATATAATAATGCACAGTGGTAATGGCTGTGACAATGGAGAAAAACAGCATTATCATAATGGCCATCATCTGCACATGGATGAAAAGGATTTTGTAGCCACACAGCTAATGAATGAGCCAGTGATTGTGAGAGCATTTGCTATTAATAAACAGCTAATGTAGGTGTCATTTTATTGTCCTGGGTCTGTTGTGATGGCTTAAACCAGATAGTTTTTAATACCCTTAAACCTCTATTTGCAGATAATTTCTTTTTGTCTCAACAAAAGCTGAGCTGATAGGACAAAGTTAATTATAAAACTAAACCTAAGAGCCTAAATAAATCCAGAACTGTTTGCAGATGTTCACTGGTTTAAATGGTTCTCACAAACAGGGGGAAGTGCTGTTTCCTCAAGGTCGCATGGGAAATCGACTTGTATACAGGTTTCAAACAAACAACACATGAACCCGGACATGCGCCAATGTTTGAAGTATTGTGTAAAAGTCAACATGGGCTAATGAAGTCCTGAACAAACACAATAAGTGTTCTCAGAGCTGCAGCCATTCAAAATGTATTCAGCAAATATTTGTTCCTGCTCTGCTTCGATGCATGGTTAAACCCCCACAATGTTAAAAATAGAGGGCCGGTTGTGAAGGGTGCATTAGATACACTTAACACAGCACCATATCTCTGGTGGAGCAGCTCACTGCAGCACTGAGTGAAAGCAGGACAACGGAGAGCAGCAGAAGGGAGACCGCACCCTCTCTCTCTTTGCTCTCTTTTCTTCACACATCTATAAACATGAAATATGCAGTACCTGCAGAGTACTCCGTCCATCCGTGTGGGTTTGTGTGCTTGGGTATTACTCACTCTCTGCATGCATGGGAGATGTGCGGAGGCACTGTGTATTTGCAGTCCATGATCATAGTGAGCGTCTCGCTGTCGTTAGCCTCCTGAAAGGGGGGCTGACCGCAAACCAGCATGAAGAGGATCACCCCCAAACTCCAGATATCTGTAGAGACAGAATACTGTCAGATCAAACAAAAAGTGGGGGAAAAATGTAAAAAATATGACTGTTCTACTAAATGAACCACGAGTGTCCTCACTGCTTAGTGACCTACATTTTAAAATGGAAAAAAAAAAAAGAAAGAACATGAGCCGTCTCCGCCTGAGTTCAAATGAAGCATGAATCACATTCTATCAGGGCCATTTCCATAAACATGTGCAAGCTTAGGACACATCTGTCTAACCAAGGATGAGGCTCTGCACGGCCTGCCTTCCTGCGGGCAGCGCCATGCCCGCACAGAAACACGCATGCATGCATTCCCGCTTAAAAAGCGCCTTCCCAGAAAACTGGGTTAACGTGTTCATTCCTCAAAGCTTCACACAAATGGTAATTTTAGGGAACAGCACTTTTGGTCCGAAAAGAAGCATATTCTTGCTCAGGGCTTTCACTGCTGCCCTGGTCAGCCGGTTGCTCCACTGACACACATCCAGCATTCATATACTGGCTATGAACAGAGAGACAGAGCACATTTGGTGTCCCATTAGTCAGAGTTTTGACCTGTCCTCAGTAAAAGTGACGCAGCATTTGTGCTTTAAAGAACCAGTGTGATCAAACTACATCACCAACTTTAACGCTTACGCTAACTCTTTAGATGTCTTATAATTCAAATAAAATGTGATCTGAGGCTGCTAGCTAGCCCCTCTTCCTATTTAGCTGTGTTTCTAAAGAGTGTGGTGAGGTTCCAGTTATTCATATCTGCCTCATTTTCTCCTAGAAGGACTAAAGAGCAGATTGGAGTCTTTTTTAAAATTATCCCCAACCAATAACTTCTATGTTAATCTGATTCTGGAAGTAAATGATGCATCAACTGCCACCTGACCGGGAACAATTGACTTTTAGATTGTTAGCAACAATGGAACAAACAATATTGATGCACACTTATTGGATAATACAATGGCATGAAGAGGTTTTCTAATGCTGTAAGTAGTGAGGTGAGCACAAGATTAACTGATTCAAATCCAAATATAAAAGCTTTATAAATATGTGCCTTAAAAAAAACCAATGACTCTGCTAATCTGCTCTTTATCGCTCAATAAATTTAGGCAATTGATGCACATTAAAGCAGGGGAGGGTTTATAAGAAGACAGGAAAGCATTTACTGGTAGTTATACTGTCATTAAGAAATGGCTATTAACAGAAATGGTGAAGGTCCAGATAAGGTTTGGAGCATCAAAAGCACTTTACAAGAGAACTGCTGGGAGGATTACCAGAAAAGCAAATCAATGCTCCTATTTGACTACAGAAGACTTTTAGTAAGAGTTAGCCAACTCTGCAGTAGTGATGCACTCTTCCTGTGCAGTGACACCTGCACAAATATAACTTAGATAAATAAGTCAGCAGGAGAAAACCTGCCAAATGCAACATTAGAAGCTTGCAAAGTAAAAGCATTTGTGAGCAAAGATTGTGGAGAACTATGAAGCAAAGAGGTGGATTGATCTTGATTTAAGCTCATGTTGTAGCCACAAAACAATTCCAGGGTTTCACTGACACAATTGGTTTGGTTAAATGTTAGCAAGAAATTTATGGAGATATAACATTTTTTAAAAAAAAAAGCTGATAATGAACAGTGTTTTTTTCTTCCTTAACTTTAAGTCTTTTAAAAATCTGATATTTTTTCTTTATTTGGCTGTTCCTAATAAAAGAAATTCACATATCTAATATTTCACTCTCGTTTCTTTTCTGTTTATATTCCTTGGAAATATATCTGCAGCTCATCAGCTAAACAGCTCACTGTGTTCAAAACTGACTATCTCTGTTTGGACAATTTATCTGAGCTCTGCACAAATATTGTTAAAAATGCCTGCAGCTGGATGTTTTGCTGTGAATAGATGAAAACAGTCAAGTTTAAGCTGTAAAAAAAACAAAACCAAGAGCTAAGACATGCAGTATTCCTCTGTGGAGATGAAGGAAACAGCAGGGTCACGGGGAGAGTGCCTATGAGTTTGTCTCTGTAAATGACATTGTTTGCTGTGAGCATTAATTTGATCCATTGTAGCATTAAAGCTGTGGGGTTGCTGCTGTTGCTTAGCAAAGATAATAGTTTAATCAAGCAAAATGGGCTTTTTTTTCTTAGTTTGCAAATAAGCTGCTGTGGAAACTGTTTTCTGCAAAGACAGAAAAAGAACATGTACCAATTATTAGCTTGTCAAAATGTGTGCATTTATTTCTGTCCATCAATCCATCATAGAGTTTCAGTGGATTTACCATCCTCATCATCCTCATCTTTGATTTAATATTTCTTTGCATCACTTCAATTTTCCAGGCCAAGCTGGAAAATTCAATCTGTTAAAGTAAACGTGTTGGTTTACTGTGTGTTCTGAGTATTTATTACTCTGAGGTTGTGAGGCAGTGCTTCATGCTGCTGGTGGAGAGAGCAATGCTGCTGCAGTCCCCCTCGCCGCTTTACCCCCTCGCCAGCGTATCCTAGCAACCGCCACCCTGCCTCCTTCATCACTTGCGTCAGCCGCCCGCCAAACTTCCTTCCTGGATAACTTTATTTATAAACCAGATGGCTGACACATCTCTGGATAACGCTGTTCGCATCACTCGCATGGTCGCATCACTTGCACTGACGACACTGACTACTTAGTGGTGACAGCTGGGAGTGTAAACATCCTCTTTTTGTAACCCTGCAAGTCATATTTTAACACAGTTGTTTTCCTGAGAAAACCAATAAGCAGTCCCTTGTGTCTTGACACACTTAACCCTGTAGCTGAGTGGGCCAAGCTCAGCATCCTGTCCTGTTTATCATTATGCAACATGATTTGCTAAAAAAAAACAAAACAAACAAAAAATAAAAAAACTTCTATTTGTGTATTTTCATTATATACACATGTACCCTGGATATATATAAATATATTGCATAAGTTATTATTTCCCAAATGCAGCTTGTGTTTCTTAAAGATGAAGAAATCTATTCTTAACTTCTATGTAGGCCTGTCACGATAACAAATTTAGCTGTACGATAAATTTTCTCAGAAATTATCGCGATAAACGATAATATTGCGCAAAGCGCTAATGTGTCATTTTGAGACCATTCTCAACTAATACAATAATAATAATGCAAGTACACATTTTCAAAGATCAATAAACTAAATAAATAAAAGCGCCTTTTTCACATAAGCCGGGACGCCGGCCCAAAAGTAATGCAGCCCACTGGGAATCCTCCCAAACCTCTCGATTAGCCGGCATTGCTCTTAATGTGTATTTTGTCAAATACGCTAGTGTTAACCATTCCCGCTTCTTATCCGCCGATAGTAGTCGGAGGACACGGGGGAGATCCGTCCTCTCCAGGGCCGAAGTGGAGTTGGCTTCGGGGTTAACTCCCAATTACTCTCTTCTCTCGCCGCTCACGGCGTGGAGCACCATAAAAAAAAGGAAACAGCGGTTGTGCTGAGAAACGGCTTTATTATAACGCACCGTTATTGTTTTTCCTGACTGTTCTGCCTAACCGCTCCGTCTCTTCTCTTCACACCTTTTCTTCTTCTGCTACTCTCGTTCCTCATAAGCTCTTCTTCTCCTCCCTCTGCGCTCACGCTCACTCTCACGCGCACTGAGCTGCTGGATCGCACACACAAAGTTAGACACATCGCACAACACTAGTATATAGGCTGACTCTATTTGCGTAATGTGCCTGCGGATTACAGGGGTTATTACGGTAGACCAGGAAGTGGGGGCTTTGTACTGACGTCGTAAGCTAGATGTGTGTGTTCTGCTTACATGTGGGGAGCAGCGAAATGATAAAAGAGGAGGTGCTTGCATCTATTATTTCTCCATTCGACTTATTTACATATTTCAGCATGAGAATCGGAGGTTTAGCGCGAGAGCGTGAGAAGCCACTTAAATGCGCAAGTCTCACGGCCATTGCGTGTTGGCAGCCCTGCAAAACAAATGCGGCTTACCGGCTCGTGCTGCAACATGCTGCAGTCAAGTATGACACCAGAGAGATCACTCCGCAACAAACCAGAGCGTTGAGTCGAAATACGCCATAGTGAAACCTATTGTCATACACAGTTTATGGTAAAGGGGGGACTAATAAAAATTATCGCGGCCGGCAAACTTATCGTGCTCTTATTTTCTTATCGTTCAATTAATTGACTTATTGCTTATCGCGACAGGCCTACTTCTATGTATACAAGACAAAAGAAGGGAGCCCACAATGAAGAACATTAACAGAAAAAGAGAGAAAAATAAAGTCACACTGCATGATGAAAACACTCACTCCTGACCCATTTGGCATATTAGAGCAAGTCCAAGCCTGGTTGTGTTCAGTTCAGTTCAACTTGGAATTTATCTGCTTCATATCACCTTATTAATATATCTCCTTCAAATTCTGGACACATTTCTGGATCTTACTCTATAAATTGAGAAAATAAATGGATTTAAGGAAAAGTTGATCATCAGGAAAATTATCAGCAATTTTCATAAATAATAAACGTCATTTTTAAGTGGATTTAGCATGGATTATCTTTATTGAAGTGAGTTATTTTTCATTATGAAAACACTTAAATTCAGTTCAAGCTTGAGTACAAAGAACCAAACACTACATGTAGTTTTTTCTGAGCTTTATTTAAAGTTCGGAGTGTTCGGGGCTCTGATAAATGACTTCTGTGCCATCTTAAGGACTGATTCACATCTCAATCTTCAGCACTTCCTTAAAGACCAACAAATTCTAAACAGGTCCAGCTTTTGATAGCTGAGAGAGGACATCCTCTTTATCTCTCCAACAAACTGGGCTGACCGCCACCTGGCACGCAACCAGAGAGCTCCACACCCTACAGCCTGTCAGCACATATACGGTATAACCTCATGCCAGGTAACTCTCAAGTCCAGAACATCAGGATGGCTGGGCTCCATTTAGCCTGCTCCACATCATTCTGCACTGCAGATACAATCGCACGATATTACATCCCGGCTGGGTGGATAATCCCAGCAATCAAAACATCATCATCTCAGCTGAATGAACAATAACACTGAGGCAGTGCAATAGCTCCAGAGAACAAAATACATGCACACATGCACTGAAAATGTCCACAAACAAGAGCTTGGACAGACCTCACACAATCATACAAAAGCACACATGCAGTCAAACAGGACTGTGATTACTTCACTTTGAAAATATGGAAGCTGCCTGGTACAAAGGAGAGCGAGCGAGGACAGGCAGATGGAAATAGCCACAGCAAATCCACTCAGTCAGAAAAACTGAAAATGCTCCCTCTCTGCATTTTCTCCCCCTGCTTTTCCTCTGACGCAGTGGCCTCTGGGTAGACAGAAGGACTGCTGATTCCTTTTTCTTGCTGTCTGATTTTCCTCTTCTTTTTTTTATGCTTCTCCTCCCCAATCTTCATGCTTCTGTTTTGATTTTCTTTCCCCCATTACAATTTTATTTGATATCCAAGTACTGCTATCTCTGAGAGAGATGGAGGGGTGGTGGAGACACTGATGGTGAGGCTGCTTGTGTGCACCAATTACAGAAGAAAAGAGTGCTGAGGAGGCCGAGGAAACCAATTTCAGCCCCATCTGATATCAGATTTTACTAAACGGGCCAGGTTTGTCAGTAAAAGTAAACTGAGGATAAGAATATGCTGCCGCTGTAAGACTGCAGTGCTGTAGATCACCTTATTTCCATGCTACCTGGTATTCTTGCTTGTTCTGGACTTTGAACAGCTCATCTCCTTACATCAGCTGGGTGATAATGCTGCAAGTGTGCCAAGTTGTCTGCAGGATCCAGCCATAAAGTACTGTAGGTCATATAATACTTTATTGTTATAGAATAGCCATAAAGTACTGTAGGTCATACAATACTTTATTGCTAAGCCACATCAGTTTTAAGAGCGTGTGAATGTGAAAGCATCAGTTAACCAGACTGGTATGCACAAGAGGACAGAACTGTAGTATACCATGCTCTGCTGCTGGGATTGCACTTGACAGACTGAAAATGAAGCTGTAAGAGCTGCCCAAGTCAAAATAGAGTAGACATCTCCCCACTGTGTGACCCAGAACCCAGTCTCTGTCAGTTTTTCAGACTTACCCACAGCGGGAGCATCGTACTCGTCCCCCAGCAGTATTTCAGGAGCTGAGTAGGCCAGCGAGCCACAGGAGGTGTTCAGGTTTTTCCCAGGCTGAAAGCGATTGCTAAATCCAAAATCTGTGAGCTTGACTACACCTTGCTTCTCGAAAAACACCACATTTTCAGGCTTCAGGTCCCTGTGAACTACATGCAGCCGATGACAGTAGGAAATGGCGTGGACAATTTGGGCAAAATAACACTTGGCCACCTTGGAGAAGAGAAAAAGCAGAAATAGGAGAAGTCAATTTTATTACTATCATTAGTTTGTCTGTCACTTAATCATTCGCTATGGCTCACTTGACAGCATACTCGCTAGACCTGCTTTCTACTTACTCAAAAGCAAACAGCAAACCAATCATGCTATTGCTAGTAAGCTAGCTAGAAAATGAAAAACCCACTTTTTAGGATCATGACTTTTAGACTTGGACTAGAAAATTCTTGAATATTAGACTCCAAATAACTGTTAAAGTTGCCAAATAACTAATAGTAAACAAGCTTAGTAAATTTGTCGTGGCAACTTAAAAGGGATGTTAACTGTGTATGTTCTACAGTGGGAAACAGAATCACGAATGGCTGAATGGTAACTGAGCAAAAGAAGTTATTAACAACTCAGTTTTTGTACAAACAGTACAGACATTAAAAATATTTTTATATTATGTAGTTTAGAGGTGCTTTTTGTCATCTTTATTCAGAAGTAGACTACCTGTAGGCCCCGTTTTCAGTATTTTCTTAAGCTAAGCTACACCATCATCAAGCTACATACGCCTCAGGATGTTATTCCATAAACAAGGTAAAAGTTTCAGATAAGTAAGTAAATGTGCAAAAGTGATCAATGTCAGCAAAAATGAGTTGTAAGCCAGTCTGAGTATATTCTGATTTTCTCCAACATCCTGACCAGTTAATGTCACTCATTCAGAGAATTCTGTATATCTGCTCTGAGAGCAGCGAACCAACAAGGTGCAGGGTGTACAGGTGCAGCTGCAGACATTTGGAAGCCAGCCAATCGGTGGAAAGTTGGCTTTGAAAAAAAATAGAGACAAATCTGAAAGTTAAATCTTTTTTTTTTTTTTTTTTTTTTAGATACAGGAGGATTTTAAAATCTGCATAGATGGTCTGTAATCAAAAAGATTTATGCTGAACTAAAGATTATTTTCACTAAGGAGTCAGTTACGCATACTACACAAACTCTTCTGTTGAGCTTACAAACTAACTCCAGAGTAGAACCGAAGTTAATGGAAATATCACTCTGTACCAGTAATTGAACATATAAAGGAAGTAAAAAGCCTGTTAACATTGCAGAATTTGAGAACATTGTATTCCTGTAACTCCCTTAACTTGTAATATAGTAGCTTTCAATGTCACAAACTTCCCGCCTGGTGCCTGGGATTCATTAACTTCAAGTCATCAGTACACACAATGTACTGATGTGCTCATAACTACCTTTGAACTGTCCTTCAATGCTTTTCGTCATACTTTCCTCCACTACAAAATTAATAAGTTTGTTCCTAGGAGAACAGTTCCCATCCTATCCCAGGATAATCAGTATTAATATTATACCCTTATTGATTCCTTTCTCTTTCCTTATCTTGAGGCAAGTCCAAGGTCAGATGGCGTTAAAACAGAGCAACCCTGCACTGCTACAAATATCCACATTTATCTGCCCGTTAAAAAGATGGTAGGCTCTTTGTTCATGTTATTGCTTGCGCCCCTCTCACCTCTTCACTGAGGCCTCCTTCATGCTTCATGATGCAGTCGTACATGTCTCCACCATCGCCCAGCTCCAGGATGAGGTAGAGCTTGGTGGCTGTGTCAATGACCTCGTAAAGGCGCACCACATTGGGATGCTGCACCATTTTCATGCATCGCACTTCCTGGAAAAGGTGACCCCGGGCCACTGGGTCTAGCTTTGTTTTGTCTATCACTTTTACTGCAACCTGGAAGAGAGATGAAGCTTAAATTAAACTTTAGCAGACATCTGAAATCGTTTAGATGTCTGTCGAGCAAAAAGTATTACAAGTATTTAGCCAAGTCACGTTTGAGGCGTCTCCAGAGACAACTATAAAACCATCATGAGTTTCTAATCACATTCCTTCACAGAACCCAAGAACAACCCAATCTGTTGGCAAATAAATCCAATCAGACTTTTCCAAGTCTGTTTCCAAGAATTAGAGTGTTGAAACTGATTGTTTGACTATGAAGACATTTAGGCCTTGGCACCAAAACACTGCGCTTGTGCATACCTTTTCCCCAGTAAACACATGACGAGCCAGTTTGACTACAGCAAAGTGACCACGGCCAAGTGTCTTATCCAGGTCGTACAGCCCAGCAATCTTCCCATCATGATGACGTTTGAGCCCTGCCATGTCCGCTGGCAGGCAGGTGAGAGGATCGACCTTCTGTCGCCTGATGGTCTTCAGTCATCAGTTCTCCATCACCCCCTGAGAAGCTTGAAGTTAGATGAAGTTTGTAGTGGAACTCCTGTTGATTACAGGCGTAGCTGTGCCACTTTTTGAGGTCACTTTGGGAGTTTATAGTTAGATCTCCGGCTGGTTAATGGTCCTACTGTGCTGCAAGAGTTCAGCTCAATTCAGTCCCATCTTCTCATGATCTGATCTGTAAAAGAAAATAGTAAATATGAAAAAAAAAAAAAATTTATTCCAAAATGTAACAATTGTCTCTGCAATGAAGAACTTTAGAAGAAATCCTCAAGCCCTGTAGCTGCTGGTTCTTGTGGAAAATATTAATGTTGCACATGTAAAGAGAAGCTAACATGAAGAACAATAACACACTGATATTTCATATGTGTAACATTTTCCATGGTCAAAGTCTTAGTTTGGTTGAACCCTGAACAGCTGAGAAGGCTGCCATTCAGTTTATTTGCAGGTATTAATCAGAATATTTGAAAACGTGCTGCTGATCTGAAAGGAACAAAAAATCCACTAAAAATCTTATTTCTAATCAAGGTGGTGGGCTAACCAGACAGCCTATTTTCACACATTTTGAGATGACACGATAAGATCATTTTAGAAGTAATTGTAAAATTGAGGCTTTTTCATCTATTTTTGTCAGTATGAAAAGATTAAGACAAGAAACTAAAAAGATAAAAGAGTACAACCCAAAACATGACTGTTGTGAAAAAATGATTACTCTACTTTTTACACTGTATTATGGTGATAATACTGGTATCTATGGCAACGGTTTGTCTGAGAAGTCATATTGTGTTAAAACACCTATGAGTTCAGGAACTGTTTTTTATTTTACCAAACAAGTTTGTCCCGGTGCTATGGTCCATTTTTGCTCGACCTGGAAGTATTTAAGTGGCATCTATGATGAGTTTGTTCACTACTCTAAATAAGAAAAGGAATAAGACCATCCTTCATGGGAGACAAGTAAATCAGCCCATCTTTCAATATTCAAACCTGGGTTTTTACTATAAAGCTGTACAACAAATTGTTTTGTGTCTTTTCCTTAACATTTTCATTTCTAACCTTGATGATTAAGTAATATTTATTTGTAATAAAGCCTCAACGAAGAAAGTTTGTTTAAAAACAACCAGGCTTTGATTTTTTTAAATGTATTCCTAAATATTTTTTTTGTTTTAGCTCTGCTATGTTACAATTTTGACTAAAAAAATAGTTTTATAAATAATCCTCAAACATGTTCTTGTTTAAATTACTGAGACATTTAATTTTTTTTCCGTCTACTTGTTTGTGAACTATATTTTAGATTATTTAAACTTCAACCTTCAATGGCTTTCTGCTATATTTTGATCTTTTCATTAACACATCACACAATTTGAACAAGTTTTGTTCATAAAGGATGACTAAACTCTACTCTACTGATTCATCTCAGTGCTGCTTTGTTCACATATGACCCTCCACTATGCTCATCCATGTGCTCCCGTCATACAGTACGTTGCTTCACAACCCTGATTGTGAAACAACGCCTGCAGGGTAGGGATGCCATTCCACTTCCAAGAATCTACCTGCGTGCCAAGAGCACAGCAACGGCCCAAAACACACAATGTACAGGCAAAGAACATTCCATGGAGGTGATCCTCACATAGGTGTGCCCTCCCATCTGATTCTACAAACACTAAACTAAATAATGGTTGCCAGGAGCACACCTAGAAGCATAATTAGATACAAACAGAAAGACCAAGTTAATCTATAATCTCTTGGAAGTTGTTGCTTATTAAATTAAACTATGAAAGCATCAAAAGGCTTTTTGTTGGATCCAAAGTTAGAGGACTGTACTTGTAAGAAAAGCATCATATTTTCTACTATCTGAGGCTGACATGTCCCTCTTTCTCCTCACTCTCAAGCTCAGACTCACACATATGCAAAAGTAATATAAACCCCGCTGAACCCTACACCTCTTTGACAGTGACAACATTAAGGTGTTGATGTTTCCAGAAATTGAGGCGATGAAAGGACACAAGCTCACACACACAGCTCTGATGACAGGGCAGACCAGATGAGATCAGTGCTTGCTGCTGGTGCGTCTTTGAGCTGCTGACTTGGCCTCATTCAAACCTGGTAATCATCTACGACTGGCTGATCTGCTCATCTAAATCTAGACCTCTACTGTACCTCAAGCGGGAGCGTCTAATCGCTTGATCAGTTTAAAGCAGGCAATGGATAAAATTACAAACTGAGACGAAAGCTGGCTAGTTTAATTACCAAGCCAGTTCTCTCCAGTCTTTGTGAACACAACATACAGAGCATTTGTGTACCAGTCATCCATGCAATGATGCTGCTTGCATAACTCTTTGGCGTAGCTGGTTATGTATTGATTTATGAGATAGTTGTGTGTGTGTGTGGACAAGCAGAGGCACACAAGTACACATATGAGGTCAAGGACCTGTTTTAATAGCTGCTCTGCTCATATAACTTTTGAGAGATTCATGATAAGAACTGCTAAAAGGTCAAATCAGTTTCCTGGTATATTTGATTTTGATATCAGTGTAGCAAAGATGCCCAGTTTAGTTCACAGGCAAACACTGAAAGAGCTTTGCAGGTCTACTATTTCATCTTGTATATGCCCTAATGCAGGATTATAAAGTTCCATCAAACAGTTAAACTTACTTTCATAAAAACACTTTATGTTCCCAGATGGATGCCAAACAGCATCATCTATATGATGAATGTATCATTAAAAACAGCAACTGGAAAATTAAGAAACCTCTGTGTTCAAGCTGTTAAATGGCCATCCTTTAATGTATCAGTTGCTATTTCACAGCATCGTGCAACTGTCCATATGGGACCCCCCCACAGCCTCCCTCTGCTGTCAACATGCCTGCTGGCTGCATCCGATATAGCAAGACGTCGCAGAGAAGAGCAGGCTGCGCCAACAGCACACCGGCGAAAACTGTGGCATGATGCATTTTAGGAATATTAAAATAAAAATCAAATAAATCCAAGCCAACTTCACACAATTACAAGAGGGCCACACCACCAACCTGCACGCATGCATGTCCTACACGAGTCTGACTTACCACTGAATCGAGAGTAGCGCGAGGCGTCCTGTTTGTTCCATTTTAAGCTGCGGGAGCGTGCGTGGGCCTTTTGCTGAATTTACCGGGGCTAAAAATGCATCGGTCGTTCACATCAACGCGCCAAACGCTGGCAGTAAACCGGCTGCAAATAATTCCGAGTCCCCGTGGTAATCTGTCTCACCGTCAACTCAAGCCCTGTCTTCTCCTCTCGCTCTGGCGCTATCAGCTGCGCCAAGTAAACACAGGTAACCGGAAGAGGGTCTGTGAACTTTCAAAATAAAAGCCTGCATCAATTGAAACATCAGTTTTTTCATAAACTAATCTTATTTTCTTTTTTATTTAGTAAATAATATTGAGTAAATCTAATTATTATCTTGTTGATTATGCGGTGCTGTAAATCAAAACCCTGCCCTAAAAAAATACATCCCGGAAAGGTTTGTGAATTATCTCAGCCTCAAGATGCTACTGGTAACAACAGCTCCAGAGACGTACATTTAATTTCATAAAAACAAGTCATACACATAATCTAAGGTCAGAAAGTTAAATAGTGTCACTTTAAAAGTAGAGCTAAAGTCACTGAATAAGAGAGGTAGCTTTGTCTCCCCTTCAGGAGACTAAGATTCTGTGGAAAGTGGTCTATTCTATCATTTATTTCCAATGTCTATGCATGCCACCAGATGATTAAAATGATCCATTCATAGATTAAATCGGATATCCACTAAGCTTGTATTTTGAATGGAAATTGTATACAGTTTCCGGTCTGGTGTCTGTGAATGACGCTCCATGTTCACTGCGCATCTCTGACGTCAGAACTACGCTTAGAGAACGGCGTGTTTTCAGGTTCATGATAACACAGATATATTTATTTATTATCACCTAAGCCGTGTTTATATGTGAAGATTCACTATAAATATACTTTAGAAGAGAGCAGAGGAAAAACTATTTTTCAGTCTTATTGAGAACAATGGATCATTAAGAGCGTTTGTTCTTAAAGGAAAAAATAACGACAGTCTACTTTGCGGTTAGCTCAACACTCCTTCTTTCTCAGCCACGTTTTCCAGGCTGTTCGTTGTGGTAGAGACAGAGGGTGTGTGCGTGTGTGTGTGTTGGCATTGCTCTGTGTCCCTGTTCTCTGCACTAAACCACCTGGCCAATGTTCAAATGTGCTGTTATGCAATATTTACCAGCTCTGCTCTGAGATATGAAAAGGAACCTGTTTAGCTGGTAATATTTTTCCACCAATACGGTTTATTTCAATCAGATCAAAGCTGAAGGCACTCCACAAAATCTTTTTAATTAACACCCTTTAAGTTGGCTATAACTCATTTCTGTTTTGCCACAATTATGAGTGTACAACCCTTCATATTTTTATATGTCTAATCTCTTTAGTGTATGTCTAAACAAAGAGTTTAGACATACACACCTCTTATGTATAAAACCTGTCATCTTGTTTTCCGACAAAGGGAAAACGCTGCATTATTAGCCAAGGCTGCCATCTAGTGGTTAATATCAAAATGGACACGCCACAGTCAAATGTGTGATCATATGGAACATGTGAAGGTGCTCCATCAAATTTTGGATATATTTTTGTTCAGATCACATTCATTCGGAGTAAATCAGGAATTAAACAAATTGAATACTGTGTTGATGAACTAAGACATCTACAAACACTAGCTTAATGCCCTTTGCTTATTGGAAAATTATGTTATGGCTTTAAACTGCTATGTAAACATTTTAGAGTTAGCAAATTAATTTTATCCGACTTAGTACCAAAAATACTTTCTAAAAACCTAAAAACAAAGCTCAGTCATTTCATTTGTAGATAAAACTAATAATATTGAGCTTGTTCCATCATTTCTGCCCATGCCAGGTCCAAACGAGGAACAAGTGCAGGTAAGAAGCAGCAAAGATCATTTCTGATTTTTATTTACTCTCAATAAGCCTCAAATGCGTTACCATGGTAACGTACCACAAAAAAGCATTTCTCTCTGAACAAACTGGAGTATGCTGTAGCACTGATGTATGTGCTGATTTTTGAGATACAGAAAATGATGTGGAACAGATAAAGGAGACAGAAGACTGATCAAAGAGGAAATTTATTTTGTGAAAACTGTTCATTTCTTAGCCGCTTCCTTCTGGAGCTTCTTCACCTCATGCTTGATGATCTTGTTTCTCTGCAGGAAGAAAGAAGTGCATAAATTACTACTGTGGCAATAAAATCTGACCCAACAACTCCTGAAGTCGTCTGAGGTCAAACCTTCCACATAGATCGTGACAGATAGCAGGATCTACCTCCACACTTTTACAGATGTTTGTGCTCTAATCAAACAAAATAAAGCTCAACATATTTTGCTTAGCCATGTGTCTTGCATAAATAAATTCTCTGAGTGAAATGATTGGCTTTTCTGTTGCACTTACCATCCTCTTGGCCTTCATCACCTTGAAACGGTCGAAGTCAGACATCTTGGCCCGCTATAAAGATAATCAGACAAAAAATAAAGTCAGCAATAAACCCGGGAGGTTCATTTTTTAACTCAAGACAAGTTCTGAAAGCTGTCATAGAAATGATGAACAGTTGCATTAATGTGCAACTAAAAAGGTGGAGAAAACCATCTAAATGTAGTACAGGTAGTAACGACAGACTGATCATAAATCTAAAAGGTTTATTCCATTATCACATTTACAAGACATCATCAGTTCTCTTCTGTTCAGCAATTAATTTAATTATTTTAAAAAATCCTGCAATAAAAATTTCTTTGTAGCTTTAAGTTGCTGGACAAATAAAATGCAGTCCATTTGTTACCATGTTAGGAAACATGATTTTTTTTTTTTTACAAAGGAGCCAAATTGTGTTTGACATGGAAATTAAACACCATCTCTACCCACAGAAGGCTTTTAAACGCCACATTACATTTCCATAAATACACAGCAGTAGTTCAGTTCATGTCAAAACAACCACTTTGGCTTGGTCAAGAATAAAACAGCTCTAGTACGGATAAATCTCAAATCAATGTTACACTCACTCGTCCAACGCGAATGAAGAAAAAGCTTATTTATTGGAAACCAGAAGCTGTAATCAAGCCTTTACCTTCTGTCTTGCCTCGATCTTCTTGGCCCAGCTGCTCTCTGACCACTTCTCGTTGATTTGGGCCTTCTCCCAGGCTTTCCTCACAAACTTCTGGCGGGCACTGTGAAACATCACAAACAGAAAGTACTAAGTATTTGCATCTTTGAAGACATTTTTCAGAAGTAAAGCATTAAATATTAAGTTTCACAATCAGTGGCAACATGTGGAAACAAAAAAGGTTTAACAGCCAAACTGCACCAGCCAACAAAACACTTCTAAACTCAGTTTAGTCCAAAAATGGTCTGAGAACATTAACATAGAAGGAAATATAAAATAACTTTAGTTATTGGTGTGAGGCTGTTGGAGCTTCTGTTGTTGAACATCCTCTTTAAAAAAAACCTCACATCCCACTTAAGCTACTAGACTTCTTTTTCATGGTAAAAAGCCTAATGACATTGATCCAATACATACAGAATAGGTGTGAACCACGATGCAACAACTTTTATTCTAAATGGATTTAACCCACAAACACTTAACAGATATCTCTGTTAAGTTTACTGAACAGACAACTCCAGCTTAAACTTTGACTCTCCATTTACTATCATAATGGTGAGCCAACATCTTAAATCCACTAGTAAATCAAATTAAGAACCACAAATTCTATTCCAGTCATTTAGCAGACACTTTTCTCTAAAGCAACTTGAACACAAACAAGAAATCAAGCAGGGGGCATCATAGTTATGTTGTAGTCAGACGAGTCCAGTTGGACACAGGTGCTGTCTTATAGTGCTAGAGGCAGTGCATTTTTTTCCTCTCTTTGTTCCCCTTCCCCCCTCCCTATAATTCGCCCTTGTTTAAATACAAGCTCAAGATTTCATCGCACAATATAACCTTGGGTGCAAGTACACGCAGCTTATTCAGTGCTGAGTTGAGCCAAAGAGCTGGACAGATCTTTCTAACTCATTCCAACCAGTAGAAGAGTTTAGCTAAGTGTGGAAATGCTCCTTAAACAGCCGAGTCTTTAGTTTGCTCGTAAAAGTGGATAAGGACGCTGCAGATCGGATAGAAATCGGTAGATTGTTCCACCTCTGGGGGAACAGAGGAAAAGATTTTAGCTACCCTATGTTGTGGTGGGAGCACTAGGCGTCTTTAACTGGCAGAGCGTAACTGTCAAGAGGGAGTGTAGCTCTGGATTAAGGAGTGAAGGTAAACCAGAGCCGTTTGGGTTATTCTTTTGTAAGCCAGAAGCAGAGCTTTGAATTTGATGCGTGCTGCAACTGGAAGACAGCGAAGTGCGACTAGCAGCAGAGTGACATGAGCTCTTCTGGGCTGGTTGAAGAAACAGACGTGCTGCTGAATTCTGGATCATCTGCAGAGGTTTAACTGAGCATGCAGGCAGGCCAGCCAGTAAGGAGTTGGAGTAGTCAATGTGTGAAATGACCAGAGCCTGGACCAGGAGCTGTGCCGTGTATTCTGTCAGGTAGGGTCTGATCCTCCTGATGTTGTAGAGAGCAAATTATCATCATTCTCTGCAGGCGGTTGACAGAGAACAACTACAGAACTTAACTGAAAAAAAAAAGTTGAACAGCCTGAATCTGGAGGTATTACAGCCAACTTCATTTGTGCGATGCCAATAGCAAGTCAACTAATCTAACCATCGTGTGAAGATCATATTCATCAAACTGCTGCAGTCCTGGTTTAGCCAACCTTTTGCATGATTAGAAATAACCACTTTTGAATTATAATAGCTAACAATCATGACACGAGAATCATATAAACATTTGGCCAGTTTGTTGATGACAACTTAAATTAGGTCAGCTGAACAGTTTTAATACATGATGTATTGGAGCATAGTGACAATTAATACTCTTAAGGACATGCAAGGCGCAATGACACTATCATGTACAATCCTGTACAGTGAAATAAAAAGATGATTTTTAGTTTCATGTCATAAATGTATCCTGTTCAGATTCGATATTTTTACAATCACCTGTGGGGCACTTTGATGACGTAGTCTGTGAGCTGCATGCACTTGAAGGGCATGGACTGCCTCCTCACTCCTGTGCAAGGACCATCAACAAGAGCCTGGAAAGACACATAATCTCAGTCATCATCATCAATTGGAAACCATGACCACTGCTGAGCCCCAAAATTTTTGTAAGACTACTCACCCTATTTTGGTCAATAACATCTACAATGGCCACCAGCTTGCCAGCGTAGGGTCCGAAAGAGATGTAGGCAACACGGCCGATCTCAACGAAACGTGTGAACACCTGAACAGGGGAACACATCAGATTATTGATTACAAAATGAGAGGGGCGTGTTGTGATGATAGTGGTACAATCGTCATTTAAAATATAAATTTTATTTAAAACTGATAACATTAGACCTCGGTGTTGGGGGCTAAGAAACAACTTGTAGCGGGTATAAATATAGCAGCTACTAGCTAACGTCATGTAGCATGTTCCTAACGCAAAACGGGCCGTAGACACATTAGAACAAAACATAGGACGGCGATAGTAAAAGCTACGATGATGGCATGCTACTGAAAACGACTGATACAGTAAACATCGTCTGGAAGTGACAGTCGCGCAGGATTTTGGCCTACACCGCCTCATAGACCACGTTGTGCGCGGCCAGTTAACCGACAAGACCTACTCGTCGGCAAACCCCTATATGGACGTACGTGACTCTGTTTAAACTGACAGCGTGTACGTTTATGAAAAATTTAGCGACAGATGAGGTATTTGTTGTATTGTAGTCAGATTAATAACTAGAAATTCGACTTCACAATCAACAGCTTTCATGGCGAACTCACCATGATGGCAGTCCGGGAGCAAAAAGGACTTTACAGCTTCCGCTTGGCGCACATACGACTTCCGCTTTCACGGTGCACATGCGCACCGTAAAAGAGGTGAATGTCTATGGGCCAGACCATATATCTACAATAATAGTATTGATATCAATGGTTGGCCCTCGCTGTCTGTCAAAAAATGTTCCGCAGTTGTGTTTTCGGGTTATTTTCCGCCTAAGTGTTGCCTTCAGGGGAACTATATCTGTATCATGATGTGTGTACTAGCCCACAGAAAGTGCCTTGCCCTCCCAGTCCTCATCTGTACGACTTCCATTTATAAATGATTTTATAACAAAGCTTTGCAGGTCCTAGTCTGAATAAGAAAGAAATTCTAGTTAAGATCCAAGTAGGCTATGGCAGTTTATAATTGGGGTTGATTTCAACATTTTACCAATACTTTCAAGCCAATTAAACTATTTGAAGCAGAAGTTTACATGAGGCAGCCTGGTGCATGGTTTTTACCAGAGCTACATAATTCTGTTCTATGAAGGCTACGTTCCAACAGGTTTTCAATGTATTCTTGCTATAACACCTAAATCAAATTAAATTGGTCTATTAGCCTATAAAGTTTCTCACAGTGACTTAATAATTAGAGTCAGGTGTGTTGGAGCAGGGATATACATTGAAAATTTGCTGAATCACAGCCTTGGCACCGAATTGTGTAACCCTGGTTTATACCTAATCGACGATGTATGAAGATTACTTTATCACAGTTGTGGGAAACCCTGGTCCTCTTGGGCTGCGGTCCTGCACGTTTACCATGTGTCCCTGCTTTAACACACCTCATTCAAATCAAATCCATCCAACAGCCAATCGAGTTCTGCATGGTGACTCATTAATTTGAATCAGGTGTATTGGAGCAGGGACACATGGAAAACTTGTAGGACGAGGGCCAAGATTCCTCACCACTGCTTTATCAAATTTTACATATCATTAACATTTAGTGTCTTTATAGTCCATAGGCCAGAGCCCAAAATTTCACTTGCTGGTACCACAAAACTTGTGATTTCTTAAAAGATCCATGTCTGTAGATGATATTTTGGTATGATGTTTCTATGATAGATAGATGCCTCCTCTGATGACAATGTGTTATCAGGTGTTTACTGCATATATCAGAATTATCAGCTTGTCATCATCTACAATTGTATGCATTAAAATCTTATTACATTACCATCTCTTAAGTGCAGCTAACTTCTCATGAGCATATCTATTATAGTTAACATCACCATAAGCAAATGTATTTATTTTATATTAGTTTTTCATGGTGCTTGTGATTTGAAGCTGGTGGCATTCAGAATATTCCTGCACAGCCCAGAAGTGAACAAATCAAAGTAATAGTCAAAGTCCCTTTATTTGTCAATTCTGCAGCATGTACAAGACATACAGAGGATCGAAATTGCGTTTCACTCAGACCCAAGGTGCAGACAATAAACATTTAACATACATCTTTAAATAAAAAAAGGTCTCTGCTTTGCTACACTATATATAAAAAAGTATATTATGCTATATAAAAGGAATAAAAACAAGAAATATAAATAATGAAAAAGGCACAAGTAGCAGCAACATTGGGTAAAGAAAACCAGATAGTGCAAAATAAATTAAAAACAAAGTGCTGCATCCATCAGAAGCTCTTTTCTCCCTTTATTGAAGCCACTGGCCGCTACACTAGACACAGAACTATAGAACAGGTATCAAGCTCAGTTTAACTTGGGGTCACACATCAAGGTCAAATGTGTAGTTTAAAAATACACTTTTTATTTGATTAAAAGTGTAAAAAAATGGGTTACACAAATTGTCCCATTAACAGTAAAAGTAAAATAAAATTAAATAAATAAATAAATAATAATAATAAGAAATTAAAAACATTAACTAGAACCACTTGGAGACTTGCAGACCTCAGCCAAGTCATTGTAATTTCTTTTCTTTTTTTGTTATTTCTTTCTTTCTTTATTTATTTTTTGTCAATGATTTTTAAGCATTATTTTTAGCTAGAAGCTCTATGGATTTTCTCTTAGTAAAGAATCATCCAAAGAATTCCTTGATCCAGGTCTGGGTCACCCCCAAACTCTAATAAAACATTCAAAAAAATTCATCCATAACTTTTTTGATTTACAGACAGACAAACTAACTCTGCTGAATACATGACCTGTAAATCTAAGTCTATCCATTTACCTCTTCAGTGGCTGTAGAAATAATGGTTTTAGCTCTTTGTGGGGTGCAGAAATTATTGTCCCATTCAAAATGGACAGTTTTCATGAAATACTTGAGATCTTTTCAAACACGCTCTTTGGTCCTCTCAGTCCCAGTCTGAATAAGAAAGAGATCTCTTTATCAAAAATATATAGACTATTTTCTCAACCAGAAGACTCAGTCTGTCTCCCAACTTCAAAATGGGAGGCTGACTTATCCAGTAACTTTAATCATAATGAAAGGTCACAAATATGTTTAAACACCTTTGCAAAGACCAAGAATTCAAACATGCAACTAATACAATTCAAAATTCTTCATAGTAGTCATTATACAGGACAAAAGATGTTCAGGATGGGTCTGTCACAATCAAATATTTGCTCACACTGCATGGATAACAAGATTGACAACTACTTCCATGCCTTGTGGTCCTGCACACCTGTCTGCAGGTTCTGGCTTCAGATGAGATATGTCAATGTGGTTGAAATGTAATATTCCTGCAAAACCCACACTGTGCCTACTAGGTGACTTGGGTGAAATTAACATGGTAATTAACTCTACATGCTTGATCCTCACGGTCTTATGCATTGCAAAGAAAACTATCCTTGTGAACTGGAAAACCAAAAATAATCTAGGGACTCAGCAATTTAGGAACCTCTTTCAGTAATGAGTCAATGTCTGCGTCCTCAAAGAACCAGTTAGCTGAATTTCATTCCCTCTGGTCCCCTGTGATTACCTTCATTACACCATTCTGGGGTGGGCTGGTGCATGCCCTGGTGTCTGGTTGCCCCCTGGGACTCAGGGTATGGTAAGGGGGCAGGAGGGGTGTAAGGGTATGAAGGTAAGAAGGTATGGTTAAGGGTGTGACTGAGAGGTTGGTGTGGGTGTGAGTTTGTATGTGAGTGTGTGTATGTCTGCGTGTGTGTACATGTGTCAGGATGAGCAGGACATAGGTGTGTATGTGGGGAGGGATCACATGTACCTGTGAGGGAGGGGGGTGGGCGTGGTCATATTTGCACGATCACACTCATCACTGCTCAATCCTGACTCCTTATACTCTGCATGCTGACACAGTCACTGAGTTGTCCAGTGGATTTATACACAAGCTATTTCTGTTTAGTTTTTTTTTATTTCTTTATTTATTTCTTTATTAATCTATTTATTTATTCCCTCCTTTGCATGATAATTTATAAAAATAAACCTTAATTTAAACTTATCATGAGTTTGGTTTAAGTTCCTACATCTGTCATGGATTTAAAAGCTACCGATCAATAAATGTATCTGCAGCCATTTTACAAACAGATGGATTAAAACCTGCAAGTCTACAAACTGTTGTCTGCACCATCATACTTATCATTATATGTTCATTTAACATTTATTGTTCTGATTGCAAAATCAAATATATTATCTGTGTGGATTTATTTATGATAAATTAATATGTTCTGGGAAATATAAAAGAACAAGACAGATGCATATTTATTTATGACAATAATAATAAAATATATATATAAAAAAAGACTTTGGATTTGGATCTGATGGCAGATCTACTCTGAAACGTCTGAACAGAGTGAACAGTCCTAATGGTCGGCAGACAAACAACAATCATCACAATCTAATAGAAGAAAGTGATGTTTTCATCCAGATCAATACTACTACATTTAAAATCACGTACTTATTACTGCAGCCAGTAACCCTTTCTACATGAATTCTCAGGTGTGCCACCTCACCTGTTCTCTCAACATCCTGTTTATATTGCTGAGAAATTGTAAATGCATTTTTTTACTAAATAAAAAGTATATTTTTAAACTACATGTTTGGCCTTGATGTGTTTTATTTCCCTGTGACCCCAAGTTAAACTGAGCTTGATACCCGTTCTATAGTTCTGTGTCTAGTGTAGCGGCCAGTGGCATCAATAATGGGAAAAAAGAGCTTCTGACGGGTGCAGCACTTTGTTTGTTCACTTCTGGGTTGTGCAGGAATATTCTGAACGCCACCAGCATCATATCACAAGCACCATGAAAAATAATATAAAATAAATACATTTGCTTATGGTGATGTTAACCACAGTAGATATGCTCATGAGAAGTTAAGAAATGGTTAAACGGTTAAGCTAGTTAAACCTTGGTACTAAGACCTTTGGCTTGATCAAATAATCAAAAACATATAATGAACACCAATTACTTCCCATCTCTAGTTTTTTTTTACTGATTTTTATGAGAATATATTGTATTTTCTTACCCATTTGTCAATGTCTTTGGTCATCCCTGGCCAGTAGAACTGTCTACAAATTGCATTTCTGTTTTTCTTTCTGGCCATCATGTGCTGTTTCTAAAACATCACCTGAAAAATTTTCTATTATAGTCTATGGACCAGACCAGATGTCAGTACTACTCAAGGTGACTAAACTTATTTATGATTTTAGAAAAGATTCATGAACGGGAATATTTTGGCATGTTAAATCTTACTGACTGTCAGCTCTACCATAGGCTAGTTTTCAGCTCATGAAGTTGCCCACCCCCTATCAGAGAACTACATTTTCTAGTGCATTTCCTGGTTTAGATTCAGCTAAAGATATATAGATGTAGATAAATATTTATACTGTCCTCAGTTTCCCCTAATTTGGCTGTTAGGGAAAACAAGTAGGAGGAAAAGTACAAGTATGTAAATACTGTCAGATCTCAACAAAGCCCCAACAGTCACATGAGTTCTTCCTACTGCAACAGACTGGAATGTGTCTGTGTGTGTGTGTGTGCGTCATCCTGACTGATTCACTGACTCAAACAGGAAGACACTTTTCTATTCAAACACAGACCCGACTCTCATTTTTTTTTTTTTTTTTTACATGTTTAATTAAAATAAAAAGTGTATTTTTAAACTACATGTTTGGCCTTGATGTGTTTTATTTCCCTGTGACCCCAAGTTAAACTGAGCTTGATACCCGTTCTATAGTTCTGTGTCTAGTGTAGCCGCCCTTGGCATCAGTTAAGAGAGAAAAGAGCTTCTGACGGGTGCAGCACTTTATTTGTTCACTTCTGGGCTATGCAGGAATATTCTGAACGCCACCAGCGTCAAATCACAAGCACCATGAAAAACTAATATAAAATAAATACATTTGCTTATGGTGATGTTAACTACAGTAAAAATGTTCATGAGAAGTTAGTTTCACTTAAGAAATGGTAATGTAATAAGATTTTAATGCATATGATTGTAGATGATGACGAGCTGATAATTTTGATATATGCAGTAAACACCTGATAACACATTGTCATCAGAGGAGTCATCTATCTATCATAGAAACATCATACCAAAATATCATCTACAGACATGGATCTTTTGAGAAATCACAAGTTTTGTGGTACCAGCAAGTGAAATTTTGGGCTCTGGCCTATGGACTATAAAGAGACTAAATGTTAATGACATGTAAAATTTGATAAAGCAGTGGTGGGGAATCTTGGCCCTCGTCCTGCAAGTTTTCCATGTGTCCCTGCTCCAACACACCTGATTCAAATTAATGAGTCACCATGCAGAACTGGATTGGCTGTTGGGTGGATTTGATTTGAATGAGGTGTGTTAAAGCAGGGACAAATGGTAAACGTGCAGGACAGCAGCCCTTGAGGACCAGGGTTCCCCACAACTGTGATAAAGTAATCTTTATACATCGTCGATTAGGTATAAACCAGGGCTACACAATTCGATGCCAAGGCTGCGACCCAGCAAGTTTTCAATGTATATCCCTGGTCCAACACACCTAACTCAAATGAACGAGCCATTGTGAGAAACTTGACAGGCTGACAGAGTCATTTAATTTGATTTAGGTGAGTTTTAGCAAGAATACATTGAAACCCTGTTGGAGCGCAGCCCTTATAGAACCAAATTAAGTAGCTCTGGTAGAAACCATGCACCAGGCTACCTCATGTAAACTTCTGCTTCAAATAGTTTAATTGGCTTGAAAGTATTGGTAAAATGTTGAAATGAACCCCAATTATAAACTGCTATAGCCTACTTGGATCTTAACTAGAAATTATTTCTTATTCAGACTAGGACCTGCAAAGCTTTGTTATAAAATCATTTATAAATAGAAGCCGTAAAGATGAGGACTGGGAGGGCAAAGCACTTTCTGTTGGCTACACACGTCATGGTTTTAAAAAGTTCCTCTGAACAAGTCAGTGAAGGCAACACAGCACATGGGAGTGGCGCAAGCGGAAAATATAACGAGAACACGAACACGGAAGTTAATCCGAAAACAAGACTGCGCCACAGTTTTCGACAGACAACGAGGGACAACCAGTTGCTTTGGTAATTGGCTGTTTTTAATTTCTATTTATTTAAAAAGCATTCATGACTGAATATGTTTTAAATTGTATTTATTTATGTCTATTTAATCGCCTGTTTGTGTCCAAACTTAATACTTTACAAATTTACTATAAACAGTAGGTACTCGACGTGTTTCTCATGTTGGTAATATAATAATAATGCTGGTCATTATTACAAGAGTAAAGGTGATCGTTTTGTTCGCATTTCAGATTATATTAGGAAAGAACAAAGGCGGAAAACCCCGGAAAAGACGTCGGCTCTCTTTCTCTGAGGAAACGCAGACAGAATGTCCTCTGCGGGTTTCTTGTTTGCGCTTCGGTGTCGCAGTGAAAAAAAACACGCGTTTACAAAGAAAAGACAAGGAAAACATACAGTGGACACTCTTTACGTTTCTTATTAATAAGAATATGTAACGAAATATTTTTTTCTATTTTTTAATCTGTAATCAATGTACATTATAGAAATAACATTAAAATGAGTTTTTGCGAAGCAAATACACATTAAATAGAAATTAACTAAACTTAAATAGGAGACACCTGAAACTACATTTGAGGAACACCTCGTGACAATTAGTCACTACGCAAATAAAACGATACCTTAAAAAAAATAAAAAATAAAATTGAGTAATGTAATAAATGTAATAAATACCATTATTCATTTATTTCTTGGCATTTTGTCTTTGTTGATATGAAGTTGAGACATTTATAGGACAGAGAAACATGTTATATTAGATCAAAGTGTTAAATTGTCTTTTTCTTACAGTTGGTGAATCTTTAATGTTTCAGGTTACAGAGGATCAAAATGGAGACGTGTCTTCAGAAGAGTAACATGTGAGTAGTTTACCAGTTTTACAGTGCACAAAAACCCCCGTGGTTTATTCTCACTTCCTTTAGTTGTTTTTGAGTTATGCAAATGCTTTCATTATGTGGGGAGTGGTTCATATCTTAGTCTGAATCATCTGCCACCGCCATGGAAGGGTGGTGGCAGATGTGAGTGAGTAAAGGTTACTCATAGAGAAACTTATCAGTTTAATCAATTTGGTTAAATGTGAAACAACAGATTTTAATTATACACTATGGAAAGTTTCAGTACTTTGCTTGGAAAAAAAGGAAGTCAGCAGTGGTGACCAATAAATGTTTTAAATTCTATTCAATATATACAATACCAGTCAAAATTTTGGATATACTTACTCACAATGGGTAAGTGTGTCCAAGTGTGCTTTTTCCCCACCCTATTTTAGACAGGATTGTCAAGCGTTTGTCAAAATGAAAGAAGTCATTTGTTCTCTGAGTCATTTGACGTGTCCCAGCATTTTATTTGCAAGTCATCTGGTTACATTTCCTTTGAAGGCACTCCCATACGGAAAGACGTCTCAAGATATATCAAGGATTTACTGGGAATGGCTGCAGAAAATACTTCTGAAATCCTAAAAAGAAGCTGAAAAGCATCCTTATGGAGGAAATGTCACAAATATCAGATCAACCTGTGAATCTCAGGAGGGCAGGAGACAGTACGCTGTTCAAGAAGCGACTTTTATTTTCACTTCACTTTGTTTGATCTGAGTCTAGATGAGGCAGCTCTCCACACTGTGGCCACCTGCAGCTTTCCGTTTGTGTACAGGATGTACAAGCTGCAGCCTGTTATCTAGCATTTCTCCATTTTCTTTTCTTTTTTTTTTTCGCCACAAGCCAGACCACAGTTGAATAACATGCATACACAGACGCGCATAGCACACAAATGAAACTAGGAAGTACATTGTGCAGCCTTACACAAACTTTTAAATGTCTATATATAGATAGGCATCTTTGATTAATATTATTCACTTATCTGTGTGTATGGTTATTTGTCTAATACTACTGATGTGTGTGTGTATTGATTTTAAGTTATCTTTTTTTTATTGTTTGGACTGTAACACATCTTATTTACTTATATTCTTATAGTATTTTAAACAGTTGTACTTTCTATCAATGTGTACCTCAAAAGTAGCTGAGAGAGGCTCAGGTTCCCCACCCACTCACCCCACCCCATATGATCCTGAATTGGATTAAGTGGGTGGATTAGCAATGACATGTGCAATGTGATTTATAGGACTGATAAACTCAGATCTCTTTGTGCCGTTTCTGGCATTGGTTGCATCCAAATACAAGCGATGCGTAAGGCCCATAAGACTCCAGGAGCAACCTCGGTGCAAGAGGAAGTGTAAAAATTTAAAATCTGAAACGCAGAAATTGCCATTAGGAGAGGGGAGTGGTAGCCTTGTGGTTACAGAGGTGGGCTTGGATCTGGAGATCTTGGGTTCAAGTCCCTGGGCTGGTAACCAAGGTAAACCACTGTGGGCCCCTGAGCGAGACCCTCAACTCCCCCCAACTGCGTCCTGGGCGCTGGAATCTGGCAGACCACTACTCCTAGTAACTAGGATGGGTTTAATGCAGAGAAAGAATTTCCCAGCTTGGATTAAAAAAATAAAAATACAAGGATGTGAAAGCAGAATGTTTCAGCTGAAGTGGATTCATGGAAATGTGGAGTTTCAAGGTTGCAGATAAGTGAAGGATGACCCATATGAAGATGTTTTGCCAATCCCAGGAACTGAAAAAAACCGGTTGGATCTGGATGACGTTCAACTCACCGTTTCCACCAAACCAGAAGAGAGAAGAAGGCGCAGGATGAAACAAGTAACTACAGATGATATTCTTGTATGACATTTCAGAACAAAAACAAGTAAACATTGGCATCTTGTTCGTTTAAGACCTGCAGCAGACAATCCACAGTAATGAGAACATCACTACTGACCGCAGAGTTTAAGGAGACAGCAGCGCTTTTGTTCAAGCTCATAGCTGTTGAACACAAACAGAATAAGTGGTGCTGTGGGATTCAGAAAGACATGACTCAGATGCAAAGCAACATTAATTGTCCATTGAAACTTAATGGATCATCATAAAATATGTACAGGAGCAAATAAATATAAACGACAAAGTTGAAACTTTTTTTATTAACTGTACGAATGTATTTTGTCTTTTAGGTCATGTGCAGAGTTCCCTCGGTGCAATGGGATAACAGGTAAGCTTCACCTTATCTGTTCTCTGTTCCTCTCCCTTAAAAATAAATAAATAAATAAAATAACATTTTTTTTTTCTTTTTCTTTAACTTTTCTGTCTGTAGGTACATCGTACCTGAATTGGGTGTCAAAGAATGTTTCAAAGTTCAGACGCCAGACAAGACAACTAAAGAGTCCAGCTGGTGCTAAACTGACAATAGGTATGGCGGTAAAAATGTGCCAAAATGACCAAACTTGTAGATTTGATGTGAAAACTTGTAGAATACAATGTGAGAAGTTGCGTATCAAAAATCTGAACTTGTATGTCAAAATTTTCTGCTGTAAAGAAAACTCACACACACGTGAACTGAATTTGAAGTTACAGAGAAAAAAATAGTCCATCTGACAAATAATCTTCCATAGTTTACTTGTAATTAAATTTTTTTTCAAGTGTTCATTTTGCTTTACAACCTCAACTTAGCGATTACAACTTCCTGAATCTGCTGCTGCAAGTCACAAATGTGCTCTCGCGAGTCACAATAAAACTGTGGCCTGACTTTTGGCTCATTCCTTGCGAGATATTTGTGCCAAAACTAACTTGTGTCTGAAGATGTGAGAGCAGAGGGAGGGGGGTTCGGGGCTTAACCAATCAGAGTGAATGGTTGTGAGTCCAACGTGGGTCATCAGTAGTTGAGCCAATCAGAGTGACATTCAAGTTCAGATTTTTGATACGCAACTTCTCACATTGTATTCTACAAGTTTTCACATCAAATGTACAAGTTTGTTCAATTTGGCACATTTTTACCTTCATAATAGGACATCTGGAGGACACCATGTACAGGCACATTCCATCTTCAGTGGACCGGTGGGGGAAGTTCTATCTTCCCACGACGGTGAAGATGCAGGTTATCGGTTATGTGGAGGGCACCCCATACCCATGTGACCAGCTTGTTCTGATGACATGTGAGGACAAGAAGATTTATGGCTATGATGAGGAGGAGGAGCTGCACTTGGTTGCTGAGAGTCTCAATGACCTGCTCGATAAGGGGATCGACTACCCAGCATCCCGGAGCTTTTACAAAGGGGAGGCCTTCAAACATATGGTGAGTTGTTGTCTGACATGCAGTGGCATATAATTGATGAAGGATCATGTGGGAACAATGACCATTTTTGGTATTTTCTGTCATGTTTAGACCAGGGAGGACTGGGAGAAGGTGAGGCAAGGTCCTGTGGGGAAGAGGTTGGATCAAGAGCATCACAATCTGGTGTCAAAGAGCAAATCAAGACTGTTGGAGAATCTCAGAATCAGCAGCGAGAAACAGAGGTATTATTCGCAAACAATGCCAGGTTGAAAGTGATATGTAAATGTTACTGGGTCTTACTTGGAGAGCTCGTAGCTGTTTGTCTCAAAGCAGCAGCGTTCTCATTCAAACGTAACGTTGATACTTCTAGTTGTTATCAGAGAAAACAAATCAGTGTTTCTATGCTGAACCTGCTGAGTGACCGCAATCATTCTCCCTCCTCTCCAGGTGTCATCAGCAGTACGGCAACTCCCTCCCCGACAACGTCCTGGCTCGATTTGCGCAGAAAGGAGGAAGCTAAAGATGTTCAGCAGTGTGTAGCTTTTCATCAATATGTATTCTGTGAATACACACATCTGTTCCTCTTAATGTGCTTATAGGGCGCATTCACACTGGAGCTGTTTGGTCCTCTTTAAACGAACCCCAGTCTGCTGGTTAATACGGTTTGTTTGGAGTGATGAGAACGCTCATCTGCACTCAGAGAAGTGACCTGTGGTCCGTCCAGTGAAACAAGAAGAGGAAGTGGATAAAATAGTCACTAATGAAAGATCTAAAACACAATAAAACATCAAATAGTAACACATTTTAAAATAAAAATGGTTCAGTAGGGATGCTGACAAACTGCATTAGACTTTAACACCAAAGTAAAAACAGAAACTCTTAGACTCATTACTCCAGTGTTTACTTGTGATGAAGGAGCTGTTTTAGGTCCTGGCCAGTTGTTGAGCTGGATTTTCTTTTCTTATTGGTCAGTGGTTGTTTCAGGTAATATTGTCCTTATCAAGCAGTTGTTGTAACTCGTGCAGGCAGTTTGGTCAGCCTGAGTGAAGTGAAGTGTGAAAGCAAACCAAACATTTTCCTAATTCTCCCAGTCAAACAGAATCCCCCAGACTATCCTGGTGTGAATGTGCCCTTATACAGCTACAATAATGAGCAGTGGTCCAGGACGTAGAGTAGTTAACTGGAGGGTTGAGGAGGCTCAAACTCCATCCCAGTCATTCTACCGTTGCATCCTTGGGGAAGACACTTTATCCAGTTTGCCTCCACTGTCAGTACCACGGGTTTATGAATATGAATGCATGTTTGATGGTGGTCAGAGAAGGTGTTTGTGCTGATTGGCATCCCTGTTTCCGAGAGTCTGCCTCAGGGAAACTGTGGCTACACGTTATCTTACCACCACCACCAGCCTGTGAATGTTAAATAAGTTAATTACAATTAAAAGAAGTAGGGAGTAATACTTGGGGGCAGCAAAACTAACAGGTACTCAGAACCAGGCCACAGAAGTGAAAAGGTTTGCCTTGTCAAACAACTCAGCCCTCAAACATTTGATGGTGGTTGGAGCAAACATGGTATTGCAGATAATTATTTGCATTATTTAAAAAAAAAAAAAAACTTTCCTCTATTTTCTCAACTGAAGATCTGCTGTGTTGCAGCATGTCACTGCATACATGGTAGCTTGGCAATGTATTCTCCCACAGATCAGCAATTTAAATTTCTGTCAGGTAATTCCAAAATAGCTTCCAAAAAGCAGTAAAAATAAAAAAAAGCATCAGGTTTTAAAGCTTTGCAAATAATGCCCAGCAGAAAGTTATCTAACAAGTCTGAAAAAAACTGATCAATGGGAGGGTACACTGACCACCCATCCATGTGTGCTATGACGTGGACACATGAATGCTCTTTAGTGTTGAAAATTGTCACAAACTGATGCAAAAGTGGTGTGGTATAAAAATACACAGTACAGCATTTGCACACAAAGCTAAGAAATTTGTTGAAATGTTTCTCTTCTGTTGGTTTGGTCTGAGTAGCTGTTAGACCCTCACAAGAATTTGCCCCTGGTCTGCCAAACCTTAAAGTTCTGCCTGCTAACAACAGCAACCCCTTGAAAGTGAGATATTACTTTTCAAAAAAGGCTATTTGCATCACATTTTTAAATGCAAACTAATTGTCACAATTAAGAAAACAGAAAATCTGAAATCTGAAACTATAATTGAATGGCATTAAAATCGTGCCTGTTAATCACCAAAAACCTCCAAGCCTGAAGCACCTCAGCTTTGCTTCGAACTGAGAGAAATACAAGATAAATGAGTCAAGAGAAGAAATATGTTGAGATCTTATGTCATATTTGTGAGGATGAAACATCAAAGGGAGATAAAAAATAATTGCAAAACTAAAAATAAAAGGCTAAGGTCTTGGAGAAATAAACAAGTACACCAAATGAATAAAAATATTAAAACTAATGCATAAAATAAGACCATAGAAAACTCACATTAATCCTTTGATGCTCAGTGTTCACTGTAGAGGACCTCTATTTAAAAGCTGTTTTCTTGTGCATGAGCGAGATGGTATGTTGGCAAATTGGCCATTTAGTCACATAAGTCAGTTATCCAATACACTGCCACCCACTGAAAAATAAATAATTCTCTAAATATACATGCATTATAATTACTGAGTTTGCCTGAGTGATGAACGGGAAAAGGAAGGTTCTACTGCAATTTTTGTTAAATATACAATTATATAGCATTTTTAAGCGATATATAAAAAAAGAAAAACAATGTCTGTACATGTTTGTAAAAGTAAAATATTTTATGTGGAAAAAAATGTTGCACTGTTTTTAAAAATCCTTTGCCTCGGGTCCTTTTGAGCATGAAATTTCCTTTAAATGATAAATAGTTTCTGAATAAGACAGACAGGCCTGTTCATGAACTTTAAAACAAGTGTAATTCTCATTTTAGTCTTACTCAACATTAGTGCTGCTGGTATTTAAAGCACTTTACTTGTGTTTTTATTAGCAAAACCAGGGGACAGATCATTGTTATAAAAATCTGCCCTAAATAGAAGAAAAGTGTGTTGAAGTCTCTGCATTGACGTGAGAGAGATGGTCACACTGGATGTTTATTTTAGAGGATCAACAACATCATTATATGTCTAATGTTGGATTCAAAACTTTTTCTGCTTTATGATTTAATGCCTCACATACACTTCAGAAAACTGTGTTTGTGTGCACGTTCAATAATTAAAACCATAAAAGTAAAATTAATATACTGCAAACTATGTACTGTATCTATTGTGTGGATTTTTTTCTCTCTTTCTCTTTACAGATGTCCAGTAAGAAATCAAGGAAATAATGACAAAAATGAGGCAAGTCAAAGTGTTTTAATCTGGTACCAGAGAAAGGTCACACACATCAGTTCACACATCTGCATGTAGGGAATTACTCCCTCTGCAACGTGAGCTCCGTATTTCATACCCTTATCTTACACTCCTTTGCTGGGCAGATGAAACAGTTGGAAACTCAGAACAACAGCTTCTACTCTACTTTCCGTTTGTTCTTCAAGATTCAAGATCTTTATTGTCGTTATGCAAGCATAACAAAATTTTAAGGTGTGTCTCTGCTTGGCACACATTAGAAAATAGAAATATAGCAGGCAGGTGTTTCATTTCTCAGATCAGTCTGGCTTTGGGTATCAAACATACCTCACACTATGCTTACACCTATCAAATTGTGTCATGAACATACACAAAAGACATCATGAGATATACTTGTAAAATATGAAATACTTGTATAAGTAAGGGATAATGCCCAACAATAATGCGTCAGACGGTTTACGCCTCCGCGTCGTCCATTAATTTATGATAATGGTTACCTCGTCGGGCATTATCTCGCTTATACCATGGTCCATTAAGAAAGAAAAAAATATTAAATATATTATTAATGTGTTATTGTTGTTGTTTTTACCAGTAAAATCATAAGTTTTTTACAAGAAGCGGCTGAGTGGACTATTTTGTTGTGATGTGTTGCCAAGGTAACTGCTCTGACACAGAACCTGCAGCTCAGTCGGCTGCAGTTATATTACGTAGCATTTCAGAGGGCGGGTGCAGCTCTTAACAGCTTGTGTGTGTCCAGAGGATGATGCGACATGTTGTTTTAAACAGTCAAAGTCCACAGATAGTTTCCTACATGTTCAATAAGCCTGCAGGCTGCTCTGATCTGGCAGGCCTGTAGCCCGGTGTCTGAGTTTCTTTTGCCACGGTTACCAACTACCGTTTAGTTAGCCCAATAATTTACAGTAATAAGGCTACTTGGCTGGAACTTCCTGCTAATTGCTGGGCTCCAGCTTCACCTGGACCCTGAACTGGAATAAGTGATATAAAAAATGTATTAATGGTTACAAGTGATTGAATTAAGATTATCTAAGACCAGTTATTAAGCAATTATCCAGTTTCACTTCTACTCCCAGTATAACATAGAGAACAAGTAGCGGTATTAGTGGGTTTCTCTCCATTTATTGTCCACTACACTCATTGTGCCAACTTTACCATTAAATTCTAATCAAATTTTATTTATAAAGCACTTTTCACTTAACAAGTAGCACAAAGTGCTTTCACGACAAAAGATTTTTTGAAGTTAAAAACACAATGAGGTTAGAACAAATATTCAAAATAAAACTGGCTATGGCGGGTCAAGCTCTCAGATGTGATGGGAGGGTGTGCAGGTGAGATGGGGTGGTGTTGGAATGATACACTCGATTAATATGATGCTTAGCTGGAAGGCCTGGGGTTGGAATTGACTGCTTCTGCTTTTTGTTTTCTGAAACCCTGCCTCTAGTGCTACGGAGGTTAGCAACTGAAAAGGGGTGTACCAACTTCATTGTGAATAATGATATTAATTTACAATGTATAATAATATATTAATATTACTGTGACACAGGATATTAACATAACATTTGTTAGGGAGCACAAAGATTGGACTCTGGAGCAATGGAAGAAGTTTCGTGTGGTCTGATGAGTCCAGATTTATCCTGTTCCAGAGTGATGGGAGCATCAGGGTAAGAAGAGAGGCAGATGAAGGGATGCAGCCATCATGCCCACTGTACAAACCTGTGGGGGCAGTGCTATGATCTGGGGTTGCTGCAGCGGATCGGGTCAAGGTTCAGGTGTGGGTTCAGCAACATTATGTGCCCAAAGAATGAGGTCAGCTGACTGGATACAGTGAATGAACATTTTAATCCATCAATGGATTATTTATTCCCTGATGGCACGGCCATATTCCAAGATAACAGTGCCAGGATTCATCAAGCTCACATTGTGAAACAGCGGTTCAGGGAGGAGGAGAAATTTTCTGAATCTGGAGAAAGCATAAGGCACACATGCATGCGGAGAAGAGCTGTGGTTGCTCTTCCTACATTTGACCTTTAGATCAGTAAAAGATTATCAACGTTCAGACTGACAGGTTGGATCATAAACCCATGTTCACGACTGAGAGATCTATTCTTCTTTTTCAGATGCATCATTCTCTCATTAAGTAAGATGCAGATGAACAAGCCTGTTGTCTTCTGGGTTTGGGTGTCCTCTCTACCCCAAATTTATCACTGCAAGTAATAGTGTGATCCAGAGGCAGCTTAGATGCCACACAGCCAATGCGATGCATTTCCAGGGTATGTTGATGAGAAGTCATGTACCATCATGTGTAACAGTAATGTTGATAATTGTTATTGCATGTGTAAGGTGTTGTATTGCTTTGAGGTTTGTTGCTAAGCTTAGCATACTATTCCATTCTGTGTTTTTATGACCGACAGCAGACTAACCAGTACGAGATGTTCAAGGGCTGGCTGCACAAAGATTGTGCTGGAAAATACCACAAATATCTCAGCCATGACTCAGTCTACAGTGGATCTGCATGTAGACCAGAACCAGAAATAAGATGAAAATGTGATGAAGTAAACCTGTCCTTCTGTAAGAACTTAATGTTCTTTTTTTTAACACAATAAGAAAATATCAGTTTTGGAGAGTTACTGATCTCACATTCTACTTGTTAATGTGAAAAAAAAGTTTTCCTTTGTCTAAAACCATGTCCTGGAAAGACAATCCTAAAAGAATTTATAGTTATTGTAAAGATAAAATAGATTTTATCCGTTACAAGCTCTTATTTTCATCACAGATAATCAGCTGAATTATTTTCCTGTCTATACTCTGAAAATGTGTACTAATAAATAATTGAACAAATAGTTTCTAGAGTGACTCTAGCTGAGTAATGTCTGGTTTTCATAATAACAATCTTCTGTAGGATCATGGAGGCTGTTGAGGGTTCTGGTTGTATTTTCTGAGGATCAGGTCAAGGTAACTTTTACATGGACATGTAATTACATTCTCTATGATTAATCCCTTTACACTTTTATTCCAGATCTTCCATGATGATTGGATCAATGTAAGGATCTGTTCCGGCTGTTTTCTCCTGTGGTAAAATAAAGCTGAGAATGTTGGAATTTACTGACCAGCGGGTAAATGAAAATGTCATCGGTCACGTGTATGTATGTGTGCACACGTGGACATAACATAAAATGTCAATGTATTAATTTTTATTTTTTTTATCAACAGACCTTTTAGCAGGTGAGAGTGAAATATATCAACCTCCCGTTATGTGTTGGCAGAGGTGAGGACCCAAGTGCAGGCAGTTAAGGTCAGGAGGCAGATCGGTGCAGGTAAACGGGGAACAGGGAACCACACACAGCAGGGAGAAACCATGAAGATCTGACAAGGGAAAACTGAAAACCATGGTGTATATATGCACAGAGGGAGTAATTAGGAGCAGGTTAAGTGAATGAAAAATCAAACGAGGTGAACTAACGAGCCAGGAACAGAAAAGACAAAGCACACGAGGGAAAACAGGAAAACTTAACTTAACATGACAAAACCAAATACCCAAACCATGATCTAAACAGAAACTAAACATGACAAAAACCAGAATTATAAACCAAAATCATGACAGAACTAAAACATGACAAACGCCAGACTATAAACCAAGATACAAACCAAAAGAACAGACCAAACCCAACACAGGAACCATGAAACCTCCATCCATCCATTTTCTATACCACTTAGTGGCTATACATATGTACGTGTGTGTGCGTGTGTGTTTATGCCTTGGTATTGTTTGGATATCCTAGCATTATTTCAGTTTCATTATTATATACTTACTGATCTAATTGTACTTTAAGTACTACATCTCTCATTGTACTTAAACTGTTGTTTTTTATGTAGTTATAATTTAACTTTATCGTGTAAACATTGTATTGCTGTCACACTTAAATTTGTATATTGCCGATCATTAAAGATTTACATGTGATTTTTATTATTTCCATATGTATGTTTTGCACTCTATAAGAGTTATATCAGTCAACTGCAATTGTGTCACTGTTTGACTCATATATTCTAATACTGTTAATATTATTGCATTTTTCTTACAAGTTATTAAATAGATTCCACTTGTGGGTGCAATGATGAACAATAAATTAGGCTATGCTATGTCATATGGCTTTTAAACCAGAGAAACGTAATAAACATTATTCTTAGTGTTAAACAAGGACAATTCACATCTGCTCTGGAGTAAAACCTGGTTTTGTTTTTACCTTTAACAATATTTTTTCTGTTTATTATTTTATTAAACTTACTGTTAATCCATCCCTGAGCATCTGTCTGTGGTGAGTGAACAGTTACGTTACATTTAAGTTTCAAACTTTTTTCACCATATATTCAACTTTTTAAAAAAATCTCAATCAGCTGCAAAATTTACAAACAATATTTAATCCGGTTTAAACTCACCAACCCTGCGACCCTGAATTGGAATAAGTGGTGTAGAAAATGAACAAATTAATAAATGAAACCTATTTTAAAAGCCACTGGCTGCTGTATTTGTAGTAAACAGTTATTTCCTGACAGAAAGATTTCTCTTTTTAAAGGTATCATACATTTGCAAATCCCACCTTTTACCCAGTCAGACACAATATATCTTAATTAATACACCAGTGTTTTAGATGCTGACTCCAGGTAAGCTGAGTATCGGTGTAGGCCAGACCTGCTTTAAATAAACTGCAGCCATCATTAAATCCTGTGTTACTTTGTCTGTGACATGAAAACTACAATTAAAAGAAAAGTCTGTTTTTGAACTTCTGTTATCACACTTACTCTCTAAAGTAGATAATCTTGTAAAGAGTCGCTGTACTTTGCATTCATGTTAGTAGCTTTGAGAATTTTCCAAAGTACTTTGTGCTCTTGGTAAACAACATGTTTCTACACTCCTCCCCGACGTTTAGCAGCTGGCATCTTGTGTGTGTTCATGAGTTGTCGCCACGCCTAGCAAACTTGACTCATCACTTCCTGATCGGTTCAGTCGAGAGCAAACTTGTGAAGTGATATACAGTAAATCTGTCACCGTCCATTTTATGGATGTGTTTTATTTTAAATAAGTCAGTTGCATGTAGGTAGAGCTTATATTCCAAAGTAGCTGTTAAACTTTCTGTTATCTAAGTCTTGGTTAACATCACCTAAAGGACAGCAGAGAGCTAATTTGACTAAAAGGGAAGTGCAAAGTTTTTGCTCAGTTTCATTTACTGGAAATCCACAATGGTGAGTGGCGGCTCATGCACTTGATTTTTCACATTATCTTTTAATAGATCTTAATGATTATTTCTGCATTTCTAATTCTATTGCTCAGTCTTGAATGATATACTTTAAAAACTCATTATTCATGTTTATTCCAACTTCATCAGGCTGCCGAACAGGACATGACGTAAGTCAACTAATTTACTGAACGTGAGATTGTTGTTGTTTTCTGCTTTTTAATTCTCTTTAAATAATGGATTCTAGAGAGGACTATCTAGAAGATGAAGAGGTTTTCAGAAGGAATGCTTACCTACTTATTGAGAAAATGGTGGAACTGAGTAACCGGACCCGAGAAGACACGTCAATGTTAGTGGACGAGGTATGTCTAATAAACACAAGACATGTTGCTGTTATTTACTGCTATTTAGAGCAGATGATACTTATTTTACAAGACAGAAAATGATAGACTTTATGTGTTATTGAACTTTACAGATTCTTCACAGCATCTTCTTTTTGGGACACATCATCTTTCCACCATGCTCCCTGAAAAGTCTTTTAGATGATGACGATGAGATATATGAACACTTGAATGACCGCTACCCCGAGCCTTTCATTCGCTATTCCTCTCAACTACCCCGACGGAGTCCACTGTCATGTGTGCTGGACATGGTAGGATTTTAATATGTTAAACAATATGTTTCTTCCTTATTAAGTTGTACACACCTTCTCCTTAAGTTTAAATGATCTTTATATTGTGATTCTCTATTTGTTGTATTTCACAAATGGAGAGCATGAAGTAGGTAATAACATGGCTGTTGTTTGATTATTTAAGTCATTTTTATATCTCCATGGCAGATTTTCAATTTTATTTTTAATTGGAAAATATTAATTCAGACAAAATGTGTTTCCCAAATTTTAGAATACTTGGGGAATTCTTACACTATTACTGACTGTAAGCCTGTTTATAGGTCCTCAGACAGATTTCCCTAATAGCCAAATTATGTCAAAATGAGGGGTCAAAAAAGACTGCAACCAGGAAGAGGAGAGATAAATCTCAACAAAGCCCGACAGTCACGTGTACGATCACATCTGTGCTGTTTGCTAAACCTTTTTACATTCTGCATATATCTCGCAAGAAAAGCCCTTTGAAGGTCTGTGCTGCGGTTGTAGAGTACTTCCTACTTCAGCAGCGTCGGTGTGTGTATGAGTGTGTGTCTGTGTGTGTGTCTTCCTGATTCACTGACTCAAACAGGATGACACTTTTTTTTTTTTTTTTTTTTTTCAAACACCGAACCAGGAAGTTTGTCACCTTTTAAATTTGAGGTTGCCTGTAACTTTTTATTTCCTTATTGCTTTAATTTCTTAGTTAAATAGATTCAACCAAGTACAAATTTTGTGGGGGGAAAACCTGGTTAAGTTTTCAACAGCTGAACCAACAGCACATGTTTTAGAGATAAACCTGTTATTTCTCATCATTTACTTGCAGATTGTCCACCTGATCCAGCAAGAGAATGAAGCGGGGATAATAGTTCAAATCAAAGCTCTTACACGAAAGCTGATGGACAAGACAAAATCAAAGATTTTGTTTTCCACCACATTGTGCATCTCTCGTACTTCAAGTTCAGTCCGGTACTACGGGGTCTCCATGTCCACGTTTGGTCGTCCTGCAGGGAAAATCATGGTTGCTGCTTCCTGTTTATGCAGCACCTGGGATGATTATGTAGCTGATGCAGTGATGACCTACTATCCCAGTAAAGAGAAGAAGCCATACTTTGATGGAACCTTCCAGCTTCCTTCGAATGTCACATGCCAGGCAGTTAACATCAGTAGTGGAGAGCGAATGAATCCGTGTAGATCATGTGGAAATCTGTTTGGCTTGCACACAGAGAGCACACAGAAGTGGGCCTATGGTAACTGTGCTGAGGTTGAAAGTGTGAGCAAATTGCTCAAAAATGAAAAGCAAGTTAGAGATCAAGTACAACCAAGATCCAACTTGTTTACTGAAGAGGGCAGGCAGAGAGCCAAAGAATGTGTTTTAAAAGATCTCAAGAATTTACTGAAAAATGTCGGCTTTGAATGGGACAATAATTTCTACACCCCACAAAGAGCTAAAACCATTGTTTCTACAACCACTGAAGAAGTAGATGGATAGACTTACAGGTTCATTGTTTTATTTTAAAGGTCTGATAGGAATAAATGGTTTAATATTAAAAACAGATTCTACTGTTGCACATTGCTGCAGCACGTATATTCTTCCTCTTTTGCTTTGATGTTATGAACAGTCAGCTAATGAAGGTGGAGCACCAGTAAAGTGAAAATAAACATGTTCTCACAGAAAACAGACATTTTCACATGATCTATTTCTGGTTCATTGCCCTCTATTGGATTATATGTCACTGAAGTTATAGTCTGGGGTCTCAGTTCAGGTTCATCAGTTCATACAGAGTTCAGGAAAAAGGCTTTCTCCATTTTTGCTCCATCATCATTGAATATGCTACATAAGGACCTGCAATTTTTAAGTTGTTTCAGGCATCTTGTACATACATTGGCAAATTGTCTGGTATTTACCTCCACCAAGACGGAGGTCGTGTATTTGGCGGAGTTAGTTTGTCTGTCTGTCTGTAACTCAAAAAGTTATGGATGAATTATTATGAATGTTTTTAAATGAAATAAGGAACAAGTGATTAGATTTTGGAGGGGATCCGGATCACCACCTGGATCAAGGAACTTTTTGGAGGATTTTTTACTGTGGGGAGATCCATAGAGCTTCTAGCTAAAAAAATAATGCTCACAATCATTGACAAAAAAAAAAAAAAACAAATGAATAAATAAAATAAAATAAACAAATTACAATGACTTGGTGGAGGTCTGCGAGTCTCCGAGTGCTTTAATTTATTGTTTATTTTTATTTTGTTATTGTACTTTTTTTTGTTTTGACTGTAAATGGGGCAGTTTGTGTAACCCATTTATGTAACATGTACAACATCAATGGAAAGATGATCTTTTTTTTTTATCAAATAAAAAGTATGTTTTTAAACTACGTGTTTGACCTTGATGTGTTTTATATCCCCAAGTTAAACTGATCTTGACATCCGTTCTATAGTTCTGTGTCTAGTTTAGTGGTCATTGGCATCAATAAAGGGAAAAAAGAGCTTCTGACGAGTGCAGCACTTTACTTGTTCACTTCTGGGGTGTGCAGGAATATTCTGAACACCACTAGCATCATATCACAAGCACCATGAAAAAACAATATAAAATAAATACATAAAATACATATAATCATTAAAAACATAATAAACACCAGTTACTTCACATCTCTCGTTTTCGTTCTTTTTTCTTTTTTCTTTTTTTTTTTACAGGCTTTTATGGGAATATATTGGATTTTATTACCTGCTTGGTCGATGTTTTTGGTCATCCCTGCCCAGAAAAACCGTCTGCAAATTGTATCTCTGGTTTTTGTCTAACCAGTATGTGCTCCTGTAGGACTCAAATGAAAATCTATAAAAATGGCATTATCATCTTCTGCAGCACAACCCACTTTTGTTTTGATGCTCCTCCTAGCCCTTTGATATGGTACAAATATTCTCCTGAAAAGATACTTTACAAAATAAGAAAACTTTATTCGTGCCAGTATGATACCATGTGAGCTAATCAGTAAAATAAAATAAAATAAAAATAATCAGACCAGAGCAATTTAAGTCATAACAAACATGGAATTCTAAATAAATATTCAGCTTAGAAAATAATACTTGTGCCAAACTAAACTTTAAATGTAATAAACAGGTCGATATATGTAGGTAGAGAATAGAAAAACCAACAAATTAGCAAAGGGCAAAAGTTTATAAGCCAAGTAACAGGCCTAAATTACACTAGCCTTCAAGATATACATCTTGACCCTTTTTGTCTTATTTCCAATTTTTGTGCCTTAGTTGAGTCCACTTTGTATTTTCCAAGACTCTTGTAGAACAAAATTGCCTCATATAATATAATATATAATGTGTGTGTGTTTGTGTGTGTGTGTATGTTGTTATTGAGTGAATTGTGGAGCGTTTGACTTTATTATGATATCTACTTACAAGGTATGTAGGTGGTCATTAGGTTCCCTTATCACACAAACAGTTCTAGGCAACCTTCAAATTTACACTGCCAAATAATGCCTCCACCTCCTTGTGCTGAAAGACACGTTTGGATAAAATTCTTTTTCCTACATCATATTAAGTGTGTTTGGAGTCATCAGTGCAAGTCATACATGTAACTTACATACTGGCATAATAAATCAGGGGATGCTAATCTTGGCAAGCTATAAACAAAATACATCCCTCCTCCTGGAGCCTACATACAAAGAGGTAGGGTTGAAATGTTGTTTCCTACTTTATAATTATTCTGTCTTTACTCATCAGAATGAGTTTTATAAATGCAACTTATATATTAAAGCTCATTAAGGGGGAGTGGTCATCTTGTAGCCTGAGGGTTCGATCCTCGGCCTGTCGAGCTCATGTCGAGGTGTCCCTGAGCAAGACACCGAATCCCAAATTGCTAAATTGAAAAAAAAAAGAAAAAAGGATTGGGCTGCACGATGGTGTGGTGGTTAGTACCGCAACCTCACAGCAAGGAAGTCCCTGGTTCAAGCATCCGTTGGGGGGATGTTCAAACCTGGAATGCAGTGGCCTTTCTGTGTGAAGTTTGCATGTTCTCCCGTGTATGCGTAGGTTCTCTCCAGGTTCTTCGGCTTCCTCCCACCATCCACAGACATGCATATTAGGTTAATTGTCACACTCAATTCTCCCTAGGAGTGGTTGGTTGTTTGTCTCTCTGTGTTGGCCCTGCAATGGACTGGTGACCTGTCCAGGGTGTACCCTGTCTCTCACCTGCTAAAATGATAGGCTCCAGTTTACCCGCAACCTGTCATGGATTAAGTTGTACAGAGAATGGATAAATAAAACATGGGGAGCCATATGAAACTTGTGAAAATAGCACAATGGGCTGTAAACTTTTTCTTTTTCATTAGCAGTCATTACTTTTGTTTTTTGATTTATTATTAATTCCCAGAAACTGTAATTTCCTAGACTTTATCGAACCTTTAACACCAGTGCCATGAAGTTTCAGTATTTGGAGGCTAACTGGTAAACTTCAAATTCATTTTTCAGACTTAGTGAAAATAAATAGCTATTATGACCATTATTCATTTCCAGTTAAGGTTGGCCTACTTATATAGGAATACCACACATACAGTAGAAATCACAAATAAGACAAAGACTTTAATTTAAAAATCTGGAGAAATAAATTGAAATATTTGGATTTGTGTAATGGTTCACTCTAGAAGACCTGGGAAATCAGCCACACACACACTAGAATAAAGGCAAGACCAAAAACAGGGTTTATTGAACAATAGGGATGCAGATGCAGTATTGTAGTGGTTACGCAGGGAGGGGGCAGTAGAGTCCTGTCAGTATTGGAGGGCAAGGAATCCAGAACCGGGGGATCCCAGGAGGAAACAGTGGTGGTCCACAATCCACAGAAAGGCGAGGGTCGGGCAGGCAATGGTCATAACATTGAGGCGGGAGGCAGATACTTATTGGGGCAGGCAGGGTTCAATAGTCAGTCCGAAACAGAGGTCGTATCCAAATAAGCAGCAAGCAAGAAGCTCCAACAGGGGACAAGGCTCCAGATGGAGCAGATGAGCCTGATTAGTGAAGTGCAGGCAGCAACCATGACAGATTTGATAACTTTAAAAAAATTCTTTCTTTTTTATTTTCTTTTGTTTTCTAGTTTATCTGAATGCCGTGTTTAAACGCTTGAATGAATAGATAATAAATACCTGAGAGCTTTTAATTGTTATTATTATTAATAGTAGCTAGAAAACTAAAGCTTGCCCCAAGAGTATCCCACTGATGCGTTTACGGTATTAAATAAAGGGCAAGACAGCTCACTCATCTATGGGCAACATAAGTTTCCTTTCATCATTTGTGACGATGGAGTTTTTCTTGTTTTGGTGGATATTCTTGATGTGCACATCATTTTCCTAGCAGGAAACAGGATAAAACATAAGTACGTGAATGCAGCACGGAGGGGAGTGGCTAAACGTCAGACAAAATGTAGATTCAGCGTAGCTGAAGATAAACAGAGTGTTAACAGGACGGTGTGTGTGTGTTTGAACGCTAACTGCAGACAACTAGACTTATTTCATAAACGTATGAACCGCCTGATCCGCGTGAATTTATCTTTTCTTGATAAAGGCCTCCGAAAAAACCTCTGGTATGTACCCTAACATTATATTAACTCATTGGTTGACGCAGCTACCAGGTTAACTTGTTAAACAGAGTTGGTTTAATTAATCTACGTTTATGTGCTGGGTAGGTCTGTTATTATTGTCACGTTATCATGAAAAACAGCAGCCCTGCTTTGTCACGGTCATGTTAGTTTCATTTTCAAATCTCCTGTAGGGGCTGCTAAAGTCTCCATTAAAAAAAAAAGACAATAACTTGTTTAAGACCGCTACCAGTGAAAAGTTTGGACACGTTTACCTGTTGGATTTAATGGGACAGTGTGTCCAAACCTTTGACTGGTACTGTAGTTTTTAAATTTAGGTTAAGAACTGTCTTTTTCAGGCCTGCAGGTAACTTAGAAGTAATTTGAGCAACTTTAAGCAGTTATTTGTCTATGCAAACATGAACGGCTTTATTGATCTGTAATAGAAACAATAGGGTGTGAGACTCATAATAAAGTCTATGTTATTATGTGTACCAATACTTTAAAGTTAATATTCTTAATAACATTAATCAGAAGTAGTGAAATTAAGTGCTTTCTTAAATTGCTTAAAGTATGTGGATGTTTTTATGTAGGTGACAAAGAACCAGGATGGCTTCTGTATTCATGAGGTATGTACCTGAGACTTTTTCACCTTTGTTTTAATGGAGGCTCAGATTAAAAGAAAGGAAATTAGCCATTTTGTATTTTGAAGCTGATCCTTGTCACAATTATGGACCATGTGTGGAGATGTATTGCAACCTCACATAAATGCTGTTCACATTCTTTATTTCTGTCCCCCCTTTATATTCTCCAGTGTGCGTGATCCACTCGTTATGCAGGATCTGGGGAGGTGCAGGATGACAGAAGGTTAATAACACATCTTTACCTCACATAAAATGTCAAACCTGTCACACTTTGTTGCACGTTGATATTTTCTGTCTTGTCTGACTGTGTTGCAGGTGAAGAGTACCTGGGCAAGGTGTCAAAGTTTGTGTCCTCACATAAATACAAACGTTTAGCCTTACAAAACCCATGTGATGCTGTTTTAAAATTCATAGAGCTTGATGATACTATTTACAGTGAGAAACCAGATGAGGTTAATGGCTGGGGGAAATTTTACCTCCCCAACAGTGTAAACATGGTGGTCTTAGGCGTAGTGGAAGGCACATCATGCCCATGTAAGCAGCTTGTGCTAATGACATGTGAGGACAAAAATGTGTACGGCTATGATGGAGAGGAGCTGCATTTGGTGGCTTCCAGCCTGGATAATCTGTTTAAAGGGAAGGAACTGGAATACCCAGCATCCAAGAGCTACTACAATGGAGAGGCTTTCAAAGATATGGTGGGATGTTTGTCATTTACTGAGAAGTGAGTGGATTCCCTACTAGCAGCATCTAATAGCTAATGTCTTCTTTTTGTTATACTTTTTCTGTGTAGACTGAGGGGGACTGGGCGGAAGTGAAGAAGGGAGCTGTGGGGAAGAGTTTGGAGCAAGAGCATCGAAAACTGGCAGAATCAAAAAAGTCAACATTCTTGGAAAATCTGAAGTCACAAAAATAGGTGGATATTTATCTCAGCTTTTGACGCTTATGTTCATGGGATGCAGAAATATAATTTCCATGCAGGTTTTGACATAAATTATGTTTTGGCTGATGATGTAATGCCTTTCATTATGTTTCATGGTGTTCTCTTTACAGATGCTGGTGTATCCCAAAATAAAGGACATGCTTTAAAAGGCTTGGAATCATGATTATGAAACACTGATCAGAGCAACTTTTTACTTCATGTTTTCCTTTTGACTTGTTTCTAATGCTGATATCAATATATTTCCACTGTATATCAATATGTCAAAGCTGCATGTAACATGATACGACTTATGTTGTGCTCTCTGGATTTCTAATTTGCTTACCGTGAACTGTTGAAGACTGAAGTATTCTGACAACAAGGACAGCAGGAAAACGTGGTTGTGTGAGACAGCAATGATTAAATCAGGAGGTCTTAAATTCTTGTGATTTAATGAGTGTACGACTAACCCATTTTTTTTTTCATAATCAAACTTGTTCAGACTGACACAATAAAGTGCTTACAGTAAAGAGATTTTTCTTCTTTCTTAGTTGCTAGCATTTTTAGTGAAGCCCACAAGTTTAAATTTCTTTCCACTCTGACCATTGCCAAAGGTTGCTGCTTGGCACTTATCTTAATGATTGATGTATTTAAAGACAAGAAAACAATAACATTACTGGTAAGCAAATAATAACATTATAATATAACCACTGAGATATCTTCAATCAGACTTTTACATAAAGGAATTTAGTTTAGCTACAATTGTCAGCAAGAAACGTCTCATTTATAAAAATGAAATTATATTCTAAAAGATATAACACGATAAAGGTGTGTGTTGCAATGGCGTGAAAACCATTTAGATATGAATATATTTCCATAAACGGCTTAGTTTTGTATTTAAAAGAAGTTATAAGTTTAATGGGCGTCATCCTTTGAGTCTGTTTGCTTTGACTGACAAAGAAAAGCCCAAGTTCAACGATAAAGGAATTCAGCCCACGGTAGTCAGTTTTACTGCAAAACACGTGACAACTTGTTTCAGGCTTTGTCTCTGCTAACAGGTTTCACTGCTTTTTAGTTTCGTTCTTAGCAGCAATCATGGCAGCAAGGGTGAGTCACAGATTTCTGATGGCGTCCTTTCAGCCTCTGTTTGATATTTTCAGCTTTAAGATCTTCATTTTTATGTTAATGAAATGTTGACTTATATGTTCACCTTTGTCTCTTTTCTATGATCGATCATATAGGCTGATGATCAAAAGAGGTGAGTCTGCTGATTCTGAGCGTCCAAAAATGGGCAACGTCAGAGTTATGATGTGTTTGAGGGTTATAGGATTTATGTATTATTGTTTTTCTGCTTTAGAAAAGAAGAATTTCTGAAATCTCAAGCGCCTTTCACAACAAACGCGCTAAAGATCATTATCCAGATGGTTGATTGGTGTAATAAAACTCCTGGAAGTAAAGACCTGGTGGATGAGGTGAGTTAAATTAAAGGTTTTTAAAATTATCCTCTAATCTTGGCTAACTAGTTTTGTTTTGACAGCTCAAATGTGTTTTTACTCAACAGATGCTTCACAGCATTTTATTTCTAGGAAAAATCAACCCAGTCTCGTTTTCTCCTAAAGACATTATCCCTGATCCAGATATGTTAAACGCCTTAAAGGAGAAATACAGCCGAGCTTTTGACTGCTATCTGACTCACCTTCCAAGACGAAGCCCATTCTCTTTTGTTCTGGATATGGTAAGAATCAGAGTAAAACATTTGAAAATGGCAACTTCGTTAAATAATGACCATAAAACATACCACGATGTAATTTTAAAATCTAAACAAAAACAGGTGTACGAACTTTCCACAGTCATTTCTAATATCATAAATTTGGTGGAAAGGAAATGAAGTTTCTTCCCCTGTAATTTGTACAATCTTTCTGACAAACCAATCAATATCTTGATAGTAATTTCACTAGACTGGATCATGACATACCACACAGTAAACCTATACAGCGTTATTAGGTTTAAATGAAATGTTAAATAATAAAATGTAAAAAGCTCTTTAAAAGTTTGGTCAGCAAACATAAATGTGTATTTATATATATGTATATATATATAAAAAAGCTGTAACATAATTGTTATTAAGTATAAATATCCATGTTTCCACTGAGATGTAGTGAAGTAAACATTTTCTGTAAACTGTCATTGAACTGCGACTCCTGTAAAGTAATGTGTTCATTCTAGTCCTGGAGTAAAATCACCAACTCTCCTTCAAACACTGAACATCTGTTCACTGCTTCTAGATCGTCCTGCAGAAGAAACCAGAGAATGAAAACCAGATTAAGACCAGTTTACAATCTCTTGTTCAAACTCTGGATCCACAGTTTCTGGTCTCCACCACCCTCTGCGTTTCAAAATCCAACAGATCAGTCAGCCGCTATGGAGTCTCCATGTCCACCACTGGTCCTAATGCTGGGCAAGTTGTGATTGCTGCCTCCTGCTTGAGCTTCTGGGATGATTACGTAGCTGGTGCAGTGATGACCTACTATCCTGAGCGGGGCCATGAGAAAGATAAAGGAAAGAAGGAATACTTTGATGGAACCTTCCAACTACCCAAAGATGTGGCATGCCAGGCCTATAACATCCAGAGTGAACAACCAATTGATCCTTGTAAATCATGTGGGAATATGTTTGGTTTGAGCACAGATGTCAAAAAGGAGTGGCCCTATGGTAACTGTGCTGAGGTTGAGAGTCTGAGCAACATGTTTACAAATGAGGAAGAAGTTAAAAATCGATCTAAACCAACATCAGAGAAGTGGACACCTGAGAACAGGCAGAAAGCTAGTGAAAGTGTTCTTGATAAGCTGAATCATGTGCTAAAAATGGTTAACTTTCGAACTTGGAAAGGTGGATTCTACACAGCACAGTGATAGTCTTCCAAAAAGAGATTATGCTTTAACACAAGCTGGTATTATGTCTGTTTAAATCTGATTCATTATCAGTGAGGATTTCACTGTTAGAATAAAATTCAACTTAACATGTTTCATCATCTTAGTCTGTTCATGCTACAGATTAATCTTTAAAATGTAATTTTGGATTTTAATATGATTTTATTCTGATTTTATTGTGAATTTTACTTTTTATTGCTGCCATTTACTAATTTTTAATGCTTTATTTGCACCATCTGTAAAGCTTTTATTGTTTTATGTAAAGCACTTTGGATTGGCTTTTACATGAAATGTGAAACACAAATAAACGTGCTTCAACTTGCCTCACAGCTCCTTGTTATGGGTCTGTTTTTATCTTGTTTTTATTATTTTTTTTGTTGTTGTTTTTGTTGTTTTTACTTACAACACATCCAGTGACTTGCGTGTGACCATGAAGATTTTGAAATGTCTGTGTTGATCATATTTTTAATGATAAAAAAAGATTATTTCAGTAACCTAAAAATTGTTTATTTAAATTGTATTATCCAAAATCCTTAGTGCCTTCATATTGCACTTTTTCTATGCTTCCTGGTACACACATTTACCACTAGATGGCAGCACAACCACATTTAACCACATTTTAACTTTCAGCATAATCAGATTATATATATATAAATATATATATATATAAATATATATATATATATATATAATCACCAACAGTGTCAACAACTGAAACAAAGGTGGTATAAGTACACCCTTAATCCCAAAAAGTTGGAAAGTTGGGACGCTGTATAAGATGTGAATAAAAACAGAATGCAATGATGCAAATCATATTAACACATATTTTATTCACAATTGAACACAAACAACAAATACAAATGTTTTACTGATTCATGGAAAATATGAAACCCTTTTTTAATTTGATGGCAGCAACACATGTGTAAAATGTTGGAACAAGTGTTGTTTACCATTGTGTGGCTTCTCCTCTTCTTTTAACAACTGAGACCAGTTGCTGGAGTTTTAGAAGAGGCATGTAGTCCCATTCTAGTTTAATGCAAGATTTAATAGTCCTGCTCAAATCTTTTCTATTGGTGGAAGTTCTGGTCTGCAGACAGGTCAGTTCAGCACCTGGACTCTTGTGAGGTCATGCTGTTGGTGATGGATGCAGTATGTGGTTTAGCAGTGTCTTGCTGAAATCTGCTAAACTTTCCCTGAAAAAGATGTCTGGATGGGAGCAGATGCTGCTATAAAACCTCCATGTACTTTTCTGCATAGATGGAGCTTCACAGATGTGGAAAATGTCCACACCGTAGACACTGATGCAACCCCATACCATCAGAGATGCAGACGTTTGGACTTCCCTGAAAACAAGCTGAATGGTCCCTTTTCTCTTTATTCTGCAGGATGCAGCATCCATGGTTTCCAAAATGAAAGATGCTTTGGTCCAGAGAAGACACAAGTGTTTCTGGACTGTGTTGTCTTATGACTTCTTTCGCATAACAGAGCTTTAATCTGCATTTGGAGATTTCACAGGACCTGTGTTCACAGATAGTGATTTCTGATAGTGACCCTCTGCTCATCTTTACATCTGAAAGGTTCTGCCTCTCTGAAATGCTCATGTTACTTTCCTGTTACTGATTAGCCTAATTATCTGTCAAACAGTCCTGTAGTTGTTTTTGATTTGTACCAATTACGTTTTCAGCCTTTTGTTGCCCCATTTTCATTTTTAAAAATGTGTTCTTTCCATTCAATTCAAAAAGAGCTAATATTTTCCATGAAATGGTGAAATATTGGTGAAGTATTTAGGTATTACCATTTATCAGAATCTGTCATTCGAGACACACATTGAAAAGCATATATGCTGAAAGTAAGGATGCATTTCTGTTTTAGGAATAAATCCAATTTCTCTTTTAAAACAAGAGAATATTTGACATCAGCTACTTTTTTTCTTTTTTCTTCTTTTAATCTCTGCTGGATCTGTTATTTTTAATGCCTCTGGTTAAAAGACTAGACCCTCTGTACCATTTTTGCTCTTTTTCTGGTCCACAGATGGCAGTCCTTAGAGAGAGAACAGAACTTGGGGGGAAAAAAGCTTTTAAATATGCAGCTCCTTCCACTTGGAATAACTTTCAACTGATTTTAAATTAACAAAATTGATCTCTCTGGGGGAGTTTAAGTTGAATCTAAGAACTCCAGAAGGAAAATCCCCTGGTAAATGTGGCTGTTTTTAAACCTCCTTGTAGTATTCAACCCACGCTGTATTTAATTTACCTGATGTTGGCGGCTACGTTTGTTTACTTGTTATGTTTTAAAAGTTGATCTCTGTTTGTTATGTGGTGAACTGTGTACTTGTGGATGTGCTGCCTTTCTTGGCCATGTCACATCCCTAAGATTTCTAATCTCAATGAGGTTTTTTATCTGGTTAAATAAAGGATAAATAATTAAATAAAATGTCTCACTTTCAACATCTGATACGTTGTTTATGTTCTATTGGGAATAAAATACAGGTTTATGAGATTTTTAGATTATTGTAATTTTATCTTCATTTTTATTATACACATCATCCAATTTTGGGGGGAATTGGGATGGTACAAATCACAGAAAATAAACAACTATTTAAAAAAATCCCACAGAAACACAAGGAATCAAAAACATGGAAACTATTGAAATCTCTTTGGACCTCTACTGCAGTAAGAACGGCATGTAGAACTTATGTAATATGTGCACACAGAAAGCGTATGAAGGCAGAGTTCAGCAGGGCCTCCTTTAGTAAAGATTTAGTAAAGTATTAATAAGTAGGGGATTGGTTTCATCTGGCAAAGATCCTAAACTTTTTGGATCCAGATATTATTTATAGGAGCACCTCATACACTTCAAAGCAGCTGTAAGCTGTACATTTAGTACATTTAGAAGTTATCTTTTGGCCTCTATTTAAACTTTTAGGTGCAATAGTTTGCCTTAAGTAACTGAGTGTTTATATACACTGTCTCTTTTGTTTGTGTGGCCATGCTCCTCTTCAGCTGACTACATCTACTGGTTTCATCCATGAAATGCCAGTTTTCTTTGACACCAGAGACAGGAAATATGCTGTGGTCCAGAAACAATATGAAGAGAAAATAAGCGTCCAGTCATGAGGTTTTACTGAAGAGGGGGTACAATGTTGAAATAAATAACCTTCCCTAAAACAGTGACATAAAACCATGTGAACAGGCTTATATAGATTCTTTTACTAAGTGGTGAGAGGAAAAGCTTTATAAGAACAGAATAAGCATTAACCTCAGGCCTGTCTGCACCAGTGTGTTGACTGCTTGTGTTGCCAGAGATGACATTTCTGAATCCAAAACCTTGAGAACCAAACAAAATGCCCTTCTTGAGGAAAGCTTTAACGTCTGGTGAGTGATGGGAAATGCGATTTATTTTCAGCTGCTACGTCACAGGTGCTTTGTCTGGCTTTTCCTGTGGCCTTCTCCCCAACAACATGTTTGTTTTCAGGTCTATATTTGTGTAGCTAACTGCTACCGGAGAGGGAAATCCTGTCTGACCTCTCAGCCCATTCTGATGAAAACACTGCCACTTGGTGACGTCAAAGAGATGGAATGTGAATTTCTCTTTAAACCTCATTTAATTTGCGCCTCTAATCTGTGTGTGAACGGACAATCCTCACCGCTTTGCTGAGACATAAGGACCTGGAGTCAGACGCCCTGGTTGAACTCTCAAACAGAGATAATGAATTCTGCATCATGCTTGCGTGCACACAAACACACAGCTGGTTACAGTTAGACTGTAATATTTTTACTGAAGTAGCCTGAGGTGTTTCATGTCTGGAAAATCTGAGTCATGCTTATTTGAAAAATCAGCCCTGATCTAAGAAAAGCTTTGTTTAATCGCTCTGTAATGCATTTAAATGTTTTTGCCAGTGGAACAAATGTATGTGGGTATTTGAATGATTAAAAGCAGTGAAATACCTGTTCATTCTTTAATTAAATGTTTAGTTTTGGTGGATTCAAATGCATAAAAGGAATTTAGAGAAGAGTAGAAGACTGGAATTGCATAACAGAAATCACCTACTTTCCAAACAAATACAACCAAAGCTTCTTGTAGTGTTTAAATTTTAAAGTCCTGTTACAACAACTTCCAAAACTGACCATATTACCTCTGAAGCTGCAGGATTTGGGTCTTTACTTCAGCTCTCTAAAAGCCTGTTGAAAAGTTAAGCCATCATAATCAAATCCTGCTCTTTTAGAAATAGCTGCTGTTTGTGTTCTCTCAGCACCATTAGCAGTGCTAATGCTAAGCTTTACCAGTTATGTACCAGTCCCTCTCAAAAACAAAAAACCCTGTTTGGGTATAAACCCTGAATCACTGAGAACAGTGTCTCTTCTGAGAAAAAAAAAGTTGCATACTAAGTTATTTGTTGTTGTGGGGACATTTTGAATCAGGCCAGTGCTTGCCACACACATTCGGCTTGGCTAACAATAGCTTTTGTGAATGAGTTACCCAGACTTGCCAGGCAGTCCGAGGCCAGTTGACGCAGTAGGGGGTTTGAGGGACCACCGGACTAGTGCTTCCAATCATGGTGTTCAGTGTGGCTAGTTTTGAATAGGTGACTCCTATTGAACATTTTCATGCCACTGCTCTGTAACAAAGAGAGGAAATGCAGCGCAGCGCTCCCCCTTGGTGTGTAGGCATGTGTGGAAAGAGTTGGGTCTTCTCAAACAGTCAGAGCCCAGGTGTTTCTTAGACTGTCTCTCATGAAAACTAAGACCAGGGTTGTGTAATCAGCTGTTGGTCCTCGCTGATAGTTTCCAGAGCATAATTGCCAACTCTATTCTTGTCTGTGAAACAGTGAAATAGAAAATCAACTCAGGGATTTTGATTGTAGTGCAAAATGGGAAGACTTCCTCCTCTTTCTCCTCCACTAATAAAACATGACATTAAATCATTTATAAACTGTAAGGCTTATTTTTAAAAGCAGCAAACTAACAAGCATCACTTGAGTCTTATATAACAGGCCAAACACAGAGCAAAAGGGCCCCAGCCTCACTGAAGCTGTCATCTGCTGGAGTAGTAAAACAATGGGAGTGAGGGGTGAGAGATAACGGAGCACTACCCCTGCTGTGATAATAACACTGTAATGGCTATATTTAGGGGCACTCTTTTGTCAAAACTGCTCACTTTGCTTGCATTGCTCATGTTTTAGGGGCATAAACCTCCTCATAGGGTCACATCATATGATGGAGATTGCAACTCATCCTGTTTTAGGTTAGCCACTCGGTTTAGGGTTAGGGTGAGATTAGTTCGGGGTTTAGGTAAGAATAAGGTGATTACAAGTGGTAGCTGTGGAGAATGTTAAAGGCTAATTTTCTAGGAAATGAATGTCAATATTCTCTAAAGTGATGGAAACAAGACTACGTTTGTGTGTGTCTTAGTGGCAGCATGCACCAGCCTGCCAAGAGCACAGAGCTATGCATCTCCACAACAGCTCATAATGTAACTGTGCCAGTAAAATCACTTTTAGATGTATTCATTTGTGCAGTTGCCTCTGCAGCGCATATGTACTGTCAGATAAAAAGATCTGTGGGTAGTTTCATTTTACAGCTAAGGCTTAATTTGTAAGTTGTCTCTTTTAAAGCTGTATAACATGATTCGTGTCAAATAGATGGTGTCTGTATACTTCAAGGTATGGCTGATTGTGTTGGCGGTCAAGCCAGTAAACACACACACACACACACACACACACACACACACACACACACACACACACACACACACACACACACACACACACACTCTTGCAGTTTTAAAGCTGACCTTTTTGTAAAAACGGACATTGTGGCCTTTCCCCTACATTCTCAGTCCAAAGCACACCTCTCATTAAAGCAGCACCAGAGCTTGCCACCAGGACCTTCCTTCCAATAAAAACATCTCCAGCCCCGAAAGCAGGATAATGACTTTTCACTAGTGCAGGAAACATCTCCTGCTAAAATATATATATATATATATATATATATTACAGAAATCTATGAAATGTATTACAGCCACTGCACAGCATACTGTTCTTTATTCTTTTTTTTTTTTCTTTTTTTCTTTTTTGCTCTTTTTTAACCCTGTCCTGTCCAGCATCCTAACATACAGAACGGTGGTCTGTGTGCCATATTTTGCTTGACAGATTTGCTCTACCAAGGGAGACATGTTATATACATGGCTGCCCTTGATATTTTTATTATGTTTATTGTAATCTTATTTTCTTTAGTCTTATATGTCAGTGCCGAACCTTACAGGGAGATAGAGGAAGACAGAGAGAGAGAGAGAGAGAAAAAAAAGGGAGAAAAGGACAGGATTAAAATGTGGAAATAACAGTTGTCTATGCTGCCCAGAACATATCACAAAAAAAACAACAACATAAACTACCACAGTACTACATGATACCGAAAGAAAGATAGAATGATGATAATATAAAAAATTACAATAGTCATCAAACGTACCTGCAGATGAACGTACCAACACACAAACATCAGCTACATCTAGTGAGAAGCGGATGGAGAGACGAGCACGTTTGTGAGCATGCACGTGTTAATATGCATGTGTGGCCATGCAACAGGGAGGAAATGTGTACCCGCAAGGGGGCCGCGATCACGCCGCACCCCGAAGCATCAGCGGGGGACGGGGGGAGCCCGAGGCCCCAAAGGCCAAGCAGATCCACAGAGTACCAAGCCCGGGACAGCCAAGGCAGACAGAGCAGCGGCCCACCCGGACCAGAGCAGAGGGGTCCCCAGACCGGAACCCACGGCGCGACGGGGCAGGGGCACCGGGCAGCCCAGGGTGATGGCGAGCAGGCCCAGCGGGCGCCGGGCGCTGCGCCGGAGGGCAGGCGCCCCACAGGCCCAAGGGCCACCCTTTCCCCCCAGCAAAGCCCCACCCAGGAACCCGACGGGGCCCGACCGCCCCAGGCAAAACCATCGTGGGCCACGCCAACCCAACACCAAGGCTAGGCACCCCAGGGACAAGAACATGTCCGCAGGTCCCCCCCCCCCAAAAAAAAAAAAAAAAAAACCCTCTTTACCCCAACCCTTACCCATTCACCCCCCCCCCAGGGGCAGCCCAGGGAGTCTAGGGCCTGGTGGGCCCCAGACCCGACCCTCTCCACATACACACACCCACACAACCACATACATTCTCCCTGGGGTCTCACCAGCCCCCCGATGCGGCACCGAGGGCAGCCCCCAGGGCAGATGGCGCCCAGCAGCACCCCACACAGGACTCCAGGCAGGCACCGAACCTCCACCCCCCGCAGCCCTGAGTGCATCCCGGGACACGAGGGCGTAGGAAGACCCCGGCCCCCCTGCCCCCCAGCCTGAGTTGTGTGTGCATGAGTATGGGCTATTTATAATGCAATTAAAAACTGGAAGGAGCCATGAGATGGTGATGGGTCCCACTGCTGCCAGGCAGCAGGACCCCCTCAGGACTCCCTCAGTGTGTGTGAGTGTGTGTTATGTGTGTAGTGCAGTACTGTTAAATGTGGTAGTGTCTAACATGTAAATAAAATCGGGGGGAGAGAGGTCACAAAGGGAGGGGATGGAGGAAGGGCCACCTCGGTGGCTCCTTTCCGCCCACCCATAGCCCATGTGCCCATCCCCCCGAGGCCCTAAATGTATATTAATGTCTAGGTTGTGATTAAAATCTAGTGGGGCAGGCAGTCACAGGGGTCCACCGGGGGATCCCGCAATGGGGACCCCCCAGCCAAACCCACCGCCTCCACCCGCCCCACAGTGCCCTATGTGTAGTGTGTGTGATGTGGGGTGGCGGGGGAGGAGAGGGGCTCGGGGAGGGGCACAACTGGGAGAGAGATCCCCGTCCCAGCCGGGCCCGAGGAGGGGCACAACTGGGAGAGAGATCCCCGTCCCAGGCAGCCAACTCCCCAGCTGGCTGCTGTAGGCGCCCCCGCCCCCCCAAGACCACCCGAGGGAAGAGGGGCAAAGGCCCGGCCCCGCCAAGAGCCCAGCGCACGAGTGCCCCGGACGCCCACCCACCCCCGGCAGCCCACGCCACCACACCAGGGGACCAGAGAGCCCCAGGCCGCACACACGCATCCTGGTCGGGTCCAAGGCACAGCGCCCCCATCCTCCCCGAAGGAGCCCCCGGCGGGAGGGGAGAGAGCGAGAAGGAGAGCAGACTCCATCCCCACTGCCCACCAGGACTCCCGCCGCCCCCCTTCCCCCTACCCCCTACCCCTCCCTTAGACCCAACGGACACATTGTAATCCCAAGGGTACCTGCCCGGCATCGGATCAGCCCGACCCCGATGGCATGCCCAGGGCAACCAAGCCCCCCCGAGGCCCAGGAAGGGCCCACCGAGCTGGAGGGAGGCAGCCCCCAGACCCCGGGGCACCCGGAATGTTACATCTAACCCATGTTGATAAATCCTCACAGACCTTATTCCAGAACTTCTGGACAGGTGCACAAAGCCATAAAGCGTGTAAGTAATCATCTGCTGTGTTACCTGTGCACTGTGTGCAGATATCGGAGTGATTAAGACCCATCTTGAACATCCTTTGTCCTGTATAATGCGTTCTATGGAGGACTTTGTATTGTATGAGTTGTAAATTTGGGCTGTCTGTCATATTAAAGGCATTAAGACATATTTGTAACCAAAATGGTTGACTAGGATTGATGGATAAATCTATCTCCCATTTTGAAGTAGGTAGGGAATTTGAGTCATCTATTTTTAACATTAATCTGTATATTTTTGAAAGTAATTTGGGGGTACAGAGGTCCATAAAATCTGCTACTATTGGAGGAAGTTCCAGATCTGTTCGGTGAAGAGGGAATTTGTGTGTATTACGGTTTTGAGCTGTTGATATTCTAAGAATCTGTTGCTGTTAATCCCATATTGTGATGAGAGTGTATTAAAAGATAACATGTTTCTATTATGGATAATATGTTCAAAGTATTTAATTCCTTGGTTAATCCATTGGTTAAAGTTTAGCATATTTTTGTTTAGTAGAATATCAGGATTGTTCCAGATGGGTGTGAGTTTACATGGTATTATTGAGGAGTTGGTTTTATTGAGAAATTCCCACCAGGCTGTCAGAGAAGTGCTGATGTTGACACTTTTAAAGCACTTTTGCTTTTTTATACTTAAGCTGAAAAAAGGAAGATCAGAAATTTCCAAATTGTCACAAAATGTTTGTTCTATGTCTATCCACAGGTCATCTAGTGGACTAGGTTTGAGCCATTTTAGGACATATTGCAATCTATTAGCTAGGAAGTAATGTTGAAAGTTAGGCAAGTCTAATCCTCCTCTATCTTTCGGCTTCTGTAAAGTTTTTAAACTGATCCGGGATGGTTTATTTTTCCAGAGAAATCGGGAGATGTGTGATTCTAGCGATTTAAACCAGGTAGAGGGGGGTTTCATAGGAATCATAGAAAACAAATAGTTGATTTTGGGTAGAACCATCATTTTTATGGTGGCGACTCTCCCCATGAGTGAAATGGGTAGAGATTTCCAGTGAGCAAGATCATCTTCTATAGTCTTAAGAAGGTGAGTGTGATTAAGTTTTGTTAGTTCTGAGAGCCTGGAGGGAATATTTACACCCAGGTATCTAATGTTACCTGATTTTAAGGTGATGCTGGGTAGATTTTGAAAGCTACAGTTGATGGGTAGAACTGTACTCTTAGACCAGTTAACGGAGTAGTCCGACAGTGATGAGAATTTATTAATTAGTGAGATTGTTTCAGATAGAGAGGTTTGTGAGTTCTGGAGGAATAGTAAAACGTCATCAGCATAAAGACTTATTTTATGAAATATATTTTTGGACTAAATGCCTTTAATAGCTTTATTTTGTCTAATTGCAGCGGCTAGCGGTTCAATAAATATAGCAAAAAGTGAGGGAGATAGTGGACAACCTTGTCTGGTACCCCTTTGTAGATTAAAACTTGGAGAGGTCTGGTCGTTTGTTCTAACACTCGCATTAGGAGAACTGTATAAGATTTTAATCCAGTTAATGAAAGATGGGCCAAAGCCGAATCTGTTTAGAGTAGCTAGTAAATATTTCCAGTTAACACGATCAAAAGCATTCTCTGCATCTAAAGAAACGATTATTGTTTCCAGGTTATTGATGGTAGAATAATCTATTATATTAATTAGTCTCCGCATGTTAACAGTGGAATATCTGCCCTTTATAAAGCCTGTTTGATCAGGGTGTATAATGAGAGGAGTATACTGTTCTTTATTCAAACACAGGGGAAGTATGTAACTACAATTTATTGATAAAGCATCTCTTAGAGAAACATCACAAAGTGATTTTAAATTAAATTCAATCAAAGAAAAAACATTCTAAAACATATCACAAAAAAAAAGAAAAAATTTTTTTTTGATTCAAGATTAATTTCATCGTCCCACTTGGGGGATTTTGTCTTGTGCTTTCACCTCAGCTACAGCCACAGAGTGATGGTATATAACAATAAAATCCACACAAGTATACCAAGAATAATACAACTGCTTATGATATACCAGAAATATATTAGTAAAATAATAGAACCAGCTATAATTTTTAAAAATTAAAATATTATTTCCAGGTAAAAGTTGAGCCTTGCTGCAGTGTTTGTGCCTATCTGAAGATAACCATAGGCTTTTCTTTCTGGTCAGAGAAGTAAAAAGTGTCTGTTCTTACCCCTTGACAACAGGTTTCTTAACATGAAAAGGAAAAGGCATTTTGGGACCTGCTCCTTAAAACGACTGCAAGAAGGTTGGTTAAAACACAACACCTACATATAGTTAGTAAGAATTATTGTAGTGTAACAAAGTATCCACTAGGGGGCAGATAACAAGTATCAAATTGTATACAAGAGGGTTTTGAACAAAGTTTTTACCTTAAGATGATGCAATAGGTTTTAGAAACTTAATGCATCAAATATGATGAATTTAGCATTAAAGGATTAAACTAACAAGAAATAAGAAACAAGCTGAGTTTAGTTTATAAAGGATAATTTAGTGTATAAACACTATATTCAGGGGGATTGACAAGGACTAGCAAGTAAAAACAGTCGGCAGACCTCAATATGTCACATTCATCACACATTCACTCCTTTGCCATGTCTCAGCACAACATGTTTTCTTGCCATTGAGCTGATCAGCATGTTCCCTCCAATATTTTTTTTGGCTAGCAAACTGGGTTTCTGAAACCATCTTGAAGAGATAAGCCAATCAGACTGGCCAGGTTAACTCCAGGGTTATCAACGCTACTGTTTACCAAACCCTGGTCACCACAGATACTGAGCACTTGTGGGTGTATGCACATGGTCGCAGATCCATCATGCTTGGCTTGCTTCGTACAGTACAGTGTGTTATTGTTATTGTATGAAGCAATCACAGGACTGTAGGTATTGTAGGCTTTTCCAAACACTTTCAGGAGGATATACTGGAACGCACATAAAAAAACACACTGTGTCTTTCTGTTACATGAACTTCCTCTCCTCCCTTCTTTTTTTTCTCCTGTTTTTTTGGACAGATGTGTCAGGGTTTGGAGGACTGCCAGTTCAACAGATATTAGAAGTTCAGACATCCCTGCAGAGTAGACACTGTCATCCACACACATGAACAGAAAGACACACAAACACACACCTCCTTTCCTCCTTCCCCTCCTCTTCCACTTGAGTTTTTCCTGCTGTTCTGAGAAAAATGACTTGACTTTTAAAAGGGAATGTTCCAGACCCTGTCAGCAGGGTTTTGGTACCGGTCATCCCATCACAGTCGCACGGTACACACTCACAGAAACTCACAGTCTTAAATGTTACGTCACACTCTAAAGGTTTGCCCCAGCTTGACCTCTCCTCGCCACCTTAAACGGAAAAGTCCTGCTGGGCCTGACAAAGTAATAAATCTGGATTCTCTGTGATGACTTTTTGTTCCAAAACCAAAGACTGGGCTGTTCATGTGCTGTGTATGGGCTGGAGTCTGGAATATAATAATGACAATAATCTTTATTTATAGGGCACTTTTCCAAACATGTGTCACAAAGTGCTTTACAGGACCAAAAAAATAACACAATTCCAGTAACCCAACAGTGAGTTAAAGAAGGTTAAATAAGACAATGTAACTGAAAAATTAAGAAACAGATCGGCAGTAAAAGCTCGCCATAAGAAGCTTCTTAAAGGTAGGGGACCTGAATTATAAAAGCTCAGTACCTCTATGTTTTTTGCCAAGTTTCTGAAAAATAGAAGACCTCCTCCTGAAGAAAGGTGCATACAGGAGCATATAGTATTAACAAATCAGAAAAATAACAGGGACAAAAAAAACTTTGACTGCTTTAAAGAAAGGAATAAAACCTAAATTCAATCCTAAAATGTACTGGCAGACCGTTTAATGATGCTAAAATGAGGATAAAGTGGTTGTGCTTCCTCATTCTGGTTAAAAACCCTGGCAGCAGAATTCAGTCTGTCTAGGGTCCAGGGTAAAATTGCTGTTACGGGAATCCAACCATAATCAAGTCAAAGCATGCAAAGTCATCTTAGTGTCTTTAAAAGTTAAGGAAAATCTAGTCTTTGAAATATTTCTAAGACTCTGTAAGTTTTATAGCACGATGCTAATACTGTAAGTTCGGCTTGTTGTCAAACCAGATGCTGAGGTTTCTTGTCCTGCCATCTGCCAGGATCTGATAAAAGGACTTCAGCTCTTTAGGAATTCATCTGATGGAAGTTATATGTTATCTGATGTTAAACATCAGCCAAGACACACTCAGGGTCAGTGCATTTAACATGCAAATAAAGCTATGTGTTGTCAGCATAAAAGTGAAACTAAATCACACACATCCCAGAAGAAGTATGTATAAAGAAAATAAAAATGGTCCCCAAACAGCTCCCTGTGGCACACCGTATTTAACCAGAGAGAAAGAAGACATGGCTATTAGCTGCAACACAACCTCTTTACATGAGTTTATTATTATTATTATTATTATTATTATTATTATTATTATTATTATTTATTATTATACATTAAAAAGCTTTGTGCAAAACCCTGAAGAAGAAAAGAATAATATCTTTTTCTTGGTCATGGTGGGTGCCATTCCTGGTGACGCCAAGGGAAGTCCCTGACCCAGCTGGCAAGCAGTTTTCAACAATAGTCTATCTTAATAACTGTGACTAAAATGGGCTGAATGAGACTGTTGGTGAAGCTGAAATAAACAGAGAAACACTCAAACCTGACATTTAATGTCTGCTTAGGCCTGTTCACTCACAACTACATCAACAAACTGGAATTGCTTTTAGATCCTGAGGTTTGCAGAGACACCAGATGCCTTTTAGTATATACAAAATCACAAGATGAATATCTTAAACACTAATTGTTGGATAATACAGGTCAGATTGCAAGCCAAAAACAATCTAAACTGAATTAAAGAGATAATAAGTCTGATCTGAAGTGACCGTTGTGAGTCATGTAGCTCCAAAAGCTTTTAGCTTCCATGTCCTTTAGTTTTCTTGGCTGACACATGGAAACTACATCACCCCTGCAAGGGTTCAAAGATTAACCCTCTCAAACTGACTTTTTCCATCTAAAGCAATCAGAACATCAGAGGTCTGTTTAGTTTATCTCTTATTCCTCTTTATGCTGCCAGAGTCATTTGACTCTCTCTGTATTGTTTAATGGACACTGAGTTTAGCCTTGACCTAAACAAACGTGGTTTAGATTCTGGGAGTGTTACTATTAATATCCATTCAGTCTTTTGGCAGAAGATAGCTGATACTTAAAGAGGGAGGCAAGGCATGATGGGAGGGAGCTGTTTGCTTCCCTGCCTGTCTGCCTGCCTGCCTGGTATACAGGGTAAAAAATCTTTGCAATGCCTAAGAAAACTCTCTTTGTAATCTGTTTCACAGCCATACCCTTAATATATCAGAAATCTGCAATTCTGATTGATAAGCTTGTATTTGAGCTCAGTTTCTTCATTTATATGGTGTTAAAACAGCTATATATATATGTATATATATATATATATATATTTTAAACACTTTTTATTACCCCAGAAATTTAATTGAGACTCCTCACAAGGTGTTTGTTATTATACTAAAATTTTACTTGGAGAAACTGTCATTTGACACTAGCCTTGTCCACAGGATCCATTTTGCTCTACACATGATAAAAATTTCTGGTGCTGGAGCAGACTTAGTTTCTGAGGTGCAACGCAAACATTCCAAGTGATTTAGCCAAGGCAAAATTAAATTCCTCAAATGATTATTGCTCAAGCCTTTTTTTTTTTTTTTTCTTCTGGTATGCTCATAAAAGAAAGTGCTTGGAGATGCAGGAGGAACATTCCTCTATCATACAATCTCTATTCAAAGGGGATTTGTGTTCCCTGCTTTCTCAGTACTCTATTCCTGTAGCCTACAGAGCCCGAGCCAGATGCAAGGGTGGTGTTTCACCACACTGTGATCCAACCCAAACATCTGCCTGGCAACGAACAAGGCCTTCTCACTGAGACAAAACACAGGCCCTGCTCTATGCGATACCATTACAAATGATTTCTCTGTTTGATGAGGAATAGCTGCTCTGCGATGTTTCCGGAAGGCAGACTTAGCTTTTGAAATAAATTTGGTAGGACTGAATGTTTCGATTCACACAAATAATCCAGTCTGGACTGATCCCTTAGTCAGCCATTGCTCAGCTTTCCACAGAAAGTAGAAATGCATAGACGTTTCTGTTGCCTCACCCACACACTCACTAGAAATGGGTTCTTATGTTGTTTGATTTGGATAAATCCAAAACATTGTAGAGCTATAGAGCCCTGTTTAGCAACAATAACCTGTTTTTTGAATGATGTTTTTAGTCTCTCACATTGTTATGGAGGAATTTTGGCCCCCTCTTCTTTACAACCCTGCTTCAATTCATTTAAGGTTTGCAGACAATACTTTATACATAGCTCTCTTTAGGTTCCACCACAGCTGGATCAAGGTCTGGATTTTGATTGGATCATGTGCGCAACACCTTGAGTATTCAGTCATTCTGCTGTACGTAGATTAATTGGTGTGTTTGGGATCATTCTCCTGTTCCATGAGTCAATTTTAGCCAAACATAAGCTGTCAGACAGATGGCCATACATCTGGCTCTAGAAGGTATACAGATGAGTTCATACAAAACAAGCCTAAATCATCAGCCCTCCACCACCGTGCTTGACAGTTGTTTATGAGAAGGTTGTACTGATAAGCTGTGTATGGTTTTCTCTAAACATGGTGATGTGCATTATGATCAAACATGCACTCATCTCATAAAAGACATTGTTCCATATGTCATGTGGTTTGTTTAGATGCAACTTTGCAAACCCAAGCTGTGCTGCCATGTTTGCTTTAGAGCAGGGATTTCAAACTCCAGTCTTTTAGGGTCACCGTGCCCGGTTTTAAATGTTTCCTTGCTCCTGATTCAAATTAACTTGATCCAACAGCTCGTTGTCTAGTTCAGCACAGTGAACTGTGATGACTGTGGAAACTGTGGAGGTAAACACGCCTGAGCTATCTCTACCACTTGGTTGCAAAACGTAAGATTTATTTATTTATTTTATCCCATTTATCCCAACTAATGTTACTGTACTGTTAACTGTTATCTCAACAATTTATTTAAAAAAAATCTATTTTTTTATTATTATTTTCCAGAGGAAATGAAAACAAAATGCAAAAAAACGTTTTTTAGTTGCTGTTTTACTTTAAACTTCAAAGAGTTAATATGAGTCCCATGCATTTAAGCAGGCAAACATAAAATCTGCAGGATGGTGGCTCTCGAGGACCAGGGTCTGAGACCCCTATTGTAAAAAATAAGAGACTCTTGAAAACCCTTCCAAGTCAAGAGTCATATTTTATCAGACTGACATGAAAATGAACAGTTATCAGACTAACTGAAGCCTGTAAAGTCTGAGATGTATCTCTTGATTTTTGTGCAGTCTCTGAATTTGAAATAAACTTGCTGGGGCATCAACTACTAGGAAAACTGGCAACTTTCTTAAATGTTTTCCACTTGTGAACAGTCTTTCTCACTGTAGAATAATGTATGCCAAATTGTTTGGGGATGGGGTTATAATCCTCCTTAGATTGATGGCAGCAACAATTTAGCATAATGCTAACACACACATGAATGCTACAGACCAGCAACATGTCAAAACTCCTGCTTTTATAGAGGTGCTCACACTTTCTGATCATCAGTTGATTAAGTGTGTATTTACAGTACATGACTGCCAGTTGTGCTACTAATCCCTGTGTGATCATTAAGTACGTATGTAGTTTTCGTTGCTCTGTTATGCTTCACACACTTACAACTTTAGAAATGTAAGAGAATGTACTTTTTTATTCTTGTGATGGTAACTTGGACTGACTCATACTTGTTTTCCCTTTTAGGTCATTTTTCACTCAATTTCTGACCACCACTTTTGTTGTGTTGCCCATATGGGAGGATTTCCTTTTGTAAGAAAGTGTTTCTCATCACTTTAACTTTAAAATTCTCATTTCAGTTTTATTCAAAGGTCATCAGGTTGCCAGGGACAAATTCACAATCCTTTCCGGTCATTGGAGGACAAAATCAGAGGACAAAAAGTCCTAATTTTTTTCCACTTCTAGTTAATCAGATCTTTCAATCTTCTTCAGTGACAATCAAAAGTACCAAATATATAATCAGTCAAATTATTCAGACACAAAATCACTATTTTTATAAAACAAAAACACTTTTTTTTTTTTTTTTTTGGTGTTTGGGGATTTTATGAAAAGATTAGTCTTAAACTTAAAACTGATTTTGCTGCATTGTTTTGTTTTATTGGTAGAGTTAGATTAATGATTTACTTTCCTTTCACAGGAACAAAAAAAAAAAAAAAAAAAACTCCCACTGACTCCCATTAAAACAATATTTTTTTAGTCTCTTGACCATAACACAGGATAATCATGCATCCTCTGTCAGGGTTTTATTTGAAAGAAAAATAGAAAAGTAGAACAAGGATTTTTACTATTTATTTTGACATACTGTCATTTGCCCATAATTGGCTTGAAACACCTTCGATCTTTAAACAATTTTAAACCAGCATCAAATTTCTCAATAAGAACATTTATTTTGCACATTGCAACAGTTTTTTAAACCACAATCTGAAAGGATTGTAGCGACCTACGAGGGTTCAGAGTAAAATCTAGAGGTCTGCTTTGCGACCCATGTGTCAGCGCCACTGTTGGGCCTCGGTGGTGCTGACGTAGCAAGCAGCCAGAATGAAAAGAATGTTCTGTTATTAGTGGAAAAGCTCCTGTTATGCGGATTAATCAACAGCTTTGACTTTGATCTCCTGACTCAGTCTAAAGTGACTTTGGGGGGGCTGGGTCAGTCCACATTTTGGACATAAAACGCAGTGAATAAGCTCAGAACAATACCCACGTAGAGTTACAATCACCACCTATTCCTCTAAAACAAATCAAAATACTAAATACATTTATTCAATGTTTAGTTATTAAAAAAAATCTGAATGCACCAACGAGTCTGTCACTAATCCTTATTTTCTTTTCTTGACACTTTTATTTTAACTGGATATAGATTAACCGATAATACAACGATTAAAATGTACTTGTCTTTGAGTGTGTGCGTGTGTGTGTGTGCAGCTGAGGGCTGATTAGCACCGAGAGGAACCAAAATCTTAGAAACCCAACACAGTGTTCCAAGCTCTTAATAAGATTTAGGCTTGTAATGTAGATGCCTGATTATATCCCAATCCCATGTGGCGGAAAAAATTATTTTGGGACTAATATAGATTTCATGATAACTGAGGTGTTGCGGATTATTGAGGCTTGCAATTATAGCAACCACCAGAGTAATTGTTAAAGGAAAAGTGAAACCCAGAGGACCCTTCATGAGCCCAGAACTAGGGACAATCCAAAGCTTATGTTTGACTCATTTAAGGGACATATAGAAAATCCATAGTGTAGTAAAACAGTCAGTTTTAGTACTAACTATTATATTTTACTGAAAGTTTCTCATGCTCTGAACAAGCATTTTCAGCTTTAAACATGAAGTAAAAAAGTCTCGATGGACAACTGACTGTAATATTGGTGTAAATCTGAGTTTTTCACTGTAAGGAGCTGTGGGCCTTGCATTGGACAAAGCTAGAAATAAAATATTCCCCTTAATTTAGTTTAATCCCTTGATTCTAATGTGTTGCCCAAGTAGGCCAAAGCCAAAAACTGCTGTTTGGTTTCTAATCAGAAAACACAAAAAAAACTTATTGATCGGTCTGAATTAATTAAAGTAAAGGGTATTGTTGGTTCAATGCAGGGCATTGTGGGTAAACACAACCAAAACACAAGTGTATGCAGAGCAATAGCTGGCTCTGGTCAGGTAAAAACACTTGCGATCAGACTTGGAAGAACATGGTAAAAGTTCTGATAGAAATATGGTCAACCCATGACCACAAGGATTTGGTACAGCTCCATGTCTTGCTCTGATGTAGTGGAACAGGTTGCTCCAAAGGCTAATTCAGCATTTGTCTTGCATCCTGTCTCTAGTCTGAGTTCTCTCTAGCCAGTAAAAGTCTGATAATAATTCTTGTCCTATTTCTTGCTCTGTTACTTTTTCTTTTTTCCCTCACTTCCTCTGAAATTGTCCTCTTGTGTTTCTTTGCTGACTCAGCGATGGCGATGGTCCAAAATGACCAGTGTGTTGGTATCAAGTTGCTGGCATGCGACACAGCGCCTTAAGCAAATTGCAGCTGTCACATGATGCTCCAGGCTGTAACACAAAGTTGTGAAGTGTGGTTTCTCTTACCCTAGGAAGCTGCAGGGTAACAACGGCTCCAGGAATGTACTAACTAAATTTAAGTAAGCCATGAAAATGAGTCTTATTGAGATCGGAAACTTATGTAGTGCTGGTTTAATGGCTGTTTTACATCACATGGGGGTTGTTCTGATTCTTTTATTGGTTGTTATGCAGTTATTTTAGCTGTTTATTTGTGTTATGATTCTCTATATAGTCTCTCTGTCTTTCTTTGTGTTTGTTGTTTTCATTTAAAGAATTTGTTGCTGTTTTGTTTATCTGGTAAAACTTTTAAAATTCCTCCAAAACTAATGTATCTGAATTGTTTCCACACCAAATCTCACAATTAACTTTTATAACTTAATTCAATATCTAATGTAATATTTGCTTTATCTCTTCCATTCAGAGACTCCTATAAAGCTGCCACTTCCCATTTTTAAAACTTTTTGTGTGGATCACTGTTCATAATATGGTATTAAATCTTCTTCCATGGTCTCAATGATTTCTTTTTTGTTGTTATAATGTAATGAGACTAAAACTTTGAAAACCTGTAGTTTTGTATGACGTGCTTTTTCAGCCAATACCACTCAAAACTTAAATGGTCTAAAACAATTAATGCCTCCTTAGGTTTCTACATTTCCACTGAGGTTTAAGAGTCTAAACTTTTCCTGGTCAGATTCCCAGCTTTTCTTGTGACAGTCTGAGCTTCTCTCCCCATTCATTCTGGTGCTTGCTTGACCACCAAAGCCCACACTCCACTTGTCTTTTCTAATGCCGTGAACAGACTCCTGAAGTATCTCTGTTTGGGATCATGAATTCATGTCTACCTGTTATGGCGTTTTACTGCCACTTGGGGGCAGTCTCAAAAATATATGCTACAATCTGAGTTGCTAGCTGTTCTTGATTGTGCTGTTTTGTAGCTTTGCTTTGCTTTGAGTGAAACAAAATCAAAGTAAACAAAGATCTGCTAAACGTTGGAGTGAAACTAAGTGCTAAAATAACTGATTAAAAAAAATCAGCTGTTGTCTGTGCCTGTTTACATAAGATGTTTTTGACCTTTTGTAATTGTATTATACAATTGTTTTTGCCTTCTGACGGCATAAACTAGCTTTTAACCAGTTGGTCAGACTGCATGTCTCTCCTTCTGCATAGACAAATAAACCCAAATTCTCGGAGTGAGAAGCAGTGCTGATTGAAAAGCTCATTTTGAACAATGTGCTTGTATATAGTAACTATTCCTACAGTTAAACTTTAAAGATTTTTTGGGTTATTGTAAATATTAAGCATTTTTCCCCTCCTAACACTGGTCACATTTCATTGAAAGCAGACCCTAATTCTTAAAACTTTTTAGTGATAATGGAAAGTTTATGTTGGGTCCGCGTGTTTTGCTGAGAATCTATTCTTAGCTGACTATTTCTTTGGTAATGTTATAGTTATTCGTGGCATCAATATGGGTAAAAATATAAGGAATCCTAGCTACAGCTGTCCACCACAATCCCTATCTTCTTCTATATTTTAGCAATACTAACATTTTTTAGCCATAAATTACAAAAGAAGTAATGAAAATGCCATGATTATTCCAAGTATTTGATCATAAACCAAAGTATTATGTATTAACCACCGGTGCTAGGGCATAGACAACAGAGACATGAAGGAGTTGAGAGGTACTGTTAAGAACATAAGGCAAATGTTTTGTTGTTTTTAACATTATCGTCCATGTCCTAATTTTTCAAATACATCTAGAAAGAAAACTCATAAAAAAGTAATAATAACTGAAAGGGTCTCCAGAAATCCTCCAAGAAGACCAATTAAAGTCCTATCTTTAAAGCAGTATTTGATCTGGATCTGCATAAAACTTTGATGAGGTCTTCTTTTGGTCCACTCCACCACGTTTAATTAGTTTTTTCAGGGTAGTTATTTCTATTAAACAGGCAGACATTCAAGACAAATTGTCAAACTGCATTAAAAACATACCCCTGCCTGAGAGGTGCAATAAAAGAAACAACAAATTAATCTAAATTCTAGTTAAAATAGTTAGTATTTTGCTAAATTTAGTTACATGACTGTTTGCAAAATCACATGTCAACCTATCCAGTAGTAGCTGAGATTTTCCAGTGTGGATCAAAGTGGTGGAGTCACAGACCGCACTGCCAATCCTAGAAAGAACCGATCATCTCTCCAACTTAGTGTGCAGCTCTTTGCTCTGTCGGCCACATTTTCCACCTCCCTGCACCAAACCTCACCTCCGTAGCGTATTATACTTGGAGAAGTAGCAGCATTCCAGCTCGGAGGTGAACATCAATAAAAACCCGTAAGTTGTCAACAACAGCTCACAGACCACCCAGCCACAAATACGTTGTCCACACAGACACACCCACCAACACACACTTGCACAGTGAACCACCAGCAAAACACAAGCACACACGTTGTACCCTGGGAAAAACACACACACAGCGTCGTGGTGACCTGCTTCCATGTGGTTGGACTCTGTTTTGTTTACTCCGTGGTGCTTGTGGAGTTTACAACACAACACAGTCAGGGAATCTGAATTGTCTAACAGATGAAAAACACACACTCAGACAGGAACATGGTTTGATGTTTGTTTTTTCCTCATGTACAAGCATACTGTACATCGAACTGGTAACCAGAGACAGATTGGCCCATGGGGTAGTACGAGAAGCAGCATGGATGTGCATGAGATGACCTCCCAAAAGACTCTTATGCCACCACATCTGGGATGCATAACTATTTCCCAACAAGGGTCAGTGGAATTTTTATGTAACAGCCATGCTTTTTTTATGTTTTCAAAACACTCGGCTCGTCCATGTGCTCGTGTGGCTGACCCATTTCAGTGGGAAGCATCAAGCTGCCTCTGCTGCCATCGCTGATTGTGTAACTCTGTTACACTTTACCTATAACTGCTAACAAACAGAGCTGTGGGACTAACCAGCCATTGGACCCAAAAATCATCTTTTGGTTGTTTATTACACTCTCTTTGTGGATTTAAAAAGCAGTTGCATAAAAAAAGAGGTTTTGCTATATTTGTATTGTATTGCCTCTAAATGAGAGACCATCCCACATCTTATTCACATATAAGATGCACAGAAAACTCTGAAAGCACTCTTATGCTATAGTTAAGTTCTCTACTGCTTGTCACTATCTTCAAAGGAAAAAAAGCTGTAATATCACAATAATACAGCTAAAATGGACTAAAAACACAGCATTTGTGTCCCTGTGTTGCCATCCTCTTTGCTCGACTGGACACATGAAACCCAGCTTCCATTTAAACTTCTACATAATTTGTTCGTTTTTGTGGCCAGAATTTAAAAAAATGATTCAATAATTGTGTTTAAACTGTTTTACCGAATTATGCCAATGTAATGTCGAAGGCCTGAAACATCTTCATTTTTTTTAGGATGGGAAAACCATCCTGGTACTACACTTAGTTAGCAAACATGGAGGATAACAGCAGCCAGTCAGATAAATTGGTGCAAATAAAGCAACTTGAAATACTTGGCATGTACTACAGTCATGTGAGAAGAAACTACTCCCTCTTTCAGCCCTAATAATTTACATACCATAACATGATCATTGATTATTTGGTCCTTACCAGGTCTTAAGGTAAATATGTACTGTGCAACTTCATTATTTCTTTAGCAAAAGCTAAGGAAAAAAGGACAAACACTGTGTAAATAAGTACCTGCACTGTTTCTGTAGATGTTGAGAGGGGAAGGAGCAGCTCGGTGCTTGAATAACTGATTATTATTGGTGTGAGAACCTCTATAAAAGCTAAAGTTTTAGCCAGTCTGGTTCATTAGTGAGTCAACACAATGCTCAGAAAAAAAAAACCCCATCAACAGTGATCTTAGAGAAGAAATTGTTACTGTCCATCAATCTTGGAAGTGTGTTAGGCTGCTTCATCATGGTAAACTGAGATAGAAGGAGTGGACGTTCCAGCTTAGTTCAATCAAAGTTCTGACTGTGTAATGTTCAGATGAACTTTTTTCTCTTTATTTATCAAGTTTCGGATAGTTTCAAGTCTTACATTTGGCGAATGGCCACAGGATGACGAATTTCAGAATCATAATCAGAATACTTTATTAATTCGGGAGGAAATTATGTGCACACAGTTGGTCGATATACACATGTAGGATAAATCCTGCCAGTGAGTAATATGTACGGTATTATCAATATGATAAACAGTAAAAAAGTAAATGTAGTGCAAGGTGTAAATGCATAATAGTGGATGTTGTTGCTATATGGAGGAGTTGTACAGTTTGGCCGCAGGTAGGAATGATTTCCTTTGTGGTTCAGTGGCACATTTACATGGTATCAGTCTCTCACTGAACGTATTCCTGTGACTGATCAGCAGGTTGTGAAGCGGGTGGGAGGTATTTTTCAGTATTGTCTTTATTATGGACAACATTTTCCTCTACGACACCACTGTCAGAGAGTCCAACTCCATCCCCACAACATTAGTGGCTTTGTTTTTGTTTCATGTGCAAGTGGCACTGATCTTCTTTTATGAAAAGTGATGATACTGAGGAATCTTTATGAGTAATTAATGGTGGTGTTTAATACCATTAATTGTGAAATGAAGTAATCGTGACATAACTATGTCAAGCACGGTGGTGGAGGTGCTGTACCTGGACACATTTTGGAGTCACTAAGTGGACCATGAACTCTTTTGTGTTATATCCAAATTATTTTAGAGTCAAATCTTTCCGAAGGATGAAACTCCACCTTCATTGGGTGATGCAACAAGATAATGATCACAAGCACAGCAAAGAAAATAATCAAGGTGTTGCAATAACCAAATCAAAGTCCAGAACCTCAACCCAGCTCAAACGCTGTGGTGGGACCTTCAGAGACCTGTGCACAGAAGCATCAATGAACTGATTCAACATCATAAAGAAAAGTGGACTGAAATTCCTCAAAGTAAATGTGAAAAACTGAAAACTTCATACAGAAATCGATTGTGTCAAATTTCTGTTCCAAAAGGTGGTTCTAAAAACAACTAAATCACAGGGCATATTGCGTTTTTTAAACATTGCTTCTGCATTTTGGCTGAATTATTGTTATATTCACATGACTCTACAAGATATATAGTGATAAGTCTCTCATATTTTCACCACCTTGACTCCTCTGGCATGCCAACAGATATTGCCAAAGCAGGGAAGCCGAGCAGTGCAGTAATCAGAGTAATGACAGACATGGCAAAGAGCAGAAACTAACCTATTAAAATGAATCTTTTTAGCTGTCACTTTACAAATGCCCCAAAATGTGGATGCATCATACATCCATAAAATCATCATGCATTTACTTTTGCTCTCCGCCCGTGACTCTAAAATGTTCCCAACAGTCATTGTGTTACAGAAAAATGTGACCTTTTGGCACACAGAAAGACCTTTGACCTCTCAAAGCCCTGTTCTTAACATAACAGGCTGTCTTATCACAAATCCCTTTCAGACAATGCTCTGGACTGGTTGAAGATACTCTGCTCCAGCTGCTGTAAACACAGGGCTACAAGGAGAACTATCTGACCTAAAAAAGACCACAACATGCTGCTTGAAATGCTCAATCTGATAAGCAATTGCAATCTGTACTTAAGTGAGTACAAATACCACAGAATTGCTACAGATGTCGAATTTGTTCTGCCAAGTTCTGAAACTGAGTATAAACACTCCCATGTGATTTTGAGGTCCATGTGTTTTTCCAGTGTACCTCCTGGTGTTGGTTTTGTCAACAAAGGTCGATGTGGAGCCTCGATTCTTAAAATAACCTGTACCTTTGACCTATTTGCAGAGCAGGCCTTTCCTTTGAAACAGAAAATCTGACATACTTTTGCTTCATGTATGCACAGGTTTGTGTTTCATTTTGGGCAGACGTACTCATCTTCCACAGGAGAGTGTCTGCTGGAAGGGACAGCAAAGCATTTTAACATCCCATCTGTGCTGTCGCTTGATTGCATGTGTGGTGCAGGAGGTGTCATTAGATGTTCATAAATGTCTAACCTAGAGGAATAAGTGAATTATATGCTGTTAAATGAACACCTACTTTTAAATAAAGTATCTCTCCAAGGTATCTGCAGTCAGTCCCAACATGTGTTCCTAGGTGTGAAACAGATAAGGTGAAGGGTTTAGTTAACCTGAAAGTGGGTGAAACCTGTGTTTATAAATGGCCTCTGGCTGATGCATGGTTGAAAAGGGAGAATGTGCTAAGTGTTATGTAACCCAGTACAAAACAATTTATGGCCCGTAAAAGAGGTTAAACTGTGTTAGTGCCAGCATCTCTAGCATCTGATGTGGCTGCTGCTGCTCTGCTTTCATTTGTACTTGTTTGGTGGAATGATTTTCAGCCATTTAGACCAAAGTCCAGAGAATTTTATCTGGAAAGCGTGTTTAGTAATTAAAGTGGTGCATACATCAAAGGGGATATGGTTTGGCTCTGCTGCTTCTATGCTGAGATTTCCCTTGTGCATTAAGGTTCATAGTTACACTGAAAGCTGACAACATTCAAAGCGTAGACTCTGCTAGCAGCTCTGTGTGACTTGACTAAGGCACTATGGCACTTTAAGCTAAAAGCTAATGTCAGAATGCTAATCTGTTTACACAAGCAAGGCTAAAGGGATGATTATGTAAACTATGTAGGTACTTACATGGTCTCCATGATAGTTCAGAGTATCAGCATGCAAATGGGTTGTAGCTTTGTAATTAGCACATAAATCAAAGATACTACTGTTTTCTGCAGCTTCATGGTCAAACTATCTATTAGACTAATTATGATACGATACGATACGATACGATACGATACGATACGATACCATACGATACGGTACGGTACGGTACGGTACGATATGATATGATATGATGTTTGTTAGAAAGGCTGTGGGAGGGCTTTTTGTGTGTGTGTGGTTGGGGACATGCTCCACAGAAACCCTCTGTAATACTTACACTGCAGTACTTTGACAATAATTTGTGTTTCCAGTCTGGATAAAGAATCTTTATAGTTAACATGAGTGAACTTACTGAATTCAACAGGCTAACTGCAGTCCTTGGAGCATGTTGGTAAATTGGTGACAGTCATCATACCTGTCCATAACTGCAATATCAGGTGCTGATTGGTCCAAACTTTGGGTTTTGGTCTCAAAAATCATATTGTGTTTGTGTTTTTGTGAGAATCAGCTGCTTTGCAAGGTGTACAAAGTTAATCTTGTGTTTTCCTAGCCTGGGAACTGAGGCTCGTGTTTCTTGTACTCTGGCAGAATGCCTCTGGCCTTCTTCCTATTCAACAGATTTCTTTGCCTGGTCCAGGCAAATCACAAATGCTTACCTAATATAAGGCAGGTTTGATGCAAACAGACTGCACAGGAGCAGAAGCCACAGCTGGTTTCTCTGACTAGTTCCAAATGCGTCCAGATGCTTTTTGGTCTCCAAGTGATAATGAAGCAAACAAAATAATACAATTCTTTTATGTTTCACATCTGAAACTTTAAAAATAATTATTTATAGCCCTTTTCAGATTAGGCATAAACTGTCCTAAAAAGATTTTACGAAGCACTTTTTAAAAATATGCTTATGCTGCACCTGTATGCATTACTTTACTAAATCCCATTATGACTAGCAGCCTGTAATTTCACCCTGCAGTTTGTGACCTTGTCATGTTGAATGTTATTTATAGCTACTATGGTATGGCTGTGACATGTCTGGAAGGAATGAGTTAAGCTATTTCTTTTCTTTTTTTCTTTTATTTTCTTTTCAATCTGTTGGTGCAAATGATGTGATTAGATTTGACATGAAGGACATAAGTTATTAGCTTCATTGTAGGTATAATATAACTTACACATGTACCTATTATATAATATGTGGCTGTTATAACATGCTTCTTGGCCATGAATCTCATACCCTTGGAAGCCTGTTTATTTCCCTTTTAAATGGTGTCGCATTTGTAAGGAAAATTTATTTGTGAGATAAGCAGTAGAGTTGCGTATGTGGGCTGCGCCCATGAAAAACTTGCCAAATATTCTCTGCCGATCCCAAAGAGAAACAAGACATATTGGGAATTTAGGAATTAATTTAGTTAACAAATGAGGCCTCAGCAGCATGTGGAGGAACCATACACAGTCACAACAGCCTGGCCCCTCCCCCTCATGCTGGTCAGCAGCTTGGACACACACAGATGGCATCCTATTCTTCATCCAGCACTTGTCACAAATCAGCCAATGTGGTTGTGTTGGTCACTCTGGCATGAACAGCACCCAAAGCTGATCCCACAAGTGTTCATGGGGTTGAAGTCAGGACTACAGGCAGATCATACCATCCTCTCCACTGACAATCCTGCTCTGTAAGGGTGAATGTTGACATCTTGGAGGGCAGCGTTAGCACCCAAACTGTGGAGATATGGTTTTACTACTGGTTGCATCTGATATCTCTTTGCATTAAGATTGCTGACGACTGTAGCAGGATCCATGCTGACAGGTGCTGCTAATCAGGCCGCAATCAGGCACCTGATTGTCAACGTGTGATGCACCACAAGCTCTAACTAGACTAAATAGTAGAATAAGTTGTTTGGCATTGGTAGAAAAGCTTTGGCAAGTTGGTCATGGGCGCAGCCTACATACTCAACTGTGCTGCTCATCCCACAAATACATTTTCCTTACAAATGTGACACCTTTAAAAAGAAATAAACAGGCTTTCTAGCCCTATAAGATTTAGAGGCAAGAAGCATTGTTACAACAAAAAATAAGTTTTTACCTTTTTTGTGCTAAGTTAGATGGTTTGACAATACTGAGTCACTTCAGCTCATAGTTGACTTCATTTAGCGCTTACAACACTGCAAAAATGGTCAACATCCAGTGTTAGTTTGAGCTTCAGTTAGACTTTTTTTCTAAATAAAGTAGTTTTGACAATATGAGAACGACAGTATTATTGATATAATTTGTTTGGGAAGTGTTAAACAGGTTTTCTATGTATAGATGGTTCGTTAAGGACACAGACCACCAGCTTGTGGAGTAAGTTTAGTTTTTTGCAGTGCTGCAGTGAGCAAGGCGGGGCGCGGAGAGAGAGAGAGAAAGGGAAGGAGGGAGAGAGAGAGAGAGAGAGAGTTTCCTTTAGCCAGAAAGTGCGTGCTCGCCTGCTCGCGCCTGTGTGCGTATGTGTGGCTCTCTTTGCATGTGCGCGTGTTGAGTTGTAGTGAGAGGCCGAGGACAGTCAGCTGGTCGAAGTAAGCGCATGGTGAGTGTGGTGTATATGTGCGCGTGTTTGGACGTGTGCGAGCGCGATTGTGCAGTTTGTACGTGTGTAGGAAACGCTTCTGGAGGGGTGAAGGTGAAGGCAGCGCAGCAGCGGACAGTTTTTCCCTTTTTTCCGGGGGTGGGGGGTGAAAGCAGTTTGTGAGGAGATTCGGTCGAGGATAGTCGAAGCTACCTGCTGCTGCTGCTACGTGCGTCCTGGACACGATCTCGAGCCGCGTCCTGCCCTTTCCTTGCCGTAAGCACTTTGAATATTTGTCTAGGAACTAATTTCTCTCAGTAAGACTGCATTTGCTTAATTTAAGTGTCAACTGTATTGCCTTATTGGCCATTTGGCTTGTAATTATACATTTTTTATTGATTATATTATTGACAGATTAAATTATCTTCACACAAAATCTTTGTGCACACCTTTAAAAGTAGATAACATAGCTCTTGGAAGAAACTGCAAAGAACACACATCACTTATCTCTGGACACAATGTGCTGCATGAAGATCAACAGCTTAAATACAAATTTATTCTCCAAAAACTACCTTGTTCTAGTCACATGTATTTGGTGATGGTGGTAGAAGTCCTGAAGTTAAAAAAGTCAATATAAACCATCATCACCCCTTGGATGAGATGCCCCATCAGCGTCAGAAACAGCTGCAGTGATCATTTCTCCTCACTAATGCCAACTTTGAATTAGGAAGGCAGTTATCTGAACCAGCAGCATGTTAAGGAGCCTTCATCATGGAGGATAAGCCGGCTGAGTGTGGGTTGATGGTCTGTCATATGGCTCAGTTGGCTCTGCCTTAATGTAGGCAAATCTCTTTATGCTGCTCATTTTTTCTCTCTTAGTCCATGAAGAGACTTCATTTAGGATCAAGTAACATAGGAGCAAAATCTCAGTGGCAAGAGCTTTACTGGTGAGGATGTAGATTTGAAAATCATTTAGAAAAGTATCCTAAAGTTTATTTGTACTTGGGGAAATGTAGGAGTGGGCGTGCTATATGGACATACTAGCACTCACACGTGTGGCATTATTAAGTTGCTCCATAGCCCATTTAATTCCCTAGATCTGCCCATATGACCAGTAAAGCCGAATTATTCTCTTTCTCTGCAGGAGGAAGCACAAATGTCAGTAAATGTCAAGCACTCTGTGCTTTGGCTTTGCTTTCAGGCTTATTAGCTGTGCATGCAATCAGCAGGGCTTGCCCTTTTGGCCAGCACTTTGATTGGTGTGAGAAGCCCATGCATGTGAGATACAAAACTGGACCAGAGGATAGAGAAAGAGAGAGGAAAAAAAGAAAAGTGTGCAATTATCAGGAGTGCAGAGGGTGTCTTTTTCAATGTGTGCCCAACTGTGCATACACATTTAGACACGCATTCTCAGTCAGCAGAGAGACCTAAAGATAGCAGAGCCCCAGTGGAAACAGTAATTAGTGGGGTGAAAAGAGAAGAAGGGGGAGAAGAGGAGGAGGAGGAGGTGGAGGAGAGATTGTTTGAACCATCTGATATGTGTTATATAATGACCTGTACAATGGAGACATGCTGGGAGAGAAAGTGAAGAAGGATCAGCAGAGTCAGAGAAAAGAAGTGTTTTTAGTTTTAGATGTAAGATTGTGTGTGTGTGTGTGTGTGTGTGTAGAATCTGTTTGCTGAACTTTTTAGTTTGAGCCACTTTTGTGAAATCATGTGCACTGCATAAAGCAATCTTTTCCTCTGAAGAGTGTTTTTCTTGAACCGGTTTGTGAGCTGGATATCTCCAGTGTGTTTTTGCAACTTTCTATGAAATCATACAGGTCATTTATAGAGAAGAGAGGAGTCGATTTTCATGGTGATCTGGGATTTCCAACAACAGAGGAAGATAAGTCCTTCTGCTGAAACAGTTAAACAAGTGGAGATAAAAATCTGATCCAAAATGACATTATGCAGGGTTAAGATCCTCCTTTTTATGTGATCAATTTAGGCTCTTTCAGCAGCTTAGAAGAGTAGTTTTCCCAACTCTCTTGCATGCAGAAAAATAAACAAAAGATCTAATGCTGTTCACGTGAGACTTAAATACACGCATACAAACAACTTCCAGCTGCTAACTCGCAGCAGATAAGGAAATAGCTGACTCCGATTTCAAGTTGCTCTAAGAAAGACTCCCCCTTTCCCTTCCACGTCAGGCTGCAGGTGGTGAGTGGTCATGTGATGCAAGCTCGGGGAGGGTTTCTTATTTAGTCCTAAGCCCCTGGCTTTGTTTAGGAACTGACTTGTGTGTGTGGTGCACATAGTGGCTTTGTTTACACTAGATTCAGTGTGCACATTTTCGTCCATGCGTGCACATTTATGCTGTGTTTTTTCTTCAGGTAAGAGATGGGGTTTTAACCTTTTTTTTTTTTTTTTAATGGTTTTCAGTTTTGTGGACTATTTTTGTCATGTTTAACAAAGATCTTCTGGGGAAAGTCCTGTTTTATATGTTAGAAATTTCAAATCTATTATTTAAGCAGTACATTTCCTTTTTACTGAATCATTCTGTTAATTTATTTTTTTCATTTTAACTTTTTCTACTCACTTTACTGTTTTGTAGTTGTTTCTTTTCACTTTGTCTAATTTCTGTGTTCCTCATTCCTTGTTCAGGGTGCTGATTGGACCAGAGGGCTCCCTGTAAGAGGGAACACTAAGGAAGCATCATGGCTGTAGCGGGATGCCCTGACTACTTCTTACGTCACTCAAACTACCAGGTAAATATTTTATCCGAGCTGTGTTTGTGAGCTTGTCGATGCTGTGTAGTCGCCCAAGAATCAGGAAGGCTGCTTGAGAATTGTTGCTCTGCAATTAAGGTACGTGTCTACAAATACAACATCAGCATAAATGAGCCCTTAGACTGTTTATTCATCTACTAATTAAATTGAAAAAATGTACTTAAGAATTGTTTTATGATTTATTTTTTTAGTTGTGAGTTGAAAGAAATATATGGGTTTGTTAGTGTCAGCTGCCAACAAGATGCTTTTAGGACATTACTGTTTCTAAAACACACATGCAAAAGTCCTTTGGAGTCAATCTGGTTAATAACGGTAGGCTTATTTGTAATCCTGTAATGTCAGCATAATTAAGGAACTTTGAGTTGTCCACGGGCAAAGTGCCCCCTCATTTTGTATGGCTTTTGCTCTTTGTTAGAAATAATGTGCGGTGGTGGTCTTGGTAATAACTAGGCAGTTGCATGACTGAACAGGTTACAATGGACTAACAAGATGAAGGTCAGGGGTTTGATCCTATAAATTCAACATCTTTAAATACTGTGTGTACAAAGCTAACATTTGAAACAGCTGTGAATACCTTTAAATTGGTGACAGTTGCTCTCTAAAATGGCTTTTCAGCTCAAAAATATTCACTGCAAAAGAAGCCTGTGACCTTAACCGCTTTCACAGTTTAATTACTGGTACGTTTCCTGACTAATTTTATGAATTTCAAGGTAAGTTTGATGTAAGACGCAGGATCTAGCTTTAACAAATATCTTAAATTTTAGGGTTTGTCTGCAATAAAAATATCTGTCTAAGATAAGGTGCCGTGAATGGCTGATGTGTTTATCAGGTTTTCAGTCTCTAGCCACATGGGGGCAAGCTTAGATGATTCTGCTATGGTTGTTTATCATTTGGACATTTCTTCCACACAGAATCAGCATTTTGGGAGTCAAAAACCTCTGCGTATAAAATTGTTCCCAAAGTATATAGTTCTGCAAATGCCACCCTTTTCCATCTTTTTTTTTTTTTTTTTTTTTTTTTTTAACGGACTGATGACGCAATTGCCCAAAAGCTCTTTAACAACGCTGAGTGTCAGTGTTCACACAGGTGCTGTATTGCGCACTGTTTTTAATTAGTTTTTTTTTTTTTTTTTAAAGAAGAACAAACCAGCCAGACCAAATAAGCTGTAGAAAGTGAAGAAAGAATACGGCTTGGACAAATACGAACCTGGATGTGGTGTTACATGTCCATCTGTCTAGCTACAACCTCTGCAGCGGCTACAACCAAATAAACCAACCATGTACTGCCTCCACTCTGATTTCTGTGAGCTCAAGTTGATAACATCTTATGAAATTTACTCGATCATCTGAATATAGCCTATTGTTTATTTTGGAAAACTGTAGTTATAATGAAGCCTGATGATTTAACCATCAACCTTAATGACAAAATTTCCAAACGGTTAACATTTACTTCCGCTGAGTAAAGTTGTGGTTTGGGTTAAAATGGTGTAAACACGGGCTGGTTTGCCAGAAAGCACTGAGATTCTGAGACTCAAGAACGAAGCTGGTGACAGAACCAGAACTCTGTCTGTGTAAACATATGTCTTTTTCTTCTTCTCCTTCTTTATTATTGCAGTTTGCATATGCTCGTGCTCCACGCTTTTTCAGTTTTTGGTGTATTTCTGTGACAATGTTGCAGAGCCACTTACAGGTCAGGTATTGATACTACACCTTGTAAAAAAATTGCTTTTTTTTTTTTTTTTTTTTTTTTTTTCTAGAATTGTTTGGAGGCACGCCTTTTTAGAAAAACTTCCATCTGTACAAGAACAAAAAAACAAACAAAAAAAAAAAAAAAAAACAAACTTTCCAAGTTTACAATAAACGCTAGTTCATCTTCTGTGAATGCTAGCGCTATAGCATACCCTGCGCTAGCTATGTTGTATTTCAGTAGAAGCGAGTTTAGTCCAAATTTATTGTTAAACTTTGAACATCAAATTTTGGTATTTGTCCTCAGGAGCTTTTTTTTTTTTTTTTTTTTTACTGGTAACAAACAAAACTGGAAATATGTGAACTCACCTCTCAAGGAAAATTAGCTAATTTCCTGCTGTCATTAGTTGTTGTAGTTGGCTAACTGTTCTGTACATGCCTTGTAAACTTGTAAGTTTACATTTCTTCATATTTCAGCAATAAAATTGTGAAGAAAAACATTGTCATGGTGGATGGAATTAATTTTCAAGGTTAGTGTTTTCAAAATTGAAAATAAAAAAATATGACAAAAAAATGGTGTCATTACAATTCAAAGTTAGCCAAAAAGTGCCCATTTTCAGTAGACACAAAGCTTAGTCAATAATTGTGGATTTTTGCTGTCACTTTGAGGAGCAATGACCGTACCATTCAGTTGTTTTTTTTTTCCCCCAAGTTCTGTTTTAACGATTCATGACAAATGCTCAAAACACAAAAACTCACAACACTAAAAGAAAAAGACAAATGCTTACAAATTGTTTTATAATTTATATTTACAGCAAAACAAGATAGTATGCGGATATACAACTAAAACACGTTCACATATTGATTTATTAAGAAAATATGTACAAATACTTTCAAAACCTAATGCAATATTTATTTGCATTGTTTTCATTTATAGATAATGCTTGCATACTTCTTTGGTTTGTTTTACCTATCGCACCCAATTTACACTTTATTCATCAGACATCACACCAATTGTTTAGAGCAGTGGATTTTCAAACTATTTGAGACACAACGCCCAAAATAAGATGCATTGGAGTTCGCGACCCCCTCCCCCATGCGACAACATGCTTGTGAATAGTTGTCATGTATCAGATAGGCCATCCTCTAAATGTCAGGCTAGAAAACTGTCAAATCGTCATAAATAAGGAGAATCAAGTGGTTTTTAGAGGTTTACAACTGTGACAAGGCACCTACATGCCCCAAATCCGCTTCTGTTGCAGAGATAATGTCAAATTCAGATTTTTAATGTGCTCTAACTTTGTTGTTTTATGCATTAATGTGTTGAAAAAAATGAAGGTGCTAATTTCAAATATTTATCTTTTCATTAATGGTTTATTTTGACAGCCTTGATAAAAATCCCAAATTTATTAGATAAATGTAGGCTATATATCTTTCAGTATTGTTTAGCAACCCCCTGAAATTGTCTCGTGACCCCATGGGGGTCCCGACCCCCAGTTTGAAAACCACTGCTTTAGAGTATCTGCATGGCATAATCACAAAGCTTCAGTCCCTTTTATATTCGTTAGAGCAGTTCTGGATACCCAGTATGTTGAATGCTTTTGAGCAGTTCTGGTATATGATGAGCTAGGACTTGTATCCATACAGGATGACAGTCCGTCACACTGATTATTATCTTAAGATCACAATTTCATTTGTCAGGGAGATGTGATCCCTCTCAACATTCAGTTTGAACATTTGTCTATTTTTCTATTAGTCTTGTGAGCAATTTGTCTTGTGAGCAGTTGTCTGTGCACTGTTTTAACCCCATCCAGCCCCTTCCAAAGATAATACCAGAGCTCAGCCTAACTGAACACCTATGGGAGACATTCGGACCAAGGTGTTAAATACCATTTCCCACCAGTATAATCAGAACACCAAATAAGGGAATACTTTTTGGAATAATGACGTGTGTATACTTTGTTTTCAAGCTACCTTTAGTTACATATTATGCTAGATTTCTAAGCAGAAAATGGATTTAAAGTTTTAATATACAGACCTGTTATGAGTGGATACAAGGTTTACTAGAACACAATAGTGAAAGTTTGAGCTGCAACACCAAAATTGTCATCTAAAAGAAGCTAAAACACTGTAAAGGGAAAAACAGAGTTCGGGATAATTTTGAGCTTTTTCAGTGCACATTGAAATCTCTTGTCAATATAAAATTTAAGAATTAGTTTGCAGTGATATTTGGGTTAGAAAAGGGTTTGTGTTTTGCTTATGAGCTAGAAGAAACTGTTAGAAGAAGAATGTCACAGGTATGGTCATAAAAACCTCTCTGTATATCAACGTGTGTGCAGTTGCTCTGAGTCCACTTGCTTCATAATGGGTGACTGCCATCCCAGTTAGGAGAAATATGGTGTTTCTTCAACACAACAGACCTACTTCTAGTGTCCAACTCCTGCAGAATGAGCCCTTTGTTTCTGAGCTTGGATTTTCTCCTCTCCAACCCGCCAGTAACCTAAAGAATTTGGCTTAAGAGCATCATGGAGGTCTATAAATAGAGAACTAAACAAACAACAAAAACAAACTGCAGACTTTGTTGTGTGACAGGCATGAAAGCATGGGACTGATGGTGTGACATCTCACTGGGACTGATGGGACGATGGCGGTGACATAGCCTCAAGTACCCTTTTCCTCTTAGTGGAGGTATAGACATGAAGCTCTCTTCCAACCCAAACTGTGGGACCGTTGAGCCCTTGTTGAGCTGACATTAATTTGGATTGGTCCATGTTAGCTTCCAGGAAAGGGTTTTGCACCAGTAAGACTGGAGTGAATAGTGAATTGAATCCCCATAGAAAACAACATTCCTCCACCCTGCATCAAGTAGAGAAAAAACAAGAGTTTGATAGTTAGATGGAGAGAAGTGAGTTAAAATGTTGCTGTGTGTCCTTATGCTAAGCTTGACATGAGACAGCATGGGTCACACACACACACACACACACACACACACACACACACACACACACACACACACACACACACACACACACACACACACACACACAAACCACATGGAGTTTCTCTGTAGGTTTAATATGTGTAGATAAGAGCAAATGAGCCCTTTCTTCTGTGTACTTGCATAACGCTATACATAACGAGCATGTTTGGGAATCTGGGCAAAGTTCCAGGCCCATCTCCGATGTGTGTGTGTGTGTGTGTGTATGTGTGTGTGTGTGTTTGCAAGTCTGTCTATCTTAGTGAAAACTCTGGCTCTTTGCCAGAGATGTCTCTGATTGAACAGCCAGCAACTGTTGCTTTCCTTCCCTCTTTTCCTGTCCATCTCCTCGTGTATGAGTATTTGTTTATAGATGTGTTTGCACACACTGCACAGCACTAAAAAAACCACAGTCCACAGACTTGTGGCTCTGCAAAGTTATGACTTTAGCTGTCTGGAAGAGTGGAAAGAATAAGTATTAAACAACTCCTTCCTCCCTCTAGTGTCAGGTTTTGTGCCTTTTTTTCTTTCTTGAATGTGTGTTCTCCATCTGAGAACACGGACTGCAGTTAGTTCTGTCTGTAGGTCCTTATCTAAGAAGCAGCAGGCATGCTCAGTTGTGTTTCTGCTTTCAAGGAAGCATGGCATCTAATTCTCTGATTCAAGGTATGTTGAAAGTATGTAGATAATGCTGCTTTTACTGATTCCTAGGGGCAACATATTGATCTGGTCAAATGTTACAATCAGACTATAAAGCACAAAATAAAGAGTTGATGTCAGGTAAGTTTAAAAGAGTTAGTTATGTTTGTGAAATATATTAAAAGTTGCATGAACCACTGTGTGTGCACAGTCCTCACATGAAGTGTGAGAGCTGAGCGTTGTCTCCTGCTTCCTACAGCTTTGTGGTCAGCCTGATCTAAATACAAATCTTTAAAAACCCTAGACATCTTCCACAATTTTATCATAATTGGTGATTATTCTAAAGGAATCAACTAAAACTGCACTTCATTTACTTAAAACAGCCAAGGGACTCTTCTAATCTTATCCATCTGAGAGATTGCACTCAAGATCCGAGGTAATTCACATCCTATAAGCTAGAAATGTGGAATCCCATCATGAACGGATCCTTTTGATAAGTACACACCAGGATTTGTAGAATGAGACCCAATATCCTGCCAAAGCAAGTTTGTATTGGTGAATATGACCAAGCAAATATCGGGACCAAGTAGAAGATCATGTACTCGGAAGTTGGATTTTACCCATTGGCAATACAAGAACTTGTATCTGACTCGGAAAGTCGAGGAAGACTCACTCAGATCAGACTTTACCCATTAAAGATGGCTGCTATTTCAGAGCTGATTTCTGACCTCCGAGTCAAACCAAACGCACCATAAAATCCCTTTAGTTTTCAAATATATTCTAGTAAGTGACATGCTACATTAACAAAGGCAGCTCATTCCCCATTAGACTTGTAGGGTGCCGGTGCATTGCTTGGTACTTATAATTTGTAACACAGGACCGGAAAGATCCCAGTTTGGATCAATGAGGTGGATCGGTGAATTCAGCCTGATATCTGGTCCTTGAATCTTGTTAATATCGGAGCCCTATACCGATATCTGGTCGGTCCCAACTCTAGTAAATAAAATTATGCAACAATGAGGCAACAAAACATAAAAAAGGACAAAGGGGGTGAATTCTTTTGTAATGAGCTGTAGGAATGCATTGGCCATATTATGCTTATATCAATCCAGTTTTCCAGTGCATGCACTCCCTTCCTAATAAACATCAATCAAAACAAGTAAAAAATACAATGAAATTAAGTAAAAATGAGATTTACCGATTAATCCTTTTGACTCACATGCCATTGATTTACAAGAAACAATCCCTTTGTGTTCTGTACACCTAAGGCTAGCAATATCAAGAGTGCTAGTGTATCAACTGGCCATAACTGTTTGACCAAGCTTCTGTACACATTTACAAAATTATTTCAGCTGATCACATCATTGCTACCTCAACAACCTGTTACACTTTAAATGAAATGGCTTGTAGAGTGCTAGTTTACACATTTTATCTAAAAATAAAGTCTTGAGAGGCCATGGCCAAAGGCTGCCAAGCAGGGACTTCGCACAACTCTGTATCGGTTCGACAAAAATTCAGAATGAAGGACTGTTCACAGGATGTAAAATTACTGTATGTTTGCTGCGACTGATCAGTATTTTTAAAAACAACCTAAGGATACTTACCAAAAGACAGCTTTGACCTTCTTTCTTGTCATTTTAGTTGTTTAAGTGAGATCTGGGACAAAATATATCATGTAAAGAAGTTAAAGGCTGAACTTACTTTTGTAGGGACTATAAGAAAGCTGGAGAGAGTGCATTAGAGTTCATGGTGAGATTTTATGGGGAACGCTGCCATTAAAGCGAACTTGCTGCAGGAGTGCTCTGGATGGGAGGAAAATTTTTTGCTCTGACTTTTCTCTAAATGTGAACAATGCTGCTACTGATAATTCTTAGATCAAGAACTGTCCTTTCTCTAACCTCACACAACGTTGCACCCTTGCACCCTGCAAATGTAAAACCTAGACCAGTTCTGAGAAGAGAGATTAGCATTAGCAGAAGTCCCAAAAGTATGTCTTTGGACCATTTTACTCACACATTCACTATAAAATCTTGAATAAATGCTTGTACATATGAGTAAATACTGAAACTTGCTTGCAGCCCCAGCTGAAGCCTGCAGTCAGCCCACAGGCCTTGCAGCCAAGCTGCCTTCCTTGGAAAGCTTTTGGCTGCTGCTTCTCAGAGCTGTAAATCTTACTCTGGGCATTTATGGATGTTTTCGAAGCACAGAAGAGAGCTGTGAGTGGGTGTGTATGGGCCTGCATACACAACAGGACTTCTGGCCACGAGCAGTTCCTGGAAGCTATGCTTCCGCGTTCTTCTTTTTCCTGGAAAAGGGAAGATTTAAAATTTGGCATTTTTCCTCCTTTTCTCCTCTGCAGCTCTCTTGCCTCAAGGCTGCTTCAAATTAGACAATGTGTGAGGAATTTGATGGGACGTCTGCAGATGTCAGATTGTTTAAGCAAGCTAGAGATGTTGTGATATATTTTTCTTTTTATTATTAATAAAATTTTATACACACAAAAAAATGAAGGATATGCTTGACGTGAGGATTTAAAACTGCATGTGATGGTGACAGAGAGATAGAAAGAGGGAGTGAAAGGGAGAGGTCAGGAGGGCCTAAAGTCAGTGCCTCAATATATGAGTTGATGTAATTTGAGAGCAGAGGCACAAACCCAACCTTTGTTTGACAATCTGAACTTTGAAAATAACATGCTGTCTTCCCCTTCACTAAGATATCTGACATCTTAGACATAGATCAACATTTTCCACTTGGATCTTAACTACATTATTATATTTTTTCCTTTTTTTCTTTTTTTTTTTGACAGGAAAGGATGGAGCGTACCTCTTCTCGCAGGCCTGAGGAGCTGATTGTTTCAGGCTTTCAGCGCTCACCCAATCAAGCTTTGCCACATCACCACGGTAACTCACTTTCCTTATTGTTATCTAGCCTAAACCAGATTTATTCAGGACTGATAAGGCAATTAAATGAAATGCATTTTTAACAGGATTTATTATCTGTTTTGTATTTTGTGAAACTGTAATGAAACACAACTCAAACTGGATGATGCCTTGTTAGAGCACCAGCACTCAGTATGTGTAATGTAAGGCAGATTTGAATAGATCATAACATGATACAACACAGCTTTTTTACATTAATCAGATTAAACAAACATTTCTCTGATTTAGTTAAAAAAAAAAAAACAATGAAAGGATAACCTCCCTCTAGACCAGATGAAGCTCCCTCCGATACAGGAAAGTGGAACTGCCTCCTCGGTGCTCTTTCTGACCTCCTCACAGCTTTTTCTGCCTCCCTCAGGGTAGAGACAAGAAGGGGGGAGGCTTTACCTGTCCTCTCTAAATCAACCAGCATGCAGGTTGTTGTGCATACTGGGGGAAGCTCTGCAGCCTGCTCCCTTCCCAGTTTGGCAGGATATTTGAGAAGAGTCTTTTAAGAGACTTTTTAATATTCTTTGCAGATGATAACTCATTAATATAATCGCAGTAACAATATTCAGATAATATGGAAGGATTTCCTGCTTTTTTCCCTGTATTGCAGCATATAATATAGAAAAGCAAATTTTTGCTCTGTCACGATTTTCTAGCCGCTCTGCTTCTATTGATTTATCTCTCCAAAGCCAAAACCCATTTGCTGGCCCACTTAACACTCTTCCCAACTACCTAGAAATTCCTCCCTCTTCTTTTCTATCTTCCACTCCATCTAGGAACCCTCTCCCTCCATCGCTGCATGCTTTTCTGTCCAGATGGACACCCCTACCCATTGAACACGCACACGTCATAAATCCCTATAGCTTTTGTGGAAAATCTTAAAAGTAGCCATCCTGAGCTGAAAGCTCTTCCCCCCTCTTCTGTGTAGTTTATTGGATGAGTCCGCTTTGCTGATGTGAGGCTGTCATTCTCATGCGGCAGTACTGTAAATATTGTGTCACGTGAATGGGGATAGTGGACAGGGCCGTTAAAGAGACTTCTGGGTCAAACAGTGAAGTGTAGAAGGGAGTTTATAGTAAGAGGGCATAACTTACGAAGGGTAGAGATGATAGAAGGTAATTCAGGTTCATACACTTAATACAGGCAGTGACATTATTGGAAAAATTAGAGATTTTCTACAATCACTCGGCTTATATAAGCTCCAGGTTTTTACATTTCTTGGCTGAGTTGATTTGTAAGAGTATTTTCTTGTCTCCTAGGGTGACTAATGAAGCTGAAATTGCAGGTGGATTTATTTAACTGCTGCTTCAATCAAATATGGTGTTTGGATTACGCTTAGCTTCAGTGGGAATAATCAGATTTGCTTGCCCAGTCCATGAAACAAAAAGGAAAGTTTTTTTTTTCTTTTTTAACATATTAGTTAATCAGATCAAGAAGAAGCTAAAGACTGGTTTTAAACTGATTGTAGTAATTATGGGAGTTTGAAATTGAATAAAATGCACTACAAATCAGGAAGATGAAACTAGATTACTGACTGTAATCATAATTAACAGCAAGTGATCCTACTATTGAGGGGTGATGTATCGAATAAACGCTGTTTATCCCGAGTTGTTCGATTTGTGATATCATGACCATTGACTACAAATTGTCACTGCAATGTATAAGTCATTTATCAGGGATTTCCTTTGTAGTTGGGCTTCTCTCACTCTCTCCCAATGCCCCTCTCGCAGCAGACGCCACACTCAACATGGACAAGACTGTGTTGTTGTATCAGGAGAGACAGGAAAGAAGCATGGAGACAGCAGATGTAAGAGCGTTCATCAAGCGAGTTTATGGGCATTCAGAGACGGAAGCTGCATGTGAGATAGATAACTCAGTTCAGAAGAAAAGCTGCATCCATCGTCTGGCAGTGGTTTGAGTTTTAAAGGAAGATGCTCAACAAGACACGTTTATCTGCAAAATATGACATAAAACTATTCCCACAAAAGGCAGCAGTACCACAAAATGTCTTTTAGCACCTGAAATTTCTGCTGCAAAGCAAATTAGTCCTACGTCTTTGCCAAATTAAAAAAAGTCCAAATTGGAAAGAGGTAATAGCTACTTGAGTATATTTTAATTATTCTGCTGGTGTTGTTTGACACCATATTCCCTAGTACTCCACCATCCATCTGGGCATCATCATTCTTTTGTTTCTTCCTCCTTCCATAGCCGAGCCAGGTTGTAACACACATAATAAAGCTGCATTTAACATTTATGGTGTTTCAGAGTTGATTTTAATGTAGAGTAGATTTATGTATAGTGTATTGCAAAAGAAGCCCAAAACATTTAGCAAATTGCAGGCCATATTGCCCACCGCTGCTATATTTCTATATATATGCTATATATATATATCATGAATTTCCCTGCAAAGGGATTAATAAAGTATTTTTCATTTCATTCATTTCATTTCATTTCATTTCATATATCTTTCACAATGGTCATCTTTTGAGCTTGAAAGCCAAAGGTCAATGTATGATGTATCACAGGCTTAAATTAACCCAGGGTTAACCATCCAGCAACGAGAGCACTAGTTTGATAAATATGTAGAATATTAGGTTAAAAAAACATGAAAAATAATTCATCAATATAACGAATGCATGGTAAGATGCAAACAAAATAGTAATGTCAGGTCTAGTTTGTCTGTCAACTGTGGTTCAAATATTGAACAAATGCTCATTTTCTATACCCACTTATTCCAAAGCAGAGTCACGGGGGCTGGAGCTTATCCCAGCTGCTACTAGGTGAGAGGTGGAGTACACCCTGAGCAGGTCACCTGTCCATCTCAGGGCCAACACAAAGGCAAACAACCACTCACACTCAGTCCTGGAGAGAATTTACAGACACCAGTGAACTTAACATGCACGTTGTTGGACTGTTAAAATAAACTGAAATACCAGGAGAGAGCTCATGTATGCACAGGGAGAACATGCAAACGCCACACAGAAAGGCCCTAGCTGAAGTTACAACCAGGAATATTCTCAATGTGAAGTCTAAAGGAGAATTAAAAAAGAGGAAAAAAGCAGAAATATTGTTACAGACATGTTAGCTTAAAACAACATGAGATACATTAAACTTGTAAAGGTGTAGATTATATTACTGATCACCTTTATTCACCTCAGTCTCTCGTGCTAAACAAACCTTTGCAAGGAATTCAACATGTTTTAAAGAAACTATCAAGAAGAAAAGTCAGCAGGTTGAAGTTTTCCTGTTGGTGTTAAAAAAAGGGAGAACTTCAGTGAAAAGACAAGAGTCAAAGTCACTCAGCTACAGTTTCTTTGTGGCTTAGCAGCACAGAGAAGCCTTACATCAGCCTCACTGATGGATGTGCTGTGTGTTTAGATTGTGGCTAGCTCAGGTTACATGCCCTTCATTTATGCTAGCACTGCCTGTCTGTTTTGTATAATCCGACTCCAGTTTGTTGTCTTCATGTAAGCCAGCCGGTATAATGCACAAGTTTTTCATGTTCTGTTCTTAATTTAATAGGTTTAACACAAATCATAACCCTGCTTCACTGCTGTGCCTCCAGCTTGAACTAGTAACCAGCTGGAGGCACAGCAAGGTCAATAACTTGCACTCTACTTCTTTGCTCATGGAAACCTGAACATCCAGCTCTCTTCACTGACCTCTTGGCGGTCGTCAGAGATCAATAATTGCTTGTTTTCATGGCCATGGAAAGGGAGCGCTTGTCCAGTGTATTTTGGGGTTTTAAAGGCATGAACTGGCCACTTTTGTACAGCGTGTTTTGTTGTCAGATGCTGACCAGAATGCTGCAGCGGGTCCTCCACATTCCTATTCAAACTTGGTGGATGAGAGGGAAAAGAATTTTTTTTCTATATGTCCTCTGGGTTCCCTGTTTGAAGCCAACAGTGCAGCATGGGCCAAGCCAGCTGCTGGAGCAGGGACAGGAATGGCAATGAAACCATCATTATCGTCTTAAAGCTGCACAAGGCTACATTTTTATCTAAAGCTCCAGTAGCCTAAATGATAAAGCAACACAAAAGAGAAAAAGTGAAAAACCTTTAAACTTAGAAACATCTGCATGGTGGAGGATCAATTTATTAGCAGATGTTAAATTCTATTTTACATTCTTTGCTTTGCCCAGAGAGTAGTAATACATTATTATCTTACTAACCTTAAACTGGAGCTTTTGCCACTCCAAACAGGGCTGAATCAATAAAGCTCTTTTCAGTATTTTTTAAATGGAGAAGTTACCTTAACTGTGGCTCTTTGGCGCTCAAGGTTAATTTATTTTGTTTAGTTTATACAGTCCCAGATGTTTCTATGCTGAAATAGACTTGGTTGCATGCATTGCCATCTGCTTTTTCTCCCTTTCATGTGAATAGTACCATTGTTTGGACATTAATATGCAGGCTTTTGGAGGTTACTGTCTTTGCAACTTCACCTGCTACACATCTCAGCACTCATTCTCGTGCCATCTTTACCCTTCTTACACCATGCACTTGTTGCAACAACAACTGCAAAAACATACAATCAACTCTTTTAGATAGTTTTAAATAATGCAATATATATAAGAATTTTTTTAGCTAGTCGACAAAATTCCCTGAAATGCCCATAAAAGCTTTGGTCAAAATACCACAAAGATGAAGTACAACAGCTCCTTCCTCAGCCTTTTCATTAGAGCAGAGTTTCTCAATCCTAGTCCACAGGATTCGACTGCCCTGCTGTTTTAGATGCATACTTACTCCAAAATATCTGATTTAGATTAATAAACTTCCTCATCGAGTTTTTTATAAGCCTGTCAATGAGCCATTTATTTCATTCAGAGTTACCTGTCAAACATGCAGGGCAGTGGGTCCTGAGGACCAGGCTTAAGAAACAGTTTTACAGCTCTGTTCATGACAGTCAGTTGAGGGGGGTGGAATGAGCCACTTAACTTTACCTCCTGTTCTGTAGGGTGTGCCTTGCAGTTTTGCTTTGCCAAGGCAGCAGTGATGCATGACACCGACAAATTATCAGAGTGGAAAGTAAAATCTCCCTTTTTGATAAGAAGGAATCAGACTTGGGAAAGGCAGATTTTGCCTTGACTTGTTAGAGGTATGAGCACCATTAGTTAATTTATTTATGGAGTTAAGTGAACTATATAAGTGCCTTTGAGAATTTGCTGGTAATCACCCATGCTGAAGGTGATTGATTAACAACCATAACGGCAGATATTTTGACATGTAATGATTGGAAAATGTTCATGTCAGTTATAGAATTAATATTGGCTGAATTTTATTGAAAAGTTTTGATTTTCCTACTTTGACAAATAACTGCAATGCAGTGTTGTTATCCTGCAGTAAACACTGCTGTGTGCTCTCTTGTTAATTTCCAAATCTGTTCCCGCTCCTTTGTGACCCCATTACCGGCCCAACCCATGTTCCACACATAAGAAAGGAACATGACTTGATCCCGTGTCCCGTGAAGTATTATGCACACCTCCGATTTAGGTTGTCACAAAAAAAAATCATCCATCACCCTGCAATGGGAAAACATCTGAATTTGGTGTAAAGCAGTAAACATGTCTCACTACTTTTCTTAAAATTGAAACCTAACATCACAGAATTTACAGCTGTGGTGGCAGTAAGATTAAAAATGTGTTTATAATGGAAGTCAGTAAAGTGTCCAGAAGTATCTAACAATACACATACACAAGAAACAGTTTTGCAGGATTTTTTAAAATTATTCCACTGTATTCGAAATCTTGGTAACCTAAACGACATCTTTTCCTTCGGCCCGGCAGTTTTGTAGCAGTAATTTTAAGGAAACCGTCTGAACCACAAATCAAACACATTTTTAAACCCAGCAGTGACAACTTGCAGCAATTACAACGTTGTACACAACGTTTATTGTAAACAAGCAAACTAGCGTTAGCTACCGTTAGTTTACCCTTATAAGTGATCTTTTGCATCCTCACATTTTTGATGGTTTTAAAACTCTCAACGTTTTTTTTCATCTTGCCACCTCCAGCCTTCTCTGGATTTTTTTTTAAAATACTTTTATACTGAATCCATCAAAAAGCCGTAGACTGAGCAGGAGGTACAATCATTGATGTCATCCGTTGTTGTGTTTTTGTCGCATACCAATGACATCACAGACATTTGAGACCCCTTGCTACAGGGACCACACCCACATTAGAGGGTCCCCAGTTGTAATGGAAAACAACTCTAAATTGAGTAAAGAGCTGAGTGGGTACTAGTGGGAATGGGGGATCTGAGAGGAGCAACTCCTGCTGTTTTCGGAGCAGCAGCTTCTTTTCCGCCCTCAGTGTAGTTGTTCATAGTGTGTCTGCGTGTGTGCATGCGTGTACATACAGCACTGTGCTTTTTTTTTTTTTACATTTCATTGTCTAATCAAATTCACATGGCTATGTGTGCTGCTGAAAGCACATGGTGTCCCATCCTCTTAAGTGTGCACTTGTGCATTGTTTTGCTGTTCTACTTTGTGCTGATCATTTGGCCACCATGTGCCATGAACAGGCTGGGTAACGCTCTTGGAGTGCTGTAATTTCTTCCTACAGGAATGTTAGGAATTCTGTGTGGTGTTGGGGTGGGACTTACTGAGGACCAAAGGCCTTTAGACACACATATATGTACACACACATGCACATACAGAAACATATTGAGAGCCTACTTGTAAGGATATTTATGAGCTTATTGCATTTTTAATTAAGTCTTAAGTGAAAATATTGCTGCAAGCATAGATGGTAAGTTTTGGTTGTTGGCTATAGTTTCTGAAATATGAGTTGATTTTTAGTTATAAAATTGAGCCAAAGTAAATAAATGTTGTACTTAGTTACAGTAGGCCTCTTTAGTTAATTAATTACAGTTCAAGTTAAAATATGACCACTAACAACTGACCTGCAAGAGCAATTCCTGAGGCCCTTTCACACTGGTTTGCTTTGGTTGGCCATTTGGTTTGCGGGCGACTGCTGGTTCAAACTTCCACCGCCTGATAGACATCTCAGTCTCCTGAATGACAGCTTCCACAGAGTTCGCCCAATAACAAGCCAGTGAGTTTTTGTACTGGCAGAAATCCAAGCCAAAGTGAAATCCAACACGAGGAAGGGTTAAAAGTTCAGAACAAGGCTGTGCCATTTTTTGTTTTGTTTCTGTCTTCCCATTTTGGATAGTTCAGGGCCACAGTGTGTCCCTTGCAACATTTTTACCTGCGTTGATGTTAAATTCTAACTTGCATCAAAGAGCACCTCGACTTTGTCTTAGTTTGGACTGAAGGGGCAAAACAAGAAGTCACTGAGTAGTATGTTCAAAGTCAAAGGACTAAATGATGTCTGGTTACAAGAGCTTCTTAAGTGATGCTTAGATTCCAGGACATCTGGAATTGCAGCTTTCTTTTATTCATCATTAGACCCATAATTGGTAAGCTGGACTGATTATTTCAAATTTAATCAAATTTACAGTCACAGGTTAACCAGAAAAAATTATGTTATTAAAAATCAGTTGGTTTTAGAAGCAGCTTTGACTGTCTCTTTCTTCCCTCTTCCACCTTTCTCCCTAATTTCCATCCCACCATCCAGCTGCCTCCACAGAAGATGATGTCGACCTGGAGCAACTGGTGAATGATATGAACTCCTCTATGGAGAGTGTGCACTCCACACAGGCGGACACAGCACTTCTCCTAAACAATGGCCATGCACACACTCATCATCATCATCATCATCATCACTCTCAACATCCACATTCTGCGTACCTGGGACACAGCCAGACTCACCGTCGTCACACCCCGCCCCTGCCGCCTCCTTCCCTCTTCAGGGAAAGGCTGAGACAATCTCAGCCCATGCACATCCAGGCTGTCAGGTAAACACACCTAACCTGGGTCTCTGTGTTAAACTAACCAGTGGACCTTTAGAAAGAACACTAACATATAAAATTGACCAAGCCCTGCTGATTTAAATGTGAACACAAAACCTTTGACTGTAATTTCCATATTTACTGAAAGTTATCGTGGGTGCATGACAATACTTGACCTGCTCTGGTGAACATCTTGTTAAAGAGGGAAAAACAAAACAACTCTAGCTTGCATAAAAATTCAAACTAAAAATACTTTGTATAATAAAATGTCTTCCTTTTTCACTGGTAACTGCAGGACGGGTTATTTTTCTTGAGTTTGGCACATCTGCCCACTGAAATTTTTTTCCATATTTAAAGCTGGATCTGCTCTTTTCCTTCCAAGGTTTATGGGTTGTGTTGGTGTACAGCAACCCTGAAATCATGATTTTCAATAAGATTGAGGTCTGAGCCTTGCTACTCTACTCCAAGACATTTAAATGTTTCTCCTCAAACCACCAAATTGTTGCGTCAGCAGTTTGCTTATGTCTCATTGTCCTGCTAAAAAGGTGTCTCAAATCTCTGGTTGAATGAAACTGTTAACCCTTTATAGTCTCATTTTCACCAATGGTGCGAGTTAGGGTAGGTTGCATTTTTTTGGCGTTTCCACATGCAAAAACTGGGAAGGGTACCCTAATATCTGACCCGACCCCTTCTATTTTGATGGGACCCTTCCGTTGGCGTACCTGTCTAACCAACCCGACACAAAAGGGTGGTGCTTCACACACTGCAATCTGTTGATTGGTTGAGAAAAAAAGTCACTTTACCTGCGACCTGGAATAAAACCAATGCAGGAACAGCTCCTTGTTTAGAACAACAGATTTTCATTTTGTTTATTAAATCTTTGTTTAAAATTAAACACCGCCACAAAGAATGAACACAAACTGTTGGTTGACAGCCACTCATTTGTTTCTGAATCTTGTTTTGGTCATACTTTAATGAAGGCTTTGCGCTGGGATGGCATCCTGCTATTACGTAGCTGAGGCATCTATTGCCATCCTGCTGATACTCCGCCTTTCGAGTAAGGTTATGGTTGGCTGTGGGAAATGCAGTGAGATTACAATTTACAAACCATATCCACACCCTAACCGTCCCGACCCGCACCCATTGTTGGAAACAAGCCATATGTGTGCTCATAGCACCATCAACCATTGCGCTTCAACTCTGAACAACCTTCCCAGCCCTAATAATAATAAACATCCCACAGCATAATGCTTCCACCACCATGCTTCACTGAGGACATATTTTGGATGATAAGGTGTTTGGTTTGCACAAGATATATTATTTTCATTGAAGCCAAAAAAAGTACATAAGATAGTCTTTAAAGTCTTAAACTTGTTTGTTGCCATGAAAGTGGGATTAGTTTTATTTAATAATTCATAATGACAACACAGTTAAAAAATTAGCTTAAAATAAGTAAAAAAAAAACAAAGCAAAACTTTAGCATACATTAATATTCATTCCATGAATTATGTTCTTAATATATTGATTATTGTTTAAGGATCTGATTTAAAGAATGCTTGATATTCTTTAAACCCATCTTAACTTAGATGCAGTTTTTTTTTTTTTTTTTTTTTTGTCATTCGACAGTGAATGGGATTTTAGTGGGCGTGTTAATGAGAATGAAATACTAAAGTGTGAAAAGAGGCTGCTCTAAGGTTTAATTTCATTAGGTTATTTCACCCGATCATAATCATCTTTCATAACAGCTGCTGATCTGTAGTGGTGATTTCATTTCTCATAACAAATCAAGTTTTTTTCCAGCATTGAACTTAATAGGGCAGTTGCTTGAAAGATGCCTAGAATTGTGTATATACACCACTATGAGAGTCTGGCTCCCTCTGCAGGTGCTTGAAGGAAGAGCAACAGCTGCGTCCAGCCTCACTGCCGGCCATCCCCAACCCTTTCCCAGAGCTCTGCAGCCCAGCAGGATCCCCTGTTCTCAGCCCCATACAGACCTCCGACAGCCATGCAAGTACACCTACTCATTTACACACTTTTTAAAATGATCTAAAGTTTTACAAGTCTGGGTGGCTACCTCTTTCCTTGTTTTTCTTCAGTTTAGTTGGTCACATTGTGGTTGAGATAGATTCCATGTTGAATTTCTATTACTTTATTTGATCAGTCACAAGAGAAGAAGCTTTTGTGTGCATGCTGAATATGTGTGTGTGCTTTGAAACCAGCTGACTGGCCTGCTATGTTCAGGTCAGATTAGCATGTGTTGACTTTGGCCGTGTACAGCCTTTCCTTCCATTACACAACAGCTCACCCTGGGTTATCTGGCTCTATGTGTGTATGCTGTTGCGGAGTCATCATAATCAATCACATGTACACACACATGTATGGATGTTTTTTCTGTGGAAGGAGGTGAGCAAGGTCTCCAGGATGCTGCAGACAGAGTGCAGACTTCCGTGGCAGGGCTGGGAATACGGTTTGGAACGTCTTCTGGTCGGCTCTCTTTGAACCCTCTGAATCTTTCTGCTGGTCGCCCATTTCCGGTTCACACGCTTCAACCCGGGCCATTCGTGTCATTTGTGTGTGTCACAGCCTTACCCTTCCTTCCTCCTGTTGAGCCTCCTGTCCCAGGAATGTTCCATCCTTCTCGAAGTTTTTTTCAGGATGCCTAACCTAAACAATGAAAGTTATTTTCTCTACACATTTAAGCACACATACATGCACAGGTACACACACACACACACACACACACACACACACACACACACACACACACACACACACACACACACACACACACACACACACACACACACACACAAAGACATGTGATAAAGCAAAGCATTATTTTTGGATTACATTGACATCATCTCACAAGGTCTGGAGTCACAAAGCAAGTTTGCATTTTGCACAAAGGATCTTTTGTGTGTGCATGAGTCTGTTTGAGCTGAATAAATACTGCCACATGTCTTCTTCTCAATCATACTCATTATGTTCATAGTTTTTTTCATTTAACTATTGTCTTGTATGTCTATTAAGCGGGCAAATAACCTGTCATTAATTGTCAGACATGTATTATGTTGTTACACCCAAAACACATCAAACTGCAGCGTTTTATCTTTAGTTAATTTTTTATAGTGTAATCAGCTTAAGTCAGATGGGACATTCTTCAGTGCTGCCTAATAGCACTAAAATGGGAAGGTGAAGCTTCACCTCCAGTGTTTCATAGCGTTGATCATTGGAAGTTAAAAATGAAAAAAAAATGACTGAAGTAACAAAAGTGGTGGCAGATAAACTGTTAACGTGTGACAGGAGGTGATGAAGACCATGGGAACTGGAAACATCTCCCCATTATCATACTTAACATGACTGATTGATGAGGGAATGAGAGTGTCAGCTGGTAGGGTTATAAAGCATGCATTATACATGTATTTTGTTAATTTTGGTGACCTCTTTACCATATTACCACCATTAGGTCAGTGCTTGGGTTCTTGCATAAAAATGTGCTTTTAGATATAAATTTAGATATAAAGCCATAAATCTTTTGTTACTTAAAATGTGCAATTGCATTTCTCAAAAAGTTGGGACACTATGTGGAATGTAGATGAATACAGATTTGGAGAATATGTAAACTATTTGGAAATGAAAAGAGAATGTATTATGATAAAATTCGGAAATTTAGTTTTTTACATTAATGAAAGGGATTCATACACCTGTTGCCCGCAACATGTTTTAGGTGTAATAAAATATATGAAAAGATGGGTTAAAGGGTCAATATTTTTAGCCCTTTAAAGCTTATCAAAAAAATTAGACATAATTGCATAAAAATATGACAGTGGCATTTATATTCAGCTATTGCTCAAAGACGCTAAATAGTTAAGACCCTAGACATCAAGTATAAACAAAGTAAACCTTTAGTTAACTTTTAGTCTATTTAGCAGCTTATTAGCTCCCATATTAGCAGCTAATGCTAAGACCATGGATGCTGCCATGTTTAACAAAGTCAGATGTTTTGAAGAGAACAGGAAGTTACGTCACTATGTACAAAAGAAATCCAATAATAGACTGGATAATGTAGACAAGGGTTTCTCGAATGTCATGTTTCAGAATGCATGTAGACGCATAAGAAAAGATATTACAATTATCTAATAATTTCCTGGTATCAGATTTTAATGGTCATGTAAACAGGCTCTTTGTTAGCATATCGTCAGTCAGATAGGGAGAAGAAACAAAAGGGTACAGACAGAAATTTCACATTTCTCCTCTAATTTCCTGTAATTTACTCCGGCTTAGTAAAGGATACTAAATTTTTAATGCTAGGAATACATTCTAAGATCCCTATATGTCCCTATTTGAACCCAATTTTTATAGAACAATTCTTAATTTCTTTTGGGTTTGTTATTAGGCATTTTTCTGAAAATTTGGCCAAGGCTTAAGGGGGTTACAAAACACATGGCAGACAGCTTTATAACTAATTTAGTTTATTAAAGATTGGCCTCAAATAGAGCATCATAACTCCACGATGCATCCACCTTTACAATGTGTTCACCTCATTTACAATGCCCTGAACTGAAGAACAAATCCATTTTGGAGTCTGACAAATCCGAATCGAAATTCCATCTAAAAGAAATATATATAAATACTGCATACATCTGTATGGATGTTCATTACAGCACATGGCTTGAGTAATTTGCACATCTTTGAAAGTATCACTAGTACTGCACCATGTACACATGGTTTATGCAGCCATCCAGAAAGTCTTGTTTATTTTAGCAAGACTGTACAAAACTACATTCTGCATACCAGCATCGGTTTGTAACTGTAGAGTCCAGTGGGTGATAGGTCTTTACAACTGTCAGGCCAGTTTAGCATTATGAAACAAAAATTAGCCAAAGGAATAGGGAAACTGATCAGGACCTGAAATATCTTAAATAAAGAAATAAACAAGTAAAAAATGGGCAAAACAAGTGGGCAACTGGTGTCTTTAATTCCAGTTTGTTTAGTGTTATTAAAATAAGTGCTAAACATGCTGTCACTACACACTATTTTCAAATAGCTTTAGACTTTAGGTTTAATTATTAGACTATCATTAAATCCTGTTTCTAAACACTGTGGTTTATGGTTGGATGACTTTTCAAAACTGTCCTTTTGTTAGCTGTTGACTGTTAGCTTAGTGCTATTCAGAAAGCTAACTTGTAAAACTAGTCTACTTAGCATGGTTGCTTAACATGCTCATAATGGCCTCAACACTGTTAGCGTGGTAAACAAAACACTATGCTACTAGCATGACTGTAGAATTGTATTTCAGCTTGTGTAACGTCTTACTAAACAAGTTTCATGGCATGCTTTAATTGATGCCTTCGTAAAAGATATGCACTTTACACTAATTGACAAAAAAGCTGTAGCTAGTCTTCAACTGATTTTATAAAACCAAAACTGATAAAATCACTAAGACACAGCAAGACTGGTAGACTGACATGGTCTTTTGCTGCAGCCATGATATTTAGTGTGATATGTAAGCTAGCAGACATTCTACATGGATGAATGTGTGCAGGTCTGTTAGATCATTCAGTCAGAGGTGAAAATACAATAAAGCAGAAGTGACAATTAAATGTGCCGAGCTGATGAATATTCTTCAAAACTGTTCTTTAACTCTTCTTTAAAGGGATGAATGCCTTATGAGCCAGTAAAACTGTGCATATGAGACAGAGTCATGGCCCACATTGCTTTTGACAGCATTCATGCATTTGTCCTCAGATTAGCACTTTGCATCTTTGGTAGATTTTATCAACAGTTTTGGGATAAATCTTTGTACCAAATGAATTGACATAGGCTGCTGCTACAAAACTGTTTTAGTTTTCTGTATTTCAAGGGCCTTTTCCCAAGCAAGTTGTGGCAGTCTCACACCATTCAATTCAGCCATATTCCACAGCTTTCACAAAGTTTCGGTCAGGTCCCATTTGTCATCACAGGGCAATTGGGTTTGCTTTGGCACCATGACTGTGCCTGTAACGCAACTCCTGCTTTTATTTGTGGCCAGAGACAGCATTACGAACATCAGGGACAGCAGGGAGCCCCAGTGGTTAAAGATACTGCTTTTCAGTTGCAAGTGCAGGATTGGGCTCATGCCCTTTGTGTTGGCAAACCTCCATACTGCTGAAGTTACTTTAAGCAAGACATTGAAGTTCTTCCAGCTTTGAGTTTACTGCTCTTTTAACTCACTCTGACCTCTGAACCCCCTGTGGAAGGATGTGAAAAAGTCAGTTTCTCATGGTTTGTTATTCACTTTGTGCTCTGATGATTGGAAATAATTACTGCTTGTGAAATTTGACGAAGGTTAAAACATATTATGATATTTGGGTGCGGTGTTCAGTCTTTAGACATACTTGTTTTGCTGTGGGCATTGCAAAGATGGCTCAGGCAAGGATGGGTCAGTTGGTCAACTTTTATGTTGGTCCACCACTTTGGTCTAGAGCTCAAATAATTACCAAGTGAACTGACACAAAATTTGAAAAGACTATCCTCCCAGCATGGATTATGTACGTTTTGAGTGTCACAGTTCATCAACTTTGGCTGAACTTTGTATTTCATCCACTTGGCAAATGTTAGCATGAATTGCTAAAATGTTTGGGTCTTTCTTTATATACTTTTAGCACTTTATGCCAGCTTTAAGCTCAAAGCACAACCTCTTCTCCAGCAGACGTATACATGAACTTTAGATAAATACTGTAAATAATTATCTGCTTGACAAGCATCTCAAGCTACTCAGTCTGTTTCTAACTTTGGTTAATTTGTCTTATGCAAACTGGTGATCTACTTGCATTTACAGCTGTGCTTTTAAAATACCTATTTAGAAATACTGTGTGCTTGAGGTCACCTTTTATTTAGAAAACTCACTTCCTGCTTGCAGCAATATGTGCCCACAGCATGATACTCCCACCACAGTGCTGTGTAGTTGTGGCTGTGCAGTATAATGGTGTTTCATTAGACATGAAGACACTTCTCCCAAGTCCTCATATAAATTATTGTCTGTTGTTTGAGGAAACTCCTCTCCTTGTGAAATGAGACTGCTTGGTCCCATGTTGTTTATGAACAAGACCCATGAATATCCACCGTAAATCTCCCCCAAGGTCTTGGCCAATTTCTTTTGATGTCAAGTAAACAGGAAATAAGTTTGAATATCTTATGGTTGGCCTTAAAATACATCCACGGGGTCCCCAATTGACTTAAATGACCTCAGTGAGTCTATCAGAAGCTTCCATAGCCATGACCTAATTTTCTGGAATTTTCCACCCTGTTTAAAGACACAGTCAGCTTAGTGATGCAAACTTCTAACTCACTGAAGATATAGGTTATAATGTGCTAAGGTGAAAGTGCAATGATCTGCCTTTAAACAAAGAATTACTTTGTGCCATGCATGAAGAAACTGTGCCGTATTATTTTCTAAAATGTATAGTTGCCCAGCACTTGTTTAATAAAAGAATAAAAAAAAAAAAAGGTTTTAATGACTTGAATCCTGTGTAGACTCCTGACTTCAGCTGCAGCCTGGGTGTTTAATGCCTAATCCGTGACTGGAAATAATGATGTAAAGGTTTTTTCACACTTAATCTGTCCTTCTTGGAACAACTAGGTGCATTGGGATACCTGGTGAGAGTTTTTGTAAATGAAATATTATACTGTGCACTCAAGATGTTAATGTTGAGAGTGCTCTGTCAGTTTATTCGTTCTGTTTGTAGTTTTTACAGGATTTCTGGGTATAAAGTGATCTTGGGAAGTCTTCTCCATGATAAGAAGTGTTGGCAATGTCCTCCAAAGGAATAGTTTTAAGTGTTGATCTACTGTAGCAATGTCATGAAAGTTAATTTAAGAATAAAGCTTTCAAGTCACATTTTCTCTATTTCGGACTACTACCCCCACCTCTTTTGTTTGAAGTCAGCTGATGTACTTCTGCACGCGATGGTCTGCTGACCTTCCTGCAATCAGACAAGGTGCATGAACGTGTCTGTATGTGGCCAAAGCTGACAGCGTAAGCAAGTATATTCCAGCACAGATGGTGATGCATCACTGTAAAGAGATTTGATGTGTTACCACAAAAGAATTCACCACAGATAGAAAAGAAAATCTGAGGAGCCATTAATACTAATAAATGTTGTACTGTTTGTGTAGGCATTATGAAGACTTGCAGGATTGTTTGAGTTACTGCAAAGTACAAAATATTTTCTAAAGTGTTGATATGTGATGATGTCACTTTATAATTTTTCTAGGCACATACTCTGAGGAGTACGTGTGTCATTACAGTCAAACTTCACAATAGATTTTTTTTCCTTTATTTCTGTAGAAACCATAATAATGCAATCAGATGACATTGTGTGATAAGCCTATTTATCAGCTCCCATACTAATTAATGTTACACATAAAACAAATCCTTTAAATTGAATAGATTCAGTATACCTCTATATTTGTATTTATTTACATGGTCACATTATTGGGGCGAATCGTCCTGTGAGGGCAAACATCAAGTCCCTAAAATGCAAATCATTATATTTGCTAAAGGTAATAGCTAATATAGTCAAGTTAGGATGAGGTAAAGCAGTAGTTATGTTCAAGGTTAGGGAATCTAATGTCCTCCAAAGTTGAGGATATAGTAACTGTGTGTGAGAGCGTGCCGTGTCAGGATTGGGTTGTGCAGAGATGGGCCACTGAGGTTTTTGCAATGGCGCTCCAATGAGGTTAAATTGAGTTTGGACTGTCTGCAGAGATAATCAGTTATGTCTGGCCTGAAACCTGATGCCACTCACACACATGAAAAACAGATAATGCTGTAAAAGACCAGGGTGGATGTCACCACCAGCCAACATGCAAATGCTGACATTAGTGATGGGTGTGCTGACTATTGAAGCAGCCTCCAACGCACAGTGAACTAACATGCGGAGGTTTAAAATGAACTCTTTTGTTAAATTATTTCAGCCATGAAGTCTGTTTTGTGATCATTAAAATTCTTATGAGGAACTACTGTTTAAGAATTAGTCATGCATAAAAATTACTAGGTTCTAACAAACCATTTTAAGCCCAATCCAATGGGACAAAAACACCACAAATTGTGCACATGACTTCCAGCAGATTTTACTAAAATCTGAGGCACTATGTTGTTCTGTTTATCATAAGCCACCTTTTTGTGCCTGTACTCTGTTGGGTTTGAAGTGGACCTGAATCTGGGCAAAATAACAAAAAATTGTGGTATTACACACTTACGTTAGTACAACTTGCTAGTTCTGGTTTGGACCCTCTTTTCCTTCAGCCTACAGCACTTCCTTAGTTCTTTTTCAAATTCAAGAAACTATTTACAGATAATTTGAGTTTTATGACATAGTGCATTATATTGTGCAACTCACAAACGGAACGAAAACAAACATGCACATGTTACCGCTTGCCAAATTACCAAGGTGTCATTATAGAGGCAGCTCGCCTGCCTGTAAAGCAAGTCATTAAAATGTTATAGTGAAAAGAGCAAACGCATCAAATATGTTTCACCATGGTCCTGCGATGGACTGGCGACCGGTCCAGGTGCTAGGATGTGATGCGGTGCATAAAGCAAAAATCAGCTGCAACGTTACGCAGCATCCTGGAAGCAAAAGTTGTGAAGTGTAGTTTCTCAGGACCCTTCTGGGCACCAGAAATGTACATAATAAATGTCACTGTGCCATCAAATGAGTTTGCAACGTATTAAAGTGAGAAAGTTAAAAAGTGAGGCATTAAATCCTCTTTATTAACCATGCCGAAATGTATTGCGCTTATTACACGTGTTCACAAGCAATTGAACAGGTGTATCTAATAAAGTTAATACGTATATATTCTCTCTCTCTCTCTCTCTCTCTCTCTCTCTATATATATATATATATGTATGTATATATATATATGTATGTATATATATATATATATATATATATATATATATATATATATATATATATATATATATATATATATATATATATATATATATATATATGTGTGTGTGTGTGTGTGTATATATATATATATATGTGTGTATATGTGTATATGTAATATAATTTAAACTTATCCTGCGTTTTTCACCAACGTTTCTGCACTAGTGGCTCTCTGATTGTCTCTGTTTGTGCAGCACTTCTCTTATGTTGCTCATGTCTGTGAATCATGACGGCTGTCTGTGATCAGCTGATTAGCTTTTCTCTCTTGTTGCGTTTGTTTATCGTTCAGCTGAGAAGGAGGAAATTTGCGGTTCATGGTTCACATGTCACATATTTGCCCTGTTTAACTTCTCTAACACAGTAGTTGGCTGGTGGTAGACAGGGTTTATGCGTCAGCTATGCAGGGTCTAGAAAAGTTTTGATGGGGGGCCAGGCAGGAGAACTGACCAGGAAAAGGGGGGCCACAAATAAGATTTTTTTTAGGTCTAGATTTTATGAAATATTGAACTGATTATTGCAACTTAAGTGATCATCTAATGTAAAAAAGTGAAGAAAAACAAACGGCCAATTATGTATTTTATACAGTTGTTACTTTGGGGTAGGACTTTTATCACTGCTGCACAAACATATATATATATATCTATATATATATATATATATATATATATATATATAGATATATATATATATCACACACACACATATACATGTGAGTATATGTGTGTGTATTCAAAGTGAAAAAAACACATCAAGTGGATGATCTCATTGTTTATACATTAATAAAACAAAGTGCGTTGGCCTGTCCACTATGAGTAAAGACTGCTTTTACACTCTGCGTGTCATGTTACTGTGGAAGGGACTGGCTCTGGTTTAAAACAACCAGATCAATTGTGTGTGTGTGTGTGTGTGTGTGTGTGTGTGTTGTGTATATATTAGCTTTAGGGGCTCATAAACCTCTTGGTCAAGTGGGTCTGACCCTGGTGCAGATTATTGTGTTTGCCCTCCGACCCTGTTCATACTGTTCTTTGTGTGTGTGTGTGTGTGTGTGTGTGTGTGTGTCAGTGTGTGTGTGTGCACGTGCATGCATGCAGGTGTCTGTCCATGACCTCTCAGCCCAATAAGTTGTGACTCCAAACCCTTTTTATTTATTTATGTGTGTGTGTGTGTTTGTGTGTGTGTGTGTGTTGCTATAAGCGGCATAGAAGACAAATAACCCTGTACATTTCCACCCCTCACCCTCCTGTGTTGGAGTGGGAGAGAGGAAAGTGGGGGAGGGGATGGCAGAGGGGGAGGAACAAGCCAAGGTGAGTAAGATTTCACCATATAAAGATGATGCTTTTTCAGGACAGTTTCTACAAACTTAAGGAAGAAAGAAAGAAATCCACAAATATAGAGAAACAGAAAACAAAGAGGCCTCGTAATGATGTGCATTTGTAGATTATTGGTTTTCTCTTCTTGCACAAGCTCATCTCATACATGTAAATGTAATGTCTGTGCACATATGTGTGCATGCACTCGAAAGGAGAATGGATGGCTTCTGAGCTGTAGCGTTGGGCTGGAAGAAAAGTTGAGCCTTAAAGTAAAGAAAAAACTCTTCTGGATCTGGTCTTCATAGTTTACATTTTGTCTTCCTCTTTGGAGAATATGTGAGTGCCTCATAGCTCTCATGCACACTGTATTAGGGGCCAGCTGGGTCGGCCTGTGCACTACACATGAGCCTGATTATGACTCAGTATTGCATTACTGACATTCCTCCTTAGATCATCTCTCTTTCTCTATTCCTCTCTGCCGCCCTCCTTTCCACCCCCCTCTTTTTTCCCCTTCTTTCTCTCTTTTTTTCTGTCTACCTCTAAAGGCCTGGCAAAATTGCTGAGCAACCCCCCTCCACCCCTCCTTCACTCCATCCATCCCACCCTCCTTAGCTTTCCCCTTGAAACCCCTCAGCAAAGTCCAAACGGCTGGCACGTGATCCATACGGCTCCAGATCGTATCACTCCTCTGTTTTCTTTCTTTGTTTTGTTTTATTTTTCCTTTCCCCCCCCCCCCCTCCTCCCGCTTCTGCAAACCTCGAAGCCGTCAGTGTGCATTACACATGTTGCTATGGTCCTAACACTCTCGCACAGTATTTCACATACAGCTGAGGAGGAGAAAGAGGAAGAGGAGGAGGATAAGAGCGAGGGGGATGAAATTGAAACCGTCAGGCTGCTCAAACAAAATGTCAAAGGATGCAGAAGAATAAGAGGTGTGTGTGTGTATGTGTGTGTGTGTTTCAGTAGCTTGATCTTGCTCTGTGTCTGTTTGAAGAGTGGAGGGCGTGTTTTCTGGAGAAAAGCTGTTACTTCTCATCAGCAAATGGAGCTGACAGAGATTTTTTATTTATTTATTCTTTTTATTTGTATTTTGGGTTGGTGTAGAGATCAGGTGGATGAAACGCAACCCTGACGATAAGAGAGTATGTGACAGGTAGCTCACCGTTTAAAAATCCCACACCGGGTTAATCCAGAGTGAGGAGGAGGAGGAAGAGGAGGAGGGGGAAGAGGAGTGCTCATACCACTCCTCGCAGCTCCTTTATGCTGCCCAGCACGAGAAGAAGGGGCAGGCTGTCTCTCGTTCGCTCCGTCTCTCCTTCACTCGCGTCCTTCCTCTGTCACTTCCTCTCCCCCCCTTCCCCATTACCTCTCTCGCATCGGTATCGCCAGTCGGTCCCTCCTCTTCTCCCTCCCCCCTTGCGCTCTCTCTCTCGTTCTCTCCCTCCCTGACTTCTTCTCTTCCATTTCCTCCCTCCCTCCCTCTCTGTCCCTGTGTGTCACTGGAGAGCGTCTCAGTGTGAAAATGCCATCCTGCTCTCCAGACTGTTGCCTCTTACAGGCTGTGGAGGTAAGAGACTTATATGTGTGTGTGTGTGTGTGTGTGTGTGTGTACATTTATTTTTCCGGATGTCTGTCGGGAGGCATGTGTGTGTGTCCATGTGTGTTGTTGTCAGTTTGGAGTGATGAGGACTTTTTGCATTTTCCTCAGTATTCCTATAACTTTTCTCACACAAAATTCATGCGTCATAGATGAACTTCTCCTTTTTCTTTTTTTTTTCGGGGGCATGTGGGAAGAGAGAAGGGAGTCTTCGGGCTTTGCAGGGGCAAAAAGAAAAAGTGCTGTGACGTTGTTTCTGGTTGCACTGGGGGTCTTCGTGTCGGTGTGCCGCCGCTTTTAATGTTTGTTGTCTTTTCTGGGACACCGTTGCTGTGTCATTTTTAATGTTTTTGTGTTTATTTCCACTTAGCGGTGCGTTGTCCAACTTGAATTTCCATCCCCCCCGCCTCCTCCTCCTCTCAAGCCTCTCGGCCATCACTAGTTTTTGTGTCTTGTTTCATGTAATTGTCAACAGTTGCTCCTCGGTTTAGTTTTTTTTCTTTGTGTTTTTTTGTGCAGAATGACCGTTGCGGACAGAAGATGTTTAGTACGTGGGTGCATGAGGGTGCATACACACACTCATACCGTTTCTATTTGGGATACAATCTGAGTCGCAGACACTTTCTAATTTGTGCTCATATTTTTGTGTGTCTCAGTAATGAGCTGCACGTGAGAGCGAGCTTTCTGTGTGTGTGTGTGTGTGTGTGTATGTGGATTTGCTGGTCTGTGGTTATCTGTGCAGCAACACACTCGAAGAAGGCAAGATTACACCCAGTTTAGATGTCGCTTTGGGCACTTGGCTGGGATGGGTTCAAAATGGCGCAACAATGGGAGGTACTCCAGCTTTGGACCCTACCCGCTTGCTGCTCCCAGCAGTGACATTTTTAGTGGCCAAATGCAACACGTATAAAAGCGCTGTGTTATTTTGCAAATCCAAAGTGTGAACATGTGCCTTTTTCCACTTTTCCGAACATGGATGTCGTTGCGTGTGACAGAGAAGGTGTCATTTTGGGTTCAGATGCGTCATCGCGGGTGTGCGTTCGAGTAAGTTTGCCTGTGCTGTGGACAAAAGGGCTGAACAGAGAGTGCAGGGGCAGGCCAACGTTTCCTGGACGTCATTCTTCTTCTTTTTTTTTTTTTAAAGTACCTTTCATGTCCCAGTCACAGAATAATGTGACCAGGTCTTTTAAAAAGGGCGGACTTGACCGAGCATCTGGTCATGGAGGTAAACGCAGTCGCCTTTTTTAAAAATATTTTCTTCGTTTTCTCAGGAAATTAAAATTCTTGTGAGCAACTCGAGGCGCACCATGTCTCGGACTTTGTGAGAATAGCACCTCTTCTCCTATTATGTACATCAATCCTGTGTTTTTGTCTTCAGATAGTGAAGGTGTGGAGCGAAGATGGGGCCGGCAAAGTGGTGGAGATCCCTGTGGACATGACGGCGAGGGATGTGTGTCAGTTGCTGGTGTACAAGAGCCACTGTCTGGATGACAATGCCTGGGCTCTGGTGGAGCACCACCCCATCCTTGGCCTCGGTAAGAACATGTATGGGGGCATCTCAGCATACATATACCGAAAATGTTGTTGTTTTTATTTAATCTTTTTGCAAGGATAGTCATCAATTCTAGTTTTGTGCACCTTTGCTTCTGTTTGTGTATGCAGTACGTAAGGCAGATTATAAGAGGTGAATAACTTTCCACGTGGACAGCAAGAATTAAAATTAGCCTCATTATCTGCAATATATTCCAAAAAAAAAAAGCAGTGAGCGTTGCTTCTCTTGTCTTTTTATGCATGCACCATGAAATTCGGTCATGAAGTTAAATATAAGCCTGCAGGTTTAAAGGTTTGCAAACTGGGTTACGCAGAATTAACCCTGTGTCTGCAGGTTTTTTTTTTGTTTTTTTTTCTTATAACACATATTCCTTTTTTTGTGTCTGCACAAGAGGATACAATCACTTGTGTGTACAGCCTGTGTATATGTTCACTATAGCATGGCACAAGTGTGTGAACGCCTGTATGACCCAGGAGGGAGGTGTGGTACTTGCGGGATTAAACATTTTTCCATGTTGTACTTACAATGCTGTTCCCCTCCCAAATAATTTGCTCGAGGGGGATCTGGAGTGAGGGGGGGACACGAGACTCGTGCTTTGCCTCTTCACTTTTGCCATGACTCCCTTTGAAGCTTTATTCGTTCTTTTTTTTTTTTTTCTTTCTTTCTTTCTCTAGGTCAGTCTTTGTCCTCTGTGAGGCTTTCCTACTCTTGAGTCGTAATTTTAGAGTCAAAGGATTGCTTTGTGCTTTCCTGCTTGATCTGTGTTTCTGGAAAAAAAAAAAAAAAGTGCACTGGAGAGATGGAATGTGAGGTAAAGAGAGGGAGGGAGGAGAAAAAAAAGGGATAGATGAAGGGAGGAAAGAGAACGAGACAGGAGGGGAGGGAGGAGTGGGTTTTGGAGGGGCATGGACTAGAAGCGTCATACCAGAGCAGCAAGGAGCCAATCGCGGGTCTCAGTTGGACGAGCCCCTAGCCTTCCTAACCAATCAATCTTTTCTTAACCGTCCACAGGAAATTCCCCTGGTTGTAGCCAGCAAACTTGTACACACACACACACATGCACACACACACACAGAGTCCAGACATTTCCACCCCTGAAGTGCAGCACAGTACTGTTTTAGAAAAAGAAAAAAAAAAGAGACCATAGTTTCACCAAAATATATGTACAAGTGTGTAATTGAGTGTGCTTTTTTTTTTTTTAAATACGACACGACTTATTAGTTAATATAGGACAGAGAATCCTGGTTACAGCCATGTGCATGAATATGCTTACTTGGAACATCCTGACACTATCAGTTCCTAATCTGCCTTACTATGAAATCATACGCCCTCATCTTCAAGAAAGAGAACACAAACACACGCATGCATGCATGCAGAAAGTGATCAGGCCTCTGTGGTGCACCATGAGCAGGTTAGGACTTTATGAGCTCCTAATGTGTACTTCTGTATTAGTCTGTGGTTTGTATTTTGCTTATGGCTTTGCTGCTCTCAGCAATCAGCCTAAATACATGACATCATCTTCCTGCAATGCCCCCCACCCCCACACCCTCCTCCTCCTTCTCCCCCTTCCTCCTCGTCCTCTGTCTCCCCCTTTTCTCCATCTTACATTGCTTCTCTCCACCTTCACCTCCTCCCTCCCCGTCTCACCGTGCCTTCTTCTTGTTTTTCACAGCCCCTCCACATTTAACCACTCACTTCCCCTGCTTGTCTCCTAGGAACAGGACGATTTTTCTTGCTGTGTCATTGTATTGCGATGCTATAACCGGGGGCCGTACTGGTAAATATAGAAGCAGAGTCAGGAAAAAAAGGAAAAAACAATTGTCAGACTCTGAGATGGAAATTTTCTGAGCTAAATCAAGTCAGCTCTTATTTATTTTTAATTTTTTTACTGAGTTATTCACATGATTATTATCTAAAGAGAAAGTTTTAAATAGCATGTATCCCTCAATATTTAAAGAGCATGCCAAGTTTCACTGGAGTTTTTTTTTTTTTTTTTTTTTTAATTGCATACTAGAATATCAAACATGGTTAGCTCCTGCTTTTAAAGGATACATTTGTAATCCACCTTACATGGAAAAGAAAGTTTCCCTGGTGACAAGGAACTCTCAAAACATACTGTTGGTGTTAAACATTGATGGAGAGAAAAAAGGGGAAGGAGATCCATTGTTCCTCAAATGAATGTACGTTTTGGTGTATGCTTAAAAAGACAAGGTTTTCATTAGTTGCTATCTCTGAGGAAACAACCCTAAGATAACACAGCTGTGGTGACTGACACGGTCCGTGTGTGTGCTTCCATGCAGAGAGATGTCTGGAGGACCACGAGCTGGTGGTTCAGGTTCAGGCCTCCATGAGCAGCGAAAGTAAATTCCTCTTCAGGAAGAACTATGCCAAATATGAATTCTTCAGGAACCCCCTGGTGAGTCTCTCGCATTCCTGAAATGACCTTTCTGTGACTGCTTTAGCTTAGTATGCAGCCCCTTGCACACACATCCAAACACATGCTCACCCAGCAGAGGCTCAGACTATTTTTCACCCTTGTTATTTTTAGTTTGGAGCTTTTGAGAGCTAAAAATTTTTTTTACCCCAATAAACTCCTAGCAACTTTGAAAATGTATTTTTTTCCCTTAAAATCTTTAAAGGCCACGAGATAAATGTCCACAGTCACAACAGCTGCACAGTGAAACAGCTCCTTACCACAGCTGCCCTTTGAGCTGATGCTTCTGTCATCACGTTAAACTCTCATGAATGACGATAAATCAATGCTAACGTGCTGATGTTGGATATAAAGTTTCGTCATCTTAGGTCAGTGTGTCAGCAGACTAACATTTGTCAGTAAGCACTAAACACACGACTGCAGCTCCGACTGATGGAGATGTTGTAAAATTCACACTCATGATTTTTCCAGAGAATCATCATTTGCCTCATGGTTGGAGCGTCACTGTGAAGCTCCACTGGTTGAATCATCAGGCTACATGATTGTCATTAACTTTCTGGTTCAGCAAAGTCCAAATAGTGTTGAGAAATCAAGAGCGAGGCAGGTGCATGTGATAAGGTGGACCAAGATGGCTACTACTTCACTGGCAGAGTTGGTTTACTTTGTGCTGTTGTTGCATCACCAGCTGCATTGCACACGTGCAAAATCTTACTTGTAGCAAAAAAGGCAACTCATTTAAAGAACTTATTAAAACCTCTTTAGCTTTCTTGGTATTTTAGTAAATGTCTAAGTGTCAAAATAGAAAAAAATTACCCTTTGCATTATTGTTACTTTTCTAAAAATGTATATATATATATATATATATATATATATATATATATATATATATATATATATATATATACACACACATGGTAATGTCTTGTTAGTGTGTAAGTGCACAGGGGATGCAAACTAAGATCTCATGATGATGAGGTAATACCTTATTAGTTGTGATGGAGGAGATAGCTTTTAATTCTGGAAATAACTTTTTATGTAAGTATTCTGATTTTAAACTCCATGCTCTTTGCTGATCATTTGCTGGTTATTTTAGTAAATTTTCTGTTGTCTTTTTGAGCCCAAATAAACAAATATTTTAATTTCAACATAGTAAGTGGTTAATTTCCTACTGAGGATGCAGTAAAAATGCTTTCAATAAGTTGCTTCATTTGCTAAATTGTCTTTTGTTTAAAGGTGCAGCATGTAACAAAATCAAAGATAAATTATAGAGAAAGTTTATATATAATCAATCATGTTTCTATTGGTATTTAATCATTTTACTAAAATAACTGTTACATTTTTATCTTAGATTGAGCCATTTATATCTATTTGCTGTTATTTTTACCTTAAATGATGCAGTTGGGGTCAGTTAGGGTAAAAATACAGTGTGATTTTCTGTGTTTTCTAGCTTATCTGCAGTGTAAAACAATATATTATCACATTAAAGATCACACATGCTCAGACAAAGAAGCGTGTTTTAGTATTTTTATGCTGCAGGAACTCAATTTATCCGCTAGTTGCAAACTCTCACTCCAAAGACTTTATTTCTACAGCCTGGCCACCATCACGTCATTGTTCATTATCCTTCAAAAGCACATTTAAAAAGCTAAAGTGTTTGCGCTACAAGGAACAACTCTTTACTGTTGCAGGAAAGGACTGTATGGCTATAGCCTGGGCTGTATGAAGTAAAAAGCTATCAAAAACCACAAAAAGAGGCCAGTTGAGGGACAGCAGCAGCTGGGGTCCGCTTAACAAAGATGAACAAGCAGATGCTAACTGTTAGCTCACTTTGTCCTGCTGAGCGGGCACTAACCACAAACCTGGACAGGATGGAGCGAACAAGCAGGTGACAGAAGCCAGTGGTTGATTCCCTGCTGCCATCAGACGCTCTCTCGCTCAACCCTGTCCAGGTAGACTGCTACTTTTCCCCAGACGCTAGTCGTTAGCAGAACGAGCGAACCAGATGACAGCTGCCATGAACCTGAATGCCACCACTTGCACAAATGTTTACTGGGAGACCAAAAGTATCCATGTGTTGTTTCTACAACTCCTCAGAAACATGGAATTACTCACACAAGCAGCCATGGTTTACATTGACCAACCCTCTGTGCACCATTGTGTACAAACAGAAACAATTAGCATGATAGCATCAAGTCACAAATGTGTAAAGGACATTATTTTTGTGTCTTGAAAGCAGTCGGCCTCAGCTGGCATATTACTACACTTCCCACTTTGGCAACGTATTAAATGGGAGTGTACAGAATAATACATGTGCAGGGTTAAAGACAATATAATCCGTAATGTTGCTCAACTGCAGCTAATAGACATATTTACCAAACAGAGATGTCCTGCTGTAACATTTGCTATGGTGGTTTGTTATGCTGTTTAACTTCATATTCTGGATCAGATTCTGACTGTAACATGTAATGCTGCCTTTGAGGTCATGCCACACCCAAAAACAATGCTGGTTAAAAGGTATTTAATTAATTTACAAGCTGTGTTGGTTAAATATAACAGGCATCTTAATGGAAGAAATGTGGCTAAAAGAAAATCTTAAGAGATTGTCAATAAACATTTAAAGAAATTGGCTTGAAAAAAAATCTACTGTATAACTCAGATCAGTAATAGTACAAGTAAAATTTCCACATGTACAATGTGAAGAGAACTTAAGGTATTGGGACTGAACTGCAGGCTTAAAAAAATACACTCATCAGTGAAGCTAAATCAGGTTTTACCATCAGTTTTTCTTTCCTCTTTGATGGCGTAGACATATTCCCAGATGATAAATGCCAGGATTTACTGGGTTCAAATAGAGAGAGTGGCTCAGGGAGCTTGAGACATAATTTTCACACATGGATTGCCCACCACAAAGTCAGGACATTCATCCAGTTGAGAATGTTTTGGATGTGGTTGAAAGACTCCTTCTTTGATCATCAGTACAATATTTTGGCAGAAAAGTATATGAAATCATCTCTATAGAAGTTAATTTTGTGACATTGCATAAGCTTTTGAACTGATGCCACTGTGATGCATGCTGCACTCTGAACTAAATATGTGACATGCTAAATTTATCTGAGAATTAACCAGATTTAGAGTCAGCTGACATTTAATTATTGTTTTTATTTGTCAGCCTGCTCTTTATTTGCTCTATTTTACCCCCCCCCCCCCCCCCCCTTTTTTTTTTTTTTTTTTTTTTTTTTTAATTTTGAGACTGTGTTACCACATTTCATTAACAACTTTAACGTTTCCTTGGATGAGCTTCAGCTCCAATGTAACCTGAAAAGCAGTTTTTCTTCTGGAGAAGGCCAGAGCTAATCAACATTAGCCCTCTTGCGTGGCATCTTTTGGTGATGTGGACTCAGCTTGGGGCTCTGCTGCTGTGTGCTGGCTGGGCGTAGGATGACATTACTGCCGTGGTGATTTAGGTGTGTGTCAGAGCCAGCAGGTGACCTCAGCTCTGTGGTAATGAGCACAGTAAAACACCAGAGTGCTTGCCGCGGCCTGTCAATCATGCTAAGAGTGGTGCTGCTAGCTAAAGGAGATTACATCAGCGGGTGAGATCATACTGCATCTACTTCTGGGCTGGAGTGCCAGCTCTCTCCCCACCACTTTGTTTTTGAATCCTTGTGCCCATCACACACACACACACAGAGAGAGAGAGAGATACACAAACACAGTTTAAGAGATGTACTTTGCAAAAAAAGATGCTACCACACTCTTGGCTTGCACAAGCTCTAAGTGGTTTCCAGTGCCTGTCTCTTGCTTTGTCCCTTTCTCTGTCACTAATTGTAACTCTGCGGGTTATTTCCTTCCAGAACTTTTTCCCAGAACAGATGGTGGCTTGGTGTCAGGAGTCTGATGGCTCAATCCCTCCGTCACAGCTCTTACAGGTGAGGCAATGACTCGGTAATGGATCGTGCACATGTAAACGACTGTTTCCTCAGTCTTAATTTAATCCAACACTTAATCTCTCTAGCCTTTTCGTGCATGATTTTCATTAGTGTCCATCTCCTTTTTCTTTCTTTTTTTAATAAGGAGGTGCTCCTCCTTATTAGTGAATCATTGTGCATTTCATTATTTGTCAGACTAAGATATTGTATGACAAATCCAAAATGGTTGACAGTGATGGAAATGAGACGGTCACCTTATTAATTTCTGTAAGAAGGTTTTTTATTGATGCATTGGTGGTTACACTCTTTAGAATAATTTAGTGAAATGATTAATTATATATGAATATCATCTGATAAGATAGAAAATTTTTAAATAAGTACAGGCAATTTAAATTATGAATTAATCATGTGATTGTCAGGATGTCGCAGAATTTCTTTGATTGTTGCAACCTAAAAGGCCAGATGTTTTTGTAGAATTTCAAAAAGTTTTTTTCTTCCAAAAACACCAGAAATTGGTTTAATAATAATTTTTACATTTTTTCATTAAAAAAATGTCCTTCACATGTCTGCACGTTAAAAAAGTAAAGTTGAATCTTCTATCTCTTGAATCTTAAAGTTGCAGAGATTTCACAAAATTGTGCCAAATTTGAGCTGATTTAGCTAAATTTGTGTTAATAGTTTGGGATTGCACAATTGCAACAAACTGGATAAATTTAACAATATTTAGCCTGTACGTAGTTGTTCCCTGTAAAAAAAAAATTTAGTTTTAGTTTATAGTTTGTTTGGAAGGAAAAATTATTGTTAATGTGCAATATTAAAAATCATGCTACGTAAACACCCTGGATTTTTGCCAAAGGCTAATTTCTATCCATTGTCTGTGGAAGATGTTAAAAATACAAGGTTAAAATGTTAAAAGTACAACAGGTAAATAAAACGATACATCATCAGCATAAAGAAAAAAAAATATGCAACTGCAAAGGAACTTTCTTTTTGTGATCTCCTAATTCCTGCAGGAGTAACTTTTGACTAGCACATCGACAAAATGAAATGTAAATCTTCAGCTTTGTCATTTGGAAAATTATGCAAATCAGCAAATTAGGTAATTAGCATGTTCAAGCATTGTTTTAATGTTAGTAAATCAGTGGCAGAAGATTCATGTTAATATTCTCTTGGTTGAAACTGCTTTACACTTTTATTTAGTCTGAAGTTGCATAAACATTTGGGATGTAAAGTCCACCATATCAGAGCAGTAAATAATGAAAAATCTCAATGGGAAAAGTTTCAATGATGATCTGCTAAAAGAGGGTGCATATTTATTTTCATGTAGCCAAATCACATTATTTTTCTCATACAGTACATTTCTGCAACATCTCATGTCCTGTAAGAAATACTCCCCATCGTCTTCTCTGATTGGTCCACATGTCAACTTAATCCTGTTGTCCAGTTCTGTGTGGTTAAAAAAAAGAAGGCCTGATTCACAGAATAGCTTTTGTTTTAGTTTTGGATATTTATCCACATACATTTTCCAGCTGATTGGTATTAAAAGCTCAGTTTTTTTTTTTTTTTTTTTTTTTTTTTTTTTAAAACTTCCATCCAGCTCTGTTGCAGCGGTATTCCCTATAAATGGTGTTTTTGTGTCATTTCTTCCACTAGAACTTTCTGAACCCGAGCAGCTGTCCAGAAATCCAGGGCTATCTTTATGTAAAGGAGCCTGGACGCAAGTCCTGGAAGAAGCTCTACATGTTCCTGCGACGTTCTGGCCTCTATTACTCGACTAAAGGAACATCCAAGGTATTAAATACAGCTGCCTTAGTTCTGAGACAGGTCTGATGACATTAAATTGATAGTTTAGTATTTGAACTAACAGATTTAGTCTATATAGTAATAGTTGATTTTTTAGTTCTTGTAGAACTTTATTAACTTTTTGCCTCTTATGTGCTGACTTCTTTGTTTCTCTCTACTAAACAGGAACCCAGACACCTGCAGCTGCTGTCTGATCTGGAAGACAGTAACATCTTCACCATCATCACAGGCAGAAAACTTCACAACGCTCCTACAGACTACCAGTTTTGCATCAGGGTAATGTATATTATATTTTTTCCATTTCCATTTTTAGGTTATAGGGATCTTGGTAAATACTATAAAGTAAAACTTCCATAAAAAGAAGCAGTAAAACAGAGTAATCCCCCCCGAGGCGTCTGCCTGGCTGTAGTCCGGCTGCGATCTTTATTCAAACCACTTCATAACAGGAGAGCCTGCTGCTTCTCGACTTACGTTGAATCATGTGTGTGTCTGTGGCAGAGGACACAAAGGTTAACCCTGGCCAGCAGGGATTTAAACACACACTCGGCACTGTCTACCACTCCAGGCGTTATCTGTGGTTTGTCACCTGCTGATCTGGGATAAGCCCAGTGGGATAAGCTGGGATGTTACAGGGAATCTGGCCCGACTAACCTCCTCACCTCTCTATTAAACGTGCACACACACACACACACACACACACACACACACACATATGCACTTAGATAACTGGCATGTAAGATGCTGTCAGCGGGGAAGACTGCGCAGGATTGGGTAACAGATTTTACTTGCTGGTTTGGAGGGCAGGGGGGTGGATTGTTGTTATGGTGACATAAATTAAATTGTCTGTAGGGGTTTGTGTGTCTGATGTCCTCCTTACTGGTGGAAGGACAGGGGCTGGGAAAAGCCTGTCCTGGGATGCTGGTACTTGTAGTTTTAATGTTATTTAAGATGGATTTATAAATAAACTTGTAAAAAATCTATCTAAAATCAGTTCTGTTGGAAACAATAATAGTTTGGATTTAACTTGAAGACAAAATCACTGAAACCCGTTAAGACCATGAACCTGTGCTACTGCAAGCCTGTGACTTGTCAGTCTTGTTTATATAACATCATCTTTGAAGGTGTCTGGAAACCACAGCAAGAGACGGGACTGTGTTTAGCTTCATGATGTGTGTCTCATTATTTAATTCCCCTCTGCCTTCTGTTTGGTCCACAGCCCAGCAAAGTGAGGAGTGACTGTAAAGAGTTAAAGATGCTGTGTGCAGAGGACGAACAGAGCAGGACCTGCTGGATGACTGCCTTCAGACTGCTCAAAGTAAAGCTTCTACTTTATTTTGATGTGGTTTGACCTGTAGCTTTTAGTTGTATTACTGTGAAGTTTTTGCCGCTTAAGGGCATTTAGCCCAATGTTTGATAAGCATGCTTATTAGATGCTTTAGTCAAAAAACCCACTTTAGGACACTGCAACAGCTCCTTTTTCAACCACATCGCTTCATTTCAGGGCCTCTGAGGTTGTTTTCAAACCTAATAGCTCACTAGGCTTAGTATTCAATTAGGGTTTGCAACATTCAGCTGGTCTGAGTTTGTTTTCACAATGCACTTAGTCAAACAAACCAAACCTTTCACACCTCTTTAAATAAACCAGACTTTCTGGACAAACAAACTAGGATTTGATTAAGAATGGCTGGTGTGAGTGTACCCTTAATGAGCAGAATGAGCTGCTCATCACCACTTCACCACTTTAGGCCTCTCTTCCATAAGGTCTGCTTTATTTCAGACTGGTGGTGCAGCTTTGCTGACCACGCAAACATAAATGTTAATTATAAGCATGGGTGCTCACTATAACACACGCCAAACTGATAAAAAAAAAAAAAAAAAGTGGACATTTCCTTCTCACATACTCACCCATCTGTTCCACAAACATAGGGGTGCTGCAGGGTGGTAACGCCATGCTTACCTTGTCACACCAGGAGCCTTTCAAGGCAGAGCACCTCTGACGTGGCTGGATTCTCCAGTTCACTCATTTAAGCTAGAATTGCAACGTTGCGCAACAGTTGGTGCACTTATGTGCACCTAAAGAGAACAATAAGCCAGAAGGTTACTTAGCCAGTCCGAGCAGGTCTCACATGCTTGCTATTTATTTCTTTGAAGTAGGGATGTGTGTTGTCATACAAAAGATAAGATAACTCCAAGATAAACATCTGGTCGTCCATGGTGTCAAGTATCACGAGACCCTCTCTCACCTGACAGCTTCGTACCCGTGCCACTGGTTATGATGTAATGTTGATGCGATCCAAAGTCTGCACATAGTGTTTTATTTTTTAAATCAACTGGATTCACTTCACTTTTCATCGACTGACTTCCTGCCTGAATGATCTGTTTTGCTCTAGATTGACAGTCTCCAAGCGGTAAGCAGCAAAAATAGAACAGCTGCGCATTTTAGCGCCACGGTTCTTCAGGTGCGCTTCGGAAACGCTGCGCAGCATGCCTGATGGAAACACTATCACTGACTAGAGTTGCTGCGATCGAAGCAGAAAAACTGCAGCTCTGCAGTGCTTCTGCTTTCAGGGGAATATAGGGGTTGTTTGGCCCCAGGCATACATGTGAGAAGTAAAATGCTAAAGTCACAGATAATAAATCACCTTGTAATTGTCCTGTTGCTTGTAGGCTACACTGTCAGCTCTGTGTACTGTGTTTTATTTTAGTTTTTGGAGGCTAAACGTTGATGAAGAAGAATTCATAATCAGTGATACAGAGCACAGTGAATGCACGCAACATGTTGAAACGCTTTTTCACTGTTGATGAAGTACTTTCTCAGCTATTAGCCAACTCTGATTCAATGTACAAGCTAGACCAGTAAATTTACTCCCATCAGAAATTTTGGTGCATATTCATCATTTGTTCTCATTTACAGCATATTTTTCTCTCTAACTTGTCCAACCTGAAGCTGAAATTTTGATTTCAATGATTTAAAAAAATCATTGAAATCAGAATTTAGCATTTTCTTTGAAAAGCTCTGGTGCCCTAAAAGTAATAGCAGAGCAAGTATAATTTTGACCTCCCATTTCCAAGGTACAGTGAATGCATCATGATTTAAAGTGGAAGTTGGTTGGAAATAATTTTACCCTTAGCTGTTTTTTTTAATGTAAACATACACTGCAAGTCTGAACAGAGTTCTGAGTTTGTGCTTATTTCAGATACCTAAATAACTCTTTTCCATGTCTCCACAGTACGGGATAGTCCTGTATCAGAACTACAACGTGCCCCAGCAGAGGAAGTCTGCAGTCTCGCCTTTCTCTGCACCTGTGGTGAGGATCTGCTCTAACATCTTAATTTAACCCAACTCCACTGCATCCACTCAGCCAAAATCAATCCAGAAGTGACCCAATATTTAGCTGATGGAAACCATTTCACTTCGCAGCTGCTGTTGCCTCATTTCCTGGTTTTTCTTAAGAAAAAAACTGCTTCCACGCGTGCACCCGTTGTGCTGAACCAAAGTAGACCCGACACGCAACTTCTTATCCCCCCTGAGTAGATTTACATAATGCTCACACGTATACACACATAAATGTGTATGCGCGCACACATAAATACACACGAAGCAAACTCGTTCTCATTTGTAGCTGTGTTACAACAAGTCTAATCCCCTCACACCAAGAGGTGTTGGAAAAGGTATCATAAGCTCCTTAAAACAGATTGTAACAAGTCTTTACAATCTATGCAAACATTGTGCTGAAACATGACAGATTTCTGCTGTGAAGTGGCCTGTGTGTGAACTTTGGGGAGAAGCATGATGATATATGATTATATGATCCTAATGCCAAAAGCAGATACGTTGGATCTGCAACTTGCCTTTGCTTTCAGTAATCAGCTACTGCATTTCCTTCATTAGTTACCAAATAGTTCAAATCAGGTTTGTGAAGCAGGTTTTGTAGTTAACCAAATAAATGATGATGTGTACTTCTACATGAAGCTGGATCCCTGGAGATTTTGTTTTACCGAAGGGTAATAAATGAAGGTTTTGATGTGAGATTTAAAGAAAAAATATATGGTTTTAGATGCATTTATAGTTGATCTGCTAAAATATTTTTCATTCAAATCAGTTTTAAAAAATGCAGTGTGTAACATAAGCTATAAAAACAGAGCGATCCGGATGATTCGAGCAGTAAAGCCAGAAAGCCAGCAGAGGCTTGTTCTTTTCCTCAGAGGAACAGTTGTGGATTGGCTAAACTGGGTCTGTGTGCAGACAGGATTTGTCATGCTCCAGTGACTGTGTCTGGCTTGTTTGACCTCTGACCCTTGTCATCCCCCCTCCAATCACTACAACTCAACCCCATTTCTTCTTTGTCCCCTCCCCCACCTACCACCACCCTCCACCTATCCTTTCACCCTCCTAACAGCGGAGTGTATCCGAGAACTCCCTGGTTGCCATGGACTTCTCGGGACGGACCGGACGCGTCATCGACAACCCTGTCGAGGCCCAGAGCGCCGCCCTGGAGGAGGGACAGACCTGGAGGGTGAGTAGGTGGAGCCTGAGTCCCAGTCTGCTGGATGGATGGATCTAGGAGGAGAAAGAGGTCAAACAGGGACATACTCTACTCAACAAAAGGGGAAAATAATAATTCCACACAAATTCAATTTCTGTGTTCTTTGGTCTAATTTCACGAGTCTAGTGTATTTTATATGATGATATCTAATGTTGAACTTCTTTCTCATAGAAAAGAAGCCAGCGTATGAATGTCCTGGGCAGCCCCAGCCCCCTGCATCCATCCTCTCTGAGCACAGGTACTCCCACCTAAAGCACTAACACCACTCTAATTTGGCTTAGACAAAAATCAAAATCAGTAAAGCCGTGGCTTTGTTGGCTTTGTAATTATAAATAGAATCAAATAAAATCTTTCTCACAAAACATGTCTGTATGTCAGTGATCCATAGGACGCAGGTTTGGTTCCATGGTCGCATCATGAGAGAGGAAGCCCATAAAATGATCATGCAGCAAGGCCAAGTAGATGGGTGAGTGGGAAAAGGGCTGCAGGTTGGTGTGAAGAATTTGTTTTATGGTATTTTGTAAGAAAAAAAAATAGCTAAGAAAGACTATTTTGTTAATATGACCAAAACTGCCGGGGCTTTTTGCCTCATCAGCATCACATCTCAGCCTTCTCTCAGCAGATTAAAACAAAGACTTCTCACTTCTTTCATCAAGCGTTTGAATCATAGCCTGTGTGAAATCATAGTTGTTTAATCCTTTCTCTTCATGTTTCACTTTCATCAGATTGTTCCTGTTGCGGGACAGCCAGAGTAATCCCAAGGCATTCGTGCTCACTTTGTGCCACCACCAGAAGATCAAGCACTTCCAGATCCTACCGGTCAGTCAAGTTATACAATAACATATAAGTCCCTGCTCCTACAAGAATCTATATAATATACAAGAAATATATAAATCCACCTTTTAATAAAAATAATTGTCCACAAAGCTTCTCATCCTCATCCAGTTTTTCTGTTCAGGAAAACTGAATTCTTTACAAAAAGTCCCTCAGTGTAGCTGCGTGCACACAGCAAACAGGATCTATTAAACGCTCCTGTCAACATCCCTTAACATCAATGCCAAAGATTTTTCTGTTTGCTTGTTTCTTGGATTTTAAAATAGAATTCTCCCACATCTGCGTCAGCTTTATTTTTTTTAAATTCTTAAATTTGCATAAAGTTCCAGTTCATCACAAATACAGTTATTGTATACTTCCTGCTGTTGAGCAGAAAGTTCTTGTGAGATCACAAAAAGTGAATATCACAATAAAACGTTATATACATATTGAAATTTTGCATAATGTTAGTGCTTGAAAAAGATTTAGAGGATCAAAGTTACAATTTGTAGATTTTCATACACTTAAACAATGCGTGCTAACATTCACCAACTTCATTTCAAACCTATCTTCACTGTCAACTTTTAAAACTCGTCTTGAAACCCATCTTTATTCTTTGGCTTTCAACCTCATCGAGACTTTTTTTTCCTTATTTGTTTTAATTGGTTTTAGTGTTTTAGCTGTTTGATGTTTTTATTTTTATACAGTTGGTATGGTATCTACATCCAGATGAACACTTACGGTTTTAGAGATATTCTTCAACTGTAACACTCCTGAAAAGGCATCACATGGCCGCTCTAGTACATACACAAAAGAAGCAAAGGGTTGGCTTCTTAATTCTAGAAAAAAAAATAGTAATGGCAGCAGAGATGTAAAGTAAGACCAAGTCTTTGCTTGGAGTAACAAAAAGGCACAACAGATTATATAATACTGATTGCCATTTCCGTGATCCATTTCACAGGGATGTAATACTTTGGTTTCTGCCCAGAATAACTGACAATGCAACGGATCATTTTCAACCTAAGACCCCGGTCAGTTTCAGTTTAAGGGAAATGAAATACACACATCTCCGGAGCTAGAGTCTCATTCAGATCTCGTCAGGCTCCAAGTTTTAGTTTGATTTGCATCGTAGTCTGGCAGCTACAGGAGGCTTTGGGGTGTTATGACCATCAACCATTGTTTCTGCTAGTAGGGCTTTGGTGATTTGACTGGCATTGAAGTTAAACTTTGGTAGAAAATCTTGTCATATTTGCTGTGTGGTTGCTAACTGTCTACTACTTTTTCTCCTGGCTGGAAGTGCGAGGAAGACGGTCAGGTGTTCTTCAGCCTTGATGATGGTGCCACCAAGTTCACAGACCTGATCCACCTGGTGGAGTTCTACCAGCTCAACAGAGGAGTGCTGCCCTGCAAGCTCAAACACCCCTGTACCGCTGTGGCCTTGTGACACTCCCCCCCACCTCCCCCCATCCAACACCACCACCCCATTTTTTGCACACCTCCCACCCCGAGATCCCCCCACCCCTCCTTGCTCTCATGCACCCTTCCCTCACCGACACGATGAGGTTGAGGAGATAAGTAACGCCATGTTTCGAGGATGTGACCAACTCAGCAGCCAGCCATGGGAGGTTTGATGTCCCCAGTGCGCCGTGCTTTTCTCCACCTTATCGCTGTTTTGGTGTTTAAATGAGAACCATTAGGACAGTCCAAGTGTTGCAGATTGTGAGCTCAGCATTTGCTCAACTCATGATGTTGTCCTTGAGATTCGGTTGATTTGTCATTGCCTTTCTGATCATGGAGAAACATTTTATGTTCTGAAAACAATGGACTGCTGTAGGAACATCTTTACAGCAGGTGTGCAGGTCTTTTTGATGGATCCCTCTGTGCCCATGGTTCTTCATACCCATCAGTCCCCCCACCCCCATCTTCCAGGCCTGATAAGCTGTGGTGCCCGCCCCACCCTCGCCTATGAGGCGGGCAGGGGGCGCCACCCTCTGACTTCCTCATTGATCATCAGGGATGGACGGGAACCTCTCTGGGTCCTATCAAACTTGATCCAGGAGTTTCTTAACCTGTGCAGTCCAGTCTGGATAAGCTGACACCCTGTCCCTCCCTCCAACAACTTAGCCGGCTCGACGTGATGTCTCTGCCACGTCCTGGCCGACAGTCGCTTAGTGTAACCCCGATTACTCCTCCACACAAGCTCAGAGAACATTTTGGGAGAGAGGAAAGAATAACTAAAGGCAAGATGAGCAAAGCAGTGGCGAGGGTTTGCTGAAAGGACAGAGGAATGTTTATCAGGAAGGCCGTAACAAGCCTCTCTTGTAGAGTTGATTACTTGATGTCATTTTATTGCTGTTTTATTACTGTTGATTCAATGCAGAACTAGTTTTGCACTCCTGGGCGGACAGACGACAGCTCTTTAGCTACATGAAGCTGCCTCCTCTTCCTCCTTCAGTCTGTCTGAATAGCATGCAAGTGAATACCCACCAGCGCTGATTGGATTACGGTATGGAAGCACAGAGTAACAGCTGAGTATGCAGTGCTTTTCAGAAAGGTTTAGAAACGTATTGTATTTCTGTGTAGCTCGTACTAACAAGGCTACGCTACCCCAAATATTAAGGTATGTGCTTTGAACCACATGCAGCACCTGAAAAATTGTGAGGAAGAGGAGGAAGACTGTGTGATAGACTCCTGAAAAGTGTGTCCACCCACAAGCTTCTACCTTTTCAGTTATTGTTTTTTTAATGGAAAGGGTTATATTTGTTGGTGAATTTGTCTTTGAATGTTTTTCTTTCCTAAGTCTGATCTGAGTTCAGTGCTTGCACATTTAATCATTCTGATTTTGGGTTGGAGCTGTCAAGTTCGGATTCTGACCACTGTTCCCTCGTACAAAGCAACAAAAGCACTCTCATAACTTTTCTTTTTTTGTTTTGTTTTATTTTAATTTTAAATATAAAATTTGAACAAATGACTTGAAATGTGAGCTCAGTTGACGGTGCATAAACAGTCAACTGAGGCTTCACTTGCCTTAAGTGAAAATTGTGAGCCTTGTGTATGAAATTGAAGAAACTATCTTAAAATGCACATAGTTGCATATTTGGGATTTTAACGTGATGGAAAAACATCAAGGGTGAATATGTGAACCATTATGTTTGAAGGATGGTGCAAGATTTTGGGAAATAATTTTATTTGCTTTCTTATACCACTTTTTATAGGTGTATCTGTATGCTAAATATGAAGCTACCAAATTTAGATTTAAAGGAATGATTTAATTCTAGATTAATGGGTTAAAATGGTAAGATAAATTATTAAATTAATGGGGAAAAAAGCCATGCCATTTTTTTTTCTTCTAACAAGTTTATTTATCCAAGAATTTCCAGTTTTTGTTAACTCCTTTAATCATGGAATTTTCTTTTTTTTTCTTTTTTTCTTTCCCTTCACCTCCTTTTCTTGAATCTGTAATTTTCTTGGTTATTTTAGGCCTAATAAACAAACGTAATCTGACCTAGCTACGCTTCGCTAATTTAAGCAATGCAAACTTAATGCCAGTGTTTCCCAAACGTTTTCTGCAGGGCCCCCCTTTCATCCACAACAACAATGTCAAGCCCCCCCTCCCCATGCCCGATATCTTTTTCTGGTAGTTGAAATCTCTGTTGTTGATTCATCATCATTTGTCCATTAGTAGTTTTACAAATTTGTCCATGTTTTGCTAGCAGTGCAGAAAAGCGCCCCCCCCCCCCCCCCCCCCCCCCCCTCCCCATTATAACTCTAGGCCCCCACTTAGGGGTCCTGCCCCCCAGTTTGGGGACCACTGATCTATGCTAACTTAAGCTATGCTGAGCTAATAGTGGCTAAGCCAAAGTAAGCTACACTAAGATAAGCTGTGCTAAGCTAAGCTAAAGCTAGCTGGCTGAGGGCTGTACAGCAGCTTCATATTTACCACACAGACAACAAATTGTCTTGAGTCGTGAACTTAAAGTGTTAATCTTCAACATTTATATGTTGGGTTGCCACACTGAGTATTGTTTTAACTACACACAGGATAAGACAATGGTGTCTACTAAACATCTTACTTTCCGCAAGAAAGCAAATATTTTTCAAACTATGTCAATTTCTTAGAAATTAAAAAAAAAAAGAAAAAAAAAAGAGGACAAACCTCTGAACGTAATTTGGAAAACAGGCACTGGTGAGGCAATATTGCATCAGGGTTAAACGTAATACTATGTCCATCTATCCAACAGCTTTAGGGAGTTTTTACATTTAGTGTGCATGTTAAACATCAGTGGTGTCAGTGCCACACGTTTGAGCACCAAGGGCTTTTTTTCTTGAAACTTGATTGAACAGCCACTTTAAAACTCTCACATGTAAATAAATCCATCAGACCGAGGCAGACGTAGCCATTGTGTGCTTAGGTTGCATTTTTAGTAGGACCACTGCCTAGAATTGCTTAATTGCCCTGTTGAATACAAAATTAATCAGTATTTAGTACAGGCAACTTAAGATTGTTTTTTCTTATATCAGAAATGCCAAATATTTTATTTCCACTTCACAGTTGTAATTATTTGCTACTTTGTTCCTTTTAAAATTACGTGTATAAGCCGAATATCTGCGTTTCAGTTTAGTGATTAGACTAAATAATCCATGGTAGTTTCTGTTGTTATAAAAAAAATAATGGCCAGTTTTCATAAATTTCAGCCCGAAATTACTTGGCTCAATTCTTTTTGGTAACTATTGAAATGAAAGCCTTTTATTACAGTCATTATATACAATATTGGTATTATAGATTGGTATTATATATTATTATAATATTGGTATTATAATTCATTGCTTTTATATGTTAAAGTACAGGGGCAGATATAAGTATGCCTTATTCACTGCTGGTCTATTGACATACTTCACAAAGCAAATAGGTGCATATCTCTGTGAGGAAGAAAAAAGAATAAAAAATTGAGAAATAAGGCAGTGGGATTAAACAAAATGCTCAAAGTTGTGACGAAACAGAAAATTAAGAAAAAAAGACTAGAAAAAAGTGATAAAAAAGATTAGACTATCATAATAAAATGTAGCATGCTCTTGTAATTTAATTGTATGTTCTGTTTGTTTTTTTTTATTCTTTTTTGGTTTATTGTATTTTCTTTGATAATGATGACAAATTAAGCCCCCTAGTGGTGACAAAAAAACACTGTAGCAGTCACTAAAAATGAGTTTAAATAGAATCGGCACATATGAATTATAGTTAGTGTTACTTTTTTCAGATGCTACAAAAACATTAAAAACACACTCAAAGTGGTTGTAGGGTGATCTAAGTTGATTTTCTTTTAAATGTTCTAACTTTGGCCATGACTGTACCTACACATAGGAATAATAGTCACTTGGACTTTCTACATGCCTAACTAAATTCTATCCAAATATTATTGACATGCAAGGCAGTGCCGTCACCACTCAATTGCACAACTTTACACACTCACCAGCTCTTCGCTCTACCAGTCAGGCCTTTCCAGTCAGACTGGACTTGCTACCAGAATTGGAAAATGCTTGAACCACCCCACCCCCACCCCCAAACCCGTGTCCAGCCTTTAAGCTATGAACCTGTTGTGAATATGTGTGTGTGTGTTTTTTGGCTAGACTGTTATATTCATTCTTCCCCTTTTACAAACAGTATGAGGAACACTGCTTGTTGGTTGGGTTTAGTAAAGTGAGGCTGTGGATGTAGAGCAGACTGGAGACCAGGCTGGAGGTTTCTCCCAACATTCCCAGTCCTCTGCTGAGCTTCTTAAATGTCTTTCAGAGTGGGAGCCATGTCACTCTTGGTCATTGGGGAAGGATCGCCATCCTTTCCACCACCCTTCCTTTTTAATCACTGTACTCCAATGCAATCCTTTACACAAGTTCAGTTATTTGAATAAACCAGAAAAAAGTATCATCTGTTTTCTAAGTATGTGAAGCTATGGAGAAGTAGATCTAACACTGTACCTAGGTCACAGATCACTATGTATGGGGTGTTATGCTTTTGCTCATAATACCATGTAAAATTAATGATTTATTTTGTCCTTTTCTCATTATTTGATTGTATGTTTACGTTTTGGTGTGTGTTTTTTTTTTTTTGGTTTACCATAAAAAACCTTTTATATAAAAATATATAAATATATCTATAAAAAGAATATACCACAGTATTAAATTAAATCATTTTTAATTTTAAAAAAATCAAACTGGACTTTTGGCATGTGTCAAATTTCTGAACATCATTTGTGTGAATAAGCTGACAGGCTGTAAGAGTCTTCAACTCTGCTAGCATCCAATTTTAATGCCATTTTGTTTTAGAAAAACAAACAAATGCATGTTTTGAATATCCCCTCTCATCATTTCTGGTTTATTTTACTTTTTGCCTCAAGAAAACACTCCAGTACATGTTTGGTACTTCCACACCTAACACCAGTGAGTTTTCATCAAGTTCACACACACCCACTCACATGGACGCTCTAAATCTTAACCCGTGGGGATATTCGTAGTAGCTTTTGTATACTTTCATCACAAGTAGTGCAGTTATATGCTGTAGCTCAAGAGGATTGTGCATTTCTTTGTCCATATACTCTTTATTTTAAGATGCATAATTTTTTTAATTCTGTCTTTCTTAAATAAGTCTTGCAGGTGCCTCTTTCTAAATAGTAACAAGTCCTTAGTTGCCATCCGTCCATTTATTGCGTTCATTTGGCTGTGACTGTGAAATGTAATCTTACTGGAACTAATTCCCAACTTCAGGTCAACATCACATACATGTCTTGTTGGGTTTGGTGACTTGCAGTGTTGGAGCAAACCAAACTAACAGGTGGTTGTTTTATTGTTGGGTTGAAGTCATCATAAACTGAAGTCAAACATTTCAGAGAAAGAAAAAGAGCAAATGAACTGCAATCATTTTTTAACATAAGCCCATTGTGCTTTGCTTCATTCTGTCTCTGTGGCTCCTGGATCTACATTGTATCCTGTTCAGGTATTTTTGTACAAATAAGGGACTGATATATTCTCTGTTTATTGGAAATTAGAATAAAGACAACATTGCTATAAACCAAATATGGTTGAACTGCTTTTTTTTTTTTACGCCCTTCCCATAAATAAATGAGCTGAACAGTTCAGTGTTAACTTTTGCTAAGCCAACTTCATTATATTGTACACCTAATTTAAATTCTCTTTTGAACTAAATAAGACTATTGCTAAGAAGTTTTTGTTTCTTTTTACTAGCTGCTGCTAAATGAATATTGAAATAAATAATATATTCTGCCTAATTTTCATTTTCACAGAACTAATTGGTCAGTGGATTATAATAAATAAACCCTTTTCAAAGTTTTTTTTTCACACCTGTCTGTATTAATGGACTAGATATATTAATTTATGCACACTTTGTGAATGTAACAAAGGTTGTATGCTAGGCTAGCACGCTAATGGCATGCTAGGTTTTAAACCACTTTATTCTCCATTACTATCAAAAAATGCCATTGACTTCAATTTTTGTTATTTAAAACTAGTTCTGTTTATAAATGGTACAGCATTAAAGTAAACTTTTTGTACTTAGAAGCAAGATAATTAGCTAAATAGAGCCATTGATGTAGCTGTGACTAAGGGTTAGCTTTAGCCAACCCAAGCTCGATGGCTTTTGTTACACAAGCATAGCATGGCCTTAAAATATATATTTTTTAATAACCCAGTTATGATATTTATAGTTCATTACATCAAAAGTAGTGAAACTGTCTGTGGTAAATTTAGTTGACTGATTTATTGGAGCACATGCTAATTACAGTTTTTATTTCATAATCAAGGAAAGGGCCCTAAACAACCTTAAATCTTCCAGCTGACCCTCTTTGGGTATATTTTATTTCTTCCGATTCAAAAAGTGAATGAGATATTTAAGCCATAAATTTAGTTGTTTGGGATTAATTAAAGTATCTATCTATCTATCTATCTATCTATCTATCTATCTATCTATCTATCTATCTATCTGTCTATCTGTCTATCTGTCTATCTGTCTATCTGTCTATCTGTCTACCTGTCTATCTGTCTGTCTGTCTGTCTGTCGTCATTGTTAGTGTAAAGATGATAAGGTCTGATCTCTCACATATAGAAAAGAACTATCAGTTCATGGGGGAAGAAAAATGAATAAATTTGGACTTTAATAAATAAGTTAAATTTTAAAAGAAAGACAAAAACACTTTTAGTCAATAATTACACTAATCACATTGTGAATTTTCTGAAGGCTGCAACATGAAACTGAATTAGGAATAATAAGGAAAAAAAGCTACGTAACAAACACTTTCTGAATACACTATAATGTATTGTATCAAACATATAAAGTTCACAAAAACAGAAAATAGGTTACAGCACATTACCACTACACTGCATTAAAGCAAAAGTGGGCTGCTTGTATATAGTAATTTTAAAGCTTGTCCAGTTAACCCAAATAAAACCAAACCCTGACCAAACTAAATGGAACACAGCCATCGTTAATGTCATTAATTACACCTGTGCTCTAATGTGGAGATGTCTGTATTTTATTCAAATTTGAAGTAGCTTGGTTTGCATATTCATGTAAAGTGCTTTCACATATTCTTTTGCTGTGAACTGGCTTTTTTTGGTGTATATTTTTGTTGTATAACATTTTTTTGAAGATGGAAATTATCATCTTATTTTTGGCTTTAGTGAGGTAAGTCTTTTTTTTTTTTTTTTTTTTGCTATTTCTGACACTGTCAGACTCCCAAGAGCAGCACTTCTATACATTTGGGTACTGTATTATATAAAATATCTTTAAATTAGATAAGCCGATTATGCAGATGTTCCTTTTTCTAAGACATGTAGGGAATTACGGCCTTTTTCCCTTGATGTGATTTGGCTACTTCCTGTAACATTCCTCAGAAGGGTCACATGATGTTACTGTGAAGTATTTTGTAGGTTCTTTCTATGGTATTCCAGAGAGCAGAGGATGCCCCCTACTGTCTGGTGTCATGCGGAGGATAGCATCCCAGGCGTGTGACAAGATATAAGTTCCCTCATTGCTGTGATTGTCTTTAGGACTCGTCTCTGTATCTTTGTAGCCTCCCTGATCCATCGGGGGTATTTATGGCTTTCTGAGAGGATGACTCTGGCTTCTCTCTTTTTACTGTGGTCAGATATAGGCTGATTTTGAATTTTGTTGTCCTTTTTTTCTGTTTTGTTGCATGCTTTATCTTATGGTTTTCTTTTTGCATTATTTCCTGTGTTCGCCTTTCCCTTTTATCCAAAGTTTTTCCTTTTTCCCCAGTGTATGTTTTATTGCATAACAGACAAGATATTTTGTAAATGACTGATCTCTTTATGACGGAGGTATTTTTGTCTTTTGGGTGTCCAAGTAACTGTTTCAGAGAGACATGTAGCTTAACTGGGGTGTTTATGTGATATTTTTTCATTGTTTCTTGTAGGAAATATAATAGTATATACTTTTTGTGTATGTATGGAAGGGTAACCGTGCCAATGCTGTTTTGTTTTCTGTGTATCCTTTCCTTTCACCTTCTTTGTTGTGCCTCTTTCATTTTTATTTGTTTCCTCCCTCTCTATGTGGCCCACCCAGGATAATGGCAATTATTTTATTAATAGTTTTTATTTTTTTTTTTTTAATGTTCCTCCTCCTCCTCTTTGTCCTGTGGATCTGTGATGATTGTGGCCTTGTCATATAGTGTTCTGACAACAGACGTCTTCTTAGATTAAATTGATAAGCCAAGTGTTATGTATGTAAAGCGTGAACTTGTTAGCAACCAAGATATTCAGATCAGTTTTAGTAAGCACTGAGAGGGCCTTCCTTGGGAAGAGGTTTAGATAGCTGGGTGCAGATACAGCACATATTCTGCAGGTAAGCACTATTTTAATAGATTTTTTTGTTTGTTCCATTCAAGGTGCTGCTAAGTTCTGGATCATATGTTGAGGTTTCTCTTTCGCATGAAGAGCATTGCAGCAGTAGTTGAGGTGAGAGACCGTGTACAGGAGCTGTGTGGCACACAGGGTCTGAAATGGCCTGATTTTTCTCATGTCACTAAGAGCAGTTATTCTGTTTTGCTGGAAACAGCTTTAGTCTGCTTTAGTGTCATGGATGCAAAGTCCTGACAGCTCTCAAATGTTGTGATAAAAGAAGAAAAAAGGGTGAACTAGAAGATTTCAACTACTCACACCTACTTTTAAAACCTTTAGCCCTTTACAGCTGTGAGCAAATGTAAAACTTGCCTCATATTTTTACTTGATACAAGTTCTCTCACTATGATTATAAGCCACTTGAGGGCAGTGTAAACTACCCAGTATATCTAACAAGACCCTAAACCAGGGTTACTTAATCAAGTCCCACAGCCCTGCAAGTTTTTAAAGTCTCCCTGCTCCAACACACCGTACTCAAAAGCAGAACTTTAAAGGCTGTTGGATCCATTTATTTTCTGGGTATTAATATTGTTAGTGTTAATATTTGTCTTTCCAAACTGTCTACAATTTATGACATGGATCTAAAAGTGATGAAAGCACCAGCTGTAATGACAGCGTGAAGTTTATTGGCTAATAGCTTAGGTCTTAACCATGCTATGACTTGGTGCAGCCATTTCCTACACAATACAGAGCTCTAGTTTATATCTATATTGAGTCATGAAAACAAAGAAAACTATTAAAAAATAAATTAACCACTAGTCTATTAAGATGTAAACAAGTCTGTTTCTAAAAGAAAGTGTGTGTTTGAGGATAAATGAAAATACTCTGAGTAAAAATAGACGTATAAAGCCTGAGTATTGGGTTAAGTATTGACTAAAATTTACAGAATCTATTTATTAGTTTCAGTTTTAAGCAGGTGGTCATAATGTTACGGCTTATCAGGTTATATTTTAAGTCCTATTTCGATTTTGTTTCTGTGACATCAGTCTGACTGAATCCCCATATTTAAATCAGGCATCTGAAACTGTCTAAATGAACAGAAAATAAAATAAAAGTCAAGCAGCTTGTGTTCATGATGTTTAATTTTCAAATGACTGATGGCAAAATGAGAATATTTACAGGAGAAAATATGTATGATCTGTACAAAGAAATATACATGCAAAGATAAAAAAAAAAAGTAGCAAATGTGTAATTTATCAAACAAAAACAGGAAACCAATACAAGAAAAGACAAAACAATGAGGGGAGAAAAATAAAAACCCTTAACTGAGGTATCCAGTCCAAGTTTCCTTGTTTTTTAATGGCCTGTGCACAACTTTCCAGATAAATAAAAAGCTAACGGGGCTGATTTCTGTATTAACAAGACACATCCTAACCCCACATGTCTGTTTTTATTATAGCTGTCTTTAAATTTCCAAGGATGCTATACATTTTGAACCATTTTCAGGGTTTTGTTTTTTTTTCTTTTAAATAGAGGAATTTCTGGAAGAAATAATTTGGCAACAATTATTTGTACATAAAGTTAGAACACCATTTTGTAAATAAAATTTTGTGTTCAACTCTTAATCTATTCAGTGAATTACAAGATTAATTAAGTCTTCCTTTAATCTCCTGCCTTCTAATAAAGGCCTAGAGACCAAACTAAGAGTTTTTCTCTGAAGTTTTTTTTTACTTTTGTAAACAATCCATTTCACATGATCATTGATTATCTAACTCAAGTGAAACATAGCAACAATAAAACCTTTTTATTAAGTACTATAAAGCTAGAGCAACTTTGGTGTACCAATACTACAGAGGCATACAGTACAAAAAGAGTTAAATTATTTTTGATCAAACCATGATTGTAGATTATGACCCTAACGTGGCCTGGCAGTCGTAACACTCAAGGATCAAATAAACACAAACTACCAGCAGTGCTCGCAGTACCAAGTACATGCTTTTCTCTAGATTTATTACAGATACGACAGCTGTCTTCATAAATAGTTGCATAAAATGTTAAAGCCGCAACATTGCACATGATAATCAAACATAACATACAATGAGTGCATTTACAGTCATTTATCCTCCTCGGCCTTCACATTCACTCATCTGATTGGCAGTCACTGCCGTCCGAAAGCACAAGTCTGTTGTGAATGTGAGGGGACAGAAGGCAGAAGTCTATATACAAAGTAAGGCTTAAACATGTCATTTCTGCGCAACACGACTTTTGTTCTAAGGAAAGCAAATGATGGATGTCTGTTGTTCCTTCTCAGGTTGGACAGTGCAGCATCGTTACTCTCGACGTGGTTACCATGGTATCTTAGATCCTGTATGTTTTGTAAGCGCAGCCATCAAAAAGCTCAGCGTTTTCATGTGTCTACAGAGTCCAAATGTAGCACAGCAACTTTCAACCGATGAGCATTTTCTACCTTTTTTTAAACTTGCAAACAGACAGTACTTTTCTATACATTGTTTCTATAAGAAAGATCTGCTTCTCTGAAGTATCAGAGTTGCAGTTTTAGTGTAAAAGAGCACAGACACACAATGTCTGTGCCCAACCTTAGCATTAGCACTAGCTCTGCTGGCATCGCTTTCTCCTGAAAGCTCTGCGTCTGTGCAAGGCTTGATCAAACGGCTCCTCTGATCAGCTTCAACTTTCAAAGGAAAATAAGTTACTTCATAATATGTTTTAAAGATTATTTTGTTCACTTGACTATAAAATCTGTTTTGAGTTATAACCAGCAAGCAGCAGTAGACGAGGGCGTCCATTAATTAATGTGGTGAAAGGCCCCGTTTTGCTAACAGGACTACAGGATTTCATTAAGCTTTGTGAAAGAGGATAAGATCAGCATTCATTGTTTCCCTATTTTTTTTTTTTTTTTTTTTAGATCTTGACAATCAAACCTGCAGGCCCCACAACCTCGCCAGCGTTTGTCTTGTTTTTACCAGCGATGATCATGTTGGTGGGGCAGAGATGTGTTCAAACTCGAGACTGAAGGCGACTTTGAATGAAGCTCCTTACTCCTCCGATGGGCCGAGCATCAGTCTGATGTTTTCTCCTGTCTATAAAAGAAATGAGGCGCGAGGTGTCCAGGCAGCTCTCTGCTCGGGCTCGACCTTCACCCTGGCCAGCCTGCAGCCATGGCTCCTGGAGGCAGAGCCCAGCCGGAGGTCTCCTGCCTGGGTCGGTCTTTAGAAGCAGGCAGACAAAGTCCCGAGCCGCCTGGCTGGCACCCTGGAAGTAATCTGCGGGAAAGCTGAAATCCAACCTGCAGATGTTAAGGCAAGTCTCCTCTGCACTCTCGTCAAGGAAAGGGGAAGCGCCGCTCAGCAGCACGTAAGTCACCACGCCCAGACTCCACAGGTCAGAGGTCAGCGACACAGCTTCTCCCAGGACCAACTCTGGAGAGGCAAACTCAGGGTTGCCCAGCAGCGGGTGAACGTAGTGGGCACTGTTGAGCTGGACAGCATCACCGAAGTCTGTGAGTTTGACTATTGGCTGGCCGCTGGTGTTGTGGGCAACCAGCAAGTTCTCAGGCTGGAACAAAAGGAAAAGAGAACGATGATTCATAAAACTGTCGATCTTTAACCATCAGACGGCCTCAGATCATCACACAGCAATACCCGCTCTGATGACTTACTCTGAAGACCGGGTGAATCCTGGGTCACACATTCTTCTTATATATATTTTATTTTATATTATATATTTATTTATTATAATTATTTTTTTTAACCCGTCACCGAAAAACTGCCCAGATCTGAGGCGAACTGGAGGCTTTGTGTAAACATGTCCCAGGTGTGGACTTGTAGAGAAGTCCCTGCCTCCATCTGAACGTCTGTCGGTGGAGGAGGAACTGTGACTGAGCCATCAGTGAGGAGATGCATCCAAAGATTCATTGAAGGCAAAACAAACAGGTCAGGTGAAAACCCAGGACAGAAAATATAGATGCAATATCTCCCAATTTCAGCCTTGGAGGAGGTTTTTTGGAGGACCAATAAGCAAGAATACACTGATGTATCCTTAGCAGAAGTTTTAATCCTACACTGTAAGCCATTAAATTAAAGCTAAATATCTACTTAAGCTACTTTTAGAATAAAATGATTCAGTTGTGACATCATATTTAGTTATCGGTTTAAAATGTGACTTTGCCCTAGTACTTTGGAAAATGTGTTAAGTGCAAACAAAAATAATGCATTTGACATGAAATTAAATCAAATTAAAAGAATCGTTTATATGTATTGCATTGCAGGTGAAGTGGAAATACTCTGGTGCAGTTACTTACTTTCACATCCAGGTGTACTATTCTGCAGTTGTGCAAGTACTGTAAAGCTTCTAAGATATGCCGCAGGTAGCCGGCCACTTTCTCTTCTGTCAGATTCCCCCAGCTCACTATGTAGTCAAGGAGACGGCCCTGATCAGCCCTGAAACACAGCAGAAACGTCAGACAGGAGATCTGGAGTGTGTGTGAAGATAGTTAGATATTTACAGTTTAGTAAAAAATAAAAAGCCTTAATTTTTGCTGTGTACTCACATCTCCAGGACTACGACGTAGCTGCTGGAGGTCTCATATGTGTCTATCAGGCTCACTATGTGGGGGTGTTGGAGTCTCTGGAGGAGATTGAGTTCCTGCGTCACTCGGTCTCTTCTCATCAGCTTCTTGTTTACCTGTTTAACAGCGACTGTACGTTTGGTGCCTCTGTGGTCACAGCGCTTTACGACCGAGAAACGACCCCTGATGAGAAGAGACAAGTCTGTTTACGGCACACAGCTGACCAATACAACCTAAATATCCAAAATAATATAGTTTTTTTGATGCTTCTGCATAATTTTTGTGTTATTTAACACATAAAACGGTCACTGATCAGCCACAATATGAACCCATAAAGTGGTCCAAGTATAGTAGCCTTAAACTAACCGGATCCCTGATCAGATCAAGCCCCATCCAGAGAGGCAATGCACCACAGTCCAAAGGATCTGTGGCTTGATTCTCAGCTTAGAGCCATTTTGGGGGTAAATTAGTTGATTTTAACATTATAGCTGATCAGACATGACTGTGAGCTTGTTACCTTCCCAGTTCAACCACTTCAGTGTAGTGAGACTCAAAGTTGTCCTTCCAGCTCACTCGGACTCCATCAGCAGACACGGCTAAAACAAGAAACCAACCGTCACTCATCACCAGGTCTGTCGAGCAGCCGACGCTGTCTACTGTAATCTCTCTGTATTCTTACCCAGCACCCTGAGGCTAGCTGATGAGGCTACGCTGCCCAGTTCATTGGTTGCCACACAAGTGTAAATGCCATCATCCTCCGAGCCCGTGCCGATTATCCGCAGCGTAGCTTCGCCTGCGTCACTGAAACCAACACATTGATTTAAATCTGCTGCCGATATGAAACCTTTTCACTAATGCTGAGCTTTGTCAGCTTTGATTTTTCTGACTTTCAATTTTGGAGATGGAGTTTTTATTTAATTTTGTATTTATTTTGATTCATTTCATGTACTTGTGTGTGTGTGTGTATATATATATATATATATATATATATATTTTTTAACTGTACATACTTTGTTTAATCATTTTATTTATTTAATTATTTAATCAATCATTTATCAGTTTATTTAGATTTTCCTACCCTCTCTTCTCCAACTCTTCAGTTTTGACCAAGAAACATCCCCAAAAATAGACAATTTATCAGGCTTCACAACCCAAAAGCACATAATCTGACTGCTTGTTGGGTTGTAAGGTAAATTAAACTAATCCAGAGTAGAATGATTTGTAATGTAAATGCATCCACTGGGGTAAATCTTGTGCAAAGAGTCATGGTGTCATAGTGCATATGACCATCACTGTCTTACTTGTAGGTGATGCTAAAGTGTCCGTTGTTGGTGAGGTTGTTCTGGTCGGGTCCCCTCCAGGCGACATTAGCGCGGGGTCGACCACAAACCTTACACCTGAGGGTGACGCTTTCTCCGTTGTCACAGGTAACGTCACTCAAAGGCACAAGGAATTCTGGGGGAGCTAACAGGGTAAAACAATGCGGTCATTAACTGTTAATACAAGTTTACCTTGTAGGATTGTAACCTAGATTGTAAACACATCTCTGCTTTCAGGTGTCTTCCCACAGACCTTAAAAACAGCCGTCAACAGGCCACTACTGAAAAAGAAAAACCTAGACTTGTCACTCATGAGGGGCTACAGGCCGATATCAACCCTCCCTTTTCTTAGTAAGATTATAGTAAAAGCAGTCTTTCAACAATTACACAACTTCCTGAATAACTGTTTTGATGTCTACCAGTCAAGTTTTTGGTGACACTGCGATTGTTCTAGTTAAGGTCTTTAATGACATCTGCTCGAGCACAGATAGCGGAAACATTTCAGTCCTGGTGCTGCTAGATCTCAGGGCTGCACGTGACACATCTTACTAGACTGGCCGGGTTGGACTTTCTGGCACTGCAATTAGTCAGTTTGAGCCCTATTTAAAAGACAGGGACTACTTTTTTCCTATAGGTAAATATAAATGAACCAAACTAATACCAATATCTGAGTGAACCAAAATAACCTGTGGAGTTCCCCAAGGCTTCATCCTGGAGCCACTGCTGTTCAACATCTACATGCTGCCACTCGCTCAAATTATGAAAAACTATAAAATATGTTACCACGGTTATGCTGATGACATGCAAATCTACATAGCCATGTCACCAGGCGACTACAGTCTAAACCAAACTCTGATCAACTGCATTGATCAAATTAAAGATGGGATGTGCCAGAACCTACTTCAGTTAAATAAAGACAAAACTGAAATAATAGTTTTTGGAGCCAAAGAAGAAAGATTAAAAGTCAGCACTCGGCTTCAAACATCTAAGTTCAAAACTAACAACCAAGCCAGAAATCTGGGAGTTGTCATGGACTCAGACCTGGATTTTAACAGTTAAATTAAGACAGTTGTCACCCTATTATCACCTAAAGAACATATTGAGGATTAAAGGACTGATGACTCAGCAGAAAACTTGTCCATGCATTTATCTTTAGTGGACTGGACTACTGTAATGCTGTCCTCTCAGGTCTTTCTAAAAAGTCCATCAGACAGCTGCAGTTAGTCCAGAACGCTGCCATTCCAGTCCTCACTAAGACCAGGAAATTAGATAAAATACCTCCAGTCCTCAGATCTTAACAGTGGCTTCCTGTCTCTCAAAGAATTGACTTCAAAATCCTGCAGTTAGTTTACAAAGGCCTGAATGGTTTAGGACTAAAATACATTCAGGATCTTCTGGTTTGTTATGAACCAACCAAATCCCTCAGGTCATCAGGGTCAAGTCTACGTTCTGTTCCTAGAGTCAGAACTAAACATGTAGAGGCAGTGTTCATCTTTTATGCTCCTCACATGTGGACCAAACTCCCAGAAAACTGCAGGTCTGCTGACTCAGCAGTTTAAATCAGGGTTAAAAAAATTTTTTTTTTAATGCCTTTTATCAAAACAACTGTTAATACCTCACACTGGATTTTTATTTCTTGCATTTTATCTATTTAATTCTAGCTTTTTTCATTGTTTTTATTTAACTTCTATTTCTTTTAAAGTTTAGTTAATGATGTAATGCTTTTAATGTTTTATGTAAAGAACTTTGAATTGTCTTGCACATGAAATGTGCTATACATATAAACTTGCCTTGCCTAACTTTTATCTTTGTGGAATTACGCATGAAGTAGAAACTTACCATCATAGATGTAGTTTGGGTTTAGGAGCTGGAAAAAAAACAGAAAATAATGTCAGATGGAAATAATAAAAAAAAAAAACATACCTTAAGAGCTTCTCTGTAGATTGTTGAGCTCACCTTTACAGAAACTTTATTGGCCAGTCCATCTCTGGACTTCCTGTACCCATTTTCCAGCTTTGTCTCTTTTTTTGCCTCTTTTTCCTTTTTCTCAGACTTTTTCCGGATGCGCAGGGATGTGTGCCAGGAAGAAGACTTCCTACTGAAACAAGGGAAAATGTTGTAGGTCAGTATCTAATAATTAGGAAGACAAATATCTTAGAGATGGCTCAAAAAAATTAGAAATAAAAAAATGGGTTCAGCTTGCACACTTTGGTGTGTCCAAACAGAAAAAGGCAACTCAATAACATGAATGCTCTCAATAATTCTCCAGAGATCTTACTTGATGGGCCCGTCGGAGCAGTCGGAGACAATGGCCGAGGTGTGTCCCAGCACAAAGCCGGGGATCCAGCCCTCGGCAGCGGGGCCCTGCTCCGTAGCCGCCCTGAACACCAGGAACATGTTCTGTTGGTTGCTGGCCAAAATCTGGACCACCTCGCCCTGAATGACGCTGATCTCATCCTCCTTCACAGCCATGTAGTCCTGGGTCACCAACATGGTGGACACGCTACTGCTGCTGCTACTTTCACTCTGGAGAGAAGGGATGGGGTGAGCATGGTAGGAGGCAACATGGTAAACGACAAACTTCATCAAGCATAATTTTCTTTTTTTATCTAAAGTTTGGAAAGAAATGTCAAGAAACTGCTAATGTACCAGGCCTGGTTTGATAAAGTGGGAAAAGTAGACAATAAGGTAAAAGCAGTAGAGAAACACGGGGTTAAAAACTGGGCTCAGATTACGATCCACTGGAAACAAGCTTTGTTATGAGGTTAAACTCAAGTGGAAGGAAGGAAGAAAAAAAGCAGGGGTCTGTTATTTTATCTTAGCGAGAAAAAAAAAACCTAGATGAAGAAAGCCTGAAATAAGATGATTTTTATTTTCTTTCAATCGTCTTTGCAGCTCCAGGCAAAGATGAGAGGAGGAGCGTTGGGTTGAATGAGGATTCCTGAGTCCGTTTGCGGCTGAACCACAAACGTCAGAGGTTAGTTGGAGGAAAAGTAGATTGCAGTTACACACCATGAGGACCAGAAGGTGGTGAAAGACGGCCAACAGGTAGTCAGGTGTTAGTAAAAGCTTTGTTAGAGTTAAGAAATCTGAGGAAGCCTTAAAAGATCATTCAGTGAAGAGATGGAGAAAGGCCCCCTAGAAAGACTGAGCCTGTAAACACCGACAGCGGAAACTGTTGAAAGATTTTGTCTTCAGAAATGGTTTAAGACTAGAGGATGACGTTGGAGAGCAGTGAAGGTTGTCAGAAATGCGTAGTGGGAATCAGATTAGTAGCGCTGGCTGCAGCAGGACAGCAGACAACAGGCAGACAGGACAGACCAGGCCTCCCTCTGCCTCTGTGTTAGTCGAATCTGCTCTGGGCAGCAGGTGGAAGTCTTACCCCGTTACTCTGGGTGGACTGGATGGACTGCTCACTGGCTGATGAGCACGTACTCATGCGATCAGCTTCCTTGCTGTGCGTGGAGTGTCTGTGGGTTTGGCTGCCAGAACCAGTTTGGATCTGGTTTGAGCTCTGACGGATTGGAGTTTCCCCTGCCTCCCCTGAGAAGGTGAACGAGCCAGGGCGGCTGGCTGGAGAGCCCAGCATGGAGCTCCAGAATCCAGATCCGGACTTTTGGCCCGGACTAGGAGGGGGAGGAGGAAGAGCGTCCTTGCCAAATGCAGGAGTGGCAAGGGGTGAGGCCATAGGGGACACGGCTCCTGGCCGTGGTTTGGGAGTTGGTGTGGAGGGCAGAGGCTCAACCATGGCACGAGGGACAGGGGTCACAGTGCTGGCAGGAGTGGGGGTCTGAGCTTGGTCCTCTGGGGTCTGGATGTGGTGCTTTCCCTGCGGGCTACCCCCTGGAGGGAGCAGGGGAGCAGGGGCAGGACGAGGGGACAAACCTGGATAACAACCGAGCAAAACTGACACTTCAGTCACATTTTTTTTTATTGAGCCAAACAACTGATTACAAAAGAAAGACAAAAGCTCCATACCTGACATCTTGTTGGGGCTGTCGGTATCGCCCCCGGGGTGATGGCGTAGGGGTTGGGGCAGACGAGAGGGTTGTGGGATCCTGGAAGGCCGACGAGAGCCACCCAGGGGTCCGGAAGGGATGGAGCAATTTTGTGAGTTTCCAACTCCACTGCTGCCTCCACCTGCAGCTCCCACGTTGGGTACACATGGGCCGCTGCTCGCCCCTACATGGTTCCTCTGGTACTCTATTGGTGAGGTCAGAGCTGTGATAAGGTACAAAAGAGACAAAGGTGCAAAACAATTCCTCTACAAAACGCCATTTCCTGTATATGTGACTGATATCCTACCATTGAGGAAGTTGCGTTGACTCTCAAGTATCTGGCTGATCTGAAGGGTCCACACCTCCCGCACCCCTGGGTGGGAGGAGTGCAGCACAAAGGACTCCAGAGTGCCGTTGGTTAACCGAGAGGTAAGAATGAACTTGCAGGGATCACCTTCTACACTGTCCTCCAGACCCAAACAGCTTATCTAGAGCAGAAAAAGAAAAAAGAAAACAGTAAGTCACAAATATTTACATTCTGGGGTAAAAAGCAACTTTTAAATTAAGAACAATGGACTTAAACATTTAAGTGTCCTCATTTCACCACCTTGATGCTGTTCTTGTAGAGGAAGCCTGGCAGAGAGAAACCTTTCTTCTTATCCAGGGGCTCACTGAAGATAACGAGCTGCTCAAACAGGAACACTCTCCTCTCCTTCATCCGGCCGAGCAGACTGCCCTCTGGATCAGACACCATGAATGTGTCTTGAAGCAAAAGGCGGCCCTGAGCTACAATCTTTCCCTGGAGAGGGGGATGAGAAGGTCAGGTGGGCTTTTCATGTTCTATTAGTGAATGTTGTTGTTTATTAGGATAATTAATGTGATTTACATCAAATCCCTGAAGCCGACCAACATTCATCATGTCATTACACCTTTTTGGCACGATGCACATGACCTCCACAGCTTTCTGTAAGAGCCAGAAAAGAAAAGTCTTGATCAGTGGTTGAAGTTGTTTTGCTTTATTATTAAAGAATCAAGGAAAAGCTTTCTTACCTCTAAATCCACAGACTCTAGACCAGCCTTTATGGAGTGTTTGAGGAAATCCTAAATAAAAAAAAAATGATGTATAATCAAACTTAAGGTCCAATATTACCATTTTGGAGCAGATAAGGGGAAATTACTAGATGCTGGAGCACCGGCGCCCTCTGCTGTACTGTAGAGGACTAACCTTGAGCAGCAGCTGGTACTTCATGATCCTTTGGACAGGCTTGATGAGCAGGTCTGTGATTTGCAGCCTATGTCCCAGCCGCTGCTTCAGGTCCTAAAAAGATAAAAGAAAAAAAATTTCAACCGTGCTTGGCAGAAATTTCTATGTGATGCTTCTTACAGAGTTAAAAAAACAAAAACAAACTCAAGCTTTTAAATAAAAGTACATACCTCAAAGTATGTGTCGATGTACTCTGAGACAATGTGCTCTGACTTGGGCTTGTTTTGACAGTACATCACATACATGTTTAACCTTCGTTCCTGGATACATAAACCACGCACAATTACCATTTTTATCCATGTGCTTCAGTAAGTACAAATAAGTCACATGTTGGACAAACCTGTTTGAGAAATAGTGGTCCCAGTCTGTCAGGGTCTTCCAGACACTTCTCCAACTCTCTGAGGAAGAAACTGAACCGGACAAAGATAGAGGAGTAAGAAATAAACGTAGCTTCTGGTGACTCCAGTTTCTTTGTGTGTGCATCACATACTCTTTGTGCCAGTCGTAGATTTGATGAATGTTGCCAAACACAATTTTGTCTTTCCCCTTCATGTCGTCAGGGACACCCTCCTCCTTCATCCTGCTCATGTAGCCCTGATGATGGAGATGCAGGAAACACAGGTAAGAAGCTGAACTACCAGACAGAATGTGCTGCTTACTGTAACACTGACAAGGATTAACTCACCTCCACCACCAGGCAGAGATCTCTGACGTAATCTCGCTCGGTCTCCACCAACTCCAGCAGAATGTATCTAAAACAAAGGTGATGCACGGATAAGGTTTAAATGAAACCATTCAAACCAGAAAATATTAGGGATTGTATGATGAATCCCTTATAAAAGAAGGCTGAGGGGAAAAAGCAGTAATTCTTACATTTTCTTTGCAGACAGTATGAACCTAATATATGTCATGTTTTCTCTGTGAGGGTCCATTTCAGATAACAGAGAGCTAGCGCTGAACTTTTTCTTGACTAGAGCCCCTTGCACAGGGGGCAGCATGAAATATATTTGCAGTACAGAAGCTCTTTACACACTCAGACTCAGCTGATTACAAACATTTCTGCCCCAAACTCTGTGAGCTAGCAGCCAAAGAGCAGCAAACAAAAAAAATCCCTAAATCATAAATGTTATCCTTTAAAGGTCCCATATTATACACTTTATTCCCAATCTGAGACCATTCATTAATATCTAAATGAAATATTTCCGCCATGGTATGGACAAATCGACCCTCAGTTTGAGTGCAGCGGCTTCTCTTCACCTCCCTCTTTTTAGCAGCTTCAGAAATGTGCCGTTTATGGTGGGCGGAACCCTGGTGGAGCAGCTCAGCTGTTGGCTCCGCCCATCGCATCGCCCGTCATGAGGTGATTGACAGGTTAGGCCTTAGCGGTTACTAGACGCTGATTACAGCGTAGTGAAGGATAAACAAACGCCGGAACACCGGAACCCATTCCTGAAGAAGTTCGAACAAGAAGACTAACAGTACTGCTCTTACCTCTCCAGCTGTGTCACGGACAGTTGGTATTGAACCTGGCTTCAGCTTCAAACGGTCGGCGAAGCCTGCTTTCCATGCCCCCATGTTGTGGAAACAGTCCTCTTTGAAATGCTGGCCACAGACATGCAAAACCTTTGGAAGTTTTCCGGGTACATTTCCTCCAAAAATAAAATTAATCCACTCAGTCCTCGTGGGTTCAGTGGATGGAAGTAAAAAAACGTTTTCGTGTTCATTTATGCAGCCACAAACAGAACAGTGCTTCTGTCGCTTAGCCATGTCCGCTAACGAGGGTTGCCGAAGAGGGAAAAACACTGGGCGCTAGGTGATTTTTAGAGGGCGGGCTTTGAGAGCCGGTAGACGGGTCCATCGCTCTGTGGGGAGTGGTTATTGTCCCTTATGACGTCATAACGTACACGCTTTCAAACAAGCTCATTTCAGCGCTTACTTCCCTAGAGGTGGAGCAGGGGGGAGAGAGAGCGCCTGAAAGAGTTTCACACTTAGGGGTCTCCTACACATGCGGGGGGACCAGTATGACTGTTCCAAAACCATTAAAAAGTGAATTTTGCATAATATGGGACCTTTAAAGTTTTGTAGTCAAAAGTTTATTCAACCACAAAACACTCTGCTAATGTGCCCTCGTATCGGCTTTAAGAATTGTAACCCATGGAAATGACTCCTGAAGGTCCTGACAGTTTCGATGTCTATGTGGGGTTTTATAGTGAAGAATTCACTCTTTCTATGATATACTATCTTGGGCTTCACTGGGTTTATTATGGTGACTATCCCTCAATTCTCCTGACTCTGACCATTGACAGAGGTGTCGCTTATCAGAATCAGCTGATGGGTTCCTGAGATATTTACATGTAACACTTCCTTTAAAACACTTCCGGCTCTTGACGAAGGCAGACGCTTTTCTTCTCTCTCCCTCCTCCCCACTCTGCCCTGCTACTTGTCCTGTCATCTCTGAGTCTCTCTCTGCATTTCTTTCTGAAACCAAAATCTAGAACCATGGATTTGATCAGCTGGACCAAATTTACTGAACCGGAAAACAGGTGTAGGGGAGCCTGCTTGTCCTGGTGGAACGTTTTTGGCTGGATATGTGATGGATTCCTGGGGAGTGTGGAAAGTCATGTGCCTGTTGGTCTTGTCTGTCGAGGACGCTGAAGACATCTATACATTCGGATTCATGATAACTGGGTTTCTGCTGTTTGGAGCGGGCAGTTTCCTGCCATATCGCAAAATTTGGACACTGTCGGCGGCCACTGGCAAGCTGCCGGATTTCTGTGCCAGTATGTGTCGAGACAATCAGACCTGCAGGAGCTTAATCGTAAACTGGAGGCTATTCTAGCTCAGAATGGCAAGCTGGTTGCGATTCTGGAGCTCGTACGTGGGGTGGACACCAACTTGGAGAAGCTGTCGGCTCGGCTGGGTGGAAATTGACCCATAAATTCGGATGATTAGAGTCGCCAGTGGGACCACTGAGAGACTCAAGGCAGACGAGACAGCTCTGGCCTGAAACTAAAACAAATGCTGTTATCTGATTCGGCTGCCTGTACTGGCTTTGGATGGCTGGTTACAAAGTTCTCCTGGAAGGTTATGTTGACGGATGCTCAGTCTCCCCCACCCTCCCCCCACTTTTGGACGGGTTGTACTGGAAATCATTTCGTTGTACCTGTGTCCTGCACTGTGTATAATGACAAATAAATCCCTCTTGAATCTCGATTTGTAAAACTGTTCAGGTTCACTTTTTTTAGTTTCTACTGTTGCACAGCTGCTCATCAGACAGTACTTTACTCATTCCTACATGAACTGGGCTGCTATCTTCTGGCTGTTCTCCTGTGATACAGGCGATTTTACTCAGACACAGCAGCACATATCTAGGTTCAGTCACCTCTGTAGTAATCTCACATGTCTCAGTTTCTTTACAGAGCAGGATTATGGATATAACCCTTGTAGTTGTGAAGATTACTTCATTTTCTAAGGATAAATAATCTTGGACAGAAGGCAGAAGAATAGGCCTCGCCATGAAACGTTTAAGTGGAATTAGTGAATGAAGCTCTGTTGTGTCCTGCTTGACTGTGGCTTCCAAAAATAACAACTTGCTTATGTGGCTGCATCAGTTGATGCTGAAGGGTTAGAAATGTCTCTGGTGCCTCAAGCGTGTGTCTTTGCCATTGTGGTGCCATGCAGCGTTTCTTTGTCCTTGTATCTGAACATTGTGTTTTGGCACTTTCACCCCAAGAGCATCTAATGTGACGAAACTGTGAAGATATGATTCCTTTGTCACGTTCTGTCCTTTAAATTGGGTCAAATGACGTGATTCTCGTGATGTGACGATGATGTTTTGAACAACAACAGGGAGTAGACAGATCATATGATGGACTGAACTGCTGGTTAGGAATAAAACTATCATCTTATGCTCCAGAACTCGTGATTTGCAGAATTTTCAAAACACCATTTATATAGTGAAATTCCTCTAAACTCCTCAAATCATTTAGGCCCATTCACACTTGCCTTTTTTATTCGAATCTCCCACTTTGTTTGGGGTATTGTGAATGTGCAAACAAATTCTGATTTGAATGAAAGAAGCGGACTCGGTCTACCTACAGATGCAGGTCTCAGTCCATGTCAAGCGGACCAAACACAGGAAGTGGACTACAAAACAAAGTGCATTGTGGGTTCAGTGCACAGCATCTGCCTCTGATGCAGAGTTAATTAAAAGGTCGGATTTCTTTTTAAAGTGCAGCATGAACGCATCACGGTCTGGAAAAATATGGAACCCCCCAACTGAACCGAGTCCCCAATCGGACCGAGTCTAGTGGACTATCCTGGTGTGAACTCATCCTTAATAATAATCTACTACAAAAGGACAAAATGCAAATCCCTTCTGTTTTTTGAGGAACAGTATTTTGAAACGGTTCAGTGATTTGATCCTCAAAGATGAGATAAAACACAGGCCCTGGTTACTCCTGTCCACACTAGTTTCGATGTGTATCACAGGAATGGATTTAAAGAACATATGAAGCACAAGCTGACAGGACAGGAAATATCTGGAGTCTGGACCGTCTACACCAACACATCACGTCAATGTGAGAATCACTGTTGTGGTTTTGGTGGTTTTTCTGATTTGGGGCTGTACAAAGTGTGTGTCAGATGGTAGTGTACGTACTGTCTTTTCTTGAGGACATTGTTCCGGCGTTCGTCCATCTCCTCGGTGGGGGAGGAGGAGGACAGCAGGGAGTTGTCAGAGGGGTTGAAGGAGGGGGAGCTGCTGTCTCCTTGGTCAACTGATAGAGAGCTGGGTCTGTCCTCAAGAGCCTGGAATAAAGTCAATTTTACATAAGTACAAATGCCTTCCTGTGAAGATGGTAATTATTTTAATCAAGTTAATATAAACTATAATAACACACTAATGACATTTCTTCATATAAGATATTAAATACATACAAAGGAATATTTAAAATGTTTTCTAATGAAGTCCTCAGATGCTAATCAGCTCAGTCATTTACTCCCAGATGGTTATCTAGGTAGAGCTATTATTCGTGTCCTACCATCTTGCTTTTGACCAACTCCTCGATGGCGCTCACCAGCTCCGCAGCACTGGGTGTCTCTGAACTAGATGGACGGACTGACAGACGAGAAGACGTCTGGGGAGATCAGGGGAGGAGAGACGGGTATGAGAAAACGACACTCCACACAGTTTCAACTAAGCTGAATCTATTCTACTAAATCTGTTTAGGTTTAAATAGTTCCACTTAAATAGATAAGAACTGATTAAAGTCCAGAAATGGAGAGCAAATAAAAAGCGTAGCGTATCATGGTGAAGAGTCATGCCGGAGTTTTTGACAGACGAATTTCAAGACAAGGTTTAATAATGATCTGATTTCATCATTAGTTTCTTTACATGATTTAATTTAGTTATTTGTGTAAGCCATCATTTAGTAATTATCAGTTCATCAATGACATGTTTTCCATTAGAGAAAACACAGCACTGTGGGGTTTACATCTTACAGAAAGTAAAAAGGAAACTTATATAATTTAGAAACTATTGATGGAAAGGTTAAAACATGAGGCTGAATAAAATAAAAACTGTAGGGAAAAAAAGTAAGAATAATTCTAATAGTGAAAGGAGAATAAAAAAAAAGTGACATCTGAATGGAAGAAGTTTGTGTTGCTTTCTGGGATGGTGATGAAAATCCTTCAAAATATATATGTCTATGTATATATATATATTAAAAGGATGCTAAGAGCGAGAATGAATGTGTGCAAATATAGTTCAGGAGACTCTCACCCTTGCTGTGCTTCGCTTCAAGACTTTCCCCAATTAGGTTTTCTGGGTGAGGCTGCGTGCCCTTCTGGCCTCGCCAGCATTTAGAGATGCCAATTACTCGCATGGGTAATGACGTTAACGCACAGAGGGCAAAAGGAAAATGAGGACGAGCAGGAAGGGCGGGTAACGGAGGGGGTGGCAGGGTGTCGGGTGATGATGGGTGAGGGGGAACGGGGGGAAGGGTTTGGATTTTCAGAGAGCTAGCTGCTCAGCTGACAGGGAACCTGACCAACATGATCCCAACCTGTGGCTTATGAAAGATGCATAAAAATGTTGCATTTATGTGCAATCTAAGCAGGCTCGTGGCATAAAGTTAGGCATTACATCCTTCTGCTCTGCACTGAGACAGCAATAAGAAACCTCCAGTTATAGTTAAGAGCTACATGCATCCTCTCTTTTAATCTAGTTTACACTTCAATAATCTGCTCATATGTCAGGTAGCCCTCAGTACCAGTGCTGTTTTTAAGAAATAGGAAAGACCTCAAAGCAAGTAAAACAAACCAAACAAAAAAGAGATATGGGAAAAAGAAATCTTAACTAAAGAAATTCAGGAATGTAAGAGTTCATTAAAATACAAAAGTTAGGAGGAATGGCTTTTTAAAATAAAGTGAAGTCTAGACAAGCTGCAAGCTTCACATTTCAATTTAAAAGAAAACAGTCTTCAGAAGGTAGCATATAAAGTCAAAGAGGAGGGGAAAAAAAAGGTCTGAAGAACTAGACGAGGGAGGAGACAGACGGGGGAGAGCGGGGCTTCTCAGATGGAGAGGTATGGAAACTGAGACAAAGCAAAGACAGGACATAAATCAAGGTAATGCTACAGCATGGCAAACAGCAAACGATACAACCAGGAAACAAAACAAAAGAGAAACAGAAATTAGTGTCAGAGGAGTCGGTATTAATCGAGGACGTGACTTGGGCTGTCTGAAACGTTTCACTGCTTTCTGTTTAACAGTAGAGGGGAGAATATAATGCAACATGCCAGGATAAAATGTTATGCACAACTTAAACAAAGGACTCACCTAAACTATCAGAAAATGCCCTTTTTGAAATAAAAATAAATAAATAAAGGGGGAGCAAGACTGAAATGAGCAAAAGTGTCATCTAGAAAGCAAAACTGAGCCACGTGAAGAAAGAGAACTCGAGGATCGAACATGTTTTCTTTGCTGACATCAATGCTGATTATATGTAAATGCTGTAAAGCCTCACCCTTGTTTTTCATGTTTGTACCACTCAGCAGGTTTCACTCAAGTTTCCCTCTTGAGTTTCTTGACATTAATATTAGACAAGAAACTAAACAAGTTTAAAGACCTAAAAATAATAAAAACTGAGAAATAGATATTGAGGAGCATCAACAATGGCTGCATTGGACATGCAACTTAACTTATATAAGAAATAATGTGGATAATGAGTGTCTGTGCAGCACCCAAAATTCAGAAACAGGTGAGGATACAGATCCCAAATCGCTCTGCTCAAAGAAGCTGCTATTTGTTTTCTGTGAGGTCTTAACTCACCTTGTCATCCTGCGAGTCCGGCTGCAGCAGGCTGTGTTGCTGGATGGCCATTGGTGGAGGCAGAGGTACTGAGTCAGCACCTTCCTCACCCTCCTCCTCGCCGCAGCTCTGCATGCCTGAAGAACTAGACTTGGACAACGTTCCGCTTGACAGGCCCTCGTTACGAACCCTCTGCAGGGCACAAAGATGGCAGAGATTATGTCACAATAACTTAAAAAGGCTTCTAAATCAAATAAAGTAAACTGTAAACTTACCTCCTCCAGAGTTTCATCCTGAGGAGTGGCAGCGCTGTCATCCGAGTCTTTCTGGGAGCCCATCGTCATCTCCCCGCTCTTCCTCACATCACGGCTTTTCTTGTGCTTGTGGGCAAGCTTCTTCACGTGGCCGTCCGCCTTGCCGCTGCTTAGCCGGCGCACGGGACTGGTGAGCCACTTTCGTAGTGTGTTCCCTATGAAATGAGAAGGTTGCAAGAAACTTTAAATGCAGCAAACGACCTGCTACAATTTCACAACTATAAGTAAACACTTAAAAAAAAGACATCTTTATAACCTGATCTAAGTACATATCAGAGATGTCACAGTTACTGGATTCCACAAATAATACTGCAATTAACTGCCATGATTAAGTGTTAGTATCCCTCAGTATAGTCACTTTCCATAAAGAATTATGTCCACAATTAGTGCAACTTATGCATGACATGAAAAAGTTACACGACATCCACTTGTTATCGCTCGTGTTGCTTTGTTTTGGTTCTGTTATTTGCGGAAGAGGCTTGCTGGGTTTGGAAAGTAAGGCAGAGGAAGAGTTACTCTGTGAAGAATTTATGTGGTTAGAGAGAAAATATCATCAAGGATAAGGATGTCATAAGAAATGGCAGGTAAAGGAGGAAATACATCCATCCACCATCCGACTTTGTTCCCAAACTAAAGGCAATCAGTGATTCCGACTCAGGTTGGACTTCCAGCACAATGTGACGAGGTTCACTAAACGTTACACTGACTAATAGTTTTCTGTTCGTGGACAAACATGATCGACTTGGCTTTAGCCTGATATCTTTGTTTTCTAAATCAGTGATTCCCAACCCTGGTCCTCAAGGCACACTATTATGCAGGTCTTAGACATCTAAGACCTGCAGGATAGTGTGTTCTAAATCATCTGTATAAAAAATGTATTTAGGAATCTACTCGGCTTCAAAAGAAATGCTCAAAAGTATTTTTGTAGTGTAGTTTACAAAAACAAGGTTGGAAGTCCAGGTAGAGGTCCTGAAGTCTTTTATTCTGGTTCTTTCTGAGAGAAATAGATGCTTCATATGTAGTATTTAGCTTAAATGTATTTATTGTTTACTGAGCAGAGGGGATTTTTGTTGGAATGGGACATCATGCTTATTTTTATTTGTTACCATAATTATTTTGTCATGTTGGCATGAAAAAATAGAAATAGACATAATCTTGATAATTGTAGTATTATGATTATTTCTCTGACATTAATCTCATCAAGATCATCTATAATTGTGCAGTATTTAGTGGTTTTTTTTTAAGGATTTTAGATAAACCTGGGCGCCTACCTGGTCGTTTTGGCCCCGGTGAGGTGTGGGAGCCGATGCCATGACCCGGTTGGAGCGTAGCGGATGATCCAGGCATAACGGAGTCATTGCTGCACACTGACAGAGTGTCTATGAAAGACAAACACTTTAAAACTCCTCTGATTCCACAATTTACTTAAATACAGAATCAAATTAGTCAGAGACAGCGGTTCACGTTACAGTCTGTACCTTTGTGGTTGTAGATGCCCTCCATCTCCATGGACGACCTGGAGTGGGCTATGCAGAGTGTGGAGCTGGGAACCAGACCCTCCTGGGTAGGAGAGCGGTCTGTGGTCCGGACCAGACACCAGTCTGGTTTGTCATGACATCGCTCCAGAATCTCCACCGTCTGACCGCGCCGCACCGTCAGCTCGTTGTTGTTGCCGGCTATGAAGTCATGTATCACCACCGTCAGATCACAGCCACCCGACAGCTGAGGAGGAAAAGCACTCGATAGAGACCCGACTTCCACGTATGGATGCACATTATTCCTCCATGCGAGACAAGTTCAGCAGGTTATTTTAACTGCACATAGTACTGCAAGTATTGTGTTTTCTGGATGGTGTGTGTTCTCACTTTGTCGCTGTCCAGTGTGTTCTGAGAGGTGCGAGATGCCAAAGAGATGGTGTCTGGTTGGCTGCTGCCTTCACCCTGGCTGTCGAAGTCCTCTCCATCCCTAAAACAAGATACATGGTCAGTATAAAAGCTCTGCCTTTTGGTTTTATAACAAAGATACAATTTCCATATAAAACAGGAAAGATGGTGGAGATGAAATCTAGATCATCAGTAAAAATGTCGTGTTTTTTGTTAACATGGATGATTTTTCTTCTCTTAATCCCACAGATCGTTACCTTCGTCCCTTGTGATGCTTTGCTGTGGTTGCTTTGGGAATATGAATGGGCTCCTTTAGAGCTCCTCTCAGGTGAATGGTGCGCTCCTGGATCACCTCCCTGATGTGTTTGATCCAGTCTTGCTTGTTCTCAATATTTGAAGCCTTGAAAAGGGCAGTGATGAAGAAGGTTCAACAAGACAGGACTCACGGTTTGAAAGGTTAAAAAACAAATAAATGACTTCTTTTATAAATCTGTTTTTCACACAAGTCTGGAATGACCTCTCCTCACTTATTAACGTCAGGCATTTTCACACAGATGCTACCTCCCATTGGCTTTCTCCAGCACCACCGAGTGTCATTCCTTTTTTTATTTGACTAGTCAGATAGTAGGTCTGCAGGCTGATTTTGGAACTTGAGCCATTTTATTGGGCTCGCAGCTTTAGCTGTTAGTTATCTCCTGACAACAGTGGATTTTTATGTAACTTCTAGTTCATTCAAACTAATGTCAAGCAGGACAGATGGTCCGTGGGGGTTTTCATGGAGAAATTTGGCTCTCTGAAAATGTTTGGACATCCCTGCTCTAGTGCCTCTTCTGCAGACGTTTAACACGTTTATCTGTTGGACCTTTCAAGGTTTAATATATGAACTTATAAAAAAAAAGCCGGCCAAAGCAAACGGAGCAAAAAGTGGAAGTGAAGCCTACGTTGGATCTCTTAAAGCAGCTCACATTTCACTCCATCTCTGGGTTGATTCAGGCCTCTTTACATTAGGAATGTGGTTTAATTACTGGAAGACAATTTAATACACCTACATATACTAAATTGCACACAAGTCTGGACCAGCTGTAGCAGCACTTAACGGTAAATCTTAGCTAAAACGCACATGCTGGTAAAAGGTACATAGCCTCCACCTCATAATACCCCACATTGGTTTAGGTTGCAGAGCACAATTTACCAATTTCATTCAATCCCGTCAATTCTCAGACATACATTTAAATAAATAAAACAGGGGAATATAAACATTTCATATTTGCTTCCTCGTTTTCAAAGATAAAACTCTTTAAATGCTTTTCCAGCTGGGAAATGTTGACCTCGTTCTGCATGTCACGTCAAATCATTCTAAGCCTTACATGCCGTTTTAACATTGTTGTACCTCAAAGCCAATTTATTATATAAGAAGGCTGACAAACACACAGTTATGGCTATAACTCAGACAGTGGCTCGCTCAAGAGATTCATGTTCAGTCTACTTTGTATCGACCTGATAATATTGTTCAAGATAAGTCAGATGCATTTAACTAAATGCAGTTTAAAAGTGTTTCCACTTTAAGCTATGATATAGTTGAGATCCTACTTGCAGTACATTCCTTGTTTTTTTGCAGAAATGCCCCAGGAATCACTGCCATCAGAAAATTCACCCCCCCTCCTAATATGTCAATGAGTCAGAGTGGGTTTGAGCCATCTGCATGATATTTAATCGTTTTAATGAAGTGAGAATAAGACTTGGTGTTTCAAACTTGTGTGAACATTTAAGGGCTGTGTTGTGGAATAGTTTGTACTCACCGTTGCTCCATGTTTGGATCCCTGACTTAGCTTTGAATTCAAAATATAAAATAGAGAATTTCACTGGTTTGGCTTGAGAAAATAAACGGGACATTTTTCTTTTTCTAACGTTGACAAAATGGCTTGACATGATAGAAACGCACAACACTGATAATTTGCCTTTGACAGTTAACGATGGCCAATTAAATATGTAGCAGGTTATAATGAATGGTAACTGTGTGTGTGTGTGTTTTTGTAGTTAGTAATGAGACAGTTTATGATGCATTTGTTGCATGGTTGCTTTTTACTGGTTAGTTTAGTAGTCAACATATCAAAGAGCTGTAACACTCAGTGTTGACCGTGTTAAGGTTTTGGCTTCATGCTGTTCCAACGACTGACACAAGCTTTAATCCATCTGTGAGTTTAACAAGAAAACATAAGAAGTCTGGAAATCATTAAAAACGTTTTTTTTTTCCTCTACTGGTACAGAAAGAAGGCTGCTGTTGTGGCACAAAGCCAGGATGGAGGAAGAGGAGGGGGAGGGGGGAATTGTGGGTGTTCAGGAGCTAACAGAGTATCACCAGCGTTGGTGGAAGCACGTCAGCCCACATAGAGAATTAGAGATACAAACATCCACAGAAAACACAGCCCCAGATATACAGATGTGCCCGAGTGGGTTAAAAGATGGAACAAAGCAAAATGTGAGCAAAGGACGAAGGCTGGCAGAGAGAGATAAAGGAGACAGAGGAGCGCCTACAGAAAGCCTCACAGCTCATGCAGTCAAACAAGATGCCAGAAAGGTCGGGAGTGTAAGAAGAAACGGTTTGAAAACGACAAGAGGGAAAGACTTCTGGATTAGACTAGAATACACGTTTCAGGCATATTTATACTACACTTTTTTTTCTTTTTACCTTGAGCACAATCTTGTTGTCTGAGGTTGGGGTGCGTCCCACCCATAAAGCAAACTTACACGGGTCTCCTTCAACGTGCTCCGTCACCCCCAACTCTGACGTCTGGGAAGAAAGAAAACAGGTCCAGCTCATCTATACGACAGGAAATAAGCACTCTTTCCTGAGAATCTGCACCGTCTATCGAAGATGCTGCACAGATCTCATCTACCCTTTTTTAAAAAATTTCTATTCAACCTTGACTGGTTCTTTAAATCCTCATTTCTTAGATTTTTCTTTTGCCAGAGGAAGACTCTTCAAGTCATACACTACAATATTATCCATCTTCAATAAGATCTTCACTCATTGGAGAAAATCGCAGTGAAATATAAATGCAACCAAATGATGAAGAAAGATCTTTAAGGAAGACTAGAAAAGGGACATTTTTAAAGAAAATATTTTGAGTCACCTGCCTAATTTTTAGACCTCTGCTTAAAAACTGCATACCCATAACAATGAAATTAGTACACCTCTAGAAACACAAGGTCTATCTGAATACCTAGTAAAAGGAACTGTTGTGACACGTGTAAATATCAGTATATGTGTTACTGGTGAAGAATAAAGGAACAATGACATCGCTTTCAGGATAATTATCACTTTGAAAACTCCAATCATAGAACAATATGTGACCATTATCTCTGCAAAGATCAACTTTGATAAAGTGAAGCAGAACAAAATTAAAGGTTATTAGAGGTTTTAGTACAAACAGTTCAGCCGAGGTCTCTAAAAAGGCCATCTTGGCCCAGTTTGGCACCATCTGTTTAATCTAGGGCAAAATTAAATATGAACCTGGGGTGGTCCAGGATGCATTTCTGTGCACCAACTGAAGAATCTTTATTGGTTGTAGTTGTCTGATACTGATGTGTAAAGAATCTTTTTTTACGGCTTTACAGATGTGTCTGAAGAAAATTTATTCATTAGTTATTTTACTGAAAGATGCACCATGAAGAGACCTGGTACTCAAACAGTCAGGCTAATCACTGCTAATCATGATTCTGCCAATAATGCAAACACAGTACGATACATATAAAAACAAGTAAACTGAATATGTGATGGTGCAGATTTCACCATCATCTACTCACATAGAGTTTGCTCTTGTAGATGTACTTGCTCCTGCCATTAGAGTCCTTGACCTCTTTGCTCAAGACTAGAGACATCTCAAAGAGGAAGAGGTGTCGCTCTCGACCCTTACGGATCAGAGTCTTGGGATCCCAGACTTGGAATGAATCCTGGAGAATGAGCTCTCCCTGTGATTCAATGTTTTCATCAAATCCTGGAGGACGGACAGAATATGATAACAAAAAGTAGTTTAATAATTCCTGAAAATAGTTTTGGATAATCAGTCGTCTGCTAACAAAATACAAGGTTTAAGAAAAAAAAAAATCATTAAAAAAAAAGAAGTAGCATGTTTGTTGTTCACCTTCCAGCATAGAGAGATGCATGGCATCGTTGGCTTTCTTAGGAACACTAAGCATCACTTCCAGGCCGTCCTTGATCTCTCCTTTACCTTCTTCACAGCATGTCAGCAGCTCCTGGACACACACACACACACGCACACACCATGATTACAGGAACAATGGAGGCGGCTGCTAAGCTCAGAGAACTGGTGTGTCAGATTACCTTCAGCAGGAGCTGATACTTGGTGATTCTCTGCACCGGCTTGATCAGATAGGAAGAGATGGAGTTGGTCAGCTGGTGCCGTTGTTGGATTTCCTGTCAAACACACACACATACAGGACGACAGTAATGGGAATGTGCACAACAGACATGACCCATTGCAATGGGAAAATGTGACACTCACATCAAAATAGTTTCCAGCATGCTCTAATATGAGCTGGGTGGAGTCAGGCTTGTTTTTACAATAGTTCACATACATCTGGAACTTATCAGCCTGAAAGAAGAGAAAAAAAAAACATGTTAATATTACTATAATTGTCAAATCTACTACTTTCTAACCTCACTATGTTAAACAAATGTGTTTAGCTTGATTTTAGGAGCATAAAACATTAAATTTACAAATCTAAATGTACATAGAGAAAGAACAAAGAGTGGAAATAGCTGTGGATGAATGATACACACCCATGTGACAAAGCAATGCCCAACATCCTCTGGTAGCTGCTCATATTTCTCTAATTCTTTAAGAAAGATGCTGGAAAAAAGGGGAGTTTCAAATGTGAGAAAAAGCAACCAAGTGTAACATGCTGGGTGTAAAATATGTATATTCTTCTACATATATTTAGTGTTATTCTGGTAAGTTGGTAAGAGAGACATGACTCTCAGTGGTTTCATGCCACATGATGCGTTTCGTACTTTTGGTGGAATTCATAGAGGTCCTGCATGTTTCCAAAGATGATGTGCTCCTTGTTGACGATTCCATGGGGAATCTCCTCAACGCCGCTGGTCATCTCCCACAGGTAGGTCTGCATGGAGAAAAAACAAGATCAGACACGCAAAACCAACCAAAACAACAATTATATGATGATAAATAGTTTATCATTTAATTTCAAATGTGTAAATTGTTGCCAAACTCTGACATGAACAGCTGTTTTTGGGTTTATTGAGCTAAACTTACTTCCAGGCATTCCCTCAGGTCTCTTACATAGGCTTTTTCTGTCTGAATCAGCTCAGCCATGATGAATCTAGACATAAAAACATACAGACATGAGCACATTGGTAGCTGTCATACTGTCCTTCTCAAAATGATTAATCGGCTTGCCTGTGGCTCCCTCTCAGCATGTCAGCTTTATCCATTTACACTAATGAATAATCAAAGTGTTACGGGCCATAAAACTCGGTCATAAACCAGCTCTGAGTGACTGAAATCATGCTCGTGATTTGTAGAGCTCGTATATAACGATGCTGTCTCCTTTTCCTGTGTTGCATATAGTCATCTGTTCTCCAGTGAAGCTGCACTGGTGTGTCTGCCGTGCTTGTGCTGACACAGCAAAGAAGCTAATTGGAGGAAGTTTAAATCATGCAAGTCCATTAAGTATGTACATTTAAAACTGAGCTTTCCTGTTCAGAGAGTTCGTGTGTTGACAAGGACACTGAGAGGCCACTTTGTTGTGGATGAACTGACAAAGCAGCAGACTTCTCTGCTGTGGGCCAAATAATGTAATTGCTGGTGCTAAAAAGCAATAAAATACTTTTGACAAGAGGAAAAAAAAACACTGTTGAGATGCTGACTTGTTACTTTTTTTTTTTTTAAACCTATTTTCTTATGAAGAGTTAAAGAGAAGATCTTTTAGCTGAAAAATTAACACAAAATTTTTAATTTGCTGAATTACTTTGGGCATTATTTTCATCAACTCTTCAGTAAGAGTAAACAGGAAGGATTTTGCTTACTCCTTCCTCCGTGCCGACTTGCGTTTCTCCTCGTTCAGCTCGTGCGCGGCAGCATCCCTCAGTTTAACCTCTGACCCCGGAGCAGTGGCTGGGATGATGTCCAGCTGGAGGTCCTTACTCTGACAGAAGAGGAGGCAAAACACAACATTAGCTGAGGTTCAGAGATCCAATCAAAAGATGGTGGGAGTGTAAATAAGACGACTTACTGCCTTGTTAGAGTCTGATGAGATACCCAAGGCTTTCTCCAGACTGGAGCGGTACTTGTCCATGCGTAGGGAAAAGTCTCTGTAGCGTTTGTCCACAGCTGTCACCCATTTTTTTATTTCTCCGGCGTGACTGTGGCCTTTCTCACAGAAGCTATCAGCCAGCTGGATCAGCAGCTTCACACGCTCTTTTGTTTGCTGCAGGAGGGGAACATTTGGAGTTTGGTACACAGACATTAAACACACATAATTGTTTGTGTTTAGGAGCTCAACCTTGGCTGTGATGTGGAAGTCTTCGTGCTCCTTCAGGAGTTCCTGTGTGTGATGGATACTGGAGCCGGTGGACGTGTGCGTGGACAGGTAGAACTCGCCAGTGTCATGAATCCAGTCCAGAGCCTTCATACATACACATATTGTCATGTTGTTTAATTTTATTTCAGCAATCGTGTGTCTTTATCTGTCTTGACTTTGTTTTTTATGTACCTGTTTGGCGCTGCGCTCAAACACCACGTACTGCTGACACTGGTCCAGCCGCCTTTTCCTCATCGTCCAGAAGTGGAGAACACGGTTTTCTCTCTGCAGCAGCTCATTGAGGATGTCTTAACATAAAAGAAACAGTTAAAAAAAAAAAAAAAATAACAACTATTTTAACCCAAAATAATTTATTAGTACTGCAGACTGGTAATGGTAAAGCCCAGTATGTTGTTGGAAATGTGTTTCTTTTTGGTCATTTTCTTTAGCAGCTTTATAAATAAAAAGTAGAGCTGGGCATGTTAAATAATTAACTCAAATAATTATTTTAACCCGCATTAACATAGTTTCTTTTTTTTTTTACGGGTCAAAATGAGGGGTCTGGATTGAGGTGGATGTCATGTTAATTTGGTGTGTAACAATGTGATTAATCTCGATTAACCACGGAAAATCGTGCAATTAACCACGATTAAAAAAATTCTTGCCAAGCAGTGATAAAGAATATTTTATTTCACTGTAACAGGTGTTAGAATAGGCAGATATTTTTAGCCTCTGGGTTAAGGCAAGTTAAAAAAAAAAAAAAAAAAAACCTTTAACATATTTTCTGACACTGACTTTTAACCTGCTGTTCTGGTGCCTTGACGTGGCTCAGCATCCCGGGCATGCTCACACTGTTCCTGTGCATGTACTTGAGAAAGACATCTGCATTTCTTCTGGCCAGGGTGCACGCCTGATTGAAACACAGACACACACACTCTCAGACGAGATGTCCCACTTGCAGCTTTGTTCTGGTTTGATCTTGTGTGAGTGTTACCTTGAGAAAAGCTTCCTTCTGCTCCTGGTGCTTATTGATCATCGGGGTGACGTGGTCCGTTTCACAGTTGGGCCCCAGTTTGTCGGCTCCTCCACACCAGTCCTCCTCTCTCTTGTACTCTTGCTCCAGGCTCTCCAGCACACTACACACCTGCAGGATGACACAATCACTCAGATGCACAGATCTTTGGCTTGTAATGGAACATTCAGGACACAGATTAACTCGATCAGGTCTTCCACCTGTTCAGAGGTCTTGTAAAAGGCCACAGAGGCGTTGACCAGCTTTAGTCGGTCCTCCATCTTCAGCATGAGTTGCTGCCAGTGAGAAGCCACGCTCTCTGCACAGTCTCTGATCAGGTCCATGTCGTAGTGGTTGGCCTGGAGCAGAGCCTCTGCCTTCTGCTGCACCTGCAGAGCGCTCTGGTGGGTTTTCTGCAGAGCAGAAACAGACCAATAAAAAAATAAATTACCAAATAGAACTCAAGCAGGAAACTGAGCAGGATGAAGTGAAAATCAAACACTGTGTCACCTCGATGGCATGCTGAAACTGTTCATGCTCTCGCTGCAGTTGTTCCGCTTCCTGCAGGGAGCTGGCTGTAATTAGACCTGCATTCAGCATCGACTCGCCGTTCCGAATCCATCCCAAAACCTTAAAAAGAACTAAAGCTGTTACCAACTGTAACTAAAACAGAGTATGGGACATTTTCTTTGTTTTCTCTCTTGCTTGCAGTTGGGCTGAATGGCCAACAGATGGCGCCTGGATGCCGCCATGTGACTGTGCGTCCTACCTGCTTGACTTCAGCCTGCAGGTGTCTCAGCTGGACACACTGTTCCAGGTGTCTGCGGTGCTGCTCAGCCGCCAAGTCCAGCTCATTCTGCTTTTCATGAAGGAACTCCAGCAAATCCTGGACCCTTGCTGCCATGTCAACATCTCGATCGCACAGCAGCTCTACACCTGAGAAAGGGATGCACATTTTGTATGACTTCTGGACAGAAACAGATAATTCTCTGTCTGCTTTGAGTTCAAATTTACCTGAAACACCAAAAATGATCCCATTTTTATTCATTTTTAAAAGAAAACTTAGTATTCACTGCAGGCTGCGTGACGTAACCAAACCTATTAGCATATGAGTTCACAGGTGAGTTATTATGGTTAGTGAGTGGGTGCTTCTCATCTCAAACTCTGACTGACTCTGACCTGCGACACCTACACAGCAAAACTTATGTAGCCGACACAGAAATCTGTGCAGAATCAGCGAACAATAGCTGCGCCCTTTTTCAACCCCCTGCATAACGAGGACTGGTGTTTGATGTGGCATCTCTAATTCTACCTTACAGATGCAAAGCAGGATACAATGTCAGGAAAATGTAAAAGTTCCAACGAAGCTAAAAATCCAGACCATATTTATTCTTTACTGCGTCCTTACTGCGAACAGATAAATGCACTCACCAGAGGCCTGGACCTCGTTGACGTACTGCAGCAGCTCCTGTCCCTGGTGGATGACATCGAAGGTAAGGTTGTTCATGGTCAGGGCCTTGTCGGCGTGGTGCTGCAGCCTCTGCTCAGCCAGCGTCAGGTCCTCCGTATCAAAGTCATTCATCTGACCCGTCAGCTCCTCGTTCCAGGACTCCAGGTCAGAGATAATCTGAGGAAAGACAGAAGGCACTTTTACACTTAGAAGATTTAAATGTAAGTAAATAAAGATCCGATTTCTCCAATAAAATACTGGAAATGGAGATGTATTTGTTAAAATATTGAGAAAATATCCCCTTCTATCAAAACAATACTTCTGTTCTAGAAGAAAAATGGCTCTTATTTTAAAATAAATACAAGATTCGAACACAGACTATGCATAAAAGAGACACTAGGGGCGTGGGGAAACTTGGAAAATGCATGCTGGAATGCTGGAAAATGCGGATGTGCAGTGCCCGAACTGTCTGTTATGTGCACGCCACAGACAGTTTGGCGAAGCAGTGAAACAAGCTGTAATGCAGGTTAAAGAAGGGAACTCTGGTCCACCTATGTCTCCGATCGCTTTAAATAAACCAAATGCAAAAAGTAGAGTACAATGTAAAGGGATTGTGGGTTCAACGCAGGGCATTGTGGGTAAACACAACCAAAAGAAACGCTTGTGCGGGGCAATAGGGGGCTTTGGCTGGGAGAAATGTCTCACACCACGGAAACAGAAGTCGTCTTGCATTAACCAATAGATTGGATAGGAGTTTTCTTTTTTCTTGTTTGTAATGACAAATATGAGACCGTGATACAAGTTTCCACTCGGAAAGTAATTTGGTCAAGTAGTCACAGAAGAGCAAAAAGATAAATAATCGTTTTGTAATCGCATCGCCGTCATCTGAATCATCACCAAATTCAATCGTGATGGTGTAAAAGACTCACCACCCCCAAAAGAGACAGTCATCTAGTACAAAAAGCAAAGACAGCAATTGCAAAAATTAAAAGATGACCAATCCAGTCACATAGCTCTGAAGGCGGACCTGGATGTTCTGAGACTGGATGCGATTGTAAGACTAAAATACCCAGAAACCAATGGGAGAGATTAACTCTCTTGATGGTATGTGGAGTCCAAGCTTCATGTGATTCATTCACAGAAAACTCGTGTCATCTGCAAAACGTTTGGGTCCATGGCTCCATACACCGTACGGTCAAACTGTTTTGAGCAGTTGTGGTTTGATGTGTTTGTTATGCTTTTATTTCCTTGATTATATAAAACAAATAAACCTCAAAAGGGCGCAAATATCGCAGCTTCTGATTCATCGTGTGCACCAGTGCTTTGCCAAAATATAAAAGCAAAAATATCAAATTAAATATGAATTAAAGTTGCACCTAAAGATAGTCCTTACTAGATGGCAACCTTGAAATGTAAAACACCCAAATCAGTGGGTGATGCCACAGTTGCTACATGCATCTTGTATTTACTTCCTGTAACAGTGACCTTTAACTCACTTCAATGGCGTCTCTTTCGAAGATGCGGAGCTGCAGGAAGAGCTCCAGTTTGATCTTCCTTTCCTGGAAGAGCTCCTCCATTTGTGCCTGGGCCTCATCCAGCTGCTGGAGAACGCTCTCGATGTGGTTGATTGAGCTGTTGTGGGGCGTCTTGTTGCTGGAGATGGCAGAGTCCCTGGAACAGAAACACACTATTAAGCAATAAACCTTGGGATGCAGTTGTGTGCACTTAAAAAACTAAAATGGTTATGAAAATACCGTTGGGCATTAAGCCAACCAGGCTTAGCTGCTTTAACAACTGCAGCATGGTAAAGGCTGCAGAAAAACATGGAACAGAGGAAGAAGACAAACATTTTCCCTTTTAAAGTAGAAAACATCCCTTGTTTGTAAGTAATTCTAAACCTCCAGAGCTCACAATATGTGAATGACATCTAAAGAGTTAAATCAAAGTGGGAAAAGAAACCGGCTGCACAGCTTCTGATTCATCGATCTGACTGATGCAGCCATGCATGATGCATCAGCACACAGACACCAGGAGGCTAATTATGAGTAAACGCAGAAAGTGCAGGTGAGGTAGGTGGGCTCTTGATTGGCTTCTGGTTCACTAATCAGTGCGGCAGATGTGCCCCCCTCCAACACACATTCAAATGCACACTGATGACTGCACGTGTTCATCAGCTTGGCGCAGTCCTGCACACAGAAGAAGATGGTGTGTGGAGTTCCAGTTACCTCCCAGAGAGACTGCCATACAATTAGACACACATTTATAAAAGCTTATGTAAGAATTCACAGTGGAGCCAAAACACCAGGGAGAGAGCGATGGAGAAGAAGGGAAAAAAGGAAGAAAAAAAGAATAGAGGGGGGTGTATGATGAGGGAGGAAGAAGACGGACTGGAACATCCTCTGCATAAAAATAAAGCTGGTCAATTACATCAACCTCTTCAACACCTCCTCTTATCTTTACAGTTTTATTAGGCCAAATAAAGGATGTTTTCTTTTCTTAATATTTTACTGTCACCATCCATCACTTAACAGCAGCTGGAATTATTTCATACTGTCCTGTAGCTACATCGTTTTAGATCTAGACTAAGTGGGATCAGTTTTCTCCAGAAATTTAGAGGGGACTTCCAAGGCAGTTAAAAAAACACGCCTTTAATCTACATAAAGACGAAGGTAGTTTAAATAAATGGATCTACTGTTAAAACAGGGAAACCATGCAGTACAGCAGAATTACCTCCACAGTTCATTAAACATCTTAAAATGAGCAGTGATGGTTGTGGATTACTTCCGACTATACACAGGGAATAGAAATTAACAACGCTGGAGTAAGAAAATACTCTTCAGAAAGATATACTGTTATTTCTGGTTTTAATGATGGTGGTAGAGAACACTGGGTTGAGATCGGGAAAGACTCGATTCACATCACTTTCACCATCATTAAACTACTTAGTCGCACCCTTGTTACCCATTAATGAGGGCACAATCATCCTGGAAGAGATCACTTCCGCCAGGATAAGACCTAATTCATTATAAATCCGATCCTTTAGAACAGGGCTACTCAATTTGGTCCTACGAGGGCCGCAATCCAGCAGGTTTTCCATGTATCCCTGCACCAACACACCTGAGTCAAATTAGGTGGCTCTAACAGCCAATCAGGTTCTACACAATGACTCATTAATTTCACATGAGAAAGCCTTAATAAAGTAGGTTTCTGCTCTATCAAAGCAACTTTAATCTCTACCTGAGCTGCTGGATCAGGTCTTCTCCCTCTTTGATGACGTTGACAGTAACCTGCAGCGTGGTCTGCTGCTGTTGACTGAAACGCTTGATCAGATCCTGGACAGCTTCCACAGACTCTGCATAAACGTCATCCAGCAGCTCTTTCTGGAGGTCCTCCAGCCATGTCCACAACTACAACCATGGAGGACAGATATTAGCATTTCTGTTAGCTTAATTCAGTCAAGTTACATCGGATATTTCTGAAATTTGTCATATCTAAGCAGATTAGTGTGAAATATTCAAGAAAAACATAAATGTGTGTGTTTTGCAACTACAAAAGCTAATTATAAACAGCCACCCTAATGTGGTTCACATATAAACTCTGTCCAGAACCATTACAGAAACATCCTGAATTTGATCAATGCTCATTATTTTCTGAATAACTGGATTAAAAATAAAATATACACAACACTCCATTTCATCTGGTGATTATGTCCCTAATGCTCAGAAAGCCCTGTAAAAGCTCTCAACCACACAAGCATGCAGCCCACCATCTACTTCAGGATTACGTCATCCTCTCAGCCCACCTCTTTGACGTGCGTGTGAAAGGCGACAGACATGTCCAGCAGGACTTTGCGTTGCTCCACGCGGCGAACAAAGTCTTGAATTCTGTCTTCAAGCTGGTGGGCGGCCTGGTAGATCTCCTCTGGGTCGCACTCTCCCGTCTGGGCCAGCTGCTCGGCCGCCTCCAGGAGCTTGTCTGCATTGGTGTATGTGTTCTACACAGAGGCCAGAGACAGGCAGTGAGATGGATTAGTTCAAGAGGGCACTGTAAAGTGAGCTAAATGTATTTGGAAGAAGAAAGAGAAACCGTAGCGACAGGGGCAAAACGAAAAACAGGACATAAGAGGACAAGTGCCCTTATAGCTGAGCAACAGAGAGAAAGGTGGTGAAAGGAAATAAATACAGAAAGATATTCAGCTAGAAACAAATGACTTCATTATGTATGGTATGTAAAGTTGGTCCAGGTCATGAAGAATTCTCACAGTTTAAGTAGATTTGTGAAAATGTAATATTTTCGATGAAGCTCCTAACAGTAGAATAGATTTTAACTACTTTAATTAAGCAGATCTCTACTATTCAGATTGCATTCAATTTTAAAAGTTATACATCTATTTTTATAAAAATCCAAATAATGCATGACTAAAGGTATTAATAATATTGAGAAAGTAAATACTTCTTTGTTTCCTCCAATGTAGAGAAGAAGTAATTTAAGGCAGCACTGAAATACACAGTGTGTTCCTTGTGTACCTTTTGTACCACACAAAGAGAAGACCTTCGAGTCAATCAATTATTAAACGAGGGAAAACACAGTTAAATTGCTGTTAAAGTTTTTCTCTTGTAGTTGTAATTTTTTTTATAAAATCCCATAATTAATTTTAGCAAATTTTTCACAAGGGTCTAATCCTACCAGAGAATGACAGAGACCAACCTACCTGTGCCACTTCCTCAAAGTCCTCGTGGCGTTTCTGTAGAGCTCGGGCTCGATGGAGGGACTTTCCCACACCTGTGTGTTTACTGAGGAAGGCCTCACCATGGTTTTCTATCCAGTCCAAAACCTGTGAAGAAAGACATCATTCCCTCAAAAAGAGACCGACAGTGGGGAAATGGGAAGCCACAAGGGGGCACTCAGAGGTGAAAGCTGAGCCACGAGCTTCAAGATCATTTTAAACTAAAGGTTCAAGCGAAGGGGATGACATAAATGATGTTCAGCACTGTAGGAGACAGAGCTGAGCCCGTCTACATACACTCCCTTCCCTGCATTTTGTACTTCACGGCATGAATGGATGAACACCATCTGCATGGACATATGACCCAGTTCAGTTACCATAGCAACAGTTGCCATGTCAACAGTCAGGAATGCCCATGATTTTTGGACAGCAACTGTATTATTATATTGGAGCATATAATTACTACATGCTCTTTGTATTTGTTTTATATTTGCCTTTACTCTGCAGAGAGCATGTACATTTTAAATATTCAGTGTTCCCATCCACGCCAACACGTGACAGGCAAACAAGCAAAGTTCCAGCAACTTGCTCAAGGACATCACACTAGGAGACATTACTGCGGCTGCAAGCAAACCCTCTATTAAGCTTCTACACAGTATGCAAAAACATATCATTTTCAGATTACTATCCAACCTTTGTGTCATAATGAAAAAAACAAACCTGACAATGGCATGCAATCTTGGAGTTAAAAGGGATGCATGCACATAAATAAAAAGCATGTACATCACATGTGTGTGTTTGTGTCTACCTGTTGGACATCCTGTTGAAAGACACAGAGCTGCAAACGCTGGTGCAGCCGCACTTTACGGTGCTGCCAAATGTTCTCCAGCTGTCTCTGGTGGTGCAGCACCTCGTGGATGATGTCCAGGACGTGGTGCACCGCCTTGGAGTAGTTCGCTGATGCCGTTAGTGAGTCAGCACTGCCAGGGGTCAAAGGTCGCTGCAATTTGTCCAACAGGCCTTTTCCGTCTTGGCTAACCTGAAGTAGTTTTAGACATTTTCACTTACTTTACTATATGGAAATCTTCTGATACACAATTCTGGCATATTTAGAATATTAAAGAGAGAAAGGTCTTAAACCATGATATTCTTGCTTCTATAACATTTGAATGTTAACTTCAACCCTTTAAAATGACAGTTTCAGTAAAATGGCTAATTTGGAGACCTTGACTGAACTGAGAAAAAAAAAAAATCTCTAATTTTGTTCTGCTTCACTTTATCAGAGTTGCAGAGATACTTTTTTCACTTAATGAACTCTGATTTGATAAAGGTTTAGAGCTGCAGCTGCATCATTTAAAGGGACATTCATATTCATCTGGAAAGCAAAGGAACGTCTGAAACTTTTTCATTTGTGTTATGTTCCATCTTCATCTAATGTTCACTATTAACCCATATACTAATATATACATAGCATCACAAGGTTTCCTTTTACTATGACTCCAAATGTATTCAAACCTTGGGGTTGCGGAGATATAATAATTTAATTGGGGCTATGCAATTTTTGAGCAGTGGTCTAAATAACAGGAACAGAAGGAGTCAAAGGTTTAAAGAGCTCATATCATTATTATAAGCAGATTCGTAGTCTTGTGCTGGGGTTTAACTAGACCAGGGGTAGCCAACGTTGGTCCTCAAGGGCCCCAATCCGGCAGGTTTTCCAGATTTCCATGCTCCAACACACCTGACTTAAACTAACCAGTCATTGTGGAGATCCTTATAGGCTGTTGGATCCATTTAATTTGAGTCAGGTGTGCTGGAGCAGGGAAATCTGGAAAACCTGCCGGATTGGGGCCCTCAAGAACCAACGTTGGCCACCCCTGCACTAGACATTTACAGACAAAACATTTTCCTTACAAACTACATTGCTGCTGTCAATGCTACCTCTTGACTTCTTTGTCATAAAACACTTGACGGTCCCCAAAAAGTGCAGTCTGCTCTGACTGGTCAATAAACACAGGGTTTTAGACTCTGCTCATTCCTTGTTTGCAGCACGTCAAACGAGAACTTAACAGATGCTATGCAAAAATGTTTATTGTCACATTATTACTGTGTGTAAAGGAAAAAAAAAGTCTTTTCTTTAGTGATTTTACCTCGGAGTAGGCAGCGGTGATGTGTTCATACAGGCCTTGGTGATGGTGAATGGCATCTTCAAGGTCTTGCAATTCAGAGGGCAAATCCACCTCACTGCACGCCTTACACCACGAATCCACATTACTCATGTACTGCAGGAGAAACACACACACACAAATTTTGTCAGAGAGTGGTGCTCATCACATTCTAGTCAGACATTGTAAAGTAAACCAGACATCGGCTTATTATTTCTGAGCTTCTTAAAGTGTCTGCTTAGTTATACGCACACTTAAGACTTCAGGAGAAAAATATACTGTTGTGCCCCCCCACTGCAGGAGGGATGAAAAACAAAACAACCAGAACGGCCTTAAAGTAGAAGTGACTTTTTCCTCATTACTGCTTTCTAAACATCTCTGCCGCAATAATTGGAATAGAATACACAAGCATTTACGTGGAGGTAAAAAGCAAAATAAAAAAAGTTGGGGTTCAATTTCAGCTAAAAAAAACATGAAAGGCTGGTCTGATGACTTCAATATTCCAGGTTGGAAAAGTTGCATCACCCATGTTTCCATGCTGGGATTCAGCACATGTGCTTTTTAAGGCCATGCATCACTCCACGGTGGTCCGAATAATGAACACAGACTGAAACAACAGCAGATAACAAATACCCTGCTTATATTTTACATATATTTATGTAAATAAATGTTAATGCCATGCAGACATTGGATTTTACAGATATAATTATGCCAAATGGATACTTAACAAACAACAAAGTGTGTATATGTGTTCTAGTGTATGAATAAGGAACGTGAAGGTCAACACTTCAACTGCCTATCAGAGCACGTCTAAGTGAGCTTACCTGAACCCAGCTCCCTTTAAAGCTGACTTCGAGAAACTGACCATTTTCTGAAAATATTACTACTAACATTATTTGTATAGAACATTTCTTCATAAAAAAAAGTTTAGGAATACAAGAAATAAAAATGAAGAATTTCTTTATATTGTCAAAATTACAGGAAAAGACAATAAGCTCAGTGCAGTTTGATCAAAATAAACCATAATAAAAGCATTTTAAGAGGCAAAGCAGAAGTTTTAACCACATATGTAAAGGCAGGTGCAGACTAAAGTCAGCAGTTTCATACAGTCTGGGCTCTGATATAAAGACCAGATTCCCCTTTATTACATAGTAAGACTTTTTACCTTCGAAAGGTTAAGTTTCACAGAACAGAAAGCACAGATGCAAAAGTGAACATAAGCATGTAACTAAAATAAAACAGAGAAACACGTTATCAAAGCTTTCTGTACCTCAAAGCAATTAATAAATGCAGACATTTCTGAGTATGCAAAAATACGCACATTAGAAAAAAAGTACATCAAAACAATTTGCATGCTGAGAATTAAAAGCAATGGCATGAATACAGGAAACACTAGCAGGAGGATTTAGGCACCCTGATCATTTTAAGTTACACAACATGTGTTAAGCTTGGTTCTCAAGTAGAGATGCTCTTTGTATCATGTACCCAGACTGTGGGTCCACAAGACAGGAGCTCAATACTGGAACTAAAGATTCTGCCTCCCATTCTAGCTCTGGAAACTCTTGGGTATTAGGGGATAAGTAAAAACAGCACGGCCATTTTTATGAGTGAAAAGATGAATGGGGTCATATCTGTATGGTAAAAAATAAGCTAAAGCTAGCAGCAGGTTTAATATTTGTCTTAGCCTGATGTTTGAAAAAAGGTAGTTCTGCTTCTTTTTTTAAATCTCAACAACAGAGTAGAAAACAATTACAAATAAGCTGGACTCTTTAATTCCTCTAGTAGCTTTGTGGTATAATGGCAGTAGTGAGAATCATGACTTCCTTAAACCCAGAATACAGATCCATGGACCCCATGTGATGATGTTTTTTCCTGCCATCAAAAACAACTTCAATGTTTATGTTTTATGCATCCGGGAGAAGTCAGTTACTATGAGATTATGCAAATCCTGCCATTTAACTCAAATGATAAAATGAATCAAAAACACAGCACGTCGCTCTGCCAGACTTACCTGGTCACATTTCTGGTGAAAGCTGGCTGACATCTCTAAAATTGTGCTGCGTTCATCCAGGGCAGCGGCAAACGCCTTCCACTCCTGCTCCAGCTGGCCTGAGATCTGCTTGATCTGCTGGGAGGCGTAGTGACCCGACTCCAGCAGGCGCTTGCCGACCGACACGATCCGATTGATGTTAACATACACATTCTGTCCAGAAGAACACGGGGGGTGGGGGAGAGTTAAACAAAGGAAGGGGGATAAATTGTGCAATAATTAATTTAAAAAATGTTTAAATTCAACCAGTAGGGAGATAGTTTTGAGGAAAATATAAAGTGACGGCTGACGGTAAAAAGAGGGGAGAGTGAGGCAGAGGCTGTTGGACATTGTGTCTCATCCATGAGCAGAAACTAGAGGCTTGATAGATTCCTCACCTCACAGTTTCATAATAGTTATGTAAGGCTGACAGTGGATAGAGAATAGGATTACTTAATACCTTGTTGTGCTGCTGTGATTATGCAGAAAATGTGCGCAGAAGCACAGGCTGCTCTAAACAAACACTCAAACACAGGACTAGAGGTTGATGCTAAGTGCATTAACTATATGATTGTGTGCTTTGGGGGCATGAACTTGAGCCCAAGTGGGCGGTAAAGCATTACCTCCTGCTGCGCATCTGTGTGTGTCTTACCATGCAGTTCATTGCAAAGTGGTTGTGCTGGGTTTGCAGCTCCACGGCTTGGGGGTGGTTCTTGCCAATCTCTGTGTAGCCTGCCAGGAACAAACCCTTGTTGTGCAGGATCCAGTCAAACATCTGAGGAATGAGGGTGTCAAGTAAGAGAGGAGAGCGAAGAAGTTAGCAAACCATATGAAATATACACACACACACACATAGGTACAGGTTCATTAGTAACTTTTACAGTTCACTGCAAGAGCAGGTACAAACACACAGCTGGGGCTCGGCCATGTGGGGAAAACTGTGTGTGTTTGTGCACTGCCGCAGTGTTCAGATAGTTGTCATCTTTCCAGGCCGGGGTACAGCGAAATGGACTGCTTCTGTTAGGAGAAACCTCTCAGGCTCTCCTAGAGAGCAACTTGTGGCCTATGGTGTCCTAGCAACAAGCTCCTACTACTGCAGTGTATCCAAGACTGCAGCTCTCTCTGTTGCTGCAGCCCGCTATTTTATTCTACTCACTCAAACAGGGATCTCTGGATTTCTCCCCTTGTCGTTTTCAATTTTGTGCTGCAGCTGTCATTGCCTGAGCTGTCATGTTGGCAGCCAGAGACGGCGACCACGTACCTGCACAGCTAGCTCCGTCCTCCCACCCAGTTATATTCTCCAGTGCTGCAGAAGATGAATTTGTTTGATAAAGTTTAGTGCACTGCTTAATGGCTAAAATAAAAAGGATTCCAGGTCATGTGATCTACACAAACAGCATCAATCGATGCTTCGCAGTGGGTGTAATTAGGTTTTGTTTATTATTGGCAGATGCTTGGCAGTGATCACCAGCTGTATTTATAGATTAACGCTACCATCACAGCTCATTCCCAACGTGAACTGACCTTCTCCGCATCCTGCTCGAACAGGCGGAGCTGGAAGCACTGATCCAGCTGGAGCTTGCGGACGTGCCAGGACTGGTGCAGATGCTGTCGCGTGGAGTGCAGCTTGTCCAGCAGCTGGGTGATCCGAGGCACCAGGCCCTGGGTGTCGGCGTTGCAAATGCCACCGCTGCTACTGCTGCTGCCGCCGCCGCTGCCGCCACTGCTGCCGTTGCGGTTAGAGAAGGACTCGCTGCTCTGAATGCGCTGGAGCAACCTGGAGGGCAGATTTTAATGCTTTTGTTAATATCACAGGTGCAAAACCAGGTTTGTGTGATTAGCTTTCATCTGCAGGATTTTACATTTAAATCTGCCAGAAATATGATGAATGAGGAAACTCTGACATCAACAGACATGTTACCAGAAGAAAAAAAAAATCATAATAAAAGTGATTTGATCAGAAATTTTAGCAAGGCATGAAGTTTTTAATCACGATGTTGACATCAGTAAAGTGTAGCAACCATCTATTAGAACAAGTACTTAGTCTTAACAATGTTGAGGTGGGTGTTTTACACCAACGCAGCATCCAGTCAAGCACCAGGAACCATGGTTTCCCAGCAGAACATGGATTTTTAACAAGATGAGAATTGTTTTAACTGAACCTGCCAGTGGCATAAATGCTGTGGTCATGTTAACAGCCTGCAGGAACAATCAGGTTATAACATTCATAACATTGTGCTTTATGACCTATTAATTATTGACAGGTAAAGTTTTGTTTGTATATCCACTTCTTTTTTTTCTTGTTTTCACTTTATCATCTCATAACAGTTCATTAAATAAAAATGGTAACAAACGTAGTAAATAATGTAAAATTTGCTTAAATATCTTAGAAAATAATTTTTTTCTTAATATCTTATACATCCACCTTTTTGAAAGACAAAAGTTCAGTTACTATTTCTATTCTATTTCTATTTAAGTCTCGCGGAATGATGGAGTATGTTTATTATAGCTCTTCTCTATCATCATCTTCTGCTAAACTTCTTGTGCTGATGACTGACAATCAGCACAAGAAGACTGCCTGACAATCTTGTCAGCCAGTATATACCAGTATGGCTACATTTACACAGTTTAACTTGGCTACTTAATTGGACCAACTTTGTCCACTTGTTCCACTGTAGGGAAATGAATAAATGATGCTGTGAAATGTGTGAGAAAATGTTCGTGACATTCAGCTGTTCCTAACTGTCTCTCATTGTACATGTAAATACAGCCGAAAGCGGAAGTTACTGGATTCCAGACTGCATTATCAGGGTGTGTTCATCTGGTTTTGAGAGCTTAACGTGATAACACGCATTTTAAAAGTTCAATTTAGGTCTGAGTAACACAATAATTAGTTTTTATTATTAATGTTACTGTCGTCTCCACAGCTCCTCCTGCAGTCCCCCATCATTTCACACTGTCCTAAACAGGTTCATGACATGCTACACAAACATGAAGAAACAGATTATCTGTGTGTTATCTGACCAAAGGATGCAGTCAAAATGGATGCATCTTTAACAAAGTTTAATTTTGCCTGGTTTTCTCCTGGCATCGCAGAGTTTTGCCTTGCACTCTTTGAACTGTCAAAGTTCAATACTTATTCATACAGCGGCTTCGGTGTCAAGCTGAACATCCTTTGCAGGTTTGTTTTGCAGCAGCAGATTGTGCATGAAGTTTCCACTGAGTTTAGTTTTCTTCCTGTATTCTTTCCCATCTTTGTGAAATCTCACAGCTGTTCTAATAATTCTTCAGTGTAGAGTAATGATGCAAAGATGCACAGAAAACCAACTAAGTCCTGGTCTTAAAGTCAAATTATATTATACACACACACACACACACACACATATATATATTGTTTTTGTTTTCATGCAAAAGATTATTAGGAATCACTATTGTGTTTAGGTATCTATCTATCTCTCTATCTATAATTTTTTTTACATTGAGCTTCTATTTTCTTCCTATGTTTCTTTTTTATATGTTTAAATACCTTATTTTAGATTTTTTTAAGATGACAGGTCTATACTCGAGTGTTTACTGTAATTACAATAACAATTAGGGCATCTGAAAGTGTTCCTTTTTAAAATGGTTGAAAAATTAAAGTATGCAAAAGACCATCCAGGCAGATTTATCTTTACCTCTGTCCTTCAGTGTCCAGCTCTTCTATAGGAGCTTTTATGACCTTCTTCTTGAGTGTGGCATGCTCCTCCACCATCTGTCTGGCTCCTTCTAGATCTTGGGGAAAGTCCTTTCTCGACACGGTTTCCTGCATCTCCTCTAACCGAGCCAACATCTGTGTGGCGTGACCGGAGAACTCCTCGAAGGCCACCCTCACCTGGAAAAAGCCACCAACAAAACACCTGAGTAACAGACCATGAAGTTCTCTCCTGATCCTCAATAGTCTAAAGAAGGCTGTTTCTGCTCTACATCCAAACTTTAATGGGAGATTTTCTGCATCACTGTGAGTCAGTTTCACCTCTATCCACTCTTCGTGGTTGTAGTCCAGGCTGCCGTCAAAGTCTGCCGTCAGCTGGGAGGGATCCACGACTTTGGTCAGGCCCTCTAGTGACACCATGGTGGTCTGGTGAAGTAAAGTTGACAGACATGACAACGTCACATAAGAGAACTCAAATCCTGCCCAAAACCTGCATATTACAGTATCAATTTCAAAGATACACCGAGGAAATGTTTCCTTGCTTGGTTTCATTGCCTCTGTTTCTGCTGAGCCACCTCCGCATAACACCCCCACACACATGGCCAGAGATGGATGGAGACAAAGTGGTAGCGAGGATAAGCTTTGTGCAGGAAAAACAATGCAGAGACGCACCATCGTCCTCAAAGAGGCACGAGAAAATACTGACACGGTCTCATGATGACAAGCAGCTTTCCTCGAACTGAATCAGGAGATTTATAGACACAAATAAAACACTGAAGCTAATTCTGAATTTCATTTTAGTGTGAATTTAACACAAGGTTAGGAGTGATTTTTTTGTTTTTGTTTTTTAAATATAGCAGGCCAAGAGAGTATTCTTGAACCACACAGAAGCAAACACACACACTCAGTAAAGAGACACTTAATTTGCATGCTGGAAACACACATGCTTGGAGCAGCTGTTGTCCTGGCAACAGTCCTGATCGATTTTACTGGAACAACTTAAATTTATACTGCTCTTGTTCAGTCCTACGTTTATATTGATTTAATACAAAGATGAAACAAATGATGGACACAGTTATGGCCTCGCTTTGCTTTGTGCAGAAGCATCTTTTCGTTTATGTTTGCAGGACTTCTTGTGATGACAGATTCCGGTTTAATCCAAAGAATTCCATCTTTTCTTTTTCACACAAATTTCCAGTCACTCTTGTAATCCATCATTCCTTTGATAAATTTAGTTCATCCAGTTCCAGAGTCACCAAAGCAGTCCCACAGCATGATGGAACCTCCACCATGTTTCATTAGAAGTTCCCTTAGGAGCTTCATTTCATCAGCTGACCGTCTTGTGGAGCTCCTGTTACTACCACTTTATCCTGACTAGAGTGTTTGCTTATATAGCAGAGTCTCTGCACACATTAATCCTGCTTTTTTTGTGCCTTTTTCCAGTAATCCTCTGCCTCGCGTGGTTCAATATGAAGTATGGTACCAGCTGACGCCACCACTCCACATTATTTGAGGTCAGCCTGAAACTCTTCAGATGTTCTAATGTGGTGTTTTTTTTTTCGTCCACAATCCATACGAGTTTATTCTTACCACTACATCCTGGAGCCATCTTTAGACTTCTATGACAACGAAACTCTATTACAACATAATAAAGGATTTCACCAGGAGTTTTGGGGCTTTTTGGTGATCGCCTTTTAGTGTTTGGAACGATGTTACTGATGAAGCTGTGATGCTCTCAGCTATTCTTTCCTCACCGTTTTGGGAAAAAAGCTGGAAATGTTTAGTCCTTTAGCCTGCAAAACCATCACTCGGTTAATTAAAGATCCGGCAAATGTTAAAAATGAATCACAGTTGAGTCTTTTCTAAGCTAAACAAAAATGTGTTGTAATTGTTATAATAAGTACATAGACAGTTTATTTCAAACATGTTCTGACATTTACAGCATTTACATGCTCATTTTTCCTTCTCCTCACGTGCCTGAAAAGAAGTACGCAGAAGCATTAGGTTATATGTCCCAACCCCGTGTCTATAACACTCATTTCAAATCTTCTATTTCACCATAGATGATTCCCGGCTTTAAACACAGTCTACTTACATTTAATGTCTTTGTTAAACTGCTTCATAATTTTACCCCTGATATGGAATCACATACTTTTTATAGTTGTCCTGATATGCTGCATTTTTAAATTAAGTCTTCCTCTAAAATCATAACTCCCATCTCTTTCTGAAAACAAATTATGTAATTTGGAAGTAAATTTTCTCTTAAGAATTTCCACAATCAGATGTGGCAAATTTGGAGCTTATATTTCTAAAAGTAATAAATGTTAAATGTTCCTATCATAGTGAAAAAAAAATGTATGCATTTATTTATCATGATTTTCAGTTTTCTTTTGCTTTTTTAAGTACAAATAATCCTGAGCAGGCCTGTGCAAATGGACCACGTCCAATCGATGCTCATGTGACATGCCGGGGCATCTAGTGGATATAATTGCACCCTGCCCTGCAGCTGCGCTTCCATTCAAATGATCAATATGATATCATCAGCCTACAGCGGACCTGTGTGAGTAATCAAAGTCATTAGCACTCACAGCTTTAAATCAGAGGGAGGGGTGGAGCGCTCAATATCAGAAACATACTGTACAGAAATCCAAACACAATGTACAAAATAAACCCAGAAAAAAACACGACATGTTCACGGTGCAGCGCACAAGCTTACGACAACTCATTTTCCACAAACAAGGTTGTTCAAAGCCTTATGAAGTTGTTATTGAATTCTCATCCTCATCTATGTTTGTTGTGCACAGGACTGTAAGAACAAACCTGCTGTCCGTTGATAACCAAGGACTTGTGGGAGAATAAAAATATGCCTGCTTTTCAGAACATACCATTAAATGAGCTGTGAAAATGTGTTTAACGCTTGACTGACAGAGTCACAAATGATCTGCTGTGGGCAGCTTTTAGGTCCAACACGATGACATTTTTCCTCTGGCAGACAACCGGGCGGTGATGTACGCATGCAAAGCAGCAGGGAAAAGAAAATAATGAAATGTGCTGACAATGAGCAGCTGAGTGGGGGGGCGGCGATTGATATCGCAGCTTAGCTGACAGCAAACTGGGAGAGAATGTTTTATTCCCACGTTAATTAAAGCATCCCATAAGCAATGGTTTTAGCTTTGACGTAATTAGTCATGTTGTGTGTTTTTTTTTTATTGTTATTGAGCTTTTGTAATTTGACAAAGCTGAGTGAAGAACGAAATCCTACCTCGAATTCGAACTTTGAGCTGCCGAAGTTGGTCCTCTGCTTCTGCCAGAAGTTGTCCGGTTTGATGATGAGCGCGACGTGGATGCAGGACGGGAACGACTCCTGCAGGATCTTCAACAGAGGCTTGATGCTGTCCCACTTAGAGCCTCGCATATCAACAATGACCGTGAAGCCATGTTTACACACCTCCTCGCTGGGATGGATGAGCATGGAGGTCAGCGCGAGTGGGAGGAATTAAAGAGGAGAAATATCAAGGGAGGGAGGGGTTAGGGAGAGATTGGAGGGTATAATCCACAGAGAAAGAGAGGAGACAGATGACGGGCGTGGGAAAAGGATGAGAGAGGGATGATGGAAAGAGAGAGAGAGAGAGAGAGAGAGAGAGAGAGAGAAAAGGGAAGGAAGATGGAGACAGGAGAGGAAGAGAGGGGGAAAAGGGAGGAAAGAAGAGAGGAACAAACAAACAGTGAGATGACGCATTTTTCTATACTGTGAGCCGCCTACGCAGCAAACACACATCCCACACACACACCCACCCACACGGGCTCAACACACACAAGCGCACACACACACAAACCTGTGACAAATGACTCACAAATGTGCGCTTTAATGCAAAAACACAAATCAGCACATTTGTGCAATCAGCAACCTCTGTTCCCTGTGGAGCCATGTTTTGGATGGCATCATTATAGCATAACCCCACACACACACACACACACACACACACAGAGACACATCTTCACATGAAACCAAAACCCGCCAAAAGTCTCTAAAATCTTCTAAATATGAACTTCCTCACTTTTGACTGCTTTACAAGAGTTGTTTTCATATCCCTCCATCTCTGCATCTCTAACTCTTCCATCCATTTTCAAGCCTCTTTCTCCCTGTCAATGGACGCCCAGCAGACAGCTGTACAGATGTTGCCTTACCACAAACAAAACATCTTTTAGTCACCAAAACAACTAACAACACGATAGATTTTAAACCTGAAACATGTCACGATGATGAGGAAGTTTCTAAGGTTTCATGGACGTGAGAAAGTCAAAATGATCATCAACCAAATGGAGACGAGCGCGGACCGAAGCAAAGCGTTGTTAAAGACAAATGAATGGAGGTTAGGAGGAAAATGGAGTAAAGGGAGAGGAGGACAGATGTTTTACCTGGGAGGTGAGGAGCAACCACCGCTGCTGATGCTGCTGCTGCTGCACTGCCTCGGCTACTGCGACACTTTGTTTTGCTTTCACACACTCGCTCGCTCCCTCGCACACACCTCCTCACACATGCGCTCTCCGTCTCGTCTGTTTTAATTCCCCCCTCCATCCCTTCCCCCACTCCCTTCTGCTTTCTCTCTCCCTCTCCGCTGATATCTTTTTCCTTCTGTCATTTCTCCTATACGTCCCCCTCAGCTCAGCCCCCCCCCTTCAGCTTCAGCATCACTCTTTTCTCTGTAGCCGAGTTCTAGCGGGCGAGAAGCTGAGGCGAGTTAACTGCTTCTGTCTCACCGCTCACATGCTCGTTTCAGCTCTGTCACGTGTTTTCTTCTGCAGCTTCATCAACACGCTCTGGGGGGTTGTTTTGATTTGAGCCACTAATTCTCCCGTTTACAGTAATAAAATGAAAGCTTCACCTGGGGATGCCGGCGAGGTAGGCGATCAGCCTCCTCAGGTCATCTGCTCGTATTCTGTCGTGGTTGCTGCGTGATGGAAACGTTAACACTGGACCACCACGTCTGTCTCTTCCTCCTGTTGCAATACACACACCAAAAAATGGGGGAGTAATTAGAAGACTGTGCACATAAATGACTAAGATACCAACAAATGTTGTTTTAAGATGTTCGGAGATCCAAAACAAGACTGAAAGATGCTGCTAAAAGCTTTACAACGGATTTGATTTACTATTTGTTCTGTTAGAAAGCTAAAAGCTGTTGGGAGTGTTGTAATAATAGCAGACAAACTGAACACTATTTTTAAGAAAGGTTACACAGAAGAGACGATGATTGTTAAACTTGAAATCACTGAGAAGGAAATGCTTGAGAGGAAAAATGCAACAACACACATTGTGAGCTTTACTAAGTGTTTTCTGTGTGCACCTGCCCACACTGGAGCCAGCAGCTAAATGTGTTGTGACATGTGATAAATGCCAAGTTTTGCCTGTTTCCATTTGTTTATTAGCACTGAAGCAAACTCGATGTGGTTGTTATTAACCCACTAAGACCTAACACAGTGTATGTTTGTAAAAGAAGTGGTGGGTTAACTGGTTTACAGCAAACAAACAAGGTCAGAGTGAGGCAGCATGGGCTGGATTATACACAGGCAGAGAAATGATGCAGAAAGGCCACTAATTAGAAACAAAACCTAAAGAAAGAAACACCGAAAAATAAATGAACGAAAGAATCCAGCCGAGAAAAATGGCCGATCTTCCTGGAGACACAGGATTTCCTTCCTGTGTCTCCACTGTCGCCCACCGCCCTGTGCATGGTCAGGATGGAGGACTAAATTAAAGATAAGACTTCAGTGCAGTCTGATGGTGTCCTTAGCTAGGCTATTACATTGTATGAACTGGCTTGTATAAAGACACTTACTAGAAATTGGACTAATGTGGACTCGTTTCCGTTGGGTCACAATGAATGAGCTTGGTGTTTAAGTGTGTTTAGATGACTTTGCAGTGAATTGGTACAAATACATCTATTCACCCATTTTTCTAACGCTCTTCTGTGGTCGGCAGCTTAAGCAACGAAGTCCAGCCTCCTTCTCAAAATTGACACAATACAAATAAAACTGAACTGGCCATCTCAACTGGACTGGTCATGTTTTTCTGGAGCTAAAACAGTGCGTGAGTTATTTTCTATGTCAAAATTTACAAAAACAACCATCCAAAAAAAACCATAAAAAAGTCTAAAACCACCTCAGTTAAGTTTATTATATATTCTTTTCTCTCTTTTTTTTTTTTTACTGATGCTGTACCGACTGCACTTTTATTTTTTATTTATTAAATTCTGATTTTCGATTCTTATTTAAACATTCAACTTACTGGTTTTCATCTTGGTGAATAACATACAAAATAACCTGTATATACCTGTAATAACTTGCTTTAATTGAAATATTCATAGTACAATGAAGACTACAATTTATTATTTGTTTCTTCATATTGTCCAAAATTATACCTCATGCAGGTACTTCTCTCACTGGAAGTTTCTAACTAACGTTCTCCAGGTTATCTGACACAAGTCTCTGCACAATTGCGAATCCAGTTAAAAAGAAATGACCATATGTTGCCCAATTGTGTGTTGTAAAATGTCTGCTGTGGGACTGTGTGTGTGTGAGATGACTGGTTTTCAGCAGGCTGTTTGTGTGTGATGATGATGATGAGGATGATGTGAAACTAAACAGTTCTGGCAGTACTACATCCACTATGTATCCCGAGACTGAGCATTTTGGGTTCAGGTGATGTGTAGCATTTCGATCTTCCACTGTGGAAAATGACTGGTTGCCTACTGGCAGGAGATCCTTTTAATGGCTTTACTGTTTTCATTGCTGATACTGGGACCAGCAGAGCAGCCGCAGTGGACGTCTCATTTGCAGCGCTGCAGAACAAAGAGGTTTAGGTGTTCGTTTGTCCCCACTACCATCAGACACTTCACTCTCAGTGTGTAGCACCACTCCTTTTATCCCTTTACTCTTTCTCAGGCATTTATTTATTTTTATCAACTATCTCGTCTTTTTTAGTGAGCTGCTGAATTTCCCTACCTACAGAGACTAATACAAGTATGTCTTATGTCATGCAAGGCTGCTAACTTGTGTCTAGCTGTGCATCTAGATTTCATTTTAGTCATTTTGCCTTTGCTAATTTAGCCTCTTGTGTGAAGCATGCATCTCCCATTAACCTGATCTGTAAATAAATACACTTAAAATGAACCAAAATCAGATATATATGAGCTTGAATCACAAGTTGCCAGCCGGTCAAGCAGAATTTCTGCAACAAATGATGGATGCATTTGTAAAATTAACTGAAATTAAGGACCAATTCTGGTAGGAGCATGACTGTAACAGCTGTCGAAGGAATAAAAGTCCAGTAGTTGTTTACTTAAAAGCATTAATGTTAAACTTGTGGTACAGCACAAAGTAAATACACAACTAATATAGAACAGTATCTACTCTTTATAAGTAATATAAATGAAACCTCTGTGTTGCTGTTGACACCGATGAGCCATTATAACCAGTAAAATTCTGTGATTATAACTTCTGTAAAAAGAGGCACATTTCATTTGACCTAATACGTCAAATGAAATACGTTATAAAATAATACATTTAATCCAAATGTATGCAAACTAAATTTTATGCAGGAGAGAAGGTGCAACTTTTCTAGCCTGAATCCAACATTTGAAATATCAATTTGTAATCCAGGATAGCAGAGCTCATGGTCATGTGACGAGTGAAGAGTATCTGGTTTTACAACATGTTGCTCCTGACCACTCATCGAAGTGGAGAGCTGTTTCCCCTCACACGTAAACACGGGCCGACTCAGTTCAGCTTGTAAATTGGTGAGTTCAGTTGGGTTTGCTGTGTGGCTGTAGGCTCGACCGGCCTCCTCTGGTCTCGTCAGAGGAGCAAAATCAAACGTTGACGTGGTAACAGGCAAACATGAGAGACGGCGATCACGGCCGATTTATTAAGGGGCCAGATTTGGGATAATAGGCTTAGCTCATTTACCCTACTCTTCACTGGCGGCCCCTCTGCAACGTCCCTCCCTCTTTTATTTCAAAGCCAATTACTCTGCCAGTTACTACTATGGGATGTAGTAGCTGACAGCATGTAATCTCCATGGCAACGCTGCCCTGTATCTTCCCTCTCACAATCTCTGTGATATTTATCTGAGTCATTGTCCTCATCTTTGCGTTTCTACCTGTGACCTTCACAGCAAACACAAAAGGTCCAAAAGAGGAGTCTGCACACAAAAGACAGACAGACACGCACACACACACATTTTCCTTTTGTTATTCCCTTCATTTCTGTGGACATGTGCATGAGTTTTGAATGCATCCAGATATAGGTGATAACACACATTCATGCACACACATAATAATGTTTTTGTATTATACAGATAATCCAGCTGGATGTTCTTGGCTGTCCACGTCTCCAGCTCAGCCTGCTGTGAGTTTTCTCTGGCACGACTCAAGAGTGTATGTAAGTATTTATGTGTCAGGCATGGCTGAGCCTCACTAAGAGGACGAGCAAAAACAAAGGCAGCTGCAGCTCTCGGCTTTGCAGTCCTGATGATGCTGGTTATACAAAGGACATCTGTATGTGTGTCACTGTGTGTAGTCTTCAAATATGCGTGTGAAGATGGGTCAAAGGCTAAGTGTCTGGACTTCAGCATGACCCCCAGAGTTTTTACAGGCACAACTAGTTGTTAGTATGTCCTCTGTGTCCAAGAAACAGAGGAACTACTTGTGATAAAAGCTCAAACAGAGAGTATGCAGCTTACATGTTAACTGTGCGTGCATGTGTATAGAAGCTCAGGACTTTGAAGTATACATCATGCACCCTTTATCTGCTGCGATCAGACAGTTGGGGTTGGAGGAGTTGTGATCCAAATACACTCAGACATAATCTTACCTGACAGAAAAGCAACTTTCTCTTTGAGGATGGGAAGCACTTCCATCGCTCTCATCTCCTCATTTCTCCTGTAGCCTGAGCAGAGAGAAAAGAAAGAAAAGCAGAGACAATGAGGCAGTGAGTGGAAGAATGAAAAAAAAAGACCTTCTTCATCCCTGTTCTTTGTCCGTCCAAAAAGCTGAGGCTGTATCTTTATTTGGTTTAATTTAGTCTATTTTTTTTTCCCCCAAATGAGGGTATATTTTGCATCTGCTAGTAATCTGGAGGATTACAACATTTGAACACTTGAGTGACTGAATTAAATTATTAAAAGGCTGTGTGAGACAAACCAAGGCCAGACACATAAGAAAAACAGTTTTAAGGAACTAAATTAAGACTACTGAGGTTAAATACTTGAAGTTGGAGGCTATATTCATGGATCTGGCCAATAATGACCTAAGCTGCAGAGGTGACTTAAAAGAAGGCAACTACTCATTTGGCCTATATGGTAACTAGCATGTTGCATGTTGGTAGAAGACTCAGTCGATCAGCAAAGCTGAGATTGATCTTAATTTAAAGTTAGCAACATGTAAGACCAACGCAGAAGAGAACCAGTGTAAAACAAAAACTACAAACTTTAAACAAACAAACAAAAACTACTCCAGGGCGGTAGATGCACTGATGGAACAGCAGGGTGTCTGCATCAGTTTGCAGAGGAGACTGAAATGACCATAAACCTCAGGACATCCCATCGTGACGTAACAGAAGAGCTGATTATCACTGCATTTTAAAAAAATGTATGAATTAAAAAAGATAGAAATGGCTTTACATAAGGGCAAAATCCTGCATGAATCTATTCAATAGCTAAGATTGGATCAGTGCTCCTAATTTTCAGTAAGAAACACCAGTGGGGGAAAAAAAAGTTAAACCTGTCGTTAGTCATGTCATCATCCTAATATTTAACAATGATTTTGCATACAGCATGTTTTCCTAACATCACAACACAGCTGGAATTAATTGCCCCTCTATCGTGGTTTAATAAATCCATGTGAATGCATGTTTTCAGATTTTTAAAAATGTAAACATCAACTTTCAAAGTCTTCCTGGTCTGTCTGAGGAAACCCCGGCCGGTCCATGTTTAATGGGAAACAATTTGTCAACAAAGTTTTTATTTTTACCCACTTTAGCTCTGTTTGTCTTCTCTTAGGAAAATGCCACAGATTAGTACAAATATATAAAATACTTGTTTATATCTACCCGTGTGATGAATACCACTATTGTGGGTGAACCTTTACTCAATTTCCCCTTCAAAACTGCAACACTTAAGGACTTTACATACAAGTCAGACCAGAATAAATAATAAAAACTAATTATTTTTAAATGAATTATTTGAAAGTCTCCTGCAGTAATAATGTGCACTGCTGACTGTCAGCCTGTAAATGTCACGCTGGATCTCTTGGGTGTGACGTTGATAAAGATCCCACTGTGTGGAAGGTCTGTTAGAAGTGAATGAACAGCTGTCAGAAGATATTCAATAAGTGCAAACCTGTTTAAACAGCTCCAGCACACCGACACAGAATTCCCTAATGTGATTAAACTCAGATCTAAGCTTTGCATTTGCACACAAGAGGACAGAAAGGGTCCTTCAGACAGAGAGAGGTCTGGTTTACGTGACAAATGACCCTGACATGCTACATGTGTGTTTCTTGCATGTGAGGTCAAATTGAACTAAATATTGTCTTTTATGTCAACCTAATGAACACGCTGTACTTATGTAAAACATAATGGCGGTGGATGGGAGGGGTTGAAAATATATCAGCTTGCTCCTGCTTCGCTATGCGTCACTTTAAAACTGCTGTCTGGACTTTTGTACAGAGAAGGGAACAGGCTGCTGGCTCAGACATGAAGCCGGCATGTTCAGCTGCCATCAAACTAATGGAGAGGAGGCCTTTCAGATCCCAGTCATAGCTGCCCTCTTCTCAACTGTTGACACACACACATAAACACAATTTGTTACCATGTATTAAACACTTGTTTTCCTTTATTCTTCATGTGTATGCATACCAGAATACTCACACCACTGTATCACAGTAAATTATATTTTATTCTCAGCTTTCAGCACGTTGCTGTATGTTAATGAGATGTTTACTCCTTCCACCACTGGAAGAGATGGATGAGATTCAGGAGTTGTCTCTTTTTTCTGCTTTTCTTTCTGCCTCCATTTGTCTCCTACTTAGAAAAACTAACAACAAAACTATGTTCATATATAGTCTAAATATATGCTGCACTTCCCACTGCGCTCCAACAGAGACGGTCCTCGTTCTTTTTTTAACGAAAGAGGCTGATGCAAACAGTTCTGGGAGCCACAAATCAGACAGATTTTCCCCCAATAGAGAGAGTAATGGTGTTATATCGGTCTGGAAATAACAATGCTTTTCATTACGCTTTAGCTAATATTTATTATCTAATGAATTAAAAACCTTTAATTGCATAGACTTTTATGGAAAAATGAGATGCTGGCACACAAACTGAAGCTGTAGAACATGTTAGTTTTACAGAAAGAAGTAGGTCTGGGTACCACCACGGATTTCCTGAATCAATTAGATTTGCAACAGCGTGATTAGATTTCATACCGATTCATTCACAGATATATTTATGTAACCCCAATTAACCTTGAATATTTAAGACATTTTCAGATAACTTTATCTTTTTTTTTTTAACCCAGCCCAAAAAGAAGCTATAAAAACATTATTTTTCTTAAATACTCGTGATTTTCTTTGGTACTTCTGCTTGTAAGTTATAAATTAGTTATTAACTGAAAACTGAAAACTTGTTTAAAGTTATTACAAACAAACTGATTAGCAAATATCACCTCACACCTAAAGTAAATACCAGCATGTTTATCAGTGCAGGTCATTTACAGCAGTGCTGCATTTACCGTTGCCACGTGAAGCTAAATGCTAATATCTTTGTTAATGACAAAAAGATAAGTCGGCACATTTTCACCACAGAATGATTCCTCTTCTAAAGTAACAAGCATCTTCAATCACGCCTGCTAACTACCGTCTGCTTGGCCCGCTGCCACAACGCAGGAGGAAAATCAAAGGTCAAGGAAAGAAACTTGTTGACAAGGCGACAAGCAGAAAACTGATGTGTGTGTGATAGTGTGTGAGCGCACAGTGAACGCTTTGTAGCTTAGTGAATCTACTACTGTACGGCTAAATTTAACGGTCGCTTGGTGAGGGTTCGTTCAGGGAAACAACATTCCCTGAAAACACACACTTCAAGCCATAAAACTATTTAAAACCATCTTTTTTGTACTTTAAGAGCCTGAATGAGTTTGTTTAATCCAACAAAGACACAACTTTGTTTGTTTCCGACAATCCTATAAAGTTCTAAGGGGTCAGATATCACTTTGTAATGGTCAAAACAGCTTCAACTTCCAGCAAAGTCCAGAAAAATCCTTTTTTATCTTAGATACAAACATGGTTCAACCTCAGAAACTTTGCACTGAGGTGTTTTTGGGTGAATTTCCATATATGCTCAATGAAAATAGGTACGTTTAGAGACACACACCCATCACTTTCCAGTACTCTGCAGTGCTCTGGGACCAGAGAAAGTGGCACAGCAGCTAAATATAGAGTGGCCAGGTCACACCCACACAGTGCAGAAACACAGTAGCACACACACAGGACAGGGAAGGGTTTCTGGGTAATATTTTTTTTTTTTATAAAAAAAAAAGGGGGTGGAGGGGAAAACTGTGAGCTAATGAGGGGAAAAAAGGGAACAGTGAGTGGGGTTGAGAAAAATGAAAAGAAGGGGGATAAATTTACTTCTTTACTTCTTCCCCTCTGTTTTACTTCATTACTACGTTTAAAGAACTACGAGAGGAAAGACTGCAAATTTAATTCCATTTCCATCAGGGGAAACTGAGAGATGAACAGAGAGTGTAGAAAAGAGAGACTGTGGTGATGACGCCATGGTAGATCGATAATTGCCACCCACCAAACGCCTGACAGGCAGCACCATACCTGCCAGCTGGATGAGGGCGGAGCCAGTGTGTGCGTACTGCCACTCGTGACTGGATGTCCAGCAAGTCATTCTTGATCATTCTTCCCTAAATTGTAAAAATAACAATAATAATCCATAGATTGCAGTGGATTTGGCTGGAGAAATACAGTCCATTGCCACCGCCAGCTAATGATAGACCAAAGGTCTGATGTGCTGAAGAGATCCCGGTCCAAGGTGGGCAGAGATGCAGCAATTAGGACTAATCCCGAGATTCCTGAGGGGAGATATTCCAATCCTTCAGACAACCAAAACCATCCATTTTGGTGTTGCCTACATGTCCATATGGAAAAGCTGGAGCAGATATTTCCAAGTAGAAACTGGGTTACCACTGTGGACTGTTTCACCACACACGAGCACAATCTGCGGAGCTCTGTACATCTCATGTGGCATAAGGTGAGCTGCTAATCTGCCTTTCTTTTGGAAAGGCAGGTTCCCAGAGGTAATCCTCATTGTGTAGGAGGGGCAGTAATTATAATATGCCTGCACTGCATTTATGAACCCTGAGAAGCTGCTTAGCTCAACTAGAGAAACCTGAGGTTGAGGTTTCTATCAATGCAGGAGACACTGTAACATCAACATAAACATTTACAACCTTTCCAATCCGTGTTGTCCTCACAGGGGAGTCACTCAGCAGCCAAATGCTTCAACCTACAGCTGCTGGGGTTAGAACAGCAGCATGTGGAGCAGCCTGACTGGACACAAAGTGGAAATAAAGAGAAAAACTCTGAACCCTGGAAGCCCACAGTGAGGGGATGTAGAGGTGTTTTGTTAGCAGGCTCTGGATGTATAAACATCTTTTTACAGGGAAGGAGTAATTAATAGATACAACGCTGTTTTATGATCTTTTAACACCTTCTGTCGTAGAATTGCTATGAATTTCTTTGGCCTTTTTTATTTAATTTACTATTATTTATGTATTTATTTGGTATGATCTCTTTATTGTTCTTTTAATGTATTTATTGTTATTAATCTATTTAATATTAAATTGTATTTTATTTTATTTCAGTCTTTTTGTTATTTTTTCCCCTTTTACACTATATTTATTTTGTGTTTATGTAATTGTGAATAAATTTTGGCATTGAGGAATAAAAACAAAGCTATCCCATTTTCTTTTTTATGCATCATTGAGCCAAACTCAGTCATTTCTCCTTTATTTAACCAGACAAACCTCACTGAGATTAGAAATCTCTTTTCCAAGACTGACCCAGCCAAGAACCGTTATAATGCACGTGTAAATATTGATCATATAACATATATATCTACTCGAGTGAGTGAGTGTATTGCCAAGCATATACTAGAAAACAGCTTTTAAATGGCTTTCTGCTGTAGAGACCACGAGGCATGAAAGGATTAAAGATGCCCAACAAATGAATTTAAGCTTTCTAAAAAAAAAAAAAAAAACTCCGTTAACAGTAAATCATACTATCATACACTTTGTTTTTGCCTAAAATTCATACACAGGATCTTTGTTCTTTTCTGCCCATAAAATTTCAAACAGTATTAAGACATATCTCACAAGTTACTTATCTCATTTGTTTTATAACCGATAAAACCAGGTTCTCACAACATTTTACGTCTTATTTTTATGTTTTAGGCAAATGTCCCAGATTTGAGGCAATTCCCTCAGACTCGAGGAGACGCAGCAGGGGGAATCCCAGAAAAGAAAATAACAAACAAACATATCGGACAGCATGGTGAAGAACACTGGTGGGAAAGCCTCTTTGATGTTTTCATCATGCAGAGAGTCTGGCATGATACCCCATCAGACGACAGGCGCGCCACCTGTATATTGTGAACACCGTTACAGATGACACACCAGATCTTTAGTCTGAATTTGCCTTAAAGCATTAGCTACCACTTACAGAGATTACCATTACCTTCAGTGGGATGTGTAAAATCGGGAACTCAGAGAAACTTCTATCCATCGCCAAGTCGACATGATACCAGGAAGAATTTACTCTCCAGACGCTGAGGAGAAAAATATTTTCCACAAGCTTGAGCCTAAAATACACCAAGGTGAACTTGACCTAAGAAACACAGAGTCCCGAGAGGTCCTGTATGAAGCAGGGGAGACACAGTTATCACTGATGAGGCTGCACTTGTGAGTCAGAGAAGGCAAGGGATGAGAGGGTAATGCCAGAGATGTCTGTCATCCCTCGCCAAAATGACCGGCTTGTCACTCTGGGCCATGTTGCTGTTTGTGTGTCAGAACATGTCAGCACTCAGCACACACACCTAATAGACTTCCTCAGAGAGGTCAAGTGGCCGTTAAACTTACTGATACAACAGTCCACACAAACAACACCACTATTAGGGAGGGGTGGGGGGGCTGGGTGTGTGTGTGCTTCCAGGGAAAAAAGATGGAATGCAACAGCTGTCTGGACAGGGACAGATGGGATGGGAGGTGCAGTCAGCTGAGGGAAGGAGGGGAAAAGTTGCCAACAAAAGGACACACTCGCTGCATCTTCTCTATTTGATTAAAGAGCCGTTACAGACGGGCTCAATCTCATAATGGCTCCACAGCAGCTGACTGGGTCGCACTGGTTCTCAGCCAGCTGTTGTAAATCAAGGGAAACCAGAACCGCACACATGCGTGCACATCCCTGCATTGCAGCGGACTTCCCACGTTCACGTCGTGCCAGACATTCCTTACTGAGGCATGTGTGGGAATAACAGGGATTTCTTCAGGCTGAGAAGGAGGACAGGAATAGTGTGTCCATGACATAGACCCCCTCCCCCACTCCAACCTATTGTCACCAAAGCTTAGAAAGAACAAGGTAGTCTTCCTCATGTATGCTGCTCTCTCTTATACTAGGGAAACATGAGAGAGGGATTCTTTTTTATTTTACTTTTTAAAATCTACAGGGACGATTCTTACATATTCTTACATTTCCCATGGTCATAATGTTGACTTTGAGGCACTTCCTGACCTACAAAGCCAAATCTTCCATGGAATACAGGATAAGGGCCTGAAGAAAAGGTTTGGGTGCTCTTTATGAGCAGTCCATAGCAAGTTCATGTTTGTAGCATTTTTTTTAACTTTTATTTTGCTTCTAGTTTCTTTAGGGATTATTGACAGATGTTTAGTTATATAAGATAAGGAGAGTAAAATCTGAATCTTTAGACTGAATCCTAATGTTTTCTGTGATTAAAGCATGGTTGATCCATGGAAAGTTGTTCTCGTGAAACTTCCCAAAAATATATCAACGTTTTTTAGATTTTCATTAACAAACTTCTGCTGCTTGATTTTGTAGTGAGGACCCATGAGTTTGTTCTTAATGCACATATAAAACAAAAAACAGAAATATAGTATTTTGACAGTATTTATCATGATGATCGAACGAGGTCAACACATCTTACGCAGAGATCACCTCTGGGTAACGTGTCTTAGGCTATGTCCACACGACACTGAAGCCGGTTCAGGTGTGAAAACAGTGTGAAAACTAGGAGAAAGGCTTCAAGATGCGCACGAAACCGCTGTAGTACATGCTACAAGGCTGTGGGGGGGGCACTACGATGATTAAAGAGTAACACTCCAGAGCTAGAACAAGACGTATCTACTTGCTCCCACTGTTGATGCTACGGTAACGCAGCACTGTGTTGTAAAAGCCATGCAGTTTGGTGCTAAAGCTGTACACAAGCCAGGACTGTCTGGAGCAGCACCGCAACACAGCTGGTCACGGATGCCATTACTGTTGTTGTGTTTGGTGTGCGCTCATCACACTGATGTCTTATCCTCTAGTGGTGCGGTTACGCTCACAGTACCACAGACGGTAGAGGTCTCCAAACTATCCACCTTGGTACCTGGTTTCAGACAAGAACAGTTTCATGAAGCTAATCGCTGGTTTCGTGGGGATGAAAGGGTGGATTTCTAAAATACTTTTGCGGTTTTACTGCAATTTGGCGTCGTGGGTACGGCCCCTTAGATGAAAAATCTGAAATCAATTGCAAGCACTTTTTAAAGCACAAAAGTCATAAAAACAGTCTGGATCTGATTCACTAATTAAACTCTAAAGTAAACTCTATTGTGACATATATGTCAATGAATCTACTTAATTTACTGAACACAAAAGTCTGTTTGCCAATGAAAACACTTGATGAAATATTTTGAAAGACTCAAGCACTGATTATAAAAACAAACTCTTGTATCTGTGATTACAGCTAATACTAAATCTACCACTGGCCTGGTTGCTGACCAGGTAAAGATTTCTTGGTGTGTAAGAGGTGGACAGATGTTAGAATGACTGCAGGAAGCTTTTCATAGCTCTTACAACTACTTCAGGAAGTAACCTACATTTTTTATGTCATCACCAAAGGAAATGCAAACCCAGTAGTTCATAGGTTTTTTTCTTGCTCCTGTCTCAGAGCTGTGCTTCTCAGCATGAGGGAACCTTTACTGATGCACCAGCACAATGACTGGTTTGGACAATAAAAGTCCACTTATCCATTTTGCTTATCCACAAATGGTTTGTGGAGGCAACAGGTTCAGAAGAGAAATCGGACATTTCTCTCCTCCCGGGGACCCCAAGGATGTTCCCAGGCCTGAAGGGATATATATAATCCCTCCAGGGTGTTCTGGGTCCGCAATTAAGTTTGGAAATTTAACGTGACTTCAAAGCTGAGTCTAGCTGTCACACAATGGTTAAATAAGGCTATTTTATTATCAGACATGTCATATTCCCACTGCAGTGCTGTAACGAGTAGATTACCTGTTAGTGGTACAGAGTTAATGAATAGATTTACACCCTGTTCATTAAGCCTGTATCTAAGTTACACGAATGAAACTGCAGAGTCAAAACTGCCTGCTATTTGTTGATGGATGGATGTGGGTCTGTGTCGTGCATCATCTCATCATTTGCAGCTGCTGCCCTGCATGAAAAGCATTTAAACAGAGGAAAAAGATTACAAGACATTTAATATGCACTATAATTAATAATATTAATAATAATAATTACCAAACTATATTGTGATAAAATAATATTGTAATCAATTTTTTTTGCCATATTTCCAAGGTTTACTTTGGGTATGGTACGGGCAAAGGTATGTTGTTCCTAGAAATCTAGAAATGTTTGGTGGAAAAGCATCTTTTCTTAGACTTCCTGTTGGATAATTTTATTTAACACCATAAACTTTCTATTTTAATGTCATTTTTGCAATGGAGTGCTGTCCTTTGTTTTTGTCTCCCTCTTGTTGAGCAGTCATTAGTCTACTGATGATAGCCGGCTCCTGCTCCACGTCTTAGTTCTAGTAAAGACAATCTGATTGGCTGTTGCACTCAGACACAGCTGTGCCATGCTAACAATTAATCTACAGTGGGTACAGCTGACACTGACCTTGTTACTGTAACAAGCAAGTTAAAAAGAAAGAACATCCAAAAAAAACTTTAGCTGAGATTTGAGTAAATTTTGTGTCACTTTCTTTTCAATATGTAGAAGCAATGAATAAAATTCAGTATTCAAATATAAACTGAATGAGCAGAAAACCAGAAGCTGAATCACTTTAACCTCTTCAGCCTATAAAATCAGTTCTTTAAAGCAAAGAGGCTTAAGGTTCACGTTTTTTGTTGTTGTTTTATTAAACAGTGTGATAAGCTCAGGGTTGTTTAATAAAACTCTTCCTGAGATTTCACAGGCTGGTTATCTGATCCAAGTCAGAGAATGCAGAGCAAGAGGATGAAACTTTTACAAAAGATATTCATACGGCAAATATTCCATGCTGCATTAAAAATCGAGTACTGAGAACAGGGTGTCATTATCTAGAAATACTGAGCTTACAGCAAATGCTACTGAACTGCACAGTCTGGTGTTTCCATTCCACTCAGACTCTCCACGTCTGTCCCGATTCTCCTCTTTTTGTCCCCTCTTTTTGACTTTTGGCTTTGAATTAAGAGAAACCGAAGCACCGTCTTTGCCTTCCCCCCACAATCTCTTTCTCTTCTCTCAATCCATCCAGACCTCTAATAGCAGGTTAGGCTAACCCAGCGAGAAACTGGCCAGGGTTACCCCAGTGACCCAAACACAGCAGGGGGAGGAGGATTTGAGGGAGAAAAAACAAGACGAGAAGGACGAGGAGGGAAGAGAAGAGGGCTTGTTATTGGTGCCAAGAGTTCATTTGTCTGGGCCTTTTGCTTCCACCTGATCCCATTCTGACAAACCGTGACGAGACAGAGAAGGACTCCTTCTTTAACACTGAGTTTCATTCATAAAAAGACAAAAACACATTTCATTTCAACGCTTCTCCCTGTCCCTCACTGATATTTAATGCATCGGATTGTGATTTTTTAAACAGGGTAGTCATGTTTTTAGCTGCAGCTCACTGTGGCTGGCTCTAACGCTTCCTCTGCTTCAGCATCTCCAATGTGCTCAAATACGCCATCTGGAGGCGATGCTTTCAGCCTGCCCACTTCAGTAGATTATTACAGATTTGCACTTTTAAAAACATTTGGTACTTTATACTTTTTAAAGGAAAGACACACTGTAAAAAAATTATAAAATCCAGTTCCCAGCATCACATATGTTGAGGTCTAAAGACTTTTAAATCATTACATAACTGACATGATCCATCACCAAAATGAGTAAAAAATACAAATTAAACTAAATTAAAACACACATCTAGACAAGAATTTAGTTAAGGTCTTTCTGTGTGTACTCAGACTGTCTTCGTCAAAGCCATGAAGGGTCCGTAACAACCTGCCAACTCACTGACCTCCTTTCTATCTCATTTGAAGGGTTTTTGGTTTTGAAATTTGATTCACAGCAGCAGCAGTGTGATTGTCTCAGACCAAAATCAATACTTTTTCCTATTTTGTTAGAAACTGTAGTACATGAAGCATTACAACTTCCAACAGAAGCACAAGGGGAGTAATAATCCTAAATATCAAATCTCTCCAAAATGTCAGAGCTAGACAGCGCAGACTGGCAGATACTGAGCTGTACTGCGACATTTAAAAAGGGAGAATAAGGAACTGATGAAAGAGGAAACAAAAGAAAGGTAATTTCAGGATGAAGCAACGGCAAACTGGGTGAATAAATCATAACAAGAGACGACAGCAGCGCTGTCCATCTGAACTCGTCAAGAAAGAGCTTGCTGTCGCCACGGAGATGGCTGCTAGGTGTTAGTAACCAATCAGGTTCTGGGGAATACAGCGGGAAGGGGAGGGAGGAGAGGAGGAAAACCAAGGAGATGTGAGGAAATGGGATGACAATGACCTGTCACTGTCACACTGAAATATTAATACTGTGTCTGTATAGCCCTCTTTATTTCTACCATCTATTAAATACACATCTCCTGCTCATCGTCACCACAGAGAGGAACACACTCACAAACACACACACAAACAAGGTGGTAAAAAAAAGTAACAAGAAGACAATGTATTTGTATTTGTAATATGTGAAGATTTATTTTACCTGCTATCTGGCTTGATACATCTCCTTTTGGCTCCTTAGGGAGGGCTCCATCTGTAGTTACACAGAAAAAAAAAGAGAGAAAATCACCAATAAAGAAAAGGAGATAATTTAACTTGTTGATCTGACTGAACATAACATAACATGACAGCAAAGAGTAAAAGATCACCAAGAAATAAATGAATGAATCAATGAATCAATAAAAAAAAAAAAAAAACATATCTAAATTAAAAATAAAATATATTTCTTTTTAATTAAAACAAATAAATAATAAAAAATTAATTAGAATTAGTAAAAGAAAATAAATTACAAAAAAATATTTTAAAATAAATAAAAAATAGAATAAAAACTGTCTACATTAACTATGATCAAAATGCCATGACAACAAGCACAAGTCAAGTGTCAAACAACAGCTTCTTTACCGTCGTAGTTCACATGTTAACATGTGGATTATAATTAAAAACCATGTGCAGCTGAGGCTGGGGTCCATGTTGTTGTTTTAGAGGGCTTTGGTTAGAAGGTAAAGACCTGTAATTATGCATGGATGATGTTGCCAGGTACCAAATCTAATTTCCATCCTTTTTAGCAGGCATTTCACTTATTCAACAGAAAAGACATGACTGAGTGTACCACCATGGAGAAATCTGCTTAAAAATATGAGAGAGGGTTTTCTTTCCCCACAGAAGATCTTTAAACGTAGTTCAGCTGATAAGAAACTCCTCTATTTGAGCCCAACAAAACAAATTACAATGATCATGTTTGCCGCACGAAACAGTGTTAATGTTTCCAAACACTGAAAGCCAGTGGTGTGAGAAAAATTTCTCTGCACATCTCAGTCTGGACCAGAGCATGCAGAACTCATCTTCTCATCACCCTCTAACTCATGACTGAGGCCCAGTGGTTTCTCTGCTAACACAACAATTGGTCCATTGATGAAGCCTATAGCTTGTACAAGAGATGGCCCTGCTGTGACTGAGGGGAAGATATGGTCAGTGTCATGTGATGTCAACATGGAAACAGGCTGGACATTCAACTGGCGGGTCGGTGACACACGCTCACTCTGCTCTGACTAAGGACGACACTTCCTGTTCACTCGACCGAGTGCAGCACTGAGACGCATCTGAATACAGGATCTATTATCACACGTCTAACTGTAAATACAAGGCTTTATATACTTTGGTATTGATAAGCTGTAATACACGCTACGTCTAGAACATGCTGGAACCCTTACAATGTGGCTTCTTCTATGAAAACATGATTAAAGCAAAAGAAGGAAAATACAACTTTACACATTAATATGGGCGATAAGATGAGGCTGCGGGAAGGTAACTGGGATTCCCTCTGAAAAGCATGCAAATCAAGTGTCACTAGACTTTTTCTTACCAGGAAATCCCTTAAGCCTGGATTGACACCAAACATCTGTGCTGCAAATACACAGGAGAATTATCCAACTTGTGGAAGGCTCCCAACATAGATGTTTGTATCTTTGCGGGGATTAAAATAACATCATATACAGGACTAGTCAAACATCTGGACACATCTACCTGTTCTTTTTAAATGTGTGCATATGTCCAAACTTCTCACTAGTACTGTACATTTTTAAAAAAGGAATAATTATTACAGTTATATATATAAAGCTTCAAGACAAGACAAAGCATTCAGACATTTTGTTTTTTCAAAAAGAATAAAATATAAACTAGATAGTCCAACTGCACTGATGAGACTGATGCATTCTGGTCTATGCGTAAGGATGCAATGACTTAATCAGATTCATGATCCAGTGATTAATATGACACAATATTTAATGCTGGTTTAAAGTAATCACTTCCATTCATATCAAATCCCAAAAAGTATTCCTGAGCTCACAAAGACAAATGAAAAACAAACTCTACCACAAACTGAGCTTTAAAATGTCCATATCATGGAAAAGAAAACCACATACACATTTCTATTTGTAGACATTAAAGTGTAAACCTTATTCCTATTTAGAGTTTCTAACTATTTTTAGAACCTAGTTGTGATAACCAAGGTGGCGTAGCCTGACATTAACAAATCATTTCCTAAAATCAAAATAAGAAATTGTAACAGTTCCACTGAAGAGTCTTACAAATGATCACTGCATTTACTCAGGATCGATGCTATTGGCTCGTTGATCATTGAACCAAAATGTTGTTACATCCCTGCTGATCATCAGAATCAGATGATTCCCAGCTTAATCTGCTCCAACTGGTTCCTCTCCAGGTTGTTTTTTTCCTTCAGTCAGTACACATGCCATGTGCATAGCCCAGACAAATCAGTTTTTTCCCTGTCAGTAAACACAACATTCATGCAGTGGCAGCCACAAACACTTGCCAGCAAGCACCATAGTCAACAGCAATCTAAAGACACCCCACAGCAGTTTTCTGTATTTATTATCTGGTACTTTGGTTTTTATTAATAAAAGTACTTTCTTTGTCTTGTTCTCTAATGTACTTTCCCATTTTTTGACAAGTAAAAAGAGAAAAGGATGAATGAACTATAATCTGATGCATAAAGGAGGATAAATGGTCATTTTTTTATTTGTTAGATTTAATGTCAATTCATTAAAAATGGAATACAGCCTAAACTGAATATTAGATTAAAATAGAACAATATATTTTGTATGTGAATGTTTGTAGTATGTGGAGAATCTGCAAAGGAAATAACCAGAGCATCTCTACCCACAGGCCAAAATGCATCAACATTTATGTGCTGAAACAGGGTTTTATTTTTCATTAGAAGAATCACATCAACATAAAGTAATTCACCACATTAAATCACTCATATTCATCAATCTCAGTGAAAGATGAGGTTTCCTTCAGGCTGGTTTAGCAACATATTTCGCTAGTGGCTGTTTTCATTAATGAACATACAGCAGAAAAGCACATATAAAACTACACAAGAGCAAACTTGTTGGCAACATGAGCCAATGCCACAAGCACAATCATGCACACACACATGTAAGAGTATTGGAAAACGGAGCTGAGCACTCAGAAGAAGCACAAAGATCTCAAGGGAATGTTCTCTAAAGCCATGTACCTGGGAAAGCTTTACAGAGAATCAATGGGATGAAAGAGAAAAGAGGAAGGCAAGAGAAAGGCCAAACATCCCACATATTTCACATATTTGCAATGCCAAAGATGTCCACAAAAGCCACTGTGTGCAACAATCTAATACCAGAGTACAGTACAACTTATCACAGTCCAAACAATGAGCCAGAAGTCAAACACGAGCGGACAAACGGAAAGTAAAACATTATGTATGAGGGCATAAAGAGACACGTGCGGCCATGAGCGGAAGCCTTCTCCTTTGGGATGGGGCCGTTAGAGCAGTGGGTTGATACAGCCACACAGACGTGCACACACACTGAGCCAACTTTGTTAGAGACCATATTGCTGATACATTAGCTGAGCTGTTTGGATGAAGTTCAGCACATCTAACAGACACTAAGACGACCGTTTAGGAAACGACAAAGCAAAACATCTCCAGTCCCGTCAAGCATCCAAACTATCCACTCACGTTCACCTCAGATTTGCTGAACACTGGTCATACTGTATCCTAAAACCAGCTCCTTTCGCCAGACAGCTCCCTCCTGTCCGGGCACACACCGTTTCTGTCTCAGAGCCCGCATTAACACGAGACCACCCTTTCTGTGGGCCCCTGCCTTCCCCTTCTCGGCAGACACACTCATCGTTTGACTCACACACAAATAGGAAAGACCCCCTTTCATTTGAAAATACCTTTTGTGTGGCTCACACCGGCTGAGCCGAGATGTGAGGCACAAAAAAAACAAGCAGCAAGAACCTGCTGTCAAAGCTGCCTAGAAGGGTGCACAGCTGCAGGGGGGAGCTAAAGTTTAAATGCCATGTGCCTTGAACTAATCTCTGACAACATATTAAATAACAGATTGCCAACCTGGGACTAGTTTTTGCTGTTTGGTACATGAAATTACACATTATACATGCTACAAAATATTGACAAAGGGAACATCGAAGTTGTGTTTTGCTTTGTATCAACAAAAATCTTAAACTGAGGAACAGAAGTTTTTATCAAACAATGAAAGGTTGTGTATAGTTTCTGTACTTGGAAGAATGAATAGTGAAGTTGTTCTATATGTCAGATTAGAGGTAAAGTTGGTAAACTGGTTTAACTGACCAACATCTTGTGTCTTATTGCTGCCATGTTTTATGTTTTATGTATTTAGTATCCTTCCTGCTCTCACTTGTTGCATGCTTACATGATGAGTGGAAGTTTTTAAAAAGGTTTACGCCCGACTTAGCCAGGTTTTAAAACCTTTTGATTGGTAATGTACCGTTATACAAAAAGACTGAGTTAGAGCTTATGATCAGCTCTCAGACAAATAACTGCAATCATCACATCTTTTAATGTCTGTATGTGGAACCTGTTTAACTATAGGAAACTCTGAAACATGCACTCACTTTATTAGGCCACTTTAATAGGTCTAAATTCAGTCGTTAGTACCAGGTATGACCTTGTTTTGCATACTGACATGACAACATCACACAGTTGCTTTGTTTGGGCTGTATATCCATGATGAGAATCTTCCGTTCCACCACATCTTAAAGACTCTTACTTAGTCTACTAGAACAGAAACATTTATCCCTGTTCTTTGCAGTGATATGTTGTCCTGGTTTAGTTCTTGTGGCGTGTTCTCGGCACATCTGGGTAGAACTTTTTTCTTATGTGGTATCTAACAACTATTGTGTGATTGGTCACAAATTTAAAGTGGGAAAACGATCCTTTCCGCTTTTCCACTGATGGAAAAGATTCAACAAGATTGAATGGATAGCTTTAAGGAACAGCTGGTCAAGGCGATCAAGAAGTAGAAAAATGGATACAAACTGTGCAATTTAACAACACAGATATAGCGCCATGCAAAACCCAGACCTAGTGGGGATGCAGTTTCTCGTCAAGTATGAAATAACTGGGCCAAAACTGACTTTTTTTTGTGCTGTTCTTGTGGGGTATGTAACAAGCTTAAAGCTGCTCTACTGGACTGAGATCTGGTGACTGTGGAGGCCATTGGAGTACAGAGTACTCGTCATGTTCAAGAAACTAGTCGGAGATGATCTGAGCTTTGTGACATGGAACATTATCCTGCAGGAAGTAGCATCAGAAGATGCTGCAATGTGGTCATAAAGGCGTGGACATGGTCAGCAACAATACTCGGGTAGGCTGTGGTGGTTAAATGATGCTTGGTTCATACTAAGGGAGCCAAAGAGTATCAAGAAAGTACCCCCAACACCATTAAAACATCAACCTAAACCACTGATACAAGGCAGAATGGATCCATGCTTTCATTTGGTTTTCACCAAATTCTGAGCCTAGCATCTGAATGTTGCAGCTGTAATGGAGACTCAGCAAACCAGGAAATGTTTTCTATCTTTTATTGTCCAATTTTGGTGAATCTGTGTGAATTGTAGCCTCAGTGCCCTGTTCTTAGCTGATAGCAGTGGCACCTGGTGTGGTCTTGAACTGCTGTAGTCTATTTGCTTCAAGGCTGGATGTGTTGTGCATTCAGAGATGGTGTTCTGCATACCTTTGTTGGAACAGTCGTAAACGGCAACTGATTTCATTGTAGTGCAGTCACTGGACATTAGACGTTATTATCTGATTTCTGACTCACTTCTTATGTTTTATGCTCAGTAGCAGCCACACATTAACATCGCTTCACTATAAAGCATATAGGAACTTCAGTGAATTGTAGCGTCTAATAATGTGTACAAGGGATAAATGGGATATCTGTAAGTTCTAGCTACAGATTATTACTTTCCCTTTACAGACCAAGTCAAAGCAACAAATAAAACCGCTACCTGAGTAGTACCTTATGAAATACAAACAAGACAAGTGGCTCAATCTTTGCTAAAAACTAAATTTGAAACAGACTAGTTGAATATAGAGACTGTTAATTTTATTTATTATCTCATTAAGCTTTTACACTACAGTCGTGCTGCCCTAAGATTAAATTTTTCTGTCCAATCCAGTTATCTGGCCTCACATGGGATCCCAGGTGTAAAAGATGAGACATCTCAGCTCTGTCCTGATCGGTGCTAAAGGCCACTGCTCCTCATTTTACCCGAGGACCTCTGGGACCATCTCAAGGACCTCATTGCACAGCCTTTGCTTCTAAACACAAAAAGGCCACTGACTTATATTTACAGTGGATCAATTTCTCTTGGTTACTGGGCCTTAGCATGAAAAAAGGGGGGTTAAGAAAGGTGAGAGGAAGAGTCGGACAGAGAAAGTGAGCGTGATGGGGAGGGCAAGAGTGACAAAGCAGTTTTGAATGCACTGGAGAGACCCAAAGAAAAAGGAGTACAATGGTCTTTCAGGACTTGTCCTAGTTTGGCTCCCTCTCTCTCCAACTCTTCCCTCTCAAAAATAGGAGCAGAGACCCTTTTGGCAAATCTTTGACGCTGATACTAATCAATGTGAGATAAATCTATTCCCGAAGCGAGACCTTTTTATTAACTAGTTAAAACTTTGTTAGCACAGGTTGGCAGTACACTTTTCCCGTCCTTGTTATTCATCCAAGCGCTTGCTCTCTTTATCTTTTAATTTCACTCCTCTTTTTCTTCCTTCTCTTTCACCTTCATAGAACACACTTACTTATTTCCCTCTACAGGGAAACATCATCACTCATTCGCTCCCAGCCTTATCGTCTGTGTTCATCTTAGAAGAATATGCAAAGAAAAATCACTATCTTCAAAAGCGATCTCACGGCAGCTTGCAACACGCAAACCTCCCCACCTCCAACATACCTCCTGTCTTCTCCCTCTTTTCCATCTTCTCTCCATTTTTCCCTTTACCGCCTCGACTCTTTTCCCTCTCCTGTTCCAGTTTGTTTTAAGAAGACAGCGACAGGGCGGCAAATTTTCCCCGAGCTCACACCAATTAGCTATCACGCCGGAGAAATTACAGAACGGGATCGCGGCAGATGAGAGGGAAAAGTGGGACAAGATCCTTTTTATAAACACACACACAGGCAAGAGGTTTGCATATGGGCGTGTTAGTGTGTGTGTGGGTGTGTGTGTGTGTTTTCAAGTGCTCCCAAGTTGGAATTTAAAACAGCCCAAAATGTTTATTTTTACCTATTAAATAATAAAAGTTCAATTCCTTTGCTGATAGCCTGAAGGACTATATGTGACATATTAATCGCAATTTTAACCTTGATATGACATGAAAAAAAAGAGAAAATGCAAAGGGCGACTCCTCCTTTCCTACTTTGAATAAAGCTGTAAATGCCTTTTGTTTGCCCTGATTCACAAGCACTCTAAGTGACCACAGGAACACTCATGTTTTTGTTTACACTGCACATAAACGGGATTTATCACGCAGCTAAACGCAGCAAGCGATCCAGCCTTGAACTCAATGGTCTTTATGAAGACCATAGAAACCGACTTTCATCTCCTCTTATCGGCCAGGCTTTGGCCTTATCTAGTCAGTATCTAAGCGGCAACTTTTGTGTCTGTTAGTGCCAGAAGGCTCGATGACGACACAGACCTAGTTTACATAGGCCTGTTGGTAAAGACATAACACAGGTCAGACACAGACTGATGTGAGAACTGTTGCTGCTATGGTGACAGTCTTTGTGGGACAAAAAACAGACAGAAGATCATTTTTCTAAACATTTACTGTCCAAACATTGAAACATCTACAGGCTTCATTATCAGTCTTTCATGACTTGTAAATGAGGCATGGTGGACTGCTCTGCAGCTTAGCACAAAACATCTGTTTCTGGCACCCCAAGTGTATTAAACATAATTATTAGTGCTGGGCAACAATTAAAAGTTTTAATCGTGATTAATTGCATCAAATTTTGCTTTGGCTTCTTACTGAGATGGTAACAGGCTTTAGATGGTAAAATGGGGCCTAGTCTCAATTAGGGCTGCAACTAATGACTATTCTGATGATCGATTAGACACAGACTATTAAAACGACTAGTCGACCAATCGGACTATGTATCTCATAATTATTAAATGGATCCTATTTCAATCTCAGCTTTGAAATCTTGCATGAGGTTATGTAAGTCCAACCTGCCTCATCTTTAAATGTTCGAGCATTGCAGACGTACTTCTGTGGTACGCAAAGTCCCCTTTACAAATCTGACATGGATTTAATTTATTTTGTATGTTTAACATGAAGTTATTTCAGACTTTTGAAGTTCTCTGCCGCCGTTCTATTCCCCGGTCAGTCGCCATATTTTTCCCCTTGCGGACTTTATTGCACATGTGCAACTCTCAGCAGAGATAAGAAAAAAAGACAATGTCTCACTCTGTAGTTTTCTTTTTTTCGGGTAAATTAGTTGTCAACTATTTTCATTGTCGACTATTGTCAACAACGTCAACTAATCGTTGCAGCACTAATCCCAACCAACAACAATTATTCCCCGTACTTACAATAGGATGCTAATATTACCGAACTGACCCAAAAGGGTGGAACTGGACACACTACAGTTCGTCCGCTGGTCAAAAGAGTCATCACTCCCCGTGTGATTGGCAATAAGAACAAAGCAGCACTATGTTTAGATCTACAGGGGATTTATTTGTTTAAAGACGCATCACGTAACTTTCTGACCTTATAACTCTGCGTTCTGGACTTGTTTGATTGCACAGTGAAAACTTTTATGTGCATTTCTGGACCTGTTGCTGCCCAGTAGCTTCCCGAAGCTGAGACAACGTACTAAACTTTTTATTTTAGGACGCTGTCTGACTTTCCCATTGAGTTGTGTTTTATGCAAGCTAGCAAGCAGATATAAACATGCCTGCCATTTCAAATGCGCACCGTGGCTGATTCGGCAAAAAAAAGACAAGAAGAACTTATCTAAGGAAGAGAGGAAAAGAAAGAGAAAGAGACAAGAGTCAGGATAAGACCGTCTTTTACTTCCTGGAGAGAGCTCACGGTACAGGATGCAAGGTGGATGCTGATGTAGCTGTTGATAGAGGGCGCGTTCCTGAGAAAATCTGCAAAAGTTCTGTCTTTAAAGCCACATGCCAAGAAGAGAGAACACATCCAATCCAATTTTCTTTGTATAGCACTTTAAAAACAACACTGTTGACCAAAGTGTTGTACACAGCAAAGCTAAAAGACAGCAAAGGAATAAACACTACAAGGTAAAAAGTCATTATAACACCATAAAAAATAAAACAAAAACAAAACATTTAGCAGTAACAGTAAATACCAGCAACTCAGGCAGCGTTAAAAGCAAGCGAGAAACAATCTGTTTTAAGACGGGACTTAAAAACAGGAAGTGAATCGGCCTGTCTAACATCCACACGCATGTACAAACTGCTGGATAGGGCTGGGTATTGATCAAAATTTTCCGGTTCCGGTTCCGATACCTTCATTTCGGTGCCGGTTCCTGACGGGTACCTATTTCAGTTCCTATTTTATAATATTACCCCTTAAAGAAAATTTCATCACAAATTTTATTGCACATATTGGTTTATTCGTGCTATTTCCAGTGCAAAAATAAGAACTCAAGAGGTAAGAACTCAAACATCTTCACACTATAAACACACACGTGCAGACACACACGTGCCAATGTAATTAACAATTTTTCTTCAAGAAAATTAACATGTCAGCCTTCTGACGGTGCTTTGCTCGGTGTCAGATGAATCCGAGCCCTCCTGCAGAGAAGTCGGGAGTGGCAAAGTCGAAGTCGAGGGTGCACTTGAAGTCGACTCCGAGGCAGAACTTGTGGGAGAGAAAAATGTGCAACTCTCCGCTCTCAAATTTATTCCATGGACCGTCAAATGTTTCAATAAATTAGATGTGTTGCTGTTCTTGCAGACGATGTTCTTGTCGCATATATTGCAACGCGCAGTAGATGTATCATTCTTGCGAAAATATAACCAGGCTTTCGAGTTCGGCATTTTTGTAGACTTCGTCGATGCATCAAACATGGAAAGACGCTTGAGAACGAGAGGGGCGTGATCAGTTTGTGTACTTCATGCACGCGGACGTTTCAGCCAATCAGATGACAGCTACTTACACATGATAAACCTCTGGGCACCAAAACTTGGAACCGACAGACGAGGCATGTTTCAATACCAAGTAGAACCGTCACATTTCGGTCGGTGTCAAGAAAGAACCGACATTCGGTGCCCAGCCCTACTGCTGGATGTCCACTATTCCCCTCCTTTGTTTTATGTAATTTTCCAAAATGTTGGACAGCCAAAATTCTTCATGCAAAAGACATTAATACAAAAAAAACAAACAAACATGTATGATTAAATGCTCTCAGTTGCTTTTGTGTGTGTAATTATGGATACTTACTAAATGTTAATTACCTCACCAGTTTGAGAAGATAACACATGCTCACTCTCAGCCGGTCTCACCACTGCTTTAATGCCTCCCACTGGGCCTACTCATTCTCCCCCTTCATGCATCTCTGCTAGTGTTTTGCAGTGATAAATGGGTGTGTATTTTGATGTGATGGCCATTGACACTGGCTCTTGTTGTACATGTTTGTGCTGAAGGACAAGCTGTGTGTGCCATCAATGGATTGACTGAAAATGTGTACTACTCAACACGGACATTGGATTAAATTTAATTTTGATTCAGCTTTGAGATCTTTATTTCTATTTATTTATTTATTTGGAGGAGCAGAAAACAGCTGCTGCCAAAAATTCAAAAACTAAAAAAATGAAGCCTGACATGCAAAAGGTTACACGGAAATTATGATGAATTAGCAATACATACATACAAAGCCCCGCAAAAACAAACCAAAAATGTGGAAGTTTATATGCACTGAGAGCAACAAGAAATGATTAACAGGTGTGGTGCAATCACACAGTCTGAAGAAACTCACAAAGGAACAGAAAACCAAAAACACAGACTCAAGGTCACACCAAAACAAAGAAACAGAACAAACATACACAGTTTGTTTGGATGTGTACAAGAAAATGACCCTTTTCTCACCTGATCTGCGACCTGATGTTTTCCTGTTGACTTTATAATCCCAATCAATGGTTTCACATCTTCCTTAACTCAGAAAAACCTTCATTTTCTCAAATCTGGTCCCATTTACCGTTGAATAACTGTAAAAGCAAAGTATGCATGTGGCCGTGGTCGACAAGCCACTGCATGGTAGCAGAGTTCTTGCAAATATCCAAGAATCCGAGAAGTCCCTGTCCTCATCTAAGAAATACCCATGAAACTAAAAATGTTTTTATGGCTTGATTTCTCTAAATAAGAATATTTGTTCACCAATTCTGTTCAGAACTACTAAAAATATAAGCATCTTATAAACAAAAAAATATCAAAGTGTTACATTCATTTTAGTAGCTCTGGGTGATGGCCTAAAAATAAAAGTCTCTGATTTTTTCAAACCAAATCTGATTTGAATCTTTTTCCCCCTTTTATTTCCTAAAAACATATCATTAAAAACAATAATAAACTTAAATATTTTGCATGCAAAATGTGTTTTATTCATTCATTTATTTACTAATATGAATGACAGCAAAAAAATAAATAAAATAAATAACATAACTTTTCCACCGTATGAACAGCAATATATCTTGAATAGAGATATGCAACATAACTGCATCCTTGATCTTTTTCCACCTGGATCCTTATCATACGGGATCCACTGCAGAAATGATTCCCCTGATGTAGGTCGTCTCTTAACGAGAGTTTGTGGGCTGAAGTTGTCTTCTGCATCTCAAAGAAAGCAGCGTTTGTCCCTGCGTTTATATGCACAGCTAAATTCCAGGCGTGAGTGACGACTGATGCACTTACAGACGTAGTAATCTCAGAATAAATGCCAGATTATTTTAGGTCAGTGTGTGTAATCCAATGATCTCTCGCCTCTAAATTACCTAATGCTGTTAGCGCTGACAACATCACACCATCACTCACAAACAGCTACAAGTCCTGCAGTGTCACATCTCCACACACTTCATGCCATCTCTGGAATTTTCTAACAAAACGGGTTATAGATTATATTTTTATCTAGTTTTACATCTTCCTTTTAAATTATTCTTCCTTGTTAGGCTGTTGCAGATGGCTTTAACATAGAAAAAAACCTGTTGACATGTGTCTCTCAGTCTGAGAAGTGAAAGTAGCTGTGGCTGAAACTGAATCTGGTGCTTTCTGTTCACGTTTGGGGGAATTGTGTTACTGTGGTGCACCTGAAAGTTCCCACTGACATCATAAGTGCTTCGGGCTGCAAACAAATCCAGGGCTGTAAAATGTTTCAGTTTACTGCTTTAGATTGTTCCGCTCACAGTGTTTTGATTTAAAACGTTTCTCTTAAGCCAGGTATGTACGAGTCAGGTTTAAGGGAAATCCTTCTGGTTTTTAGTCTAAATTTATTAATGTCCTCTGAAGAGAGGCTCTTCATTTACACGTCATTTTTGCCATCTTTGTTACTATGAAAGCCTCCAAATCCTTTCATTTGTATCAATAGCTACATTAAAATAGTTTTGCTTACACCACGGAAGTTAATTTTACACTTAAACATATGTCTAAGGTGGCTTATCAGTCATAATGACAATATATTTCCATTTACCGTCCACAGCTTCAGCTTTCGTGTGGTTCTGACAGGAAACTTTTACAACTACTTTGAGAAACTCACCTTAAGATGATTATTCAACAGCAGGCTCCACCCAAAATAAAGCTAAGATTATTCAACAGCAGTCTCCACCCAAAATAAAGCTAAGTGGGAACACTTAAGGCTCTGCATGCTGGAATACGTCGCTGCAATGCCAAAGTAAACTAAACCTTGATGACCAGGTCTTTACCAATCAGTGATATGATACACAGATCTGGAGCAAAGACGATGTGCTGCAGCCAACGGGCATAAAGTTTACCAGAGATTAAAAACAAGCTAGTAAACAGAGAGGAGGTATGGGAGCACAATATTTGAGTTTTGGTCGATATCCGATATGCTGATAATTTACAAGTCAGTTGGCTGTTAATATTGATACTACCTCCAAAACTAACTGCAGAGATAATCTAGTTTCTACTGTTCTGAAATTAAAATACACTATAATTCTGCATACTCTGTCATTTTGGCAAATTTGTAAAAAAAATAAATATAAAAAAAAAGCTGCAAATTATGTAATCCATCCATTATCAATACTGCTTTGTCTATTAAGGGTCACGGGGAAGCTGGAGCCTATTCAAAGGCAGGGTACACCTTGGACAGGTCACCAGTCCATCACAGGGCCAACACAGAGAGAGATGAACAACCACTTACACACACACACACACACACACACACACACACACACACACACACACACACACACACACTCCTAGGGAGAATTTAGAGTAACCAATTAGCCTAACATGCATGTCTTTGGATGGTGGGAGGAAGCCGGAGTACTGGTAGAGAACCCATGCATACACGGAGAGAACATGCTAACTCCACACAACTGTTTGAACCTCCCCCTGCCTACTTAAGACAGACCTGGACCACGTTCTCCCAGCGGCTGTTATTCTTTTGGTTAATTATATCGGTGGAATAACCGATATCTGATATTTAATTTTGAAGCCGATACCAATATTGTGCTGATTAAATCGTGCATTTCTAAAGGCCCATTTATGCTCCCTTCCGTACGTAAATAGCAATGTCCGTTTCAAAGGTTGTCATACGTCGCCATCCTGATGCTTCCGTGTGTGTTTTGCATTGACATGGTTGTTAAGTCAATTCCTCCACTAGTGGGGAATGCTAAGTTCAGCGTTCACTCCCGTGACCCGATGTCAGTTTCAAACAGCATTTGGCAGCGGTAATGCATCGCTATAAAGTTCTTTCCAAGGTTGTTTCTAATCGTCCAACATGCCCTAAACACTCGCATATCCTTTCTTCAAAAGCTTGCACAATTTCTACAGCTGTTGTGCTCGTCTTCATTCTTCTTCTGCTTTTTTGTTCCCTTCCTGATCCTCTTCTTCTTCTCTGGTTTGTTTATTTCACTGGTCGCATGTCAGCTATGCTGCTCAGCCATGCTTCCGCACTTTTTTGCTCCGTCTTCTGTCAAGCGATGGATAGCTAATCTCCTTAAAAACGGACCAAATTATGCACATAACCAACAGAGGAGACGAAACTGTCCGTCCGTCTGTGTATCCGTCTTCTGCGTCGATCATAAACGGGCCTTTAGAGGAGGGTCTAGCAGATAGAAGCCAGGAGTCAGAGGAGACTTCATCAATAAAAGAGAGCAAATAGTCACAAATCTTAGTTAATGCTGCACTAAGAAATGGTTTGCCATCAATATTCTTTTAAGAACTCAAACCTGAAGTCAAAGATGCCTTATTTGACTTTCGGGCCAATTTCCTTATCTGATCTGATAGCAGCAGCAGTTCACATGCCTGTGTTGTAATTTCTGGTTGTATTTAGAGAAAACCTTAGATGCCATCCCACTTCCAGCGTAGCATCAAAGAGAGCATGTCACAGATACTGTGTCACACGGTCTCTGCATGTACTACATAGCCATTTGTCAAATACAACTTTGCTTTCTTCCTACCCTGAAAACACTAATTTCAAGTCTGATTCGTCCCAGTTTCTGTTTCCTGTTCATCCCAGACTAATAGATTACTATCACTGAATGAGGAGACTGGCTTCTTTATGTTTGGATGCTAATAATTTACCATAACTTGGCATTACTGGTTACACAGGGGCTCATACAGATGATAATGTCAAAGGAAAAAGCTGCCCCCCCCCAACTCAAACTGGTTTCACAGCAGTCTGAAGGAGTCTTGTGTGCTCTGCTAATCTGCCTTTAAAATTTAATGTGCACCTGCTCTGGGTGAGAAAGATTGTGTTTACTTTACTTCCCATGTGGAAATGAGAGCAAATTATTCACTTAAAATTTTTGCCAACAGATCGTTTTCAGCCTTTTCCAGCAAAAACTGCAAGTTTGTTATAAAGAACAAAGAAACTTTTCCATCCTTGTCCACAAACATAGAATGGATGTTATTGTTTGCACCATGACTGGCCTCTACACATGTCGCTTTTGCTTCATATTAAAGATTAAATGCCTCTCTGTCAAAAACATTACATTTAATGACACAAAAAGGGAATAATTTAAGCAGATAGAGCTTTTTTTTTTGTTTAATCAAATGTTTTAGCTTCACTCTGCCTTAAAAGCTTTCTCTCAGGCTTCCATTTGCTATTAATTGAAGCTGCTTCCGTAAATGAAAGGCTCAAATCTCATCATCTGTCTCTAAAGCTGGCACGCATTGCTCTTTTTTAACAACAGTTCAGTGACTTTGAGGTGTGTGATATGTAAGCCTTGGTATAAAATGGCCAGTCACTGTTGCAAGCAAGACTAAAAGTAGTACATAGTACTCCTGTAGACGTGACTACTGGCTCGACGCTGCTCATTGTACTATGAACCACATGATGGCCGAGAGAAGATTTCCTCTTGATTACGCAGCCTGAGTTTCTCATAATTCCTCTTTCAAATGAACTGATTCAACATGTTTACATCAAGGTTTTTTTTATCTACATTTTTAAGTTCACCTTTAGTAAAAGTTGATGGTCTTTGCAGATTTTGCAGTTTATTCACAGGACTGAGCACATCCTAAACCACCGCTTTCTGATTTAACCTTATTTATTTGCATTAAATCAGGTGATGGAGCTGTACTTGATGCACCCTTCCAATCAAAATTTCAACAATACATATAAAAGTTCCTTAAAACTGGATAGAAATCATTTAAAAAAGGTATATTGCGAAAGAATTACATGCATCTGGTGGTAAAAACGGGCATAGAAAATACTTCAAATGCTAAGCACGATTGTGAATGGATGGTGGCTGTCAGTGGCCAAAATTCTTCCAAACATAAACATGTTTTCATCTGCAAGTGGATCCAGTGGTCTCAGGTGACGCAATGACTACAGTACAGGTAACTACTTGTACACAGTCTTCTTCTATGTGCTTTTTAAGGCGTTACTAATCCCAAACGGTGCCCCAGCACCTATCAAACAAAGCAGGTACTGCAGTTTTAAAACTCAAGAGTTCTCACATAACTAAGAGTTGTTTGTCTATTCAAGGACACCGTAGTAAAAAATTATAGCATAAATATGGCAGCTGCCATTTATGTGAACTGTCAGAAAGTAGATATAAACAGCTCATTCTAAAAGAATAAAAGCATAAGTTACTTCAGTAAAGTGATTAGATACAAGTAGAAACTGTTTTAATTTATCTGTTGTTGACCTTGTTTCAAATTGCACCTTTAAGAAAAGGGTGGAGAAGATGCCTGAACAAAAAAGACAACATGGCACAACTTCTACACACCATAGTGATCGAACAGGTGTGTTCAGACAGAGGTTTCTTCTGCTACACTGCAATAAGGACTGTAGAGGAAGTCCTTCCTACTCAAATGAAAAGTTTACAATAAGTATTTTATCTATAATGAGTGTTGTTCCTTTTATATCTATTAAAATCAGTCATTCATTGGTTTATTGCAACAATATAAATTTCCTACTGGATAGTGATGAAGTAATATTATACACTATGATACAAGATATTTCCACCTCCAGATGTTTTGCTCCACATCTTGATACCTATATAAAGATGTGCTGATCCAGCACTTTTTCTAGTCAACAGACATTCTGCTACCTGAAGTCTGCTTAATATTTGGATGAATGAAGGGCAGCTGTAGTTCAAGAAACAGTGGTTATCAATCAATCATAAGATCACTGGTTTGATCCTTGCTTCCACAGTCTACTTCCTGAATCACCCAAGAGCAAAAATTCTGAACCCCACGTTAGATCCGATGGTGTTTCTAGTAACCAGCGATAAATAAAACCTCAATCAATTTGCTCAGTGTATGTACAGGAATAAATGTACGAACATAATTAACTGTTTTTTTTTTCTCATCTGAGTTTCTTTTTTCCCCTGGTTGGTCAGCAGCACCCTCCCCATCCAAAAGCACTCATATGAGGTCTTCTCGCAGCAGCAGCTGTATTCAGAGCAGACGACATTCACCTCTGTTTCATGACCAGGCTGAAAATGAAACGTGCAAAGCTGCTGCTGGAGGATCCTGTGCTGGCTTACCGTCACAGTAATGAGAGTGTGGACAAAAATGTTTAAAAAGTTAAAAGTGTTGTGACATGCTCCAGACTTCTAATTTAAAAAATACACTTAAAAAAACTGAACAAAAAAAAGAAGAAAATAAAGAAAATATTTACAGAATTATTATTTTATTTAAATTTTTTTTTTTTATTATTTATTTATTTATTGCTGTTCTAAACATTTTGGGTTGTCTTTTTTATCAATTTCTGCCTTTCCCACTACATCCCTCTTTATGGCAGCATCCATTACAACTATATGCACTAGGCTGATTATGCTAATTAGCGACTTCTAGGACAGCCAATAGCTACTTCTCTTAGTGAGGAGTTGGGAACAATGGCTGGAGAAGAGTATCCGTCCCTGAAGCTGTTTATTGCCAGGAACTACATGGACCAGTCTTACCATGCCCTATGGGGGATGATGGTGACAAAGTTGCCCTTCTGCTTTGACTAAAAAGTAAATATTGAATCAAATCAGCAAATCTGATTTGATTTGACAAGTTCTAGGTCTACTTCTTTTGTATTAATACGGCCAGTAAGATGTGTTTGTTTTAATGTTATGTCAACTGCAAAAAAATGAGAACTGTAAACATTGTTATTTGTGAATTTATTGTTCAAGTATTTATTACTAATACAGTGAAAATGAGAGGAAATGTGAATATTTGCTATGCAAGGTGATTTCAGTGTGTGCCCCTAAATTTTCTGCTTGAGCTCCTAAAAATTTAAGTTTGGGGCCACTGTGCTCCTCGTAAAAAAACGTTAGTCTGGAGCCCTGGCAGGTGTTTATTGTAGCTTGAGCTTTTGGTTAAAATCATGTTTCATTTTCATGTAGTGAACAGCTTCTCTCTCTCTTTCTCTCTTACAGATCATAAGCAGCCTCTCAAGTAAAAACCATGCACAAAAAAGGAAAACCAGGATAATTCACTCTCTCTTCCTTGTTTATAGCTGTACTGTTCTTTGACATAAATGCCTGTATATACCTCCATCCTATAGCGACAGGATTATAACAAATCTGTTTTGTGCAGCATTAGGCTTTAGCCTCTGCTCTGCATCTGACTTGGCAGCTTTGGGCCTGGAGGAAACCTGTAAGCGAGGGAGCTCAATCAGTCTCCATCTCCTGGATCAATAGCCATTAGTCTCTGAGTGCATGTATGCACACATGTGTATATATGCAGACCTCATCCTGGCTGAGCCATAAAACATGAGTGATGGATCCGATTTCTCCTTCTCCTCCCTCCTGCTTGTCTGCTTCGCTTGTTTTCTTGCACAAACACACATACACATGATGCCCATTCAAACCTACAGACCAACTGTATGAATGGAGAGCTGCAGCCTCTTTACGTTCAGTCAATGAAAGCCTGGTGGTGACTGGTGTAAATTTTACACTACGAATATACCATGCCATGCCAAGATGTAATATGTGAAACAAACAAAAATCAGCCTCTTAGTCATCCTCTGCATAGTCAAAGATATGCTGGAAGTTGATGATTGACAACAAACCACAACAAAACTCCCTGTTCCAGAGCTCTGAGGCTAAGGTATTAATTCCAGTCTGGAAGACACAGGAAAGAGACAGAGCGAATCATCTTTTCTTTTCTCTTTTTTTTAATTAGTTGTCATTTTGCATCAGGATAAAGAAACCCAAGTCAAGAATGGGGGGGCGTGGAACAGGTAAATGAATGCTCAGACAGCAAGCAGGCACAGACAGTGGGGAAGTGAGTGAAGACATAAGATATGAGGAAAAACAAAGAGACCAAATGATGAAGAATGGAACAAGATGAGGATGAAGCTGTAGACGGAGAAAAATACAGAGAGCCAGTGGCAAAACACTCAAACGTGTGCATGTCAGGACAGGACTCCCTGATCTACGAGGAGGAAGTTCACGAGCAAAACAAAAAGGAGAAACGACTCTCAAGAGTCCCAGCTAGCCTCTTGTACACAGACAGCGGTAGCCGGTCTATAATTAGACATATACTGGTTTCACTGATGTGATAACTGATTTACAACAAGACAAGAATGCTACACTTACAGCTGTTTTAGGGAGCATTAAACATGACAACTCATTCTTTACCAGCCAGAGTTGAGAAAATTTAGGGAACAAGAATGTTGAGGAGCAAAACACAAAGAAATGGAGTCACTGTTGAGCAAATCCACATCAATATTTACCTCATATAGTAGCAATTGGTCTTATGTGGTTTATGAAAAGAAGAAAACAATTAAGACCAAGTTTAGGGAAAGATTGTGGTTAAACCTGGCAGCAGCTGAGTTTGCCCAATGGTTTGTTAGTTGCCCATAACAGTGATGATTAAGAGATTTCATCAAGCACAGATTGGCCTGAAATTAAATGACACTGGTGTTAAAATATTCATATGATGAACTATTCCAGCTTCAGACAACAGCATGAAATGTTCATTCATGATTCTTTAAGTGTGAGTTTTTATATGCTGCCTAAGACTATGATTTGTCCTATTTGTTCCAACATTTTCCTTTAATTGTTTCTCCAGTGTTTAAAAATTATATAAAAAAGTGAATTATCCAAGTCACTGCTTTTCTCATACAGGTAAACATATGGTACAAGTGCGTTTACAGTATTTCCATACAACAAACAGCAGCCGTGGGTGGGTTTGTGATAGCATACACAAACAGTTTAATAATGCAACAAATTAACAATAGATCAGATGAAGAAAGGCAGCAGCTGTGTTCAGCATCAGTTGCAGGATGCTTCTAGCCTCTTTCTTTAAGGGGAAACCATCAGATCAGCTCAAAACGGATACTGAACATCCCTCTGTGGCTTATTATCTCACTCGACACAAAACCACAGGAGCCAGAGGCTGCATATCAACACGCCGCATCCTCCTCCTTGTTTACATCACTTTCTTCAAAATCTAAGGTACATCACAAGGAACCAACACATGACACTACACAAGTACAGCCAATGATTTTGCTCAGACAATTCACACATATACAATAGTATTCCCTGTGCTTCCTTTATCCCAATTGTCACACTTGGCTATCTGCACTTATCACCAAGAAAACTAACAAGCAAATGTCATTCTACTGCAATAATCACAGATGTTTTTACAAACAAGTATAAGCTGTTATTCTTATGAACTACCCAAGCAGATGGATTTAGATGATGGCACTAGTATGCATGACATCAGGCAAGGAATGTGATTCACTTCCAAATAAAGCTGGAGGGTTCTCTGTTGCCCAAAGGCATACAAAGTTTTGCATGCTGAAAATCAACAAACATGCAGACATTCCTTTGCCCACTGATCACCAATTCACTGTTTGAATGTTGTACCTGCTGTATAAACGTCAAAATGTGTCTTAAGTGGGGGCATGTAAACTGCTAACTAATGCCACCCTCACTCATCTCCTCTATGTAAATTAAACTGTATTGAAAAGAGTCAACCCTATATTTATATGACCGCTAAAATATCCACCAGAAGCTTAGGAATTCACAGTTTATGAGCCATTGTTGCAGCCCCTGTAGGCCCGCCATGATTTAAGACTTCAAAACTGTCCTTACTTATAAATTAGCTTACTTGGCTAATGTTAACAATTATGTACATATGCATTTATATATTACAGACATATATTTTATCATGTGTGAAGACCACTTGGTAGTATATGACTAAACCATTGTCAGTGATATTCAGGCGGTTTTTACCACAAAGAGGCGGAGGGTCATAAGGAAAAAGACAACCTTTGGCCTTGATAGCTCTTGCAAAGCTAGCTTACACTGCACAGTGCACACCCAGGCTATGTGCCACGCCATGTATTGTTTACATATCTTGCACGATTGTGTTGTTTTTGACAGCACGGGAAAACAACAAAGGACGTGTTATCATGATATTTAATCTAAACAGACATACGCTATACGTGCTTCCTCTTAATGCACAGATAGCTATGAAGATATGAGCCAGCTTTGTCAACTCACTACCAAGCTAGCAGGGCTTAGCATTCGTTAGCTAGCAAACAGGATTCACCAAATCTGATTCAGCTAGCATTAAAAGCCCACGTTGAGGCTGGAAGTTGACATACTTATTCATTATCGGACACATCGAAGCTGCTTCTTTCTTGTGTAGTTAAATTAGACAACCACTCCACTCTAAGTGAAAACATATTACTATATGGAATTTCACATTTTGTTAATCTCAATAACGACCAAGTCGTGTAGAAACAACTGTCAGGGTACAGCTTAATATTTAACACACATGACTTTGATATACTTTTCTTTCCTACTATCCCAAACCTACATCTCTCAGTCTCATTTCAAAAATCTACTGATTTATTATTTTTTAAATCCAGTAGTAAGTAAAAATGACAAAATGCAGACAACTGTGTAGAGGAGAAAACGTTAAGAAGCTAGCAAAGCATTACAAAAATCGATGCGTCCGGAGATGGAACTCGTGATATTAGCCCTTCAGCTAATGTTACCTGACTGAATAGTCGAGATGAGCTATCTGTTATAGCTGGCAAGAAAAAAATATATACCAGAAACATCTTTTACAGATTTGCACAGATTTGTTGCTCAATGATATTAGATGTGCAATTCACTGAAGGCAGTAGTTATTAAATACATGTGATAAGCCAGCAAAACTCCTTTCTGTGTGAGACCCAAAGCTGACAAGGTGGACAGGAACAATGTCCCTCACATAGATGGACCAAAGGGAGCACCTCCTAGTGGGGTTAGCACGACCTCTCCCACTTTTTCTGGGCTTACCGGTCTTGTACAACGCCTCGATATCTCTGGCGTCCTTCGTTGTCTCCTCCGCTCCTTCCCCGGAGCTCATGGCTGCCACAACCCAAACCAGGAGCTCAGTGTCTCCAAAGTATACCCCCCCCAAAAATGGACAAAAAGATTGCACACAGTCACTCCTGTCTTGACAAAAGCGTCATGAAAGCCATAGGGACGGTGTCGGCGACTCGAAAACGTTAGCAGTGCCATCTGCAAACCTCCATCTTGGGGTAACGTAATTGAAAACGATCAGCCGGGGGCACCGGGTTCCTCCTCGGAGTAAAGCCGAGGGGAGAGTCGATGAGGGGGGGAGAGCGGGAGGGGTTGGTCGCTGCTCGGTGAATCTCCGTAAGCTTTCGGAAATGAGCAGACGGTGGGTCATCCAGGAACGACGGCGGTTCAACTTACAGCTAAATGTAGGTCATTAAAAGCAGAACAACCGTTAACGTGGAACATCAAGAATAATCATAATTTACGTTTAACCCAAACTGTCAGATGTATTATAATTATGCGACATATGCTGCAGAAGTATAATCTATAATTAAACAAGCACTATTGGTTGTTTCGGAAATATGTCAATTTTGTTAAAAAAAAAAAAAAAAAAAAAGTAGTTGAACGTGTAGCTAGTAATCCTCAAAGGACGGTCTTCAAGAAAAAAGACAAGGAAAGTCTCCCGGATACAATCACAACAGAAAAGGTCGCTGTTTGATTGAAGTGTTAGTTTCATGGCGCTGTGATCTTTTTTGTGCCACTGGTGCCATCTACTGGTGGAAACTGGAACTGCTACTTGAAAAGTGCCCAGTAATAACGTGGAAATAATCAATTCAAGACATAAAGATTTAATGCAACATAGAATAAAGAAGCAGATCTGAAATATGTAACACAAAACAAAAACTATTAAATAATCCAATATATTTTAAAAATGCTAGTTATGGGCAAGATAATGCAATCTTCACTATTTGGTTCTAGATTTGTACATACCCATTATACCTACATTAATATCATATAAACAATATTTATCTAAGCCATTTGTTGAAAAAAGAAAAAAAAAACATATATTAAAATGCTGATTACTGGGATTTTCAGATATGATCATTTAAAGTTTACAGCGAATGGTTTGAAAAAGAGAAAATATCCAGTGAGCAGTAGTTGTCTGTACCAAAATGTGTTGTTGATGTCAGAGAAGAATGGGCAGACTGCTGGGTTCGTATACTTCAAGGAGATCAGACATGCATTTTTTTGGCAGTGACTCAAATACTGGTTTCAGCCGAGGTATGGAGAATACCGTCTGTGAACACACAACACTTCCAACCTTAAAGCAAATGGGCTACAGTAGTAGAAGACCACACCAGATGTCACTTCTGTCAGCTAAGAACAGAAAACTGAGGCTACCATTCACACAAACTAACAGAAAATTGACAATAAAAGACTGGGAAAACACTGTGTAATGGTCTGGGGGATATTTTCTTGGTACACCTTGGGCCACTTAGTAGCAACTGAAGATCACTGAAACCCCACGGCTTACTTGAGTATTGTTGCTGACCATGTCCATCCCTTTATAACCACAGTGTACCATCTTCTGATGGCTACTCCCAGCAGGATAATGCACAATGCCTCATCATGATGTGCAGCGGACAAATCTGAGGAATGTTTCCAACACCTTGTTGAATCTATGCAAGAAGGAAATAAAATAGTTTTCAGAATAATGGGAGTCCAGCTTGGTACTAGCAATGTGTACCTAATAATGTGACCAGTTACATGGATATTCGACTTTTTGTATGGTGTCTGAATATAACTAAAATGTACTATAACCTTTACAGGCTTTCATGCATAAATCAAGTTATATTTATGTTGTTTGAATTTGGAAACTTACCTTACATCTGCCTTAAAGAGAGAAGCTGCCTGGATGTCGTTGGACAGCGTTTTACTCCTGCCGAAGAGATTTCACTCCTCTCTGCTGCCTTCACTGCTACAGCCACAGTCACTGTTTCAATCATCTGGATCTATTGTTAAAACCATCACCACCTACCAAAGAATAAACCACTCTATACCACCACCACACAACTTCTGCTGCAGCCATAGGAGATCATATCAAAACCCTGCTTGCTGGTCAGTAATCACCTCTTGGACAATAATCTCTTCTGGAAAATCTACCATTGTTTTAACCATTATCTCTTCTAACAGAGACCTGTGTTATAACAAACAATTGTGTTTAAATAAACAGTGTGTGTAGAAGATATCAAAGAATGACATCTTTTACACACAGATTCCAGAAAGCTTGAGATTTCTAGGAATCTTTGGCTGAAAACAAATTATTATTGTAGCTGAATAAGGACCAGAGTTGGTTTTCTGATTCTGTCTCCAGCAAACTGTTTGTTTTTTATTAAAAAGCTGAATGTCCTAGGGGTTTTAAAACACTAACACCGCTGGCAGAGTTGTCCTGTAAACGGCACTTTCTAAACTAAATTTCAGCCTCCTTTAAAAAAAAAAAATGACTTCCTTTAAATTAGCTTTAATAAAATGAGTAAAAAGGGAAAAGTTTCAAGAGACACAAATTTGAAGATGTCTCTTCAAATGGATTTGGAGAGAGAAAGTGGAAGATGAACTTGGAAAGACATTTTCATATTTGCATCTCTAACAAAAGCTACATTTTCTCTGCTTTAAATAGATTTTTCTGTAGCTCACTAACCTTTTTGACTCACACAGCTTTTTGATTCCTGTGTATAAATTCTCCCACACAAAGATCAACTCTTTATTCTTGGAAACAGCTGAGCAGCAGGCTATTTCAACCTGTTTGGAGTTAGAAGTGCAGTGTTTAGCTATGTGGATTAGCAGCTAACAAGCTAAGTGGAAATAAACAGAGTAAATTCAAAATCCTGTGACATGAGGATATTTTTGGTCTTGGAAGCCTTTGGAAATAATTGGTTTCACACCCCAAGGAGCAGATCCAGCTTCAGATTATTAAATGATTAAATAATGTTTTTCAGAAATAATCATTTACACCTTCTTACTTTATTCACATCCCATATTCAGTGAGCAAAACATCACTTCTGACAAATATACACACAAAATATTGCTACTGATAGGCAGTTTTAATGAGGCATTACTTTATATTGAGATTCATGTTTTCTTTTAGACAGTAGCCTCTACCTGTCAGTTAAGCTAATCTTGCCAGCTAGCTTAGATAGCTTAGCTGTTAAGGACAGTAATTACCTTTAAGTCTCACTTGTTAACATAAATTAAAGTGTAAACACACACTCAATGCATCTTTTAAACATTTAAACAATTTGTAAGCCACAGATACTTGGTCTTGATATATATATATATACATATATATATATATATATATATATATATATATATATATATATATATATATATATATGTGTATATATTAAGTTTTTGGGGTTAATTTCATTCATATCTCATCTTTAGTAAATTTTTGTAGTAATTTGGGGTAATATGTTGATTTTCTTACCAAATTACCATAAAATGTATGGACCATAATTTAAAATATTACCGGGTTCTGGTGTGTTATTTGCAGCATCCAGCAGGGGGAAGGTTTATACCAGAGATCAGCTGGTCCTCCTCCATGGAGGGATACAGATGCTATAAAGCGGAAGGAGATGAATCTCTTCTCACCGCTTAATATGTTCGTTTTATTTAAACCATATAATTGTTTTAAAGGAGAAAAACAAACTTGACTAGTGACTGAAATTAGAAAAGCTGGAAAGATCAGTGGATCCATACATTCAGTTATTTCTCTTTCAAATTTGATATTTAAGCCATTAACAATTCTGTAAAAGTTTTTTTTTCTTTTGTATCTTTATGACAAATTAAACAAAATTTTATTTTTAATTTGAACTAATAAAACTTTGAGAAGGCAGCTGGGACAGGCTCCAGTCCCCCACAGGCCTAAGTTAGATAAAGAAGGTATGGACAATGAAACCCCCTGAGAAAAATACAAAGATACTAGATGTGTTCCACTCAACAACTCAGTCAATCAGCTCCTGTGACACTATGTGGGTGTGATTTAACTCAATATGGTGGCAATACAAGCCAATAGTCCCAAAAATGTCATCACATTTTTGTTATCACATCATAAATTGTCTGTCTGGTGCATGGAAGTACATAGCATCATATTTTCCCTTGCTTTTCTTCAATACAATTTTTGGAAACTGTCAACTTTTGAAGAGACTTTTCAAGTTGAAGCTGAATCTTCAGTTTCATTGTCAATTATTTCAAGTAACCCGTCTTATGTTAGCAAGTCCATATGCAAAGAGGGCAGCAAAATTAATTCCTTATTAATAATTTGTGAAAAGCAGAAGAAAAACACTCAAATGAGGAAGAGGGCTAGCAACAGTGGTGGCTCAGTTTAATAACTCAGCACCGTTGTAGGGCTGACCCCAGTCTTCAGGTTGTTTAATTCCCACAGAGACCCACTGACAAATAGCAATATATCCCTGTGAAATGTCAGCAGTAATTACTCCTGTGCTCTGAGACAACCTCTGAAATGAAAGAAAGCTGGTGGTGATCATGTGCCACATATCCACATATGTCGGCTGTCCTCTACGTCACTGTTGCTGTTGCTGATCCATCCCAAGGAATCGCTGGCAGCTGCATTCACATCACAGATCCAAGATTACCTATGGTGTGTACATATGTGTGTATGTGTGGATATATGTGTGTGTTGCAGTCAGGAACATCTCACAGCAGAATGGTTTCCTCCTATTAGACACCCCCTGATTCCATAATCATAATTACAACTGGTACACACACACACACACACACACACACACACACACACACACACACACACACACACACACACACACACACACACACACACACACACACACACACACACTTGCAGCAAAATAAGGTGAATCAAAATCATGGCTGGAGTCTTGTAAAAATGGCAAAGGCCATAAGGTTAACTGGGCTGCCATGTCATTGATGTAAGCTTTGTTTGAGGCTGCTATGATTGTGCAAAGCACACAAACACACACACACACACACATGAAGAAATAAACAAAAAGATACACACACATATTAAAGTGTGTGTATTGCTTTGAAGGCCATATTTGCATTTAATTTGGCCTCTTACACCAGAAATTAACATCATGTTTCCATAGTAAAGAGTGGATATGCACGAGTCTTTCAACCAACTTTCTTGGTTTAACCTTTGAATTTGAATCCACTTCGCCAAGATTACCTTGAGCTGCACTATCTGTATTTTTAGATAGTGCTGATGGACTGTAGGGTTATTTACTTTACCCAAAGCCTGTTCATGCAAACTTTTTTTCATGTTATCCGTAACTGCTGGAGGCAAAGTCAGTCCAGTGGTATAAAACGATTCCACTGCCAGACTTACACAACACTTTCAATAAGCTCTAAAGGGCCTTCCAGGAACAAGGGATACCAGTGTAAAAGAAAACACTGAGGCAACTGTGCAACTATGTCCTGTCTATCCTTATAGCTATCCTTTGATACTACTGATCCATCGTTGACTCACAGCCAGGGTAAATAATATATGTTTGAGCTGTGTTAAATAATGTTTTTATTATGCAGGTTGGTTATCCTACATGTAGTTACAGTAACTTTAACTGGATTACTTTGGTACAAATAACTTTAAACATGCTTCCTAATCACAGTTTGGCACAGTTACTCGTGAACCAGTTCCACCTTAGCAAAAAGTAGAATACTTGAAGTTTATTTCATTAAGTATACTTGAGCACCATGTACTTGTAGTATACTAGAAAATATACTAACTTAATACTTCTTCTGACTAAATTGGAACATTTTAAGTTTACAAAAATACACTTCCAAGTATACCAAGTTTTTAATATTATTAATGGTACAACATTAATTCCAAGTATTGAACATATACATTCATAAGGTAATACCTCAAAGCAAGCGTATGCAGTGAAAATCTTTTTCATTCTGCTAAATTAAATATAAGCAAAGACTTAATCTGTACTTGCATCAAGATATACTAAGTATTAGTACTTTGTTTGGAAAAGAAGTTAAAAGTATACTTAAGTACAAGTATTAGCTTTAGTGTGAAAGCACAAGTTGTATTAAATAAGTATATATATAAGTATATAAGTGTTAAAGTACTTAGTCTCAGATTTTTCTTTATATTTTTCAGTATAAACTAAGTATACTTCACTATACTATTCTTAGGTATCTAAAATGTATTATATAAAAAGTAAAGTTTCAGTATACTGTCTCAGTTTTAGTATAAAATAAGTATACTCGTAGTAAAGTTGAATAAACTAGGCTACTTTTTCCTGGAGCCAGGAAGGGGCGCTCTCTCGTTGTCATAGCTCTATCAATAACTTTAAAACTGAATAAAGTTAGTAGTTAGTAAAAGCCCCTGTGATCACCCTCTTTATTTTCCTGCAGCAGGACCTCTGCATGCATCGCTATGAAGTGGGGTCATCACTTTTCCATATCGTTATAACGAATACTAAACAAAGCATTTTATACACTTTCTCAACCACTTAGAGGACTCCATAAACTGTGTTGTAAGTTACTGCGAAGGAAACATTTGTAAAGAGTTTTATAAACAGACCCATAACGCATTTAGGAAATGACAACCCACCAGTTTAGACAGCAGAATGTGTGTACGGCTTTATGAAATATGTGGGTTTGAGAAACCCAGATTTACAAGGCGAACAAGAAGCTTGTGAAGGCAGCAGATAAGTCGGTCGGTAACCTAGCAACCACTAACGCTAGTGTCGGAGTTTACTCCAAAGGGATTTTTTTAATTTATGTTTTTTTTCCTTTTGTTTGTTAATTTGCCATCACAATGGACTTTTTACAAGAGATACAAGACAAACCGCTGTCTACATTGTCTGCTTTCAGTTACATCCCACCACAACGGAACGTACCGAGAGAAATGTCTTACTTCAACAGAGACTCAAAGGTGACTCTTATTTATCACACTTCATTTACTGTGTTTAAAATTACGCGAATCTTTCTTATACTGTAACATGATAGTTAAAACAGTTAACCGAAAATAGTTCATTTAATAATGATCCAACAGACAAAATGTAAATTAAGCCTCAGCATACACTCTAAAAAAAATAATTTAGCAACGCAAGCTAACTCATTCATTAAAGCATGCACACTACGAGGGAAAATATATAGCCAGTTCAACATAAAACAATTACTCCTCCACCATCATAATAAGTAAGAAAAGAAGTTTTAGCTCTGTACAAGATTTTTACCCTCATGTCAAGCTAATATTGCCCTTAAATGAATATCAAATTGTACCAGAACCTTGTTTTGCTACAATTAGTGAGACAGAGAAAGAGAAAAAATCTTTGTCTATCTATAGGTTTCTGATGTTTCCACATATGATCGAGTGCTGCACCAGGATGAGGGTTATGACATGAAACTGCCCCGGGGTGACAGAAAACACTGGAAAGGAAGAGGACTGAATATAAACCAGGAGGTAACGACCACAGCATAGTAAAAGCTTGCAGATACATGCTGGTTTGAACTTTTACGGTGGTTCTCTTTAAGCACCCTAATAATGCAAATTAGGTTAATTGGTGTTTCTAAATTCTCACTTGGAATGAGTGTGAGTACTTGTTTGTTTTTCTATGTTGATTCTGTGATGGACTGGTGACCTGTCCAGGGTGTACCCTGCCTCGTGCCCGATAGTCGCTGCAATAGCTCCAACCCCCCTGAGACTGTGCACTCACACATTACTAAGTCTGTGTGAAGTATGACAAAAACATAATGTGTAAGTATGATCTCATTTCAGGTGTTAGATTTTTTAAAAAGTTAGACCACACAGAGAAAAAACAGATATCTCAACCAGAGCATACACTCAGTTTATTTCTTATTATGTCCACCTTGCAAGTACCAGGTTGGTGTCACGATTCACATTTTATGTTCTTGTTTCATGTGTTTGCTTATGTTCATGATTTATGTTCTTGGTTTCTTGTAGTTAAGGTCGTGTTCAGTTCTGTGTTGTGCTTGGTTTCTGCTTTACCTGGTCTGATTGTTCATTCACCTCACCTGTGTCTAGTTAGTTTCTCCTCCTCCCCAAAGCTGCTTTGTGATCTGGTGACTGTGGAGGCCATTGGAGTAAAATGAAGTCATTGTCATGTTCAAGAAGCTGTTGGAGAGGATTTGAGCTTTGTGACATGGAGCATTAGCCTGCTGGAAGTAGTCATAAGAAAATGACAACACTATGGTCATAAAGCAGGGGTCTCCAACTACAACACACCTCTACACAAGCCTGTTAATGACCCAGTCAGGTGTCAGGTATGAGTCAGGTGTGTTGCATCAGGGAAAAATCCAAAACCTGCAGGACAGTAGCTCACAAGGACTGGAGTTGGAGATCCCTGTCATAAAGAGATGGACTGACTACTCAGGTAGTCTGTGACATTTAAATGTTGCTCTAAGTTGGTACTAAGGGGCCCAAAGTGTGCCAAACAAATATCCCCAACATCATTACAAGGTAAGTTTATTTGTATAGCACATTTATTGTACAAGAGAATTCCGAGTGCTTTACATAAAACATTAAAAACATTACAGTGGGGTGCAGGAAGCAATAAAAAAGTACATTAAAAAATAACTTTAAAAAGAAAATAAAAACAGAAAAAAAGCTAAAATAAAATGAATAAAAATGCAAGAAATAAAATTTACAATGTGAAGAATTTAACAGTTGTTTTGACAAATAGAAATGTTTTTAAATTGCGGAGTCAGCAGCCCTGCAGTTTTCTGGGAGTTTGTTCCACATGTGAGGAGCATAAAAGATGAACGCTGCCTCTCCATGTTTAGTTCTGACTCTGGGAACAGAAAGTAGACTTGACCCAGATGAAACCAGAAAATCCTGAATGGATTCTGGTCCTAAACCATTCAGGTCTTTGTAAACTAACAGCAGGATTTAGAAGTCAGTTCTTTGAGAGACAGGAAGTCAGTGTAAAGATCTGAGGACTGGAGTTAAACAATCTAATTTCTTGGTCTTGGTGAGGACTCAAGCAGCAGTGTTCTGGACTAACTGCAGCTGTTTGATGGACCACCACCACTAGCCTGAACTGTTTATAAAGATAGGATGGATCCATGCTTTCGCATTGTTTTCACCAATTTCTGACTCTATTACTGAATGTTGCAGCTGAAATGGAGACTCATCAGACCAGGGAAAGTTTTCCAGTCTTCTGTCTATTTTGAATTGTAGCTGAACAAAGTGGAACCTGGAGTGGTTTTCAAGATTGTGTTCAATGGTATTCTGCATACTTTGGCTGTAATCAGGGGGTTATTGTTGTATTGTTGTCTTTCTATCATCCCAACCAGTCTGCCAATTCTCCTCTGACATCAACAGGGCTTTTTTTTTTTCCAGACAACTGCTGCTAACTGTATATTTTCTCTTTTTCAGACCATTCTCTGTAAATTGTAGAGATGGTTATGTGTGAAAATTCACATATAGATCAGCAGCTTCTGAAATACTTAGAATAGGCTGTCTGGTTTGCCACAATCAAAGTCACTTTAAGTCTTTTGAACCTTTACAAGCTGTCTTGACCATGATTGGCTGCATAGCTATTTGTGAACAGTTGTACCATATAAAATGGCCAGTAAATGTGTATATATAGCTAAAATAACAAAAACAGTGTTGAAGCTCATGGGCAGACAAAGACGTTAGCCATGAAGAAAACAGGGCTGCATGTTACACAGGCCACAACTCTAGGTAGAGTAGGAAAAATGTGATGTGTGCTTTTAAAACTTGAAGGAATTATTAGAGAAATGAAAAGTACAATGTTCTCAAACAATAAAGCTATCAGGACTGACCTTGTGTAACTGTCCTTCAGAAACAATTTTCTCCAACCAGTAGTCTCTGTAGGGGGGGATTTAGTCTCATCCATAATGCTGAGCAGTTTGTGGGGAAAATCTGTTTCTATAACCAGCTGTAGGGTCTCCTGAACAGCCCCCAGCACAGAACTAGCAGTCTTACTACTCAGTTCCTTGGAGTTATTGGCTGTACTCAGGATACAGGGAAAACAGCACTTGCCAGAACAGACTGGTAAAAGATTTGCTGCTCACATTTAAGGTTTAAGCCTCTTCAAGAATTAGTCACTCTGTGCTGTCCTGTGGATGGTGCCAGCGTTCCCTTTATAGAGCCGACCCAGCACTGAATCTGCTATTATTATCCCCTCACTGGAAGTGACTTGTCGAAAAGTACTGCACTTCCTTCATCATGTTTTTTTATGTAGTGGACTCAACAACATCTCAAACCCAAAATCTGAGTATATCATGCTATCTAATGGATTAGTTTTTTTTCCAGTAATGTCACCAGTGAATGTTGCCTTATGTGACTGATAGCGAACACACTCAGCACCCAGACCAGCACATTATAAGCATAATAACTCTTCTGTGGCAACAATTCACCATCACTTTCCTTTGAGCACCTTAATATCCAGCTAACTCTTGCAAACACCTTTGTTTTTAAACTGTAAAAAAATAGGGCGGCGTGGCTCAGTGGGTAGAGTGGTCCTGTTGCCCAAGGGTTGCTGTTTTGATCCCAGTCTGGAGAGCTCATGTCGAGGTGTCCCTGAGCAAGACACCAAACCCCTGATTGCTCCTGATGGGTCGTGGTTGAGCACCTTGCATGACAGCTTCTGCCATCAGTGTGTGAATGTGTGTGTGTGAATGGGTGAATGTGACGTACATGTAAAGGGCTATATAAATACAGACCATTTACGATACTGGTATTTAGAGATAAAAAATTATTAAGACACAATGAAACAAATAATTTGTAGGAACAGTCTATTCTGCACATACTTTTCCCAACTTCTCACAAAGTCAGAGGTTTCCAGTGTTTAAATTTCTTTGTGATATAACTCTAACCAAAATGTACTTATGGAATTTATGGTTTTATGTATCAGGACATAAAAAAACCATTTGGTCCTTTTTTCTTGTGAAATCTTTTGGTTCAGATGCCGCTTTGTAAAACTAAGCTATGCTGTCATGTTCTTTTTAAAGGGTAGAGACGTTGTTCTGGCCACACTTCCAAACAATTTATACTTGTTTAGTCAACATTTAACATGCTAAATGAGGCCTGTAGAGTGTGAGATGTAGCTCTTGTTTGTTGCTGTTTCTTTGAGCTTTGCCCAGTGCGACCCTGGAGTGAATTTGCAAACCTTGTGAGATTGGCTGCCATTTTAAATGTTTTCTACTTGTGAATAATCATTCTCACTATGGCAAGATGACTCCAAATAGTTTAAAATGTCATTGTAACCCTTCCCACATTGATGAGCAGCAGTAGTTGCTTCTCTTAGATCATTGCTGATGTCTTTCCTTCTTGACATTGTACATCTAATTGCTCCAAACCAGAAAACTGATATTTAGTTATTTAAGTCCACTTCATTTGCAGCACCTGGCTGCTGCTTACCTGTGTGATCCCAATAGAAGCCACAATGATTTTCTGACTTTGTTCCCACACTACTTGTGCATTTTAGCTTAGTTTTTATTAAATAAATTAAGTTGTTTTTATTTCATTTTCAGACCTTGTTACCTGAAAATGACAGAATATATTAGTTTCTTCCATTCCTTTTTTTTAAAAATCGCTATGTGCTTGTAATGCTGCATATGTCTTTTCTATTTTTTTTTATATTTCTACCATGCTGTCGCTGACTTATATTTCTCATGTTATGACACGTTTATGGCTTCTTTTGAAGCCCTTTTCATTTTGGCGGAGAAATTATTCATGTCAAGAAAACTAGCTCATGGTGACTTTCTGGGTCAGTGAAAGCAGAGAGGGTGATGAACAAAGCCGTCTCACACACACTACTGAGTCTGTAATTACAGCGAGTTGAGTGGTTGGCTGACAGGGTTTCGATGAAAATTCCTGCTGAATTAGGACATTTCTGTTCCAGGAATTACATTTGAATATGAATGTAAAAAATTTACATAATCACAATTTTGATCCAAAAAAAGTAAAAATGTGACTACAGTGCAGCTCCTTTATTAAACATAATAAATAAACATCACACCATTTTATACAGTATACTCAAAAGTAGTCATTGTATCAGTTGTGTGTGAGCGCTGATCTGATCTTTTTTGGCCATTCTAGCAGCCTTGGCTCAGCCATGGTAATGTGAATCTAACATGAATTACAAGCCTAATGATTGACTTTTTAACACCCGATTCACTGGTGAATCTGAATATATGATTTTAGCTGATGTGACCTGACAAAAATTGGATGTCATGTGCTCCCACTATGCAGCCCTGTTTCCATAATAGGTTTAAATATTATAAAATGTCAGTGAAAGTCTAATTCAACAATCTGTAAATCCTTTAAATCTTGCTTTTATTAAAGAAATAGAACAATTGGAACATTTCATGTGAAGAAATTGAGCAATGTCATTCTTTAAATGCAAAACAAAAAATGGTTTCACCTAACTAAACTTTTCCAGCTTTTTCAAAGGATGGGGGTAATGGAGGTGCAAGCGATGGCTTAGAATATTAAATCGATAGAAATGACACCAAAATCATAGTATGGATCAGAAAAACATTAAAGTACAACACAATTAACAGTGCAATTAAAACATCACAAATAGCAAAGCTTTAATCATCACATTATTCTGTATGTATCTCCCTGCCTTGTTCTTCTGTTCGCTGTCTAGGAGAGGTGCAGAACTGTGCCAGTGCTGTCCTCCTCAGTGTATGGGCACCGTTCTGTTCCTGCCATCTACCAGACGGACCGGCAGTATGCACGCGTGGGTTCCATTAATCCTGAGTTCTACAGGAAAAGTGGCATCATCTGGAATGTGGCAGAAGGATATGGATCAGTGGTTCCTCTCTGAAAGCCCAACTCATTGAAGCACAGGATAAAGCATTTGCTCTCATTGTTGAAGCTTTCCTTAATACACCAGTGTTGTAGAGTGTTGTTTAGTGTGATGGATAAATTGAACATTTTAATGAATTCAACATATCAGCTGCAGTTTAACCCTGCAGTGATATCACTGTATTAAGCTTTGCTAATTAGCAAAGATAAATAATTATGTTTTAATTAAAACAGTGTGTGTAAAAGATATCATAGAATAATTTGTTTCATACACAGATTCACGATAGCTTAAGATTTTCAGGAATCTACACATGTATTTCTTCATTTAAAGTCTCTCTATCAGTATGAATGAAATAAGAAAACATACTGTTATTGCAGCTGAATATGGATCAAAGTTGGTTTTCTGATGCTGCCCCAGTAAAATGATTATTTTTTATTAAAAGCTGAATGTCCTAAGGATTTTAAACACTGTACAGCGCTGCTGACAAAGTTGGGCTGTTAAGGCTATGATAAAATTGTGAGCATAGATACATGTCAATGTTTTGCTACGTTTGTGTATATAGTTGCTGCAAGATGACAGCAGGACAGTGCAGTGAAACCCCTGTGATAGTGGAGGTCACCGCTAGTGGCAGTACACAGCACTTGGACTCTGACATAGTAAAAAGGTCAACAGTTTACCAACCTGTTGTCAGCTGTTAAGGCATGAGTGTTTATCACTGTGCAACTGGGAGGAAAAATCATAAAGATGCGGTAGTTGTTGACAACATCCGGCAGGGTGCTATCCGCTGTTGTGATCTTGTGTTCATGTTTTGTTCACATGAGTATCTCTAGCGTTCAAGTCAATATTGAAACATGCACACACAACATGTTAACTTGCATCATGAGCCAGCAGAATGCTAAGAACGCGTGGCAGCCATGATACATACATGGACGCATTGCTAACAGCAAGTTTATCCCAGCCCTAAAGTAGCACTATGTAATTTTCTGACCTTAAAATATGCCTTTCAGATTCATTTCAATTGCAGTGACATTTTTTATGTTCATTCCTGGAGCTGTGATTGTCCAACAGTGTCTTGAGAAACCACACTTCACAACCTTTGCTTCCAGGATGCTGCGTCATGTCACAGCTAAGTTTAGCTTTACATACTACATCACACGCTAGCAACTGGATATCAATGCACTGGCTGTTTTTAATTCACACAGTGGCTGATTCATCAGAGAAATGAAAGGGGACATTAAAGAGAAAAAAGGGATAGTACAAGAAAAAAGACAACAGTAAACACTGGACTGACTTACTGGCATGTGAGCGCTCAGGGTAACAGGTAGAATGCGAGATGAATTAGCCATTTTTAGGGGTGACAAAATCTGCAAAAGTCCCATAGATCTTCTTTAAGACACTTTTTAAACTAAATTTGAAGTAACTACCTTCTTTAAAAAAGATTACTCAGTTCAAATTAGTTTTAATAAAATAAATAAGAACGGAAAAAGTTTCAAGAGGGCAAATGGAAAATGAACTTGGAAAGACATTTTCATATTTGCATCTCTAACAAAAGCTACATTCTCTTTGCTTTAAACAGATTTTTCTGTAGCTCACTAACCTCTTTGACTCACACAGCTTTTTGATTCCTGTGTATAAATTCTGAACCCACACAAAGATCAACTCTTTATTCTTGGAAACAGCTGAGCAGCAGGGTATTTCAACCTGTTTGGAGTTAGAAGTGCAGTGTTTAGCTATGTGGATTAGCAGCTAACAAGCTAAGTGGAAATAAAGAGTAAATTCAAAATCCTGTGACATGAGGATATTTTTGGTCTCGGAAGCCTTTGGAAATAATTGGTTTCACACCCCAAGGAGCAGAGCCAGCTTCAGATTGAGTTCTAAAGTAAACGTAGCCTTTTGCATGGCGGTACATTTCATCGGGGTCACCTTTGTTTTCTTTGCCTGCATTTGCATATAAATAATGTTTTTCCAGAAATAATCATTTACACCTTCTTACTTTATTCACATCCCATATTCAGTGAGCAAAACATCACTTCTGACAAATATACACACAAAATATTACTGTTGATAGGCAGTTTTAATGAAGTATTATTTTATGTTCAGATTCATGTTTTCTTTTAGACAGTAGCCTCTACCTGTCAGTTAAGCTAATCTTTGCAGCTAGCTAGCTTAGATAGCTATCTAATATATTTAAGTAATTACATACCAGTACCTCTAGGTCTCACCTGTTAACAAAAACCAAAGTGTGAAAAACAAAATTCTCATATCTTTTAAACATGTATGTAATATAAGCCAATACTTCCTGGTGTTGGCTTTCTTGTTTTCCTTTTTGTTTTGAGTATATGGACAGAAAAGAAACTGCATGCAGGACTGCATTTTTATGGGGCGACACAAGCTGTTTCTGTACTAGTTGTTGATTGATGTAAAGATGTGAGAAAGAAAAAGTAAATGGAGATGGTATAAATCTAACGAGCATCCAAAATTTATAAAAACACTTGAAGTGATCTTTGCCTGTTTCAGTGATGAGGGAATGGAAACAACTTACAAATAGCATCGCAATGTGCAGATGTCCACATTTCTAGTTATAATCTCATCTGGCTGAAATCTTAAATATGAATGGTATCAGTAATCTAATTTACAACCCCAATTCCAAATAAACTGTGACAAGGTGTAAACTGTAAATAAAAACAAAAGGCTGTGATTGATTTTGCAGGAGAAGAGTTCAGGTGCTGGCCTGCCTGACGTCCAGAAATTTCACCAACAGAAAGACTAAAAGAAACCAAAGATCAGAGCCTGTCCATCTGAAAAATCTTGGAAAATGACAAAAAAATAATTTATTTTATTTTTATATTTCTTTTTTATTTTTATATACAGTAAAAAAAAAAAAAAAAAAATCTGAAATAAAATAAATAACGACTCATTCAGTCGTTACCTTTGCATGATGTGTTTGTGTTCTGGACACTCAAACAATGACACTTGGACAGAGAAGATAAATTAAATACAAATGTTTAATGAATAACAAAAGGATGGCAGTGAGCATTTACACACATTGTTGGTTTGATTCCAGATGGATTATAAAAAAAGCAACATTCCCTCTTGATTCGTGTGTCTGATTCCACCTGCTCGCGTGGGACACAAACGCAGCTATAAAGCTATGAATACAAATCACAGGTTTTTGGCAAACTACTCACCACACTGGCAATTTGTTGGCATCAACAGCTTTATATGACAAGAAAACTATTGTAACATCCATTTGGAATGAAATGGAACAAACCAGCTCTCAGTGCAGACCAGAGAGATAAAAAAAACAACAAAACAAATAAAAAGAACTTGACAGGCAGCTCAGTTTGCTCAAGTATAAGGCTCTAAAGCACTGCAACACCGGCATGGGTAATTAGCTCCACACCACTACTATTGTACAGAGGGGTGACTGCGGTCCTTGAGAGCTGCACTGATGTAGCAAACCTCTCTTTAGTCAGGCACTCCATTGAACAGTGAAGAGACTCCTTGGGGGTGAAGTCCTTGTTAGACTTGAGATGTGAAAAACCACCTGAAGTGCAGCGTTGAAGGACTGCGCTGGTGCACCTCGACCCTGATCTACGTTGTGTTTCTAAGGACAAAAGTAGTTCTCAAACAATTGTCAGTCCATTGCACTGCTGGCTTTTTGTAATGGACTTTACTTACACAGGATGACAAATCACTTTTTATGTCACTTGGAGCGTGCAGTTGTGTCTTCAAGTCTGTTTGTTCTCTTAATGTGGTTCGCTCACGGCATCACAGTCCCTTGCGACAGAGATCGGGTCATCTCCGTGTGAACAAAGTAGGTCGTCAACTCTCCTTTGCCTTTTACGTTGATGATGCCACGGCATGAACACATGTACCCCAGCGCTGATAAGATGCGACTCGTCTCCTCTGTAACCTGCACAGGATAAAAGAAGCATGATAAGCTTAACAAATTCACTTACATACTACGAAACAGGCTTCAGTGTTTTGAAAAAAAAAACCACATACCTGTATTTTGCCCAGCACCCCAGTGGTCTCCATCCTACTGGCCACATTGACACTGTTTCCCCAGATGTCATACTGGGGCTTCTGGGCCCCAATTACCCCTGCTATCACTGGCCCATGGTTTATACCTAGCAAAAAAACAGACCAACAGACAATGCATTGGGCCAGTCTTGGAGAACATAAATAATTTTAATCTAATCAACAGATAAAATGTAATCTAATACATTTTTATATGACAAGAGAATGTTCTCACCAATTCGCAGTCTGAAGTCATTGAAGGAGTGTTTGTTGATGACGTCTAGTTTCCCAACAAGAGCAAAGGCAAATTCCACCATAGTACCAATGTGCATGTACTGTCGGTCATGTTCCTGAGGGAAGAAAAGGGGTTAAAGGTACCATCTGAGCTTTGTTTAACTACACCACTGAAATGAAACCAGCTCTTCCAGCAAGTTAGAGCACACAGGATATGTTTATGAACTAACATTAGTGTGCCTCGTAAGTTCTCAGGGTCCTCCTAATTTCTAAGTGAACTTTTTAAAAGTAATTTTAACCATTAGAAGAAGTACCTCCTTCTCTCTAGTACTCACTGCAGGATCTGAGGATGATCATAGTTCTTAGAACCCTGATTTTGGGGCCTTAACCTCAGGGCAGATTTACATTTAGGAACATTTTTTTATCTCAAGCAACACACAAATGAGTAACACTGAGGCCAATGTGGGGATAAAGGTATTACCCAGGGATATTTGGACATACTAACTATGAAAGATAATTTATGACAACTTGATATTAAATTTTCTTCTACTACATGGTAGACCACAAGTAAAGTAATCACACTAAGCCAGATTTAAGCACCCTGAATTCAACACCATTATTTAAAAAACAGTAAAACACAAGAAATGATAAAAACTTGAGCTGTGTAAACATTGGTTCTTTCACACGACTTTAAATAGATAAAACAGCATTAAAGATTATGCTCGCATCTAAAAACTTGGCGTTGTCCAAATTCTCATATCAACATCCTCACAAAAGGGAAACAAACCAAAAAAAGAAAAGGAAGAAAAGAAAAAAGTCTGTTTATAATTTCTTTACACACACACACACACACACACACACACACACACACACACACACACACACACACACATATATATATATATATATATATATATATATATATATATATAAACCAGGAGCTAATAGACTGGCTTAATGGAAAAAAACACATTGGAAAATGTTTTCTGGAGGTCAAGCTAATGAATAAACATGCATGAAATAAAAGTCACCAGCTGGCCATCAGCAGCCTGATTGGTGGTGTGAATTTAATCAGTTTTTGACTAAAGACTAATTTGGAAAATGTTTGCAAAAGTAAAAACACTTTCAAAGAAATATACTTGGAGGACTGGAGGAACCATTTCTCTGTTACAGGACGTTAGTGGAGGCTTGATGACTTATCTCTCATTTTTCTACAGATGGTCACTGATGGCACGTTGCATCGCACCCTTTACTCAACAAGACAATAACATTTCTATAGAAATGCTCTGATAACATTCTTAGAACATGTAATTGTTACTTTAGTCATACTTTAAACCTTGTTTAAACTATACATGGCCTGCTCTACTGACAGCATTTTGTCTGAGTAAACGAAAAACTAGGACATGACATATTGCGGGCAGCCATGTTCCTTTCTTCATTTCCTTTTACCACAGGGCAACACGACACATCATCCATCTGTCATCCACCAGTGTCACCAAACTAAAACATGCGCACAATGTTATAGCCTGAAGATGGGCTAGATAGATTTGTCCAAGAAATCGTCTGCCTAACAGAGATAAGTTACCTTAAGCGAAGTTCTAGGAACCAATTTGTCCAACAGCACTTACTGGAAGGAAATGGGAATGTAAATCAAAATCTGTATTTGTGTAATACAACAAAGTCAGGTAAGCTATAGTTTTTTATGGCTTCATATACGTTGTTTACTTTTTTTTTAAAGATGGCGTCATCTTTTAGAATGATATTATACACAGTAGATAGACTTAGAATGGAATCATTTAGCCATCTACAGACAAACTGACAGAGTTAGTGATAGTTGGCCAATCTGTCTGCAACAGTTGTCAGCTCCAAAATCAACAGTAATCAGGCAGCAATGGGACGTCTGCTTTTGTCTCCCTCTGTGTGACATAAAAACCGATCGTGATAGAAATGACAAGTGATGAATTTGGCAGTAAAAGTCACTGCAAAGTGCTTTGTAATGAAACTTGGCGATTGCAGTGACAGTACCTAAAGAGGAGGCTTGGCTTTGTGAACACTCAGTTAAGCAATGATGTCCACCAATCAAAACAGATCACGTTCCAAAGCATTGTGTTGCTTCATTTCTGAACAAGGCTCTCATTTACTCACATTAACTGCAAGTACTCGGATGTGCAGAAAGGAATCACTGATGCATGGATGACGTTTGGCCTGTCCGGAAAGAAATTAATACTGTGATGCTTAAATAGCCTGCACGGTGGTCACAGACAAGGGTACAGAATTAGCAGGGACAGTCCAGGGACTTTGAAATTGCCCGAGCAATAATAAAGTAAAACTAAATGAAACAGTTTAGGTCAGTTTCTCATCATTTGTGTACAAAAAGTGCACGTCTCTCTTCCTTAACCTCTAACTTAGAAGATTTCCTTTACTATTTCTTACTAATGTGTTATAGCCTGTAAGTACTAATAACTTAAATGTGTAGTCTAGTGTTACATTTCTAGCACAGGTACCTTTCCAGGGTCTTTTTCATTGACCCCCTTTGGTTTAGCTTTAGGAATCAGAAGCCAAAAAGAGTCTGGGTTCAGGGAAAAAAGTGAAGAGATTTTATGAGCTATTGTGGATGTTAAACCAAAGCGGACAGGGAAAAAAACAGGTGGAAATGAATTGCTGGAAATAATTGGCCGATCAACGACATTCAGTGCTGAAAATCCCACCACAAATGGATATCTCAAAAGTACCACCTCTCTACTTGGGCCCTTTTTCGAGCTGAAATCTCTGTCCCTGCACTGTTAAGCCCTCGGGTTCCTCATGCTGCTACCACAGACAGTCAGAGACAGCTGGTAGCACACAGCGTGCAACCCAGTCTGTGGTGGTCGAGGGAGGTCCAACAAAAGAGTGAAATCAGAGCAATGAAATGTTAATCTTTCTTAGTTTTACTGCATTTAAAAAAAATACAAATACTCAAAACCTGATAGAAGTGTTCGACATGGAGAGATTTTGAATTGAAGTGAACTTCTTTAATTAGAGGCTGCCATGATCAACAAGTCAGTGTGCTCTTTCTACAGCTTCAGATCAAGGGCAGGGTATGCAGGATGGGCCACCTCTAAAATCTGACTAACCCCCAGGTGCAACCCCAACAACACAAACAAATTCTATCAAATATATATTGTTAACTGACTAATATTGTTAAAATAGCAATATAATAATATTATAATAACCAATAGTGTTATATAATATAAAATAATATCATATATTGATCATAATGTGTAAAATCATAAGTGAATATAAACATGATAAAACCACCAGATGTGACCACTGGACGATAATGCTGAAGAAACACTGATAAAACTTGTGATTTTACTTAGAGCAAGTTTTTCTCTTAGTGCCACCCTTTCCCCTGCCTGTGCTGCTGCCTGCCTGTAAATGAAAACAAGCTACAGAAAAAAACCTCCACCAACCTCCGTTCACTCACATGTCATTTTAAGAAAGATCAAAAATGGCCACAACCGTCTCCTTTACTACCTCCTAACACACATAATTGGTAATTAGATGATCACATCTCCCCATGTCATTTATGTCTGACTGAAAACATCAAAGCTGAGACAAAACACACCCTTGGTGGCACAAGTAGAGCTGCTGGGCTCTACTTGTGCCACCTAGTTGACATTTTGAGTACAACAGCTCTCATCAGACGGTTACCATTTAAAGCATCACCATTGCATCAGCATCGTTTGATGTAAGTTGGTGTCCATGGTGAACAGCTGCTGTGCTCCAAACAAGCCAACTTTGGTTTTCTGATTAAAAACTTAATCTGTAGTGTGTTTTAATATGGATCGGCTCTGTTCCCTCACTGTTAAAATAAATGCATGTGGACGTGAGTAAAAGCTTACCTGTGCACACTCTGGTCCTGGTGTCATATTGAGACCAGTTGCAGCCATGTAGGTGCTACCAATAGTCTTTATCTTCTCCACTCCGCTGAACTTCGGCTTGGACAGCAGCTGTAGGAGCAAGAGGAGCACAACAGGTAACGTCACATGACCAAGCTCTGCCAGATCTTGAAATATTTTTCACCCTCTGTGACGGCTTCTTACAAAAAGCATTAGAGAATTATTCATTTTCTTTCCCCCCTCATTCAGACAGCCAGGATTATCAGTAAGAGAAGAGTTTACCTCATCAAAGTCTGCAATGATCTCGTTGAGAAGACGAAGACACTCCAGTCCTTCCTTATTGACATCAGACTCGGTATAAAACTCTTTGAAGTCTGGGATGGAGGCGAACATCACACACACTGACTCGTATGACTGATGATAAAGGTCCTGATAACAAGCAAGAAGGAGATAACAGCTGTATGTTCTATCGATTGAGGACCAGTGAAGAAAAGATGAAGACAAATGCTCAGCGGTTTCATCGGGTCCTGAATGCCTGAGCTGAATGCCTCTAACACTGACACTAACTCTTTAAATAAATAAGCAGACGCTTTAATCATCTCCGCAGGGGTACTGGGTCACCGCAGCAGCAGAATAGTAACAACATTCATCAAAATAAAGACATATGTAAGCACAGGCCAAGAGAGCTGAAATATGGGAATGGAAAGTGTGTTAGACAAGAAGGCCTCATCTATTACAGCACTGATGCAAGCGCAGCAAGCCACAGTAGCAGAGAAGAAAGTAAACTGAATTATACGGGGACAGATTGCAGTTAGACCTCTTATAATACTCCTAATTGATCAACATCATTTCTATGATCAACGATCCAACAGTAGCAATCCAAGTTGAAATGATCAAACATTGATTATCATTTGTAGGATGAGCTTAAGACAGAAAAAGTGCAATTGTTTACATTTGCACATCTTATGCACTGCGAGTACAATTAGCCATTATTTTACTTATTTACTTTTAATTGATGTGGTTGATTTATTTTTGTGTGGCAGAAAAACATATTTGAGATAAAAGGTTTTCAATGAAACAGACATTACAAATCACCCCTAAAATCAGACTGACTCCATGCAACTGACTCATCCAATTTTGATGAAAAAAACATCATTGGCTGTTTGCTTTTATAAATGTACTTTACATTTTCCATTTATTTTCCATTAGATGACCACAGCTGTAACAATCGTTCAATTATTTACTCAATTCTAGACATCCCCCCCCCCTCATTTATTTCCAAGATCTCATTTATTAAGGTAAATCGGTGCAACGTTCGAATAATCAAGACAGTTCTTATCAGAGCTCTGATAGGCATGGGTTCTTGGTGCCATTGTCGTAAGTGTTAGAAATATTGTTTTTATTATTCAGAACCTAAAATCATGAGAAAAGTTTATTGCTTAAGACTCGATAATGCAGCATCTTTTGCATCGAGGTTCAGCCCTGGACACCCCCGACCCTTTTAACCCCTGCTTTTAAAGTAACACTACACAAGTTTCCAACCGTAAAGCTCTGTGCTTCTGATTGTTTTAAAGGTGCACTGACATCCATTGTTGCCCTGTGGTGTCATAGAGCTGAAAACTATACTACATATCTTTTTTCCAGCCTGGGGTATCACCCAGTTCATCATAAATAGGTATGTCTGTTTCAAATGTCACTGCTTTCATACTTGCGACCCTTACGTGGTTGTTGGCCAATATATCCACCAGGGGGCATTACCGAGTTTAGAGTTTAACTCCGTTTCAGACAACAACAAACATGGTGATGGTGGAGAAGATCATGATAATATTCATTCTCAGAAAGAGACTGAAAACGGACCAAATTACGCATGTAAATGACGCAGAAGACAGACAAAATGCTCCGTATCCATCTTTAGTGTTGAGCATAAATGGACCTTTACGGTGCTGCGCCAAACACCAATAACTGGATGTCAACACATTGGACGTTTTAGTTAATTCTATTAAGCAAAGAAACCCACATGAACAGAAGAGAGGAAGAGAAAGAGGAGGAAGAGAAAAAAAGAAAAAGAAAGTGACAGAGGAAGAGAAAAGCAAAGAGTCAACTTCCAACTACCTTCTTCTAGCTGGACTGAGCTCAGAGAAGAGACAGGATGCAAGACATTCATTAGGCCTGGTACACACATAACATTTTTTTTAATCTTATGAGATCTTTTATCAGGTTGAGACCTCACACGTGAAGATAAAAAAAAAATCAGTTTTGATAGTATTGTGTGTGGTGTGCTCCAAAAATGTAATCACAGAACAACACACACATAATGATGCTGTCCAGCAACTCATTTACCATCTAGTCCTCCGAGCTGGACAAACGGTGAAATGTAGAAGAAGAACCATAGCAACAACCGGCAAAAAACGAAGAAGAAGAAACATAGTAACAATTGGAAAACACAACACACAGCATGGAAGAGGATGTATAGGACGAGGGAATGATGGTGGTCTTGGGACTATTGTTAATATTAAAGATGTACATGCAGTTCTATTCATAACAGCTACATCAGCAACATGCCGCTTGCAGACTGATCACAAGTATCACAAGTCTAAAAACAGCATAGCAAGTGTCGAACCTCATTTTTCCAGTTGCGCCCCAGGAAGTGCTCAGCGACGTGAGCTGGTAAAACATTTTCCAGCAGGACTCGGTTGAGGTTCTCCATGGTTTCAATCTCCTCACACTCCCTCTTGAACTTGTCCCTCCACAAGAAGTCCAACCTACAGTAATATTCATTCTGTTACAGAAGGACACAGAGTAAAGAGACGTGTGTCATTCACACACAACACTCTTTCAGTAGACATTTGCACCAAAAGCAGGAGGAAAAAGCAAAAACTGACTCCAATTGTAAAGCCTCAGGTGTCTAAATAAGCTCTGTAGACTTCCTCAGCTACTGATATGTGCACATGATAAGAGAGTTTCTCAAAGGTAGGCTGCACGTATTTCCAGTCATTACCACCACATGTAAAGGTTACTTGATTTCTAAAACCTGACCAACTGAAAGTAAAGGAAATGCTTGCTATTTATTGAAAAATGAATGCCCCTATAAAGTGACAGTGAAACAATACGAGAAGCTTCACTATTATTGCTCAAGGAAACAGTAAGCAGACAGGACTGTTTTGCATAAAAGATAGCCCACTGCTTCTTTTGGTTTTCTGGTTACTCATGCTTGGGGTAGTTTTGAATACATCTACATATGTTAGGGAGACTCATATATTGAGGTTAAGGCTTCCCAGGGTTTTGCATCTGTGCATCTTGCAGGGCTTCCTGAATGCACCGCCATTATGCCCTTCTATAGCTGAAAGCTTCAAGCTACTTGTGGGTTGACTCCAATAGTGTTAGTTGGGATGTGTGGGAGCATTTTCAGTCTCCTGTGAGATATAATTCATGTGTGTGGTTAGTAGTCTGAATGATGTATGTGAGCACAGAACATCTTTCCCCAGAGATTAAACTGTGGTGCTAATTTAGAAGTTAGTAACAATAGCGGTCTGTGCTGCTTTTTGTTGAGAGTTTCTGCTGTCGAGTTGATATCCTGAGGCTGAAATGAAGCCCTGTTTGGTATAATTAATCTGTATGATTAGCGTGCACATATCTACAATACAGTTTCAGCGCTACCTTTTCTTGTATAAAGAGCAACTCCAGCACCTCAAAAAGTCTAGAAAGTAGGCCAGAAGAAATAGAGCTCATTGCAGATGCCGTTTTCTGGCTTGTTAACTGGCTTCTAAATGAGTTTTGCTCCACTGTGTATCTGTTCTTGAGGGATGAATTACTGATGCCTTGTTTCTTGTAACCTGTTTCTCCTCCCTCTGACTAAATAGCTGGGAAAGGCTTCATTAGGGCTGACGATAAGTATTTTGCAAGGCCAGTTTGTTAATAAAGCTTGTAAAATCATATCCAGCACTGATTTCTGCAGTATTGGCTCAGAGCAACACAGCTGTAAACCTGTACACCTTTTCCCAGAATTATTTTGGCTGCAAATAAAAAATTATAATCCAAAACAAGAAGACTAAACCTAATTACGCATTGAAAAAGTTTTGCCACAAAGAGTATAAAGCAGCAAAGTTGTGCTGAACAAACACGTTAGTTCTGGTGGCAGTTCCTAGTACAGTGACCCAGAATGAGAACGACATAAGAAGCTGTTTGTGCCTACTACAGCTCTCAGGGGAGCCCCAGTTTTAAGTACAAAAGCTCTGGAGTTTATCTCTCTGTCCAGAGCATCTGCTCTGAGGATGGAGATTATAGATTCTAACCCCCAAAACAGCTAAAAAAATCCCTTTTACCAAATCTGTGTCAGCTGAGTTTTGGTCTCATAAGATATGAGAATGGTGGGCAACGAGGACATGGAGGCAGTGGGCCAAACTGGCTGCTTAAACTCTACAAATGAATCCATCTGAACAATATTTTGGTCTTATACTCAGTAAGATCCTTCTAAAAATACATTCCGCAAAGGAGTAAAACTCATTTCATGTCCACTGATAACAAATCTCTTGAAAATATCTCTGCTCTGCTGCAGTTGATTCTCCAAGTGCTGAATGACCTGATAACATGGTTATGACTGCAGTGGATTGGCCAGCTACAGAGGAAAGAAGCTGCATGATCACACAGTGATGCACACTTACGTGATGATGGTGTCCACTCTGAGGAAGCTACTCACCTGTCTGGCTAGTACAAGTAACGTGATGAAGAAGATGAACAAAGACACAGAACCCATGGTCTTCAGATCCTTCAGGACCCCTGGTCTGAACACAGAGAGAATAACGCTTATCGATGCTATTGGAATTATGGTGTTAGGGGACAGACAGATATATAATATTTGCATTTTGCACAAACAGGTGATGTTTTAAAACTTAAAAAGTAGTACCGAAGTACTACTACATAAATCTACATTTTTGTGACTTGCTTTTGCAGTAAGACCAAAAAGTGTAACATGAGGAAGAGCTGAGAGATATGAGTCATTGTAGTTTATCTTTGATAAGTGTTGGTAACTGGGGCGCCGAAAAGGGGGAGTAAAGGGGAAAGATTCTCGGGGCCCATGATTGACGGAGGCCCAGAAGGGCCCTCAATGCAATTGTAATACTAACAAAATTCTCTACTGCTCAATGATAAACTTACAATCACGCAAACATTTTACTTACAATGCATTGGTATCACTAAGTTTCTTTGTTTTGGAAACATTTCTGAACACCCAATCCCCCTCTATACCTCCCTTAAATGGTTCAGTCCACCTGCTCCATCAGCTGTTGAGCTACAGACAGCGAGTAGATCAGGAAAAATCAGGAAGTTTAAAAAGAAAAGAAAAAAGCTGAGACTGGAGAGAGAACAGAGGGGTCGACAGTATGTCACCCACTTCTTTCAGAGACAAGGTGGGTCAGTTAGTTCGTCTGATGGAAAGTTGTTGAACATCAGCTTGTTGTCTCTTCTAAACATTGTTGATATAAGCTAGCTCACTTTGCTCCCATATTAGCTCATATTTCTAAAGAAAACTCTGGATTTTATTTCTTTTACTGTTATTTTAGTCAAATAATCAACGCAGGCAAACGATTAGCAGGCTGCTCTGCTGAAAAAACAATCACACATGTTCCGAACAGACACGAGAGCAGCCGAAGGAGATGCCTGCCAGACCCCCCTTAAGGTAGTGATTCCCAATCTTTTTCTTCAGAGACCTCCTTTTCATCAACAATAATGTCATCGTTTGACCAATGGTACTTTCACAAATTTTGTCCAGGTTTTGCTAGCAGTGCAAAACTATAAGTTTTATTTAGCCTTGCTGTGCCCCCCCCCCCATGTCATCCCCCAGTTTGGGAACCTCTGCTTTAAGGGAACTTAACAAAATTCCACTTTTTGGAACACCCTGCATCATCACTGATGCAGACAATCTTGGGAATCTTGCTTAACACAAATGTATGACTCATTTTGTCCACTTCACAGGGAACTTCTGGGCAATCAGAAAGTACTCACAGTCTGTGGAGAACAACTAAAATCAGCGCATATATATTCACAGCGTGAGCAATGACTGATTACAATCAGGTGTGGATGGCAGCAACAGAACGGTGGAGTAATCAACTAAAAAAACAACAGGTGGGGAACAAACACAGGAAGCTGAGTAAAAGGAATGAGCGAAGACTAAATCTATTCATAATAAGAAGTTGAATAAATAAGAGGAAACAGACAATCTAAATAAATAAATAAATGCTTAACTATGGCAGGAAGGATGCTCTCATTTCTGTTGTGTGCTGTGTTAAATTGGCTGGCAAAAGTGTTGACACACAATTTTACACCATGCATTCATCACTAAGATGGTACGACCACAAATATCCTCTCAGGTAATGAAGTGAAAATTGTTACTTCTCCAGAAATAAGACTATTTTCTTTTCATTCAGCACTTCACAAGTATTCTTATTTATTTCCCTCTTTGGAAAAGCAGTACACTCTCCAGACTGATAAAGCAAAGTGAGAAAGAGAAGCCAAGTGGATAAAATAGAAGAGGGAGAGAAAAGTCTTCTTCCTCAGTTCTCTGAAAACTTTTGGGATGATGGGATTTTTTATAGCAGTTGTCAGTCAAATATTAATATGAGCTCATCTCCCTCAACTCAAGCTGCAGTATCTCATTCTCACACTCATCATCCTCCTGTCCAGGGGTTACATTTGACTGACAGTCATGTGGGATTCTGCCACCTCAGCATCAGTATTTCCCTCAAGTCCACAGATGCAGTCTCATTAGTCATTTTAATAGGCAGTGCTCTACTGATGCAAGCAGGCTGCAGGGTCAATGGGAGGGTGGAGGGCTTCAAACTGATTCCACTGACCTTGAGTGGGGCTAATCGTTTCATTACTGTCTGTCATAGGGTGTAGAGAGTGTTTATTAAAAAGAAAAATGAGCATGTGTGGCTACCTATCTAGTGTATTAGTTGGGTACATGGCTTTACTAAATTCATCCAGCAGTGAGGCGTGTGTTTGGAGAATGATGATGTTGTACATCACGACAGCAACCAGCATCACCACCATCTTCAGCTCGTAGTTTATCCTCAGGAAGACTGAGCATGACACCAGGCCCAGAATACAGCAGTAGATGAAGTACTGGAGGCAGAAACAGAGAAAGAAAACCATAATCATCAATAATTGTAGCTTCAGAGTCTTAAATCCTAACTACAAATAACACAAGTGTGTTTGCAATGTGCTGCATGCAAAATGGGGCTTTGGTTGTAAAAAATGCTGCTCCGACAGTCAGACAACAAAAATAAAAGATTAGTAAAAGAAAATAATTCAAATGTATGTTTGGGAATGTCTCTAAATAACAACGTTGGTTTACTGCTGACTTAAACACATTTCTTTTCACTGGAGGAACTTTCATTTATAGATTTTACATTTTAGTCATATTTGAAAGATACGAGCAATCTTTCCTCTTACATACAGAACAATTTACGAACAAATTTCTAAGAAAATATTAGTGAATGAGGCCCAGTGTCTTCATTTACAACAAACATGTTAAAAAGAACACGTTTTCATTGTGTCAACCTGTTACTTTTGTACTTACCGGCAAGTAAAACTTGTTTTTATCAGTTTCTTCTTCAATATAGTCAAACAGGCTGTCGTTGGTTAGATTCACAGGGGAAGCAGTTGGCTCTGAAGATCCTCCAGGATCCTCCACAAAGAACTGACAAACAAAGCAGAAAGGATAGGTGATTAGTTTAAAGCTGATTTGCGTGTATTATCTTTGAGTAATTTATCAGGTGAGCTGCATCTTTAAAAACTTTTTTTTATTTTAATTTATCTTTTATGAAATAGGATGAGCAGAGCTGATGGTGATAACAGTATAAAAATCTGTATATGTGCATTAAAGCTGCTATAAGTAAAATTTGTTACAAAACACACTATTTTACAAACATAGTCAAAATAAAGTCATTAATATGCAACTTCTAAAAAGTTTGACAAGTTTGGTGTGAAATATATCAAGATCATTTTGTTCAAGTTTTCCAGTGGTATGTATATTGAGCCAAAATTAGCCATACTGTTTACACTTCATTACACTTATAATTTTCATTATGCGCCGTGTCTGTTTTATTTACCTAACAACACCACATGGTTGGTGGATTATCTACACCATTGATATGTATGATGCATTTTGTCCATCATCTTCTGAGCTTTTCTCTGTGAAAACACTGATTTTTGACACATTTTTCTATGCTGGTTGGAAAGTTTTATTGCTTAAGGGATTTCTGCTGGTATTTCTGTTACATTTCAACACCTGTTATGATGAGAAACCATGCCTTTGGGAAAGTTGTTTACATGTGGGAGCAGCTGACTGAGCTTCTCAAAGCCGAAATAATGAATTAGACCCCAATTAAAGACAAGCTGACGATGGATGTGGGGGCAAATGGAGGCAAAGTTTTGAAATTTACACCTCGATCATTACAGGAAATATAAAATCACTGGCAAATAAACTAGACAAGCTTAAGACAACTCACCATGGTGTACTGTCTCTCTCCTGGTGGCATCTACAATTGGCTCAAAGCCCTCCACAACTTTGAATACATAAAGTGGCATGGACGGTCAGTAAATGAACTTTTATCACTTCCTGTTTGGGTTTAGGCAACAACAATAGGCTACGTTCACACTGCAATCTAACGTGGCCTGAATTTGACTTTTTTTTGTCCATTTGTGAACCATATGATCTTTTTATGGCCAGATCCAGGCCACTTTTAAATGTGGTACTAAACTGGATGCATATCCAATCTTTTTAAAAACAACCTCAGTCTGAATGGTGAAATCGCATCTCGTCTCACTTTCATGTCATTGAAGTGAAACAGACGTCACAGTTCTGTGGATTCTGAAGAGGCCATCAAAGTTTTTGTTAGTTTTCCTGTATTTATGTTGGCCTGAAGTTGTTAAAATTGTTATGTGTTCCATCAAAGGAAGCCAGAATAAAACGATATAAGTGGCCAGCAAACAACCCCGCTGGTTTTATAGTTGCTGTGTGTTAGTTGAAGGTGGAGCCATTTCTCAGACATATGACCACTCGTTAAGACTGTTTCATCCTGTGTTTTATAATTGCATTGAAGATGTCTTTCCTAGCTTGAGCAGAACACAGCTTGGTAGGTCCCATCATACCAAGGAAGCATCCTTGAATGTGTAGAACACCTACATACTTTGCAAACTCCCTACTATTTTCACCTTCATGGATGCCTTGTGGCCAGTTGCTTTGGCCACATGTAAACAAAACAACATGTTAAAGTAGCACTATGTAACTTTATAACCTTACGTTTCTGACTTATTTTGATGGTACATTGACATTTATTTATATACATTCCTGAAGGCATCCTGAGGCTGAGAAACCACACTTCACAGCTTTTTTTTTCCAGGACATTGTGTGAGGTAACAGCTGAGTTTCAGTTTACTGCACCATGTCAAATGCCACCAACTGGATATCAACACACTGGTTGTTTGGAACAAGCTGATTTATCAAAGAAAGGCAAGAGGACATTATCAGAAGAAGAGAGGAAAAGAAAGAGAGAAAGGGACAGAGAAACACATGATAGGAGTCAACATAACTGGACAGGGTTCAGATTAGAGCAAAATGGATACAAATTAAATGTGGTTTGGAGGCGCCTAACTGAGAAAATCTGATTGGCTTCTTGTTGTTCTTCTGAATGTGCTTAGAGCTTTGGATGACAATCTTAAGCTTGTTACATACTCCGCCAGAAGCGAGAACTTTGTTTTTGCTCTCCACAAGAACAAGATAAAAGTTCATATTGGTCCAGTCATTTGATACTCCACTAGAAGCTTTGTTTGCAGCAGGACAGGGATTACTGCAGGGGGATGTCTGTGTTTTTATGTGCAATAAAAAAAACAGCTGGCCAGGTTATTTCATATTTATTGAGAAACTTCGTCTGTGCCAGGATGAGGTTGTGCACACGGCGGTGTCCATGTCCTTAAATCCCATGTGTTGTTTACATTTATGTACTTTCTTATGACCTCAATCAGCTGTTTTTTAAAACTATATGTTCAACTGCGTATCAGGGAAATGCGGTAGCCACAGCTTTCCGCTTCATTTGTTTCCGTGTTAACAACGCCCAACTTAAATGTCCGACATATCACACAATACTTCTCGGAGCCCCACGAGAAGAAAGTTCTGCCGATTTGTCGAGAACTGTTCCCATTCACATCCATGAGAGCAAACTGATGTCATTTTGTTCTTGTGGCCTCAAGAAGAAGAGAAAAGTTCTCGCTTCTCGCGCAGTATGTAACAGCCTTTAGGAGCACATATAGCAGTTTGTTCAATAGTTAAAGACTATAGAAAACACCATCCTACCTTTGACAGCTGGGGGTGGTAGACAAACTAGACTACAGACCACTTCAAATTCAGTCTTATAACTCTGTGAAACAGTCTCTCTGAATGTTGCAGGGACATTTGAAATCTTTGCTTGTTTAGTGTTCCTCTTATAGTCTGTACTGATACCTTAGTTCCTGCCTTCAGGTCCTCCTAATACTAAATACTGATCTCTTTCAGAGTTGCGACTGGGGCTGAAAACCTCTTAAAGGTGGGATTTTTATTTGCATTCACATCTAAAACTTGAAAACATGATGTTGTGCAACCATTTAAGAGTCTTACAAGTATGATTAAAATGGCTTTGAAGACAAACTTGCAACTACAAAACTACATGACTGCGGTGGAAAGAATCTATAGGGATAAACGGATTTACTCTTGCTCTGTAAACTTTAACTCCATTTGTAGATATAACATTGAAGCATTCTTTTTCTTAAAGTAGAACTTACTGCTGTTTCATATAATTTGATTTTTGTAGTATCACATACTTATATAATGTCCACAGTGCTACTGTAGTGGCTATCTGGACATGCACAAACACACACTTTTCCACAATCCTCTGCATCTGTTGGCACACTCACCATATTGAAGACAGCCATCACCAGTATGAGAGCAGTGGTCATCATGGTGAGGACCAATCGTAGCCAGGGGTTGTTGGTGACGATAATGCGAGATGAAGTCGGGAACCAGGACAGAGAGCAGAGGGACCCCTTCCCCCCCTGCTGTGGATGGAAAGAAGCACAGGGAGAAGCAGTGATAAACATGAAGCATGGCTCTCTACTAAACCAAGGATCTCTTACAACTCATAATGAAACCTTTTATTGCTTCTGCTTCAACAGCGTGAAAATTGCTGCCCTCGGGACTCTGATCTCTGTGACTGAGATTAATAAAAAGGATGATGGTAAAATGGGAAAATTTTAAGTCAAAGCTTAATGCACATAATTGAGTATAAATTACAACAAACCAAAAAGTATTTAACCACAGCTGAGATGTGCCAAATCTTTAGAGAGCAGCACTGACAATTACAAGTAAATGAGAACGTTTAACCAGTGTGACTGTTTATTCTTATTCGAAAGGTTGAACTGAACTTCATCCTCTTATTAATGAGTCCCTTACTGTTTCATTTTCAATTTATTTTCAGGAGTCTGTTGGTTTGATGTTTACTTTTCACTTCTCGCTCTTTAGGACGATGCACAAACACTGTAATATAAGCTCTTAACACAACTGGACATGTCAATGTTTTAGTGACAAGAAGCTGCTTTACTAGACAAGCAAAGCAGAACATGAACATCTACAAAACTGAGGCTATAAAATACAAATATACCTCAGATTATTTATTTCCTTTTCATACAGTGACAGATTGGGCTTTTCTTCTTTCTTACAGACATGAAAATTGTCTTTCCATTGGTTGCAGTGGCGGTTTCTCTTAGCAACAGCTCATGCCATTTGGTCTGAGAGGACATTTTCCAAGAAACACAATAACTGTGTAATGAACTCTTTCACAGATGAACAGTGAATGTCTTTAGCTTTAATATGCCACATTAATAATGACGTCCACAAACCCAACCGGTCACATGGAGCTTAAAACACTCACATGTGCATTTTATTTAAAATATGTCATCTCATTAGCCAGTTAAGAGCTCTTTCATCACTGCGTGTTAATTTAATAATACAAACTCATCAGCCATGATCTGTTGTTCTTTCCTTATGTTCACATTAAAGCGATGTGCAACGCTGACACATGGGTCAGGACAAACCCAAGGTTATTGATGACCTTCCCAGTAATTAAAAATTACTCACTTACTGGGTGATAATACTCTCTTGAGAAGGAAGGGGAAATGGGCTATTAAGGGAGCAATCCTTTATTGATTGCCCATAAAACACATGTGACAGGTGCCTGTGTCAGCATGAAAATAGAACCCATCGCTCCATTCGTGCTTAGTAGCAAACAATAGTGAATTTTTGGATGAGCTATTGTATAACAAAGAGCAAAATATAGATTAGTTTACATAATCCTTATATAAAACAACTGGAATTATCTTTCTGTTTCTGGTAAACAATTTGTAAACCATTTTTTCCAAAAACAGTGGGAATTTTCTAAAATCTGAAATGATTTTCAGTGTGTTCATTGATGAACTCCATTTAATTAAGACTAGCTCATCTCAGATGGAGTAAAAAAAAAAAAAAAAAACAGTCAACACATGTTCTGTGGTCGGATGACTCAGCATTTCAGCTCCTCTTGGGACAAACAAGCACTGGGATGTTCATGCCAAAAATGAGAGGGCTGTTTTCAGAGGAAGGTGCAAAAACCAGCATTTGTGCTGATAGGGGGGGTGCATCACTGTCCGGGGCCTGATCGATTTATATATATACATACACACACACACATATGTGTGATAAACCACGGCTGCAGAGGCGGATATTAGAATTTTGCTACCAACAAGGTGGTGTCTTTTTCCCCCTGAGAGGTCCGTGGTTATTTCAGCAGGACAAATCTCGCTCTCATTGTGCTCAACTTTGAACATTGTGGCCATGTTAACACAGACTGTGAGTTTGACCTGCCGAATTGTGACTGATATAACAGAGCCTATTTGGCTAATCTGAGTATTTTCCTGACTTCAGTTTTTACAGAATGGTTGACACTATTGAATTGCTTCAGAAATAGAAAACAAAACTTTAAAATCCAACTTTTCTTAATGCACATATATTTCTTGCACTTGTGCCTAGTTTAATGCTATTTTAAAGAAAAGAAGACTGTCTGTCTCAGTAAAGCATCATAACATGAGGGATGGATGGACGTGCAAGATTCAATGGTAACATTCAACAGAAAAATTGAAGTGAATGCAGAACCTACTTAAATGGCTGAATCATTTCTGAAAGGTCAAGGCTTTATCTCATGATACTACAAAAATATGTGTCCAGAGGGTGAATTTTTACTTCAATCTTGTGAGCTGACAAGCTCAGTGATTTCCACAGTTGCAAGAGAACAAATTTGAAGCTTGAGAATGCATGAAATCATTTATTCATGAGGCACCGCTCAAGGCTCAAAATGCGGAGTTTCTGAACAAATAACGTGTGAAGATTTTTTTTGTGGCAGGTCGAGTGGCTATTTATGGAATATACTGAAAACCTTTAAAATGTGTTCAGAGATGAGCGTATAAGACATCAAACCTCTGGGTAAATCCCTGTCCTTGTAGGATATAGAAGTATATGCAGCCAGAATTCATACACTAGAAAAAACTAAACAGCAATCTAGAAACAGAAACCCCAGGAATAAATGTAAAAAATATTTCAGGAACCTGAAAAGCACAAACTTGCAATGCATGTAATTTAATCACACAATCTTGCAAAACTAGAAGGCCTTTGCAAAAATGAGTAAGAAGGTTTGAAAAGATAATTTTTAGGCCGTGCTTTGAGCAGCTTTACTTTTTTTTTTAAATGAAGGAGAAAAGTTAATTTTGTTGAAAAAAATAAGGAAATTTTACTTTTGCCTTCTGCTTTTTATATTATTTATTTACTCTGTTAGTCCCATGAGAAAACATTTGAACCAGGGTGCACAAACGTTTGCATGCCACTGTCAGTGCTGTGTGGGTTGTGCCTATTTTACATTCTTGTAGAGGCACTTGTTAATGTAACTCTCAGCCTCTAGAGAAGGGATTAGCAACTCTAGGTCCTTGAGGGCCAGTGTCCTGCAAAGTTTAGATGTTTCCCTACTCCAGCACACCTGATTCTAATTAATGGAAAATATACAAACTTGTTAAGACCTTCTTAAAAGGTTGTTGAAGAACAGTCTTCCTTGAATCAAATGTGTTACAACAGGGAAACACTACAACCTGAAAGACATCGGCCTTCGAGGACTGGAGTTTCCCATCCCTGCTGTAGAGACACGCAGACCTCATAAAAGCTAACAATGCATAGCCTGCAGACCTGACGCTCCATGTTGGCCGAATGCTGTTCGGTTGAAAGTTAACTTGAGTCGATAAGGCCCGACTCCAGCAAACAACTAAGTTAATTAAAAACAGCATAAAGTGCTGGAAATGTCACCCTCATTACCCTCATTAGTACAAAAGCATCACCCGTAACAATGTTTTCTGATGCCGATCCAAACCATTAAGCACTTGATTTTACAATGTGTGCTTACATTCATACTCCCATGTGTCTTTTACGTTAGCATGGCTGCTAGGCGCTAGGCAATACATTCACTAGTCAGTGCAGAGTTCAGAGTTGACCTCCAAGTTCCAACATCAGCTTCAACAGCAATACACAATAGCAAACAATTAATAATGCACATCCCCAGTAGGAAACAAAGAGGCAGCTACGTCTGGGTATGCATCCACAAACTCTCTAAAAATGAACTGAAAAACGCACATACATAAAGTCGGATAGAAGGTCAGTCTGTTTGTGTTTTTAACTAAGTACAAAGCCGTAAATGAGGCTTAAGATGTTGATATGGTTCAAGCGGTTTTATTTTTCAGTTTTGTTTTGGAAAACTAAAACAGCTGCTTTAGCTTTGCTAGTGTGTGTGTGTGTGTGTGTGTGTGTGCGTTGATAAATTCATGCAAACCCACCAGAATGTGACCGGCAAAGCAAAGGAGCAGGATCAACGCCAGCAGCAGGAATGTCAGGCCAAAGGAGATCCCCAGTACAGCAGTTCTGAAATACACACACACACTTATTATATTAACACTCCTGGCATCCCTGACTCTTTTGCAGTGCCATTAGGTCATAAATTTCCTACTGAATTCTACTGAATTCTACTTCAGACCTGTAAAGCAGCTCAGCTCACATATCACTGGATTTTCAACAGAGGCTTGAAAAATTTGCTTTCAGGAAAACCACTACGGGCTGATTTAAGACTGCCTGCCATAAAACAGATGATGTAACATCTAAATGCGCAGAGCAATGTAGCATCAAACAGAATGTGAGAGAGGAGTGAATTAGAAAATCAATGGTCTTTCAGATGCTGAATTACACCTTCGGCTTCGAGTAGCAGTAAATTAGCATGACCGTGAATTTTTCTCCTCGCCATTAAAGCGACGCCACACTTTGATTCACCTGATCTATAATCACTAGCAGACATGGTGCCCTTTCATCTTGATCGACTTTTTAACATTCTGCCTCTTGGTCCCCTGCCTCTTTCATTTCACCCAGGTCCTGTTGATGAGACAGCTGGCGTCACATGGCTTTTTCACATCAGCCCCGCTGCCACAGCTGGAAGTTGCTTATGCTACTCAGAGTGTGCAGTGCAAAACCTGTGAGAGAGGTACAGACTTACTTGGGCAAGACGAGGACCTGCACTACAAATATACAGCAGAATATGAGGCAGGCGCAGGTGACATAGTACTTGAAAGCAGGCAGCGTGGTGGATCTGTACTGTTGAGAGAAGATAGAAGTAAGATTGAATACAAGGTTATGAACCTGAATTCTAAAGCATAGTCAAAATGTCAAAACTCAGTAGGAACATATTGCAATATTATATTATATAAAATCCAGTATGAAGCACAAACAATCTATAAATACTGAGAATTTAAAGTACAAAGTTTCTGTATGGAATATAAAGTGAAGCCCTTGCTGTGTCCTACAGGCATACAGCCTCTGTAATGACCTTTTTTTTTTAGCACTGATCCATACATTATTCCACTGATTTGTTTCCCAAGCATGCAATGCCGATTGCTGATCGGTATGCATTTGCCTACCTCTTTCTCCAGAGCTTTGTTGTGAAAGAACAATGAGATTCTCTGGATGTCCTCAGACTTCAGCCACTGTCTGGAGACACAAGTGAAACAGACAGTACTGAGGACCAGAAGTCAATCCCCTTGAAACCTATTACCAATTGTGATAGTGTAGGTGGTATTGCTTTCACCTTGAAAGTCGGTGTGTGTGTGGGTAATCATGGCAAAATATTTCCTTTGAGACACCTTCACTAGCAGGAAGTACCATAAAACAGGTTTTAAGAACTTTATCAGGTGTTTTAATGGCTGTCTACTTGATAGCACAACAACCCTGTAAGATGCAGTCACAAAAGTTTCAAGGTACGGTACCAATCAAAAGTTTGGATGCATTTTTACATTAAATCTAATGGGAAACTGTGTCCAAATGTTCATGCATGATACATGAACTGACTACGTCATAGGTGAGAGGATTAAGGCTTCGGCGAGTTGGGTCCCAGTACAAAACCAATGCAATATTGTCAATAGTCCCATTCCACCAATGAAGATGGGTTGTTACACATTTTTTTGAATTTCCACAGGCAAAAACTGGGAAGGTGCCAGAACAGCTGACCCATCTTTCTCATTTGGGATCCCTCCATTGGGGTCATAATCTTACTGATCTGGCCCAAAAGGGTGGAGCTTGTCATACAACAATCCACTGACTGGTTGAAGAAACTTATAACAAATTCGCAACAACGCCATATTTAGATAAACCAATGGTTTTTTGTTGAGTAAAGCCTTATGCCAGGAAGAAAGACCACAAACTGCTGGATGCCTGCTATTTTCGTCCATTGTTCATGTAATCGTGCAATTACATAGCTGACGCATCTATTGCTATGAAGCTGCTATGCCACCTACCAGGTAAGGTTACAATTGACTGTAGAAACACAACAGAGATCAGGGTTTACAGAACCAAACTACACCAAACTGTCCCACCCCGAATTGGACTCCTTAGTTGAAACAAGGCGTAAGGGTGGTCAGCGTTTTTACAAAGTCCATAAACACCTCCTTAAAGACCAGTAAATACTCTGTAAGGACAGAAAAATGAGCAAATCTGGCAAGAAGTAACTGTGTAGCATGTGGGGGGCTCAAATCACTTCCCTACATCCTTTAGAAATTAACTCTTTCATTAGAACACTTTTTAAACCAGCTTCTTAGTGCAATATATTTGACTTACATTAGTAATTTAATGCCATCTATCCCCAGCTATAAAATCAGATACCACCTCATCACTTGCATTTTCACCAGTGGTTTCTAAAGTGAAGGATAACTTTCTTGTTCTTGTGGAATTTTCTTTGGTTTACTTACAAAATCACTAATTGTCGTTCAATTGACATATTATACTGTCCTCAATAGATGACTGTAGTGGATAAGAGTAATTACTCTAGTGAACATCTTGATCTGGAGGCAGGAAGCTTAAAGGGACAGGTCTAGGTTAATCTCATGCTTTCAGTGAAGTGATGCCCATCTAAAAAGAGAACTTACGTGTTGCTGAATATGTGCATTTCTGACTGAAAGATAACATCTTCTGTCTCCATTTATCCAAACACTACAATATGCTTCATGTCAATGTGTATTTAGATTTGTGGTAAAAATCAAACAATATGATTTTTAAAAGACTTCCTAATCAACCAATAAATAATAATTCAGGACTCCCCTAAAGTGTCTCCATGGACACCTTGTTGAAGACTTCTGGTATAGGTCCTCAAAACTATTCATTCAACCTTGTTTAACCTTTTTACATCAACTGAAAATTAGAACAGCATGACAACTTTCTGCTTCTTGTTTCTACATCAACCACACCCTCTTCAAAATTCTGACCAAGAAAAAAGTTCTTCCCAGATAATGTGTGGAGAACAAGCTGTGAGAACTCCCAAACCAGGGCTAAGAGAAAACCTTTTTTTCCCCTCTCTCACAGCACTGGGAGAGAGAACAAATCTCTGTTTTTGTAGAGCATGTAAAGGCCTTAATTGTTGCCTAAAACAACTCTGACCAGTCCTAACATTGGACATTTGCCCTCTAGGGGTGTCACGTGGTATCTGGCACCAGCATGTCGGCCTACTTTGGATCCTGTGGGTGGTGGCATGATTCTGCACTACCAGGATGAATATCTCGTCATCTGTGATGACAAAAAAGATACTGAGACCCCCTGACCAGTTAAACACGTAATATTTTCACGGTTCAGCAGCGCAAATCTGCACGGGGGCTTTTATTTTGAAAAATATCGGAAACTTTTACACTGCTCCCCTGTCTGATTTCCTGTCTGCCCCTATCTGAACTGCAGAAATTGAGGCATTGTGGGTGCGTGAAGCATCAAAAATAGACTTGACGTACAAATTTAGCGGAGCGCTGCGACAATGCACTTCTGATACGTGCTGCGGCGCACCCGGTGGAAACCAAACTATTGACTAAAATGGCTGTGAACAGCAGCGGAGGCCGCGGTACAGCTGTAACGTGGCACATGTGCACCCGGTTTAAAGGAGAGGTCAGGGCTTCTCTAGATGAAAGTTTAACATTAGAACCCTGATGGTGTTTTGGCTGTATCAGCATCACTCTATTGTATATAATATCATGGGATTTCCAGAGTGTTTTATACTCTATTATCACCACTTCATAAAATGTTCCCTTTTGTCACTGTGTATGCTCTTTGCCACCCATACAGTGGCGTATTGCACTGTGCACAAATCATAATGCATTGGGAAATACAAGTCAAATACAGGTGGTTTCAGAGGTTATGCAGGTTTTTTTAAATTTGCTTTCACTGAATATAAAGGGGACACATCTCTATTTATCTTAGACCTTTCTATTATGCATTAAAAATCCTGCAAATATAGAAGTGCAATTTCCCTTGTTCCTTGTGGTAGAGGATGTCAAAACAAAGCTGAGAGTGGTGTGCCAGGTGTTGATTTTTACACTGACAAATAGAAAATGTACATATCAGAAGGTTTTACTTATATAGCAACTGTTTTCATGTGTTGCCACTGTGGCACAGATCTCTAGGAGTTAAAGGCCTGTTTTTTTTTTTTTTTAATTTCGATCTAAAAATTCAAAACAAAGTAAATATTTGTTACAAAGAAACAACAAAAAGAAGCTTTCAAAGTTTGAAAAGGGTTTTGGAAAAAGCTGAACAACTTAAATACTGACACTTTCACAGCATCTCTGAATAAGGCCTGTTTTGGGGGCTTTTTATTGTGTCTCTGAAACTGTTTAAGATAACCTTTTCAACATGTTGCTGATGACGAGTGCTGCTTTGAAGGGCACCTCTTCCATGTTAAATGTATCTGGTCAGCAGTAATAATTTGGGTATTTTGTGGTTTTTGACTAAAAACATCTGCATGAATACCAGAACACAAGGTTTCTGAACAGCAGACTGGAATGAAGCAACAGGATCAGTGTGTATTTTTTTTTACTATTCTACAAGACTATGGTCTTAATGTAGTGGCTGATTAATGTATATGATGATGTACCACCAGCAAAAGTCATACTTTATACAGTATTGCCATATCCCACAGTTAAAACTGTTCCCTGCATAATGAAAATGATTCTATGATTAATCTATGATATTTGAAAATTAAAACCAAACAATTAAAACCTAATAACCTTTGTGATTTAAGTCAGATAGCTTTTTCCTGCTTCATGAATTCAACATGCATAATTATTTGCTTATTTATTGCTGCTGAGTGGTAATTACAGTGACCACATACTGCATTTGGAAAAGATTCCTAAATTGTTGAAAAATATTAGAAATGTAAAAAGTCATTTAGTTAACAAGAGGCCAATCTGTTTATTGAGGAAAATATATGAATGTTGTTATAACTAACTGCCAGTTAATAGAATGGTAGTCATAAACTGAATGAGACACTTTTCCCATGATAATTTTTATTTAACACATTTTGTGTTCATAACAACCAAGTAAAACATCATATTAATATAAGTGTCTTAGAAGAAAGGTCTTATCAACCCTAGAAAGTGCAACATTTTTATAAAAAATTATGTGAAAACAAAATCATGTTTTTTTAATTCTTTTGGAGACAGTTCATTTTACATTTTGCAGAAGTAAAACTGGGATATCTAAAACCAAAAAATCTAAAATAATAAACAAATATAATACCAAACTGTCATTTTTACATGAGAGTCTTTAAAAGCAGCCTTTTGTGCCATTATGTCAACTAAATCTAATGAGAAAGTGTGTCCAAACCTTTGAATGGCAGTGTAAATAAAGCTTTGTAATGTGCATCTGTTCGTATACTAATTAGCTATGTGCTGAATACCTTACACCACTGTCATGGCTGACATGAAACAACACAGACTGAGTGCTGGGGTGTAATCAGTGGCCTAAAGGGCCTTCATTGCGAACCTAATCCGGTACCCGAGTTGGGATCAGGACATCCTTACTTGTAACAATGAAGAGTGATGAAGAACTGAGATGAGCAGCAGACATGATGCTTACTTCTGGGAATTGATGCCATCGATGGTACGAATCATTCGTTCATTGAGTTCTTCCTCAAACCTCCTCCTCTGAGACTTGGATCTTTGATTAAAGGAAAAGACAACAAACTTCAAACACAAAAAATAAAAGTGTGCATGTCAGAAAATGCTTTAAACCCAATCAGTAGCATTAGTCATGACCACAAATGATCTCTGGCTCACCTCTCTCGTCTCTGGAAGTGGTACTGTCCCATTGGAACATCCTGAAACAGCCAGCAGACCAAATAAAATTAATTTGACAATAACTAATGATACTTGATTGTTTGTGTGTGTGTTTATGTTTGAGAGAGAGGATAATAACTCACTGTGGTGTTGATCTTGCCATTATCTGCGGTCATGCTGTCTCGATGGTGGAGATTGGCGAAGGGTTTGGCGGCTCCCCACGACTCCAGGTATCGGGTCATCCTGACAGACGCCCTCATCTTCCCACCATCCAGAGAGGGTCGAGAGCGCACTCCTAATAGAGGGCTGTGCCTCTCGGTCTGGGAAGGAATAGCAGAAATAGAGAAACTTTGCAGGTTTATATTTCTTTTTATCAATTTTATTGACAGATGAGCCAGAACAAGTACAATCCAGTCAGAAGAAGTTTGATCCAGTCAGAACAAGTACAATCCAGTCAGAAGAAGTTTGATCCAGTCAGAACAAGTCTGATCCAGTCAGAAGAAGTTTGATCCAGTCAGAACAAGTCTGATCCAGTCAGAAGAAGTTTGATCCAGTCAGAACAAGTCTGATCCAGTCAGAAGAAGTTTGATCCAGTCAGAACAAGTCTGATCCAGTCAAAACAGGTTTTATCCAGTCAGAACAAGTCTGATCCAGTCAAAACAGGTTTTATCCAGTCAGAACAAGTCTGATCCAGTCAGAAGAAGTTTGATCCAGTCAGAACAAGTCTGATCCAGTCAAAACAGGTTTTATCCAGTCAGAACAAGTCTGATCCAGTCAGAAGAAGTTTGATCCAGTCAGAACAAGTCTGATCCAGTCAGAACCAGTTTGATCCAGTCAGATTTTACTATTTGTTTTTTTTTTAATGTCTTTTATCTTTGTGTCTTTTATGATTATTGTGCAGCACTTTGGTGATCATTGATGATGTTTTGAGCTTTGTAAATAAACTGGTAAGGTATGGTATTCACAACGACTCAAACTGGAAATTTAAAACAGTACTTAAAACATGTGTTGCTTATGTCTTGGTGCTAGATACCAGATTAGACCCAGGGGCCATATAGAGTCCAGACCAGGCCAGGACCAGCATTGGGTAAGGTTTAAACTTCATCCTGCATTAATGTCCACAAATTGTAATTTATTATTTAAACATGATGTGAACTTTTAAAGCTCAGTGTATAGATTGATACTGAGATTGATACTGTCTTGTATATATGTACTGTCTGTTTTTGTTAAAAGTCTAAATGTCTGACTGAGTTCAGGAATGAAAGAAGATATTATTATTTTAGCTGCTTTTTGTAATATTAAATCAGTATGTTATATTGTTCCATGTACAAAAAACACCTGATAGCTATTATAAATTTTGCATTTTGATATACACTCATTTGTCACTTTATTAGGTACACTTGTTTATTTGCATGTTAACACAAATAGCTAATTGAACTGAGAACTGAGGCAACAACTCATGTTGCCTGGTCTGATGAGTCTCAACCACTGTGTACCATCCTCTGATGGCAACTTCCAGCATGACAGTGCACTATGTCACAAAGCTTAAACTATCTTCAAATGGTTTCTTGAACATGACAATGAGCTGACTGTACTTCATGATAGCCATGAAGAATTAAGGCAGTCTAATTAAGGCTAAATGGTATACTAGCAAGGTGTACTTAATAAAGTGGCAGGTAAATGTATGTGTATCGATTATTGCTCCTGAATTGACATCCTATTGTTCCAAAATTTCTGATATCAGCAAACATCAAATCGTTATCAAATGAGTTATCAAACCTGTGATTAACACTCCTGCTGCTTACATCCTGTAATACAAAAGTACAGCACAACCGCACTTCGAAGCACCCAATGCTTTAGAAAATAATATTTGACATTGCTTTTGGCACCTTTGACCTGCCTGTCAGTGTTTTGAGCTACTTAAAAGATTTTTAAGAAGAACGACAATTTTATTTTGGCATGGTTTTTTTCTTTGGCAAGTAACTCCACTTCAGCACTGACAGAAAATGCCAGAAATCTAGGAGGATGACAGGAAGTGCACCTCTGGTGATTTATTTTAATTGCTCACAGAGAAAGACATTGTGACTGACCAAACATGGCACACATGCCTTTAAGAGCTGAAACAGACACAGTCCATGCTGGCTGTGGTTATTTCCAGCTCTGACAGTGACAGTCAATGACAGTGACAGTGACAGTAGAGATGACACTCCCTGTGATCCGTGCTCCATTTTTGGCCTTGATTCATTTGGGGCTTCTTACAAATGTCAGAAGGCACCTGCAGCCTTTTTTCCCCAATTTCTGATAATAAAGAGCTATCTATGGTGCAGTTAGTGAAAACTATAGAGTAGCAGCTTGTCTTATGGTGCAGAAATACTTCTATAAATGTATCATTGAGGTACATCTAGTTAAAATAGAAGACTGCTGGTTCTTGCAGAGCTGAAACGAGTCATTTAGGTCTAAAACATCACTAAATATAAATAAAAATTTGAAACAGTAGCATGAAGCAGCAGGGTGAATACTGAAGACAGTACCTGCTTTAAATACTAAATTAAATTAAATTAAATTAATTAAGTTTTTTTTTTTTTTTACAACTAAATCTGTCAGGAGGATCTGCAGAAGATGAATAAAGGATGACTAAAGGAGGAAGAAGGGTGCTTTTTCATGTTCATGATTAGAGGAGAATACATGTTGTCCAGGTTATGGAGGGATTAGGAAAGTGCAGAACTGCTAAGTCAAATAATCTGAGCACAGTCTGGATTCTGTCTGGAAGTTCTCAGCAGACAGTTCGGAGAGGAGGCAGAGCTCTCAAATGCCCTTAATAAGACATTAATGTCCTGATTTGTGGGTAGGCACTGCAGAGTGTCACAACCCTCACACAATGCCTCAAGCAAAGGCATAATCTTCTCTGAATAGAGAGTGAACACCTGCTGAACTTTGATAACACTGGTACGCTATATTATTTTCCTGTAGGTGACATTGTCAGTAGCGATTAGCAGCCTAGCATTTCCATGCTAGGGTGAAGAGGAGATGATTTGTAAGTGTGAAACCGTGACCAGCAAGTCCAAATGCTTTAAAGCTTTTATTTTGTAAATGTGAGCATCTCACTGGGTTCAGCTAGTTTCACCACTATCATCACTATTTTACAGTCAGCTTATGATTGCAAGTTGCTTAGAAAGAATGCTTTCCAAGAAAGAAAAAAAGAAAGAAAGAGAAAGTAAGACCTCTAGTTTATACAGTACATGACGGCTGCTACTAAAAGACATTAATCAGTAACTGATTAACTGAGCCACTGCACATTTAGCAGGGGGAGCTGAGCAATGTCCCGTGTGGTGAAGTGGCTTCCTTACCTCAAAATGACCTGATTTGCTCAACTGTCAAAGAACCGTCAATTATAACTTAAAGTAGGGAATAATTTGCCAAACTATGTTAGACCACAAGATCATTTGACTATTATACACTTTAATGTACATGAAAATGTACTTACAAAAACTTAGATACACCTGTTTAACTGCCTGTTTATACAAATATCCTATCAGCCAATCACCTGGCTGCAACTCAGTGCATTAGGTCATGTAGACATGGTGAAGATCACTTGCTACAGTACATACTGAGCATCACAATGGCGAAGAAATGGGATTTAAGACTTTGAATGTGGCATGGTTATTGGTCTGAGTATTTCAGAAATTGCTGATTTACTGGGATTTTTACACACAACTATCTCTAGGGTGTACACCGACTGGTCTGAAAAAGAGAAAATATCCAGTAAGCAGCAGTTGTCTGACTGAAAATGTCTAGGTGATGTCAGAAGTATGAGGAGAATGGGCAGACTGGTAAGAGATAAAAAAGCAACAGTAACTCAAATAACAACTGGTTATAACCAAGGTTTGCAGAAAATCCTTTCTGAACACACAACACATCCAGCCTTGAAGCAGATGGTCTACAGCAGCAGAAAACCACAGCAGGTGCCACTCCTGTCAGCTAAGAACAGGAAACTAAGGCAACAATTCACACAGATTAATCAAAAACTGGACAATAGAAAATGGAAAATCATTGCCTGATCTGATGAGTCTCCATTTCAGCTGCAACTTTCAGATGGTAGGGTCAGAATTTGGCATAAACAACATGAAAACATGGAATTCATGTCAGCTTGTTGGGGTGCAATTGTGTGGGAGATATTTTCTTTGCACACTTTGGGCCACTTAGTATGACCTCAGCATCATTTAAACACCACAGCCCACCCAAGTATTGTTGCTGACCATGTCCATCCATTCATGACCACAGCATCTTCTGAAGCTACGTCTAGCTACATAATGCACCACGTCACAAAGCTCAAATCATCTCCAAGTGGTTTCTTGAACATAACAATGAGTTCATTGTACTCCAACAGCTTTCACAGTCACTAGAGCTCTATCCAGTGGAGCAGTGGTCCCAAACCTTGGGTCCTTTACCCCTCAAGGGGGGTCCCCAAAGACCACAGGGGTTCTGTGAGACCTTCACTGTACAGCACTTGTATGACTGTTAAAATTTAGATCATGTCCACACAAAGACTGTATCCACTTAACTTTTTAAGCCTTCAAACCAGGTCCCAAAGGGATGCATTATCAAAATCTGCAATAAAACAATATTAAAAATATATATATATAGTTAAAAGGCAAAAATGTACTTAGTAGGCCACAAGTTGTGCATCCAATTAAATTTTCTTCCATATACCGTGTGGTTTAGAAAGGTCAGTGAGCCAACAACAGTAATGGAGTAGTTCATATTCATGTTTACCCTTTTACACTCAATCCGTCGCTGGCAACGTAAATGACACTTGTCATCCCATTCCTGTTCTTAAAAGGGTTTTTATCCTGTACTGTTTCATTAATGTAACATGTCTGGGAGAAGCCACAGAACAGATGATTAGTTGATTGCTACCTTTACTTTGGTTTTATCAAAGGACTGGACTGAATGCATCATTTGTGGGAAGAAGTTAGCTAATAAAAACATAAAGCATAGTTTCAGCATAAGAGGGTGGGCAGAGGGTCCACAGCTTTTTAGAAAATGGGTCAAGAACCACTGCAAAAGAGTAGCTTTGGGATGTGGTGGAACGGGAGATTTTCATCATGGATGACAAATCTGCAGCAACTGTGTGATGCTATCATGTCAATATGGAGCAAAATCTTTGGGGAATGTTTCCGACACCTTGTTGAATCTATGACATGAGAAACTGAGGCAGTTCTGAAACAAAAGGAGTCCAATCCATTACTAACAAGGTGTTCCTAATAAAGTGGATGATGAGTGTATATTTATTAAGAAATCACAATTTATTCAATGAGGTCTAACTTTTAAAAATGTACCACCTGAATTAAGATCATACTAACACATGCCATCATTATAAACAGAACTAATATTGTGTTGTAAGATGGAAACAGTGCATTTCAAATCTTGTAAAACTGACACAGAACCATCAGCAAATAAATAAATAAAATGCATTTGGGGTTTCTAAATGTAATGTAACCATGCTTTCTGTCTGAGTGTACATTAACATGTTGGTGAAGACATCTTACCTTGGGGTTGATGACCAAGTAGGTGTCCACTTTATGTTCCTTCAGATAGGAATCTCTGCTCTGACCGTCCCCAGCCTCCACCTTGTATGAGCCTTTCAAATGCTCCAGTGTCACTGAGGAGATGTGGACCCTCCTGGAGATGAGTAAGTGGACAGATAATGAATGGTGCACTGCTTGCGTCACTGTGCCATTGACAGCTCCATCAAACATTTTATTTGCTTTCCAGCTTTCAAAACACTCTAGCTTGAAATTCTCCCTTTTCATCTTGTTTTGTTATCTTTGTAAACAGAGATGGAAGGAGATGGAAATGTTTTTTTTTTTTTTTTTTGTTAAGCAGACATTTTTCAGATACCTCTCAGCAGGTGTAGCAGGAGACAACCATTAGCAGCCCAGTGAGACAACATTGTTGCACTAGAGAGCTTATTTTCAGAGCAGCACACAGCTACCCATGAGCCAATTTTCCCTAGCTTGTTACAGTGCCAGGATGGCAGAACTAATGGACACAAATGCAGAGCTAGTTGGTTAAATGAGGTGGCTATAATTTACTAAAATCTAAATAATAGGTAGAATGAGAACAGATTTGTCACTTGTTCCACGTCCCTCTGAAAATGAGAGCATATCCTGATGTAAAACCTCTTCATACACTTCATACACACTATGTAAGCACACAATAATTACAGAAAAGTGCTACGTTCTTTTAAGCATTAGTTGTTCATATCTTACCCTGGCACTCCTCCAGCCTCCATGTGATTGGCCAATGTAACGTCATGTGACCACACGTCATACTGCCACTTGCGGAGGCCGATCACACCACAGAGGACATTTCCTGAATGCACGCCAACACGCATGTTGATATCGACTCCAGTGGCATCTCGGACCTTCCTGTTTAGAGTAGAGAGCAAATAAGTGAATCTGTAGAGGAAGTGTGCCCATCAGCTTCCTGGACTTTACCATCAATTGTAAATTAAATAAAACATATGGGCTGTTGTTAAATGTGTATTTCATATGTCAACATGCTAATGATGTGCTGATTTGGAGAAATTCTTCAGTAAGTATCAAACTAGTCTGCTTCACATACTGTATCCCATAATGCAGTGCAATGTCATGCGGAGCAGTCTCAAACCTTGAAATGCACATATTTGTCATTATTGCTGACACAACACATCTCACAGCTTCTTACTTTCTTTTTTTTAAGTTACTCATCTTTTCCCAGGCATTCAGGCAAGCATTAGTCTTCTGTCAGGTAAGTAATATGGAATAGCATTTTTCTTATTTATTTCTTTTACAAGCATTAATAAGCTAAACAATTACGGCATTCTTTACTTCTGCTTTTAAACCAGAAACTGGCAAAAAAAAAGGCTGTTGTATTAAAAAGAAATCACTTATAAGCTTGCATACTATACTACATGCTAGCCATAAATGTATGTATGAAAGTATGCAGTATCTACTGCATATTACTGTATGTGTAGTATTTAATAGGTGGTTTTGAAACCAGCTAATCTGATACTGTTACCATCTGGCCACACTCTGCACAGTAATACCGCTAATTCTTTCAAATCTGTTAAAATGTCTTAACTTTAGTTAACTTTTTCCCAATGTGTACGCCAGTTATCTTCAAAAAGGAATACTGACAGCAAAGAGTGTGTTAACTGCAAACTTCTTTTGTTGGTCACAGGCCCACTGTGTATTTTGATCCTTATGAGCTTGTGGCTGCATATATCCAGATATAACAACAGAGCAATACCATCAGAAACCACTGGTTTCTGATCCAGATAAATCTAGAACCTACATTCATAAGAATTCACCCTGGTGCCACGCGGCTGCCTTTTTATCTACATCTCTATAATCTTTGCGTGAAGTATTATAAAGTCAGACAGCTAAAATGATCTGTTCCTCCATGTTGAAAGTGTTTGCAGCATAGACATATACGTAGACGCGTCATTACAAGCTGGAGCGTGATGCCGCGTCACCGCCTTATTGGATGGGTGTCCGCATTCAATGCTAGCTTCAGAACTAACCAGAGTCAGGACAGTTCCAGCAACTACGCCCGTATTTTGTGCAGCCTACGGTTGCAATAACCAGCGCAATATTAAAAGCCGATAGCATGGCATTACCTTTCACAAGTAGGCTAAGATTTGTTTTTTTTTTACCGGCAGTTCTTTCTGCATGACTAGGAATGATTGATTTATTGTGCATTACATCTAACCTAATCTAAGTTTATAATAAGATATATATTTTAGGACTCTCACTATCCCCACCAAACAGCTCTCTAAGTGTGTTAATGTTTGTTTTTAATTATTATTATTTTTTTATTTATTTATTTATTTAGGAGGCTGGAATAACAATCCTACTGCAGGGTAGTTCCAGGGCATTTTTTTTTTTCTGATGGTCCATTGTGGTGTCACACCAAGTGGGTCAGGCAATGTGGCAACACAAGATGAGACTGTATCCCAATCAGCTGCAGACATTCACTCTACTTTAATGGCAGAGGAAGAGGTCAAGCATTTCTGACGTCATATGTGACCACAGTTACCTGCCCGTCCGCATTGGTCGTCTTGTGGACAACGCTCTTGTCTACATTTCAGGGTTTGTTGTCAAAAATGTCCTAAAATAAATCTGTCCTGTGAGGTGTGCCATGCAAGCCTCGTCACAGCTACTGCACCATCATCCCTTGACCAGAGCTACCACCTGCTTCAGCTGAAAAACAGTGGTGGGCTGATGGTCCCACATCACTGAAGCCCAATTCAGTTGCAAAAACACTGTCAGCTAAAAATTCAACAATGAGACAAAATAGCCAAGCTGAGAAAAAGCCCCAGACTACTGTAAAGTCATGCTGAAATATGTGGTTGTCTAGCCTTGCTAATCAGATAAAAACCTGTTCATTTGAAAAGCAGTCTACTTTTAAATAGTAGAATGGGGAGCTACAAAAGTATGATCATCTGGTTGGTTTTATTTTATGCTGCTGTACAAAGTTTTTGCTCATGATATTGATATGTGATATCTTTGTGTTTGCTACCCTATGCTCATATCTGACTGACTTTCATTTGTACTCATTTATTTACACAAGCTGCTTTCAGCCAGGAGTAGTGATCAGATCCCTTTTAAAGGGGTTATAGCACATTCTATATCAGCAGTATTTTGCACCTGGCTAAATATTGTATTGCATAATATGAAATTAACTGCTTACAAAGTCGCATATTATCTGTACTATGCAATATGTACTGCATTCTACCAAATATGTGTAGTATGCAACATGGAGTTTTAAAAATAGCCATGGAGTGAGGCTGTTGCTAGCTCAGGTTAGCATAAAGACTGGTAGCAGGAGGAAGCAGCTAGGCTAGCTTCAGAAATCAGAATTTCTGAAGTTTAAGTAAGAAATATTAACTGGAACAATACTAGAAGTCAGATTTACAGCTTCAAAATCCAACATGGCTGCCCTGCACTTAAATGTTGAGAGCTGCAGAACAGTTTATTAGCATTTATTAGCTTCCGTTTGTGTCTCAATAAATTAACTGCACAGCTCTTTCAAACCTCTATGCGATGTTATATGTTCCATGTGTGTCTATCAGTGAACATATGTGGTGTTTACGTTCAAAATAGCGGAAGAAAATGGATGGATGGACGTTCAAAATAGAGTGTAACGCTTTGCAATTAGCTTGTATTGCTAAAAACAGAGAGCAAAACAATAGTAATATGACGTCTTTCCCAGTTAAGGGTTCTGACTTCCTAGACAAATGGACCGCAGCATATTAGAAACTAAAAACACACTTTTAAACACAAAACACTGAGTGTTTCACTCATAATTTAGGAATAGGCAGCCAGTTTGGAAAATCCTTTAAATGATAAAGTGAAATTCAGACAATGCTTCACAATGTCAGTAAACAACACCAGATGGCATCTTTAATCTGAATATAATTAATTGTCAGCGCTAACAAACCATCATAGAACTAATAAGTATGTGTTCATGCATGAAGCTGTAGAAAGAACAGGGCAAAACTAAACAACAATATTCATTTGTTTAAATTTTCTGTTGGTTCAGTCTGGAGGCTTATCATTTTGAATTCACATTGTGTTTACACTAGAGTTTAAACAGAGCTGGAGTCCTGTCTGGCATTCCTTCTGCTCAATCTGTTTAACAGGCGTGTTTGTTTGTGTTTGTGTGTGAGAGAGGGTGAAAGGCAAGGACGGCTTTGGTATTTTACTTGATGGCCTCACACATATCCAGGCCCATCTTCACGCAGTTCCTGGCATGGTTAGGCAGCGACTCAGGCAGACCAGACACACAGTAATAACAGTCTCCCAGGATCTTGATCCGCATGCACTCGTTTTCCTTAAAGAGAGAGCAAAAGAGAAGGAAAGAAAGTGCATCCATCAACAACTTTTTAATATAGTATTTTTTTTTTAAATATTTCACATAGTTCTCACTTGTAGCCTAACCTCACACAGAGAAAGACATCCATCAAGCCCAAAATCATGCACCCCCCCCACACATACACCCCCACAATCTCTTATTCCACATGTGGGTTGAGTAACACCTCATCATTGGGCTGAGTTTATGTAACAGTAGCTTCAGGAGGACAGAACTGCTGGACATGAGGCTCAGTGAGCCTGACTCAACGGTTCAGACCCACATAGCTGAGCACCCATGAGACCATGAAATACACACTAACCAGCCCACACATGCACAGCACTCAGGAGGGTGCTGCAGGAAGGCCGACAGAGGCCACTGGAGGGAGAAAAAAGTTATTCTGAAACACAGTTACATCTGATTGACAACCCAAGGCAGACATTGTTCTCTAGCTTATTGCGTAATTAACCTAATCAAATTAAGTGAATTGATTCATACATCTGATGATATTAGCTGAGAACATTTCATGTGAACCAAGACTAATCGTTTAACACTAAAACAATGAATATTCCTCCATTTTTCCTATTAAATCTAAATGAATTGTTGATTAAAATGACATACTATGATTTTAAGAGGTTTATTGATTTAAGGCTTTTCTAATTTAAGGGATTTATGATGCATATTTAACAAAGTTAACAAGGTCATGAATGGTTTATTTATTTAAAAATCCATTACATAAAATCTGAAATGGCCTCACAAGCCAGTAATCTCATAAAACCTTAACCTGAAAAAAGAAGGTTAGAGTAATTTATATAGGATTTTTTGTTCCTTACAATTCTTAATCCTTTCTCATACTTATGCTGCCTCATTCATATTATCGGTGAAATAAAGTTTAACAAATGATCCAAGAGTACTTGCTGGAATTTTAACCCTTTGAGCCTTGTGCTTATTTCTTAGCCCTCTGCTTAAAATTGCATACCCATGAGTGTATCTCTGCAACCACAAGTTCTATTTGAATATCTTTGAAGTCACAGTAGAAGGAACACTTGTGAAAGTTGAAGTATAAATATCAGTATTTGTGTGACTGTTGCAGAATAAATGAAGATGGCACATGGCACAAATGAAAAAAGTATAAGGCTCTCCTAAAAAAACGGTACTTTTAGGATGAATATGAATATCTCTTTAGAAGAAAGTAGATGTAACTCTAAAAGGCTGTAGAATCGTAGTACATGTAAACATTATCTGTACAAAGGCCAACTATGATAAAGTAAAGCTGAACAAATTTAGAGATTTTAATGCAGACAGTTTAAGAAAGGTCCCAAAAATAGCCATCTTGGCACATTGTCTTCTCCAAATACCTCTAGTTTTAAAGAATTAAGGAGTAAGATTCTAACAGGTCTTGGTTTTTTTTTACTATTAGCTAAATGGTTTCTTATCTTTAGAGGCAATTATTTAATTAAATAACTTATTTAATTATAAGCCTTTTATAAGCTGCTGACAGGCATTAAAACAAAAAACAAAAAAAAAAAAACAACTTATGAACAAATGAAATATTCCTGACGTAGAAAGGAAAGAAGAAGAATCCAGTTTCAAATCTACGTTTCACAAGTTTTATTGAGATATAATATATAGATTCAGTATCTTTTGTTCTTAAATCTTAAATCTAAATCTTAATAAATAGATCATAACAATTTGATTCTGCCAACATACGATTTCTATTTAATTCGATTTAAAAGCCAGTAATCGTATCTTGTCCTTTCATATCAAATCACAAAAACTAACAAAAATGTCAAAATATTGTTTTATTCCTGAGCTTAATTAGACAGACAATAGGTAGGTAGGTAGGTAGGTAGGTAGGTAGATGGATAGATCGATAGTGCCCCCTATCTTGCATCCTATCGAACTATGAGCTCGCTCCTACCAGTAAAACAGTTATCTTGACTCTTGCATAATGTCCTCTTGCTTTTCTTTGCTGAATCAGTCACAAAGCACGTTCAAAATATTCGGTGTGTTTATATCAAGTGATGCAGTGTGTAATGCGAAATCCAGCTGCAACATCAAGCACCATGCCGTAAGCAGAAGTTGTAAATTGTAGTTACTCTGCATGGGATGCTGCTGGGCAGCGTCGCCTACAGAAATGCTCATAATAAATGCCCCTGTACCATTAGACGAGTCAAGAACGCAGAGTTTTAAGGTCTGAAAATTAAGTAGTTCGTCTTTAAAGCTGGCCACGCTGACCTCAAACCAAGTAATTAGAGAAGTTATTTATAATAACCAAGATAGTATAGTCTGACTTTATCATGGTTACACACCTTAGGATATCAGCATTTTCCTCATCAATCAGTCATCTGAAATAAGTAATTCTAGGTGTTGGATCAAAGCAAATGTAAACATTTCTACATGCATTTTGTAAAGAGATTTGGCTCTTCATGATTTACCTTTGCAATCTGGTCAAATTTGCCAAAAAGTTCATTCAGCATGTGCACAAGTTCCCCTGGAGAGCAGTCACTGGCCAGCCTGGTAAAGCCCACAATGTCTGCATAGAGGATGCTGTAAGTAAGAAAAAAAAAAAAACACAATTAACACCACTGATGTTTCTCAAATAAAATTCCCAACCATTCATTAATGCTACAGCACAATTAATTATAAATTCATTTTTCCACTATCAGCTAAATGGGTTCTGATGCTTAAAATCAGTTTAACTGACAGAGTCACTACTACAGTAGTTCCCTTTTATAGGTTGGTAACAGTTAGATTTTCAACTATGCCCCCTATCCACTCAGCCACCAGTCCCCATTTAGGTGTCTGGGATGCAAAATAAGGCATTGGTTATAAAATAAAAAAAGTAATCATTATTTTATAAAAAGCAACATATCTTCAGTCTATCTCAAAAACACTTAATAACAGTACCAAGGATCTAAGTCCCCTTAATAAACGTCTAGGTTTGATGAAGCACAGTTGGGCAGCATAACTAATGGCCCTTTCCCACTAGTACCCACTAGTACCCCTCCTGATTTGTCGATGTTCTAGTCAGGATTTTTAGCACCTACTCTGTCAGGGTCTGATGGTGTGGATCTGATCGTGACATGTCGAGATAGAAGGCCACTATTGGCCAGAATTTGACATCATTAGATGAGTCATGAGAGCGACTCCCGACCCCGCCATCTTTAAAACCCAGAAGCCGCGACTGTGGATAATAACATTGGCAGCAAATAGATGGTCTTTTAAAAAACAATCATCATGGTCCAACACAGAAGTAATGATCTTTTTATGCTTGTTGGCCAACGAAAAAAATCACAAACTCGTTGTACTAAATTGTTGTTCCCTGTGTGTTGCAAACAAATGACTTCATGATAGTTACCAGCCGCCTTAAGACGGCCCCGCCCACACTGAACACAGCCTCAATTGCCCTCCATTGTAATAGGAACAATTGAAACTGTGTGTACTAGTGGGAAAGGGCCATAAGTATATACTCTACAATACAGTTTAATGAACACACTTTTAATTTATATTCGGCAAAAACTGACATAAAAGTTTTGGACAATTGAAACATATGACCATATTACAGCTAAATATATGGAAGGGGAAGGCAATTTACTTGCACGGTGCTTTCACCCCAATCCCCAAGAAATGTAACAAGGCTGCAGAGCTCCTGCAAATAAATGCAATTTCCCCAAGAGAAGAACTTGCATGGCCTCCCATCTCAGCAATTACTGTATAACAGCTGGAGAACTGATAGTGGAGACAGCCGTCGTTTTTTGCTCTCTGCTAACAGCACAGCCACCTGTCCTTGAGAGGCTTTCATTTGTTCTGGAAAAATTGCCCTCCTCCCTTCCCCCTGAATCTGATCTGAGACCACGTAAGAATTTGTTATTAGTGGGGAGATGATAGGAAGATCGACACGAGGATACTCAACATTCATCCACACACACAGCTGAGGCCCATGTTGGGCAGTCATGCTCTTGTTAATGATGACGTAAAGCAAATCTTTGGGGTCACTAGATGGAGGGTTTCTCACTGGTAAGCCAAGTTTTGTTTACTCGGATGTAATTTAGAACTAAACAAAAAGGCCCCTCTTTAATTGGCAAAGCAACCTCAGAGTAAAATGAAGGTGGATTAAATCCAAATTGAATTTCACCATAGCAATGAAAAGAAACTCAGTAAAAAGATGAGATGGAGAGAAGATGTCTAGAAAGGAGGTGAGACAAAGCAGAGAAGAGAAATCCAAATTTAAGAGCAGGTAGAGAGGGTACCACAAAAGAAGACGAGGAATGAGTAGTGATGAGGAGGAGGCCTGGATGGCACAGGAGCAATCAAGCACTGAGATGAGAGCAGAAAATAATAACCTTTATTATGTGGGGGCACAGATAGAGGATAAGGGACTATACCTGACATTGGTGTGTCGCTGCACATAGAGGTTGTGAAAGTTGTTGGTGCTTTCAGTTCGACCGAAGTTTGGTCCCTGCAGCCTCTGAATGATCTCGGCTTTCATCACTCTGGCTATGTGAGCAGGCAGCAAGGACAGTAGTAAACGTTCCTACAGACAGACAGAGGAAAGAGAACAAATCAAAGACAGGCAAACATGTCATTTACATGCTAATTATAACAAGCTAATAGAGGTAACAATAGCTAATCCTAGCAAGCCCTTTTAACTAACATCTTTCAGAATAACTTGGGTAAATTTTAATTTAAAAAAAGAGAGACAGAAAACACATTATTGAACTATAATTTTAAATCATTCTGTATCTGTTATAACTGAGAAGTTGGAAGTAAAAGCATTTGTTTGCTTTTTCCCTTGCTATCTTATTCATGTATTAAAACAGGGACGATACACATTAATCAACAGATGTTTGAATGTATCAGATTTCAGCCATTGGCTAACTTCCATCTGTTATCAAAAGAGAATTCAAGAACATTTTAATTGCTTTAGTAAATAGTTGCAATTTTTTTTTTACCTATATTTGTATTCTCTACTCTAATTAAATTACACATGCTCGTTTTATTTAATTTTTTTACATTTCTGTATGTATTTCTTCATTATGCAATTAAGTGGGGGCTGTTTTTTTTTTACCATTTTACAGAGACCAGTTAGCTTAAGAGTTAAAAAGAAGCTTAACTTGTAATTATGGCCTAAAAACAGCCAGAGATTTGTGTCTAAAAGAAGGATTAATGATAGCTGTCCATGGTTGAACTACAGACAAATGAAATGTAAGTATTTAAAAATAATAGTGGCAATCAATATGTTTCTGTTTGTAATGTGCTAGCAGGAGCTTAAAAGCTAAGTAATGTAACTGCTTTTACACGGTATTATGTGCTGCTGGAGTAAAGTGTAATTTACTCCAGCAGTACAGCAGTAACGTTTCCACAGTAGTTCAGTGTTACTCAACTCCATCCATAAACACTGGCTACTATAAACAGAGCTGTAAAATCCACTCCGGTCCTCGTGAGCTACTGTCCTGCAGGTTTTAGATGTCTCCTACTACAACACACCTCTGCACAAGCCTGTTAATGACCCAGTGATTTGAGTCAGGTGTGTTGCATCAGGGTAGAATCCAAAACCTGCAGGATAGTAACTCACAAGGACTGAAGTTGGAGATTCCTGGTTTAGATGGATGCTGTGGTTCTTTAACCCTGTGATATTTTGACCAAAGTGTTGAGTGGAGATTTACAATCGCAGCAAATCGTGGCAACTTTTGATAAAATGGCAAAAGACGTCCTTTAAAATGCTCTAATTTTCCCAGAATGTATTTATTTTCTTTATAGATGGGCTCCTCTTTATTTGAAGAAAGGGGGATATATTAAACAGCAGCTCGCTAGTTGGGCACATTCCCTTCCTGGGTGGCCCGAATGGACCTCCGAACCATCATGGAGGGGGTGAGCGAGTGTGCTGGCTGGGTGTACCCGTGAATACTGTTCTGTATCCCCAATATCAGCGCGGTGTGCAGTGGTGCCCCGTAGGTAAAGGTTACCGTCATGGCAGCAGGGGGTTCCCGTTAAGGAGCAGTCGCCGAGTAGCTCAGTGGCTGGAGCTGAGGACTGGGTGGGATCCTGGAGGCTATCGGGCCGGATTCTGTGTCGGGTTCAGTTCTCCCCAGCCTGCATGTGTGGACCAGCGGAGGGGTACGCATTGTGGCTGCTGTCACGGACATGCTGCTGTTTCGTCCCGGTTGTTTTATGTTTTGTCCTGGTTGTTTTATGTTTTATTTGATGCACCGGACCTCGTCACCAGGTATCCGGGGTCGGCGAGGATAAATCTATGTCCTCACAGCTTATGGACTATTACTCCGGAACACCTGAACATCATTGGGCGTGAGAGACCTGGCTGTCAGGAACAGACAACATCCTGTTTTATTTTTATGTTTTTTAGAGGGCGTTGTTTTGGTATTGGTTCTACTTGTTTTTTTTTTTTATTTTACTGCATGTATTAACCTTTTTCTAATGTTTTCAGGATGGTGGTCATTGTTTAAACTCAGTCCTTTGTTCTGCACCTTTGGTTTTAGGTTGGAGTGATTTCCATTTTATTTTAACTCTGTATACATTTTAATGAAATGCTGTGTTTAATGTAGGAATCACGTCTGTCAAAGTGCTTGATTCGGACCTGTGTGCCTTGTAGTGTAGATTTCCTGGAGTGAAATTCCCCAGGTGGCGTTGTCGGTTTTTATTGGACATTATTGGTTTAAGGAAATGGAAATGTCCTAATGCACCTACCAAACATCCATTATGCCACACACAAGGTGTGTCCCCATTCAGGGACTGTGCACTTTGAAGTGTGCAGACCCTAAATTGGGACACACCTATAGACATATAGACGCGTCATAGACTGACGCTGCCTTTTGAAGCCAACAATCAACGTGGCCGCCATCTTGGATGGGTGTCCCATGCGCCTCCAATGCATTTATTTCTAAGCTGTATGCCCAACTACAATCATCGCAACTCTATGAATTTTTACCTGACTTTCTCACGGTTTGCTTTGTTACAAACAGCAGATGTAGTTATGATACAGGTCACCGTTACACATTAAAAACACCTGTTTTCAGTTTTATTATGCTCTTGAACAAAGACATGGTAAAATATTAAAAGTATAAATTAATCAATCAAACTTTATTTATAAATTAATTGACACAATGTTACATGCACGCACACACACACGGAAAACCCTCAAAAAAGGATTGTTTTCCACAGCTTCTTGCGTGTGCTGGCACTCTAACTCCAGGGTAGTTAATTTTGCAGTGTTGTGCAGCCTTAGTTTAAGAAACACAGCGACAACAAAGGACAAGCGCATGAAATGGTTGTTCTCAATTCCGAATTGGGTTTGAGTGATGTGGGACCATCAGCCCACCACTGTTTTTCAGCTGAAGCAGGTGGTAGCTCTGGTCAAGGGATGATGGTGCAGCAGCTGTGACGAGACTTGCATGGCACACCTCACAGGACAGATTTATTTTAGTACATTTTTGACAACAAACCCTGAAATGTAGACAAGAGCGTTGTCCACAAGACGACCAATGCAGACGGGCAGGTAACTGTGGTCACATATGACGTCAGAAATGCTTGACCTCTTCCTCTGCCATAAAGTAGAGTGAATGTCTGCAGCTGATTGGGATACAGTCTCATCTTGTGTTGCCACATTGCCTGACCCACTTGGTGTGACACCACAATGGACCATCAGAAAAAAAAAAATGCCCTGGAACTGCCCTGCAGTTGGATTGTTATTCCAGCCTCCTAAATACATAAATAAATAAAAAAATAATAATAATAAAAAACAAACATTAACACACTTAGAGAGCTGTTTAGTGGGGACAGTGAGAGTCCTAAAATATATATCTTATTATAAACTTAGATTAGATTAGATGTAATGCACAATAAATCAATCATTCCTAGTCATGCAGAAAGAACTGACGGTAAAAAAAAAAAAAAAATCTTAGCCTACTTGTGAAAGGTAATGCCATGCTATCGGCTTTTAATATTGCGCTGGTTATTGCAACCGTAGGCTGCACAAAATACGGGCGTAGTTGCTGGAACTGTCCTGACTCTGGTTAGTTCTGAAGCTAGCCTGGAATGTGGACACCCATCCAAAAAGGCGGTGACGCGGCATCACGCTCCAGCTTGTAATGACACGTCTACGTATATGTCTATGCTGCAAACACTTTCAACATGGAGGAACAGATCATTTTAGCTGTCTGACTTTATAATTCTTCACGCAAAGATTATAGAGATGTAGATAAAAAGGCAGCCGCGTGGCACCAGGGTGAATTCTTATGAACGTAGGTTCTAGATTTATCTGGATCAGTCTTAAGGTCCCCCATCAAATGATGATATTCACCATGCTGTTTCCTTGTTTGTAAGATAGGCTGAACCCTGGACTGTCTTCTTCTATTGTACAGTAGAGTCAACAGCAGGATTTCTGTCTCTTCAAGCAAAATCTTCTGACTCTTCCTCCTTCATGCCTTGTCTTTTTCAAAAATGTCAAAATTTCCTCCAATATCATAACCAATCAAATTTCTTGGACAAAAGGGATCTGAAAGCATGATGCCGCCACCATTGCTGCTGTTTGTCGTGTCCTGTGTGTTGGGTTTCACCTGGGTTGTGATGAGTTTTCACATGTTGGTCGTGCCCATTATAAGGAAAACCTCTTTGGTGTAGACTTCAGGTCTTGTCACTTAACAGACCACAAAGATCTTTGAAAAACTGCATATAGATCAGTGAGATAATTGTAGTTTGCTGTTCTGCTCTCTTCTGTTCTATTATCTTCTTTCATGCTAATATTTAAGTTCCTATTTATAGCTCTATTGTTACATTCCCTTAACGATGGCTCATTGGGGTTAATTTGTCAGGAAGTACTGGAGGCAAATGTCAAGTACAGAAGAGCAATGACTGCTCATGACTCTACGTTTGAAGTTTAATTATCATCAGGTAATTAAGGTGAAAATGAAAAGAAATAAGATTTATCTTACTGGTTAATCTATACAATCCTACTTTAGTTAGAAGGCCCTGTCCCATCCTGGCAAGTACAAAGCTAGATGCTTCAAAAGTGTCACTGAGATGTATTCACTCAGTAACTCCAGTTGGTAGCAGTGAAATGGGTCTCTCCGTGTGATTTTGTAAAATAACCTGCTGTTACACAAAAGTCACTATACAAAGAAGGCCAATGCTGCTGGACTTAGCAGCCTGTTGATGGTGATGATTTAGAAAGTGGGCATATGCTGTATTGTGAAGTAACACCATGGCTGCGCTGGAAATGTCATTATATTGCTCAGCACGGTCAGTTACAAGAAAAATAGAGAACAACAGATGCAAGATCCCTCATCTACTGCTGTTGTGTAAGCAAGCAAGTTTTTTTTTTTTTTGCTTTAATTCAGCACCAAACACATGAGATCGAGGCTGGTTTGAGGGTAATTTTGGTGTGTGTGTGCGAGCGTGTAGGCAGGTGTGTGGGTGTGTGTGCATGTTACAGAGTGAGCAGCTGCCTGAGGGGGTGTGACTCATAAATGCGGCTCACAGTAAAGAGGGTCATTACATTGTTCACACACCACGGGCTCATTTCCTAAAACACAGCAGCAAATTAAGTCGAGAGAGGTTCGGGGTGGGGGTGCACTAAAAATAGAAACGCACACCATTCACTCTTATTTACTTATTCAGAAATGAAGTAGTTTGAACAATCTACTGTGTGCACACAGAGGGGGGTATAATAGCCTGAAGTGGTGTTATTAATCGTGTGCTTGATTAATGAACTAACGTGATCTGTTATTCAGCTATTAAATGAGATTTGGCATTGTTAAGTTATGCATTGGCATTTGGTGCATCTTCACACATTGTAACACACACATATATTCAAACTGCAGACAAAGTGTAAGTGACCATACACTGTACAATTTACAGTTAGACTGATTGCCTACAGTACCAGTGAAAAGTTTGGACATGCAGTTTGAATGCAGTTTGAATGAGGGATGTAATCGTTGCCAAAATTATTTGCTAAATTGCTGAATCTATTGTGTTTATAATTTTAAACAAAACCATTAATTCACAAATTAACAAATGCACACTTTACAATAGATAAAGCTGCAAAATCTTAGAATATCTTAGAATAAAAAACAAAGTTGTCATTGTGAACTCCCTCCGAGTGGACCATCAATTATTAGTGTGATTTTATATGTCATTCCCTGGTTGAAAAGAATGCCTAATGTCAGGACAAAGACGCTAATGTCAACCAAATGTCACTCCAAAATGCCACTTAAGACATGACAGCCCTACCAACTTCTCTTCCCTGACAAAACTGGGATAGGCTGTATGGTGTAATAAAGCAATGCAATCCTAATTTCATTCAGGTCCTTATCAAACATGTTTCACAGAGATGAAAATAAAAAGAATTTACAGTCAAGCTAGCAGCTGCCATGAGTAGGTTTCTGTGTAATGTCATCACAAAGGTGCATGTGAAACCAGCAAAAAGCAGCTCTCCACCTGTTTTTTTTTGGCAGAGCCTAGCTTTGAAACAGAGATGGCAGAGCAGTTCATTTTACCAATCGCCTAAAAGGATGGATGGAAATTATTCAAAATTCTAAGGGGATCACAGACATTTGCCAAGAGCAAAAGAAGATTGCTGATCCAGTCCAGTAGAAGAGCAGACTGACGTACAGCAAGTCCCAAAAGCAAGAATGTGTATGTAGTGTTCACTTTGTGTCACAATGTAAAACCGATCCTGTAATAAAACTTATTCTTAAAAGTGTACAGTAAATATAAATATGTATCTAGGGCCTCAGATCGAATGTTGAATCAAATTTGCTGATAAAATTTCAGATCCTGACATAATTCCCAACAACAAATAGTTTGAGTTGTCTTGTGACAAGTTGTAAAAATTGAACGTTGCAAACATTTTTACATATTTAACCCAGGCAGACTGACTTTACCACCATGCTGATAATATTGTCCACACAATCGATTGTCAAAAAACAGGTAGGATCATTTAGAAATATGGCCTGCAAACATTTTCAGCATGTCTATATCCAAACTCTGAACAATGAAATAGCTTTTTGTGATAGAATTATTTAACCACTGAGTCCGCATGGAAAATGTATGTTTATTAAGAAGGTTTTACAGTTTTATGAATGCCAGCAGTGGCTTAACCATGGGGTTTGTAATCGTCGTAGGTAAGTAACCTGTCTATACAATTGTGCTTTGAGCTAACATTTAAATAAAAACAGAGCTAAAAAAGAACCACAAAACATGACACTTAGCTCAAGCGAGGGACTGCTAATTAGAGCCATTTAGAGGAAGATACATCCTCAGTTCTAAATGAAACATCCCCATTAGCTAGTTTAGCTATCTTAAAATTGCTAAGTGATAAAACTGAAATAGAGGACATTACTTTTTTGGTAAAGTAGTGCGTTAGTGCGTCGATGCACACTACTTTTCAAGATGCATTGTGGGTAATTTTGAGTGCCCTACTTTTTTCTTTTTGGACATTTGGACACTCCGACAAAATGGCGTGACCCCTATATAGAGCACTATGTAGGGAGTAGAGTGCACATACGGACACAGCCAGGAGCTTTTGGTCAGTGGTGATATTCGCATTATTTTCAGTTCAGTCCAAACTTGTGATGAAAGATCCTGCTTGCCGGTCAGTGGAAGGAGTCCTTCAGCATCCAACCCGCCTAAACAAGCTAAGCTTTTTTCAACATTTCCTGGAGAGCAGCAGCCGGTAAGACAGAAATTAACAAGCTAGTTACAGGGTTTATTGTAGGAGACGTGCTCCCCCTGTCGACTATTGAATTGCCCAGGTGTAGAAAAATACTAGATAAAATGATTATTAGACAAGTGTGCCCATTTCTTCCCACAGACAGGGATGTTGTTTTTACTTGGGAGTGGCTGTCGAGTGGTTTTCATTGTAAATACGTTGAAATAAACGGCTTGCTGCATAACTACAATTCTGATTATTTATCTTTCACTGATGCAAAATGAATGTAATCTTAAAGAAACAAAACACATCCACTTATTAATCCATCCATATAAATTTACAGATTTAGTAATAATTAAATTAATTATTATCCATTTGAATCCCATTTATATTAATTGTATACATAAAAGTCTTCTAGTTAAAGAAACCAACATATCGTTTTGAATCTTCATTTCTATTTAGTCCCCTATCAGACTATGGAGAGGAAAACCTCTCCTTTTTAAATATATTGTGTTTTGTGATTCATGACATGTAGCTTTTTGCTGTAATTTCTTACACCCAGCAATCTCCCTTCAATTAATGAAAACCATGTGTCTTTGATCAACACAGAGCTTGCCTTTGATCTATTCACTGTTTCACCCATACTGTGATAAAATCAGCAGCTCGTGACACTCCATAAAAAGTTTGAGAACTACGAAAGTTTCTGCTAAATTTTACTATATTCAATCCATTAGTTGAGAGATATGGTGCATCATTTCAGCTAGACAGGCAGGCTAGGATTTGACATGATAACAAATTTAATCATTTGCTCATTTTAAAAATTTTGTCATGAAACAAAATAGCTTAGTCATGTGCCTATAAGATAAGTTAGTATTGATCAGAAACCTAGTTCTCAGACTCTGTACCTGTTGGTGTTTCTCAAACTCAAGTTTGATGGGTGACTTGATGCAGTTGCAGGTGTCTTGATAAGTTTGTTTGAGCGCCAGGTCCATCAAATGCTTGTGATACGCCCCCACCAGGTTACCACAGGTGAAGATGATCACATTAGCCAAGATCTGCCATACATACATACACACACACCACATGCATATACATACCAGCAAAAAAGACAGGATTAAATCAGTACAAGGTTAGTGTGTAAGGAAATGACGCATGTTCTAGTTATGATTGTACCTGTAATTTTCTCCATATATGACCTCCCATTCAAGTCTGTATTATTACCTCATAAAACCAGAGCAGAGTACACACCTCGGCTGCACTTTACATCACTGTGTCAACTTTAAGCTTCTTAAAACATGGCCAGTATATCAGTATATCAGTACATATCAGTCACTGGTCCTGTATCCAAGGGTAATTAACGACTTTGAGCATATTTTATTGTCAGTGCATTTTCCACCATGCATGTATGTGAGACTGAGAAGAGACGCTATTGTGATTGGACTGTAATCAGTCTGTTTACTTTGATGGTTGATTACAAAGCATCTCTGTGTGTGTGTCAGCCTCAGAAATGCATGTGATTTACAATCATGTCTATTTCAGTTAATGCATTATCTCAAATGATGTGTAATTTTTATTGATGGTTGCAGATTTGATCTTTATATTCTCAGTCTGTGGTACAGCTTTTCTTTGTGTTGCTGTGTGAAGAGTCCAATCGCTTGCAGACAGTTTTTAAGATTTGCTTCCCAAGTTCAATACAAGGCTTTTCATATTTCTCTGGAGGCTCTGCTGAATGTGCTGTTATGATAATAAAGAATAGTTAGCTTTTTTTTTTTTATGACACAGACCTCATTAAAGTGATGTACCTCATCATTTTAGTTGTGCATGAAACGACCTTACCAATTCTGTTTTTAAAGAATAGACTAACCCTTTCCTGCAGCAAACAAAGCAGCAGCAGAGTCATGAATACACTGAGAGGTCCAAAATGGAAAGCATCACACCAGAGTTACCTTACATCTGAAGCAGAAGCACTAAAATATATAAAATGGAGATTTCAATAGTATGGTGGACCTGTAATGTCAATGGTTTGAGGGTGGACAAATATTCGTCTTACCTGCCAGATCAGAGGTTCCAGCTCTGTGACAGTGGATGTCAGGCAGATGCTGAGAGTAACAGTGTGTGAGAGGCAGGTTATGCCACTGGCAATAATGGCCCATTTCATGGAGAAGGGCAGCATGGTGTAGACAATAAACACGATGAACAGGAAGAAGGACACCTGGAAGCAGAAAACAAAATGTCAACAGGTGATAATACAAACTGATCAGAAATGAACCAGATCGGTACAAAGGTTTTGCCAATCTCTGATATGCACACGAAGGCTTCGTAGGGTTCACTCTTCTTCCCAAGGAGGGAGAATCAGAATACTTTATCAATCCCTGCTGTGATGCTGAGTTATCATAGCAGGAGCACAATCAAGGTGTTTTTTTAAGGTGCTACTAACACTATAAGAAGACAAAATAACTGAAAATAGAAAGCAACACTTTACACTGGTATTCACATTAAAAACTAGTTAAAATCAGAGTTAAGGCAGCAGGTGATTAAGGTACCTGTACTGAATATATATACACTTGCATGAGTATATAAACTACCAGTTTAAAGTTAAAGACGCAGGCAGCAACGACCTCCTGTATTATTCCTTCAGACAGACAGGTTGGAGGAGTCTGGTGCTAAAAGCTGCTCCTCAGATTGTCCGGGGTGTCATGGAGGGGGTGGGAGTTATTGCCCGAGATTCCCAGCAGCATTCTGTCCCCAACCACCTCCTCTAGAGAGGGGAGCTTCATTCCAATGACAGACTCAGCCTTTTTGGTGAGTAATTTTTGATGATTTGGGTGAGTGTGTTGGTTGAATGACTTTTCTACCCACATCACTTCTATTTTACTCTAATGTTTGAAGGTAGGCAGCTGTTTTGTGTCTAGTAGTGTTACATCATGTGATGGAACCTGCAACTAATCAGAAGTAATTCAGGTAATCAATGATGAAATGTAGTTTTCTAACCCTATCTATGTCATTTTAAGGATGGATGCAAAGCAGAAGAGTTAATGGACTGTAAGAATATTTGTGCTGGTCAGGTTTCGAAAAAGTGATGTGACCATGATCTTATCCTAAAACCAAAAAACCTGTCTTTCTTTACATGACATTTTTGTTCTTCTCAAAAATTGACACTCTCTTCATCAATACATTATGGGCATAAACACTGTCACCGTGGCGACACGAGTGGAAAACTCATTAGTAAAGAGACTTTATCACAGCTGACAACTGATGTAGCAAAGGTTTATTATAAAACATATTTTTCTATGGGCCAACACACACATATTTTACACTCTGTTTTGAAATTATGTTGAAAAAAGGGGACATCAGCGAATCAAATTTAAGAACCCAACATCTATACTCAACTTATCTGTGTTTTAGACACAATTTGAAAAGACTGAGCAGATTTTTCCTGAACATCCTTCTTTTCAGCAATGTATTCCAGTTATTCCAGCAGGAGCTCAGGATGCGTCCAGGTTGGATGAGTAGCTTCTCCAGTGTTTTCACCCAGTGTTCATTTCCAGTTGAACTTGCATCAAAAGTCTCCCAAAGGATCTAAACTTCTGCAGTTACTGGAACTACTGCAGCTGACTCCGTTTGAGACACAGGAACAGAAGATCTGGTCTGAGCTTTGTTTAGATGTCCTAGCATCTTACCCTATCTTGAAGGCCACAGTCTAGTTTTTTTATCCACAAACAGAAGCTTGTGATCATGAGTGAGGGTCTGAATGTAGATCAGCTGGTTATCTGAAGCCTCTTGTTCTGGCTCAGCTCATTTGTTCACAACAATGCTCCAGCACTGTGGCTGAATTACTGCCAACTCTGCAACCAATCCATCTCACGATGCAATTTTCCCCTAGTTAGAGACAATATTCTGACATCAGAGGTGACTCATCCCCAGCCTGGAGAAAATAATCTACTGAGGACAGCAAATGAATGCTGATGTTCAAAAGTAGCTAACTGGGATTGGCATCATCACTGGACAATCAATAATTTTATGTTTTATTCTTGAAGAATGCAGAAAAACACAAAGAATAATAAGGTAAAAAGGTTTGTTATTCTTAAAAGACAAATGCCAGAAAAATAAATATAAGAAAGTCCTCTTTTACAGCTCTTTAAAGCCCCAGTGTGTACGAATTACTCCCATCTAGTGGTGCGCTACTATAATACAAGCAACCGAGTAGTGCTGTACTGGAACCTCACTGTTTAGAGCATTATTACAGCTACGGAAGCCGCAGAGAGTCATAAAATGTGAAAACGTCAACATCTCACAGAAGTTCGTGTGTCCCTCAGGTGATGAGGTACAGAACGATACATAATTCTGTTTATTTTTTTTATGCTCATAAGTTACAAGCATGCCCTCCATGTATTTGGTACCAAGCTACTGCTAATAGCTAATGTTATCGTGTGAAATCGTTTTTCGTGACTAGCAGAGGGAGAGGTAGAGGGAGTCAAAGCAGGGGCAGTGGACCTGTTGGCGCTGCAAGAGGAAGATCCCTTGCTGTAACATTACTCTGTGTTTAATAACATGTATTTCAGCTAATTTATCAAGGGAGGTGGGTGACGTACTGATTCGAAATAATTATTATCTGATATATTTTTACGTTAGAATGCTTGCGGTTCTAGTGATTAAATCACTGCGACAAACTGGTATTGCTGTGGTCTATTTTGTCTGACTAGAAGGACAACAACTACCCCCACCCCATTGACAAATCAGCTGAAAGAAATTATGAAACATGAGGGAAAGCTCTCAGGAAATACATCTGAAAGAAGTGCAAAGTCTCCTGCTGGTATGACTTCTGTGAAGAGTAATGACAACTGAAAACTGTTGCAATGGAGCTTTTCTACTGTAGGCTAACTAAAATGATCAATTTCTGTCGTTTTATATAGCAAGTAATAGTAAATGATCTGACTTAAACAGGAGGATAAAGTAGTTTGATTGTATTAAAATCACCCATCCAGCAGAAAGCCTGTAACCTCCGTGTCATATTAGAAGTCCCTCTCCTTCATCAACTGCCTCTATCTGGTTAATGCTCCACTGATGTACACGTTCGTTTGCTCCCGTTCTTATTTCTTTATCTTTTCTTGGCAATTTTTTCCTCCATCTAGCAGGGCAAAGAGTGTGGATGGTCCTCCATTTCAATGTAAATTGAAAACTGAAGACTTTGGTGAAATACGTATTGAATGCTTAAGAGAATGAATTTAAAACCTGTAGGGAAAAAAAAAGTCCTTTATTATTTTCGTAGTGATTTCGTGGTTCAAGCATAGTTCATCCAGAAGTGCGCTTCCATCCACATGTGGAGGAGGCTGCAGGGAGAACAGATATTGAACACTGCTCGACACAATACCAGCATACTGCATTCATCTTATCCACTTGTCTTTGTCCATTTACATACTTTACTGGAAAGGTAAGGCAAACTGGAGTTTTTAACGACAAAAGAGAGTCTTCAAGCTCTGGTATCTCATCTGACCTATTGCTAGCCCGAGGCTTTAGCTATAGTGCAAGGCAGTTCTTACTCTTCCATGTAGGAACTCAGTACACCTCTGTTCCATACCTAAAAATCAGAATATGGATATATGTACTGTTACTGTCCTACTAATGGACAATTGAATAAAATAACTGCAACTATAAATTAGTTCCTAAACTGGCTGCAGGTTTCACTGGTGCATGAAAAAGTCCACAACACTTTTGTGCAGTGTCCACCACCATGCGAGTCCAAATTCTATGAATGAATAGATGAATAATAACCTGCCAATCTTCCTTACCTAACTTAAATCCTAATGTGAGGATTAGTGTTTCTTTTAAGCAGGGGTGGCCAACGTCAGTCCTCGAGAGCCACAATCTTGCAGGTTTTCCATGCATTCCTGCACTGACACACCTGACTTAAACTATTGAGTCAGTGTGCAGATCCTTATAGGTTGTTGGATCCATTTTATTTGAGACAGGTGTGTTGGTACAGGGATGCATGGAAAACCTGCAGGATTGTGACTTTTGAGGACCGATGTTGGCCACCCCTGCTTTAAAGCAACACCACATAAGTTTCTGACCTTAAAACTCTGTGCTTCTGACTTGTTTTCATGGGACACTGATATTTAATATGTACATATCTGATTATTAGGACTGAATGCCTTTAATAGCTTTATTTTGTCATTGCGATATATGGCGGTCTTATCACCCTAATAAGACCGCCAGTCCAAAAATATATTTCATAAAATAAGTCTTTATGCTGATGACGTTTTACTATTCCTCCAGAACTCACAAACCTCTCTATCTGAAACAATCTCACTAATTAATAAATTCTCATCACTGTCGGACTACTCCCTTAACTGGTCTAAGAGTACAGTTCTACCCATCACCTGTAGCTTTCAAAATCTACCCAGCATCACCTTAAAATCAGGTAACATTAGATACCTGGGTGTAAATATTCCCTCCAGGCTCTCAGAACTAACAAAACTTAATCACACTCACCTTCTTAAGACTATAGAAGATGATCTTGCTCGCTGGAAATCTCTACCCATTTCACTCATGGGGAGAGTCGCCACCATAAAAATGATGGTTCTACCCAAAATCAACTATTTGTTTCCTATGATTCCTATGAAACCCCCCTCTACCTGGTTTAAATCGCTAGAATCACACATCTCCCGATTTCTCTGGAAAAATAAACCACCCCGGATCAGTTTAAAAACTTTACAGAAGCCAAAGATAGAGGAGGATTAGACTTGCCTAACTTTCAACATTACTTCCTAGCTAATAGATTGCAATATGTCCTAAAATGGCTCAAACCTAGTCCACTAGATGACCTGTGGATAGACATAGAACAAACATTTTGTGACAATTTGGAAATTTCTGATCTTCCTTTTTTCAGCTTAAGTATAAAAAAGCAAAAGTGCTTTAAAAGTGTCAACATCAGCACTTCTCTGACAGCCTGGTGGGAATTTCTCAATAAAACCAACTCCTCAATAATACCATGTAAACTCACACCCATCTGGAACAATCCTGATATTCTACTAAACAAAAATATGCTAAACTTTAACCAATGGATTAACCAAGGAATTAAATACTTTGAACATATTATCCATAATAGAAACATGTTATCTTTTAATACACTCTCATCACAATATGGGATTAACAGCAACAGATTCTTAGAATATCAACAGCTCAAAACCGTAATACACACAAAATTCCCCCTTCACCGAACAGATCTGGGGTCTCATTTATAAAACTGTGCGTAGGATTCTTACTAAAAGTGTACTTACGCCCAAAACCGGAAGTTGGCGTACGCCATAAAATATTCTGATTTATAAAACCGTGCGTACGCACAGGTGCAAGCAATTTCCCCTTTATAAATCACACTCGTCCTTGAAGTTTGCGCAGGTGAATTTGGCTCATGTTCCGCCCACTACACACCCACTTTCCACCATAAATGGTCAATGCAAAGTACCTCAGCGTGTATTAAAATGAGCCAGCTGATCCATGTTGTGATCCATGAACAACGGCAACCGCAGGGAAGCGAACCAAAAAACGCAACTTCACAGAGGCAGAAATCGATGCATTAGTGAGTGAGGTGGAGAGTCGAAAAATTATTTTGTTTGGTAGCCACAGTAGTGGCGTGACAAATAAGAGTAAGTGTCGTGAGTGGCAACACATAGTTACCTCAGTTAACTCTGTGAGCGGGACAGAGCGGACCATGGCGAGATCAAAAAGAAACCATCAATGAACTGAAGGAAATCAGAACAACACTGCATAATTTGTGTGACATTATGTTCGACATTTCAAACACATTAAAAGAGCTTGTGAAAAAGTGAACCTTATTGTCTGCTTAATCGCTGCATGACCTCCTCACGGAGCCGTGCGCCGTGTTGGAACTCCCTGTGTCTGGGAGGGGGCTGTGGGTGAGGGTCGGCATTCCGAGGAGGGGGGAGGCCAGGAGGTAGTGGGATGCCGTGCCTCAGTGCCAGGTTGTGCAGCACGCCACACGCCCTCACGATCCTGCGCACCTTTTGGGGATGGTACAATAATCTACCCCCTGACGCATCCAGACACCGCCACCGGCATTTTAAAAGGCCGATGGCGCGCTCTACAGTTGAGCGCGCACGGGAGTGAGCGGTATTGAACAGGGTCTCCTCTGCGCTCTGGGGGTTTGGGAAGGGGGTCAGGAGCCAGCGCCGGAGGGGGTAGCCACTGTCCCCTGCATTTCAATGAAACAGTGCATCAGTGGTCTGCATCTGGCTAAGCTGGTTGTCAATATAAAGTTATTGTCTTACCAAGAAGCCAGCCATCACGTACAGCGCCTGCCTGCAGTCTCTTCTCTACACTGCTTTGCGCTAGGATGTAAGAGTCATGTGTAGAGCCAGGCCATCGTGCAACTACATTTGTCAACATCATGTTGGATTGACATATGACTTGAACATTGATAGTATGCACATGCTTCCTATTGACATACATGAATTCATCGACATATGGGGCCCTTATAGCAATATGAGTGCAGTCAATTGCGCCGATTACATTAGGAAAACCGGACATTGCTGCAAATTGCCTTTTAATGTCGGCCTGTTCTCCTGCAATATAGGGAAATTGGATGTGGAAGAGTGTAGCAGGACGCATAGACAGCGGAGACGGGTTATGAACTCTTGCCGGGTTGAAGTCATGCACGCTGACCAGTGAGCCGAAATCACATCTGCGGTCATACAGCCAGAGCGCAAAATTAATTGGAGACATGGTGACAGGACCCCACGCTGCCACAAGAGGACTCTGGATGCAGTGTGTTGTTAATTCCCCACCTCTCCATCTGTGTCGCCAATTCCCCCAGCCTCCAAAACCAGCGTACGCATGGGTCAGAGCTGCCGTGAAAGACCGCACATTTTCACGTCAAGTTTGTTTTTTATAAATCACAACCTTTGCGTGAAAAGAGGCGTACGCCAGTTTCAGGCCCCATTTTGTGCGTACGCAACGGTTATAAATGAGACCCCTGGAACTTCCTCCAATAGTAGCAGATTTTATGGACCTCTGTACCCCCAAATTACTTTCAAAAATATACAGATTAATGTTAAAAATAGATGACTCAAATTCCCTACCTACTTCAAAATGGGAGATAGATTTATCCATCAATCCTAGTCAACCATTTTGGTTACAAATATGTCTTAATGCCTTTAATATGACAGACAGCCCAAATTTACAACTCATACAATACAAAGTCCTCCATAGAACGCATTATACAGGACAAAGGATGTTCAAGATGGGTCTTAATCACTCCGATATCTGCACACAGTGCACAGGTAACACAGCAGATGATTACTTACACGCTTTATGGCTTTGTGCACCTGTCCAGAAGTTCTGGAATAAGGTCTGTGAGGATTTATCAACATGGGTTAGATGTAACATTCCTGCATGTCCAAAACTTTGTTTACTGGGTGACCTAAGTGACATTAATATAGACACTAACAAAGCACATATGGTCCTCACGGCCTTATGTATCGCAAAGAAGACTATTCTAGTGAACTGGAAGTCTAAAAACAATCTAAATATTAACCAGTACAGAAATCTCCTCTTGGATCACATCAGTCTAGAGTCTGTATCGGCATCCATTAAACACCAATCAGTTAACTCTCAGTCTTCCTGGACCCCGCTGATTAGTCACATCACGTAGTGGGAAGGGGTGCTGGGGTCTAGTCGTTCTGTGGGGGTCAGGGGTGGGGCTGGCTGGGGGGCCTTGGGGGTCCATCGGCCCTGGCCGTTTCTCTGGGTCGGTGGTCGGGGGGGCCATTGAGTAGGGGACGGTGTGGCTGACTGGCTCCGGGGCCTTGGGGCCTGGGGGCTGGTGCTCACTGGGGGCGGGCCGGGGGGCGACTGGGGGTCCGGGGCGGTTGTGAATGGGTAAGGGTTGGGGTAAAGAGGTTTTTTTTTTTTTTTTTTTTTTGGGGGGGGGGGACCTGCGGACATGTTCTTGTCCCTGGGGTGCCTAGCCTTGGTGTTGGGTTGGCGTGGCCCACGGTGGTTTTGCCTGGGCGGTCGGGCCCCGTCGGGTTCCTGGGTGGGGCTTTGCTGGGGGGAAAGGGTGGCCCCTCCGTGCGGCCCGCGCCGCAGCGCCTGCTCGCCATCGCCCTGGGCTGCCCGGTGCCCCTGCCCCGTCGCGCCGGGGGTTCCGGTCTGGGGACCCCTCTGCTCTGGTCCAGGTGGGCCGCTGCTCTGTCTGCTTTGGCTGTCCCGGGCTTGGTACTCTGTGGATCTGCTTGGCCTTTGGGGCCTCGGGCTCCCCCCGTCCTCCGCTGATGCTTGGGGGTGCGGCTTGATCGCGGCCCCCTTGCGGGTACACATTTCCTCCCTGTTGCATGGCCACACATACATATTAACACGTGCATGCTCACAAACGTGCTCGTCTCTCCATCCGCTTCTCACTAGATGTAGCGGATGTTTGTGTGTTGGTACGTTCATCTGCAGGTACGTTTGATGACTATTGTAATTTTTTATATTATCATCATTCTATCTTTCTTTCGGTATCATGTAGTACTGTGGTAGTTTATGTTGTTGTTTTTTTTTTTGTGATATGTTCTGGGCAGCATAGACAACTGTTATTTCCACATTTTAATCCTGTCCTTTTCTCCCTTTTTTTTTTCTCTCTCTCTCTCTCTTCTTCTATCTCCCTGTCAGGTTCGGCACTGACATATAAGACTAAAAGAAAATAAGATTACAATAAAAATAATAAAAATATCAAGGGCAGCCATGTATATAACACGTCTCCCTTGGTAGAGCAAATCTGTCAAGCAAAATATGGCACACAGACCACCGTTCTGTATGTTAGGATGCTGGACAGGACAGGGTTAAAAAAAAAAAAAAAAAAAATATGCACATATCTGGAGCCATGGTGGTCCTGCAGCATCCTGGGGCTGAGAAACTATCCTTTCCATTCATTTTCTGAACTGCTTCGTCCAAATAAGGGTCATGGGGAAGCTGGAGCCTATCCCAGCAATTAACAAGGCAAGGCAAGGCAAATTCATTTGTATAGCACATTTCATTTACAAGACAATTCAAAGTGCTTTACATAAAACTTTTCAGAAGGGTGCAGAAAGCGATACAAGTGCATTAAAAAAACAAACAAAAAAAAAACAAAGATTAAAAGAAATGCAATTAATGAAATAAAAACAGAACGAAGATGCTAAAATAAAATAGATCAAATGCAAGAAATAAAACTCCAGTGTGGGTAAAGACAATATTAAAACATGATTCCAGCTTAAAAGAACCAGCTGTAGATTTTGACTTCTAAATAAAAACTACTGAAATGCAGCAGGGAACAGGTGGTTCTTTATAACCTTGATTTAAATAAACTGAGGGTTTCAGCTGATCTGAGGCTTTCTGGGAGCATATGTGGAGCATAGAAGCTGATTGCAGCTTCTCCATGTCTGGTTCTGACTCTGGGCACTGATAAGAAACTGAAACCAGATGACTTAGGGTTCTGGCAGGTTCATACTGGGTCAAGAGGTCACTGACGTATGGTGGTCCTAAACCATTCAGAGCTTTATAGACCAGTAGCAGAACTTTAAAGTCTATCCTCTGACGAACAGGCAGCCACTGTAAAGACCTCAGAGCAGCGGAGTTCTGAATCAGCTGCAGGTGTCTAATTGATTTTTTAGGTAGAACCTGTAAAAACACTGTTACAATAATCAAGCCGACTAAAGATGAAAGCATGGACTAGTTTTTCCAGGTCCAGCTGAGACATCAGATCTTTTACCCTTGATAAATTCTTAAGCTGATAGTAGGCTGACTTTGTAATTCCCTTAATGTGTTTCTCAAAGTTAAGGTCTGTGTCCATCAATACACCCAGATTTCTGGCCTGGTTGGTGGTTTTTAGGTGTATAGACTGAAGTTCTGTGGTGACCTTTAATTGTTTCTCTTTGGCTCCAAATACAATCATCTCAGTTTTATTTTTGTTCAATTGAAGAAAGTTTAGACAAATCCAGTCATTAATCTCCTCAATGCATTTACTAAGAGCCTCTACGGGGCCTCGATCTCCTGGTGACATTGTAATATATCTGTGTGTCATCTGCATAGCTATGGTAACTAATTTTGGTTTTCTTTATAACCTGTGCCAGTGGGAGCATGTAGATATTAAACAGAAGAGGCCCCAGGATGGAACATTGGGGAACTCCACATGTAGTTCTTGTCTGCTCAGATGTAAAATTACCTATTGACACAAAGTACTTTCTATTCTCTAAATAGGATTTAAACCAGTGCAGTGCAGTACCAGAGGCCCACCCAGTTCTCCAGTTGTTTAAGCAATATATTGTGGTCAACTGTATCAAATGCAGCGCTGAGGTCCAGTAAGACTAAGACTGACATTTTTCCATCGTCCGTGTTCAAACATATGTCATTAATGACTTTGGTCAGAGCAGTCTCAGTGCTGTGGTGCTGTCTAAAACCTGACTGGAAGACATCGTAGCAGTTGTTTTGTGTTAAAAAGTCGTTTAGTCGTTTAGCTTTTTCAATTATTTTACACCCTGGACAGGTTGTCAGTCCATCACAGGGCCACAACCATTCACTCTCACACTCACTCCTAGGAAGAATTTAGATTGACCAATTTACCTAAAATGCATGTCTTTGGATGGCGGGACGAAGATGAAGTACTCAGAGAGAACACATGCATACATGAAAAGAATATGCACTCCATACAGAAAGGCCACTGTTTTAATGTTTTTTCATCCTGCACGTCAAATGTTGTCTGATGATTGATCCATAAATACAAACTGAGTAATTCTTGAAACTACATCAAAAATTCCCAAATAACAACACAATTGCCAGAAAATGGATCCAACCAAACATTTTTTTATTGTGTGCACCTTCTGTATTATACTTTTCTAAATCCTCACAGCTAAGTGAGCTTCCATCTCTTTCTGGATAAAATTCAGTACTAAAATGCAGATCTTGCAAAAACGTATACTGATGTACTCAGATGACTGCTCCTTAGATGTTGTGTCTTTCTTACTGATATCTTCCACGTTAACCTCCTGCTGCGTCCCTGTCCACTTCCCCCACTGTGAGTCCAGCCCTTCCTGTTATGGTGGCGACCAGCAGGATTAGGTCACAGTTTCAACAAACACACAAGATGAACTGCAACCTTCCTGCCTGCCTGTTTATTTCCTGTATCTTTTAGGTTCAGAGAGTCGGCCTCCAAACAGGAATAAAAACATTTCTCTACAATTGTCAGACCTATATGTGTGTCGCTTATCATATATAAAATTTAAATAATAATTTAAATAACATAAGATGGGGAAAGCTCTTCAAGACATTGCTGCAGTGACTCTCAACAACCATATAGAGCTCAATCAACCACAATCACGACTTGAACATCAGATATAAACGATTCTTTGGTTGACCTAACTCCTTCTAAAAGAAGATCTGAACATAGGGAACAGAGAGAGTTGTTTTGTGTAGACTCAGACCCTCGGTTGCTATGGTAACAAACAACAGGAAAGGATGCTGACGTCTAAGTACATGCAGTGATTTGAAGGTCCTGTTTATTTTTGCCATAACCTTCAACTCCTAACCCCAAACACTCACCTGTTAAAAGATGACAACCAAGGGCATTTGGCATTTGTGACCTCCAGCCTGTTTAGGTGGAAACATGAAATTGAGAATGGTGGTCCAATTTCAGGTGCATCATGCAGCCAGACACACTCCATCCCCTCTGTTCGCCAGTCTGAATCCTAATACACCCTCAAACACTTTGAGATGGGAGCTGCAGATATCATCTTACTTTGGCTTCTTCGTATTTTTTTGTCTGTCTTTTCTGAGTGCACAACCCTTCTCTGTGCTCCAGATAAAAGCAACACACTTTCACTTGCCTTCCATCCCGAACACACACAGACACAGATATGTACGCTTGAATACACACATTAAAAAATGTGTCTCTCTCTGCTCACTTTAGCATTCATGAGCCTCAGCAGCTTGACACCATTTTTGGAAACATGTTTTCACTTTTTTTTCCTCTCTTTTTTTGTTCATGCGAAGGGGTAAGTGTGACTGCATGTTGATTCTGGGGTACCAGGTGTTACAGCTATGTTCAGTCTGCCCTCTGGCCTTCTGAGAAATCAAATGAAGCCATGACAAATGGGGTAATACAGCCAGATAGGGGCAGACACGGCTTTGCTGCACACAGTGCTTTTCATGTGAGTGCAGAAAGACGAGGAGCAGGTGAAGAGACGGCCACTTCCTCTCAATGCCTCTCTTTCTGGTCTCCTTGCACTGTTTCATTCTTTATTTTACTTTTTTTTCCTATCAGGCCCTCTCTGTTATTATCTCTGTGGGCTCCATCAGACATGCTGTTCTCCCAGTAATCACAATCAATCCAGCCCACTGTGAACAGGCTGCAGTTCCACTGTTTCCTTTCACTGGATTTTTGCTCTCCTACAAATTTGTCCTTCTTCCTACTTTGCTTCCAGTCAATATTTCTTCTCGCTGTTTACTTCTCTTGTCTGTTCATTAAAACCCAGACACACAAAAAAGAGATATTCATCCTTTAAGCGTGTATAAACAATCCAGTTTAACTAATGAGGCACGTGGTCTATGAGTTTTGGTTCTGTTATTTGTTGTTTTGGTTTTATGATTTCCTCAATCTGTCCTTTGGGTTTCAGTTTAGGCCATATTTAGGTTTTTGGGTGTTTGGCTTACTTCCTGTTTGATCTTCTGCTCCATTGTTACACATGGTTCTAAGTAACTGATTATTACACCTGCTCCTTGTTTTGTCCCTTAATATAAACTTAATGAGGAAATTTGTGTTTTGTTGATTATTTCTCCCCTTTAATAATACCAACTGGCAATATACTATGCATCATTGGAAAGCCTGATTAGTCACCTTTACAATGAGGTATAACTTGTAAGGATAGTGCTTGTGTGGAACGAGCAACACAGCTGACACACAAATGTGTCAAGATCCTCTGCAATATTCTCCTGTTGGTTGTTTTGAGTTGCTTCATGGATGCATTGTCCCACAGTAATAATGAACACATATTGGCCATTTTACACTTAAATAAATGTGTACTGTACGGGATCTCAGTAAAATGTGTAATATCCATAAACAGATTGGTACTTCCTTCTTTCCATTCTGACCACATTTGGCTGTGGGGTGGAATCCCAGTCCTCAAACAGGTCAACTAGAGTGGTTATGTTGTTCACTCTAACACATGACGCGTGCCCAAGCTGATCCCACAAGTGTTCAACTGGGTTTCAAGCTACTCCATCCACTCCCCACTCTCAAATTCTGGTGGTTCTCTGCAATGAGATCATTTCAGAAAAGTACAATCCTTACAAGTTATACCTTGTTGTAAACCACCTTTGGGAAATTATTGAGATTCTCATCATGGATGTACAGCAACTGTGTGATGCTTTCATGTCAATATGGAGCAAAATCTCTGAGGAATGTTTCCATCATCTTGTTGAATCCATGAAGAATTAAGAGAAATTAGGTCCAACCTGTTACTGTAAAAGTATTGATTCTTTTTACTTGATCAATGAATAATCAGGTAAAACAATATTCAGTTAATTTGACTGACTGAGTTTACTAACGTTTGGACATTTTTTATTGTTGTTTTTAAACAAATACAGGAAAATAAGAATGAATTCTAAAGGATTTGCAAACTTTCACCACTGTGGGCAGATAGTTGTATAAGTGGAGGAGTCATGGGAGCAGAACAGAGCGATTAATAATGCAGAATGATTTTGCTCTCACAGGTGGCTGATGATAAAAATATCTCCACCCCTGAGGAGGGAGGGACAGATTGAAGGAAAGGTAAGAGGGGAGTCAGGAAATTTGGGCACGGTGGGGTGAGGAGGGGAATGGGCGGAGGCGTCTCAGGAGAAAAGGAGGCAGGTGGAGAAGTTGTTGGGAGAAAAATGGGATTTGATGAATAGGGGGAGACAGGGCGCCAAATGAGAAAATAAAGCTGCTGAAACTGAGAGAGTGAGGAAGTCTGGCACTGAAAACTAATGTGTCTGTCTGCTGATCTGCTCACCTCCAGCTCTCATCAGGCCTCATTAACACGAAGAATTAATTACACACTTAGACACACACACACACACACAAATACACGTGCTAGACTACATATACACCCATAAAATCCTACATATGTTTATTATGGTTGACTGTTATTTGTCTCATTTTAATGTGCTTGTGTCAAAATGTTCTTTATAAGGCAGAGTTTTATGTTTTTTTTTCCCCCGTGAGGTTCAGCAATTTGACTAAAAGCCAAGGTTACTCGGCTGCTGTAGCTTCCATTTCATTTCCTTTTCAAACAGTCTCTGAGTCCTTCGGCTTTATGGAGGTGTACAGTAATAATATGCTGCTGGAGTGCACTTTTTTAGATGCTGCTGCTGTGATTTTCGTGTGTGTGCTTGTGTGTGTGTTCACTTTTGTTTTTAGCAGGTTAAGTAAGGAAATAGTTTTTATCCTTTTTCTTCATATTTATTAGTTGGTAAAATGTTTGTTTCTCTCTACGCTGTGGTCACAACTTTTCTCTTTAGTTATTTTCATGGTAATTTCAGATGTTGAAACTGAGGTATTTTATGATTTCATGGAAAATATTAGCTCATTTAAAATTTGATGGCAAGAACACATATAAAAAAAGTTGGAACAAAGGTAACAGACAGACACAAATCAAAAACTACTGGAGGATCATTTTACAACTAATAAAGTTAAACAGGGACACATTCGGAACATGACTGGGTGTAAAAGGAGTAAAATTTCAGAGGATCAGAACATCTCAGATGCAAAGATGGGCAGAGGTTCACCAGTCTGCTACAAATTTAATCTAAACTTTGTGAAACAATTTCATAAAAATTTCATTAATATAAAATTGTGAAGTCTTTGTGACAATCCCACCATCCACAGCAGGGCTGTCAAACTCAAATACATAGTGGGCCACAATAAAAAACTTGGAACAAGTTGAAGGCCGGACCGAGTCAGTGTCTAGTAAAAACTCATTAAAATCACCTTATTGCACATATTGAACCTGGACACAACCTATAAGTTATTGCCTATAAAACAATATTAATCATTAAATAAATAAATGAAAAAACAAAACAAAAAACAAACAGAAAATAAATGATGCATTTATTTCTTATAGCTCTATATGCCTTTTTTCCAGAGTAATTTCAAGTGAAAAGATTTTTCTACAAGCAAACAATGGCCAAAAATAATATCCTCATTTAAAAAAGTCAAATGCCCTGTATTGGCAAGAGATAAAATGCAAAACGATCAACTGCATTAAAGGTCAGTTTGCCTCTCAGTGATACTCATCAGTCCCAGGATGATGTGCCAAAGACTTAAAAGCCTGTTTTGTTTATTTTTTTATTTTAAAATACGGTTTTCAACCTGTTATACCACAACATGAAATTAGATGGATAATTTTCCTGCCATTATAAACTCTGGTTCATATTCAGCATTTTTTTCTCACATGCAGCATGCCTTAAAAACTTTTAAAACTCTAAGGGGTTAATAACTCTTCTACCTTTTGAAGCCATTGTTTCCTGTCCAGATGTCTGTATCTGTCGTGGTGCTTCATTTCATTTCGAAGTGTCTTCTTTATATTCTTTCATTACAGCCATACTGCCTCCACACAGGAGATGCACGTTACCTTTTACATCTACAAACATATTCTCTGTTTTCAAAGTCGTTTAGCTATTTTTGGGGGGAGAGGGGTCGTTGAAAGTTGGCACAGGTTCTTAGCTCCATCAGGCTAAGAACAAGGTATTTACTTGTAAGCACTGGCAGTGCATTCTGGGACTAGTAGTATTATGGTGGTGCGTGCACTCATATCTGCGGGCTAATAGTGATTAGATACGATCATGCGGGCCAAAGATAATTCATTCATGGGCTGGATGTGCCTGTGGGCCTTGAATTTGACACATATGATCTAAAGCGTATAATATCATCAAAAGATTCAGTGAATCAGAAGGAATCTCTGTGTGCATGAGGACTGCGCTGAAGGTTAAAACTAGATGTTTGTGATCTTCGGCCCTCAGGCAGCACTGCATTAAAAACAGTACTGATTCTCTGAAAATCATTGGATGGACTCAGGAAAACTTCCAGAAATCACTGCCTGTAATCATTTTTCATTGTTAAATCCACAAATGCAGGTTTATTCATGCAAAGAAATCACACGTGAACATGATTTAGAAACGCTTCCATCTTCTCTGGACCAAATCTCATTAAAATGGTCTGAAATTTTAAATTCTTCTTAGAAACCATGGACGCTGTGTCTTGCAGACTGAAGAGGAGAGGGACCATCCAAGTTGTTATCAGTAGGCCGTTTACTTATCTGTAAAGGCACCATCAATGTTAAAGGGTACAAAGCGGCTTTAGACCAACATATCTTGACAACACCTATTTTAGAGAAGGCCCTTCATTGTTTAGCAAAACAATGCAAAACCACGAACTGCATCCATCACAGCAGCATGGCTTCACAGGAGAAGTCTGGTTGCTGAACTGGCCTGCCTGCACTCTAAACATTTCACCTTTAGAGCATCATGAAACTAAAAATCCAGTAATGTAGGCCCAGGACCGTTGAACAGATAGAATCCTGCATCAGACCAGAATGAGACAACATTCCTTTCCTAAAACGGCAAAAACTGGTCTCCTCACTTCCCAGATGTTTACAGACAGTTAAGAGCAGAAGGTATACTAAATAACCCTTTCCAACTTTTTAGAGCTGTGTTGCTTCCATCAAATTTAAAATGAGCTCATATTTTCCGCAAAATTATAAAATGTCTCATTTTCAGCATCTGAAATGTTGTTTTTGTTCTATTGGGGTTAAATACCTGTTTCTGATATTTATAAATCATTACATTCTGTTTTTATTTACATTTTACACAGCATCCCATATTTTATTTTTTGGAATTGGGTACACTACTGTTCAAAAGTTTGGGGTCACTTTGCCATGGGATTCAATAGGGAAGTGACCCCAAACTTTTGAACGGTAGTGTATGTACATACACCTAACCAACAGATGCCTGGTAAGAGAAATATGTATAACATAACACCATGACTGGAAGTCTATTTGTTGACAAAAGATAGAAGCTACAAGGCACATGCATATATGGTGCACATTTTTAGTTTGTGACTGGTTTTAAGAATTTTGTTCACTCTTAGTTTGAAAATAAATAAATATAAAAAAAAAAATGTTAGGCTATGTTTTACAGTGGAAGTGGCCACAAAAGAAGAGATTTACATGCAATAAAGGGATAAAGGTCCAGACTTGAACCCTGGCCTGCTGCAACGAGGACCTTTGAGCTGCATTCATGGGGTAATATTGAAGACTCTATAAGTCATCATTAACACTGAATGATGTTCAGTGGTAAATTGTGACTTAATTTAGGGGAAATAGAGGAGAAAGTGGTGTATGCTTCAGGGAGAAGCTAGCATGTGTTAGCTATATCACCTGTACATGGAGATGCATGGTGTCTGCAGGCTCTCAGTCTGATTCACAATTAATTTCTAATGTACTGTTTTAGAAACATTAGATAACACTGATATAAGCTTTAAACAGTAGCCTGCTCCCATTTAGTTCCATGTGCAGATTTTTCTCTGGAATATACAGTTTTACCCTTTAAGACACCTGCACAGCAACAAAAACAAGAAAAAAGTCAGTGTTGCACCTGTTAAAATATGCTAGTAAAACAACTTTTTGCAAGCAGTGACCAAATTAATGTCACAATGACCCCACAATGATTTTTTTTAAACATCATCAGTCTGAATAAGTCAGATCTAATAACAAACATATTACTTTAAACATTGCAGTCACATTACGAGGCAGACATATATAGCAACGGTGGGTTATTTTGGCTCATGATCAGATGTTCAGAGGAATCTGACAGATCACATGTCTGTGGTTTGTGGGAGGAAACAGAAGCACCTGAAAAAAAAAGAAAAGAAAAAAACACTAGCGCACAGAGAGAACATGCAAACTCCACAAAAAAAGAAGAAAACAGCTGACCTACATGAAATCTGATTTTCTGCAAATGGAATCAAGAGCACATTTGGAGGCGACAGGATATCTGCAGATACAATCCAGGTGTTCTGCCAGCTCAAATGAGATTTCAAAGTGTCTTTTGTGTCACTTGCAATGCCACACAAAGTGATGTGAAATACAAGGCGACAGCAGAGCTGAATGGAATCAATGCGGCTAATAGGATAAGAGACAGCATTTTATAGACAGACACTGAAATAAATTGTCTGCTGGCATTTTGGAAGGAGACACGGGAAACTGCTGCTACAGTCTGATCACATAGTGTCCCAAAAATCTGTGTTCATGAAAAAAATTAACAAATTAACTCAAATGTGTCTACTGTACCTGGTCCCACGGGCTGAGTCTTCCCCCAGAAAACATGAACAGGTAACCCATGGTGACCAGACAGGCCCATATTAGGAGAGAGAAGAGGCGCAGCATCCGCTTGAAGACAGATTCAATACAGACGAGGATGAAGATGGACAGGAAGAGGAAGAGGGCAGTGGACACTGCAATCAGAAACGTCAAGTGGTCTTCTGTATTCTGGAGACAGAGACAAATAATGGATTTAGACGGTTTGTGTTAGATAGAAGTGAAGACATTAATACTTTGATTTAACTCTAGTCAAAACAGCACTCACACAGGTTTGTATTTGTATACTAAGAAGGAATATATATTTTAAATACATATTTCTTCTAAATCTTAAACCTCGAAAATCCTTAATCTATATTCCATTGAGCACATTTAATCTTAAAGGACGACACAGCACACACGCAAACAGATGAACAGACGGCGTACAGATTGGCAGGCAGACAGTCTGAGCCCAGAGAATGTGCTACAGCATCACTTCCACACTCACACTGTCAGAGTCAGCGTTTAAAAGCTATCAGCACACACACACTCTTTACCTCAGACCAGATATCTCTCACCCATCACAGCACAGACATTACTTTTCAAGCTCTGTGTCGCAAGTGTAATTCAAAAATTTGTCAGCCACTGAAGCTGTCCATCCTAACAGGTCATTCATCTTGTGCAGGTTTTCATTCACACTAAACATTGTGTCTATTGTAAATTAGCTCCTTTAGCCATTAAATTTTTTTTTTAGTTGGGTCAGGAAAATGACTTCATCTTAGACAAAATGAGTCATTAAAACTTTTGCAGCTTCAAAACATTTCCATCGTTCATGTTCTCTCGACTGTTTTGGAAAAAATCAACAATCTCTCAAATGCACTTTATCAAAATTGTGAACCAAAGATTCATAACAGTGGTGTGTTTTCTTCTTTTTTGTTATTGTTATTTACATCCATCAAGAACATAGAATTGTTTATGTTATAGCTCTTACTGTTTGTTTTTGTCACATTGCAAGAAATGGCATGCTCTCTGCTAAGATTATAAAATAAATCTAACCTGTAATGGACAACTCACCCTCCCAGAAACCATCTCATGGTGTCACTTCGCGAACTTCGCTGTTTAAGCTAACATCCATTATCATTAGTACCACAAATGCAAAATTTTCTACTACTTAACAAAGCCCGACCAATTAAGTTTTGCTATTTATATTATAATATTAGCTAAATTTAACATACTAAATAAATCTCCAAATGAAAAAAGGGGAGGGTTGGATTTTATAGGGATCAGATTTTGGCACAATATCAGCTTGTTAATAAGCAGATCTTGCATTCAGCAGTGAGAGCCAATTACTCCATTCTCTTTCTCCTGTTTTCTTTCTCCGCCTTTTCCTTTCACTCAACCCAAACACCCACATAAACCATTTTCAAGTTATTCTTGTCAAGTCATGATCACACTAATACATCCAGAAGCTTAATTTAAAAAGCCACTGTGTGATTACTTGTCCTTCTACAGTAAGAAAATCAAAACAGTTGGGAAAAAACACTGTGTTTGATTTTGTCTATATGCAGGTCTTTGAGGCTGCTAACACATCGACAAGGTGTCAAAGACTCAGCTTCGAATTCATGGATGATTTGACAGTTTATGAACTTGAGCTGTTTGTTGATGATTACAGGAGCTGCTCTTATCCTGCAAATACAAGATAAGACTATTTTACTGTGTATTTATGTAGCAGCACAATGTAGAAAGGGTATTATGAGTCAGAGTCTGGCGAAGGGATCCCCAGGGGATATGGCTGCTGACGTCACAGCAGCTATACAGTCAGCTCAAAGCATAGACTGGATCCCAGTGAGAATGTAAGTAAAACTGCAAACAAATACCTGAGGAACACCTCTGTGACAAGGACATTCCTGTAGCATCAAAGCACATTTTGCAAAATGATCACACACACACATGCACACACAGGTTAGAAAGGGATGGAGCTGCTTTATCATTCGCCAGAGCAGCTTTTCACTTTTTTGCGGAAGTAAAAGGAAAAAAAGAAGCATTTGCACTTTGCACAATTCTGAATGTGGCTCATCTAATCCGCTTAAAACCCCTTTGTAAACTGTTTAAAGCCATTTCCCTTGACATGTCATACAGGGAGGGATTTGTCTCTGTCTGCTATATTGTACAGCACTGTAACCAAGAACAATCATTTCCTTTTTTTAAACCAGCCTGGTTCAGCTAGCTATTATGGTGAGGGGAAAAGGGGAGAACAGGGAGATATAACAGCACAAAGAATCCCAGAGGTGCGAAATACCAAGTATTCAGCAGCAAAAGGCCAAAAACACACCAAATCCATTAAGTCAGAAAATGAGGGGACGGGACTGCAGAAACAGGCTGGTGTCATGAAACCAAGGCAACACATGCGCTTTCCATGTTTGGTGCCTGCTGAATATTTATCTTGCTTTACGAGACAGAGTTGGTGGCCTATCGCTTTAATCTGCTCTCAGCATGGTTATGGAATTCATCTATAATCAATTACGCTTTCATCTGGGCCTCCATTAGATGTATTCAGCTAAAAAGAGCTTGAAGAGCAGCCAGCAGTAAACCAAAATATAATGAATGCATGTAAATGAATCAATTTTTACATAATTTGGTGAAAAGGGAAAATGTCAGAACCAGTTACAGTAAAATATTTTTTTCTTTTTTTAGATAGTTAGTCAGCTCTAAAAGAAATGGATTTTCCAAATTCATAATTCATTGTTCAGCCAAATATTTGTGCTATGAATGAATTTTTGAAGGGCTGAGGATACACTTCCTTTTTATTACGCATACTAGCATATTTTGTGTTTGTTTGAACGGTTGTTTGTGCGCTTTCTGCCAGGTTAAATCCCTATACAGACACCTGCAATGTTTGTTAAACATATAATAAACATTAGCTGTAGGTGCTTATTGAGGTGTCTTCCTCTGACAGAAATCCTAATTAAAGACATGTAGACCAAATACGTGTTTGTCTTTATAATCAAAACTATGATATTCAGCATTCCTGAACAGCCTTTTAAAATCTTTGAACTTGCTCAATCTTCAGGATTCATTTATAACTCACTTCAATTCAATTTAACTTAATTTGCGTAACACCAGTTCACAACAAAGTAATCTCAAGGCACTTTTACAGACAGTTTAATTCAACTGAAATAATTGTAGTCCAATTAAAATCCAAATAAAACAAATCCATTTCATAATCCTGATTAGTTCAGCTTAACTGTATTCATATCAGCCAATTCATGAAAAGAAAGTATAGCTAAGAAAACCAGTGAACTTACTGAATCTTATGTTTGATTCAGTCCCTCATCTTGAACATGCACAGGAAGCCAGTTGATAAAATTCTCTTTCAATAGGAGGGGAATCCTCCAGCAGGAACAGATTCAGAAAGGGCGACCATGAACCTCTGCTGGTTGGGTGTAAACTCTAACTTATCAATTCTACAAGTGGCTTTATCCATCCATCTGTATGACCATCCATCCGTCCGCTCATCCATCCGTCCGTCCATCCATCCATCCATCCATCCATCCATCCATCCATCCATCCATCCATCCATCCATCCATCCATCCATCCATCCATCCATCCAGCCAGCCAGCCAGCAACCTATTCTGGCCTTTAATGGGTTACAGTCAGATGTTCCAAGCTGAGATATTGCATTTCCAATAGGTCCAGGGTTTGTTCCGAAGCCTCATACCTTGGGAGGCATCCTTTTAGTGCAGAGGAGCAGCAACCCCCCTTGTAAAATAGAGTTCCTCATTGTATCCCTAGATCTCTGGGGGTTAGCCCAGACACCCTTAAGAGGAAGTTCATTTAAGCCCCATTCCCACCCCCACCCTCACCCTCACCCTCATCCCTTGTGGCAAGCTTTCAAGATACCTAAACTCCATTACTTGATGCAAAAATAATCTAATATAATCCACAGTAGGTGATCCACCCTTACCCTCAGTCTTGGAAGTGCCAATACTCAACAACGCTTCCTAACAAGGCCGGTATAGAGATGTGAAGTTCGGCTGAAGTTCCTACTTAAAGAAGCAAATAGAGCCACATCATCTGCAAAAACTAAAAGTGCAATCCTAAACTGACTTCCCATCACATTAGGTCAACACGCTGCTACCTGCAGGTGGTGTGTCCACAGAAATAGCTCTAGCTTGATGAATCATCACCCCATAACTCGAAGTTTTGGCTTTTTTTTTTTCTCATGAATGTATCTCATTGATGGCACATATAACATAACCAAAATACTGCAACAATTATAGCAAATAACTATATAATATGATACATTTTAAAGTAGATTACTTGGGTATTTTGATTATCTAACTCTTGGAATTATTTTAACTTGAAGGTTTTGTTATTTCAGCTGCATGATGCATGATGTATTAAATCATTTTATGAGAGAGCTTCGTGAGTAATGTTTCAAGAGGGAATGTTCATTTCACCATCAGACAAGTACTGGATGGATCACAGGGGTTTGAGTTGCACATTTAAAGATTCCTAATAACAACATGGTAAAACACTGTAAATGGGCAAATGATGGAATCAGTGCTTACTGAACTCAAACTAGGCAAATTCAAAATCTGGTGAAGCATAATGCTAGCCTAAAGGTTCAAGGACCTAACAGAGTTTAAAAAAAAAAGTGAGTTAAGTGGTCAGGACTGTAGAGAAACAAAGGAGCGATCTCCTCGAAGCTTGACTTATTTTTTGAGGAAATGTTAACTTCTGCTGCATCATTTCTTGATAATACAGCTTGTTCATTAACACGTCCTGTAAATCATGCTAAATCATGGAGATGTGCATTGTAAAATCATACTATTTGGCTTTACTTAGAAAATATATGCAAACTCATTGCCTCAAAATATTTGTTAGATTTGTTGTTAATTTGAGGGATTTAGTGCAATAAATTAAAATGTTGGTTTTTACGTTTTACACACATGAAGATTTAAGGTCCACCTTACTTAAAGTGATTGATGGTCACAAAATTGTTCTTACTTTGTAGCAGGACCTTGGTGTGACCAGGGTTTCTGCTAGAACTAACATCAGACGTCTTTGTGTCGGTGCAGCAGCTGAAAGCTAGATTATTGCTGACATGAGGTCAGTAAAGAGACCATGAGTTCTGTTTGAACTGAGAACTGATTTCCTCACACCAGGAACTTTGGAGGTAGAAATAATCAAGGGTGACATGGGATGATGTTTGTTTTTCTTTTTAAACATTTTTTATTCCTAATTAATAAAAAACAAGAAGATAAAAGAAAACTAAACAAGAGAAAATTTGAGACATTTTAACAGTTTACTTTAGATATTTTACATCTTGCTGAAATCAATCTAAAGTTTTTTGTTGTTGTTGTCGATTAAAGTACTGATAAACCAAAGAAGTAACACAAACCAACGAAGTACTTTCAAAAGTATTGTGTAATTTTAACTATTACTAATCTGCCAAAGTAAAAGTAGAAGTACATATTCATACAGTGAATTATCTCTAATTTGTTGTAAATTGAGATGAACTGCATTGTGGGAAATCCTACTCCCCCACCATTCCTTATGTATTTATCTTAACTAGACTAATTCAACATAAGTACGTTAATTTTTTCAACTTTTTGCCCTCCAAAGTTCATATAACTTATTTTAGATTATTGGTAATAACAATTAGATTAAAATCAAGTTATATCCATGAGAGATATTCTATCAAAACCACGTTACATTTTACAGTGTGAGATGTAATTATACAAACTTAAAACTGTAAAGAACCTAAAAAAAAAAGAAAAAAAAATTATAATACCTTCATTTTTTTTTCAAAGGAAAATTTGGTTTGTGATGCTAAATAGAAAAAAGAAAAAAAAACACCAGCGACATGCACACAGTCTGTAACTTAGGAAAATATTGAAGCCATTTTAACATCATCTATGGGTTTGTTGGCTGACATTCAGCAGTTTGATTATCATCATCTTGGTATTTAGATCATAGTGAGAACAGATAAAACAGTTCAAACCACCCCGAAACTTACACAACCTTATTATTATATAGTTACTTTTTCTTTGAATGTCATAATTAATCAGAATTCGCAAAATGGAATTAATCCCAATATTGGTTGAGATGCAAAATTCAGTCTTCCCAGGATTTCACACCTTTTACTTGTTTGTTTGTTGGGGCTAAAAGTGCCTGATTTTGCAGCAGCTTTTGTAAAAAGTTGCAACAATAATTGCAAAAGTTGTAGAGAATATTTGTCAACTGACAGCTGTCATTTGTCTTCCACCGAATGCAGATCTCTGGGAAAGTGTCATGGTGCTGATTTTACATGACAGATGCCTCATGCTTCTCTTCTTCTTCTCTGGGATGAGCAGGCTAGATGCGTCTATCTAACATTTGATATTATTCCAGTCGCATGTCCTTTTGCACATGTCTGCATGTTTAAAACAGAAATAAGAATGTAAAGCTGACAGTTTGTGTATATTGGGAAAAAGGGAAGAGCTCTGTTATTTGTTAAAACTGCACTAAAGTTGCAGTACTTGGACAACGCTGTGGATTGGCTGAATTTGAACTAACATTTGCAATCACAACATCGCAACTTTCTGGAGGGACTGAAAATTAGTGACTCATTATGCAAACTGTACCAAACTTAACAAAAAGTTTATGAAGAAAAATATTTGATGGCATAGTGAAGTGAGAATTATCATCTTCTCATACAGCTGCATTAAAACTAGGGCTGTCAAATGATTACAATTTTAGTCAGATTAATCACAGCTTTCAAATGAATTGATCATGATTAATCACTGTTTTCAAATTGATCATGATTAATCACAGTTTATAAATTATTCATCACCATGCCTGAAATATGTACATTTTTATTGTTTTGTATCAACAGAATGAGCCATTACTTTCAAATATTTACTGTTGACTGACCTTCCCTTGTGTAAACATCAGATGTCCAATGGTCAGGTAATGTAGCATGTAATGTACTTCCATATGTTGTTCTAAATCTTCTCTACTATGTTTTAGATCATAATGCAGAGTTCATACATCATCATTTCACCAACCGTATCCGTGGTAATAATATCTGCCATAAAACCACCAGATGTTCTGACTGAAATTAAACAGCCAACATTGATAAAGAAATTCTGATAAAACTGATGATCTGGATAAAAACAGGATTTTCTTTTTATTATTGAAGTGGGTTTGCGCAGAAGTGATAAAAGTCCTACAGCAGCATCACCCAAAGTAAACACCTGCTGATAAAATACATCATTGGCTGTTTGTTTTACTAGTTTTTCTTCACTTTTTTACATTAGATGATCATTTTAGTTGTAAAATCAGTTAAATATTTATTAAAATCTAGACCTAAAAAAAGATCTTATTTGTGCCCCCATTTTCCGGGTGCGTGCCCCTGCCTGGCCCCCATCAGAACTTTTCTAAACCCGCCCCTGCATAGCTGAAGTATAAACCCTGTCTACCACCAGCCAGCTATGTTAGAGAAGGTCCTGCCAACAACAACACTTTGATATAAGTATTAGACGTGTGAACCATGAACCGCAAGTTTCCTCCTTCTCAGCTGAGCGATGAACAAACACAACAAGAGAGAAAAGCCGATCAGCTACAGCCGTCATGATTCACAGACATAAGCAACAATGCTCATGGCAAGAGGGGAGGGAAGAAGCAGCTGCTGCACACTAGAATGACCATAGATTCACTAGTGCCGAGACGTGAGTGCAAAACGCAAAATAAGAAGGGGTGGGGGGATGGGGAATAAGTGTGGGTGTGACTCATCTTTTCCATCTTGCATCCATACATCTGTATGGGGCTTGTCATGCCACGCATGCATTAATTGTGTTAAAAATTTTAACGCATTTAATTAAATTAATTAGTTACCGCCATTAACACGTTATTCTTGACAACCCTAATTAAAATAGACATCTTTCTGCACCTCCCTCCTATCTGTAAACTCAGGCTTACAGAATTTGTTGGTTCATAGTTGGTGTGAATTAATACTTCCACCTTTCTCATAGTCATCAAAACTTCCATTCAGTTGCCAGCCATGACTCTAGCACATGTGGCTAGTTTATTCTTTTTCCCTCTTCATTTTCTCGGGGTACTAGCAGGAAGGACACAGCAATCAACCTCTGTGTTGGTGGGCATAGCTGATTGTGTTTGGATCAAGGCTAAAACCTGGGTTATTACTTGGTTATTATGATAGTTGGGAAACTTGAAAAGCTTACTTTGGGTGCATAAAGGAACTGCATTAACTTGTTAGAAGGGGCTACAACATGCAGTCTGTTTTTTAAAAAAAAAAACAAACAAAGATGTTTGTATTTGTAGACAGTGGAAGACGTTTCTTGCTCTGTGGTGATGACCACACACACTCAGTGATATATTCCATGCAGCTGATTCACCCTCCTTTCCCTCAGTTACAGCTGGCGATCCATCACCACAGAAACAGATTTCTCTCACCGCACTGCATCTATCAAACTGTCAATGAGCCGAAGCAAAATCTTTACATAAAAAAATCAACAGACTGTTAAATTGGAAAGACTAAAATGTGTTGTAGAGGATCATAAAATGTCAGACACAAGAACTGAAATGAACAGCTTTGTCAAAAACACAAACAAACAAACAAAAGAAACTAAAATACTAAAAGCTACTCTGCCCAGCTCATAGATTCCCTGTGTACCAATATCAGATGTAATACTGACCTCAATTAAGCTGTCTTTATTGAGTTCTTAAATGTCATTATGTGTGTGGATTGTCATGTATTTGCCAGGAGTGTGTGCAAACACTCATTTAGAAATGAGAAAAATGCAAGCACACATGCATTCTGGCTCACAATACAGTCAACACAACATTAAGGAAGAAAGAAAGAGCAAGAGCATTGATTCCCTTCAAAAATGCCAGATAAGTTTCAGAGGAAAATGAAAGACTTCCTGAAACAAACCCACCCAAACAGCACACACACACACATACACAAACATACCAATGCACACAAGCACGTCCACCCTTCGCTGCACAGAAAGGGTGGTGGAGTCTAGCTTTTTAAAAAATGCCACATTCACCCACTCCAGCCCTGATCTGTGGAGAAAGATAAAAGTGCACAGTAATTTTGGGAGCATTAGAGCTTCTTTGGTTGGGTTTCTGCCGGCTGGCTGATAAAGCCAGAATACTTACAACAACATCCTCCCCTCCCTCTGACGCCCCGTCCACAGCTTTAAACACACCCCCTATTTATTCTTGCCATTCTTCTTCATCTGGGAGTAATAAATAGACACTGAATAACCACATAATCACTGCACACAGGCGTGTCTGTTATTTAATGACCAAAAAAAGAGGGAAAATGAGTCTATATCCATTGTAAATGATAAGAAACTATTATTGTGATTTAGCTGGCAAAGCATGAGAGCCCTAGAGGAAAGAGAGAACTTAAACTAAGGAGTGGGAACCTAAATATATGGTTTAGGTGAACAGACTCATTGTTTAGTTAAAATGGATGTAACAGATTTAGATTTCAGCCTCCAGGAGCTACAGTGAAAGCCCATGACACGCTCACTGAACGAATTTGTAGACAGTCCTAAATATATAGCAGCAAACAATCACTTTGAAGCAACAAAAACAACAGTAATGAGTGAGCCTCCTTTTGTGCGGCTATTTCATAAAATACAAAAGCAACACTTGAGAAACAAAAGCTTGTGTTTGCGGTTGAGAGTTTGTCGCCAAACAACACTTTTCATTTGACAAAAGCACCAACTCCCACACAGCTGCGAACTAAACTCTCATCCCGCTCTTGATCCACTCGGCAAACCATGCACTGCAATCCAAAGTGCTTCACTGCCACTTAAGCTGTCACACATAGTCATGCACATATACCCCCCTTCCCCTCCACCACCACCACCAGCGCTGCACCATTCACATTCAGTAGCTGCATGTAGTAAAGTAAGTTTTTGTTGGCATTGTAATGAAACATGTAAAGTCCCACCAATAAAAATCCAGTTTTATTTATTCTGATAAACTCTGGGAGTGTAGTTTTTCTTTGACTATTTGTTAGGATTATTTTTTAATGTAAATTAAAATGTAAATTAAGCTGAAATGAAATGGAAGTTTTTGAAATAGTATAAAGACTATATATCAAATCCTGTAAATGAATATTTTTCCTTTTAATTGAGAACATGATTGAAAAACATTCAAAGTGGTATAACTCTTTAAAATGCATAAGAGAACATTTCACAACTAATAAGGTTTTTTGGAAAGTATTTAGCTATTTATATATGCTGAGGGAAAATGGACTGTGCTTTTTAAGACATTTTTTTTATTTAAAAAGAGATAAATCAAAGTTTGAAATGTTTTAAACTATTTAAACCTTCATTAAAGTGCTTTTGAATCTTTGAATACTTGCTTTGTTATTCTTTGTTATTGTTTATGATAAAACTTTTATTACAACCTTTAACATGTAAATGTCTTTGTGCAAAGAAAGCCGTTATGTTTTACAAGACTATTTAGCCAGTTAAACCTTTGCAAACTTAATATCTGTTCAGTGCCCAATTTATCATTATTATGTTGTCTGAAACAAAAGTAAATTAAAATCATCTCATCATGTAAATGCAATGTCAGTGTCACACAACCTGATAAATACTGCCCACTGACATCGGCTGATGTTATCCCATGTGAAGATATCTACCAATGATAAGCTCATATCTTTGTGCATCCCTACAGTGAGATTAACTGGCAACAGAGCGGTATCATGGTGGGTTTACTGATCTGTGAACAGCCGTATGGGCAAATAGTTCAACACTTTACAAAAAATAAATTATTTCAAAACCTCTTTAGATTTCTCCACCCAGAGTATAAAGTATCACTAAAAGACAGTATCTCCAAATTCTTTGTATACTAGAAGAAATGCATACATAGTGGCTGTGATCATCAGACCCACAGGATTAAATAAAGACATTATTCTGAAGGGAAAACGCTGCACAGGCTAAAAAAACACTTTCTAAAAACTATCGTCAGTCACATGACCGCCTCACTGCATCCAGAAATCCAAGTTTTCATCAGGAAACAGGAAAAAATAAAAAAATAAAAATAAAGATACCAAACTGAGGTCTTCAAAAATAAACCAAGACAATGCAGAAAAATGCTTTAATTAGAAAATTCTTTCTGGAAAATATGGACAGTATGTTCTTCAGATTAATGAGGAGATGAGCGTGTTATCATTTCAGAAGCCAGCACATGTGGTTTGATGGAAGAACACTATCAATGCTGGATAAAATAGATTTGGGAGCAAATCTGTGGCTATCCAGATGTTGTGTCTTTCACAGAAGACCTTGCTTATTTTTAGCAAAGCCATGTTAAACTATATTCTGTACGTATTTCAACAGCTGAGCTCTGAAGGACTGGGTCTGAGGTGGTCTTTATGTTGTCCAGACATGGCACCCATCAGGCTTCACACTAAAATTTTTCTTTCTTTTTTTTTTAAGTTTATTGTTTTGATGATTTGCTAATATAATAATTGTTTTATGTTTAGTGCCTCTTACTTTTCTAGAAAAGCAGGATTATAAGAAAATTCTCTGACAAGCCTTCATGTTAAATATAAATAAAGAGTAAAATCATCCCTGTAAAATATCACAGTGATGCTGATCTTTTTACGTAAATCTTTATATGAAATCTAATAAGTGTGCATCCAAAAGACACCATGTTGTTCTATTTATTCCGTCATCTGTCAGGACAGCAGTGATATGCAGCTCTTATAATTCGGCTTTCTGAGTGGATTAACTACCCACTCCTCTGAAACCTTGCCTCCTTGTCTGAACACTTACATTTGCACACACACATGCTTCACACACGCACACATACACACACACTCACCAGTCCTGAAGCAAAGAAAACAGCCAGCAGCGCAAGGCAGGTTCCCATGACGATCAGCAGCAGGAACACGATCAGCGGATGCTGCTGGCTCATTCTGTAGTACGACTCGTACAACCAGTCCTGAGGCTTCTCGCTCTCCACGTACACCTCCCCCTGGAATCCGGGGCACCCGTCTCCCAGGCTCTCAGGCCCCTCGACTCCCTCGCCTCCATCGTTCTTCTCCAGCAAGTAGCGTCCGCGGGTCCACAGAGCCTCCTGCCACATGGGTAGACGCCTCTGGATGGATGGTGCTGCTTTTGTTTTCCTCTTCCTGAGAGAAAACACGTGCTCAGACAAGCTGGGGTAAAGGGTAGCTTTCTCACACCTCCTCCTCTCCCTCCTCACCCCCGAGTCTCCACTGCCCCTCTCTTCCTCTTCTTTTCTTTAAAAAAGTTTGCTCAGCTGTGATTGATAGATGGACGGGTGAGAGAACGAGCGCCAACTTCCCAGCTCACACAGCTCCTCATGCATCCTCTGCCGCTCTTTCTGCAGGAGGTGACAAACTGAGTCAGGACAGTGTGAAAACCGATCTTCCTCCTCCTATCAGAAAGAGCTGTTTGGACTCCAAGGAGGGAAAATGAGACTTCTGTTCTTTCCCCCTCTTGCTTCTCCCCTATGATCAGTCCGTGTGATGGACAGCTGCGCTTACAGCTCTGCAATGAAGCTGCGACGAGGCATGTTAGTGCAGATGAGGACTGAGAGAGGGAGAGAGTGTGTTTAACTGGGAGGGAAGAGAAGAGAGTGAGAGAAGAGAGGCTGTACCAATGTGTGGTGGTGAGAGAGCTTGTGGGTAAATAAGAGTGTGTGTTCGCTGTACCTCTCAGAGCAAGTAAATGTGAGAATAGTGATGTGTGAGATTAGTAAATATAGAGATAATTGGTCTATGACTCAAGACTGAGAGACTATGTGTTCATCTTCTGTACAGAAAAAAGGAAGTGGCTTGAGAGATTAACATGAGATAGAAAAACCATGAAGTTGGCAGAAGAGGAGACAGCAGGAAGAAGACGTGTGTGTCATCATGAGTGTGTGTGTTTGTGAAAAGCAGAAAGAAAGTGAGTGAGAAGGGCTGTGACAGCTGTGCTAAACCAAGAGGAGCAGCAGAGTGTGGAGGGAACAAGAACGAAATGCCACCCCAGCAGCCAGCGACGAGATAAAAAGACAGGCAAGAAACACACACACACACACACACACTCAGACATTCACAAGGGGAAAGAGCGGGGAGGAAGAGGAAGAAGAAACAAAGTCAGGAAGGAAAAAACCTCAGGAGACAGAGAGAGTGTGGGAGGAAGAGAGACCCAAGCTTCAAACAAGGGGGGAGGGTTGGGAATGATGGTAATGAGTGAAAGTTTGAGTGCATCTGTGTGTGTGTGTGTGTGTGTGTGTGTGTGTGTGTGTGTGTGTGTGTGTGTGTGTGTGTGTGTGTGTGTGTGTGTGTGTGTGTCGGTGGTGGGAGTAAAAGTAAGATCTGACGAACCAAAATCCTAATATTCTTCGCCTCCCAGCTTTCATTTCCTTTTCTGTTACGCCTCTCTCCCCTTTTTGCCATGCTACATGCGATGCCCTGCGAGGTGTACAAATCCCACTTCACTCTGTTGAATGCACAGTTCCCTTTTTTTGCACTGACCTCACAGAGTTTGTAAGTAAATTCCAAGCACGCTGCAGGTAATAATAAATACAACCACTGGCTTATTTTTGTATTTTTAGGTTTGACTTTTTTCAGATAAAAGCTGAGATCTGATCTTATCCAGGGTGAAAGTCAAGGTAACAGAATGAGAGCAACCAAAAACATTGTAAGCAGCCATTATTAAAGCAACAAACATGTCAGCATCAGTGAATAATTCAGCCATCCTCTTGGAAAATACTGACACAAATTGAAAAGGCTCTGATATACAAGCAGCTTTGTTAGGCTGTAGTTCAACACAGAGCAGCTTTGATAAATCCTAATATGGGTGCGGATGTTAAAAAGTTCAAAGGCAATTTTTACCACAAACATCATTCAATATTTGCAGCCATGCTAATGCCAATTTCTAGGGAATACACATGGTTTAAGACAGAAAAAACTACTGCATACCCTTTATCAAACATTAGCCTAATTTAGCTTTAATTTATTAGTTCAAAAAAGTTAGAACAGGGGCAACAAAAGTAATTTGCCAAAAAGAAAAATAAATTAAAGTAGCATTTCGGAGATATAGAGCCTCTTAGATAATAGATGGAGAAGTTTACCAATCTGTTACAAACTACATCTAAAAATTGTGAAACAATTTCAGAAAACTTTCTTTAATGAAAAAATGCAAAGATCCCATCATTTACAGTATACAATGTCTTCAGACCATTCAGAGAATTAGGAGAAATCTCTGTATGTTTGGGACAAGGCTGATGGTTGATGGCCCTTCAGGCAGCACTGCATCAAAAACAGACATGATTCTCTACTGCAAATCCCTACATGGGCTCAGGAACAGTTCCAGAAATCACAAATGGAGGTTAAAGCTCTATCATGCAAAAAAGAAGCCATATGTAAAGATGCTCTAGAAACATGTCTGTTTTCTCTGGGCCAAACTGCCTGCAGGCAGCTAAAATCCTCTTAAAACTCCAGCAACTGGTGTCTTCCCTTCCCAGATGTTCACAGACAGTTGTTATAAGAAGAGGGGATGTAACATCACTTTGTTTAGAGTTTTTATGGATGTGTTTCTGCCATTAAATTCAAGATGCAAATTTTTCCAGGAAATGATGAAAATGTCTCAGTTTCATCATCTGATATGTTGTTTATGTTCTTCTGGGAATAAAATATGAGTTTAAGAGTTTTGCAAATCTTTCTATTCTGATTTATTTCTATTTTATGCAGCTGGGTGACTCATTGTTTGACAATTTTATTTCTTCAATCAAGTTTCCTGACAAATTGTAAAACAGTCGCAAAAACTTTGATTCTGTTTGTATGGCCCCAATTTTACAGATTTTTTTTTTACTCTAAAATAACAGAAGAAAGGCATTGTCATCACCCCTGTGAAACACTCCCATCTGAACTGTTGCATTAAAATTTAACTAGAAACAACGTTCATTTAAAGCGATACGACTGTGGAGGTGAAGGGAGGAGAATGATTTCTGTTTAGACCGCCCATTTTTAAAAGCGGATAAATTTTTTAGACTTTATTTTTTGATAACTTGGTTAAAGTTAGGTGTTGAACTTGGTCACCGCCAAATTTATCTGATCAAATTTATACTTTTTCTCAATTACTGGTTGACTAAACTCCACCCCTTGGCTTAACAAATCATAAGTTTTAGACACCCCATCCTTAATTCTTTTAAATGTGATACTGAATGGAATTTTTTTAAAATGTGCTCATTTTCTGGAACTAAAAAGTTTTTTTAAATGCACATGTGACATTTGACCTTTGTGTTTGGCTAGAAATTTCATAAATATCTTCAAAACCAAAATATTGTGTCAAACTGATGACCATAGTGAACATGGACCAGTCACATATTTGTTTTTTTGTTTGTTTGTTTGTTTTTTTGGCGTTTTAGTATCATTCAAATAAAAAATTCCTACCAACCTTAGATCTGAATAAGTTATTTTGCCAAGCCATGCAGTTGTAATGGATGTAAAATGTAGATAAGCATTGTCTTGCTGAAATATGCAGGATCTTCCCTGAAAAGAAGTTGTGTGGATGTGAACATATGTTGCTGTAAAACCTGTATTTGAAGTTTTTACCATAACAGAATAATGTGTGTTTTTTTAATGAATTGCTGTCTGACAAATCAAAGACATGTCCTCTTTGTCCTTTGTGTGAATAAAGAATTGTTTCACGACAGCTCCATGTTGTTTTACTCGGTTTTTATTTAGATATTACACAACGTTAGCCTAATGTTTTTGGAACGTGGGTCGTCATTAAGAAGCTCTCTGCACAACCCAGCTGGTATTTTCAACAAGCTTCAAGTCTTTAATGTGGGAACGTTTCCAGAGCTGGGCTACTGGGTCCAGTTCTGCCAAAGACCAATTTTGTCTTTGTTTTATCCAACATTTTCCCCAAGAATACTTTAGTAGTCGTCTTTTCTTGACACTGCTGGGTGATGAGGTTACCTTGCCCACTGGCTAAGAAAAAAAATCCCAAAGCATCTCTTTCTCGTCATCTTGCTTGACTGTTATCTTCTTTAGGTAGATATCTTCTCCTGTCTTCTCCTTTTCTTTCAGTTATTGGTTAATCAATCTATAAGTTATTCTATAGAATTCTTTGTTGCAGTGGAGCTACAGAAGCCTCTTCATAATTTTGACAATTAACAAAGACTTTTTTTTATTTAGATAAATTATTATAAACAGGATAAATAGCTGTTAACCTAAAATGATTTTAGTTTGCAAATTATTTCAAACAATGGAATTAATCACCAGGATGAACAATGTGATAACAGCATCTCTAAGTGGTCCCAAGAGGTTTTCCTTCTTCTTTAAAAAAAAAACAACAACAACATAAACATAACATATACAAGTTCAGATATTATTAGTCCAATTACTCCCTGTAATCTTAGGTACAAGACAACTGTACAAGAAAACCACTCAACACACAGCTCAGGATGATGGGAAAGCCTTTACACCTCATTTCCACATTTGTCGAGTCAGCTGGAAGTCCATTTATTCCCAGAGAAATTACTTTGATCTTCAAGCTGCCTTCCATTTTATTCCTTCTCTAGAAATGGCTTTCATTATGTTAAAACTTTGAATTTATGTGGTAGATTCCAAAAACATACCACACTGTAAACCAGGAAATATATATGTTTGTTTATTGTATACAATAAAGAAACCAGCAACTTGACAGTCAAGCTGATAACTAAGTTGTTAAAAGAACTTGTATACCCAGTATAAATCATGCACATATATACAAAAGGTCTGAAAAACACCAGTTTTCATGCCTACAACTGGTATTGGAAATTAGCATGGCATAAAAATAAGCAGACGAAAAGAGAGAGTAACAAACATCCTGCAAACTCTCATCTGCACCCACCAAATTCCAAAGAATTTTCTGTTTGCAGGTTTTTCCAAAACAACATTCACAAAAGTTACAGAGCTATGTCCATGAAAGACCTGTAACACAGAGGGTTTTTCTCTGATTTTTCCGTGTGCTGTAATGATTTGAATAACACCTGTCCAAGGGGCTACAGATGAAAAAAAAAGCCTATATGGTTAGCTCTGCCACATTTATACAGAATAATTTCTTACAGCTGCGATCTCACTATGCCATAGCCATGATTGCAGTAAACTGGACAGTTTTTCTGTTGCTAGGACAAACGGTGGCGCGTTTTCCAAGGTGAAGAGGGTTTAATGATGCACAGGAGGCGAGGCACACTGATCCTTCTCTCCAGAGAAGAAAACCCCCTGAACCCCTTGCAGCTGCTACATAGGATTGTCGCCAATGTGTTCCTTGCTTGTAAGTCATTATGGATGAAAGTGTCTCCTAAATCAAAGTTATGGAATGAAATCATGTGCATGTTTTTACAAAAAATAACAGAAATTCAACATCTTTTAACTCATAAGAGCCCGACTTGACATATTTGTTACATACTGTTTCTGAGATATTTTGCTTCAATTTATGGTACAAACTTTGCTCAAAATCCTGTTGAACAATCCTGTCTTCTGTCCCCTAATAGATACCCAGAAGCAGAAAACAACTTTATATTATTTTTAAACCATCACATGGTAATAAATGGTAGACACCATCCCTTGACCCTACTCTAAAATAATCTCTCTAACTAAAAACATAACAGTATGAACAAACTTATGTCTTGGCACCAGGTGAGGAAACAATATCCGAGGGGTCCATCCACGTCAAGAACCAATCCAACCTGCTACCATGGGCCGTCACCATGGGAATGACCCAGATCAGGGCAGACTGGGCCCACACCACAGCCATAAGGCTGCAGTGCAAGGCCCCAAATACCCCGACAAGTACAATCCCCACGGCAACGACCACACGGCCAGAGCAGCTCCCAGTGCAGAGAACCCCTATCAAGAAAACACTGGAGTGGAAAACTGCAATAACAAATAAGGTCAATAAAAGTAGAATTGAAATAAATAAGTAAATAAATTAAATACAAAGTTTAAATAACTAAGTAAAAGGTAAAGATAGATTAATTTAAAAGTGAATAAATGATGTAAAAATGAGTTATAAGCTAAGCTAAAAAGGGAGGTTTTGAGCCTCTTTTTAAAAACATCAATAATCTCTGCAGCCCTTAGGATCTCTGGCAGGGGAGGACCGTAGTGATGGAGCGACGCCTCGCCGTAAGTTTTAGTTCTTACTTTAGGAACAACTAACAGGCTGGACCTTAGAGTCCGCAAGGGTTTATAGTTTAAATGTAGGTCCGACAAATAAGAAGGCCCTTGACCATTAAGACATTTATAAACTTCTAAAAGAACCTTAAAATCAATCCAGAAATGCAGGGGGAGAGTTAATTATTTTTATAAAAATATAAAATGAGATAAGAATATAAAATTAAACAATGGTGCATGATGGTGTAAAGCAGTGGTCCCCAACCTTTTTTCTTGGGGACCCCCTTCATGCATATGCTAAAATGCCATGGATCCCCTGCTCCACACTTTGCTGAAACTATGTTTGGTTTTAGGCTTTCAAAAGTAAGATTCTCACCATATATAACGTATTCTTGTTGAGTCCTGTCCTTTGATAAAGCCAAAGTTAAATGAACAACATAAAGCCTTACTTTTATTCATTAAAATAGGTACAATTTGTGGACATTAATCACAAGGGCTCTAATGTTCAAAGCCTCAGGGACCCTTTGCACTCTTTGGGGGAACCCCCTTGGGGGTCCCGGACCCCAGGTTGGGAACCGCTGGTGTAAAGCTTAGTAGAAACTTAATGGATGTACATCTCTGTGAGCTTTATGTGAAACTTCATATGCACAGGCTGTTTGCATTCAGAATTTGCACAGTTTTACTGATAATAAAGTCCAGCCACGATGAAGTGAAGTATTCCCAACATTCCTCCTGCTTAACTCCAGCTTTCTGACACGGTCAAACTCATACTACTCTTATTCCATTTTAAGGATGTTATGGGTTTATTTCTTTTATCAATTAGAACTCATTTTGCTATTAATGAGTTTGGCTCCTTTACTTCCCCTAATCTTTTAATAATTACATGGTGTGTCAATGTGTGTGTTGGTGACGTTATATGGTGGCCAGGAAGTGCAAAACAATATAACATAGAGTGAAACATTTTATATTGTTGCAAGGCATATTTATGTCACAGAAACCATGTTTACATTTACAAAACAAAAGTGCAATTCTGAAACACTTTTACCAAGGGCTAAACAACTTTATATTTCAGAAAAAAAGCAACTTTACATTGACGTGAAACACTAACAATTTTCAGGGCAGTTTCACATCTTGCAAAACTTATTTACCAGTTTATTAAAACACTTTTACAAGTTCTGGAAACACAATTACTAAGATATGACCCGGCCAGTGTTACACCAAAATATGTAACCCATCAGAATCTGTGGCAGCAGGGGTTGATAGCTTACATTTCACTGCATGTACATCTTAGAAGATGAGCAAAGTCTTGAAAACACTTATTAAAGTCTGATTTTATTACAAAGCAGGTAATGTTACACATTCTGATGACTATCAGAAATGGTGTAACATCTTTGTAATTGTGTTTCCTGAACTTGTAAAAATGTGTCACGTCAGTGTAAAGTTGCTTTGTATTTGGTTTTGTGTTTGATGTGTTTCAGCATGTATTCAGAACTTTGAACTTTCAGATGTCTTTGCATCAAGGAATGTAAAAGTTGTTTAGCTCTTGGTAAAAGTGTTTTGGTATTGTACTTTTGTTCTGTAAATATAAACATGGTTTCTATGATGTAAATGTGCATCATGATAATGTAAAAGTGTTTCACTCTATATAATATTGTTTTGCACTTCCCAGCTACTGTACTTTAATAATAATAATAATAATGTTTTATTTGTAATAAAAACAATAGCTAATGCATTAATAATCCCTTGATTTTCCTGCTGCCATAGGAACACAGTCATCTCTTATCTACTCACTCCTCAACTGTTACCAAGTCCATGGTTAGCATGGAAACACAAATTTATTAGCTTGTACAGTATTATTTTCTGTTTTCCTTTTTCAATCGATAATGCATTTGGTCAGTTATACATACATACATACATACATACATACACACATATATATATATATATATATATATATATATATATATACATATATATATATAAAGTAAGCCCTGAAGACAAATTAAAACTCTTGTGGAATTAACAGACACACATGAATGGTTTTTGTTGAATCATATTCCTGGAGTTTGTGGGGGTATATTTAACTTCGTCTCTTGGGTCATCATCAGTCGCAGAAACATATCTTGGGGTGCAAAGGACAATGCAGGAATATTCAGTGTTCATTTGACATGAGAAAGAAAAAGGAGACTTTTTATAGCAATTTTTAAGCAGGGAGGTTGGAGAACGGTAATCAATCAAGCAGAGAAAGCAATGAGGAGAGAAATCTTTAGTCAATTACCACCCAGTTGGCTGGAGAAATGACGATAATGACACTGATGATGATAATGACACAGACTCTGCCATGCTCTCCTGTACATCAGCCTTCAAATAAACAACATATTCTTCACCTATACGCAGTCAGAAAGGACATAAAATATGGCAAAATCTCAGCAGACCACATCTGTATCAGTTATTTTGTCAGATGTTAAATAAATGTTCTCAATTAATAACCAGTACTACACATCATTTGGGGCATATTCCCTTTATATTACTTTAAATGCAATCAGTTAGTGGCTTCTTTTTCTTTCTGGTTGGTCATTTATATCTATCCATTCACTATGGCGGCATTATCATGCCAAAATCCCGCGAGAGTAAACGAGATCCCGCGCGAGAGGAATTGAGATCCGCGCGCGAGTTCCACGGGGCGTTGTGGAGATACGCGCGCGAATGAAGCAGTCCGAGCGCGCGTGCGCGCGCGATTTCTCCGCGCGCGCGGGCAGTATCTCCCCTCGCCTGAGTTTGCTTGCTTGCAGGGAATATCGGAGCCCTCGCGCGGACAATGTCTGCTCGCTGGCTCGTGCTGCTCACTCGCGGTAAAGTTGATTGGCAGTAGGTGGGCGGGGCCAGCAGGTTTTCTGTAATTACACACGATTGGCTACAGTCCCTGTCCTCTGTGATTGGCTGACTCACTTGGAAAAGAGGAAGACGAGGAAGCGGGAGTCGTCTCGGTGTCTCGGCCACATGGCAGATCATCGGGAGGTAAGTTATGCTGCATATTTTGCAACACTAATATTATTTTTGAAAAAGCTTATCATTTCTATAGCTCTTTATTTCGTTAAAATATACGAGGAACTTAATTTACATGGCGGCTGCTTTCTGCCAACAGCTTATAGTTGTAAAGTTGATGTAAGCTAATGCTAGCTGCCTTACCAGTCCTTGATTTGGTTTCGTCTGTTTGGTAGGAACAGTTGCAAGTCGCTGCCAAGCGGATTGTAGAATTACTTAAAACTGCCCTGGCTAACGAAGCAGACCCATCGTCACAAAATCGTAAGTGTATTGTCAATATTGTGTAAGATTATTTAGTAATGTCAGTCCATAAAGATTCCGTTTCATTGTTTTTAATGGTTTCACATTAAGCAGTCACTAATGCCTACTATCAGCCTGAAGAGCATCTCAAAAATAAAAGATCTGATGTCTCAGCAAAATCAGGAAAAAGTAGCCAATGCATTCATTTCCATGCTTCATTATTACAACAGTTTCTTTACTGGCTTCCCTAAAAAAAAAAGAAAAAACAGACAGCTGCAACTCATTCAGAATTCTGCTGCCTGACTTCTCACAAGGCCCAGAAGCCAGTTCTGAGGTCTGTCGCAGTCTGTCAGAGGATAGACTTTAAAGTTCTGTTGCTGGCCTATAAAGCACTGAAGGATTTAAGCTCTAAATACATCAATGACCTCCTGATCCAGTAGGAACCCACTAGACTCCATAGGTCATCTGGATCTGGTCTTTTCTTTTATCAGTTCCTGGAGTCAGAAACAGACATGAAATTGCGTTCAGCTTCTATGCCCCAAAGATCTGGAACTTTAGGGCTGGGTTTAAAAAATCAATCAATCAATTTAAGAATAAAAAAAAAAAAATCAATCGATTCTGAAAATACCAAAATTGATTTTATTTTTTTTTTAAAGAAAGAGCATTCTTTTATTTGGCCATTCTTTTACTGTAGTGTTTCTGTTAACACTGTATTCTGTTTAACATGTGACGTTGATTATTTTCACAAATAAATGTTATGTATGTGACATGCCAGTGCTTCTGTACATGTTTTAATGGAAACCTGACTTACACACTGTTGAAAGGTTGCTTCAGCGTTTCATAAAAATTGCTATCTTCAAATGTCTAATATTCCAAGAAATATTGATGTGAAATGATTATCTGAAGATGAATTGATATTGAATCGAATCGAAATTAATCTAAGTCAAATAAATTTTTGCTCTTGTGAATCAAATTGATTCAGGAAATTTGGAGTGATCCCAGAAAGCCTCAGATCAGCTAAAACACTATTTAAATCCAGGTTATAGACCGCCTGTTCTAAGCTGCATTTACATAGATTTCATGTACTTGTTAAGATTTTAAATCATGCATTTTATTCTTTTACTTTTCATCATCCACTCCGCACAGAAGGAAACCGGAGTCCAGAGCAGATGTGGCAGATTGGACTGATGAACACAAATGTTGTTCAGCCTGACATACCAGAGGTATTGCTTAAACCTTTCACTACATGATAAGTTTGCTTGTGATTGTCTTTTAAGGTAGTTTAAAAAAAACAAACATATACTGTTATTTGACTGAAATGTATTTATAAAGCACTTTTCATGCATACATAGCAAAAAGTGCTTTACATATTAAATTCAACAATGTTTTAATTAATTAAAAAATCTCTCACACAGTTATAAAAAAATAGTTGTGTATGTGTGAGTATCTTTTGGCTGTACAGGGGCAATTAAAGTACTGTTACCTTTACACTATAGAGGCTTTGCACTGAGAATGGAAAAAGAAAATAAAATTTTCTTTTATACAGTGGTAGGATATTAAAATTATTTAAACATTATAAAAAAAACACTTCACTTTTTTGGCTTTCTAATTTCCAGTATTAAAACATGAATGTATTGTACTTATGTGCATGTTGCAGTCTATTTGCGCCTACACTGAGAGAGAATGGAAATTAAAAATAAACAACTCCTTGTTTAGGAGCCCGATGTTGACTGGGAAATGGCGGCAGACTACAATGGAGAAGATGAGGATGCAGGAATAGTTGTCCCTGAATTTGAGTGCCCTTTGACTCCAGAAGACCTGTCTGAAATTCAATCATTACTTGAGGAAACTGATCCAGAAACTCCAGTCAGGGAACTTTACCTTCTTTGTCGTGAGTATGTAGCTGCAAGATGTAGCTCTTAACAAGTCGACATGGAGGCAGTCAGCCTGTGACCTTGTTAAGGCATTATGGAAGTCTGTTTCTTTCTCTTAAAACTGCACAGAGGAACTGGTTTGCTAATTTGAAAGACATTCACACAACTGTATGTGAAAGGTAAATATGGCATTCAAGACTGATATTCTTGTTTGTTTTAAATCAGTTTGATTGTAATTCTTTCATGCTTTTTATGCTTGATGTTTTTTGTAAAGCACTTTCAATTGCTTAAACTGTGTGATTTGTAAGTAAATACTGGATTAAAATGAAACAGCTTAATACATCTTTGTTCAACTGCAATATTTAAATTTACATTTTTTTAAAGTGGCATCAAAATCAGGTTTTAAAAGAATTAAGAACTTGGACATCTGTGGTCCTCCTTCATCTCTACTGCTGGTAACTGACTGCAGGTAATGTTGGAGTGGCTGATTTGTCTCAGCCATCAGTTTTTTCTTCCCAGTACAATGGCCAAACGCAGTATATGGGCTGTAGCTAATCAAAAGTAGACATGGAGGAAGCCAGTTTGTGGCAATGGAGCATTGTGGAGGTTCCTGTTGCTGCAAAAGCAGTAAAGTAAAAATATTCCATCACACTGATCATCAAATTAAAAATATTTATTACAAAGGGAAATTTAACAATAATGAGTGTAACACCACTTTTTTGTATACAAAAGATCTAAATTGGGCCATATTATGAATTAACTGCATTAGAAGCAAGGCCAAAGAGAAGACAGTTGAGTAAGAAATTGTTCAAAAACATAAAAACAAATGTACACACAATTCTTGTAACTTTCATTAACCTGCTACTGTATTGGACTTGTTAAACAATGATCAAACTGGGTGGTTTTTAAACTTTTAAACTTTAATGACGTTTTCCTTGTGGCATCTCCAACAAGTTATGAAAATGTCATCAAGACCTATCCATAACTCTTTGAGTCATGTTGCTTATTAACAAACGAAAACAAAGGTTGGGTAAAACTTCCTTCATGGAGAAAATAAATAACAAGGGGCGCATTGGAAGCCGCTGGTTTCTGGGCAGCAGCTTCTCTTTTTAAGTGAGAGCCAATCACAGAGGACGGGGACTGTAGCCAATCGTGTGTAATGACAGAAAACCCGCGGGCCCCGCCCACTTACTGCCAATAAACTTTACCGCGAGTGAGCAGCATGAGCCAGCGAGCAGACATTCTCCGCGCGAGGGCTCCGATATTCCCTGCAAGCAAGCAAACTCAGGCGAGGCGCGCTCGGACTGCTTCATTCGCGCGCGTATCTCCACAACGCCCCGTGGAACTCGCGCGCGGATCTCAATTCCTCTCGCGCGGGATCTCGTTTACTCTCGCGGGATTTTGGCATGATAATGCCGCCATAATTCACTGTCTGGACATGAGCAGCGTTGAGCATACCTGTTCTGGGTTCTCTTTTTGTCGAGTTGAGGGATTAGCTGCTGGTTAACTTCAGGAAAGAAGACCAAGGTGGTATGCAAAGGGAGCATATTGCCCATTCATGTGATTTTTCTTTTTCTAGCTTTGCGTGGTTAGTTAACAGATTGGGTTGATATTTGTAAATATTTTTTGTCTTTCTGGTGGAGTAGTAGTAGAGGTTTTCTTGGCCACTGTAACTGCTGCCAAGATCCACATTTGGAGACGTAGGACTGTCAATATGGCAAGCTCACCCAAACGACATTTGGAGGGGGAGAACTGGATGCTGAGATTGAAGATAATTGACAGCTCTTCCATGACAACAGACCAAAGCTCCCAAATGGGTATTTAGAGACTAAATTCTTTGGAAAGGTTGTTTCTGTCAAAGAGGCAATGAGTACAGGTGTTGCTGTCTGTGAAGCCCATATGCTACATTTCATGGGATGTGATGTAGACTCTGTGTGGGATCTGTGTAGGCTTCATGTTTTCTTTGAAAAACAGGTAAAAATTAAACTGCATTAACAGAAGATAAAATATTTAATTAGAATGCATTAACCGATAACCCAGTCCTAATATTTACATTTTACATGATCACTTAGAAATGTACATCAAAAAAGCAGAATTTCACTTATTATTTTTAACATTTTACAGCTACAGCCTCCTTCAAGTAAAACAAAGAAAAAAGGAAAAAAAGAAACCTACTAAACATGCACAACTCATCTTTGTCAGTTGCTATGGAATCAAATGAAGATGCCACTCTTCTCTGTCACTCTCTTAACATAGTGAACCCAGAAACCCCTTTCAGATGTGACATAACATAATGACTTCATCAGCCTGCTGAATTGATAGCATTCAGTCTTTCAGACATACAGCATCTCACAGAAGTGAGTACACCCCTCGCATTTTTACAAATATTTCATTATATCTTTTCATGGGACAACACTATAGAAATGAAACTTTAATATACAGGACACCAAAATATAAAAACTAAACTTTGATATTCTGTATGTCAAAGTTTAATTTCTATAGTGTTGTCTTATGAAAAAATATAATGCAATATTAGCAAAAATGTGAAGGGTGTACTCACTTCTGTGAGATACTGTAAGTCACATTTATGTTAATGCTCCTCTCAGAATCATTCAGACACACTCAACGATGACAGCGGTCCCCAATGAGTGCACGGCATTTTCCATTTGCATGAAACCTTTTCTTACAACCCACAATATTTCATATCGTCCATACACTGGAAGTAAAGTTGGAGTAGTATGTGTGGAAAGAGGAGGAGATGGAAATCTTTTTACAAATCAACAGAGAAAAATGTAGCCACCATCCATTGCAAACAACAGTGAAATGCAGAGTTTTACAGGGAAATAGAAATCTCCATCCTCCTCAAAGTGAAAATTCTTGGGACAAGATTTTATGAGAATTACGGCTTATGCATTAAACACCATTCAATGTATTTGCACTTTGTCAAAATTTTAGAAATATAGGTTTTATTTTGTGAAAAACTGTAATGGAAACACAGCTAATCACATTATTAAAATAAGTCTATAGGAAATCCAGAGATATGTTAAATATTGGCACAGGGAGGGTCACGTGATGGCAAGCTAGAGTGTGGACAACAAGCCAGCAGCTCCCAACTAATGGATTGTAAATGATAAGTAAGGACTGAGTACTTAATTAAATCAGTATAACCCGCTTTCAAAGCAATGGGCACAAACCCTCACAATCTAATATATGTTGAAATCCAAGAGAAATGTGGTAAAGGCTTGACAAAGTGTTTCCACATCTGTAGCTGCTAGCCAAAAATCCAATCAAGAAGCTACAAGCAAAATGAGCAACAAGAACAGGTGAAAATCAAAAAATTTGAATATCCTGCAAAACCTAATTTATCATATAGATTCATTACATGCAAAGTGAGATATTTCAAGTATTTATTCTTTATAATTTTGATAATTATGGCGTACAGCTTATGAAAACCCAAAAATCGTAATCCAAGAAAATTAGAATATTACATGAAAAAAAAAAAAAAAAGGTCTTTCAGTACAGAAATGTTGACCGCCTGAAGAGTGTAGTCATGTATATGAACTCAATTCTTTTTGCAGAATTACTGCCTCAATGCGGCGTGGCATGTAGCCTGTGGGGCTGCTGGGGTGGAATGGAAGGCCAGGATGCTTTAATAGCGGCCTTCAACTCTTCTGCATTGCTTGGTCTCAAGTGTCTCATCTTTCCCTTGGCAATGCTGCATAGATTTTCTATGGGTTAAGGTCAGGAGGTCAGTTTGCTGGCCCCATTAATTCCTTGGTTGTTGAACCAGGTTTTGGTCAGCATCTCCAGATAGCTTTTCTGCTGAAGGAAGCTTGAAGTGCTCTAAAATCGCCTGGTAGGCGGCTGCATTGACTCTGGATTTAATAAAGCCCAGTGGACCAACGCCGGTAGATGGCATGGCTACCAAATCATCACAGACTGTGGAAACTTCACGCTGCACTTTAAGTGTCTTGGATTCTTGCCTCTCTATTCTTCCTCCAGACTCTGGGACCTGGATTTCCAAATGAGATGCAAAATTTGCTCATCGGAAAAGAGCCCTTTGGACCACTGCTCAACAGACCAGTTAATTTTTTCTTTAGCCCAGGTAAGATGCTTTTGGCGCTGTGTTTTGTTTAGGAGCAGCTTGACAATAGGAAGCCCATGTCCAGGATAAGTCTGTGTGTGGTGGCTCTTGAAGCACTAACTCTAGCCTCAGTCAACTCCTTATGAAGCTCCCTCACATTTTTTGATGGCCCTTTCCTGATGATCCTCTCCAGGCTGCGGTCATACCTGCTGGTTGTGCACCTTTTTTCGTCCACACTTTTCTCTTCCACTCAGCTTTTTATCGGTCTGCTTTGATGCAGCACTTTGAGAGCACCAACTTCTTTTGCATTTACTTTTTGAGGCTTTCTCTTCTTGTGGATGGTGTCAATGATAGTTTTCTGCACAACTGTCAGGTCAGCAACCTTCCCCATGATTGTGAATTCTGCTGAAATAGACTGAGAGACAGTTTAAACGCTCAGGAGTCCTTTAACAGTGTTTTGGATATTATCTGATTAAAGCTTGGCACTTAGAGGCTGCAACATTAAACCTTTTCATACTAGTCTAATTTTCTAAGATTTCGATTTTTGGGTTTTCTTAAGCTGTAAGCCATAATAATCACAATTACAGTGAATAAATGTTTGAAATATCTCACTTTGCATACAATGAGTCAATATTAGGGCTGTCGAAAGTAACGCATTAATGGTAAATAATTTATGTAATTAATTGTGTTAACATGCAGTTAATGCATGTATGCATAACAAGCCCAATACATCCATCATTTCTCTGTTATGATGGCGGGGCATGGGGGCATCTATAGCAAAGATGGAAAAGATGAACCTGGTCTCTCTATGGATGGATTTGAGACTATAAAGAACATTGACGGAACAACACATGGGCATCGCCCCCGTGGAGGATGATGGTGTTTAAACTCACACTTTTCACAATAGGGATTTGTTTTTCCTATCCTTCAAGTATTTAGTTGTGTTCATTTCTTTTTCTTTTCCATTTTCTAATTTTTTAAAGACTTTACTTTGGAGCAGTGCAGTCAAACCCCAACTCTATTTTTGAGACACTCTCCAGCCAACCAGCATGCCCCTTCATTACCTTTATGGAGGACATTTGGAACTGATGTACACCATATATTATTTCCCATGATAGATTGTTGTCTTGGAATGTCAATGGCACACATAACCCTGTGAAAAGGCAACGGATCCTAACATATTTAAAAAGAAATAGGATAGATCTGTTTTTTTCCTGGAGCTAAATTTAAAAGAGCATAAAAAGTTAGGCTGGATATGGGGAGGCAGGTTTTTTTTCAGCTCTTTTAACATTAGCTGTAGGGGTGTCTGTATCCTAATTAACATTTCTGAAAGAATAGAATGTGATCCAGGGGGTAGATATATTATAGTGCAAGGTAAAATACACTCTGAGATTTTCACACTGACTAATATACAGTATATGCCCCTAACTATAATGATCCTGACTTTTTCAGGCTTCATTCTTAAAACTTTGTCATATGGAAGGGGAAAACGTTTTAGGAGGGGACTTTAACTTGACCCTCAACCCAAAGCTGGACTGTTCTTCTAATAAAAATCCAGCTAAATGCAGATAACTCCTCAATTAGGCAACTTGGTCAATGACATGGAGATATTCACACCCCCAAAATATGGAATATTAATTTTTCTCATCTGTTCATAATACCTTTACTGGGATAGACTATTTAACTATACCCGCCACAATGGTACACCAAATAAGTAACTACTGAATTCTTAACCCGTGTAATGTCTGACCAAGCACCCATCTCCTACAGTGATCATTCCCAAAGACACCTTTCAGAACTTTTATAGAAAGTGATTTAATTCTTTACTGCTCCAAAACCCAGATTTGTCATTTATTACATCCCATATTAAACTATTTCTGAAAACTAATTCTGGGACCGCCCCATCACCCTTCACACTCAGGGAATCCCTTAAGGCTTATCTCAGAGGGCAAATAATATCCTTCTCTAGCCATATGAAGAAAGAATCTCTGACAACCTCACAAATTCTAGAAGCAGAAATAAAGAAACTAGAGAAGGAAAACTTTAAAATAAGATCAAAATGTTTGTATAAGACACTGTTGAGAAAACGCAATCAGTACAACTTTAGTAACACTACAGAACTGAAAAGGTGCTGCGTAGGACCAGACAAAGATATTATGAACTGGGCAATAAGGGTAATAAGGTATTAGCATGGTAATTTAAAAAAGAAACATCAATCTCTATGATTAAAATAATTAAGAAAACAGATTCTACCACCACATGTGATCCAAAAGAGATTAACAAGAGGTTCTGAACATTTTACTAGAAGCTGTACTCACCTGAATGTGAAAACACCACAGGTAGGTCCAAGAGGTTTTTATCCTCAGTTAAGTTACCAAAGCTATCAGAAGTAGATAAAACTTCATTAGAAAAACCAATATCCAAGAGTGAAACTATAAAAGCACTTACGTTGCTCCAATCTAGGAAAGCCCCTGAGTCATATGTGTTCACATGCAAATTTAAAAGAAAATATCACCAGTTCCTATTACAACCCCTGATGAACATGCTTCAGTATTCGATTAATAAAAGTCCTTGCCCCTAACACTTTGGGAAGCCCTACTTTGGTAGGTAAGCCAGACAAAGACCCAGAACTTGTGGGCTCCTATCGCCCAATTCCTTTGCTCAAAACAGCAAGTAAATTTTTTTCCAAAGCATTAGCTCTAAGGCTAGAATGAATGAATGAATGAATGAATGAATGAATGAATGAATGAATGAATAAATAAATAAATAAATAAATAAATAAATAAATAAATAAATAAATAAATAAATAAATAAATTTATTTATTTATTTATTTATTTATTTATTTATTTATTTATTTATTTATTTATTAGTTTTTAAAAAGGCAAGAAGGATATTTACCTACAGTTGTACACAAAGATCAGACTGGCTTTATAAGATGCATTTTTTATATTATTTCTCGAACGGGTAACTTAAGGACTCTCGCTAGACATGGAAAAGGCATTCAATCATGTGGCATGATGCTACATGTTTAATGCCTTTGAAAGCTTCGATTTTGGCAGCTAATTTATAGATTATATTAAACACTTGAATGATAAACCCACAGCTACGGTGAGCTCTAATGTAATCATATCAGTCCCTCTTATTATTGGACGTGGCACCAGGCAGGGATGATCCCTGTCCCCCTTTAATTTTTGCTCTTGTCTTGAAGACTCTCACCCAAAAAAATTCAGATCAGAGAGGATGATAATATAAAAGGAATTCCAATTTGGTATAACACACAAAGTCGCTCTTTATGCCGATGATATGATTATCTTCCTAACATATCTTAACAGTTAACTTCAAGCTCTATTAAGTCAGATAGATGTCTTTAGTAGTTTTTCAGGTTACAAGATTAATTGGAGCAAAAATTAAATCCTCCCTTTGATTAAACAGGGGCCTATATCATCAATATCCCATCCCCCTTTTTGGGTTAGAACCTAGATCAAATATCTTGGAAACCTGATAGACAATGATCTTGATAATCTATATAAACAGAATTATTGAAGTATTGAAAAAGACCTATTTAGGTGGACAACATTCCCTTTAAGTGTCATAGGTAGGGTGAATAATGTTAAAATTAACATATTCCCTAAACTTATATATCTCTTTTAATCAGTTCCTACTGACCTTCCCATCTAATTTTCTCATATTAAATACAACAAATTAGTGGGGAAGTTAATATGGAAAAACAAAGCTTCAAGAATAAAAAGATCTACTCTATGCTTGCCATTCATGAGGAGTGGATTAGGGCTCCTGGTATGGAGCTGTACTATTTGACTGCTATCAACTTCCTACCACACATCTATAGATACCTACAGCTGCGTCGCTATACGTTCAGAACTGGGCGGCTTCCTTGGGAAACCAAAGCCTTCACAAGCGGAATCATTGGTGAAAAAAGGAATCAAAAGGTAAACACGTTTCATTAACTTTTAGCAAGGTGTTCTTTCTTTTTTCAGTAATTTAAATTTTAATATTCGCTGACAAAAATCTTTTACTCTTGCAAAAATTAACTATGTTTATAACTGTGTTGATCTGTTGACTTAAGCAGTTTTTAAGTTGTCCAATTGTATGTGCATTAAACCCATAAAAAGATCATTTTGAAGGTTAGTGTCCAGGTCTATGCAAACAAAAGATAGCCTTGGAGGAAATTATACCTTTATAAAAGGTATAATTTCATAAAGCTGTGCAGTCTTTAAAAACAAAAAAAACTAGCAATGCATCATCTACAGAGCTCATGTAATGTGTTGACTAAATAGTGACTGGCTGAAAGTTTGTTTGAGAGGGGTTAAAAACCACAATTTTGTATCAAAGGACAAACACACACACACCTACACACACACACACAAAACAAAGAAGCACAAGTAAAAAATTCAATTGTTGCGTTAGACAGTCTTCATCATGCAACGCTTCATCTCAGAGATCTTTCTCTTGTTCAGAGGTCTGCATCATTTACTAATAAAAAAGACATTTTTCTACATCTCCCATAAAATAAGCATTTTAAATCAACAAAACCTATTCAATTCTTAAAATAACAATTACTATGTACACAAAAAACTAGAGTTGGATTTATGAATTTATAGACTTAGAATAAACAAAACTGTTAACATTTTACTGCTTTTTATGTATCACAACAAAGGAAAATGCCAAATCTGCAAACCATCAGAGTTTACTTATCTACACAGCAAGACTATCTGCTCAGTATCGTGTACATCTTAACTTGAGTCTCCTTGAGCTGAATCAGTTTGCTGAGTAAAGATGTATGTTGCTGTTTAATTTGTCCTTGAGAGCCTTTGCGAAGAGAGGCAAATCTCTAATTTCCTGAACAATTTCACATTTGTTTTTTAAGTCTGAGCATAGGTGCATTAATCTATTGCCTATTTGTAAACAGCTTTCCACACTGCTGTCTGTTCATCCATAGTTTACAGAGGGTATCACTATATCAAGATGACCTACCTGAAAGAAAAGGTGCTTGGTGAATATGCAGCTTCATGTAGCCTTCTAGATTCTGATGCCTATTTTAGTCGCTGATAAAATAAAACACTCTTACATTTCTTAAAATGATCAAACAATAAAGCTAAAAGTTCCAACAACAACATCAGTACAGCGCAGGGCAGCCCACCACTTAGTTTTTCCACATATTTCTGATCCTGCCCCCAAGTGGCAGTAGGGACATGCTTCTGTAGGAACTGTGGGAATGCATCCAGACCCTTCAACATCTCATTATGTCAACAGCGCCAGAAATCTTTAAGAGAATGCCCCTGATGGTCATTAGTGGTATTATCCTTTAATGCACTTCCTCATTAATATTTAAAAAATAAATTTCTTTTTTATGTGCAGACGTGGTTTGAGGACCCATGATTATGTGTCTCTCTGGTACCTGGTCACAGACTTCCAATCCAATCAAGTTCAATTCCAATATCTCACCCAGTGTTAGCTATGATTGTCAGCAGCTCCCTGCAAACCTACAGGATAGAACAGGTATTACTAATAAAAATAGAAATTTCTACCTATTTAATTTGAAAATACAAAGACAAAATTAGCAGTTTGACTAATTACCATAGGTCTGTATGTATCATAAACTATGTGGACACTGTATAAATGGAATTAATTGTATAGTTTAATATCCTTTTATGGGGGAGTTGACATCTGACTTTGTATTGTCATTACATCCATATAACAATAGTAGGAAGAATGTGTATTTATTTGTAGGTATTACACATCTGTATATTATTATCATTTTAATCACTTGTCATACCAGAGAAAGCATCATTACTCTGAGTGTTCTGCACTCATAACTAACTGGAGATTTACATTTATCTTAATTACATAACAGTGTAAGCTGAGTAATTTACATGTTACAATTTAAAGGTTTTTCATGCACACTAAACCAACATCACTACATTTAAGGCTAAACTCCCCAACCTCTTTATGAGGAAAACCTGTTCAATTGGTTGTTAATACAAATAGTTCATCAGCCAATCACATGGCTGCAACTCAATGCATTTAGACATGTAGATATGGTCAAGACAATTTACTGAAGTTTAAACTGAGCATTGGACTGAGAAAGAAAGGGGATTTAAGTGAATTTGAATGTGGCATGGTTGTTGGTGCCAGGCAGTAGTAATAATAATAATTATAATAATACATTTTATTTAAAAGCGCCTTTCAAAACACCCAAGGACACTGTACAAAGGAACATTAAAATAGTTTAAAAACCACTACGTACAAAACAAACATTAAAACAGTTAAAAACAATAAGTGCAAAACTAAACAGAATGGAGGACAACATAAAGATGGAGAGTGACTAGATAACATAGGACTGTCTGAACAAATGTGTTTTGAGTTGTGATTTGAAGAGAGGAAGAGAGTCTATGGTACGGATGTCAGGGGGAAGAGAGTTCCAGAGATGGGGAGCAGAGCGGCTGAATGCTCGGCTCCCCATGGTGGCGAGACAGGCAGGGGGGACAAGACGCTGGAGAGAAGAGGAGGAGCGAAGTGAACGGATCGGAGTGGCAATGTGCAGGAGATCAGATATATATGGAGGGGCCAGATTGTGGAGTGCTTTGAATGTAATGAGGAGAATTTTAAAGTTAATTCTTTGTTTTACGGGGAGCCAGTGAAGTTGTTGTAAGATGGGGGTGATGTGGTGAGTAGAAGGGGTCAGTGTAATGATGCGTGCTGCAGAGTTTTGGAGGAGCTGCCGTTTCTGGAGGGATTTATTGGGGAGACCAAAGAGAAGAGAGTTGCAGTAGTCAATCCGGGAAGTAACAAGACTGTGGACGAGGATGGCAGTGGTGTGGGGGGTGAGAGTGGGACGGAGACGAGAAATGTTTCTTAAGTGAAAATATGCAGACCGGGTGACACTGTTAATGTGGGAGTGAAAAGAGAGTGTGCTGTCGAGGACGACACCCAGACTCTTTACCTGAGGGGAGGGAAGGACAGTTGAATTGTTTATAGAAATTGGATAACTGTTAGATTTGGAGAGAGTGTGGGGCATGCCTACCAAGAGCACTTCTGTTTTAGAACTGTTGAGTTTGAGGAAGTTGGATGAAAACCAAGAATGAATTTCTTGTAAACAGGTGGTAAGGGAGGTTGGTGGAAGTGAAGAGGATGGTTTGGTAGAGAGGTAGAGCTGGGAGTCGTCCGCGTAACAATGAAAATGAATGTTGTGTCTGCAAAGGATGTAACCAAGTGGAAGAATATAGATAATGAAAAGGAGGGGCCCCAGGACTGAGCCCTGGGGCACACCAGCAGAGACAGGGAAAGAGTTTGATTCATGGGATTTTAGACGAATGAATTGTGTGCGGCCAGAAAGGTAAGAAGTGAACCAGGTGAGGGGGGTGTGAGTGATGCCGATGGATGATAGTCTGTCAAGGAGAATGCTGTGAGAGATTGTGTTGAATGCTGCGGTGAGGTCAAGAAGGATGAGAATGGATAGTAAACCTGAATCTGAAGCTATGAGAAGGTCGTTGGTGATTTTGAGGAGTGCTGTTTCGGTACTGTGAAGGGGACGGAAACCGGATTGAAACTGCTCATAAATATTGTTGGTGATGAATGGTTATGAAGTTGAGAAGCAACAGACTTTTCGAGGATTTTGGAAATGAAGGGTAAATTGGAAATCGGACGAAGGTTATTGAAATTAGTGGGGTCCAAGCCAGGTTTTTTCAAGATAGGTGTGACTGTAGCGGTTTTAAGTACCAACAGAGCATCATTTAAATACCACAGCCTACCCGAGTATTGCTGTTGACCATCTCCATCCATTTATGACCACTGTGTACCATCTTCCAGCTTCATAATGCATCATGTCACAAAGTATAAATCATCTCCAACTGCTTTCTTAAACATGATATTGAGTTCACTGTACTCCAATGGCCTCCACAGTCACCAGATCTCAATTGAATAGAGCAGCTTTGGGATGTGGTGGAACGGGAGATTCTCATCATAGATGTGCAGCCGACAAATCTGCAGCGGCTGTGTGATGCTATCACATTAATATGGAGCAAAATCTCTTAAGAATGTTTCCAACACCTTGCTGATCTGTGCCATGATGACGACAGGCAGTTACTGAAGGCATAAAGGGGTCCATCCTGGGAATAAAGTGTCCAGTTAGTACATACACATATTGAGGCCACCGACCCCAGAGTATGATCAGCAGAGGAGGGTCACGCTCTTTGTGTCACTAACCCCCTGAATGTAGATGATTTGTCCTTTTGGGTGAGTAAAAGCCCAGCTATTCACTTAATAAACAGGAAAGACTCCAGCAAGATAAATGGTCTGACTGACGCTAAGAGTCACACATTGTAATAACCCAGATTCTTCCTGACAAGCTGTAAGCTGTATGACATGAAGTGTGATGCATTTACAGCCGCTTAGTCTTGCTCATTCTGTCTCGTGCAACTGCAAGTCTGTCCCGACGGCTTTGTGACCCCTGAAGAAATTGCTGTGAATTTGTGTTTCATTGTCACATTAAATCTGCCTTCTGGTGGTAAGTGAGCGTCTGACAAATGTGGGATGAAATCTTAATCTGTAGTTTGGTGTTTGTGTTGTATTATCATATCATACTAGAACCTAAAATATGTCTCTTCCTTGGTTGCCTTTGAAAAGAAAGTGTGTGTGGTGTAATCTAATTAGGTCTGCCTTGACACACGAAGAAAAGATTAATGGACTATGCAGAGCTCTGTGCATGCAGACACATACGTGCACACAATAGTGCATGAGTGTACACTTGTGTATCATTGTGCAAATGTGAGGAAGCTTGAACTGTGTGCCATTTTCACTGATTTAATTTCACATTTTAGTGTGATAAATTATGAGTCCTTCAGCAATGTTACTCAAACAAGGGAAATCCCCTTCTTCACCACATGAACAAAACTGGAACTAATCTGTGATGTGTAATTTAGAAAAGGGAAGGGATGGATGAAAAATGAAAGGCCCAATAATGAATTCAAACTTACACTCTGACATATGTGAATGTGTTTCCACAGACATACCATAATAACTGCTTTTACCATGTTGTGAAACGACATCATCTGTCTGTGTGTATGTGTATTCTTAGTGCTATAAATAGGGTATTCTGTATAAGCTTTTATATTCCATCACATTAGCAACAGGTTTGGCTGTGCTGACCACCTGCTACCCACTTCACACACACCCCACGCACACACATCCAGACCTAAAAGCAGTGACAGAATGAGAACACAGTGAGGAAGAGGGCCTTAATATACCAATTCTGTATTTACACCCTCCGACATACAGACAGTGTCAGGATAGAGGACGAGGCAACGCAAACTGATGGGGTGAGGACATAGAGGTGAGATGCCTTCATGTACTGTGGGAGATCTTGCTACTCTTAAAAACATGCATGACAAGCTCTCAACTAAGGTCATGACTTCAGTTGCATTTGGAAAGAGTATAAGGAATTCTTCAAGCAGTTTTTTAAATATTGTAATCTTGAAGAGAACATTTTAGACAAACATTGTAAAGGAATTTATGCATTTGTCAGGACAGTTTTATCATTTTGTAAAGCAGATGTGGCCAAAAATTAATATAGTATGGAATTGTTGTAAAAAAATGTCCTAATTTTATCCTGATGGTTGCAGAGTTGCAGTTTTGCTAGCATCTATTCTTACTGAGCATCCTATTTAAAAAAATAATAATAATTGAATTTCTGTGTTGGGTGATGGAATCAGGACACGAAATGCAGGACCTTTGTCACATAAAATCTCAGACAAAATTCATTATCAGGCTGACGGTCATAGACAGGGAATCAGTGCATGGAGCAGACCAGTGACAGGCTGGTGCAGACCAGTGAGAGGCTGACAAAGACAGAACATAAAAACAGAGTGAGCCTCCAGAATTCAGAAACAAGCAACTATAACATGAGCTGGACAAGAAGCTAAAAATGGGAACAAGCTAAAGTCCAACCACTTACTAGAAACTTATGCCTCCTATTTCAGTGTATGTAAACACTACTCCCCAACCCCCTCCCAGAAAATGTCAGCTATACAAAATGTACTTATTAGGGACATTATTCAATGTCACCAGCAGAAAAAGTAAAAAACAATCACCAGAGATATCTGCTGCTGCAGCAACTTCACTACCAGAGCTACACAGATTGTTAGCAACACATCTATGCTAGCCAACAAACATTAGCTTAGCCATGCTTGCAAAAAAAAAAAAAAAATTAAAAAGTTAATTTACATTTATAATTTGTTTTTTTTTTTTTTTTTTTTTTTTTAAGGTAACACCTTTTATTATCACATTAGTAAATAATAGGACAATTCAAAACTAACCCAAATGAGCCACAAAGACTGGTGAGTAACCTAGCTTACTAAAACTGAAACAACTGAAACCAACACCTTTTCTGTAAAGTTGTGTACACATTCGGCTAATAGGGCACAAGGGAAGGACAAGAAACTGATTATTGGGTGCTAAATCCTTTTATTTTGTTCGTAAGCTACATGCTATTGTTTTTTTCTTTTTTTTAGTCGTTTCGTACTGGAGTTTTGGTGTATTTATCATTGAGTTCTTTTTTTATTTAAAAAAAAAACCCTCTTGATTGCAACTGATATTTAGCAAGATATTTTTGTGGAGTTGCCATTACACAAACCCCATCACACTGTGTTCCACTTGTCATCATATTTCTCTGTTCATTTGGAATATCAGATGAGAGCAACAGTTTGTTCCTCCAGGAAGGTCACAGATACGATTTCAGCAGGAGATACAGAACATCTTTCTTTTGTCCATTTATTTTTTCATGAAATGCCTTGGACGTTGAGCTTGGGCAAATTAAGAACTAATTTAGCGGAAATCTGAACTGTGTTTCTTTGAAATAGCAAAATATGGCACCAGCCTTGTGCTGGAGGACATGCTTTCTTCACATGTTCCTCAAGTTTCTAATTGGCTTCAGACTCCTGTGGTTTGTGATTCAGTGGCTCCCTGTGGCTTTGACTCTTTGCAGGACTGTGACACAGTCCTACATTTCTTAAGTTCAGAATATTGGTATTCCTTGTAATTAATTAAAGTTACTTTGCTACTGCTTATTAATCAATTGTTAAATCAAAACAACCACCAAAATCTGGATGTAATGGTCAAAGGATCTACTTTTAACTGAAAACACTGGTCCAGTGCTGTTGCTTACAATGACAGTAAATGGCAGTCTATATTTATAGATGGCAAGGAAAACAAAGTACCAGGTACAGTGTGATGAGGACATTGGACTCACACAGACTCTTTGTAGTGGAGTAAAGGGCTTTTGTATGTGGCAACGATTATTTATTGTGCAGTATTAATTTATAATTCAAAGGCAAAACCTCTGCTGCTTTTCCTCAACTTTGGCAATCAAATGATTCATTCGAATGCATGAAGCAGGCAGGGAGCAATCTGCAGCAATCTGTAGATTGTCACTTTTTTAAAAGAGGGCAGCAGGAACTCAGGAAGAACAGCTACAAGCGTTTAGGTTCAAGCACTATTTCATATTTCTGTTGCTAGTTTAAGTAGACCAGAAACAGGCAAGACAGGTGAGACAGAGATCAATGTATTATGGATTCACTGAAACACAAATGCATTAAAATGAGTTAAAATTGCAATTTCTCTGAATCTGATTCTCTAATTTATTTCCCATAAAAATACCTGTTGTTAGCATTGATCATAATCAAAGCTAAAAAAAAAAGTTTTCATAAATCTTGAATTTTGAATAATTGATTGATTTGAATAGGATCTGCGGTGGAGCATAAATATTAATAATCAGAGTAAGACAGATGATGTTCTCAAAATAAAACAGATTTTCCACCATGATGAGAAAGAAGTGGGCTTCATCTGCTAACTGGGTCTCTCTCCATCCAGCGGTGATTAAAACACACTGAGATGACCTAGATAATTACCAATCAAGGTGGGAAGGTGATGGAGAGATGGTGAGTGGAGAGATGGGAGACACCACCCACACTTCTGTTTCCTCATTAACACAAACACTGTGGGATTCATTAAGAAATACATGTAATGGTTTTTTTCTCAATCAAACATGGAAATTTGACGCACATGACAGTCTTAGCCTGTTTTGCTTTCAATTCCTTGACAAAAATTGCTATATTGGAGAGATACACAATGAGTCGGGGAATGGACAAAATGCTAAACTAATCAGGCTTTTAATTGCATTTGATTGCAGTGGCTCTATGGATTCTTAACAAGGCTTGTTAAAACACCGTTTGGCTCTGTTTCCTGCTGAAGAAAAGTCTTGAAGTGGATGCTCATTGAGTCTAAAGGCTCCCTGGATAAATACCTGGGCTTCACAACACCATTAAACACTCTTGACACTTATCTGGCTGAAGTTAAAACCCAACTGAAATAAAATGCTGGTAAATGTATGGCGCAAAATCTCCTTGAATTAATATAAATAAATATAAAATTCAAATTTAGCAACGAATGACTTGTGTCTGTTTCAACTTGGATTCAAGTATATCAGTTAACCATCTTTACTACATATGATCATTTGAGCTAATTATGTCAAATGTTTTGGTTCCCATTCCAAGCGTGTTTGTTCAAAAAGTCCACTTCACTTGGGGTTGTGTGAATGTGAACGATTTCTGGTTCCAATCAAATAAGCATATTCGGTCCACCTACAAACTCAGGTCTTGGTCCGCTTAAAATGGACCAAATACAGGAAGTGGACTACAGGTGAGATTATATGAGTAGTGTAGTCCAGAAGAATGTTCCACTCCCCAAGTGAATCGAATCCTCAATCAGACCGAGTCTAGTGGACTATCCTCGTGTGAATGCACCCTAATGTCTGGTACACACATAACGATTTTTTTAATCTTATGAGATTTTTTTATCAGTTCGAGACCACACACGTGACGATACAAAATCAGACATTAAACATTTTTTATTATAATGTGTGTGGTGTGCGCCGATAATCTAATCACAGAACAACACACACAAAATGATGCTGTCCCACAACTCATCTACCATCTAGTCCTCCAAGCCAGACAAACATTGAAATGTAGAAGAAGAACCAAAGCAACAACTGGCAAAAAACGAAGAAGAAGAAACATAGTAACAATCAGAAAACACAACACACAGCATGGAAGAGGATATATAAGACGAGGGAATGATAGTGGTGTTGGGACTATTGTTAACAGAAAAAGCCAGAACTGAAAAACATTCCGTACCACGTCACCATCCACACAGCCAGAATGCACGAGTTATAGGCTTTCCTCAGAAATCGGCTCTGAAATCTTGAACACACACCAAAGACCAAAATATATGTGGACAGGGAAATCTCACAATGATCAGGCGTTTGCCGTCCAAGGTTGGGAAGAAGCTAAATTTGGACAAAAATAGCCCAAAAATCATTACATGTGTACCAGGATTTAGACTTCAGCATAAGACTGTTGTTTTACTCTCAGTTGAATCTTGAATGCTGTTGTACATGTTGGTAAATTGACTCCAAGAAGCTCTGACAAAGAAATAATATGTGGAATTTGGCTTTCTTTGTATTAAAAATGGTGATGGTAAAGCAATAACAACAGCAACAACAACAAAGAAAAAACTACTGAAAGTTAAACATATTGGCACTGGTGTTCTAGTAAAGAGGCAATGATGCAGTGGCTGAAGTTCTGAAACAGTAGCTAGCTAGCTTTAAGTCTGGCTAAAGTTGCCACTGTGGCGAAACTAGTCTGCTTGGTGATGGTTATGCTACTTAGAGTGGTTATTATAGATTACATGCCTTCATGCAACTAACATGCTCAAGAAATTGGAAAGGAGCTTCCATTTTTGGTAATGCACAAATCCAAGTATACTTTCTCTGTTGTTACCAGAGGTCCAGTACTGGTCCTCAAGGGTTTCTGTCTTGCAGGACTTAGATGTTTCCCTTCTTCAAAACACCCGGTTGAAATCAAACGGATCTGATCAAAGCAGAACTTTACAAGATCTTGGCGGATCCAATTAGTTTTAATCAACGTGTTGGAGCAGGGAAATATCTGAAATCTCAATTTTTCTCTCAAGCTACTCGTGGAGCAACAGATTCAGAATTCAATTCAGCAATGCTAGAAAGATTTTCATTCAAACTAGATGAGAAGTGAGGCTGTTGTTCAGAGCCCTCTTAGAATGGAAAATCAGAAGGTTCCCAGATGAACAAGGTAAGCTAACAGCTGCTCAGAACGGGCCATTGGAATGCTATATTGTGTATTTTTACAATGGATGCTACTTTAACATCAGATAGTTACGTGGACTAGGTCTGTAACTAGATTTATATTCCCAGTTGGTGTTGCATAGTAGACAACCCTGGTGGGGGGTTACAGATCTAGTTTTAGCTCAGTTGTTCTGCAGTGGAGAGAATGTACTGATAAAGCATAAAACTAAGCAGATACCTGTGAATGTGGTGTGAAATTTTATAAAGGATGTAGTTTTTTTTTAGATGGTGAAACTTTGTTCTTCTCATGACCACTTGCTGAATAGCTTTGACTAGGTCATGATTTGTTTCTCATTCTCAAAATTTACTTTTCCACTGCAGGTAAGACAATGACTACCCATAAGTGCTACACATATCCTACATTCAAAAATAAACAAAACAGAAAATAAATAAATTAGGGCTTTAAAACTACAACCTGAATTCCAGAAAAGTTGGGATCTTCTTTAAATCTGAACAAAATGAAAATTTAAAGACCTTCAAATCACAAAATGGTAATATTTTAATCACAACAGAACATACAGAGCCTCCCAAATGTCTTAAGTGAGAAATTTTACAAATTTGTGCACAAAATGAGCTCATGTCAAATGTGATGCTTGCTACAGGTCTCAAAATAGTTAGGTATGTTTACCATGATGCAGCATCTCTTTTCATAACAGTTTGGAGACATCTAGGTATTGAAGTTATGGTTTCCAGCTGCTGAAGGTTGTCTTTGATGTACTTTTCGATTAATGAGGCACCAAATGTTTTCTTCGGGTGAAAGATCTGGACTGCAGTCAGGCCAGCCCAGCACCGAGACTCTGTCTCCTGTCTCCTGTGAAGCCAAGCTGTAACAGCTGCACAGTGTAGTTTTGCTTTGTCCTGCTGAAATACACAAGGTCTTCCCTGAAATAGACGTCATCTGGAGGGGAGCATGTGTTGTTCTAAAATCTATATATACTTTTGAGCATTCAAAGTTCTTTCCAAAACATGCAAGCTGCCCATACCATGAGCACTTATGCCCAAACCTTCAGAGATGCTGGCTTTTGAATTGAAAACTGACAACACACTGGAAGGTCTCCCATCTCTTTAACCTGGATGATGCGCCATCCGTGATTACCAATAATATCAAATTTGGACTTGGTCTGACCAAAGAAAAACTTTCCCACTCTGAAACAGCCCATTTCAGATGAATCTTAGCCCACAGGACATTACGGCACAACTGGACTGTGTTCATTGCTTCCAGTTTGCAAGATAGAGTTTGAGTTGGCATCTGCAGATGGTACGAAGGATTGTGTTAATTGAGTCATTAATGAGAGTAGTTGCAAAGTGTTTGTAGTTTGACGATGAGGAACATTGCTTTTGAAGTTTTTTTTAGAATCTTTTTACATGCTTTTTACACACAGAGCCCCCATCTTTCTTTTTTCATTTTTTTTTTATGTTAAATTATGCTTCTTGTATTCTGTAAAGCATTTTGAATCCCCCTGTCGCTGAATTGTGTCACACAAATAAACATGCCTTGCCTTAGGCTCTGTCACTAGGACATTCCTTTTACAGCTAATCATGTTACTGACCTAATATTAATGGATTTAATCGCTTGCTTGATGTTCAACCAGCTGAATCCTTTTGAACTTTTTTGCTTTTTCAGCCATTTGTTGCCCCCCCCCCCCCCCCCTGAAAATGAGCTTATTTTGTACATAAAATCATACAATTTCTTAGTCTAGACATCTGTTATTTATGTTTTTATTTATGATAAGAAAATGTGGATAGGAATACCATTTTTTGCAAACTCTCCAACAAAGAATTTTCATACCATCAAAGTATTTCAAGCCTGAAAAATCACCTCAGTGCAAAGCATTTAGCAGCTAAACTGGATCCATGGCAGCACAGCAGCTGATGTAACATGAGCAGCCAACCCGGACATGCTATACTCAACCAGGTGTTCAAATGCAAAGTAAGGAAGTCTACGTGTCTGTTCCAAAACAGACAGCGGTGGACTGCAGACCAATTTTGATAGTAGAAATCAGAGATTTTACAGATAGCATCTTCTGACATAAATTATAAGTCACTGTCAAGAAGCTCAATTGTTACTAAAATCCCACAGCTTTATTTCTCTGAAAAGAAAGACGTAGTGGCCGGACAGAAATATATCACCTTGCCTGGGGATCACTAGACTTCAATTAGCAAATCATCCCAGTGTTACTATGAATGTTGTTTAAAGTAAGTGGACACTTCCAAAACATCAAAATCTGACTTATGCAATGAACTTGGATTGATTAATCACAGCCTGTAAATAACTTTTTTTTAATTGCTTGATGGCTCTAAAAAATTGACGCCATATGATGATAGGAGCTTTAAACTGATGACCAAATATAAAGACTGGTGTTTCCTTGTTGACTTCATGTTAAGAAAGTTGTAATACAATACAATAGCATGTCATTCTCCCTGATATTAAACAGAAATAGGCTCTTCTCTACAACCAAAGGCTGCATTTGATGCTCTTACTGCATTATGCTCAGAGAACAAGTGTGAACTGCTTCTACTCTGCTTTGGGTTTTATTTTTAAAGAATCAAGCCAAAGGAGGAGGCAGCTGACCACTGACTTGAGAAAGATTTGTTCATTCTGCCGTGCGTGAAGCTTTTCCTCTCAAAGTCATTTAATTCAACGCTAGCTGAGGGAAGACTTCTGGCTCAGTCTTTAGGTTGTACAGCAGCAGCTGCTCAGACATATCAAAGCCAGCAATATGTCTGAGAGGCTGCAGCTTAGTTATCATAAAAAAGTTTTCTGTTGGATGTGAAATACAGCACCCCTCAAGACAAAGAGAGAAGGTCAATGTATCGACATAATAAAAAAGACAAGCTATTTACTCATCAGGGTTCTTTCTTCTTATTGGAGCCTGCCATCTTAAAAGCACTTACACTACTTGGTTCTCATCTCTTAGTCTTCCCTCTTAACCTTACCCGTGTTATCCAGCCTCATTCTGGCTTTGAGCACTGATCCATATGTCTCGCCCCCTCTCACAGGCGGCAGCTTTATAATTCAAATGCTCTGAACATTTTGACCCTTTTTCACCTTCTTCAGCTAACACTGGCAACCAAATCTTCACAGTTCAGCTTTATATCACAGAGATTACGAAAAATGGATCAGGATGGGCATGAAGAGTCCAGAGCATATGTTTCTGATTTGGCCAGACTGATGCACCACCACCAGCACAGATAGTACAATTAACTCTGAACAAATCTGTCCACGCACAGACAAATGACACCCTCTGAAGGCCAAGTGTGACTGAATGCAAAGCTGGTGGACAAAGTCTGGCAATGTGGAATTGTCGCCTCTATATTTGGTTTCTGGGTTTAAGCTGCTCAAGACACAAGGGAGCTCATTAATTTAGAGCAGCCTGGCGTTTGAGGGGTTTTTAACAGTGCATGTGCACCACCTAGTGGAAGAAAGAAGAATCACTTAATAACTGATAATAAATAAATAAATAAATAAACTGGGATACAAAACCTTCAACATGTTAATTCAGGCCAGAGAAACTACTTCTGCTAGCTGTGGTGTATCATCCACCTGGACCTTTCTCTGAGTTTCTGGCTGATTTTTTCATTCTTATCTGACTTGGTGCTGAATGAGAACGTCATTGTACAACATTGGGCAACTTTAATAGTTGTGTTGATAATGAAAGTAACAACTTAAATATTGCCTTTAATTCTAAACACAATGGGCTTTTTACTAAATGTCCACAGACCTACTCAGTCTCATAATCATACTCTTGATTTTGTTTTAATGTTTGTTATGGAAAGTGAAGATGTTTTTCCTCTCAACCCTGTTTTGTCTGATCATTTCTTAATCATTTTTATGTTTACTTGACTACACAGTGGCTGAGGAGAAATTTCAGTATAGTATATGTTTATCAGACAGTGCTGTTACCAAACTTAGGAAATCAGTTTCATCATTTTTTTAATGCTGTGTGTCTAAGATTTACTCTGACACAGGCTGATCAACTTGTTAACAGAGCAACAGTTTAACACTAGATAATGACCGGTTACCAGTGATATTCTCATGGCCTCAGATAAAGGACTCCTGTCTGGACTTATCTTGTTAGATCTCAGTGCTTCATTCGACATTATTGATCACAAACTTGTGCTACAGAGGTTAAACATGTTATTAGGATTAAAGGAACTGCATTAGGCTGGTTTGTAATGTTTATCTGATAGATTTCTATTTGAAAATGTAAATGATGAATCTTCCTAGTCATGAGATAGTCATGGAGTTCGTCAGGGTTTTGTACTTGGACCAATACTTTTTATGTTGTACATGTTTCCCTTAGGTCAGGGGTCAGCAACTACATTTGGCCTGGGGCCAATTTTATCCTGACCAACTGAATGGTCAGAATATATATATATATATATATATATATATAAACATATGTGAAATGTCCTGAAGAGTTTTTTTTTTTACTCTCTTATCTTTTTAACATTTTGTTGACTCTAGCATCCTTTATTGTTCAGCAGGTAGATTAGAAAGTGGGTCAGGGAGATCCACCTGGTTTGTCTACGCTGATGAGGTGGCTTCTTTGCCAGGTAAATTAAACACAGCTCCCACAGCAACAACAAAAGTTATTTTCTTGTCTGTCCATCTGGTCTTTTAGCTCCCTAAGCCACATTTCTGAGGGTTTAGTAAAAATGTTGCTGTGGTCTGTTGGCTCCACTATTGGGTAAAACTTTGCCAGAAACAGCTGCTAAACTTTCCTGCTTCCACCTCCAAACCGAGCTCAGGAGGCGGAGGGGAGGTGATTACTCCTGGGTGAAACTGCAGCTATATTCAGGGTTGGCTCCCTTCGCTTTACCCAGCAGTGGTGAAGACGACACGGGACTCTGCTGGAACTAGACGAGCTGTGTGGTGTTTATTGCTAAAGCTTGTAGCAAGACTTTCATAACTAAACAGGAAGGTTCTCACAGCAACTTTCTCTGCTCCAATGTCTCCCCTCCCCTGAGCATCTTGCATCCTCTCATCTCGAGCATTCCTAAAGAGGCCACACTGTTCTTTTAACACAACACTGTAAACACCACCATGTTTCTGCCCAATGCCCCATAACTTTTGCAATCTGTTTGTGTGTGTGTGTGTGTGTTTTATCAATACTGTGGTGTGCCAGTTAGTTAGTGGTGTTGGGCCAGTTTTGGCTCGGGGGCCGCCAGTTGCCGACCACTGCCTTAGGTAATATCATTAGACAGCATGGTATAAAATTTCATTGCTATGCGGATGATACACAGATATATTTCTCCATGAAACCTGATTAAATCAATCCGTTTGTCAGATTACAAGGATGTTTTAAAAGCATAAAAAGCAGGATGATTCTGAATTTTTCTTTTTATAAATTTGGACAAGACTGAGGCTGTTGTGTTTGGACCTGAAAAACTTGCACCAAATTTTTTAGCTATGTAATTATTCTGGATGGCAATAATTTGGCTTCCAGTGCTACAGTGAGGAACCTTGGAGTTATTTTTAACCAAGATTTGTCCTTTGGTTTGCATAAAAAACAGGTTTCTTAGACCACCTTCTTCCACCTACATAATATTACTAAAATAAGAGACATCCTGCCACAGAGGGATGCAAAAAATCTAGTCCATGCTTTTATTACTTCCAGATTGGATTACTACAATTCCTTATTATTGGGCTGTCCCAAATATGACCTGAAAAGTCTCCAGCTGATCCAAAAAAGCTGCAGCAAGGGTTCTGATGACAACTAGCAGGAGAGATCATATTTCTGTTCTCTCCTACAGTCATTTAGAAGACGCTTTTATCCAAAGCGACTTGCATCTGAAGGTGGTTAGGCAGTAGCGTTAAGGGTCTTGCCTAACTACCGAACTGGAAAGTGTTAATATTCATCCACTGCGATATTAGAAATCAGATCTCCTGATAAAAGTTATAGTTAGGGGTGGTCTAACCATCTGTTGGTTGTGTCCCATGATATACTGAGCACTTCCTTCCCCTTTAATCTCTCTGCTCTTTATTTTCCATGTATAAATTTATGATAGTATTGGGTCATTGGCTGGTATTTCTCCTCTCCTCTCTCAGCAAGTCTCCCTGGCTGAAAGCTGTGATGCCTGTTGGTCTCTCCATCCTGTCCTCTCCAGCCTAACCGGTGGAGGCTGATGGCCGCCCTCCCCAAGTCTGGTTCTGCCGCAGGTTTTCCCTTCCTGTTAAACGGGGGTTTATTCCTCTCCACTGTCACCTGCCAGCCCGTGCATGCTCAAGATGGGAAATTGAATCAAAGTCAAGATTCAGTGCAGTCTGTAGCATCACACTGAATTTTATTATCTGTAAAGTGCCCTGAGATGGTTTCATTGTGAATTGGTGTTAGAAAAACAAAGCTGAACTGAACTGAATTAGAAACAAATTAGTTTATTTTGCAAGACCTGATATCTTTACATTAAAATAGTTTAATTACTGTGAAATACATAAGATGGGCAAACCAAGAAACCAAGCATCAGGATTTTATTTATTACACAGCTCTGCAGTTCCCCTGAGTGATTCAGAAGCTTGTTTGGCTCATTTCTTTGGTATAAAATTTGCTGCTTGTTTGTTCTTATCCTGTTTCTTTTCTAATTGGTGAAGTTGAGACACAACAGGCAGCAGTTTTAAAATACATAAAGCTCTTAGAGTCCCCTTTACCCTGCTTCTCCTAACCAGCAACACTTTTACAGTCTCCCATTTATTCTGGATCAGTATACACTCACTGGCCACTTTATTAGGTGTTTAGTTACTTGTCAACAAATGGATACAAACAAATTGTTAACAAATGGATAATCAGCCAATTACACAACAGTAACTCAGTGCATTTAAGCATGCAGACATGGTCAAGATGACTTATTGAAGTTCAACCTGAGCATAATGAAGAAGAAAGAGGATTTAAGTGACTTTAAAGATTGTTAAACCCAAAGTCTGAATATTCTGGACTGCTGATCTACTGGGATTTTTATGTACAATATTTCTAGGGTTTACAGAGAATGGTCTGGAAAAGAGAAAATGTCCAGTGAGCAGCAGCTGGACCAAAATCTTATGTTAATGTCAGAAATGTCAGTGAATGTGCAGACTCGTTGGAGATGACAGAAACACAGCAGTAACTCAAATAACCACTGGTTCCAACCAAGGAATGTGGAATACCATCTCTGAACACACAACGCTTCCAACCTCGAAGCAGAATAGAAACTAACCGCAACCAGGTTCATCCAAATTAGAAAATAGAAGATTGGAAAATGTTGCCTGCTCTGATGATTATAGATTTCAGCTGCAACATTTAGATGGTAGGGTCAGAATTTTACATAAACAGCATGAAAACACGGATCCATCCTGCTTTTTATCAATGGGTCAGACTGCTGGCGGTGTATTGGCGTGGCCCCCTTACCACCAGCTGAGCATCATTTAAACACCACAGCCTACCTGAGTGTTGTTGATGACCATATTGATACATTTATGACCACAATGTAGCATCTTCTGATGGCTACTTCCAGCAGGATAATGCACCATGTCACAAAGTTTAAATAATCTCCAGCTGCTTTCTAGAACATGGAAATTAGTCCACTGTACTCAAACAGCCTCCAGTCACCAGATCTCAAACTAATAGAGCAGCTTTGGGATGTGGTGGAACGGGAGATTCTCATAAGTCAACAAATATGCAGCGACTGTGTGATGCTGTCATGTCCACATTGAGCAAATTGTCTGAGGATGTTTCCAACACCTTGTTGAATCCATAACACAAAGAATTAAGGTACCGTAGGTAGTTATGAAGGGAGTCCAACCCGGCACCAGCAAGGTAGACCTAATAAAATGGCCTGTGATTGTAGCTGACTCTTATTTTGACACATGGTGATTTATTTGCATAATTTTGAATGACTCAACTCTTTTATGTTCCACTTCTAAATTTGTACGTGTACATGTTGCGCCTCTATTGTTTTTTTTTTTATTCATCTATGCTTTGTTCTCAAATTAGTTGAATGTAAACCTTTTGTTTGGTTGCACAAGAGACTCAGCAGTAAATGTAGGGTAAGTTAATACCACATCAATATGGTTTTCCCTCTCCGTTATGCAACCACACAAAATCTTTGCAATCAAAAATAGATGTAATGCAAAACTACAAATAACTATATATTTATTACAAGCTAAAATAAATTTGTCAATGAAATGATAATCAAAAGTTTGTTTCTGGCATTTTCATTGGTGGAATAAATGTTTATTCATCAACCTATATATTGAAGATTGCTATTATTTTATAATCTGTGATGTGATTGGCTACAATGATAAAAACCATATTGTTTTGTTGAACCTAAAGCTACATCCATAGCAAACAGAAAAAAGTACAGAAAACCAAATTCAAGGCTTCCAGTCAGCAGTTCATCCTCAACGTTAAGCTTTGGGTGGAGAGTTAAACCTGCTTTGCAGGCATCTGTTGGGGCAGCAGCATCATTGCTAGTAAACGAACAATGAAAGTGAGCTGTGGGGACCTTCTGCCCTTATCAAGTCTTACATAAGGACTTTATAACATTACTATTTGTTATGTTATTGATACTTTTAAAAATCTTTTTGTATATTCCTTTCAATATTTATACACTCCAACTATATTAATATGACGTGTTTACAAGTTGCTGGTATCTAACTATAAGATGAAACAACACAGACTGGCAGTTTTAAAATGTTTATTAAAAAATAAAATAGAAAAAAATATATTTACATAAAAATGTCAAAGAAAGAAAAAAAAAAAAAACAAAAGCTTGGCAGTGGTTCCCACTGGCCACTGGTAAAGTGTCCATATTGAGGGCCACAGCTCGCATGAATCAGCCGGGGTAATGAAAGGCTGACATCTCTCTCCAAACAGCAGCCATCAGTTTAAAATCCCTCATTGTACTCCAATGTAGGGAGATATTACAATACATCTGCATGAACATGTGTATGGCAAAATCTCAATAGTCCATGTGACTCGCCATGCTTCCTTTTCCCATCCACTTCCAAACATACAGTGAGGAAAATGAGCAGAAGCTCAATGAGACCTTTGTTTAACCAGTTTTCCCATCATCATGGAGTGAGAAAGTAAACATGGAGAGTTGGTTTCACCTAACTGCAAAGATTTTAATCCATACAGACGTCCAAAAGATAATGCATTTGAGTCTTTGCTGTGAAGACGCCGGCAACTCTAACCCTGCAAACCCTCTCTTCCATCACCAATTTAATTTCAAGTTTCAGGTTCTCATCTATAAAAGCAGTCATGGGGTTCAGGCTTGTGAGGCTGCACAAGCTTGCCAATTACATCCACTTGTGATCCAATTTAGTTTCAAGCCAAGATTGCATGTAGCTCAGGATTTAATGTATCATCTCAATCATCTCCCTGTGGTTGGAAAATAATCATTAACAGGGGAAAAAAAACAGACTGAAAATGTTTCTGAGAAACACCCAACCGTATAAGTCAATGATTTTTTTTTTATTATTTTTTTTATTTATTTTTTTTTCTGGGTGGGTGGGTGGGGGGTGGTTTCAAATCATCAAATGTCAAAGAAATTTATAAGCTGGAGCTGATGATTAACACAATGTACTTTGGCTGAGCCCCATCAGTCAAAACAGAAACTGCTGTACAACTGCAGGGAGGCCAGGTGCAGCTTTGACTGACAGATTAGAGTTGCCATGCTTTCAAGAAAAAAAACAAAAAACAAAAACAGAAATAAGATAGAAAAACAAACATCACAAGCAGTTTTAACAGTGCTCAAGGTGTCATAGTTAAAAAGAAAAAAAAAAAAGGATTGTTGGTGTACACTTCGGCCCTTTTTGAAGTGCACCTGCAGAGTGCAAGTCGCTCTCTGGGTGCACCTGCTCATCAAACGTCCGATTAAAAACTTGTAGTGGCAAGTCATGAGTCTCAATTCCTCACACACATTTCACTATTATCACACACTACACAGACCCAGAGCCAACCACTGACATAGACATCCTGCATTCCTTACATTTGAATGATAGATGTAGAAAACTAGACTGAAACACATCAGGACCTTCATATAAATACAAATGTGGGGGTGGGTTGGGTAGGGGGTTGAGTTGTGGTTCCTATAAGTTGGCTTGAGTCTGACAGTAACATCACTCTAGTCCAACAAGTAGTGTTTGTAGATGGAAAACAACCCAGAACCCACGTTAAAGAGTTGACACAATAATTAGAGTAATCCACTTGCATAGTAATAACACCGGCATGTGTAGTGTTCTGGGCGAGCCACAGCCTTCCACAGTCCTGTCTGCAAACGCGTGTTCGTGTGGCATGGTGTGCTCGCGGAAAACGTGATACACACACTCCAAGTAAACAAAGAAAGGCATTGCAAACAATTAGCGGAAGTACCTGGCAATCAAATGTACACAAGATTCCTGAACGGAATCAAAATATAATTCCCTTTCATTAGGGTCCTTGGTTCAAGAAGAAACCCCTACCGTCCCTCCTTCTCCTTTGTCCAGGACCACAAACAGGGAGGAAAAAACAGAAAAAAAAACAACTTATAAGTCAGCATCTTAAGTGTTGGTCTACACTGATTTTTGTTCCTCATCTAGACAGCAAGCACATGAGGAGATCTCTGACCTGGAATAAGTGGCTTTTTAGTCCTCTTAGCCTAACCATGAGCTTCAAATTCAAGTCAGATCAGCTGAAGCCTTCTTGGCCTCAACCCTCCCAAGACGTGTAACGAAAGAGACGAGTACAAAAATTAAACAAGAGCATGGAGCTTTAACGGAACAGGCTCTCTCAGGCCTAAATCCTGCACCAGCTGGAGGCTTTTCTTTGAAAGTTGCTTCCATTGGAGAGAAAGAGCTACTGTCAGCCTTCCTTTGCCTGACAAAATATGGCAAAAATACTCCCATAAAGGGATGCACACACATACAGAAATATACACAAACACATTCTTCAAATGGCACTGCTAAAGACTTTCTGCTACCTTAGAGGCCAAATCAGGAGCACATCCTCTCCTTTCGTTTCCCAGGAGATACCAGAGTGTGATTTCCGCTCCTCCACTTTCCTTCAACATGCCTTGGACTAACTGGACTGAGGAACAAAAAGCTTCCACTGGGAATATATCATTCACCTCGCCCATTTTCACAAGACACATTAAGAAAAATGGAGGACATGTTCTGGTAAAAGCTTTCCCTTTCTGTGACTACTTCGCTTAATGAAACAGATCAAGACATCTAAAGAGAGGAGAGAGGAAGAGGAGGAGGTCCATCACAATCTAGACATACAGGAGCGCGCATACAAACACCGACTGATGCTGCCTGGGGAACGGTTTCGTAAACAAGACTTAAAATTCTACAAAAATAATCAGTATAAAATGCCTTTACATATCCACACACAAAATTAAATAAGCAGTTACTTTAATTTCAAAAAGAAAATAACATTATTGCACAAAGTGAAAAAAAAAAAGTTTTCTTAGTGTAGTTTAAAAAATAAAAAACGGTAACACCAAACCACAAGCAGCTTGGCTGTGAGGGTCAAGATGAGGTCAACTGAACTGTTGTCACCACCGAGTCCAACAAAAATAAACAGCAACAGACCTGAAACACGGAGGGGTGAAAAACACTGAAAGTAATGTAACACTGTGGAGAGAAGAAAAAGAAGAAGTCATGCAAAAAAAACGGAAAGGTAAAGATAGGAGGATGCAGATCTGTCTGTTTCATTTTGTTGCTGCTGCTCCTCAAAGGGAAAACTGCTGGTCTCTGGTTGTCCGTCTGACCGCCCGCCTGCCTTTGAGATGAACGCAGGGCCAGAGGTTCTGCAGCCAGAGAGGAGAAGGAGGAAAAAGTAAAAGGGGATAGGAGTGGCTTCTATCTGCTGAGGCTAACTGGTAGGCTGTCCCTCTTTCTGCGTCGCCAGGAGTTGCGGTGGTACTGTGCGTGTGTGTGCGTGTGTCCGCGGTTAGCCAGAGGGGCGTTGTTGACCACCGGCGGGTTGTGGAAGCCCTTCACGTTGAACTTTGCTCCGTTCTGGAGAAACATGGAAAGAGATGATGGGGAGAAGTAAAGTTAATCTGTTTGGACTGATGGTGCAGCAAAAAAAAAAAAGAAAAAAGAAGACATTTTTACTTTTTTCTTTTTAATTTTTTCTTTAAGGTTCCGCTGACTGACATCTGGACTTGTACCTCAAAGCTTCTGTGGATTACTTCATGTTTTAAATACTAGGATTGTGTCACCAGGAAAGGGAAAATAATGCAATAAAATTTGGTAAAATCACTAAGGCATAATTCCATTACAATGCATGAACAACTTAAAATCCCAGGAATCTGAAAGTATTGTTTTGTAGCATCCAGTGTGACATTTCTGGGCTTATGGATAGGAGACATGTTTCCAACCACGTTTAGTTGATCTGGTATGTTTACAGCTCAGTTACTCGTGTTGATTTTTTTAACCTTTGTTAATTTACTGACGCTATGATGCAGTGACAGTCAAGCATGCTGCATGTGACATTAGGTAAAGCTTTAGGTAAAGCTTTAAATCCTCCAACATCCAAGAGTGATGTCAGCTGCAGTTTAACGTCGTTTAACATCCCTGCAGCTCTTTGATTCACACGTATAACAGGTCATGTTTTAATTTACCTCTAAATTAATTCAACAATGACCAGTCATCTACAGAACAGCAACAACAATATGTTCTGCAGTAGGGCTGGGCAATATATCGAGATTTTCAAATATATCGAGACTTTAAAATTATTTTTAATTTATTTTGTTTTAGGAGCATTTAAATTAATATAAAGGTATTTAATTTCAGTCAGTCTTTAATAAAAGTATATTTAGCACTGAAGGCTGTATATTAGAACTGTCTCTTTGGTTACTTGACAAAAAATATATAAATATAGAGATTTATATTGTATATCGTGATTCAGGTAAAAAATATTGAGATATAAGACTTGGTTCATATTGCCCAGCCTTATTCTACAGAACATCAGCAATTTGAGGCCATTTTAACAGGCAGTACATCACCTTTACACTTTCAGGCTAAAACCCATCTATGTCTTCTTCATCCTTCACTCGCCTCGTGAAATATGAATAAAAACCATGACTTTGTTGTTTAGGTGCCAAGAAAATCGAGTAAGTTTTATTTTATGAATTCTAATTTTTTTTTTTTTTTTTTTTTAAAAACACCTGACCTCCTGTAAATGACGTTTTTCTCAAGGTCAACATTGGCTGGTTTCCTCTTATTGATGTTCACCTCTTTACTTTTATTTGTTCATTTTAACCTTTAAAACCACTTTACGTTTTACTGTTAATTTCTTAGGATTCTTTATAATTATTCAAACAACCACAACATGTCCTCAGAAATTAATGCTACGCGTCTGCAATCTGCAAATAGCTAGCAACCACTTCCGCCGGTTTTGAGATCGATTTAACCAGATGTCAGTCTGACGATCGACGGTGGTAAAAATGACAAAGTTTCAAAAACAAGGTGCGGTGCGCTTGTTTTACATTCCAACTTCAAAATGGGAGGCTGACTTGTCCAGTAACTGGATAATGGTCACACATGTTTAAACACCTTTAAAAATGACTAAGAATTCAAATATGCAACTAATACTATTCAAAATTCTTCAAGGTACTCAATATACAAGACGGAGGTTGTTCAGGATGGGTCACAATCAAATATCAGCTAACAATGCACCGACAAAACAACTGACAACTACTTCCATGCCTTGTGGTCCTGCACACCTGTCCATAGGCTCTGGCTTCAGGTATGTGAAGACATGTCAACATGGCTTAAATGTAATATTCCTGCAAACCCCACACTGCGCCTACTAGGTGACTTGGGTGAAATTAACATGGTAATTAACTCTGCACACATGGTCCCACTAGTGAACTGCAAAACCAAAAATAATCTGTGTATTCAGTAGTTTAGGAACCTCTTACTAGACAACATCAGTACTGAGAAAATGTCTGCTGTCATCAAAGATGCAGTTTGCTGAATTTCACTCCATCTGGTCCCCGGCCACATTTGTAGTTGAATTTATTACCATTTCAGGAAATTTTCAGAAAAAATACCTGGCTGATAAAAGGATGCTGTGAACAACCTCCTATTTAAAAAAAAAAACAGCAAATAGCCCATTTATTTATTTCCATAACTATGGCCTTCATGCGGTTGCATCTACATCAGACAGGTGGTGTCACTTTTTATGAAAATGAAACCAGGATGTTTGTTTCAGTTTCCAATAAACTCAGCAAAAGTTTTTTTCTTCTTCCTTAAAACGCTGAAGTGTTTTTCTAACAAGCCAGTGAGGAGTAAGAGAGAACATCATAAGATGAAATCCTGCCCTGTCCCCGTTCTCAGAGCAGAGACGCACCAGATGTTGGAACATGAGGAGGAGCATTACTGCTGACTAATCAGTTACTGGCAGGTTACACAAAAAACTGTTATGCAACAAGTCTGAAGAGAACAAGGCAGCAGAGAGTGAGAGAAAGAGAGAGATAGAGAGAGAGAAAGAATGAGTGACCGACGAGGAAAACTGACAGAGCGAAAGAAAATAGGAAATGGCAGAGTGTAAACCTGGGTGTGAGACATGGTTAGTGTGTGTTTGCAGCATCCAGCGCCTACCTTGTGTGTGTGGCTGGAGTGGGGGCTGGGCGGAGGCTGGGGACTGGAAGGGGCAGGGGCGTGAGCATGGGCTTGGGGGGGCATGTGGAAGAAGGGGGGGAGCCCAGAGTCCATACACACCTGTCTGCCAGGTATGGAGTGCACTGCAAGACCGCCGGGCAGTGAGACGCGAGCCTGGAGGATGGAGGGGACAGAAACTGCTTTGAGTTCGTTAATCATTTTATAAAAATGACTACTAATAATAATTCTAATAGCAGCTAATAGATTTTATGCCTCATTTCTACTCAAACCATAAGATTACTTTTGCTGTAGCCGTTGTCGTGTGCCTACCTGTGAGCCTGGAGGAAGGAGCAGATGGTGTCCTCCCATGCCATGCTTCCCAGTGCCCATGTTGAGGCCCGGTGGTAAAGCCAGGCTGAGGGGCGGGAAAGACGGGTATGTTGGCAGGGTTGGTGGAGGGAGGGGCAACGCTGAATCGGAGTCCTGGCAGATCAAAGGGGAGAAGGTTGTGAGCAAGACTGAGCAACTCCCAATTATTATGTGAAAATCTGATAGAAACTGAGTGCAACACACACAGAAGGATGAGGAAAGATTTAATAATCAAGAAATAATTCCAAGAAATGTGTGAAAATTCGTACGTTGTCAGATCCAGAGAGAGAGGAGACTGAAGAGGCTGATGAGTGCTGCTGTGGGCTGGAGATGGACATGGGGGAGTCGGCACTGTGGGGGGACACAGAGTCCCTTTGCTGCTCTTCTGAACATCCAACACCACTGCTGAGCATGCAGGGCTCCGGCTCTGAAACTGGCTCCTTGGGAGATGGCACTGTAGAAAAACATAGTTAGGATGGGAATAATTTTTCAGAAATTCCTTTAATTTCCAATATTATATGAGGTTTATTCTATCCTATCAATATCTATAATCCTAACGTCACTATTTTTACTCAACAGCATAATTACATCTACTGTATACTGAAGTCTGATTTGTACCTCTGTTGTCGGTTCTTGCCAAATCTCTGCCCCCCCACTTCTTAATGATCCATTCCCTGTAGTCGATAACTTCCTGGGTCAACCTGATTATCCTCCCCAATGTGCTGCAGGTACACAGGAAAAACATTTTTTAATTTATTTGTTTTCAAAGTAGCACCACTCTAATCCATTAAGCGCAAAGCACGTATGAACAAAAAGAATTCCAACCTTTCACAATCTTTGTTGGGATATGACCGTGCGAGCGGAGACACAGCGTGACTCAGGACGGTGTAAGCGTAGTCAAACACCTGCTTAACATGCATGGCACCATAGGAACCCCGTCCCACATCATTACCTACAGAAAAAAAGAGAAAAAAAAATTAATAACATAAGACTCCGGAGTAAAAAAGGAATCAGAACAGCACAGCATAATAGCAGACCAGTAAGACTGGTTCCAGAAATCTTTTTTAAATTCTAATTTATGTCCATGAGAGAACAACTAGAGCACAACCCTGCAGGATGCTGCCACATTGCCAACTTGTGACTTTTGAAATTATCCCTTAAAAATACAATATATAGAGTTCTCATAGCTAGATATTATCTTTATAGAAATATTACTAAAATTCATTGCAGTGGTTTGTAGACTAGCCCAGACACCAACCTGGAAGTAGTGGGTCCTCTATGCAAAGCATGGATGGCCTGTATCCATTTATCATGGCCTTCATCATCTCCTCTTTGGCTACGTATGCGCCTCCGTTTCGGATGCGAATTGCAGTTTTCAAGTAGTTGAAATGACGGCCGTACAGTTCAAAGAATTCAATCAGCAACACGCCCAAGTTCTCACTGGGGTTTCTAGCATCGATACGGGGATGGAGCTGGAATAAAAAGGACAGGGCGACTGATTCAACAACACCACACATGGTTACAGAAGATTTCTGACAACATTTTGTAGTGTCTCTGACTACCACTTTAATTTTCTCAGCCAATGCCGCTTCAAATAAATGACCGATACTACCACACGTATTACTGTACCTGGAGGAAACTGATGACCATGAGGATGAGGCTGTATGAGCTGATGCCCCCTGTAAAGACTTCATTTAGATCTCTCTGCAGCAGAAACTGCTTCAGGACAAAGATCAGGTAAGGCAGCACTGGATATTTCTGAAAGTACACAGCAGAGGCAGGTGTGGAATAAGAATGGATCATTGGGTCAGACTGGGGGGTTAAACGAAAAGGACGGAGAAGTGGACAGAATTTTAAAAAAGCAGCATTTAGCACAGACTCAAGCTGGAAAAAAAAACAGGGGACATATTAAACTGTTAAACTTATATAACTTTTTTCTGCAAATGGGAATTATTCTAGATAAAGTCATTAAAGTTTATAATTTATGGACGTCTCAAGTCATTCATTCCATTTTACAAGGCTGCCTAATTTTCTTTTTAATAGGAAGACTTCCTCTTAAAGTGCTGAATATTGCTCAAACTCTTCTGATTCCAGTTCACTTATCAAAGTTTTGAACAAAAGCAATTGTTACAACTTTTATTCCCCACATGAACGCCAGCGGCCAACTGGGCCGAGTCTACTTAAAGATAAGGTGCCTGTGAAATCCCCAGGAGCTCTGGAATGGGAATTACAAGTATGCTCATTTTCCAATCCAAAACGCAGCATGATGTGTTCCAGAGAAGCGGTGGAGCTTGGCTAACTTTACAAATATGCTTTCAAGAAGTCAGAGCAAGACTGGGATGTACGCTGCTACGACAGGATGCCTGGGAAGCTGACATATGAGAATGAACTAAGTGTGACCCATTAGAGACAAGTCTGCACAGGTGTCCGTCACAGCCATGCATTAACATCATAAACTGATGCTGAGTGAAGCCGTCAACAAAACGGCTCTCAAGCTGCGATATTTTTCCCCGAAAGAATCGGAGAGCAACCTGTACACCAGCCACAGACAAAAGGAATAATCTGACAGCAGGCTGGAACATTAGCTCTTGGAAGTCCTCTCTGGCTTCGGATGATAGCTATGACTGAAACAGATAAAGATCCACTTTCAGCAAGAATTCTGTCAGAGCCACGGGGTAAACCCACTCGCTGCTGAACAGATTTGGCAACAGGGCCCTGAGCGGTGTGTAGTTTTTGGGTGGGGTTAAATGCTACTGAGAAAGGTTGGTGAGGTTTGTTCTAGCTTCACTGGGGAAATGAGATGGGCCAGTCCAGGACTGGAGTACAGCGTAATGCTTCAAACTGCAGGCGTGCCTCTTTCACACGGGGAATTTCCACAGGGAAGTTCTTTATTTGGATCTTACTGTAAAATGGCAATTATGTGACTTCTCTGGTGGTTTTACAACTCAGACATATCTACTTGACCTTTTCCTGCTCCCTTCTTCCATCTCTATGTATTGCATGTACTCTGCACTGTATCTGCTTTGTTTGATTGAGACCTAAAACGTTTCTGAACACCTCCAGGGTTGAGGGCACATCTCACCTTTACGTAGTCTTTAATGAAGCTTGCTGCCTTAACTCCCGTCTCTACGTTAAAACTGATGTCCACCTTCACCTCAGTCTCTTGGTCTGTCAGCTTGATAATTGGCACCTGAAAGAAGAAGAGTGAAATCTCTTAACCATGATAACTCAGTCACTTGGAAACAATACTTAGAAACCAATTTCAAAAGTATCACTATGGCACTGGTATTATTAAGACTTCTTAAGATTATCCAAACATTACACTCAGTTGTTGAAGGATGGCAAAACCCTGGACACAATGAGGGGAGGTTATGGTTGAAAGTATCAGTGATCTGAGCTAAACTAGTTTATCTGAGCAAAGGATTATTATTTTGTGTGAACTGAAGCCAGCAAAGAATACTGGAATTTACATCATTATGGTATCAAATGTTAATCAAGAAAAATAAGCATAAATTGGCAAAATGGACTGGAATTTTAAAATCAATATTTTAAATCCCTCCAAAATAAAACTCTTCTTGAAAAGTAAAAAACTAAAAGAAAAAAAAGAAAAAAAGTGCCACTATAGCTTATAAAGGATCTACTTTCTCCACCTCCCCCTTGGTTTCCATGCACAACATTCCTGCATATTTTCCAGATCAAAATTCCAACCTTTTGCAGACTTAAAATTTCCAGATTTCTTGGTTAAATAGTCAAATATTTAAACTGTTCTTAAATATTTCTAAATTGGTGATGGCCATGCACAACACCACCAGTAAGAAATCTCTCTGAAGTCTTAAATATGAGATATCACATAACCAACAATTTCACTTGAAAAAAGTTTTATTCTCACAGTCTGTTAGGTTTCATTTAACAGCACTGTCGCAATCCACAATAAATAAATAAATAACTATCTTTGTAGCTTTGAATCAACATTATCCCAAAAAAAGACTTCGACACAGTTTTTAAGTCTGAAAAGTGAAATAAATGCAAACTACTTTGAGCCTGCAATTCCTTTTATAACCAGCAGGGGCAAAAACTTGGGCTGCAAAAACTAGCTCATTTCTGCAAAAAGAAACAAGCTTGTAGTTGTATAAAAAACTACTATTATGCCTTTTCCCAAATGCTTTTCTGTTGATTTTATGAGGAATAAAGTGAGGTAAACAAATGAAGGCAGGGAGTATATGTAAGGTCTTAAGAAACTCCCTGCAACAACAATCCAACCACGCTTGCAGTCGGCCGTAATATGACTGAAATGCGATTCTGCTGCAGTGAAACTACAATTGCTTCAAAGCTGGGTGACAAAAAGAGCATTTAATATGTTGCCATGTGTTGTACCGTGTTGTTTCATACAGGCTTTATAAACATGGACAATTTAGGTTGGTAGTAACCATGAAAAAAAATGGAAGGAAAGAAAAACAGTAAAAACGCATCGTCTGCACATTCCTGGCAAAGCTATATAGGCTGTTCTCAGTCAGTTACAGAGAACAAGCTGGAACATCCACCTTGCACATATAATCTGTATGAAAACACAAAACCCAATCCTTTGTTTTATCAACTGATTTATTCCAGTTTTTTTGTGTTTTGTTTGTTTCTTACGTGGAAAAAACTTTAATTACTGCAAATCAGTCCGGCTTTATTTACAGAGCAGAACATGAGGCATGTCTGTAAAGCTAAGAGCTGAGAAAGGCGGCAGAGCTGCGTCTACTCACTGTAGCCTTGTCCAGCACTTTAATAGAGAAAGGTTCTGCCACTTTGTGTTTACGCAGAGCTTGCTCGAGCTCTTGCAGCGGGGGACGCTCCCACTTCCCAAAAACCACCAGGTCAATGTCACTGTAGGAAAAAGCAAACAAACAAACAAACAAAAAAAAGAAATTTAATAAACACAAAAAAGAGAGAGAAACACCACAACATTAAAAATAAAATAAAAACACTGAATTACTGCTAAGCTAAACTGAACAGGAATATGATTATATTCTGTTTCTTTTTTTTTCCTGACAAACACTGAGCCTTACCTGGTTGGAAGGTATAGTCCTGTGCTGAAGCTGCCAAATATTTGAACCTGGTAAAACAATTAAGGAGATTAAAATAAACTGTATCATTGTTTAACTGTTACACATATCCCCAACATACGTGATATTTCACAAGCCTCACAACTACAGTTTCTATTTAAAGAAGGAAAACAAGTTCTTTGTGGTGATGATGTACATATCCAGTTTAAATGTTTGCAGTCTACCATGAACACAGTGTTTGAGTCCCGCTTCAGATTCGCTAAACATTGCCAAGTTAAGTAAGCTGCCAAATGAAGTACACAATGGCTTAGAAAAAAACGCTGTGCTTTGGTGCTGTAAGTGAATGGTAGCGGAGCGAGGTTCTTTCCTTTTTCCCGTCCGTTAAATACGACAAGGAAGCAAGAGCACAACAACAGGCCAGGATTAATAGACTGAAATGAAAAGGGAGGCCGGTACAAATCAGAGACTTGATCCATTTACCTGACAATGTGGCTCGGAGTGGAAGTGGGAAAGGTTGGCAGCTAACAAATCACTGCTGCTCAGCCTTTACGTGATTAAGTAATGAGAGGGGTATTATATGGAGCCGACCTCGCTGCATCATTTTCCACCATTTCCACACATATGAGGAGGAAGTACTACTACAGAGAAACGAACGCATCATTTAAAACAGAAAACTAAAATATCTGCCTCCTAAATGTCAGAGGGATTTTTTTTTTTTAAAGAGACCACAAGAAGGTGTGAGTGAGGCAGCTGTTTTGCTGTTTAACCCATTTGGAGATGGAGTTAAGTGTTCCTGCTTCATTTCTGTCATCAGATTAACCAACTGATTTTTATTTGATATAACAACAACCAGAAGAGCTGTCAAACATGCTTCGTTTCATAGCTATAGTACAGGATACAGAATTTATGAAGCTGCTTTCAATCATGCTTGGGTTTCAAAACTTTTTTGTTCTTTTTTTTGTTTTTCACAATGACAGATAGAGACATCGAAGCTACGTTCAATTTAATATGTTAACTTGGTATAACCTGAAAGATGGAGAAATACACCTAAATAAGACCGAGTCACGATTTTCTTTAGGATGTGGTGGAACTATTTCTTGGATCTGCACTTTAAGTTTTCCAAGAACATGTCAATTAGTGGAGTCACTGAGAAAAAAAAATAACAAAATATCAAATAAATTAAAAAAAGTAAAAAATATTAAAATCGTAGAAAGCAAATAAGTATTAATGAAAATGAAAGAAATAAAGCGCTTTCCTATAAAAAATAAATGTAAATAATTAATTAAAAAACCAAAAACAGCATAAACCGGGGCGGGATTTCACTGTGCTTACAGCAGTACACAAACCCTAAAAGAATGAAGTGTACAATTAGAGAAAAAATTTTAATGCCCTATAACATATAAAGTTCCTGAAGGAGGGGAGGGCTGGCTGAAATGAACAAAGACTGCATCTTACATCTGCAGTGGGCCACAGCTCCTTGATGATCATCTCTATCCGACTGACAACCTCTTTCCTCATAGCAGCCTCCTCAGGCCGGGGAGACATGAAGTTGTAGAAGTCCATCACCTCTTCGTGGAGTCTGGATGGAAAGAAGACGCAGAGGGGTTATTCTCGCCACGCTGACCTTCACAGAACATACAGTCCAATAAGAAACCCTATCCCACAAGAAGGAACATTAAATCATGTGATCAATTCACAGCAAACACACAGCAACCTTGCAGATACACAGAGTACTATGAAAACAGCAATCACATCAGTTAGCAAACTAAGATGTTTTGAATCTAAATTGGTTTATTTGTTTATTGTTATTTGAACTTGCATACATGAAAAAGAGCAGTAAAAGAAACGTTAACAAAAAAAAATAAAATGTGCAGGAAGGGTCAAAAAGCCCAAAGGGCTATAAGCAACCTCCCATCTTAAACTTATATATAACTATGCTTTGTATTGCTTAACCCACATCACACAAGAAGAATGTGATTTCACAGACATGGAAAATCCAACTAATCCACATTAAGAGTTTCTAATGTGTCACAAAGGTCCTGAGTAGATCTAAGGATATTTCTATTAAATACTCTGCTGCAACATACACTATGTAGCCTGCGTCTGGTTTGGCAATACTCTCCATGATGTCATGGCATGTAAGAACAAAGTGGGAAATCACTTGGGTCACACAGGTCAATTTATCAGTTATTATCCGTGGGATGGCAAAACGCACCGAGCTTCAGTAGTGACAACTTTGTTTTCTCATCCGAAACCTTCCAGACCAGCTTTTCATTTAAAAAAAATAAACAGATAATTAAATAAATAAAAGGCTGACCATTACTTTAAGTGCTTAGTACAACAAAGGTTGCAAAAAACTGTTAATTTTAGTTTTTGTCAGGTTTGTGTGCCTTCTACAGTTCATTACTCTGAATGGGAAAGATTCACTCTGTTATATCACTCTACAACTGTGTACAGTGTTTCTATAAATGCCAAAGACATAAACATATACATTAATTGTTTATAAAAAAGTCAAGAAAATATTCTTTACTTTATTAGTACAAATGTATGAGACTTCTTTAAACTGTACACATACAAGCTCCAATAGGATCATAAATGGTATCAATCACAGCTGATTTCTCTAACCCACATCCATGCCTGAGAGCGACTAACTGCTAGTGGGTAACGGACCACAGCTGAAGTGTTGAAAGAGACTGAGGAATTTTTATCTTTAGTGAAAACACCAAACCAGGCCTTAAGAGCTCAAGGATGTGTGTGTGACAGCAAAAACAAAACAAAAAAAAACAAAACAGGCACATGTAAAGGTTTCTGACCAGTCAAATGCCTTCAAACAGTGGAAGTCTGTTCAACTCTGTGCAGCCATTCATTTTTCTAAGAATGCATACCATGATGTCAGTGTGAAATACAGAACAGGGGGACTGTCACAATCAATTACCAGAGCCCTGGAGGAAATGCAGTCCGGCTATGTACCCCACTCCTTAGTGAAAACAACAAGCCAGTCAGATTCGGGGAGGATCCGTGTTACTAGCCCATCACTGACAAAGGCCTAAGCACTCCTTCCTAAATATAAATAATCCTGCAACAACCATCGCAGACAAACTAGTTTAGAGTCAACCACTCCTTACTCTTACAATATAAAAAGGAAAATGAACTGAAATTAAAACATTTTTAAAAAGCAGATTTCTGTAAATTGCTTTTAATTTTAACCCCAATCTGAAATCTAAAATGTTTCAAACCAATTCAGTTTAATTATACGATTATTTTGTATTGTGCATTCAATTTTATGTACAACCCTTGAGAGTAGGGCTGGATGACAGTTCTATAACAATATATATCGACTGATAGACATATGGTGAGATTAAAAAAAGGGTAGATAAAAAGTCTGATAGAAAAAGTTTCCCTTCGTTTTTAGCCTAAAAAAGCTTAAATTTGAATATCTCAGTTCTGCCATTCAGTTCTTCAAAAATGTTAATAACTGTACTACGTTGTAATACTGTCATAATCAGGATCAATAATTAAGGCAAAATCAATAAGTGACAGTGACATTTTGAGCACAGAGTATCGATATTGGCGATACTTGCCCTTGATTTACTTAGTATCGAATTGATACCAACATTTGCAGTATCGCTCAGGCCTATACCGCTAAAGGCAAACCACTATGAGGCAAGACAGGGCACAAGCCAAAACTTGCACCCAAACCAGAAATACCCAATATATTACTTATTGTGTACCTTTGTAAGACAAACCAATAAGGGCTCAACTTAAAGCAACTCTGGGAAATGTATGCACAAAACCACGTATAACTACCTTTGCATCGAAGGTAAATTATAGAGCACTGAAAACTGGAGTAAATGAGATGTACCTACCCACTTTACAACGAAAATCATTAAAACATATACACATTTGTCCAGTTTTTCAAACACAGTTGTTATAAAACGATAGATTAAACTTTCGTAATGGATATTTAGTTAAAATTCATTTGACTAGCGGGAAAATTTAAAAACATTCGCTAAAGTCTTGAGGGTAAGCTGTTAGCTTAAAGCCACAAGCCCCTCGGTCACGGTTACAAAAGCCCAACGTTTAAAAGCAAGCGAATACGCTTTAAAAACTTTTACACAGATTATTTATTATTACTACCATCGACATTTAAAGTTATTTTAAGGATCGCCACAGTGCGTTTTACAAATGTACTTCTAGTTTGCAGAATCGCACACCCCTAGCGGTTTAATTTAAATTTCAGTACACTAAAATCACGGCACTTCCGGTGTTCTGAACGGCATTCATGTAGCTTTGTAACGGTAGTGGTTTAGCTAACAGAAAGGTAAAAAGAAAAATGTCAAACTAACAATCCAACACTGCAATACTCTGCAGAGATAACAACATTTTTACTTTTTATTATACAAAACAACATATTCGACAAACGTATTTACCATACTATAAACGCAACGGCATAAAAAGACAGACGTTACTCAACTTAAGCTTTTTAAAACCTTGAAGCAATGGCTGTATTCACAAACTTACCCGAGAACCCCAGGGTTGTATTTCCTAATCTTCCATGGTGTCCAAGTGATCGCATTACCATTAGTGCAGTTCGAAAACAAGTAATTCATCCCATAGGTGCTCGCCTTATTGTCACTTTTCCTTCGGCCTGGATGGTGATTATGTGTGTGATTACTAGGTACAGAGGAGTGGACCTGATGACGCTTCACGCAGGTTTGCTGCAAATTGAAAGCCGGTTGTTCCTGTAGTTTTCGATGATGATGGTTGTAAAGGTTGACATTATTATCCATGCTGTCGCTCAAGCCGAAGATCAGGTTGGCAGCCCCTACATTTTTATTAAAGTTGCCGGTCACATTTCCACCCATAGTCCTTTCAAGTGAGCAACTGGAATGGGAACTCTCTGTCCCGGATTCCTGGGAAGACGAGGAACAGACGGACCCCGTATTCTGAGGCAAGATTTTTCCCTCACCTGGTTCGGCGACGTTTACCGTCGTTAAAGAGTTCTGCACGTTCCCGTTGGACAGCGTTATCCCCAGCTTGGCAGTGCCGTTTATACTACTGTGTGTAGATCCGCTCATTAAGCTGTGATGGCTACTGCCGTTGCTCAGGCTGGCTGTAACGTTACCGTTGCTGCTGCAATTGCTCTTGCTCGCAGCCACTGCGCTTGCCACATTTTTTAAAACATCCAACGCAGCATAACTCACACAATGCTTGTGGTTTTGATTGTGGAGCTGCTGATGAGCGGAGAGCGTCCGTATTCCCTGAGAGGTCTCCCAGACGTGCATCCATAAGGCGTTCGCAGGTCCTTTCTGTTCGGGCTGAATCCAAGCTACCCTCGGATCCATTCAACTTCTCTTTTAGCAACCCCTCTTCAAGTATCTTACTCTAGCGAGCCCGTTGTTAATCTGCCCTGCTCCCTGCACCTTTCAAAGCTCGCGGCGTTGTTCGGGGTTACAAAAAGAGATTAAACTAAACATTTAACCGATTTAGGACCATTGATTTACTGGCCCCCTTTGCACCGCTAGCTGCAAGAATGCTAGCTGATTCCTACGGGAATTCAATATGGCGTATTCCCTTCAAATCCACGCGCATGCGCTCTATCAGGGATTTCTTAAATGATGACTGCGCCCCCCATCCACCCACTCCTTCATCATTTCTGAGCCAAGCAGCCGAAAAATGACACAAAAAATGAACATTAAAATTTTATTTGATCAATATTAATTTTAACAGTTACAGATGTAACCGAAAAAAAAACATCAAATGTGAACGGAGAGCCTGGTCCCCGAGGCTGTTTCAAAGGGGGAGAAAAAAAAAAAAAAAATCCGGAGTGGGTGGGGGCACGGGTGGGTGAGTTCAAAGGGGATCCCCCATACGTATGCTTTTACACAGTGCCAGAATCTTCCAGGAATGACAGGTAACTGATGGCATCCTAGTTGTAGATAGTTGTCCTGAAAGATCTGGCACACATTTAAAATCAGAGCAATAAGTGAATGGAGTTTGTCTCACCCGTGGGATCATTCTGTTTGTATTATTTATTTATTTACCCAGCCATCATGGCTCCACAGCGTCTTATAACGCTGGGCAGGGGCACTATTAATGAAACCGGTAGTAAATAAATAAAAAAAATAAATAAAAAAAATTGGACAATGTCACTTGAACACATTCAAATTTACATAAACATCAAATAGAGATGAAGCACACTGTGTTTTCAGCTTACATCTAATATACAAACCCCCTAGCTCATATTGTATGGTAACAGAGTATAAAAGTAGCTCCCATTTCTCCTTATTACTGCAATCATTTTAAAAGAGCAATGCAATGCTGCTCCTGTAACAGCAATCTCCCAACCCATAAAGCTCAATAATGAAGCCGGCACAGCCAGGATGTGGCATAACAGCACCTTCTGGGATGCATAGTATGTGAGAGAGTCTTGCATAATGCTTACCCCCTCTGTTACACACGTGCAGCATGTGACCGAGTCAAGGAAAACCCCCCCGAGCACACTATGTGTCGGCTGGGATATGTAGCTGCCTGTATGAAACACTCAGGCATACACACAGCTGCTCGCTCGTACTCTAAGCCTGTAGAGATCAAGCTCTTCTTTCAATCACCTTATCTCACACGCAGGCATCTGAGCGACACGCCAGATGGAAGAGGTTTTTCTTTTCCTGTCACAATCACAGCTCAAGCCAAGACACTGGTTTGCCTCATTGTCAGCTTTTATGGGATTACTACGTTGGTGAAGAGTGGACCATAGCTAACAGATGAGCACACACATAAACAGAAATCGTGCCAGAGAACTCAACAATATGCTCAAAGGCACAACAGTAATAGTCCTTTAATATAAAGGAAGCAGCAGTTGTCTGAGGTTGCATGTGGCTTGAATATTAATGAGGTGGAAACATGTTCCTGGTATTTAACCCACATTAGTAGGACGCTGTATTTGTAATTTCAGCAGCTTTTAAAATAACAAAAAAATTCTACACATATTTACATAGCCTTTGGTGTGTTGCCTCAACCATGTAATAGACTAAAACCAGGACAGCATTATAATGGACCCAGCTAGCACAATTAAACTGCACTGAATTCCACTGCAAATATCTGCTTCCAAATTTATGCAATTTATGATGAAGAAAGTTCAATAAGAAATGCCTAAAATGCAAAACAATTACAATTTAACCCATAAGAGCCCAACGTCACATATTTGTTACATACAGTTTCTAAGACATTTTGGTTCTGTCCCCCAATAGACCCCCCCCAAATTAAAAGTAAATTTTTTATTACATTTTGTTAAAGGGTAAAATAAAGACTTCATATTTTTTTAAAAAAGGTAATTTTTCTTATCGCCTGCACGGAAAAGATGGGATTTAGACAGATCTCAGTCAACAGCATTAAAAAAAGGGGGCTTAATCTTAATCTTTATTATCACATTTTAATAAAAAGCATATATATACATATATATACACATATATATATATATATATATATATATATATATATATATATACACATATATACACATATATATATATATATATATATATATATATATATATATATATATACACATATATATATATATATATATATATATATATATATATATATATATATATGTACACACACACATATATGTATATATATATACATATATGTATATATATATATATATATATATATATATATATATATGTAAATTAATATTGCCATTGTAATATATATTCATGAATAGGTTTACAGGTTTTAATGTTTAAAAAGTCTGTTATGTTTCTCACTTTGTAAATTTCTGCAGCGTCCATCCTCCCTTTCTCTCTACAACACTGTTGTAGCTTCTGTCTCTTTAAGAACAATCTCCAACACATCTGCTCTGTTCCTGATGGGTCAATTAATCCAAGGCCTTCAAAGCCACCCAATAAGAAGGTTCCATGTAAATCTAAACTTGTAGACAAGTGAAGGAAGAAAAGCTCTGGATAACACAGTTGTTATCATTTAGCTAATGACAGCTAGCCTGGTCTGCAAGCTTTAATACTAGTTTTCCAATAGCAATACGAAGATGATCAACTTGGCTCAATCCCTGCACCGAGTTACAACCTATGAGGATAGTGGGACATAACATAACTCCTACTGGGCTTTACAAATGGAGATCTTTCAAATGTGCAGCAGCAAAGAGCAAATGTGCCCTTTTTAAAATATACATTTAGTTGCTAGCTGAATCCCTTACATATTGCAGCACTGCAGGCTTCAACTGCTGCTGCTTCTCTACAGCTTCGCTACATGCAATATAGTGAGGAGAATTTGCAGCCTGCATGAGGGATTTTGAAGCTGTTTCACCCAGATGCTAAAAGATATCCCACTACCATCTGCTTGAAGATGAATGACACTATAGTCAAATTGCATACTTGACTATAGTAAAGTCAAACCTGCCACTTGACTATATTCCACTGTCAGTGTAATATAGTGGTACAATTACAAGAGGCGAGGATAAAGAGGATATGCAGATGAAATAGCCTGGAAGAGAGAAAGACAGGACAGTAGGGATTTAGAAGGATGTGACTGTTTAGCCTTCAGTGGCACACAGCTGTCATTTTTCATCCCACTCAGATGCAGCACTTCTATTATTTATTAATGACACTGTTGTTAATGAGAAAACCTGGTGCTGAAAAATGGCCTCCTCTAAGGAAGGGAGAAGTGAGGAGTCACAGGAGCAACTTACATGGTTCAGTTGTCAAGCTTTACATGAGTGTAAATCAATGCCAGTTAACCTGTGCATGAGTTCAATTAGAAACACATTTAAACAACACGATAGTTGCACTTCTTTAAAATCTAAAATTATTAAGAAACACTGACATCAAGGCAGATTAAAATATTCAGACATTCAGTAAAAGTCCACACCCACATAGACAAGAGTTTCTGGCTCATGGTAACATTAACAATTAAAAAAAAAACATCCCTCTGCCTATTTAAGCCTTGCACATCATCATCCATTCAGTGTCAGTAATGCTGCAGCTCTGACATGTCATCAAGATTTTTCTCTGCAATTTCTTCCTCTTTTCTTTGTTACAGTTTCTTAGAAATCCTGACAGAAGTAACGTGTGTTGCCAGCTCTCATCTCCTCATTTCAGGCTTGAGTGAATTATTGAGGCACTCTTCAACGATTTCCCTGTAGCTCTCTGGCCGAGGACAGCCCTGAGACAGGAGTCTCAGCTTTGGGTTAGGGTTAGTTAAAGTTACCTTTGTTCCAAAGTGAGATGATGAGGTCAGTAGAAAAAGAAAATATATGAGGCATGAGAACGAAATGCAGCAGGAAAGCCAGGCTGCACTTAATTCAAGACACCTTGTCTGTCTAATCTGGATGGATGTTAAGGAGATTTGCAACAGATGAGCCTCGAGGATTAATGAAAATTTAAATGTCTGTCTTGAATTTCGAAGTTTGTGCTCCACCTGGGAAAGTGTGTGGATCAGAGGAGAGTCTTAAAGCTGTTGCTTGCTGGTGCAGAGTGTATAAATCCAATGTTTTAGTACTGAGGTATATTTTATTGGCTTTCTAATTTCTTCTGGAGCATTGCTTGATGTTGTCTCTGCTGCAAATACAACGCTTCCAGCTCATTTAGTCCACGGTTGCTGAGGTTCTTCATTTATTTAAGAATGCAACTGGTGTGTCAGTCAATGTAAGAAAAAAAGAATTTTCTTCTCAGCCACACTAAGCCAATACCTTTTTGAGCTTCTAGAAAAGAAAGGGAATCAATGCTTTCCTCTTTTTAGGATAGTCTTCAAACTTATTAACGTACCATCTGCAGAGAAAGAAAAAAATAAAAACAGGTCCTTTAAAATGTATTCATACAGCACAACCCGTGCCCACCTTCTTACTGTGTGTGTGTGTTGTTATTCTTACTTGTGGTGGGCCACAGCCCTGCTGGCGAGGACCACTGCTGTAAAGATGGCGAAAGCTGCGCTGTGAACAGAGTGGCCAGCCAGAGCGAAGCCAGCCCACTCCATTATCTCGCCTAGGAAGTTGGCCCCGGAAACATATTCAAACATTCCACCTGTGAGACGGAGGACAGCGACGTCAGGTTTTCTGCTTTTCCTTTTATATGTTCAATGAAGCAAGAACAACACAGATATTTTACTTTGGAAAACAATTTACTTGGCTGATGGGATTCCAGATGTGCCTGGAAATAGCTTTGGAGCAGCAAATCTCACAGCTTCTTCCATCCTCACCTTCTATATTTTATTTTCCTTGTGGGTCCAGAATGTTTCAGCAGGTTCACCACAAGTTCAGACTCAGAAAGTAGTTGTGACTGTGATCCTGATCCGGGGGGCTTCCATTCGTGAACATCTTATGATTACAAAATGGTTCATGTAGTTTCATATAGTGTCACTTAAATATGCCAAATGCAAACTTTTACAGCTTTACATGTCAAGGCCATTTCTCAAAAGGACTTTGGTAATGAGCCAAAATCTTTTCAACAACCTCCTCCCCCCATCACATCTTATATAACAGTAATCCATTTTCACATTGTAAAGGTCGAAAACTAAAAAAAAAGAAAAAAAAGAAAAAAGGGGGCAGATCCACATCTGCTTGCACAAGTTTCTACAAGTAACGTCTTTTAGTGCACTCAGGAAGATTTAGTGCACTTACTATCTCCACAGACGCTGTTTTATTTAACTGTAGGAACGCCAGCTAAAACAAGCTCATTAAGTCCTTTCTGATTTACAGAAGTAGCATGTTCTCCCCTCATCGCTCTGTGTTGGGGCAACACTGTATTGAAAATCTGTCCAGTTGTGACCAAGGATGAGCCTGTAACTATGACAACATGAACTATGACAGGCCGTGTCAGATAAGCAAAACTTTCTCAGACCGGTTTGTGATATTCTGAATGTCGACGTCGGCCTCACACAGTGGAACGAAGTGGGAGCTGCTGAAGAAAAAGTCGTTCAATTTCAGTTTTTCTTTGTTCTGATTTTTGAGTCAGCATGTGACCCGATATGCTTAGTTAATGTGTTGCATTCAAGAACAACTGAGTTATGCCCCAAAACTAGCCTCCTTAGTGAAAATTTGCATGTGTACCCCGGTGTTATGTTCCCATTAATTCCAACTGGGCATTGAACTACTTACTATACAAGGAAAACATGGAAATTTCTGGTTGAATTTTGCAATTTATAAACAAATATTTCACTCCATTTTGCTAATCTAAGGTTTAATCATGTCACTTCTGCACCTGTTCATATTAGCTGTAGAATGTGCACAGAAACAAAATTTTCTCTTATTGAAACTTAACTATTGATGAGGGTTTTCCTTATTTCAGGTCATTATGACTTTGCCATATTTATATTGTGCTTGTTGACGCTGTGATAACAATATAGTTTTGATATATTGTGCAGCTCTGGCCATTTATTAACAAATGTCCCAAACTACTGCAGTCATTTGACAAAAGGCTGAATTCTGATTAAAACACTTTTCACCATTTGTTTTACATATTGGTAACAGATTTAACTAAAACTAAATTAAAAATGTAATGTGTGTGTGGAAAAAATATATTGTAGAACAAAGACTGATTTAATTTTTGTTTATTCTGAGTTTCAGAGAGCAGCAAATGAGTTTAGCTTAATATAAAGACCAAAACACCGGCAGGGAGGCCGACCTGCTTCTGCAGAACCAACACAGGCTTTGAATGAAATTACAAGGAAACATGTATGAATATAAAAACTATTTAATAAAAATATACAAAGTTCTGCAAGGATTTTTGAATGGCTTAAAATCCAAAAATTGTCTCATAAAAAGCTTCAACATGTTTTCCATGTTTTGTTTTTTTTTTTAGGATGAATATCGAGTCAGACTGGCTTGCACATGCACTTACATATAATGTCTATGTTCCGGTGCAGGCTCGGCTCGCTGTCTAACATAATTACTATCAGCACTCTGCAGTTTCTCTGTCTCTGTCAGTGAAAGAATAATCTAACACACTCCAAGCTGAACCATTTTCAGACACAGTACAGCAAAAACCTTTTGTACACTAATGAAAGGACGTTCAGAGTCCACAGAGGAAAAGATAACTAGTGACAACCTGTGATTCTGCATATAATCATCACACTACAATGGAAAACTAGCAGCTAGTGTACAGAGACAGCAGTTTTCCATGTCATGATGTGATTACTCTCAGCCAGCTGCTGAAAAAAATATATCACAATGGACCTAAGAGGTAGCGCTACAATATACCAGTAAAGGAGCTGAGATAAAGTAATAAGACTGCTGAGGAATGGTTCGTTTCACAGCATTAAAAACTAGTATTTGTGCTTGTAGGTTTTATACTAGTTTTTCAATATAAAGGAATAAAACCAATAGTTAATAAGAGTAGATTTATATTTTGTTGCTCATAAGGCTGTGCACAGCGAGATAATGAATAATAATACAATTAACAAATACAATAAGAAATGAACATTTTAGGAACACCACTTATCTACAGTCGCTGGCCACTTTATAAGCGACACACTGCTAGTACCAGGTTGGAGCCCCTTTTGCCTTCAGAACTAGCGGTACCTTAATTCCTGGTGTCATAGCTTCAACAAGCTATTGCCATGACAGCATCACACAGTTGCTGCAGATATATTGGCTGCACATCCATGAGAATCTCCTGTTCCACCACATCCCAAAGCCGCTCTACTGGACTGAGATCTGGTGACTGTGGAGACTGCTGGAGTCCAGTGAACTCATCGTCATGTTCTAGAAAGCAGGTGGAGATGATCTGAGCTTTGTGACATGGTGCATTATCCTGCTGGACGCAGCATCAGAAGATGCTGCACTGTGGTCATAAAGGGATGGACATGGTCACAGTGTGTTCTTCTGGTGTTGGAGCCCATTTGTTTCAAAGTTTGACATGCTGTGTCTTCAGAGAAGGTATTCTACATACTTTTGGTTGGAGCCAGTGGTTATTTAAGTTCCTGTTACCTATCATCCTGAACCAGTCTACCCATTCTCCTCTGATAGCAATAAGGCATTTTAGTCCTGACAACTGCTGCTCACTGGATATTTTCTCTTTTTCAGACCATTCTCTGTAAATTCTAGTGATGGTTCTGTGTAATAATCCCAGTAGATCAGCAGCTTCTGAAATACTCAATTTGAACTCTAGAAAGTCGTCTCGACCATGTCTACATGCCTAAATGTATTAAATGGCTGCCACGTGATTAACAAATTAGCTATTTGTGTGAACAAGCAACTGAACCTAAAAAGTGGCCAGTGAGTGTAGACTAATATCTATGCCATCTGAACATTATTACTCATAAATAAGTGATATGGTAATAGAAATATTTAAGGGAAAACAGTGTTTGAAGACTGAGCCCTCAGTGTCAACGCCAATGATCTCTGATTTTTTCCCCCCAAACTCTTAAACTACCTCCTGCTTTTTAATATGCTGCTCTACCATCAGTGCATCTGTCCCCCTCAGAATGGCATCACTCTATCAGTGTGTGTGTGTCTCACATCTTAAGTTTGTGTTTGAGCCAGAAAACTAGTTTTCTGGCTCGTGTCGGCGCATTGAGAGCAGTACATCAAATATCTTTTTAGTGAGATCAGCTGCTGATTCCCCGTCTAATCCTCATCAGATAATCAGCACTGACAAGTCACAGGAGGATCGGACTTACTTCTACTTGGGAGAAAATAAACTACATTTCTTTCTACTCGCATTGTTTGATCTTGTTCTAAAATTTAGTAGTGCTGCAAATAAAATAGCAGCAAAATCGGACTCAGTGGTCACAATCTTGGAGGTCTGAGATGCCACATTAGATTTGTTAGTGGTTCGGAAGTGTGTGGACATGGTAATTAATGAGGCTAAATTAAAGTAAACATGTAAGCTAGTATTGAAGTTCCGTGTTTGTTCTGATTTCCATTGTACATTTTCAACAGATACAGACCAAAATATATGTGACAGGGTTGCCTAAATTTACAGGAGAATAAGTCAGACCAACATATATAATGGAGAGCAACATGTGCTCCTCTTTACAGCTTTTCTGATTAAAAAAAAAGCCCAAAATTAGAAGCAAAGTATGAATAGGAGGCAAACATCATGTAGTATTTCTACAAATTTCAACCTGGTCTTTGTGGTTTTAAAGTATATTCTTTACGGTTTTGGTGATGCTAATACTTAACAAGGAAACATACCTACATTCTGGTCACATATCTTTATTTCTTACTTCTGTTTTCTTTCCATTTATATAAATTTTCACTTATCCTTGAAAACATTTGCGCCTCAATCAACCTCAATCAAAAGACCTCACCTCTGGGAATCTTGTAACCAGTCTCCCCAGGCTTTCTCAGGTTCCTCAGGATGTGGTCAGAGTGTAAATTTATCAGCCAGCCGGCCAACCACAACACAGACCCTGGGGAAAAATCCAAAGTTGCTTTATCAAAAATGTTTCACAGGTACAAGATAAACGGGGCAGCTGTATTTTCTCTAAATAACAGCTTGATCAATACAAACAAGTGGCAGAAGATGGTTAATGGTATTGACACTGAAGGATTAGGTGTCTTTAGAGTTATAACAACGGTAGTTACAGAGTTATTATAGCTTCTCCGAGCTAGTGTTGCCATGGCAATTAACTGGCATATTAGCAAACACCAACACAGCCTTTAATCCATTTTTACATCTGCAAATGTAAATGTTAATGCATCTGTAAGTAATTTCTCTCGGATTAACTCTTCACACTAATGTCATTTGCTTATTTGCTGAACCATTTCTATCAATGTCAAGAATCCAGTCTTTATTTTCTATCCAGCTATTATTTAATCTTAACTTGACATCTTTCATTCTACAACCAGAAAATATTGGATATAAATATAGAATTTTTTAGGAAATAACTTATTTAAAGAGAACTGTAATATCCCCTTTTCTTTACTGACTTTTTAAATAAGTGTTTAATCCCTTTTAAAGTAATGATGATCTGAACACATGAAACTTTGCTCTGCCCATCCAAAAATCAATAAAAAGACACTAATATTTCATTGGACCACCTTTACCTTTGACTCAGGCATGTTTCCACTGTGGCATTGTTTCAATAAGATTCTGAAATGTCACAACATTTATTTCCATCCAGAGTTTTATTAATTTATCGACTAGATTTTGTAGTACAGATGGGAGTAGTCCAAAGTCTTCTCCAGTATATTCCAAAGATTCTAAATGGGATTCAGGTCTGGACTCAGGTCTGGTCTGTGGTAGCCAATCCATGCGTGAAAACAATGTCTCGTGCTCCCTGAACCACTCTTTTACAATTTGAGCCTGATGAATCCTGGCTTTGTTATCCTAGAATATGTCCATGTCATCAGGAAATGTGGTATAACCTGCTCATTCAGTATATCCAGTTCAGATGAATATACATAATGTTGCTGAATCTAGACCTGATCAACTACATGACCTTCTTCCATTGATCCAGTGCCCAATCTTTTTGCTTCCTAGTAAATTGAAGCCTTTTTTCCCCCAATAAACCTCACTGATAAGTAGTTTTCTTAAAGCTACACAGCTGTTTAGTCCCAATGCTTTGAATTTCCTCGCATTGTACCTGTAGAAATCTCTTACTTTCATTAATAATTAAACAGAGCCTGAATTTTACTCGTTTTCTCACAGTTTGACATCACCAAATGTTACAGTGATCATTATCACGATCATTCAACATTTTTCTCCAACCACATTTCTTCCTCTGAGGTGATAGTTTCCCAGTATCCTTCTGGTTTTAAAAAATGTGTTTGCCAGCTATGAACCCAATTTCAGTAGTTACTGCAGTCTGTCTTCTTAAACAGACTGACATATTTTCCACGATCACAGAATGCGTCTTCCACCATGGTTGTTAAAGAACTGAGAAGCTACTCACTACATCAGTTAAGTTTAAACAACTTTAGCCAGCTGAAACATAATCATCGGTGCAGTAATTATCTAATGGGAGGTTCTTACCCATTTGCTTAGTTATATCCAAGTGGTGACTTTTTTCCAGATAGGCAGTGTATTACGAATAAATGACATTATTTACAACTGCGGGACTTTTCTTTGCTTTTTAACTTCTTTTTCTGAACATGTAGAAGAGGACACTGAATACCCACCAATGATGAAGCTTGGATGTGTAACCCAGTATGCAGGGTACTCAGCATAATGGCTCAGGTACCTGACTTGCATATAGCCATTATAGATGCAGAAAATAAAGGCCAGGAAAAAGGAGAGGAACGGTGTAGCTTTCCCGCCTCTGATTAAAAATGGATAAATGAGGGCCCTGCAGAAGAGATAAATATATATAAAAAATGTGCTATTAACAAGACTACTAGACTTCTTTTTAATGCAGTGATCATATATCAGTTAGCGCACATTGAAGGGAGATATGAAACACTTCCTACAATCTAAGTTTAATAGAGTCACTACCTTACCTCTGGATGTAGTGGCAAAGAAACATCATAATAAGAAGCTGGTTTGGTAGTCGGGACGTTTTGGCGGAGGATGTCCAAACCACCAGACACACAGGCAACAACAGCGAGGGCAGCTCCTGAACGAACCAGGCGAACTTAACGTTAACTGGAAATCCATATTTACTCGTAGCATATCGTCCGTATGGGACGTTTTCAAAAAGCAAGCTAACGAAAGTGCAGACTGCCATAAAAACCATGAAGTAAGCCATGCAGTCCAAAACGAACAACTCGTCTTCCTCCGAGTGGAAGATAAAGGAAAGGAGCGCATCCATCCTGGTGAATGGAGGTTTAATGTTTCCGAATTAAAACGCTAAACTGAGTGAATGTCATCTATTTTCTCAGCTTTGTGCTGATTCACAAACTCACTCTCCGATTCGATGTAAACGACATGTGCACGCGACTGACAGAGACCAATCAGTGGTCGAACTAAGCGACCGATCTTTTTAGCCAATGAAACTGCTCGGTTTTGCATTGACGTTTTGCAACTTCCTGATTTGTCAATAATAATAATAATAAAAAAAAAAACTTTATTGAATGTTGTTCAGTAGTCCATAAAAAAACAAAAAACAAAAACAAAAACGTGAAAAACACACGAACAGTATAACACCAGGGGAAAAGATATTAATAATTGTAAATTAATTTTAATGAATTAATTTTAATGAATACAGCAGACGTAGTTCAGTGGTTTTGACATCTTTTCAGTTTTTAGAATGTTGTGTCGTTATTAAATATTGCCCAAGTTTCTTTTCAAAAATTAAAAATGAGGGTTTGTAAATTTAGATTTACAAATATGGTATTTTTCAAGTGACAGAATTAAAATGATGATATAATATTGATCTGATTTGGTTGGGACATAGAAACGAACCAAACAACATATCTACATATGAAATAAAGAAATGGAAATCAATTTTTTTTGGGGTGGGGGATAAATGTTCAGACATTTTTCCAGAAATACAGGAGAAATACCAGGACCAGAACAGATGACACAAATCTTTTACAAATTGTTTACAAAATGAGCAGGTAACATCAACAGCTTTTTTGTATCTTTGCAGAAATGTCTTGCAGGGATAAAAAAAAAAAATCGTTTTTAGAGACATTTTTTTGACCTCAGTCATTTTCAAGTATTTGGAGGGAATACAGCATTATTTCCTCCAGTTCAGATTAGAAGTTAGATTATTCCAGTAAGATACAACATTTGGAACACATCCTTTCGGAATAAAGCACATATATCATGATTATTTATTTATTTATTTATTGGAAAAACAAATTTGACCTATAGTGGTGTTAGCAGAATCCAAATTTAAATAACACACTTCAGCAGCTGCAGAGGTTTTGAAAAGCACTACAGCACCAGATGGAATAACGTCAAAAACAAGAGCATATTCTTTTGGTGGTATTGGGATACTGTCTAAGAGTTTGGAATATGAAATTAAAACACCATCAGAACTGAATAATTGTTTCACTAAATAAATTCAATGCTCAAACCAGTTTTCCAAAAATAAAGATTTATGTTTGTATACAATGTCTTTATTGTTCCAAATGATATATTATATATGTATTTGGTGAGTTGTGCAATAAAGTTGAGGGTTGAAAAAAAACAAAGTCCCTTGCTTTGTTGTTTAAGAAAGAATTTTTTTAATTAAAACTACAACCTTCTCTAAGAACCCAAAGACTTTCTGCTCCCACACTGATATATTTGTTTGAACATTTATTTGGATTTATTTTTTTTTATCCCTGACCTTTAATGTTGTGTTTAACTTATTCATTGATTTATTAATTTATTTACCCCTTGTCAACACAGTTGCACTCTGATGTTTATCCCAGGGTTTACTGCTTTTGTATGATTTGTTTTTCTTGTTGGTATATGATTTTTGGAAGCAAAAAAAATGCTCACTGGTTTCAAATAGGTCATATATCACAATATATAGCAAAATATGGGGAGGGGGGGACCCAACCCTACATTTTATTTACATTGTTTATGTAGGTATATTCATATCCCATTAATAAATGATCAGTTATTAATATCTGTAGATATTTTAGCAGACAAAACTATTCTTTTTGTCTTTGTTTTTTTTATAAAACTTTTTAACAACATTTGTACATCAAGTGCATGTGTAACTTAATACATACTGTTCATTAATAGTAGGAAGTCACATGAGCAATGAGGACAAGTGTAAACTAAAAAAAGTAGAAACATTCACGAAGAACAAGAAACACCAAAAGACAAATGCAAACCAATAAACCAGGAGGTTAACATGAATACTGCAACACAAAGCACAATAACAAAGCAAAGACAAAGCAAAGTATAAATTTAGTTAGCTTTCAATATGACAAAAAAAAAGATAACAAAACATACTTCAGGGATTTAAAGTAGCTGGTAAAGTTATTTTTGAAACCAGTAAATGAAGGAGTACCGCCTTACCACATATGGTATCTACCTAGAATGACAACAAGAATGATAACATCTGAGATGATTGTCATTAATAAAATGAATGATATCCTTATAGGTACAAATACAGTGTTGTTTATTTTTAAAGAGATCCAACAATGAATATAAGACCAAAAACATGTACAATTGGAAATTTAGGCATATACGAAAGGTGGTCAATAGATTCTGCCTCAGAAGATCAAACTGTGTAAGGGTCCATCGGAAATATTAATCTTTCAAATGGAAAATCATTAACTGAAGCCAAATACAGAATAAGTCAGGAAGCGTTTTTACTAAAGAGGATACGTATAGTATTCTTAATAGTTCTTAACAGTATTCCTCCTTTAATTCTTAACAGAGGACACTTCACTTCATTTAACAGTACCTTCCCAGGACCTGCAGGGGGCACTGTGAAGGCACCAGCCTGGTCTTTTGATTAAAGAGTGGAGGGTAACAATCCTAAACCTTAAAAGCGACTGCAGATGAAAAATAAACATTTGGCTAACTCTGGTACATTAATGTCTATTAAAGTAAATTGTCCTCATAAAATAAACAAATAAACAAACAAAACACACACAGAGAGAAAAAACACAGGTCAATTTAAATCTGGTTAGTGGGCTTGGTTTTTGCGTCTCTTGTGTTTTCAAAATGTGTTCATAGGGAATTTAAGTGCATTACATCACCTGTTTTTGTCCTGAAATCTCTTATCTGAGGAGAGCAGGTCATACAGCTGCTGGATGCGAGCCAGTCTGGGAGGAACATGGCTCCATCCAAATGATTCATATATCAGCTTTTATAAACTTTCCTTCCTTGTTTTTGTTGCATTACAGATTTGAATGTTTTGCTGTTCTTTTAAGAACCTTGCCTCTGAAGGGCTGTCTGTGTTTACAATTGTTCATCGATGCAAACACCATCCCTTTTGCATTTGAGTGCTCATAGGCAGTCGTGGCTTGGCAGGACTTCAATTTCTTGAGTTAGTGGAGCCAGATAACAAATCACGGGTCTGCACCATCATCACATATAAAACTAAAGAGTCCCAACATTACGTGATGGTACAAAGTCGTCCCTTCTATAAATGGTATACATAGAACCAAAACCACTGCAGCTTCAAAATGTATGCATTGCTTGAACGACTTAAATCCTTGTTTGAAAATCCTGTCTAGCTAATCCTCAGCATCCTTATTTTAAAAAGTGAGTGGGATTACACTCAGTAAACATCAAACTACTGCTTTACCTCTATAGGGAAAGTCCTGCCTGGAATGGTGGCTAAAGTTGTTGGAGGACTTGTCACAGTCCAGTGTCACGCTCGTGAGGATGTGCTGCAGATTGGACCTCCTCCTAACATCTTTCAGGATGGTTTGCAGAAAGTCTGACTGGATGCTGCCTTTGTGGACCTGAAAGGATAGTCGTGAGGATGTGAGGTGAGAGGTTAAAGATTTTAGCACAACAGTGAAAATAAAATAAGATTTTTAAAACACCTGTTGTGAAGTACAACATTACATTACTTTTACTGCTTCAGTTACTGGGTCAAACTTTTCATCTGGTTCAGACGTGTCTCTTCTTCCCTCTCTTTTCTTTCTCCTTCTCCTCTTCCCCAACACTGCTTTGCTCAGCATATGTCAAGATTCATTCCTGACAGCTTCATCCTTCTCTGTGACCTGTCAAATGTTACACACAAACTTACAAGTTATTTTACAGAACACATCATGTTTAGCTGACTCACATGTACATTGCTAATACACAAACCTTGGTGGCTTCCTTGGGGATCATGTTAGATACTTTGAGGCTCTGAGCTGCAGCTTTTCGCTGAGAAAGAGGAAGCTGAAATTTTGGCCCACTCCTTTGGCTCTCCTCCTGCAGCTGCTAGCTGAAACCATCTGGCAACTCCTTTGACAAATTGATCAAATTTAAATACACACACACACACACACAAAAAAGAAAAAGAAAAAAGAAATGCTATGCTATGCTATGGGAAAAATGCCCTGAGTGCAATCTGTGTCGGAATAAACAAAATAATTTAATTTTATTATTTGCCTCAACCTGTTATCCAAAGTAAATGGTAAATGGTCTGTATTTATATAGCACATTTACCCAAAGCGCTTTACAATATACACCACATTCACCCATTCACACACTGATGACAGAAGCTGCCATGCAATTCGCTCAACCACGACCCATCAGGAGCAATTTGGGGTTCGGTGTCTTGCTTAGGGACATTTTGACACGAGCTTGACAGGCCAAGGATTGTCTCGGCAACCCTCAGGCTACAAGATTTCATACCAGTTTGATATGGTAATTTATTGCTGCCCATTCAGTACATTTGAAAGAGTAGCCCTAAACACACGAGCCAGTCAGAGACGAGTCTTGATGTCCCGCCCACCAATGAAAGAAATCTGCAAACGCCTGATTAAAAAACATAGCTGCATAAAATAAATGTATTAATCAAACAAACATGCACTTCAAATAAAACAGTAATGAAAATCCAGTATTTTTAGATCTTAACCTTGATAACATAAAAGACATGTCTTTTTTCCCCTGCCTGTGTCATTTGCACCAAAAAATTGTAACACAACTGAAATGTAACCTCATCTTTAGAAACGTTTTATTCACAGTACACTGTCAAGTGCACTTATATAATTAAAATTATATTTACATATGATATTTTATTTCATTTAATTTTTTAAAAGAACGAACTACCCCGAAGCAGTTATCGTTTCAGGCAAAAATTTCAGTCACCTCCAAAGGTCCTCATTCACGTGCGTCAGAGCCAACACGCTCTGGTCAGTGATGATACACAGCATCGCTGTTCATCTTCAAACTCACTGTAGTATCAGTCTTTCCGGGCTTTTTTTTCCACGTCCAGCCACTACGTTGTTCCGCAGACTTTTCTCCAGGGTTGTCTGCTGTTCCAACATGGGGAAAAGAAGCAGACAGAGGCAGAAAAAACAGAATGGTGGCAGGGACGACAGAGACAACGCTGTAAGAATCACATTCCTGTTGTAGCAAGTCCTGCTAATGTTAGTACCTTAGCCAGACTACGTATTAACAGCGTTAAAACTTAGTCAAACGCAGCCGACTGCAGTAGTATTTAACGCTGATCGTGTTTACCAAACTTTGTGCAGACATACTGCTGGGACAAATCATCATAAGGGTTGCCTATTTGCTACCTGTTGTCTTTAAAACCATGTGTGACCACCCTTTGTCGCTCTTAAATGATCGTGTATATAAATGGTGTGATTGTTTAAATGTAAAAGAGACTTGGGTTACCTCATAAAATCCCTCAAAGACTCATCAAAAGACATTGAAAGCAAGAAGATTGCATCAATAAAAGAAATGGCTCATTGATATTGTAGGTGACCCGGGAAAGCATCAGTAAAAAAATATGAAATAGTCAGATTTTTCAGTTGCATGTCTTGTAGCATTGATTTTCTACATTATAAGTTTTGTCTATGTGCAGGAAAGCTGTCATCAAATATTCAGAGGTGTGATCCTCTCTAATAACCAAGCATCCATGTGTTTCAGGGGTGGGGAGCTGGCTATGCCGACATTGTCAAGGAGAACAAGTTGTTTGAGCATTACTACAAGGAACAAGGCCTGGTACCCGAGGAGGAGTTTGAACAATTTATGGAGGCGATGAGAGAACCTCTACCAGCAACCATCCGCATTACAGGATACAAGAGGTGAGCTGGGCAGACCTAAAATGTCAGTCACAATGTATGTTCACACTCAATACAACGTGAGAAGTTTTTCAATTCATGTACCAATTTTTCTTTTTTTTTTTTTGCCTGTTAACTTAAAAGAAAAAATTAAAGTTTGCAGTGATAACTGCTTAAATCATTTCCGCCTTATAGGAATATGTCTAGTTACTTTACAGTTGTTTTTCTTTCTTTGTGCTATGTTCCAGCCATGCCAAGGAGATCCTCCACTGTCTAAAGGAAAAATACTTTAAGGATATTCAGGAGCTGGAAATTGATGGTCAGATGATTGAAGCTCCACAGCCTCTCAGCTGGTAATGCAACACCTGGTTTGCCCAAGACATCACAGATTTAAAGTAGAAACTCAGTGCAGACTTTGTATGTGTCTCGTCTCCAGGTATCCTGATGAGCAGGCCTGGCACACCAACATGAGCAGGAAGATCATTAGGAAGTCTCCCCTGCTGGAGAAATTTCACCAGTTTCTGGTCAGCGAAACCGAGTCTGTGAGTAAAACACAACACAAAAGGATCATCAGGCAAAGTTTACTAAATGTATGACAGTGGGTCTATGCCATTTTACCCCCTGGGTGACCTGGAGGCCAGGCGGGTGGGAGGAGTTTTTAGTCCATTTAAACACGACAATCAGCCGGATGACGCGCTCAGATCCAACGGCTTGTTCAGCAAGAACGCCCCTTTTAACCACAAGGGTGGAACAAACAAACCAGCCAATAAACTTAGAAAATGTTCCAACCTGATACATAATGTTGTTTGGCCTTTATTTGTTCACTAGATAACTTTGCATTAATATGATCCCTCAAACAACTTTTGCTGATTCTATGTCTGATCTTTTCAGCTACTGTAAGCAGCAACGGTATGTTCCAATCCAGTTAATTGTCCTTACATGTTAAGAGACCTCCAGTGGACACTGTTGCACTTTGCAGAATACAACCTGAAAGAAATGCGTACAAAATTATGGCTTTATTATTAACTTTTTATTTTTATGATAAATTTTGGCCTGGAAGACCCACACCTCTTTTGTTTTGGTAAAGCCTCTTTCTAACGCTTTTCTCTCCATTTAAATCGTAAACTCCTCCGCCCTTCATCACTTGTCCCTGGGTAATCAACTGGGTGACAGTAAAGGAGCAGACCCTTGTTTAAACTAAAAAGTAACAAACAAAATCAGATCAAATAACCTGAAGAGGTAGAATCAGCAGAACCATACTTTGGTTTAGACTTCCTGTACTATCCTCTTTTAGTGTATATTCACTAGACATTGTGATTCCCTCATCGTCTTTAATTAACAGCCTGGGTTCTAAAGGCATTTATGTCAGCATTAGGTGTTTGTAAACGTTTTGCTGCACTGACTGGCACTTCCAAGATCTTCAGCATGCACTGGGGTGATTTCCAGTTGAGTGTGAAGTAGTATGAATGAAAGTGAATACCTCAAAGGGGCTGAGGTTATGGTTTTCATCTGAACAGGGTGGAGTGCTCCTTCTGGGTGGGGAATGAGTCTTTGCCTTAAGTGGAGGGGTTTAAGTCTCATGGGATCTTGTTCACGTGTGCTGGAGTGAGAGATGGGCAGATGGATTGGGGCTTCATTGACTGAAATGAGGATGCTGCACAGGTGAAGAGAGAGCTGAACTGAAAGGTGAAGCTTTCTGTTCCAACTTTCACCTTTGGGCTGAAGGTATGGGTAGTCACAGAAAGAATTAGATCACAGATATAAGCGGCTAAAATGAACATCTTGTAGAAGGTGGTCAGGCTCAGCATGAGATATCAGGTGAGAAGCTCAGATGTGCCCAGGGGATCTTGGCATGGAGACGCTGCTCCTCTGTATCAAAAAGAGTCAGTGGAGGTGTTTTTGGCTTTTGATTACGATGCCTTTTTGTTGCCTTCCTTTGGAGGTTTTCCCGGCCCATCCTACTGAGTGGAGACCCAGAGGCAAACCAGAACTCACTGGAGGGGGGAGTTTTGTGTTTTCCTTACACAACCTGTTGCCTCAATGACCAGATCTTTGATAAGCAGAAAATGGATTGATGACTAGTAGTTCCAATAGCTGCCCAGTACTTATGACTGCTGGTGCAAACAGGATTAATAAATGCTCTTCTAAGAAGGATCTCTTCATGCCAGCATTCAACAATGCTTCTAAACTTAGTTGCAAATGCAGCTTATAAATTCAGTTAAAAAAAAATTGACTCTTTCAGCGACACAGCAAAGCACTCTTCTTGACTATAGTACATCCTTCATGACCAAATCCGGGACACCATATCAGCATCTCAGCAGACCCCCTGTTGAAGACCTGTCATATAAACTATACAAAAATAGGACAAATACTGAGCTCCAGTTGCTGTGTTTACTTCACATCCATGTTAAAGCTCTTTTATTTAAAAAATATCCTCTCCTGTAATAGGTAGTAGAACATGCATTTGGGAATCTTTTGGGTTTTATAAAAAGCAAGTAACAAGGGAGGAAAGCCTGTAGAGCATTAATGAGGTACAGAGATGACACACAGAAATCTGGTGAACTGTCACAATGAAATCCGGAAAGATAAAAACAGCCTGGACTAGCAAAAACAACACAGGATATGGACTAAAAACTAAAAGCAGATTTGTGTGGTGAAACATTAACTACAGCATTTATTTCCTAGTTTATTGCTAAAACCATGTTGAGGTCAGCAGTTCTCTACTGTGGACCATCAATGAGTTGGTCCTACTGTAGCATCAGGTTTTCTGGTCTTGGTCCAGATCTTCAAGGGTTTAAAAACAGAACTGGTTCTAACTGGTTAGGCACTGACTCCAAACCAGGATGTTGGCTCATTGATGGAAAAGGGATATTTGCAAACTTGATGCACAGAAACGGTGGACTGATAGGGAGTCTGTGAGGATGGAGGCGGAAAATAAGAGCTGGTGGAGTCTTTTGAGCCACAAGCTGTGGGACTGTAACTAATCAGTGGTTAATTGAGCTGAGTGCATTTGTGACACATTATCACAGCGTGTTCACCACAGAGGGAGGGGAATAAATCTGGAACAGCTGCATAAGAAAATAAAGCATCCGTCAGTACATTATGAAAAGAACTCAACTCCAGAGCCGTAATATGGTTGGAAGACAAAAGCATTATTTTTGTTTGTCCTTGCAGGGTAACATCAGCCGACAGGAAGCGGTCAGCATGATCCCCCCTCTGCTCCTGAAGATCGAGCCCCACCACAAGGTAGAACACTGCCCTATTTAGTTAAACATAGAGGCTCAGACTGTTTCATTGTAGAACAACTTTCTTCTGCCTTTTTAAAATGGTTGCAAAGGAAAGGAAAATCTAGCTTTTTCTTGCTTTTCTGTTTAGATCTTGGACATGTGTGCAGCTCCAGGGTCAAAGACGGCTCAGCTGATAGAGATGCTTCACTCTGACATGGACGTGCCGTTTCCAGGTTTAACACATTCAGTCGTCACATCCTCAGATTTCTGTACATTTTAATGAAAACATTTACGAGCATTAATGCCAGCATTTTTTTAACCCTCATCTCTCCACCTTCAGAGGGCTTTGTAATAGCCAATGACGTTGACAACAAGCGCTGCTACTTGCTTGTACACCAGGCCAAGCGTCTCAACAGCCCCTGCATCATGGTGGTCAATCACGATGCGTCCTGCATCCCCACACTTCAAATCGATGCAGATGGCAAGAAGGACATCCTCCTCTATGACCGCGTCCTGTGTGACGTCCCCTGCAGGTCAGCAGATGTTTGCAGCACAGATGAGTTCTGCTGCATGTGTGTTTGTTTGGAGATATTTTATATGACAGATGAAGATGAGGGTTTTTTTTTCTGAGGTTTTCTGGCTTCCACATCGTTTTTGAAAATGATGTGGCCAAAGCAAAACTGCAGTAGCTTGCAGAAGCTGTCTGAGCTGGCAGGGTTTAGTGCTGAAGCCAGGAGGCCTGTGCCAACAACAACGTGGGGAGGAGGAGGGCAGGAAAAGCAGTAATGAAGATGGACTCAGTGATGTGAGCAGCCAGCTAAGGCCCAGCGTTCAGTTTGTGCTTCCCACACATTTTCATCCTGGGGGAATTGTCAGGGATCTGTGTTGGTTTCAGCGCCTCAGGGCCAGACTGTGTGTGTGTGTGTTTGAGACCAACGCCGCTCTGCTTTGTGTTCTGCAGCGGGGATGGGACCATGAGGAAGAACATAGACGTGTGGAAGAAATGGACAACCAGCAACAGCCTACACCTCCATGGGTGAGCCAGAGGATTTAAACCAAACAGGGGGAAAGGGAAAGCTGGCAGTTTTACAGAGTGTGTGTTGTGTTCACCAGGCTCCAGCTGCGTATCGCAGTGCGCGGTGTCGAGCAGCTGGCAGTGGGAGGGAGGATGGTCTACTCCACCTGTTCACTCAACCCCATAGAGGATGAAGCTGTCATAGCAGCTCTGCTGGAGAAGAGTGAAGGTAGCAAACACACTCACAGTGTCCTTTGTTACACCCTGGAGATGTTTTTTACTTTTAAAGATGCAACATGTAAGAAAATCTAAGGTCAGTCACAGAAAAATTTGATATAGAGAACTGTTTTTATTGGTAACCAATCACTTGTTATAACAAGTGTTATGTTTTTATTAGTATTCTTCATTTATATTAACTTGACCTTTGAACCCAGTGTTCCTTTTTTTTCTGAAAGTGTAATGTTTTATATCACCAGTCATGTCTGAATGCAGGACAGTGCGCCTCATCTGAATTCATAATCAGTTTGCAGCAACGTTCATTAACAGCGTCGTGTGTTATAATAAAGTTAGCTGGTGTTTATAGTTCCTGTTTAAAATGGTAGGTATGAATCCTGTTTGTACCACGGTACATAAACACTGGTCAGTGTTTAGAAACCATTTACCATTATGGAGAGCGTTCACAAACATCACCTGTTGTTTAGCTATCTTTTAAAAACTAGACTGCTGATATTAAGACATCAGTGAAGGAAACAAACACTGTGATCAGCTGTTTTTGTGAAGATAAACTGTTTTCCTTCACTGTGATTCTTTACAGAAGTTGAGAATACGCTGGAAGGAGGGTCAAGCGTTTGTTAGAGGAGAGGTTTTAAGGGGTGTAATGAGTTAGCTCTGCTCTGATAATAGCTGTGGAAAACAAATCAGTCCAGAGCTGGAACAAATTTGGTTCTAGAAACAGAACTGGAACCACTTCAGGTAAAAAAAAAGGAGCATCAGAAAGATGTTCCATTAAAGCGATTGTTCCTTTAGGTCTGGCACTCCTAATGTCCCTGGAATCATATTTGCTGTCATTTCAAAACCATTTTATGCCACAGATTTGATGTGTGTCCCCGGTTGGATTAATTTACATTTCAGCATTTGTTTCCTATTTTAATCTGTTACCTGTCAAGTCTCAGCCTCCTTTCATCACCAATCACCTTCACGCTAGACAAATACTTCTGGGATCTGTGAAAATACCACCAAATCCAAACTGCTCACTCGTTACCTGCTAAGCTGTAATGTCCCACATCATCTATGTTTTCAGGAGCGTTGGAGCTGGCCGATGCCTCAGCTGACCTTCCGGGACTGAAGTGGATGCCTGGGGTCACTTCCTGGAAGGTATTGCAGAGTTTAGCCTCTAACACTCTTCATGAATGAGTTTTGCTGTTCGGCTTCCAGAACTGTGATGTTGCACTGTTTTCTCTAGCTGATGACCAAAGAGGGCCAGTGGTACTCTGACTGGACCGAGGTGCCGAGCAGTCGTCACACACAGATCCGCCCAACCATGTTTCCACCAAAGAACCCAGAGAAAGTAGCCAGCATGCATCTGGAGAGATGGTACAAATGCACGCTGTAGAAAAGCTTTACTGAGCCCATCTAACTTTTTTCTTTCTATGTATCTTTCCTTAAAACTTCTTCTAATTTCTACTATTTTTCTATATAATTTTAATCTAGAGAAAACAAAGAATTGGGATTTTTTTTGTCTATTTATTCCTTCATTGAGATGGTTCTGCATGAACACACATATGCTGATCAGCCACTTTATCGGGTCACCCTGCCAGTACCAGGTTGAATGCCTTTTGCCTTCAGAACTGCCTTAATTTGTGGTGGCATATATTCAACAAGGTGTTGGAAACATTCCTCAGATTTTGTTCCATATTGACATGACAGCATCACACAGCTGCTGCAGGTTTGTCAGCTGCATTCATGATGAGAATCTCCCGTTCCACCACATCCCAAAGCTGCTCTACTGGACTGAGATCTGGTGACTGGAGGCTGTTGGAGTCCAGTGAACTCATTATGTTTAAGAAAGCAGTTGGAGATGATTTGAGCTTTGTGACATGATTCATTATCCTGCTGGAAGTAGCCATCAGAAGATGTTAACATTGTGGTCATAAAGGGATGGACATGGTCAAAAACAATACTCAGGTAGGCTGTGGTGGTTAAACCAGGCCACGTTGGTAGTAAGGGGGCCAAAGTGGGTCAAGAAAATATCCCCACACCATTACACCACTGACAAGCTGAACCACTGATACAAGGCAGGATGGATTCATGCTTTCATGTTGTTGAATTCAGACCCTATCACCTGAACGTAGAGCTGAAATGAAAAAAAGTCAACTTTTCTCCATCTTCCATTGTCCAGTTTAGGCGACTCTGTGTGACTTGAAGCCTCGGTTTCCTGTTCTTAGCTGACAGGAGGCACCTGATTTTGTATATTTGGTTGAAACCAGTGGTTATTTGAGTCTCTGTTGCCTTCCTTTCATCTCCAACCAGTCTGCCCATTTTCCTCTGACCTCTGACACCAGCCAGACATTTTGGTCCAGACAGCTGCTGCTCACTGGATATTTTCTCTTTTTCAGACCATTCTCTGTAAATTCTAGAGATGGTTGTGTGTGAAAATCCCAGCAGATCAGCAGTTTCTGAAACACTCAGACCAACAACAATGCCACATTTAAATCTCTATTCCTCCACATTCTGATGCTTTGTTATAACTTCAGGAAGTCATCTTGACCATGTCTACATGACTAAATGTATTGAGCTGCTGCCATGTGATTGGCTGATGAGCTGTTTGTGTTAAAAAGCAAATGAACAGGCGGACCTGGTAAAGTGGTGAATAATTGTACACAAGCCTCTCAGAAGTGCAGGATGATGTAATTTCTTCACTGCTAATTTTGACATGTTGGCCAGCAGAGGGAGCTGTTGCTCCACTTTCTCAAAGCACTTTTCTGCTGGTTTAACAAACTGCTTGTTTGTTCTGACAGCAGGTGGCGCCACAAAGCTTAACTCTTAGACTCATGTTTCTGTGTTTTTTCAATGTCAGTATGAGGATTCTGCCACATCACCAGAACACTGGAGGTTTCTTTGTGGCTGTGCTGGTGAAGAAAGCTCCAATGCCTTGGAACAAAAGGTATCCCAAGGTAATTCACATAAACTCCCTCACATTTAATAGATGGTAGCTATCTATTATAAGTTTCTGTGAAGCAGACCCCATTTAACTCTGGCTTCCCCCACTGCATCATTTAGTTCTACTAACCACAGCTGGGACTTTTTCTCTCTCCTCTTTGTCCAACTCATCTCTCCATCCTTTTTGTCTCCAGCTGAGAAAAGACGCGTCATCAAGCTCAGCAGCCCAGGCTGGAGTCTCTCCTGCAGCCTCGTCCCCAGCAGACACTCCCTGCCCCATCCCCGAGGGCAATCAGGAAGAGGTGGATGGAGGCAGCCCAGGAGGGAAAGTAGACGGGGAGGCAGAGCGTGAAGCGCCCCCAGGAGCTTCGTTGGTTCAGGAGACTGGTACCAAACAAGAAGCAGTGTGTGGGTGAGTCTTGTTTGTCTGGTAATCTAATAAACAAAGGAAAAGTGTCAGATCCTTTGCAATTTTCTTGAAAAAGGATCGTCATCTTCAGGTAAAACTTCATTTATAATTGTTGATATGGAATATTTTTCCTTAAATAACTTACATTGCCTGAAATAAAATGGGTATTTTTAAATGAATAAACCTTAAGTAAAAAATCTTTGCATTTCTACTTTGTTTTGTCTCTCAGGCCTCCACCCTCCAAAAAGATGAAGCTGTTTGGGTATAAAGAAGACCCCTTTGTGTTCTTAACTGAAGATGACCCTGTCTTCACTGCCATAGAGTAAATATCTCAGTGTTTTTAGGGCAGAAATGACACATTTTTATAATTTTATTTCAGTGAAACCTTTTTTTCCTGCCTTCTCCAGATCTTTCTATGATCTTTCTCCTGACTTCCCCAAGCTCAATGTTCTGACCAGGACCCATGAGGGCAAGAAGAGGCACCTATACATGGTGTCCAAAGAGCTCCGCAACGTGCTACTCAACAACAGTGAACGCATGAAGGTGTGTGGGGACGGCATTATCGACCTTTACACACACACACACACACACACACACACACACACACACACACACACACACACACACACACACACACACACAGTCAGGTTGCGTGATGACAATGGAACATTTTCTTCTAATTAGAAATAAATCCAGAATCAATTCTTTTGTGGAGACATTTTGTCTGGTATTGATCTTCCTGGAAATTTGGCATTTGTTCATGTGAGTGCAGTGATAGATCAGTTTGTTTTGCTCTTACGTGTGTGTGAGAGAGAAAGATAGAGGCAGCATAAACAGATGGGGTCCCTCTGGTCCTCCACCCTGTAACACCTGGGCAGGTGGCCCAGTGTGTGTGTGTGTGTGTGTGTGTGTGTGTATTTCTCTTTCTTCTCTTCAGTGTTTGATGTTTTGAACTTTTTTGTGCTGATAAACATTAAGTACACAGTCTGGACATGACTGGACAACAGTACACCAGCTGGTATTATTAAAGGAGAGAAACAATTGTACAAGCACAAATTTCCTTAGTTTTTGTGCTAAGTTTATATGGTAATAAACCCAGTTACAAAGGCTGCATTATAGTGGAACAAATTCACACTGATAATTGGTTAAAGTTTCTTTTTAAGCAATTTAAACCACGGAAAAACAAAACTAAAGGTGTTTGCACAAGGTACTTTATGTGGAACATGTTATTTACATAAACGAGGCATTTCTGTTAGAGGACGGCTGCATTACAATAAACAGAATAAGAAGAGCAAAGTTTTACTTCAACTTGATTTGGCCAAAAGAGCAGATCTACTGGTTTCTATGCAAAATGGTAAACACTGATCAAGGCAGGTCAGAGTTGATACCTGCTGATATTAGTAGATTCTTTGTGATATCCTGGCACATGTTAAAAGGAATAAACCTGCTGGTACTTTGTGGGGAACTGCTAACACGATTAAAGCTGGTAGAAACCTTGTCTTCTAAACCAGGGATCACCAACTCTGGACCTCTAGGTCCTGCAAGTTTTAGATGTTTTCCTGCTGAGACACACCTGACTCAAATGAAATGTTCTCCAGCATGTCAAGTTCTGCACAAACCTCTTGTTGACCCATTATTTGAGTCAAGTGTGTTGCAACAGGGAAACCTCTAAAACCTGCAGGACACTGGCCCAAGTGGTCCAGAGTTGGTGATCCCCGCTTTAAACCAATGCTGCATCGTTACTCATACCTTCTTTATCACAACACAATAATCTGATCTGATCCCTTGTCCTAAGGTTTAAATTTAACATACAGACCTGATTTTCCTGCCGTCTGGACTCAGACTAAAATTAAACCTGCTGCGGGACCTGAGGACGAACATGGTTGACACAAGCTTTAGATTTTGGTACTTGCTGTCAATCACTAATATTTTCTTTCTTTATATAAAGCATCCAAAACCTTGCATGCAACCTACTTTTGAACCATTCTCCATATCTGTTGCCATGGTTGCTTCCTTTTTTTTTAAATCTCTGGCAACCCGACCAGTACAGCTATACAGACTTATTGGAACCTGATGGGTTGAATCAGCTCTGATATGTGTGATACTCATTTGTATGAGAACTCCTATTCTACGGCTTTAATGCAAAAAAGCGTTATGTTGATTACTTGTGCTTTCAAATGTTCACATTGTTACATAAATTGGCTTTGCCTCCCTGAGGTTACTATGCGTTATTCATATGTGTCTCTCATGTGTGGCTGGATTTTACAATGCAAATCACTGACAGTTGCTGCACTCCTGCTGGGACACCTGCTGCACCGTTTACCGCTTACCTTTTATCATAGCAGCCCACAGCAAGACGGGTGGATGTCTGTACAAAAACATCTTGGATCACTAAGTGGTTTTACACTGAACTGTTTGTCGGCTTGCTCTTCTTTGGGTGCTGTTTTTGTTTCTCAGGTCATTAACACCGGGGTGAAGGTGTGGTCTCGTAACAGCGATGGAGAGGAGTTTGGCTGTGCTTTCAGGCTGGCTCAAGAGGTAACCTGCAAAATATGCATCATTGGCAAGAGTGTGTATATATATATATATATATATATATATATATATATATATATATATATATATATATATTTGTAAAGCCACATTTTTCTTTGAGAGGAATCTTCTCTACACATTTTTATATTTGTGCAGTCCTCTCGTATGCAAATTAACCTCATGATTCAAAATGCAAAAGTTCTACGAGTTCAGCACCTATTCTTGGAGTTTACGCTGCATTTAATTTCACGGTTAAATGAGCAAGAAATCCTTGTTGCCGTTATTATTGTTCCCGCCAAACACAGCTGAGTACGAAGGGTGCCAGACGGCAAAATTCACACTTATTTCAGATGCTAATGAATTAATTTCTTATGCACAGTGTAGCTGTAAAGAATCATAATTTATTCTGTTGCTCTGCCATCCACGTCTCCTTCCTGTTCTACCAGGGTATCTACACTCTTCAGCCGTACATCCGCTCCAGGATAATCGGAGTAAGCATGGAGGACATCAAAGTGCTGCTGACGCAGGAGAACCCCTTTCTCAGCAAGCTCGAGAACGATGCTCACACTCAAGCCAAGCAAATGGGTGAGTCCACGCCGCTGAGTAGTTTAAACCCCACATTAGGAGATGAGCACGCCCACAGAGAGCCGACTCCCAGAAAAGTAGAACAGAATTTAGGAAGAAACCCAGAGGGTGAAGAAGAGAATTGGTGTTCGGAAGGTTCATGATGTTGCTGGCAACACCTGAAAGAGGGAAATGCGTGAAATGTTCTTCTGTCCTCAAACTTCTGCCCCTGAGCAAGGCACTGACCTGAAAAAGCCTCACAAAAGGAGCTGAGGAGTTCCAGCTAAAGAAAAGTTGTTTTTAGAATATTCTACTGTATGTCATTGAACATAATAAGTACATTGTGAAACAAATTCTTCTATATGTAGGATTTCAGTTCATGAAACATTTGTGTTTTAGTTTTTCTGTTGATTCAGCTTGTGTCGTTTCTCCTGTCTGTACAGATCACTAATAACGATCTCAGACAGGTTTGGTAGTTAGTTTCCCATGTGAGCTTTATTTAAAGGAAACCACAAATGCATTTATTTGCATTATTAAGTAAGTCTCCATGCAATCTGGGGAAAAAGGAAGTTTCTGCAGATTAAAAGTGTGAAATAGGACAATGCCTCGTTAAAGGGAAAAAAAAAACGGACATATCACAAAACTTTAAATGAGATCATCGTAGTGTTAAATACTTTGTGTGTGTGATTCAGAGAACCAACAAGTTGGTTAAAAACAAATATCAGGGGAAATCTTTGTCAAGCAAATGCATCGTACAGAGAGAGAAGCTGCTAAAAAGCCACTGATGAGCAAGCAGGAGACACCTGAGGCTGCAGCTGTGCATAAACCTGTGTTTAGGCTCAACTAACCAATGCTCACAAAGAGAAACATTTGCAGTGGGCTCAGAAATACACAAAGACTCATTTTAAAACCATTTTATTCTCTGAATGTTGTGTTAGACTGGATGGTCCAGATGGATGGAGCTCTGGATGGTTGATGGAGGGATGTCTTTAGCCAGGCCCCTGGAGGGTGCCAGACCTCTGCCTCATACATACCAAAGTATTTACTCACCCATCCAAATAATTGCAGTGGTTTTTTTAAACTGGAGGTTGGGACTCCAATAGGGCGTCGCAAGATAATTAAAAAAATATATAGCCTACATTTATCAAATAAATTTGGGATTTTTTTCTTTTTACCAGGGCTATCAAAATTAAACCATTAATAAAGAGATAAATCTTTGAAATTGGCACATTAATTTTTTTAACACTAATGCATAAACAACAAATTTAGTAAAGATGCTGTATTAAAATCTGAATCTGAATTTTATCCCTGCAAATCTCTGTTGCATGTAGGTGCCTTGTCACAGCGGTAAACCACCAAAAAACACTTTATCCCTTCATTTGTGAAGATTCTGACAGTTTTCCAGCCTTACATTTAGAGGATGCTGCAAAATGACCCACGTGAAACATCACACAATCACTAAGTCGTCGCGTAGGAGTGGAGGTCGTGAACACTAATGCATCTTATCTTGGGGCTCGTGGAAAAACTCACTCCTAAAGACAAGCTGTGTGCCGCAGGATCCTTCCAAGGAGCAACTTAGGGAGGCAAATCTGGTCTCCTATAAGATCCATATATCTATAGACTTCCAATTTGAATGGATGAGTGTTAAGGTGATATCAAAGAAGGGCTCCATGTTAATATAGAACTGGATTGAATTATTTATATTTTTTTTTTGTTGGAGAAATTATCTACTTAATGCAAAACATGTAAAATAGTTTTCGTTTCAGTTCTTCACAACTTATTTAATGTTTTGAAGCTGTTTTGATAATTGGGAACACATTCTGTTGGGGTTAGGGTTAGGACACTTGCTCATCATTTTTCATCATTGTCTCCACAGGGATGGGCAGCATTGTGCTGAAATACATTCCTAATCCAAAGTAAGCTCTTAATTTAATTTTAATGTTTGTGTGTTTTTTAGGGTGATGGCCTGATCTAACAGTTCTGACTTTCTTTCTTTCTGTTTGTTAGTAACACCACAGAGCCTCAGTGTCCCATCCAGCTGTGTGGCTGGAGGGGAAAGACGTCTATCCGAGCCTTCGTCCCCCGCAACGAGCGGTTTCATTACCTCCGAATGTTGGGCGTGGAAGTCTTCAGAGACAAACAGGGCCTGGGGCAGAAAAGGAGGGACGGTGTTAAGGAGGGAAAGGAGGATGATGATGCTGAGAAGGTTGCAGAGGAGGAAGAAGGGGCACTAGAAGAAAATGAGGCAGAGCTGGAGTTGGAAAATAGTGATAAGAACGGATCGTCGGAACCAAAGATCGACTGTGGCAACAAGGAGAGTAGCTGAGGATTCAGACTGTAGAGGAAGAAGAGAACTGACGGATGGCTGATAAGAGCTAGAAGTGCTGTTCAACAGGTCCAAAACCACACGATGTGTTAGAGAAGGAGGATGTGCCTCTGTTTACCACACTGCCAGAGCAGGAGTCCCTCCCAGTGATGACTTCGTTGGGAGAGTTCTTTTTTCAGCTCCTTTCTAGGAGTCAGCTTTTTAGTTAAATAGCTTGTCTTGTTTTATAAAGCTGTTTCTTTAACAAATGTGTCCCATATAACAAGTTTTATTTTTATTTTATTTTTTTGAGAGCTTCATATAAATGAGAAAGGAACATCTCATGCTTTATACCTGTAATCAAACCAGTAGAATGGAGCTGACTTAAAACAAAAGGTTTCTTTTGTCGTTGGTCAAATGTTTGCACTTTCGGATCATTTTGAGCTTGTAAAAGTGATTTTTTTTTTTTACCCCATATTAAAAATTGAGACACCATGCAGACAATCTGAATTTTTTTTAAATGAAGAAAATATGAAGAAACTAAATGAAAATTGCAGCTCATTGGAGCTTTGTTTTGCTGGTTGACAGGAAGCATCGAGGAGCATGAAGTGATGGTTTGGTGCACACACACATACGAATCTTGGTTATGAAGCTTCTTGACCACATCTAAACACCCGACTTCAACATTTTAACAACATCCATATGAGGATATTGTCCAGAGTGATTGTCTGCGTTTGTTAATACATGTGTGTAGAGACTAAATCTACTCACTGTAAACTTTCCAGACATTTACCTGCTCTTTTCACACACTTACTGGTCTGGTTGGACGTTTGCATTTCGCATACTGTTGTCATTTTAAATTGGACCAATGCAATGAAACGACTGACTTATCAAAGAGAAATGTCAGGATATTATCAGGTATTTTTACAACAGCAGCCATGTTAGGACCCAGTCCCCGTTCATGTGGGTTTGTCTATTTTCAGTGTACAACAATTTTGAGGACCTCTGAACAATAACAAATGGAAACTTGATGTATGTTTAAAGATGCAGTGAGTAACACCATTAAAGATCAATGACACCAAAATGTAATACATCATAAAAAACTGCATTTCTATTGATATCTAATCGCTTTACTAAAACAAAACAAAACAAAAAAGAAACTCTTTAAATCTTTATTCTCTTAGAATGAGCATTTGTTACAACTTGCTGTGGATTCACATACTTTGCAGCCGCCATATTTGTGCCACCATTTCTAATATGCTGTCCAAATGGCCGAACAAGAGAAATGAGAACCTCAGCTTTAAAACTATTGTACCACCTTTAATGGATAGGTGCTAGAGTACCGTATGGGATAAGTAAAGCTCCATTTCCACCAACAGGTGCGGGGCGGGACGCATTTTTTAGCGTTTCCACACGCAAAACTGGGACCCTTCTGTTGGGATACCAACCTAACCAATGTGACCCAAAAAGGATGGAGCTTAACACACTGCAATCAACTGACTGGGTAAAATAAATTCGCTTCTTGTGTGACCTGGCTTAATAACGAAGCCGAAATGGAAAAAGGAAAAGAAGAAAGAACACAGCAGGATGACTACCATTTCCCTATATTTTTTGAGTGGTGTTTTGGTCATACTTAAAGAAAGGTGTATGCTGTAATGGCGTCATGTAGCTAAGGCATCTGTCGCTATCCGGCTGATAGTCCATCTCTCAGGTAAAGTTATGGTTGGCTGTGGTAAAGCAACAAGATTACAGTTTACAAATCATATCCGTACCCTAACCATCACCTGTTGTTGAAAACAAGGCTTAACACTTTAAAAGACAGAAGAAGACACATGCACACAATTTTGAATTAGTTACTTGCACTTGTTGCACTTGTGGCCCCTGGATTCACACACAGATAAAAACATGTTTATGTTTGAAAAAAAGTTTGGCCACTGATGGCCACCATCCATTCTCAACTGTGCTTGGCATCTGAATTCATTTCTATGCTGTATATATAAGTAATTCTTACACACTGTGCCTTTTATGTTCTTCAGAGTAGCCACCTCTTCCTCCTCTCAACCAGCTTAATGACAATCACCTGGAATACTTTGTTTACAGGTGTGTTTTATCAAAAGTTAATCAGTTGACCTTCTCACCCCGTTAACTGCGTAAACAAGTGTTATAATTTAGATGTCCTCATTTTTTCCTATTGTATAAAAATGAGTCAAATCCATGTATGAGTATGTGCCCAAACCTTTTATTAGATCTTTATGTGTAGGGATGAAATGATAAAAAAGAAAATCAAACTTCATGTCAACACATGGAGGATATTGGCTGTATCTTGTCAGCGGTTTGCACGGCAGCTTCGCATCACTGGATAGATGGACATTTCTCCCTCCTGTTTATTAACTAGCCCAGCTGCCATGACAACAGCTGTCATGACAACCAGCCCCCTCACCTCTCTTTGCTGATGGGAGGGAACAGAGGACAGAGGGATCACAGAGAGCATCCTGCACCTCGGAGCTTCTCTCCTGTGTTTTCCTTACATCTGTGCTTTACCTTTTGCTGTCCCTCATCTTCTTTGTTTTCTTTCATTTGATTTGTGACCTCTGAAGTGCGCTGCAGTGAATGCGACCATGCAGGGAAACGGCTGTCACATCAGCTCCCTTGGTTATGGGTATGTGAGAACAGACCCGTCTAGAGAGACAGAAGTCTGTATAACATGCACACACTCATGAAGGAAGCAAACCTATTTTTTTTTTTCAACTGTTTCCATTAAAAAGCAAACGAATAAATAAGAAGCAAATAACTGAATATTGCAAACATAACAGCAGGGTGGTTTAAAAGAAATGAGTAAACAGTACAAAGTAAAAAGGAAGTATATTGAAGGAGGCTGAGAATGTATGAGAGGAGAAAAAAAGTTAGGTTCTTTTTCAGTTGAGCCGAAGATACAACATGAAAATGGAAGGAAATGAAAATGATTAATCCTTTGGCAGGATGATCAGACATGAGTGGATGGAGGGTAAGAGAATGGGTGGTAATGAATAAATTGAATTGATAGATAGGAAGAGGTTGGAAATGTGGAAAAGTTGTTACTGAATAAAAAGCCTAACTATGTGTTTGTGTGTGTGTGTGTTTGTAGATGTGTTAACAGCCAAAACTTCCAACGTACGCCAACCTCCCCTGTCCTCCTTTCATTTGAGGTTTCGGATCTTGTTTTCACCTTTGTTCAGATTTTGTACTTCTCTCCATTTTGATCATTTTCTCTGTGGAGGAGCTTTCTTTAAACACAGAGTCTCAAACAGTCTCATGTTAGTGCTCCCTCAATACATCAGTTTTATTGGAGCCCTGTTGTTATTCTGCTCTCTGTGGTTAATAGACTGTGATGTTTCAGAAATACTATTTCCCCACTGAAAACACCGGTTAATTTGGTTATTTTCCATATGAACTGGTGCACTAAACTTCTTAGTATAAAGTCAATCACAAAAACAGTAAAGCAATCAGTCTTTTTGGTAATTTTTAATTAAATTTACCAAAACAGGATTTCGAAGAAGTTCTTGATGGGACTGTCAAAAAATGGGACCTGGGCCTGTGTTTGCTAGGTCTATTCAATTATCCTTAAGAGATTTATTATGTTATTTTATGTATGTATGTTACAGTGTTGTTGTTTTTTTTATAATAAGTTTGGTTTAAAAAAGAAAGAAAGAAAGAAAGAAAGAAAGAAAGAAAGAAAGAAAGAAAGAAAGAAAGAAAGAAAGAAAGAAAAAGAAAAAGATAAAAGAGGAGCTCTGGTATTACATTGCTGTAAATACTCAGTTTACAATTTCTGGAAGCTTATATCATCTTGCCTCAGATTTTTATATGGTTGTCTGCACCAGGCACAGCATGCCCACTTCAATTCAAAGCCTCTTTGGAATTTTATCTACAACCTTGTTGCCAAAAAATGTTGGATGCCATGTAATATGTCAACAAAACATAAAGCAGCCGTTTGCACATCTTTTAACAAGGACCACATCATCAATAAGGTGTGTGTAATTGTTTATTGAGTTTGTTTACAATGATGAAAAGTGGTATAAAAACTGAGGTTTTAGGAAGATTTCTTGGCGATCAGTAGCAGCTCTCAGGCTTACAGAGGGCCTGTGAAAAGGAGGAGGGCTGAGATGAAAAGGAGGTGTGTAAGACAGGTGAGCATTCATTGTCATGACAAGAGAGGAAAGTCTAAGGTGTGGGCTTGCTACTAAATTACAGATAAAAATCTGATTTCCATTTAAAGTATATAATCAGATATCTATATTTATCACACCCATATGCATACCCACATCACAGTTGTGATTATGGGTGTGTCTCAGGCCAAGTAGGCCTCCTCTCAAGGTGTCATGGCAATGGCAAGTATCCCATTCTTGTTTACTTTCTACTGGAGTGCTCCAAGGCTTATTAATGAGACCACTTCTGTTTTTTTTTTTTTGCAGTGTACACCATTTCCTTGGTCTCTATCAACTGCTTACAGTGCTTCTCATTTTTGGTCATGCAGATGATTCCCAGGTGTACCCACCCCTGTGGCCTTGGCCTGTATCTGTTACTGGTCTAAAACATAAGAAGAAGATTATAAGATTGTTCGTGATAATGCATGAGATACCTTGAGAGGTCATTTAATTGACTTTGGTTTAAAAGGTTTATTTATTTTCCTTGTAAAAAAAGCATCACAAAAAATGTATGTGTTGATTTTCTTCTGTTTGTAAAAGGGGTGTTATATAAACGGCCTATACCCTTTTGATTTATCTTTTATATTTTGTTTATTAATTTGTCTGTTATATTTTGTACTTACCTCCATTGGAGGAACCAATAAACTGATTCATACAGAGTTTTTGTATGCAAAATAAAGAATAATGTCTAGCCTGGACACCAAGCAAAATTTTCCTGATTTTAGAACTTGCAAATGGGTCTACATGGGTGTAATGTCATTCCCAGCGTTGAGTTTTGACGACTGGGACAACTGGAGTGCAGCATAACACTGACACTGTAGGCCCTCCAGAAACAGTTCAGCTTATTTCTGTGGTGCCAATTCAAAATATAAATTATCTCAAGGCTTTTTAAAAAGAAGTAACAAGTTCAATATACACTGTCCAGTTGACTCCTGTTCATTTCAAGTTATTATCATCCAATTCATTCCAATTAATCGTAGTTGTATCCCTATAATGCCGATCTATAAAAGTAGCCCAGATAAAGACATTCTTAACATTCATGAGTCAGAAGGCAACAGTGGAGAAGAAAAACTTCCTTTGTTTAACAAGAAGAGACTTCAAGCTGTACCAAAAGGTCAGCGGTCTGCCTCAACCTCTTTAGGGGTCAACTCCTATTACAGTTTAAGTCCCAGCGGCCCAAAATGACAAAAATTCAATTAAGCCAAGTCTGAGCTGAGTGACTTTTAATTAATCTAAGATATAAACGCACAGCCTTCTACATTTCATTGCTATTTTATTCCATAAAAGGATTGACCTTCTGGTCTATTAGGATATAACAACCAAGTTTAAGGGACATAGTATGATGTGGGATATTTATTCTGTCAGCTAATATGCAATACCAGTCAAAACCTCATGCAAATTCATTCATTTTAAATAATTAGTTGTTTCAAAACGTTTGTCTTGTTAGGACGTGAACAATTTAAATTTTTGCTCACATGTAGAGTGAATTAGGCATGACTGGATTTACAGGAATAAATATTTGATGTCGTCAGAGATCTAATCCACACAAGAAGTATGCACCAAGTGTCACTGCATCCTTTTACATTCCGTCACTTCCCTTCCTTTCTTCTTTTTTTCCTCCTCTTCCTCCACCATCATCATCCCCCTCTTAAATTCGATGCTCTTGCATAGTTCATGCCCTGCAGCGATCAGCCTTGTGGAGATGCATATATGTCTGGGATTATATAATCAAGCTGTTACGCAACACTAAAAGAGACTGCTGGAGGCAAATTCACACACAAACACACACACACACTTAGAGGGAGAGAGGGAGTGACAGAGAGGAGGACGGGTGAGGGTGTGTTTATGTCGTGTGTGTGTGTTGGTGGGAATCTAGTGTTTCATGTTTGGATTAAACCAAATCCCACTCAGCTTCGCACACACACACACAGCAGCCACACAAATTGCTCGCCCTTTTAAAATCCGCCTGTAAATCTCTGGTTATGGCTGTTGGCTCTTTAGTGCAAAAAGCCACAGTGTGTTTGTATCCATGTGTGCACGTGCATCCTAAAAATAAGAGAATTTTAAGGCAGTCTCCTCCCCACTCCACAGCTTCTCCTAGGCTGTTTTTATTTCTCTCTGACACATGCTTTGCTTGCTGGTGTGTGACACTGAAGCTTTAGCAGGCCTAAACCCTCCTTTCTCCTCTGGTCCTCCACCCCTGTCTCGTGCTAAATGGATGTTTGTGCATGTGTGTTTCTGAACACAGTTCAGGCTTTCCATCTGAATTCACCTAATGTGTTTTAAAATCCACTCACAGGTTATCTGATACAGAGGCATGAAGAGGCCCTCTTGAATCCTCTTCACAATCACTGTAATCAGCAGCTGAACAGTTGCTGACACTACTCCCTCTTATTTCAAATCAAACAGATAAAATAGACTTATAATGGGGCTTGAGAAGTCAAAATTTGGTTAAAATGGAGATGGAGTATGAAGATTGTGTATGGGTTTATTTTTTTTTACGAAGCATGAAATCTATATGATTCACTCCAAACAGCACAGGCTCATTACTTACAAGCTGTACTTTCATGCTACCTGTCAGGCTGACGCATCTTGAATCAGGGTCAAAGATTTATCCTGCTCAGCAGCACGGCTATGGAGGGAAAGATGGGGTAGTATGTCAGAATGACAGTTTGGGGTTAGTTTTACCTGCCTGTGCCCCCAAGTGGGCTGTCTTTATCTACTGTCCATCGCTGTCTATCCATCTCTGTCTCCTCAAGCCATCTTGTCTCCTCTAATAAATGTCCAAAGAGGACTAAAATGCTTTAGTCGAAGGAATTAAATATTCAGGGCTGAATCAAGGTGAAGGCCAGGGCAACTACACAACCTGCTGCATGCTCAAAGGACTCTCCACAATAATACAGGCAGCAAGGTACACTGTCAGAAAAAGGGGTATAGTATTAGTACATTTCTATACTAAAACTTGGACTTCTCTACCCACTAGGGTTCACAACTGGACCTAAAGGTAACTATATATAACTATTTGATGGCCTGAAAGGCAGATATGTGTTCCCAAGTAGTATATATGTGCTGTTTCTTCTTAATGCTAGGGTACAATATCAGAAGATAGTTTATGTTGGGAAAAGCACAAGAAAAAAAGAAATAGCTCAGCAAGATTTACTCATAGATTAAGGCTTATAGCTCCCTTATATGCTAAAAGCAGAGTTAAGTAAATGGTATAATTGTGCATTTAGATGTTTTGTAAATGCACTTTGATTTAACACACGTTTTAATTTGTTTACATTATTTACATTTGAATTGTCATCATCAGGCCTGTAGCTCAGGAGAAGAGCAATCAGAGGGCTGGGGGTTTGAGCCTGGTTTCCCCAAACCACATGTTGAAGTGTCCTTGGGCAAAATGCTAAAGCTCCTATTGCCTCTGATGTTTTCATTGGCATGTGAATGTATGCAATAGACAAAGCATTATATTCCTTTTGTGCTGTGGTGGGACACAGATATTTTCTAGTATTGCCCCCAGAGGTGCAATAGCAATTTTATAATGACCCTTTCCTGCTACTCTTACCTTAATTCAGCAGACACCACAGCACCCAATTTCAATTGTTCCCATTACAATGAAGGGCAATTGAGGCCGCATTCAGTGTGGGTGGGGTTGTCATAGCAATGCGGCTAGTAAGTATCGCAAAGTCATTTGTTTGCAACGCACATGGAACAATGGAGGACGTCGAGCTCGTGATTTACGTGCTGCTTGGTTTAATGCCAATGTTGTTATCCATAGTCTTCTGGGTTTTAAAGATGGCGGAGTCGGGGGTCGCTCGATGACTCACCCCTTCATGTCAAATTTTGGCCAATAGTGGCCTGCTCTCTGACATGTCATGATTTTCGGCCCTTCAGAACCCAGATGGAGTAGGTGCTAAAAATGTATCTTGGGATGGGAACACCTACAAATCGGGAGGGATAGTGTCGGGCTGGGCTGAGTGGGTACTAATGGGAAAAGGTCATAAGGTACAAACTACAAAGGTACAAATACACATATGCTGCTGAGGGTACAACAACAAAAGTACCTTTGAGGGTACCACCCTAGTGAGAATCCTTTGTACTCCTAAAGGTACAATAAGGTAATTTATTTTCATACAGTGTACATCCTTGTTTGGGTCCACTGGATCCACTTGCAGATGAAAACATGTTTATGTCTGGGAAAATTTTAGCTACTGACAGACACCATCCATTCACAACTCTGCTTGGCATTTGAAGTCAATTATATGCCCATCTTTACCCCTAGATGTAAGTAATTCTTACATACGGTACCTTTAAGGTGGTACAAAGACCAAGTCAAAGTCCAGACCTAAACCTGATTGAAAAGCTGTCAGAGATTGAACGGGTGGTTTTAACATTGTCAAGAAAAAAACCTGACCTGTAGTGCATATGTGAAGACATTTCTTCACATTTAGAGGAGAGTAAATGCTGCTAAAAAGGAACTCAAAATTGAAAGTTAATCATGCATTTAAGGATATCTTGTGCAACCAGAGACCATGTAAGGACTTTCTGAGTTGATCTGCACATGAGAAAAAAATGAATATTTATCTGCACATAGATCAATTTACATTAAGAAACACACTGGAAACTAAGCCTCAACAATAATATTAGGAAAAGGATAGGTTACATCTTTAGATTGTTTTCGGTACTGTATCTTGGCAGTCTCCTTATTTAAAGAAAAGTGTTATTGTTGGATGTGGATTCACCACCTGCTGCTTCTTCTCCATACTGACAGAGAAGATATAAAACAACACAGGAACCAGTTATTTAGAATACCCTAATGGTAACATTTCTAAACTAAAAGAACAAACAAAACATAGAGTCCCATCTTTTTTGTTCAGGATGAAATCTGAAAATTATTTTCCTCCTGTGAGTGGGTTATTAAGGAGGAAAAGGATAAGAACATGATGTATAAGGGGCAAGTAATGTATGATGGAGTGAAGGTTAAGGGTCCTGTAGTGTGATGAAATGAATGAAAGGACAGATGGATGAAGTGATGAGTGGGGAAACAGAGAGAGTTTGAGGCAGGGGAGTGGGGTGAATAGAGGGTAGAAGGCTTTATTTAGTGCATGCCTGCAGGTGTTGCCTAGTAACAGAGAGGAAACAGATCGAGGGGAGAGAGCTGGAGAGCACATCTCCCTCTATCTTTTGTCCTTTTTTTGCATTCTCTCTTTCTGCTTTTAGCCTTACCCTCACCCAAAATCCCAATACAGGCCACACGCACACACACACACACACACACACACACACACACACACACACACACACACACACACACACACACACACACACACACACACACACACACACACACACACACGCTATCTTTCTCTGTGTTTTATCCACAGACTCAGCCATTCTCCCTCATTAGCAGTCAGGATGGCTGTTGTCAGGAAAACAGCAAGGAAAGGAGGGCAAGGAGAGGTGAGAGGCGGAGATGGATTAAGGAGGAAAAGTAGACACAGAAGAGAGAGAGAGATTGCAGTACAAGAAGAAGAAGAAGAAGAAGAAGAAAACATCCACCAAGGTTGTCATAGCATTTGTTGCTCAGTTACACATGTCTATGAAAGTGTGTTTCAGACGAGTATTCTGCAGTTTGAACACAATCACCACCACATCCAACCAGCATGATGTCTTTTAATGAGTCTGATTTATATTCTGCATCTTGCCAGGGAGCTTATAAAATGAGTAAGAAAGACAACTCAATAAACCGCTCAATATGCTATTGTATTTCTCATCCAATCGTGACTCTTTGTGTTATTGATCAAGGTTAGATTGACAGCATTCTGGGTGAGAATGTGTTTGTGTGAGTGTATCAACAATTTACCTGTAGACTTGTTAAGAAAATACTGATGCTAACTGATGAGGTCTTACATGCAGGATGGAAAAGAACCGAAAGAGAAAAACAACTGAAAGGCCTACAATGACCCAATGAAGTCCCGCTCTGTCTACTCAAACATGGAAATGTCGACCTGGACTATAAATGCGACTGCAATGAGAAAACACCTACAAAAGGCTGCATTTACTGCATGAGTGTGACTCCTATCTGCCTCTCATATCGGTGCATACAAGCCGAGGAAAGGATGTGTGCTTTGCATTTCAACCTCCATCCCCGACTACAGATGTCTCCAAAAAGCTTTTCTCTCTTCCCACTTTCACCTCTACAAGTCCTGTCTTGTGATGTCAGCAGCATCTTTCTAATTGTCCGTTTAGGAGGGAGGGATTACCTTGAGTTAAATTCCAAATGTGCTGAGATACAGGTATTGAAACAAAAACTTTATTGATCTTAAAGCTCACACAGGGTATCCTATTTGTGGAGAGCAGACAAAATTGGTCAGATTCATCAAGACTGACCCTGATGCAGATGTGCATGCTGTCATGAGGGGGGAATCTAATTAATACACCAAAAATGCTGTCTGGCTTCACGGAAAGCTGGTTTCTTGTGAATACACTGAAAGAAGCTAAAAATACATTTTTCCCACATGCACTGTGCCATATAAAATATTTATAGAGAGCCCTAGACTGCTAAGAATGGCAAAGATGCTACAAAGAAAGAGCAAGAGAGAGGGAGGAAAAAGCTGCCAAAGCTTGATGTAGCTTCCATCCCAGTGCCAGAACTTACATAAGAGCTAACTGCATTTTGACATAGAGGAATACAGGCTTTACTCTATCTGTATTTAAACCATGTGCATGCTAAAAAGAGAGTCTGGCAGAAAAAGAAGGGCCATTTCTTTTGTGCCTTCTTTTTATAGGAATCTAAATTTAACAGCTTCCTTTATAAGACCCTACAACTTGTAACTATGTGATTTTACTGAGCTTTCAGCTGTGGGTGTAATTCATCATCTGAGGCCAAAAGAACCAGCGAAGAGGAATGTGTAAGTGAGGAACTTGAAGCCATGGTTTGAACTGCATTATTCATTTACACTTTATGCCAACATCAAACCCAATCCAGTCCAGTATCAGAGTGCAGCAAGTGCCAGCAGTTGTCTGGCTGTTGTCAGTCCTGTGGATAATGAGGACCTCATAGGGCAAAATAAGATCACTTGTCAGGAATCAGATATGTTGAATGTACTTAAAATGACAGTCTACATATGTACCATGTAGAAAATGGTACAAAATCACTTCCTTCAGGAAAAAGAAGCCACAAATATTTACATAAAATTACACAGAAGTTCTGTCCTGATGTTCTGGCATTCACATGGACGTCACTTTGACATGAACCACCCCACATGGCAACAGCAGCATCTCAACATACTGCAAAGACTGATTGGGAACAACTCCACAAATGCCCAGAGCACTGACCTGAACCCCTAACTCCCCAGATCCCCATCTGATTATGCATTTACAAGGCCAGTCCTTGGATCTGCTACTAATGTCCTTTTGCCAGTAACCACGGGACACCCCTCGAGGTACTGTTTCCATGTCCTGACAGGTCAAAGCTTTAGCCTGCAGCGTCATGCTCAGATGGCAGGCAAATCTGATTTGCTTTTCAAATCAGATGTTTAGGACAGATTGTTTACTAAGCCAGTCAGAAACAAAATATCTACAAAAAGAGTCCACCTCGCCTGGCCCAAAAACTAAATTTGAGACCCAGATCATTGTCTTTCACTAGTGCTTATTTTATTGTGCATGTGTGTTAAAAAAGTCAGTGGTTTGTCACACTCTATTGATCTGATGTGTTAAAGTTTACTTGTGACTGTGATGGATGGTGATCCAATCACTTCAGTTGGCTGCCCTTTTCTCATCGTAAGGAGGACCTCCCAGACAGTTCTGAGACAAACCATACAGCACACCAGGTTAGCCTCACCCCAGTGTGCCAGCAGACAAATTATGTTAGCATGAGGCTACAGACTGATGTCAGCCAGCACTGAGTACCACTGTCCCTCTGGATTTGTAAATGTTCATGTGCATTATGTTGCAAATAACTTAAAAGACATAGACATTTTCACTGGGATATATATATATATATATATCTATATATGTTTAATTTATTTTTTATTTTTTTATTTTATTTTTTTTTCATATCCTCATGGTTACCATCCATTTATACAATGCATTCTTCAACCCCTTACTAAACATTACCCCAACAACAAGGTGCTTACCTTAACCCTTTCATCTATAACATAATAGCAAAGAAAACTGAGTTGGTACATTGACAAAAGTTGTTGTTCTGTCAGCTATAGATTCCCATCAGGGTCTAAAATGCCTGCACACACATACGACCACACACAATTCATCTTAACAAAACAAATTCATAATTCAACACCATTTTTCCAAGGGACACCACCATATGGAGCACTGGAAGAATAATGCACGCTTCTGTGCAAAACAAAATCACATCTCCAATATCTCTGCACAGTAAACCTTCATCCTACACTAGAGCTACAACATCACTTTTTTTAAGACAGCATAGCCTGTGGGAGTAAGCATGATCAACAGATATTACATAATGTATGATCCATATGTGGTTGTAAAGGTACCTCTAGTATTTTATGCCTTCTGAAAGACAACTATATGCATCACGAATTGGCTAATGTATGGAAAGGGAGGGGGAATCTATAATTCAACACAAGCTTTCTGGTGGTGTCTCTGTGGAGATAATTTTTCTCTGACCCTTTATAGCCCTTCTCTGCCTCTGCCTTATTCTTGACGGTAACTCCATTAACTTATGTGCATTTTGTGACCATGTGAGAGTTTATGCATCTAATTAGGTGTGCATGATCATCTGGTGTCCCTTGACCAGATCTCTACATGGCTAATGTCACAGAGGCATTCTGGGAAACTGCTGCATTGTTGGCGTATGTGTGGATGTACCACAGGAAATGGGAGAGTCGCAAATCAAATCTCATCTAATGAAACTAAAATGATTCAGTTAGAAGGAGAAGCTAACCCCTTTGGGCCATGTCTATTTGTCTTTAAATCACTTAAATGTCGTTTTACCCTTTTGTGTTTTTACAATCAAATTCAGTACCAACAATAGTGATTAATGCAACATTACACTATTCTTTGTTTTATCCGAGTTGAGCACCGAGCAAGCCTAACAAATTTAATTTACAATTTTCCTGGCATTATGACGACCCAGTTGTGCTTGTATTTGTAATATGGTTTAACAGGGACATCAGGCATGTTGCCGGATTTATGGCTAGAAATTCTCGGACATCCTCAGATGTTTTTCATCCACACCCTGACTGAGGTCTTCTGGTTAGATGATGTAATATTTAATAACAGTTGATCTAAATGTTATGAGTGGTTGGTTTATAAAACGTCTTCTCATTTAACATCATATTGCTTACCTCTACTTGCTATGTATAATCTGTCTTTATGGTGAAGATTTACATTCATTCTGACAAGCAATGTAAACCATTCCACAGCAAATGTGGCTAGATTTGTTTAGGATTCACACTCCATTACATCTGTAAGCCTAAGGATGTAAACAAGGATACAGTTGACTCATACTTTTTTACTCCTGTTAAAAACTGAGCTTGCCCCATGAAAATAGGTGATGAATGCATGCATCATGCTATTGTTTTTACAATGCATATAAACAGTTTCCTCCAGCAGTGGTTTGGTGATTGTTGTTATTCTTTGGAATAAATGCAATAACTTGATAAACATGGTCAGGGTCACCTTCTGCTCTGCTCTCTCATCTCTCTTTTTGTCATCTCTGAACCTTACTGGGATTGCTTTGGATTTGTTTCTGTTTCAAGATAACCTTCAGGGGATTGAGTATTATTGTCGAGCAACTGAATAATAAATGCTTTGGTCTCATGCAAGTCTTTTTTTTATGGTGTGAATCAGAAAATTATTTTGCTTACATTTTGGTTCTCAGAGTGTTCAGCATGGACATTGTGTCATCAATGTTTTGCTAGCCCTCTATGATCAATACATTTCTCAGTGTCTTACTTTAATGAGCAGTGGGAATATCAACTAAACAAAAAGTGCTTAGGGATCAATTAACAGGGACAGATTGCAGTGATGGTAGCAGTGTGTGTGTGTGTGTGTGTTTGTGTGTTTGTGTGTGATGGGCACAGGTGCGCTCAGTTAGCATTATTATTATTATTATTATTTTTTATTTACATAAATCTGTACATTACTAGCCTTTTTGATTGAAAGTTAATTTTGAAATAAGTTTGAGTATAAGTTTTACACACTTTACCACAAAATAATATTTCTATTAAAATTTTCTTATGAATCAAATTAACACGATAACAGGACTCAATTTCCCACACATGAAAAAAAAGCCTAGAATAGCTTTTATCAGAGGAGATTTTAATTGAATTTTTCTTTTATCCCAGGACTGGGTTAAATTTGTGAGATTTTTTAAGGTGCAGGATAGAGGTTATCTTTGAATGCAGGCAGTCTTTCCCCCACAGTTTCTAGTTTGAAAGCTAAATTATGCTAACTAGCAGTTACAGACTGATAATTTAATATCCTTGGTAGGCTTTCATTCTGCTTCCTCAGTGAAAATAATCCAACAAACTGCATAAATGCCCATAGCATAAACAAAATCTTCAAACAAACTGCATTAAATCAATCACACTAAGCTAAAGAGTTTCTTTTTCCTAGCACTACGGCGTTCGCTCTATGTGTTGACTACTGTGCCATTCTTTGAAGATGTGAAAGACTAAAAACCCATGCTGTGTTACTTATTTGATGTTATCTTACTTTATCTTATTATCTTTGAGGTGCAAAGACAAACCATCTTCAAAGAATTTAAAATAAAAAGCTGCAAACAGATGCTAGTAGCACAGACTGTTTAGGCAGAGAAAGTGATTGATTGTGTGATGGTCCTCTATCCAGAATCAATATAGTTGATAACCAAGTAAAACTCATTATCGTTACATAATAAACTGGCTGTGATGGATATGAGGGTCATGTAGGCTTACGGACTGTTAATAATTGGAACTCAGGATAAGAATGACTGTACTATAGTTACGAGCGTTTAGCTAGCTTACTGCTTGTAGTTAGCAGGACTGAAAATTGAGATGCTAATTTGGTCAGTTGATTGTGTTACAGTAATATTCAGTATGATGACAAACACTCTTTGAGTGGGTTATCTCTGACAGCTGAATGTGTTTATAGCTTATATTTAAAGCTGGAATTTTATGTTAAAATCCAACAATCTGAGTGAGTGGCAATGACTTGGAGTCCCCCAGAGGTCCAACTTGTCAAACATGTGTGCTCCCTTTATTTATGTCAAATAAAGAACATCAATTATCAGAGTTAAGTGAAAAATGCACAATTTTATGTGTCTTTGTCACCAGACAATTGCAGCCCAATAGACTTATTGTGTCATTGTCTTGAGTGAATAACTGAATGAGAGAGAATTTTCTGCAATTAAATGAAGCGAAAACACAGATTATTCCATTGTATATCAATGAGAAGAGGGTCAGCATTTGTAAAAATTCTTGAGTCTAAAATCATTGACCAAGTTCGTAACTTTGGAGTATTGATAGATTAAGATCTGACTTTCAACACATCAAAGCTGTCGCCAAGTTAACTTTGTACCAACTTAGAAACATCAACAATTATTAAAAGTTTTGTGCTCCAAAAAGACCAGATGAGACTCACCCATGCATTCATCTCCAGTAGACTGGATTACTGTAATTATCGTTTAACCTTCCAAAAAATAGTATTAAACATCTGCAGCTCATTCAGGATGCTGCTGCTGAAGTTTTAACCAGGACTAAGAGATCTTAACACATCAAACCAATTTTAAATTCTTTACATTTTGGCATTCAGTCAGTGACAGAATAGATCTTAAAACCCTTCTGATAGTCTACAAATCCCAGAATGGTTTAGGCCCAGAATACATCTGTGATGTGGTGAGAAAATGTACCTAGTAGAGCTCTTAAAGCCAAGGAATCAGATCAGCCCATCCTGCAGAGTCCAGACTAAACATGGAGAAGCTGCAAACAAGTGGAACGAACTGCCAGTGGAAATTAAATTTCACCAAATGTAGACACTTTAAAATCCAGGTTAAAAACAATTCTTTCTCATGCGCCCATGCATGAAATCCGCACAGTGTATTTAACTTATCTAGACGGATGCATGCTTTCAATAGTTTTAATTTAATTGTTTCATAATTATTTTTTTCATATCCTCATTTCATATTTAATTTAATTATGATCTAATATGATTTTGTTTCTCTTTATATTATTTTATGTAATTTTTAATGTGTCTTCTGCACCCTGCTGTAATGCTTTTAATGTTTTATGTAAAGCACTTTGAATAGTCTTGTAATCTACACAAAATGTGCTATACAAAAAAACTTGCTTTGCATGTGTGCTAGGTCTTGCATCTAAGAAATCAATTCATTAGAGTAGTCTCATTTCTTTGTTGCAACTAGTAACTTTCAGGTAATCCAATTACTTTTTACTTTCTCATATCAGCAATATGTTATTGTTTATATCTTACCACATCAGTCCGTATGTTACAGCCCCAATACAACAAAAAGAGGGAAATGAATAAACCTGTTGTATCCCAACAACTTCAGGCACCATTTTCTTTAGGATAAATCATTATGCCTCTTTTAACTTGTTAAGCTATTTTGAGACCCACACAGTTTATTTCTTTACTTCATTTGTAAATACAATATCTAATGAAGCTCTTGGACATTGTGTCATTACTATTATTAGCCTGTAGAGCTTTAGATTACACACCATAAAACAGACTGAAATGAAGTAAAGTTCTCTGAGTTACTTTTACTTTTTTCAGCAACATAACTAATTACCTTTGGCAGCAATCGCATAGTCAGATACTTTCTATTGAAACATTACCTTTTAAACACCACACTGATGGTTAGTTTAACTTTATTTACCACCCAAAGGGGAAAATCAATGTTCCAAAACTAGAGTTTCCTAGAGTTAGTCTGACATACAGTCATTGTGTAGTTGTGATTTAAGTCATATGAAACAATCACAACACGATAAATAAGCATTTTTTTACAGTATTAATTTGGCCACTCTTACAAAAGACTATGATTTTCTATTGAACTAAGCTGAGAAAGACAGAAGCTACCATTCTTTATGCCATATTTCACTAAATAAACATGTTACTTTTTATTTAATGTACTCTAATAATGCCATAGTTGTGACTTAAATCCAAACTCACAGGTAAGACATAATCAGGTAAAGGGTAAAACAAATTTTTAATGACTGAAAATGACAACTAATTGTGATCCAGGAGCAGGTAATTAAACAAATTCAACTATAACAGAATCCGCAAGCTAATAGGACACTGCAGGAAAGACAACCAGAGAAGAAACATAACTGGGATGTAAAACAAACAAAATGACAAAGGACAAAAAACACTGTGGGTATAATTGTTGGGGAGAACAATGACTAACAAACACAGGTAGCACGAACAGCAAACTGAAACCAGGTGTGAACAAGTAGAGGACAAAATTAAACAGAAGACACAAATCATTTATCCCATTTCATGAACTGCCATATCAATGACGTGTCACATGTCATTAATATGACATGTGACATATTTCCATCCTCTAGCAATTTAGTTGCAGCCTACCACTTTGATTGTTTCTAACTGAAAAAAATGTGTTTATGACACAGATATTTAATATTTATTTAAATTAAATCATTAGATTCACATACAAAAAAATAAATAAATGAATAAAAATGAAAAAGGAAAAAGGAAATAAAAAACTTCTGTGAAGGATACACCAGTGAATCCTCATTTATTGCTCCTCTCCCCTTGATCTTCTCTCCTCCAGATGTATTTTAGAACACCGATGTACTTCAAAATATTTTTCTGTGAACAATTTCTGGGTCACAAGCAGAAAGATGGGGGATGAGGAAACGAAGAGGCTGAAATCAGACAAATGAGATGAGCCTAAGGGATAAAGTGTCTCTAAAATGAAACACTGAGTGAAAATTAAGAATGTGCAGAAAGAAAAACAACTTTTAAAAAGGACAAGAAATGGTTATAATGAATATAAAATGACATAAACAAAAATATCTGTATTAGATATTTCTGGGAGGAGTATTGAAGATGAAAATTCAGTCTATTTTTCCTAAACCATCATACATTTGAGTAAGAGAAAGTAGAATATAAAAATATTTCATGCTGCATTCACTTGCACTTGGGAATCGGAGGTTTTAATATGCATCTTTCTGTTTTTGGGAATAATATCTTACATATTTTCCTATTAGGAGTTTTTAGTTCCTTGTTGGCATTGACCTGTAGAGCGAGAGTCTGTAGAGCACCATTTCAAGCAATCACTGCAGTCAAGTTAATTTCTTCGAGACTTCTATTATTTCCAGCTGGTAGTTTTTTCCACTCATTATGAGCAATCTGGCTTTCAGTTTAAGGGGTATCCTGTCAAGTAATGATTCTCAGCTCTTTCCATAGCTGATAATAGGAATAAACTCTGGACTAATAGCAGATCATTAGGAAGTATTCCAATGTTTATCTTTCATTAAATTCAAGGTGCTTTTACCTGTATGTATTAGGAGTTATTATCCTGTTGAAGGAGTCATGACTCTTTAACACTGGTCAGGGTGTTTTGTTCCAGTGAGCCTTGGTCATGTTCAAATTTCTTTACCTGCACAGTTTCAGGGCACCTTTTTCCAGACACAACCAAGCAACGTCTATGTTAACATTTTTAGTAATACTCAGCTCTTTCCCCTGATTTGTATTATTCTGTCATAGACAACATGCATATAGGATGAATGTGTGTGAGATTCTTCTGCAGACATTTTAAACTGTCATTGCAGAAAGAAATTATAATATACTTCAGTTAAAGTGCTTTGCACAATAAAAGATCTCTGAATTAAGTGAAACAACTAAAATGAAACTGAAAGCTCAGTAAGGGAGATCAGATTCATCCTGTTTGTTCTCCTTCTTGTTACATGAGTTTGCCTCTGATATCCTGCTGCTTCTTTGGTTCCCACACTGTCAAACCTTCCACATTAAATATAATGCCACTTCTCTGGTCCAACGGTCTTCCTGCTTCCTTTCTTATAAAGCCATTCAATCTGTTTCCTGTCCTTTTAAAATCATACTTCTGTTGTCATTCTCCTTCCCTTCTGTGCATCACACATCCCGCCGCCTCCTCAATTCCACCTTATGCAGTTGCCCACGATGGAGCCTTATCAGAAGCATCTATTTTTAACAAACTACAGACATTACCATACTTTACTCGACATTCAACTAAAAGCTTGAGTCATTACCTTTCATTGGTACTGAAATTATGGGAAACTCTATAAGATGTGGAGTGTGTATATAGCAGTACATTTGTCTTTTAAACACATATTTTTACAAAAATTACAGACAGATAGACCAACCACTTGTAACTTACCTCTTTCCGTGTATTTTGTTGCTATATTACAATAATTCCTTGCACATTTTCCTTAAAACTGGATGGGAAAACGGATCATGTTGGCCTCTCCCATTGCTGAAGTTCATTCATATGAATAAAACAGCATTTCCTTACATTGAACACTATGGACGTATGCATAACGTATCAGATCAAATAACGGATTGAACACATGTGGAAACAAGATGATAGACAGATGACATTTAAAAGTTGGTTCAACTTTCTCCTGTAATGCAATATAGTTTTGAAAGGCAGATATAGCCATAGAGTGATTTTGTAGCCCAGGAAAGTAGTACTATCACAATTGTTGGGCCTTTGCTGTGGACCAATGCAGCTATTTAAATTCTGGTGTGAGACTGCATTGTTTTTAGTTTTCACCATCATTTTCATCAAGTATTGTAGCCATGTCTTTTTCAAACTTCATCACTAATGTGACACTATTGAAATAAATCAGGGAGAGACATGATGTGAACAACAAACTAGTTTAACAGATTTTTTCTACACTAGTTCTTCCAAGGTTAAAATAAATAAATAAACTGAGGTTTTATTTAGTTTTATGTCATTTCTTTATGTCTCACTGAGGTCCAGTAAAGTGTCCAAATCTTATTAATGACTAATTTGTTAACAGCACTTGTACTGCAAAAGAAAAATCGTATTTTTAATCTTGGATGAGTCACTACCCAGATAGCAAAAAATGTTTGGCCCTAATATGGCCTAAATGTGCAATTTTTGTTTGGCCCAAATTTGCAATGACTAAATGTGAGTGTGGCTGCCAAAACTCAGCCACATGACCACCACAGGTGACCCAGACGAGATTTGCCTCCTGTATTAGGACCACTTCTGTAAATCAATGTCCAGGCCAAAAAAAAAAACCGACATCTAATCATAATCCAAGCCAGGCTGGCAACTGACATCTGGTCCACGTCTGGCCCACACAACACCTGCCAGTGCTGTAACTGAGCCATAAGAGCCAAAAGTAGCCTGAATTTGGCTCAAACATGCCTACTATTTGGGTATCTGTTCTCCTCTCTGGTGTCTTGTGTCGCTTCACAGTGACCACTCTGCCCTTACAGAGTTAATGCTAAATCTAAAGCCGGAGAAGCCGGCTGATAAAAGCACTGGCGTGGAGAATAGATACTTGCACTTGGCCTTATTGAGGGTGTTTGAATGTGTGTCCTACCAACTGCATTAAACAAAAGTAGGACGAAGCAGAGACCAGGCAGAGGACACAGCAGCCTGAAGTGGGTCTTTAAAATGAATGAAAGTGAGGCTCATAGTTCGGACATGAAACAAAACCACCAAATCAGTCGAGTTTGAATTAAGCTGTAACTTTTATTGCACATTCCTGTTTGGTCTTGCAACGACCTTTCACTGTTTGACCTCGGTCTCGACCAAACACTCAAGTCATGAGTGGGACCAAGTTGCCCACAGTAACTGATCACGGGTCAGATTCCCTTAACGAGATTTGAAGCATAGGGAGGCCATACTGATCCTAGATCTGCGACTGGGAGTAGCTTAGGTCCATATATTGACTGCATTACCCACAAACCAAATCAGTGTATAGAGCAGGACCCATGGGGAAGGGACAGTAGTGACATCATGGAGGGGAAAAGGAAGTATTCAAGGGAGTGAGGGAATTTTGTTGATTCTGCTTTGATATACTCCCAAATACCCCTTTTATAATCTTGAGGCTTTACAACTGTCTGTCCATCTTTGCTCCCTGAACGCCCCTCAAATAAACACACCTTCCCCCATCGCACAAATACATAGGCTATCATTCTTTGTAGTTTTTTTTCTCCGTCTTGTTTTCTTGTGACAATACCTGCAACATGCTTCAAATCATTATTTTGGCAAACCACAAATAAATTAAAACACAAACATTCATATAACACAATGTGACATTTTTAGGACGCTCAGAAAGAAAAGGAAAGTCCATACGGTACGGAACTCAAAAAAGAAAAAATGTATATACCAAGAAAAGAGAAGCATTTGCATTTTTGTTTTCCCCATGTTTTTTCTTGCTTTTCTTGAAAAAAGATATACAGTAGCTAGCTACCAATCACATATCACATGCAGATATAATACAACATAATCAGTTCACCCAGTTAGTGTCTGCAAACTACCAGTCTAAACTATATCACAAAATTATTCTCTTGAAACCAGCAAACACTCAGCTTTTTTAGATATTTTGTCTAAACAATAATTCAGTTTACAGTTTTCTCTGCTGAGATCACTATATGATCAACCCTGAAATGACTAGCCAAATTTAAAGAGCACTAACACACTTTCGCACATGATCACATACCAGATGGTGTGTTGCAGTTGTTGCCTTTTTTTCTTTTTTGCCAACAATGGGAGTGTAAAACACATTTTTTGCTCACACACGTGTGCAGACAGGCTTTCGAACATGATGCAACCTGATCGGAGCGTGGTGTGCTAGCTCGGCTTTAGCGAACGACCCACTCGAAGATGATTGGCACCAAGGTAAACCCCTCCCTTTCCCTCCAAAACCAAAAAAATAATAATAATTAATAAATAATAAAAAAAAAAGGGTGGGAGAGGAAAGTGACGATATGTCAGTGCCGAGCGGGAGGTTTGTCGTCCTCCATCCTCCTGCTCTCGCTGCTCTTTTCTAATGACGCTGTGCTGAAATGTCAAACCAATTAGCAGCTTTCCTCTGACATTTAACTGGCAGATAGAAAAACAAACATGGAGCCCACTGGACTGAATGGACAGACAGTCTGGCCAGTAAAGGCCGACTGACTGATACTAACTCTGCTGCAGGTGCACAGTTAATATTACACATTTATAAAGTCCTTTTAAAGGTTGGAACTCAAGAACTCTGTAGCAGGTAGAGTAAATGATATCTGTCTTCAGCCATTCTGCAAGCCACCTGACATTTCCCAGGAGCAGCAGGCAGTGATCAAAGCTCGCACAATTCCCTCCTTTCCCTCTGTTCTTCTCTTTTTCCTCCTCATCCACCTATCACTGCTGCATTCAGTCTCCATCTCCTAGCAGACATCAATCAGGCGGGCTCTGAAGCGTGCGTTCAGTTAAAGCACCACTCCATCCGCCGCGGCGCTCCAGCTCTCGACTGTTTTCTGGGTGTTTACTGCTGTGTTACCTTGTGTGTGTGTGTCGTGCAAATGTGTGGGGGAGGTGTGTGCGTGTTTGGAGCACGTTTAAAAGTCAGAGGTGTTTTTTTTTCCTTTTTTTCCATCCTGACCTTTCGTTCTTAACATGGATGGGATCTAGAGACAGACGAGGAGGATGTACACGTGGATATTTGGTCACAACTGCACTCATGTTTACAGTAATGCCAATAAGGAGCTGACACAGACAGTGGAACAAGATGTCATGTCATTTAGCAGAAAACAACAGCACTCCCTTTAGGCCATAATGTCATTCACAGTAAATCATATTTTTTTACCATTTAAAGGGTTGTCTCCCTTGCTCACACACGCTCACACACATACTGAAGCCTGGCCTTCAGCTGTACCATCTGGTATCTAAATCATGAGAATTATAGTCCTCTTCCACTCCTACACACACACTCTAACATGAGAGTAGAGAAAGAGAAAGAAGGTGACTGACTGTCATTCTATTTATCATACATGGTCTCTGCATGAAGCAACATGTGACTCTTTTTTCTCCTTTAGGAATCAATATCCATCTATGCAACAGTGAGCTCTAAATTTAGCCACAAGAGACTGAGAGAGAAGAGAAAAAAAGCGAGTTAAAGAAAGAAACGAGAGCACAGCTCCATGTAAATTACAATCTTTATGTTGCATTGAACTGTGAGCAACAGCACAGTCAAAAGAAAGGAGAGATGAAGGAGTGAATGAGTGGGTATAAACGCCACTGTGCTGCACGTCTATTAAACATTAACGGCTTCATTTATATGTAAATGACCCGACAGCTACACAGAAAGAGAGGAAAGGTGGGGTGTGAGGCCAGTTCAGTGTTAAAGAGAAGAATGAGATGAGGGATGGAAGGAGAGGAGAGGATGGGAAGGACAGGAAAGGTAGAGAAAGCGAGAGAGAGAAAGAGAGAGAGAGAGACAGAGAGAGAGAGAGAGAGAGAGAGAGAGAGAGAGAGAGAGAGAGAGAGAGAAAATGAGAGAGCGAGACAGAGAGAGACGAGTCTCCTTCATTCAGTAGTCTTTCACATGGGTGGAAAAAGTCCGAAATGTCCGATTTGTCCCACTGCACATGCATGGTAGTGCACCGGAAAGAAAACACACACACACACATATGAAATAAGAATAAAGAAATTCACTGAAAGTGACCCACATTGCACATTTTCATGTACGTGCACACACTCCCAGCTGATGTTTGATGAGGTGACACACTCATACTCGCATACACGCTCCCTCTCAGGCCTTTCCAAAAATGGGAGAAAGAGGCCCTGGGCGAGATGGAGGTTAACCAAAAAAAGTCTTTTTTTTTTGTTTCGTTTTGTTATTTTTGAAAGTGGAGAAGTGACGATAATGATTGTGTGTCAAACCTCCAACAGCCTGGTTGGAGATGACGATGGAAACAAAAGACAAAGACACACAAAATCCAAAAAGAAAGAAAAATCTTGAGTGAAACAGCCAACGATGAAGATGATTGTTGAGTTAGCGTGGTGTGCCGTTTTGCGTGCCGGGGCTAGTTGGGTTTGTCCGGCGAGCGCTGGGGTGGGAGGGGCGATGGCCCGGCGCTCAGCCGTCAGAGACGGGTGGGGACACCCAGCCATACTTCTCGTGGGTTTTCACCAGGGACTTGAAGGTGGCCTCGGCTTCCTTACGACTGAAAGCTTTCTTGGACTTCCCTGCTTTCCTACATATACGGCCCTGTGAGAGGCAGATGCAGAGAGAAAGACAAAGAGGGACGAAAAAATGAGGTTAGGACTTTGAGGACAGTTAAAAATGCAGAAGGCATCAAGTTGTCACTAATGGATATCCAAAATAGATCTCTTAAATTTTCCTAGAGTCCTCAGTGGGGTCTGCCATGCTCATACTTTGTCATTGTTGACATCAGTGCTCATCTCTGATGAGTTTGACACCATCAGAGAGATGAAACCAACATTAAGGGCAACAAAGTACTGGCTTTCATCATGTCACTGAGCTATTTTGGAGCTAGCAGCCCCCATCATGTATTAAATTTGAGAACTTGAAGCCTTTTGTTACATTCAACTACTTACTTTTAAGCTGCAGAAAGCTGCACTCATGTCGTCTTTGTTAGTTACAGCTCTGTATGAAAGTACCTCATCTGTCAAAGAAGCCATTTTAATGAGATTAATTTGTTTCTGTTACTGATGGTCAGAAAGAGACTTCCACATCATGATTGAATTTTTCACTAAATTGGAAACCCAAATAGTTCCTTAGCCAAAACATTTGCTAAGACTAATGCATTTCTGCTAAGTTGTAAAAAAAATGGAGACATAGGTTTCCTTCCAAGTCCTGCAATTATTGCAGCACGCCCCAAAATAAATGCCACATCCAATCTGAAGATGCTGTATGCAGAATTTAAAGCTGGACCCAAGAATTATTGTCATAAGTGATTGAAAAGACAATTGTGTTAATTGAAAATGAATGAATTGACCGTCTGCCATGACAGGAACAAAGGAAACCATGGTCATCAAGACACCTTCATTTCCCCTATAACTATAGTAAAGCTACATCAAACTGAGGAAAGTAACAGATTAGCCTTTTTCCAACCAATAACTCCCAAGAGTTTGAAAGGAAAAGGTTTTCTCAACAATATTTAACCTCTTAAAACATGATGCACTCCAGTTGAGAACATATGATGCCAAACTGTGCCAAAATTGCCATTTTTGGAAACCCTGCCTGATTTATCTGCACTAAAGACTATTTAATTGTGTTCTGCTTTACCTTAACAGAGTTGGCCTTTCAGAGATAATGTTCACATATTTTATTATGATATAATAAAAGGTTTAGAGCTGCAGCAGCATCATCCCAAAGGGTTTTTCATATTCATTCTGAAAGTATTTGTTTCTCAATTGTGCTATGTGCCAACCTCATTTATTCTTCACCAGTAACACATATATTGATATTTACACATCTTAATAAACATCACAACGCTTCCTTTTAAAATGACTGGAAAAGTGTTCAAATTGACCTTGTAGTTGCACCGATATTTGATATCATTTTATTGGTATACAAGCTTTTAGCAGAGGCCTAAAATAAGCACGGGGCTCAAAAGGTTAATGTGTCAGTGGGCAAAGCATTTGTTTCAGTTCTTTATCTTTAAAATTATTCTAAAAGCATTTTTATTGTTGGAAAAGCAAAGAATAGATTACAAAATTTGCTATATATTTGAGTTTCTTTTGGTCCATTTTTTATGATGATCATCTAGATATGACCACAAATAAGATATTTCAAGACACAGAATATTGTGGTTTGATCTTATCAGAGCAAAAGAAAGATGGTTTTCTTGTTCCTGATTGTCAACAGTTATGTCAATCTTCTTCTGGTAATGCAGTTTCAAGACAAAAAACAGCACAGATGCACACTGATGAGGTTAATGGTGAATGCACTGCCGCAGGGATGTTGTTGACAAGACAAGTGGTCTGAATGCAGACTGACCAACATTAGATCAATCTTTAAAAGGCAGGCAAAAAGCTTTTAAGACGTCATGTTCAATCAGAAGTGAAAATACACCCTCCAGCATGCAGTGCAGTGGAAAGCTAAGAGAAAGTCAGGAGCAGCTACCACACTAAATGATGAAACGGTTGCACATATGGCAGAATATGTGCACACAACTCTGTCATGCTGTGTGTGAAAAGCATGGCAATTTACTGCATTTTTACAGAGGCAACACCATGGTGAAGCCCTCTCTCCTTCCCACACTGTGTTAATAATATGCATGGGATAAAATGGTGGAAAAATAGGAGAAAAGAGGTGTGGGCCTAGCCTGTGATGATAAAGCTGGTTATTCTGTTATTGTCAGCAGTGCTAAGTCTTCCCTGAAGAAGACTGCGTTGGAGGGCGGAGAGAAAAAGAAACAACTGCCTTCATGCTGAAAAAACTAATGCTTGGAGACATGCATGGCAGTGACAACACAGCCATGACAAATGTGTGATTCATACCAGTGGCACTAGCTTTAGAATCACTTCAGAAATGCAGGAGCATCACAAAGGGAAGATCTAAACATGCACATCTGACAGCATGAGGAGTCTCTGGTCATACTGTAGCTACACAGAAAATCTGGTAGCTAACACTAGAAATTTGTTTGCACATGCTCAGTAACACTGCACCACTTCCCTTGACCAAGAGTATTTTCTTGGCAAAGAGGAAAGTGGCATAAAGACTCTCCACTGAGACAGTACTAATGAAATTCCCTCAGATGGTGTGCTCCTCTGCATGTTGCAGTGCAGTGCAGAAAAACACCCAGCTATGATTACACATCTATAGTATGCCCTTCATTCCTTTAGCTGCACACTCCAGGTCTGCCTTTCTGGTCCACAATGCATAAATGGAGTCATTATTCCAAAGCTGAGGACCAAGAGGCTAGTCTTTGTGTAGTAGTGACACTCTATCTGGTATGCTTCAAAGGGCAGATCTGCTATTCAACTCTTTTCTGTCTGGTGCTTCAGGGAATACCTGCAAGAATTAGGTTTACTTGATTTCTTGCAGAGTTAAATAAGTACATATGACTCTTCAGTTTGCATTTATAGTATATAAAACTAGGTATCCTATCTTTGTATGAACACTAAAGGCAGCTAAAAAGCTAATTTGACTTGCTAAGGTAACAAAATCCACCTCAATATCTTAAGCTTGTTACACATTTTTTTGTTTCTTTTCTTGTTTAGAAAAGTACTGAAAATTAATTGTAAATAAGCATAAATGTCCTTATGACTCATGTATAGCTTTTCTACATTCTGTTACTGGTTTTAGCACACAAATAGATGTACAAATGTTAGCATGTGGTGTCATAAAACCTGGATAACAAAAACCAGGACTTATTGCTTAATTAGATATGTACGTTTCTTCTGGAAGTTGAGTAAATTGACAGTTTTTTAATAATAATAATAATAATAAAATGGATGGTTCCAGTGATTAGCTTATTTTATTACTACATTAACAGTTTTAGCTATAGTTTTTCATCTTATTCTATAAAGTGCTTTTTTCACAACACTGTCTTAAATGCAATTAAAAAAAAGTATAAACGCTGATTTTTGTTTGGGTACAAGCAAACATCAATTTAAAAAAAATGTAAAAAAACTCAAAACAAACAAACAAACCAAAAGAAAAAAAAAAAAAAAAACTCATATAGCTCAGCTACCAGCCAAAGTTTGGTGTGTCCCTTCTAGGCCACTATAGCACCAACACAGCACAGCAGGGATAAGGATGATAGTACAAAATTTTAGATACAAATCTCTTATTCTGCAATGCTGAAAAAACTATAATCTACACAGTCATAAATATTCTAGTAACATTTCATGTTTATTTACATGCTCATAGTTTTATGTGGGAATTGTATTTAAAGATGTTTACATTTTAGTGACCAAAAGAATATTGTGCAAGACAGGAACTGAATACTGCCTAGCTAGCTAGCTATTTTTTATCTTAGTCAGGATGGCAGCTGTCAACATCATCACACTGGAACAACAGTGGAAAAGTCATTAGTAGCTTGATGGGTGCCGTAACACAACAGAAGAAGGAAAATGCAGCTGGTCCACAATTTTTGTGTCTTCATTGCTTTGTATTATTCTGTGTACCAACGTATATATTTTACAATTACATGTTGATGTCATATCATATATAAAGAACTACATGATGTGATCTTTGTGCTTTGGAACTATTTACCTGTTTTACATTTACACGAAAGAGAAACTGTTTATCAAACTGAAGGTAAATAAAAAAACATAAAGAGCTAAATATGAACTTTTTAATGCTCCGTACTAGCTGTTCACAGCAGAAATCTCTCTGAAGTTTGATCTTTGTTCATCTGTTGCCATTTTCTTTTTGTTCTAGCTTGAAAGTACCATGAGCATACTTTCCTCTAGAATAGAACAATACATGAATATCTTTTTCTTTGGGAATACTTGTTGGTGCAAGTGATAACTTATTTAAGAAATGAGCACATCTTTCTACCTGATACCAACAGAATTTGGATATTTAACCTAAAAAAGTTTTTTATGACCAAAATAAGTGTGAGCCTAAATAAAAGAATGAACCAATTCCAGCTGTAAAAGGCATTGGATGATGAAATGTTTATATCCACTGAATAAAAGTTGATTTTCTGACTTCCTCCGTGCACAGCAGTGAGATCCATCACACAAAAATAAGTTTTCTTCTTCCATGACATCTGAGGGGTGACCAACATGGCCTCTTGCGTACTTGCGAGGCTATTTTAGGGCAAAAGTGATGCAGGGGATAAAAGGAGATGAGGTGATAACACTGTATGATCTGGAGATTAGGGTTACAGTTTCCATTCCTATAGCAACAGTGGCTTCGTTTCACTGTGGGACTTAGAGACGTTCACACAACACCCTGTCAACTCGTCTCTAGACATCTGATAGACACATTAGGAATAACTTGCCCTACTATTTCCTTTTTATTTTATTTGTCTTGAAAGCAATCTCAGTTACAAATGTCCACCATTGCAAGTCATTTATTAAAATAGATACTCGCGCACTGCAGACAAAGCAGACAGTGACAGCATTTCTTAAGCTGATCAAGACTGCAATGAGAAGTGGATTTTACTTTAAAAGCTGAATGCTGACTTACCGAATGACTCATTCATAGACATTATATAAAGTTCATGCTTTCGGTTTCTTTTCCACAGAATCACATTACAAAACTTCCACCTTTTTTCGCTCAAACAGCACATCTGCACATCTTTTCTAGTGTAAAACAAACCGACAGGCAGCGCTGTGTGAAAAAACCTGCTCGGCTTCCCTGTGCAGCCACAGGCCTGAATACAAAGTATCCTCACTGACGCACACAGATGATGCATTGGAGGGGGGGTCGGGACTGGGATCTTCATGTCACATGCAAAACTAATGATCCGTGCATTTCTTCACATGTCCTCCATATGGTTGCTTTCACCACCTCAAAATGGCAGACCACTGCCTTGGAGGGATATCGTTATGGCAACTAGCCATTGTTAACGAGGTGTGATTGCCATGGTGATCAAGATCAGGAAAGAGGAGACCCAAAGCTGTTCAATGTCTTGTCTTTGAACCAATCTTTCTTGCCATCAATGTGCTTGTTTCTGCTCCACCTGCAAGTAGCATTTTCTGCTAATTTGATGGATTCTGTTCAGATCCCACCTGGTTGTGTGACGAGACATGAGCCCCATAACAAGCCTCTTACTCTCATGTGAAATGGGAAAATCCATCATTCATTAAAGCCTTTGTTACTGCAATTATGCATAAGAATGCAGCTGTGTGATACATATGAAAATGGACGGACACAGCAGGTAAAAATACCTGCTTGACAGAGAAGAAATGGTCAAACACGTGTGTGTTTGTCTATGCCGGTGTGTGTCATGCTTCAGAAAGCGCCCCCAGCTAAGTGCTCGCTCATTGAGGAGGGACACACTTGTGTAGAGTGGCTGTTGGGTAATTGTGTGAATGGAGATTGGTCAATGGACAGAGCAGGAAAGGCCCCAGTGCATGCTGGGAGGCAGCTCTTAAGGTTGAGGGGGATTGCATGACACAGACATGTGCTCTAAAGGGTCGGGATAAACAAACAGAGATCGATACCATCATCAGATCAGCATGAGACCCATGGGGCTGATGTCTGGGTCATTAAAGGTTAAATACCAGAGTTAGGGACATTGGTCTATGTTCCAGGTATATTATGTTGTATTTATACTAAGAAAGGGCAACAAAATCCATCGTTTAAGACGAGACGCTTTAAAGAGGAGTTGACACAAGTTCTGTTTCATCATCACAAGGTGGACGACTGAGTCTCCACATCTTGAGAAACTCAGCTGGGTGCTTTCCAAAAGTTAAAAACAACTTCCACTGATGTCATCGGGGTCATCGTGTTAGGATTAAGAGTCCTTGTTTTCAACACAAGTGCTGTGTGACAAACTTAAATTTGGCAGCTAGGAAACACTAATTGAAAGAAAACACTCTGTAGCATTATGTTGGACTAGAAGAAGATTTTAAAAGAATTTTAAGAAATCTTCACTGAGATCATGTTGCTGTTTTTTATTTATTTTGTTTCTAGCATCCTGTGTATGCATTACCATTTTATCTGATATTCATAGTTTGTTATTTTATCTGAAACAGGTCTCGCTTGAAAATGAGACATTGGGTCTCAATGGAATCACCTGTAAAAAAAGAAGGTTAAAAATAAATAAATAAACTGGAATATCTCTACTAGCTTGATTGCCTTGACTTTTATAATCCTTTTAATTTTTTCATTAACTTTTTCATTACAACTTTACTGAACCAATAATGGTGGTGAAATTGCTTGGATATCCTGTTAATTTAGCTATTTCAGAAGCAATCACATCAAATTCAGTAGACTTTTATTGTTGCTTTCCAATTATATGGCAGTTATACTGTCAACTGTTTCATGCATTTTTCTATAAATAACAGAAAGCTGTTACATTAAGTTCCCTAAAAGAGTAAATACTCTGGATACTCAAATTACAATGATAAAACAAGTAAAAAAGCTCCAGAATCCAAGAATGGGATCAGAAGTGATTTGACATTTTGTCAAATAAACCCATCTTTAAGCCAGGTTGCCACCTTTTTATTTACTACAAGAACATGTACGCTGGTTAAAAATCTATTTAGTTATTCTCCTCTGTAGCACAAAGAGATGAGAGGAGAGCAAGTTTATAACCAGCATTAAACAGACCGCCATCCAGTTCTTGACACCGGTGCATTCTTAAACACGTCTGACTTGACAACAACAAAGCAGCACAGATCAAATGACTCAAATTGGATTTCATTCTAAAGAGTCCTCAGCTGGATTTTCTTGCAGTAACAGCTGTTTTCTGCCTTTTCTGAACATTATGGGGCTTCATTTTTCTGCATCACAGCATGGATTATTACATTCTGGCAAAGACTGCCTCATTCACAGACGCGAGCTATCTAAGTCTGATGTTTGCCTTCAGCTCAGTCACATCTCTTAAAATATGCCCTCATACAAACCTGTGCAGGTGAGGACATCGTGTTGACTCTCAGCTCAGCACTGTGTCACTGCATATATCCTCTCACTCTAAAAATAGGTAGGAAGCTTCTAAACAGGCTATATCACTGTTGTCACAGGGAAGCAGCAGCCAAGGGTGAATAAATATATTCTGTGTATCTGGTTATATATATAGGTCTATGTGCTCTGTCTGTCATGATGCACGAGAGACAAATACATCTCCCAGAAAATTAGGACACAGCACATGCAACTGCCAGTGCACACAGCCCAAAATAGGTAGACAAAAGAGACAAAGTGATCCACACCTGCAGACAGATACAGCCCCACATATAGGAATAATTAATCAATATTGTTCCCATTAGCAAACCAGAGAAGGAAGACTGTTTTGCCTTAATTAGGGAAGACTGCAGCGCTGTCTTCTCATCTCCTCAAGCAACACATCAAGATGAACACACATTTCCCTCAGTCTCTCTGGACTGGGTACAGTTTTTTTGCATGACCTCTCTGTATGACAGATGCTTAATGATCACAAATGACTCTGGAACGATGTGCAGTTATATCATCAAAGCATCATGGGGTTGGTGTGTGTGTGTGTGTGTATGAGAGAGTGTGTGTAGAGGGCTAAAGCTGGAGAGGAGAGTCCGGTGACAGTTTACATAAGGTCTGACACCACTGCACCGTCATACCGTTGATGTCAACAGATGAGAGAGAGGCGGCCTGGATGGGTGAGACGCTGGGAATATGATGCTTTTGATGCGGCGACTCTGGTCCTGGCTGGACAGCAGAAAAAAAAACCTGCTCGGTCTAAACAATTACAGCCTAGGAGTGCATGAAGTGCAGCCATTTTCACTGAGCTGCTGCTGATGCTGCTGCGGCTGCAGCGCACAGAGGATGTGAAAAAACAGATTTGACAAGATTACATAATCCAGACCGTCTGTGTCACAGAGGACAGCTATTGTAGGTAGGCTACCTGCTGTCTCTCTGTCTACAACAGTCTTTATATCCATCATCGTGAGAGGAATTTACTTCCTTCCTCCTTCTGGACTAATCCGATGGAAATACAGATATAGTGAGACTGCATTAAGGCTGGCAAAGGGACCTCTCCATTGTGTGGCAGAAGGTCTTTGTTGTCAAATGCAACTGATTTATGGAAGTGATAAAAGGAGAGCAACTGCAGAGAGGAGGAGAAGATACCAAGGGTTGCACTGCATGAAATGGCTGCCATAAAGATTAATAATAATCGCAATAATGGCTTTCTATATTGCAGAGAAGAGCAGCTACCTAAGACACAACATAGAGTGCAAGGTCATGTAGTCAGTAGGCTATATGTGTAGATGAAAAATCACTTTTATGGAATAATGTTGAAGGGTAAAGACATGATTACTGTATTCAGTATGTGAATAATAAATCTTCCCATGAAAAACGTGTCTTGAATTAACATGATTCAACAAATTATTAAGTGCATTAGAAATGGATGAAGTACTGTTTTTTTTTGCTGAACTAAAACATAAACTGGATAAAACGCCATTTAAGTCTAAAAGCTACACCAGGAATTTATGTACCTTTACTCATAATTTACACATGAATTCATGATGGATTTGCTGGTATCCAGTGCGTGTCATGACTAATAATGCATGTACTAGAGATGATTAATGTGCCGGATGGATGATGATATCCCAAACACAAATGCTCATCCACCACCCTCTTCCATACATCCCCCTTTTTCCTCCCCTCACCTGTCCTTTTACGAGGCTGGCAGCGAATTGCCTCATGACCGCCTCCACCGTGTAGGCGCTGGACCATCCGCGGGGGGTCAACAGCTCCATGCATATGGCCCCACCATCCAGAACGTAGCCGTTTTCCAACCGGGGCGTCAGGACCCGCATGAACGGCGGCGAGAAGGGGAAATTATCAGGAAAGGTGACGTTGAGCAGAATGAACTCGGTGCTGGTCTCCTTCATGTCCTGCCAAAGCGCCGAGTCCTTGTCCACCTGGTGCAGCTTGACGTTCCAGTCAAACAGGTTGTCCTCCACCAGCTCCACCGTGATGAAGTTGTCCCCTAACCTTCTGATCTCCTGTAGCTCCTTCATCAACCTCCGCGTCCGGACCTGGGTGCAATGTTGCCGGTGAGGCGCCAGCGGTGGGACTGAGGAGGCACTGGTGGCTTTACTCCCGCCTCCTCCCGTCTGCTGCTTCTCCTTCGCATCCTTGCCCTGTTTCTCTTTGCCGGTCGGCTTGTCCTTGCCGTGCTGGTCCAGCTTCCTCGCCTTAATCTCCGGAGTGCTCAGGATGTTGGTGTCGTTGGCTGTCTGACAGTGTTTGTTGGCGTTGTTCTTCTGGTTCCCTTTGGTCCCCTTTAACGAACCCTGATGGTGCTTCGGGTCCTCTGTGTCTCGGTCGTGCAGGCGGATCAGACCGATCTTCCGCAGTAGGGTGGCCATAATTTTTTATAGACTTATATCTCTCTGATCCCCCCCTGCACAGGGGCAAGATTCACCCTTTTCCCACTCGGTTTCTATTCACAGAGGCGACCTTTACTGATGCTGATTATTAACCTTGTTATACCGCAATCCCCCTCCGTTCGCTGCAGCCTCAGGATGAAGAGAACCGGGGGAGAGCTGTGCCGTTTTCTCCTCAGTGCATCCTCCTGACACAGCTCGACTACAAATGCAAGAACAGTGAAATTACAAATAAACGCAGGTTTTGATTAAAATGGACATAAAATATAACAGTTTTGACAGCGAGATCAGTATAATGTTGTCTCCCTTTTCCAATGAACAAGCATCATAACTGCAGCTGTTCCACTGATAGGACGATCCGTTACGCAGAGGCAATTAAGTGATCTTATAATTGGAAGAGAGGGATGTATAGGCCCAACTATTGCCATCACAGCGAAAACACTCAGGCTTTTAAAGGACAATCAAAGGAAGATACAAAGGCTGCATGTTGGACAATCAGCCTACAGAAGGAAAATAGCGTCATCATGAACTCTGATGTTGTTAAAGCGTAATAAACATTGTATATTTCACCAGGAAATGGACATATATGAAATAAAACGCCAATATGGTCGTTTTTTAACGAGTTAACACAATACACAGGGTAAAATTAGACACGTAGATTACAACAAGCTGTTATGCGCTGAATGTACCATTGAGAGATTAAAATTAGATCCAATTAGCCCTATATAATGTATATATCAGCAGCATTGCCCATTTTATTTTATCGCTACTCTATGTGAATGAAATAGTCCTTCCTCAATGTGTATTCTCCAGCCTGACCTAAAGCTTCAGAGCAGCAATCCGACAGAAGATCGACCTTACCGCGGACGCTGAAATTCGGAGCTCTGTCCCGTTATTATGTCCTATTATGTCCGAACCCGGTCTGTGGAAAACCAAGAAAAAGCTCCACCATCCAGTGAACCTGCCGTCGGTGAGAGCTGCAGTGAGGAAGAAGAGGAGGAGGAGCACCTTTGATGTGTGTGTGTGTGTGTGCAGCTGCGGCAGCTCCTGCTTTAATGCAGCCGAGGACGAACCAGCCCCCGTTAATCCTCCTTCTTCCTCTGAACCGCGTTGTTCTCACCGGGGGCGCGCGGCCGTTGAACAATAAAACACTCACGTCCATAAGCGTTCATGACGAGTTTTTTTATGTAGTTTGTAGCCCATTTACATGTTTAATTTGACTAACTCACAGTACATTCCCTGGACACTTTATACACAGGTTCAATTGCTTTTTAACATAAATAATTAATCAGCCAATCACATGGCAGCAACCTGCATTTAGACACATTTAGGAGCTTTAGAATAGGGAGGAAAAGGGATTTAAGTGACTTTGAACGTGGCATGGTTGTGGGTGACAGATAGGCTGGTCTGAGTATTTCAGAAGTTGCTGATCTACTGTTATTTCCACACACAACCATCTCTGGGGTTTACAGAGAATGGTCTGAAAAAGAGAAAATATGCAGTGAGCAGGCCTGGGATCGACTCCATCTTCCCTGCGACCCTGACTAAGTGGTATAGAAAATGGGTGGGTGGATCCAGTGAGCAGCAGTTGTCTATATGAAAATGCAGAAGACCACACTGTGTGTCACATAAGTCAACAAAGAAAACAAAAACTCAACAATTTACACTGGGCAAAACTGGACAACAGAGGATTGGAAAAAAAAGTTGCCTGGCCCGATGAGTCTTGATTTCAGCTGCAACATTTAGATGGCAAGATCAGAATTTGGGGGAAACAGCATGAAAGCATGGATCTACTCTGTCTTGTGTCAACAATTTGAGCAGGTGTTGGTGGTGCTATGGTGCAGGATATTTTCTTTGAACACTTCAGACCCCTTTTGTACCAACTGACATAAAACCGCAACCGCTGCTGACCATGTCCATCCCTTTATGACCCCTGTGTAGCATCTTCTGATGGCTACTCCCAGCAGGAAATTGCACCATGTCACAAAGCTCAAATCATCTCAAACTGGTTTCTTAAACATGGCAATGAATTACTGCACTCCAGCAGTCTCCACAGTCACCAAATCTAAGTCCAACAGAGCAGCTTTGGGATGTGGTGGAACAGGAGATTCTCATCATGGATGCAGCCGACAAATCTGCAGCAACTGTGAGATGCTGTCATGTCAATATGGAGCAAAATCTCTGAGGAATGTTTCCAACACTTTGTTAAATTCATGATTGTTTTTGTCATACCATTGCTTTTATTTTGAATGGTCTCCCTCACTTCCTGTCTAACTCCATGCAACTTGATATTCTTGGGTTTCCCAAGAAGAGTGAAACTGGCAGGAGGGGAAATGCCAAAGCAGAGCAATGTCACTGTTAGTGACATTAATTTTCACTTTTAGTCTCACTATTTATTTCCAATGAAGTCACAAGCTGTAAACAGAGCTCGGGTTTTTTTTGCAGGTTAACAAGGAACAGCGGATTTTAACACTTCTCAGGTCCACTTCTGTGTTGGAATATCTCACGAGCAGCCTTAATGAAGTCCTCAGTTCCTCCTGTATTTAAAGTATACAGCTATAAAGAACATATGATTGATATTCACATAATGAACCCTAACTTACTCTCTGCTGTCATAAATACTGTTTGTTCATTATAATTGGATTTTGTTTTCCTTTGTGGGTTGCATTGAGGGATTGTTATTGCCATGTGCTGTGAAGCAAATGAACTTCATATTGGTTACATAACACAGCCACCATGTGCCAGATTTTCTAATAATTGCCACAGCTTCTACAGCTAATTTAAAGTGGACTCTGAAGCAGACCACAGCAGAGACAGGTATTAGTGTAAAAGGTTTTTTGAAGAGTTAAGTATGAGCCTGATTTTCAGGGAATCAAGGAAACAGTCCAAACTTTAGATTTGAGTCTCTGGGTGAGAGAAATGGAAGATTAATTCCTGAGTTCGTGATAGCCACATGGACCTAAGGTGGTTAATTATTTAGTCTTACTGTTTTGTGTTCTCAGAAGGATTTGATGAGAAGCGATTGTCTTCAGAGAGTATTGGAGCCACGGTGGGCAGGCAGGTGAGTCATTGAAGTAAGTTCTAAACAGGTATTTTTTCATAGGATCAGGTTTGCACAAAGGAGACAGGTAAGTTGCACACATGTACACATGTTAGTCTATAAGCAGCTTCAGAAAAGAGAGACAGGTGTGGCAGCAGGAGAACAGTAGGCCAGATTCCACCCAACCGGATTAACTCAGAATCTTGTCCAAGTCAAGCTATGGCTCAGGGAAGAAATATCTCAAATAAACAGCAAGTACATCACCATGGCAATAATTTTACAGCTTTACACCTTAGATGATACATTTTATACAGTATTTATTGTTATAAATGTAAAGTAGCCAAGGTCATTCTAACAAAATGATCACCTGTAAGAAAAAAAAAGCTCAGGCTTTGTGTGTGAATCCTCCCACATTTAGGCTCTAATCCTGCTAACTTTGAGAAAACTGTTTGAATTTTATGATTGGCTACCATATGAATGTACCACGTGTGGTCTATTTTCATAGTTAGCATGATTTCCATGTTGACATTTCATGCTTTGTTGGTGTAAGATGACTAGTGGAAAGAAAACATTCATTATACACATTTAGGTGTTCAGTAATCAAAGGTTTGTTTGACATTTATATTATTATTATTAAATTTGTTGATTTATTTGTACAAGTAAACATATTTTGGAAAAATTTGTGGAATAAAAAATATAAGCCTTATTGTAAGTAGGTCAAGCAATTGGAGACGTGATATCAATTTAAATGTTAATTATTTAGGGTTAATTTTTGCCTTGGCCAAACCATTGGCTTTGGCCAAACTAAATCTTCAAACAACAGTTTTTCACTGAATTAATTTCCCCCAGAATAAATTTTCTTTGTATTTCCCACTTAAATTGACCTTCTAAGCAAATTAATTTAATTAAATTTCCAGTTTAATTTTCACCTTTATAATGATTTATTTAAAAGAAAGTTCATATATGTACTAGGTACTTGGTTATTGAACATTTGTGCCAAAAAATATTTTTTTTGATTGTTTCTTTCTCCCTTTTCAGCCTTCTGAAATAAATAAATAAATAAATAAATAAAAAAAAGAAAAAAGAAAGAAAGAAAGAAAGAAAGAAAGAAAGAAAGAAAGAAAGAAAGAAAGAAAGAAAGAAAGAAAGAGCATCGTTTCTGGGGATTTATGTTCTTCACAAAGACGGGTCTTCCTCACTGGTAGCACGACATTTTAATGCGCAGTACGACAGACTGTCACTGGCTGTTACCTAGGTAGCAGCACAGCGCCCAAGACGATAGGCTGGTATTTGGCCGTAAAGTGCTGTGGTGTCGTAGCTGACATGTTGTTGGTGGCTAACAGTAAACAGTGATAATTTGATGAAGAGATTTTTCCTAATTCGCCGTTTTCATAAACTGTTGACGGTTTAAAACCACTTTATCAAAATGGCAGAAAAATTTGATAACCTCGAGGAGCATCTGGAGAAATTTATCGAGAACATTCGACAGCTGGGAATCATCGTCAGCGACTTCCAGCCGAGCAGCCAGGCTGTACTCAACCAGAAACTGTGAGTCATGTTATACCTAGTTCTATAAAAAAAGGCGGACCTCCTCCTGCAAACAGTCTGTTAACACACTTTCTTAACTCTTCTTCTCAGAAATTTCATGATATCTGGACTACAAGACATCGAGAAATGCCGCCAACAGCTTCACGAGATCAACGTCCCCCTGGAAGTCTTCGAGTGAGTCCATCGACTGTTAGGCTATATTGTGCATGTCCGGCTATCTAGCAAACCTTCCCGGTCGGCTGTTTACTACAACTTAACACATCACCAGACACCTTTTCCCGATTAATACGAACAGTATTAACATTCGGCAAACAGTAACTATTAAAATAACATCTTGAAATTAGTGGGTTAAATATAACATGTCTAAAGTGATATCACTGCTTTTAGAAATTGAATGTTGTTAAATGATGACATTGCCTTGAGGTTGGGGCAATAGATTTTCTTATGCTTTATTTGTGCTTCATATTGTAATCTTTTGGTATGAAACCTTGGGTTTGAAGGTACATTGACCAAGGCCGAAACCCTCAGCTGTACACCAAGGAATGTCTGGAGAGAGCCTTGGCGAGGAACGAGCAGGTCAAAGGGAAGATAGACACGATGACGGTAAGAGATTATTCCAGGGACATTGAGATTTCCCACCAGTGACTGCATTTTTAGAGTGGGAAAGTTAGGTATCTTTACTCAAATATTCATGTAGCTTTTTGTTCTATTGGTCACCTAAACAATACTCAATCATTCAGTTAACTTGGGTAAAATATTTCCTTATTGCTTGATGTAAGTAGACACGAGGATGATTTGTTCTGGCTATACATTGCTCTTAGCATCAGTTAACAAATGTATTTATCTCCTGCATAAAATGAGAAGTAATTATGACTTGAACCATACTACATTTTCTTTTTCTTTTTTTCTTTCTCTGTAGAAATTCAAGAGCCTTTTGATTTCTGAGCTCAGCAAAGTTTTTCCTGAAGACATGGCCAAGTATAAAGCTATACACGGAGAGGACCCCCCCTCCTAGTGACTCCTGCACCATGGACCCAGAGTCTCAATCTGTGACTCCTGAAATACAAGCCTGGATGGAGCTTAATAAGCAGGATGCTCTGTGGTTGCAGAGACATGTGATAACAACAAATTATTCCTCATAAAGCTTGTGATACTGTTGCTGATTATTGATTCTGAGGGTTGTTGCCTTCTTCCAGCTATTTATGCACTGTATTACAAGAGTACAAATTTCTTGTTAAGGCGCTGTTTATGCATGGACAGTAAATGAGCAGCAGAATGTTTTCCAGCTTCCCACTCTACAAGTATTGAGGAAACAAAGCTACAAGGCTTCTGTCTGATTCTGCATTCAAGAATGGTCTCCAACATGTAAATATTGCCTATTTATACAAATTTTCTCTACAGTTTATAATGCATCTTTATCATTCTGCACTGTACATTTGTATCACAGTTCATAACATTTTGTATGAAGCTCAGGTTGGTAATGGCCTCGATGGCTGAATGCAAATGTTGTTTGAGTGCAATTATGTGCCTCATCACCTGATATGGTAAAAAATGATTCCAACTTTTTTGTATTATTGTATTTGTAAATAAATGGTCCTTTTGGAACTCTTCAGCATTTTAATGTTTTTTAAAGTGTGTATTTATTTAGTTTCTTTGTGTTACAATCAGAAGTTTATATATTTTACCAGTAGGTGACTGTAGGAGTAGGAGACTGAAGTATTATCATGGATAATACCCCCCCATATATCTATCTATCTATCTATCTATCTATCTATCTATCTATCTATCTATCTATCTATCTATCTATCTATCTATCTATCTATATATATATATATATATAATGTATATGTATGTATGTATATATATATATATATATATACACATCTCTCCCTCTCTCTCTCTCTCTGTATATGTATATATATATATATATATATATATATATATATGTGTGTGTGTATATATATAATCCTAACCCTTTCTGAAAGAAAATGGACATATTCATCGTAGAAACACTAAACTTAAAAGAACTTGGGAATTTAATTCGTGCAGTCATTATTATTATTATTATTATTATTATTATTTAAGAGTTGGAGAAATCTGTATGATAGTACAGCGATGAAAAACTGTACAGACTTTATTCTTGGGGTTCTCTGGCAACACTGCATAAAAAAAAAAAAAAACAGTTTTATTCTGTGGTGTTTATTACTCAGTGGGCTCAGAAAACCTCCAAACTCACTGTCAGTGAACACTACAGCTCTGTATTTAGGAATGGAAGATTTCTAAAGCTACAGAGCCCAGAAAAAGATATAAACAAGATACAAAAAGGTGAATCTCTGGGTCTGAGCTTATTAAAGACATAGCTGCAGTCTAATTTAGTAGAATATGAAATTCTTTAGGACATTCTGACCACGGTGTTCTCCAGTTTGAAGGGGAAAGACAGCATATGGATTGTTACCAGCACAGGTTCAAAAGCTTGTGCCCACAATGGAATGAGTCTGCATTAGTGCACATGCCATAAGTAACTAACACACATGAAGGGTGTCATTTATTCTGAATGACATGTTCAGATACTAAAGCAACACACTTATGACTCAGTATGTTGCCAACTTTGCCACAGAAGGGCTTGCTTGTAAGATTATACCAAAACACATAATCCATATGTCTTAACATTCTGCCCCATACTAAGACTTACAACTGTAACTGTAATAATTAAAACTACATCCCAAATTCCAGGAAAGTTGGGATGTTCTTTAAATCTGAACAAAATGAAAAGTTAAGGACCTTCAAATCACATAAGCCAAGTTTTGATTCACAGCAGAACATACATAACACAACAGGTGTCTTAACTGAGAAATACTAGAATTTTTTTTGCCAAAATGAGTTTATGTCGTGTTGATGTTTGCTACAGATCTCAAAATAGTTATCAAAGTGGTAACAAACGTCTAAAAAAACAAGAAAATTAAAAAAGATTCAGCTGGCAGAACATCTAGCAATTAAGTTAATTGACATCAAGTCTGTAACAGGATTAACTATGTGTCATATGACCAAGATGGGCTGTTTTCAAGTAACAAAGGGTTCTATGATCAGAGCAGTCCAAATTTGACATTCTTGTTGGTAATCACAGATGTTGCATCCTCTGGGAACAGGAGGAAGCAGGCCTCCCAGCATAATATGAATGTTCAATTCAAAAGCTAGCATCTCTGATGGTATAAGGGTGCATAAGTGCATATGGTATGGACAGGTTGCATGTTTTTGAAGGAACTATGAATGCTGAAAAGTATATAAAAGTTTTAGAGCAACATACGTTCCCCTTCAAATGACGTCCATTTCAGGGAAGGTGTCATGAATTTCAGAAAGACAATGTAAAACCACACACTGCAGCTAACAGTTGCAGTGTGCTGAACTGGCTGCCTACAGTCCAGATCTTTCACCCTTTAGTGCATCATTAAACAAAAATATGTCAAAAGACGACCACTAACTCTTCAGCAGCTGGAAACCTATATCAGGCAAGAATGGGACCAAATTCCAGCAACAAATCTCTAAAAAACTCATACCCTCGATGTGCAGATGTTTTCAAACTTCTGAAAAGAGGAGGCGATACTTCATCATGGTAAACATGCCTCTGTGCCAACTATTTTCAGACCTGTAGCAAACATCAGATTTGACACAAGCTCGTTTTGCACGTAAAATTGTAAAATATTTCATTTAGAAATTTTGTTATGTATATTCTGAATGAAATATTGGCTCATGTCATATGAAGGTCTTTTAGTTTTCATTTTGTTCAGAAAGTCCCAACTGTTCTGGAATTGGGGTTGTATGACAAATGAGCTCCTGAGCGCGAGCACTTTAGGCAAGGCAAGTTTATTTGCATAACACGTTTCATGTACAAGACAATTTAAAGTGCTTTACATAAAACATTACACCCTGTATCATGCAAGAATAAAGATCCTTTTCAATTTTCAAACCACAGCAATGAGTTCGTTCAGGTCCCAAATGCTTATAGACGGCTGATAAAAGAAGATGATGTAACACCAAGGCAAACATGCTCCTCCACCCAGATATCCTGCTCTTTTCAAATGTTTTGTGCCTCAAATTCAAAATGTATTTTTAACATAACATCGACATTTCTGTTTAAACCTCTGATACCCTGTTTTTACAAAACTTCATAGGATTAGCAAACACATTCTGCTTGTGTCTACATGTAAAACCAACTTCTCTGCTTTCTTTTTAAAATAAGGTTGTAAACATTACTATGTAATATGAATAAAACATGAGTAGATGCATTAGATGGTTCCCTGCAGATGATATGACCTACAATGACCTGTGTCCACCTTAAATGTGCCTTAAAACTAAAACTATAGCCTGCCCAGAAAAGTCTGTCACACTGAACATAGACAGATGTTCCAGTGACGGACGAAGCCCAGGTCTCTTCTTGCCTCTGGGGCTTAAACACAGCATTGACCCCCTGCCCCTGGTCCCTTAAGGGTGACTGCTAAATCAGAGAAAAAGAAATGAGCCCTGTTACTGATTTGTGATCTAAGATGTGAAGCAAAAGAAAAAAAAAAAAAAAAACCTCTTCCTTCACTGTCAGCCTTCCCTGAGGATTTCTAAACTTGTGTCTTGTTTAAGCTAATGTGATGCAGTAAGGACTTAACCTCTGCCTCCTCATGGGTCATAAAGGAGGCAATAGAGGCCTATATTATCTTTTATTTATACTGTTTGTTTTGATTTCTCAGCCTTTTAAATATTGACCCTCTAGGTCTCAGAGAAATAGTAAAAACCAAGAACACCTCAGGCCATACAGGCCTGAATTAGCATGTTGAATGTTAAAATTCATGTCAATACATCCAGAAACAGACTGAGCAAGTTTGAATTGTTTGGAAAAGTTGCACAAGACAGAAGATGTTTGGTCATAATGCCAAACCCATGTTTGGAAAAAATTATCTTTAAATTATTGCTGCTAAAAGTGGTTCTACAGGCTACTGTCTCATGGGTGGATTTAGTTTTCTCACACGCTACTTCTGCATTTTTGCTATGTTTCTGTTAGATGAATGATAGCACAATGATATATTTTATAGCTTGTTGCTAATCTGTGGTTAAATCTACTTAAATTAAAATCTTAAGGACCAAATCAGCCAAATAATAAAAAAAAATATTTTTTTTTTTATTGTCCTGATGCATAAAACCCTGGAGGTAGAAAAAGAGTGTACTTGTGTTCACATGACTGTAATTACCACATTTTAAAAGAGTGTCCAAAATTTATATATTTCCTGAAATAATAATCTTCTGAAAAAATATTCCTGAATAAAATTCTCATGCCGGATTCCTCAGAAGTCGGAGCTTGGAGCTGGACAGATGTCAAAACAAAGTTGTGTTCCAGTTACATGGCTGGAAAACTGGTATGATTTTTCCAGTGTTGGATCCCTGACCATGCTAGCTGTTATTAGCAACATAAGTTGATGTTCATGGATTGAGGCTGGACATTGCATGTATGTGGCAGAATTAACCCTAAAAACCCAATAATGCTGCTGATAATGAGAAATGCTGCTTTCTTGCTCTGCTCCACACAGGCAATCCTGTCATATCCCGTAGTGACGAATCTGGGTAAATATCGGACCCTCTGCCTTTGCTGCGGTGACATTTCTGTGCATGTCAGAGCAGAAGAGAAAAGAATCTTACTATTTCCTTACTGATGTCAAGAAAATCTGGAAGGGCTTGAGCAGTTTTGGGTTGTTTGAACAATTGTGGAAAACTGTAAAGAATACAGACCTTTACTTAATGAAAATTACCCTGGTCTGACACGGAGGGGAGGGGGGGGGGGGGCGGGTTGTGGATGATTCTGTCTGTTTGGGCGGCATTCTGCGCACACACTGCACACACACTGACGCCAGCTGACAGAGAGCAGAGGAGAAATGACATGTTGTTATGTAAATTAGATAAATAACATTAGATTGTTTACTGTTATCATAACTGAATAAAGACGCACTTTGGAACTTTTGCAGATTTTCTCACCTATCAACAGCTAATTCAGCATCCATCTTGCATCCTACCTGTACTGTGAGCTCTCTGCAGCCAGTAAGAGTCAGCTTTACCTTGACTCATCTTATCTCCGTCTCCTTAATTTTCTCTCATTCTTTTCCTCTCATCTTCTGATAATGGCTTCTTGTGTTTCTTTGCTGAAACCACCACAGTGTTTGTTCAAAATGGCTGATGTACTTATATCCGCTTGCTAGCAGGTGACACAGTGGGTCAAGCAGAAACACACATAACAGATGTTACTGTGTTACCAAACGAGTCCACTGATGTGAAAAGCAGAATAACTAAGATCCAGATATGATCATCACTGTGGGCTACTGTCTTACCTACAGTGGCCCAAAAGTGTCGCTAATTGTGGCTAATTGTGTTGTGGCTAATTGTGTAGCGTTGTGGCTTTTTGCATTGCTGTGACACTTCTGCTTTTCATTCAAAGCATGCTGAAAATCATTGGCTGTATTTTTCTGCTTTTTATTTCTATCTTATTTCATTTTTGGGCTGCTTTTTTTTAATGTTTCTGGATGGCATACATGCTCACTGCAGCTATTCACAGCAGCAGCAGTCAAGGGCGCCTTTTCAATCCAATAACAAACCAATTCCGAGGGATCAGAGATGAAATTAAATGTTGTTTTTATCTAGTTTGTATTTGTGCCTGCTCCCCCATGACATTTCTTTCAAAGGTGTGGATGTGTATTGTGATGCTTGACTAACCAGAGAGGAATAAAACAGAAGAGGCTGTGAGTTTAGTTCTGTAAAGAAATTTCTATGAAGTGTTTTGGATGATTCATTCAAGGATTCTTCACCTCTCCTCTTCCTTCTCGCACCCAGGCCGGAAACCCTTACAAAACCCCTCCTCTGCAGCCATCCAGCCCTTTTTTCCAGTAACTTTTCCCTTTTCAGTGACATTACAATGATGTGTCTCAAGGATGTGAGTGGGTTAATGCACTGAAGCATGTGGAGGAGGGATTCTTGTCCTTCATTATTACTTTTTAGTCTGACCGGCTTTGATGCAGAGGTTCGCACTGGGCGGAGTAAATACTGTAAGTGTTCAATCCTTTGATATTTCATTTCGTCTGCTAGAGGAGCCTGAACATATCCAATTCCATGGTGTAAAAAGGGCGCTCAGCAAATTGCTTTTCACAAATAAAGGCAAGAGGGCACTGCACCGCTGATTTTGTCCTGCAGGTCTCACATTGCAGGAGAGTGTTTGCTGGAGTATCGGGTCATCTGATGCTTTGCAGGCTCTAAATAGTTAATTCAATTCACGGGAAACATGAAAGTAGGTCAAAGAAATGTATTAAACAATGACCCAATTGGTTATCATCACAAGACAGCTGCAACAAACTAAATACAAGAGCCAACTTTGCTTCCAGCTGTTATTGTTGCTTAAAATCTTGCCCTCTTCAGATCCACATAATTTCAGTGTGATGTTTAGGTGCAACAGTAGAGTTAGGCCTCTATGCCAGAAAAATGAAAAGTCAGTTTTTAAATCAAAGCTGACTAATAATCAGTAAGGGTACATATTGTAAGCAGTGTTTCTCTTGACTGTCTGCCTCTTTACAGGGAGACAAGCCCTGACTCAGGTAGACGAGTCATTCAGATAAGACCAGAAAGAGCTCAAACCACAAACTTTCCTTAATCAGCCCCACTTTAACCCAACAAGGACTCAAAACAAATCAACCATAGTTCGAAACCTACAGAAACAGGACAAAAGCTTATTTTTTCTCGTTTTAATTTACCTTTTCTTTTTAATATATATATTTTTTTAAATTCTACTTTATTAATCCCAGCTGGGAAAATCTTTCTCTGATTAACTATGGATTGTGATGTCTTCAACCAGGAATAGACTGACTAATGTTAAAAATAGCCTTTACAAGATAGTTACATTTAATACAGGCAGCAGTAAAATCAATATGGCTGTTGACCTCATATGTCCAAAAATGCATGGGAAATGTTCAATGTGAACTAATCACAGAAAATCATAATTATCAGATTATTAATGGTGAGAAACAGATGCACTGCCTTAATTAGTGCTTTCAGTCATTCTGAATCATGCAGTCTCTCTACTGTCAGTGATTTGCAACCTTTCATAAAGCCTTATTGATCATACAGTAGTTTGCTTGTTGAAAATAAAGTTAGAGACCGTGTGACTTGTAAACCAAGTTCTTGCCAAATATCCTGCTGATTCAGCGTTTTTGCGGGTATGTTGAAGTTTCAAATCTCATGTTTGTTTTGATCATTTTTTATGTTTCTCATTGAAAGTAAAACCAATGATTTGTTTGTCAGAGCTGAAAATGGGAGAAACTGTTGTAATGGAGACAAAACACCGTAGCTCCAGCAGCGACGGGTTAAACAGACACCAATGGTGGAAAATAAAAACATTTATTATACAAAAGATACAAGATTCACAATTACTCTGCCAAAATAAAGGCATAGGTGTGAGATCAGTTCATGAATGAGGGGAGACGCAACTGTTAAAAGCTTGATGTCAATATTGCTGGAATAAAAGGAATAAGAAGAGTTTTTTTTGTTTTATTTATATATCTGAACAAGAATCATTATTACAAGTATATTGAAGTAAATAAAAAACGTGCATGTATGAAAGCCAGGTTACTTCAGATAGGTTAAATAAAGAGTGTTAGTTTGTACACTTAGCCTACAGATGCAAGTAGAACAGAAGCAGACTTTGTTAAGTGCCGGCTAGGTTGCCGACTTCATTTAGCTTCTGTTTCATGCAGGGCAGTTAACCAATTTGCCCCCTTAGCTTTTTGATTAAATTTAGTTGGATAAAAAGCTTTAAATAAAGAGACAATACAAAATATCTAGCTATTAAACAGTTAGCAATCAAATGCTAAGAAAGAATGCCAGATGACAACCAGCACACATTAGGGAACTTGTGTAGTTGAATACCATGTCACTCTAACACCAGCCATTTACACCATGGTGCAGCTCATAAGCAATAAATCACATTGGGTAGTTTTATCAGAATATGTGGCCACCGCTGGTGAAAAATAAGAGATTTCTTTGACTAGACCTATGAGAGGATTAAGCTCCTATAAAAATTACATGAGTTTAAGGCGATAACATCATTATCTTGAGATTTTCACTGCCACGTAGAAAGATATAAAGCCAGAACATTAAGTAACCCTGAATGTACACTATGTGTCATCCTCTCTAAAGTTATATTTTCTATCAGTTGCAATCACACGATATGAAAATAAAGACAGTGTTTCCAAAAGTCTTCATTTCAGGGGCCATAAAATTCCACTATAAAGCTGAAACCTGGTGTAAATTAAGTATGTGCTTTGAGATGAAAATGTAATAGAGTGAATGTAGTCAGATAGTAATGCTAATTCAGGGATCTGACAACTCATTTTTAGACTTTTCAAGTCCTGTTGACAAAATTATTTGAACTATAACATGCTGTTGAGAAATTTTATATATGGTGGAGTTTCAGAAGTTTTGTGTATCATTGATTTCACTTAGGGTCTTGTGCCTTTCCTCTTAGGTCTTTTGGACATTGAGACCTTTTGAGACTTGGCTGGGGAGCATAATTTGTGTAATGCAAAACATTTCCCCCTTTCTTTATCTTCTTCTTCGTGAGTTCAATGCTGGGGAAACAGTTGAAATGTAAAAGCCTCTTGTGCCCTTGAGTTGGCCCAGGAAATACAAAGACAGGGGCTGCTGCCTTTGATGCTATTAACATAATGTCTTTCTGATGCTAATGCTAAGTGCCTCAGACTGACCACTGCAGCTTACGCGTCCTGCAGCCGTGAGGGGCTTACATGGCTGCGGATCGTTCTCGCTACTTTCGCTAGTATTGTGTCTGCTGCCTGCTTTGCCTCTGCTTAGTGACTGTCATTCACCTTCTCAATGAGGGTCAGGAGGCGGACCCCCTTTTCCTTCTGTCGCTCCGGTCGCCATGGAAACACCACTCCCATTTGCATCACCCACCCTACGTCTGTCCTTTCTGGACAATGCTCTTTGCTATGTGTGTGTGAGTGCCGTATGGTATTAGTTTTTAGTATTAGTAGACCTGCATGTGCCGGGGTAACAGACCCTAAACCATCACAGATCTGTGTTTGCGACTCTGTTACTTCAGGGTGCAAATATGAATTGAACAGCACATCACAGCAGGGGAAACACTGCTACACACACTGCTCTTTGGGCATCTATTAACTTCACATGCATCCACACAAATACACAGTGTGAGTTGACTGAAAGAGCCTCCATATAGAGGTGAGCTAAGTCTTGTGTCTCAAACAAGCACAGAGCACAACTATCATAACATCTGGATCAACTAAGAAGGATTTGCTTGAATGTGTGTGTGTGTGTGTGTGGCCTTTAACTGGATGATAAAGACTGAATGAAAACTATAAATTATCCCAATGATGTCTGCTAAATGATGCAGCTCACACAAGCCATCAGCAGCAAACTGAATCATCACACTTAAAAAAACAAACAAAAAACAGCACAGATGGTAGTTAATAGATGGAAAACATTATTTGCATCTGTGCTTTGTGACCCCACTGCTGGCATGTGCACTCTGCTCCTCATCTCTCTTCTCTCCTAAATTTTCCTTTTTTTCATTTTGTTTTGTATTTGTTTTCATCAGTAGCCAGGCTGATTTGCTGACAAGCTATAGGAGAGGGAGTGAGCTAGACTGGAATTCAGAGAGAATAAAGAAAAAAGGGGGCAGGGCAGAGAGGGTTGTTCAGATTTCCCTCTGGTTTAATTATCTAAGACAGCCCTACTCTTCTTCCCTGATCGTTAAATGGCAGCAGTAAAAATGTCTATGAATGTAATATATATGTATGTGTGTGAGTCCTTATCTGTGCGTAACAAAGAGCAGGCGCAGCAGCGGCGTCGAGCATGGAATGGTCTTATCCTGTGATGTTCAAACCGTGCTCATCATACCTTGAAAAGATAAAATCAAACATTTTCTTCGCTTGCTGACAGTGTCTCATTTACACAAGCCAGTGCATTATCATAGACATACTGATGATTTATTGAGCACTTGGGCAGTGGTCCCACCGATGCACCATGTGTGATTACAGTGTAAGTTCCTCTTTAAACAATGCATGGGAAGATAATCAGTAGAGATTCTCATGCATCTGCAGCTGATGTGAAGTTGGTGTTTGCCAGAGGCTGTTTTGGCCTGAGGCTGCGATTTTTTTGGGATGTGCAAACAAGCTCTGGATGGCTTCTACTAGATGTTTACTTCTCAAAAACTGCATGTCTGTCTTTTAAACAATACATATATGCAGCTGTTATGGTAAAGAGAGACAACCGGTTTTTTTGTTTGTTTGTTTTTTTTTTTTTGTAGACATTTAGGCTCTTTATAGAAAAAAAGCACAGATGTAGATCTAGTTAAAGTTTCCTGTAAGCCAGCACACACAATATCTAAATCCTAGGCTGTCCTGAAAGGTAATGTGGTCTTTAATAAAGTTTTATTATTGATTCTGTGTGTTAACCACTTTAACATCCATCCATCCATCCATCCATTATCTTGACCACTTATTCCATTACGGGTCGCGGGTGAGCTGGAGCCTATCCCAGCATTTTAGCAGGTGAGAGGCAGGGTACACCCTGGACAGGTCACCAGTCCATCGCAGGGCCAACACAGATAGACAAACAACCATTCACACACACACACTCTCTCCTAGGGAGAATTTAGAATAACCAATTAACTATCATGCATGTCTTTGGATGGTGGGAGGAAGCCGGAGAACCCGGAGAGAACCCACGCATACACGGGGAGAACATGCAAACTCCACACAGAAAGGCCATCACCCTCAAGGTTCGAACCTCCCCCAGCCAAGATTCGAACCGGCGACCTTCTTGCTGTGAGACTGCGGTGCTAACCACCGTGCAGCCCCAACAACAATACCAGTTTAAAGATTGGATTCATCCCTTTCAGTTTGAATAAGTAGGTGTGCCATTTTTTTTTCAGCTATTGAGATGGAGACTGAAGAAACAGTTTAATATTGCATGCATATAGGAGGCAAAAGCAATTTTTCAAAAAAGAGCACTTTCAACTCTGAGCTTTTGGTCAAAGCATGATGTTTATGCCTAAATCTTATTCAAAGGTCTAATTTTTTTTTTTGCTGTATGACCCACTTTCTATTTAGAGTCGGTTAACAGACGCTTGTCCTAAGATTTACCTTTAGTATGTGAAATTAGGGATTATTCCTCCATCAATTAAGTAATTATGGCCCAGGTGCTGCAAACAAGTCCAAACCATGATACTTCCACTGGGATTCACAGAGTTTTTCTTTTTTTTTTTTTCCCCCTAGCTACACCGATATGTTCACCTGTCTCTAAATAACAAATACATAAATAAATGAATGAATAAAGCAACAAATAAAAATAAAATAAATAAATCAAATCAAATCATATTTCATCATTTTGCTAAATAAATATTATAATTAATTATTGAAAACCACAGAGTCTAATTCGTTAAATTGGCTGCTAGTCTAGAGATCCAGATATTTTTAATGCTAATATAATGGACAAGTATGACATTTTATATCTTATTTATTTTATTTGGTTGCCATGTTTTTAATTTTAAGACTTGTGAAAATCTGATGCTTTAGATTATTTAGGTTTATGCAGCTATACAAAGTCACTTCCCAGCACCTCTGTACTGTGGCTAAGGTTACTTATGCTAACCACTAAGATTTAATCTTATCAGCCTGAAATTGAAAAATTGCGCAACAGAGCACTAGTTATTGATGGTCTTGAACTGTGAATATGCAAAACTGCAATGAAGCAGCTTGAATCACAGCTGTTAGGAGAGAATGTTGCAGGGAAACAGAAAGCTTTATGTGTAAAGGAAAATTTTGAGGTGGTAAAGCGAGACCGATAGACGGGGCCCAAATGTTCAAGTGAAATGTTAATTTGCTTGTTGAATAATTTTCCTTATAGTCAGCTGCTGCACATAACCTCTGTTGTCCTCAGGGTGCCTTTTTTATCCCTTGAGGACACACACACACACAGACGCACATGGCAGGCTCTATAAAACTCACCGCCACACCCTGTCTTTGTTTCGCCATTTGGCTTCAACTTCTGTCCTCTGATGTGACCCCCACAGAGGTCGTCACATAAATTCCAAGCAGGTCTCCTCCTTCCCAGATACACACACCCACACACACCATGACATCCAAGGTGACCCGGCCACATGCACATCACACGGACTTCCACCCACACACACATCTGACCGTGTGCCAGCAGTTTAGCTTAAGAAAGGAGCAGGAAGCAGAAAGGAGGAAGATGAGAAGACATTTATGCTAATAAGACTGGAAGTAAAAATCCGGAAACTGGGATAAATGTTCAGTATTTTTTTTTTCTAGACTGAATTATATAAGGCAACTTCAACAGTTTGCCAAAAATAACTAAACGCAAAACAAAATTAAAAAAAAATTTGGATTTGATCATCACTACTCCAGGAGGTGAGGACTGTGACCTGTATAATAGGTTGGTTCCAATAATGGTAAAACAAGTTCGGTTATTGTAGAGCTCACTAATTATGTCTTCAATTTAGAGTGTGAAGGGCTGAGTGGTTGCAAACAAGAATTATTGTCATTAAATGCAACTTTTATCTCACCAAGTTAAAAGATCTAAACACAGTTAACATAATACAACCATAATAATAATAATAACATGAGATTTGGACAAAATTTAGGCCAAAGTTGAGTTTACAAACTCATAAAATCACATGTTTCTCAGATGCCAGCAGTGTGTCAAAGTTCAATATGAGGAAGAAAAAAATCTCACTAACAGAGGAATGTGTGTGGAAACCCTGACTGAAACAATCTTTGGGGATGCAATTCCCCTCAGGGGGGGTGGGTCCTGGATACAGAAAGTGTGATGATGAAAAGGGGTTGTGTGTGTTTGTTTGCAGGAAAAGGAGGTGGATCGAGATGGAGGTTGCTAACAGAATTATAAAGGCAGGGGTGTGTGTGTGCGCCTGCACACGTGAGTGTGTTTCAATATGACTGGTCACTGACTGGTTAATGGGACAAATAGGCTATATTGTGTGGGGCTCGTGCTGGAGTCCCTATGGCAGCAGATGTGGTGTATTACGCAGCAACAACAAAAGCTCATTAATCAATGTCTAGCGTGTGTGTGCCTGTTCTTGTTTGGCTGGGTTGTTTTGCATGCATGCATTTTTTTCTGCCTGCCGCTTCAGTGTGTGTTTGCAAGGTTGTGCACTTGTGCATACAGTTTGATTTCCATAGCAAGGTAAAGTATGTAAATGAAGAGGCGTGTTCACTCTCTAAACTCTTTGTATGACTCTTGGGAAACAGTGGATCTTCACAGTTAAACAGCAAAAAGTCTTGCTGTGGTGGGTAGTTTGACATCAGAAAACATCAGAAGCCACTTTTACATCCCTATGATGTTGGTCATGCATCAAAATACTAAATGTTCATTCATATCTCTGCTAGATGTGTTATTCATCTCAAGAGATTCATACAAAACTCCCACAATTACAGCTGGGAGAAAGTGCACTAGAGAGATCATTTTAATAAAGGCAGCTCATGTCCCTGTTTTCTGTGCATGTTCTATACAATTACATGAGCCATTTGATCAGGTTAGATAGAGTTTACTGCCCACACACAAACACACATTACACACACCTCCTCATGCATGACTCAAACCCACCCACTGCCTACAGTAGATTTCTTCTAAAACAGTGAATGAACAAAACAAGCGTAATCATCCGTCCCATTCTTCACTCCATGTCACCTTTTCTGTCTCCCACTCTTTCTTTCTACCTTTTCTTTTAACTTCTCTCCATCTTCCCATCCTTGGAATTGGGAAAATCTCTGTGATTTATAATCACAGCTCGGTTTGGGACTTGTTTGTGCAGGTTACCATTAAAACACAAGATTTGTTCTCACTAATGCTGTAAATACTGCCCAGTACAATGCACAATTTATTTTCAATGTTTGCAATGACAGAACTAACAATTCTGATTTGTTCAAGTGTATTTTTTTTAAACCCAGGCATCTCAAACTCAGGTCCTCAAGGTCCACCGTCCTGCAGGGTTTAGGTGTAAATAGAAATTATTCAAATTCAGCAGAGAACAGGTGGTTCTTTAACTTTGATTTAATAAAATATGTGTTTCAGTTGATCGTAGGCTTTTTGGAAGTTTTTTTCCAGACATGTAGACCGTAGAAGCTGAATGCAGCTTCTCCACATCTGGTTCTGACTCTGGGAATTGATAAGAGACTGGATTCAGATGACTGTATTTTGGTCCTAAACCATTTAGAGCTTTATAGACCAGCAATCAAGCTTTAAAGTCCATCCTTTGACAGACCAGCAGCCAGTGTAAAGACCTCAAAGCTGGACTGATGTGTTTCACTTTCTTGGTTTTAGTGAGGATTCGAGTTCTGAATGTCTAATGGATTTTTTTATGTAGACTTGTAAGTACACTGTTGCAATAATCAAGCTGAATGACAAAGGAAGCATGGCCTCGGTCTCCTGGTGACATTGTAATATATATCTGTGTGTCATCTGCGTAGCTATAGTAGCTAATTTTGCTTTTCTTCATGACCTGTGCAAGTGGGAGCATGTAGATGTTAAACAGAAGAAGCCCCAGGATGGAACCTTGGGGAACTCCACATGCATTTCTTGTCTGCTCAGATGTAAAATTACCTATTGATACAAAGTATTTTCTGTTCTCTAAGTACGTATTGAAGCAGTGTAGTGCAGTGCCAGAGAGGTTTACCCAGTTCTCCAGTCATTTTAGTAATATATTGCAGTATCAAATGCAGCACTGAGGTCAAGTAAAACTAAAACATTTTTCCATCGTCTGCTGTCTTAACTGTGTTTGGTGGTCATAGAAATGGTTTTACTGAGCTGTTAGCTGAGATTCTGGACTTTCTGTAGATACCACACATGTGTAAAAGTGGATGATAACTTCTTAACTCCCAGTAGTGGAGGGTGCAGGTGCAAAAAGTTACGCTGAACAGTCAAGCTAAGAATGAAAAGAATTTATAGGCAAGAAATCTGGATAATGACCCACTAAAGGTGCATAGATGGAAATTAATGTGCATATTGTGAATATGTGTCTGTTCACCTGATGGATGATAGTTTTCCTTCTGTGTTTAGAAGGAAGCAGCTTCACACAGCTTTAAATTCATCCTGGTGCCTTTTTACCTTTTAGTTAGTAAATCCTGAAATTATCATCCAAAAGAAAGCCCATAGTTTCCAATCTAATGACAAGAAAATAGATGAAAAAAAATAGTACTGGTATTTTTAGTGTCATAATGTTGTGGAAATTCAATTTAATTATTCCATGAAAAAAACGGAAACATTTCTAAAAACATGCATATGTTATTACATCTATATTTAAAAACATTAGTTATTTCTTTAGCATTTTTAGCCATGTATTAAGAGCTGTTGTGGAAGGTCCAGAGAGCTACTTGCGACTCCAGGAGCCGCAGGTGGCTGACCCCTGGTTTAGTGTTTGTAAACCTAAATTTACTGCATTTTCTTCATAAGGAAGTAGGCAGCATTTTGTGCATAACAATGCAATTAATCACAACCAATCGCAACATTTCATGCGATTAATATAAACTATAAAAATATAAAAGTTTTCCTCTCATACATGTTGTGCTCCTTCACAGACTGCACCCTGGGCACTTGCCCACATCGCCCATAGCAAAAACCACCCCTGCTCCAGAGACAACATTCACCTTAATGAGAACAATAGCATCCATAATATTTAACATTTTAGCATTAAAACTAGTGACAAGCTCATTGACTGAACCCTCTGACCGGGCAGGTGTTAAAGATAAGACCTGGTTAAACATCTCACTCTTGTTTTCAGTTATACACAGTTTTGTGATCACATACACTGAGACATTTGTGTGAACAGAAATCTCTCTAAACTTAAAAAGACAACACAGTAATGATCAGACAGACCCACATCACACACAGTAATCTTGAAAATGCCCAAACCCTTCAAAGAGTGTGTCCTTTAATGTGTGTGGACTCTGTTATATGCTGAGTCAGCCCAAAGTTGTCCAGACTGTTTCTCAGGTTTTTTGTCCCTTTGTCCTGAGGTTTGTCTACATGGATGTTAAAATCAACAACAATAATTACACAATCAAAATTAACACAGATTATAGCGGCAGTTCACTAAAACCATCATAAAATGCTGTGCAGTGTCTGGGGGTCCTGTAAATATTTAGAAACTAGGTTAAACTAAAGAACCACATATTCAAAAGAAGGAAAGCTTCCAAGAGATAACTGCGTACACCAAAATGATTCATTAAATAAAACTGCAACCCCCCCCCCCCCAGAACCTTTAACAGTACGTTAGGGCATTCATCTGTTATTCTGCTTGCTTCATAGCAACAGGTTTCCTTAACTCTGACAAAAAGAGACTTATTTGTTTTATTATAGTTTAAAAAAATAATAATTGTTAGCTTGAAAATTGTGTTGAAAAATGTTTAAAGTCTAGCCAGTGTTGGCTTTCATAAGGAATAGCCCAGAAAAGGGCTTTTACTACAATGTAGTATGTTACAATGTTACACGATGTAATCTAGAATCTCAGTCCAGTCAGATACTAGGTAGTTTAGGGTGAAAGCACAGTTGGTGTCAGGAGACATTCAACAGATCCCAGTCTGCCAACAAACCTCTAAATGCTGCAGCACTTTTTTTTAAAATCTGAACTTGTGCCCTGAATAACAACACACACATTTCCTAATCATCCCTCAGACACGTCTGTCAGTCAGTGTATCTCCACCTGGCTAAGCCTGAGCTTAATAGCTCTGTAAGACTTACATAACAATACGTCATGGAGCTGGATGTGGCCCTTCTCTCTGAATCACAGCTGGGAGACCGATGTTCTTGGAACCACGACATTTAGAGTCATGATTCCACTGTTATGCTAGCGTTCAGCCTGTGGAGAAGTTAATCTGGTATTAAGAGTTATGGTGTCCTGAAGAAACCCCTCTCAGCCTTGTGATGAATAACTGATGGATGCAATTAGACATCAGAAAAACCTGCAAAATGTGACCATATTAAATATTTAAGATTGTTTTTATATATGTTGGACTAACACTGTTCAAAGAGAATGCATTTGCAATGATATATAAATAACTTACAATTTTGCAGGTTTATGGTTTGAAAATAGTTAAACAGATGTAGATTCTGAGTCTGAAAAAGTGATGACAGGGAATTTGCAAATCCATAGAGGAAAGAAAACACCTGCTCATGGTCATGGTGCATGCCTGAAAAATCCATTTGGATAAGGCAGAAGTGGGCCTCAGTGTGCCTCTCATGCCTATAGCACACGTCACCATAATACATAAAAATAAGAATAACTGTACATACACACAAGCATCTGTGGCCCATGCTTTTCCGAATTCCAGCTGTCCCTTTATGATGACATTGCAATAGAATAAATTTATGATCGCCTTGTTGGTGATCTGGTTCCCTTGAGTCTTCTAGCAGGTGGAGATGGGTGCATGAGGGAATGGAGAGGAAGGATTTTTGCTGTAAAGAGCACAGTCTCAAGCTGTCCAAATTTAGACTGGCAGCCAACTGCTGACTTTTCCTACAACATCAGCGCTTCGTCTGCTTGCAGCAGTCACATTAAAAGAAGTGAACGTTTAATGTTAATGAGGGAAAAGCAGATTTTAAAGGAAAACTTGCCTCGTCAAAGATGTAAAGGTCCAGCATTTTCATGATGTCTTGATTTCCTCATGGGTAAACTCCACTAAGTTCACAAATAAAGTTAGTAAGCGATGTCTAGTTTCATAATGACATTACATAAGTGGAATATAATGTGGATTCATTGAATCTTCTAAGATATATATTTATTCTGGTTTACTATTCAGTTTGTTTTAAATAACTAATTACCCTACAAAAATCCCATCTCCAATCACACTTAGTTGTACTGTGTGTCACTGTTAATTAGCTAATGTAAGCATGCTAAAATACTGCTACAGTAACGACAATAATATCTACTTTAATAATCCCACTTGGGTAATTCTTTCTCTGCATTTGACCCATCCAAGTTGCAGCTTCAGATTAAGTATTACACATTCCTCTCTCTCTTGTCCAGATCACTTCTGGCTCAAAAAGACCTTTAGAAAACAACAACAACACACCTATTGCCAGTTCACAAACCGCCTATGTACAATTTATAGTCACATTACATTTATATGGGCTTACTCAACACAGAAACCATATATGTATAGAAATGAAAACAACTAAAATAATCTTGTTAAAGGGTAGACACTGTTTTTGTGTGTGTGTGTGCTCTTTTCTGCTGCAGATTTAATAGCAGAAAATAGTGATTATTCCCATTAGGAGGTTTATTTGATGTTGATCTGAGTTGACAAAGTTGGGGTAAAAAAGAAAAAAATCTTTAAATTTTCACGCTGTGAGCAATACATATTCAACTTTTTATAAATGTTTTCCTGTGAATTGTTTTACTTTAACTGTGTTTCTATTCAAATGTGAGTCTGCAGAGACTAGGGACTAATCCCCTCCCAAAGACCTAACAGCTTTGCATTTAATTTTTCAGCTCTTCTGCCTTCATCTTTCCTTCCTCTTAACCCACTTTTCTGCTCCTTATTCATCCACACAATGAAAGGCCGAAGCGGTGCCATGGCAAATATGTCTTTGGCTTTTCTTATCCGTGTCTGTAAGCTCATTTAAGACAATTAATCTTCCCTGGTTTGTAGGTTTTAATGCCTCTGATAGAATACAGAGTGTGAAGACCTTGTGGTTAATGCAAGTGATTTTCTAGGCATGTTTTGTTTTCAGTGTGTCTCATTCATATCTGGGTCTCTGTCTTCCATAATCCTCTCTCACAACACTTGCACACAGACACAAATGGGGTTTGTGCAAATATATCTTTTTACATATTCATTACTTGCAAAGTTGTATGTGAAAAATGTATTCAAAGCCAGAGTTCTTTATTAAAATGATCCTTTAATCTGACACTTTTGCTTTAGTCAAGTCTTTGATATGTTTCTCATCAAAGTGTTCAAGTTCCTGAATAAAACGCTACAAGAGTCATCACACCGTGTTTCTGTAAGGAGCCTGAAAAGACTTAGTCATGAGTGGTTATTCACAGAATATCCCAACAATCAGCATGCGCAACCTTGATGACGTATCTGGACGTAGCATCCCAAGTAAAGACTTGGGAAAGGCTGTGCACCTTTATTTAGCCACAGAGGTCATCCCGCTCCTCTACTTCATGCCACTGACCTAACAGGAATAGATCAGGATGAAGATGGATTAGACTGTGATGTCATAAATTCATGCTCTTGGAAAATCATCCCATGTTGTACGCTCCTAGAATAATGAAGCTGAAATAAAGCTACTCTAGCTGGATGATAGTGTCTGGACTTCTGCGTCACTCTGCTCTGCAGGAAAACAGGCGATTGTCTACAAGTGAAATTAGCTCTTAAGCTTGTTTTAGTGGCAGACTCGCTAGCCTGTTTGAGTGGAAGTTTTGCTAGCTGTTACAAGCTAAACACCAGTGCAGTTTTTTTTTTTTTTTTTTTTTTTATGAGATTTTTGGGTATTATTAGCGTTAATGCTGGCATCCAACAGCAAACTTCACATTTACAGCTATTCTCACTTACACTTTGCATCTCTGTACTATTATTAAAGGCTATACTTGTCCAGGCAGTCCTCAAGTCAATTAGCTTAGCCTAGATTTGTAATTAAATTGTTCATTTTGTTGTAAATTAAATTGCAATTTTCCTCTGGGATTAATAAAGTATGTTTCATTAACTTTAATTTTCATTTAAGATGATAAGCTAATATTGAGGGAAAGATAATATGACTTTAAAAAACATCTTTAACATGCAGATCATTACATTTCTGTTTGTATGTAAACTAAACAAAATATATTTTGTTATTTTTTTTGTTGGTAAGTCAGTTAATATTGGGAGCTAGTATCTATAAAATAAAAATATATGCTAACCCTCATAGGACAAGATTATGCATACAGCATAAAAAATATCTAATTGCATCTGATGTGATGTTATTAAAGTGAATTGTATGGAGGATAAACTGCCCTGCCAGCTAAAAAAAAAAAAAAAATAGACCACCTTCTGTGTTTTTCAGTAATTGGACACACAAAAAGCACAACACATTTCACAGTTTGCTCAAATCTAATTTTCCATCCAATCTCTTTCTGAAGAGAGCACTGCTGGGATTTTAGTCTGAAATGGAGGTTAATCGAGTTAGGTCTTTACACATGTCGTTGGGGTAGAGATGAGGCGTGATAACTACACTATAATACTACTGTATAAATACATTCATCATACACACACACACACACACACACACACACACACACACACACACACACACACACACACACACACACACACACACACACACACACACACACACACTCCTCTGTTCTTCTTGACTTTACATTTAGAAATGATTTTTACCTACTTTGACTTTTGTTCGATCGTTTTGTGTGTATGCACTGATGTGTGTGTGTGAATGTGAAAATGTGTGCTATAGCACCTTTGTCAGCGTGTTGGTGAGATAATTTATGATCACTGATAGGCCTGTGCATACATGTCTGCTTTATGTGTTAATTAATCCATGTTTAGAAGTCACACTCCATCTGCAGAACAGGCCTATATGCACAAATGAGATCAACCCTGCTCTCTATCATTTCCAACTTAACGAGCATGTTTGTTTGTGTCATGATACATGTATGTATGTATGTATGTATATGAAAGAGACTAAATGCAGTAAATGTGTGGAGCACACTATATACTGTAGATGACATAGACAGAGCTCATAATGTGAGTGTCATCTGGCCCTCTGTTTAAATGCCATAGCATGAGGTCAGTTAGACTACTTACACACATACACACTGTTATGGCTGCGTTTAGCTCCTTAAGCTTATGTAAGCACCTGTGTGCTACAGTCGGCACAGACAGGAATAGACCTAGTAAGGGGCTTAAACACAGACACACACAAACACATTCACATTTCCAGATCTTTGAATGGGGCTAAGCTTGTTTTTCCCATGAGAGTCATCAATGGTGTTTTCAGGACTTGAAATCTTGTTTTCAGTGAGTCAACCAAACAATGTTCTGTGACTTTGTCCCCTTAAAGGTGGCAGTAAAACCTTTGTACAAAGGCTAAATTGGATTTTGACTTACATCATGGAAAACACATAATTCAATCACATGAATTGTTTAATTTAGCAGCTTGTGACCAGCCAGTGAAATGATGGTGACATGTCTGCTCTGCTTCAATCCTGCCAAGGGCAGCTATTATGTAATGGTTTTTATACAGTCTGATGAGTCGCTGGTAATTCTCCCCATATTTGGCAGGTGGTTCAGGATGACACAGCACAAAACCGGTCGTCGTGTCATGTTGTTCAGCTATTTTAAGATACCATCCTCACTTGGCTACTCCAGAGGTATCTGTAAGTTATTCATAGCCTCAGTGCTGGTCCATCTGTTTTATCACTTCTAAGTAGCATTTTAATCTGTTTTTCTTGGCAAATCCATGAGACTAACACAGTGATCTTCACTGTTTTTTGCATGAGAGACACAATTGCAAGACAAAGAAAGTTTGAATGCATGGCTATAAATCGCCACTCTGGCTAATGTGTCTGAGTTGTAATGGGTTTTCTTGCAAATTCAACATAGTTTGGATATGTGGGAGTCAAATTTTCTACCTGCTTGGGGGTATTTTTTTGAAACATTTTATTCATTAAAATAACAACAGGCATGGCCCTGTAATGTTGCAATGGCTGTTTGTCCCACCATGTACTCTTGACTTTTTTTGTTGATTTTTCGGCGTAAAAAATGGCAAAATACTTTGTTGATGTTTCATATACTGTCCAGACTGTCTCATTCTATAACTAGCTGACTAGCGTGCCCCGTCAAATATACCCAGTAGCCTATTGTTTATTAAGTTGTGCTATCTATTGTCAGGAGTGTTGTATAGTTTACTTCGACCGCTTCGACTTGGGGGGGTTTAAAACATGGGCGACATTAAAAGCAGAGTGGAAGTTAATTCCCTTCCATCCCCCCAATTACGCAACTATATGGGGTTGCCAAGATGGTGAAAGTTCTAACCCTTAATCTTTCAGTCCAAATACAGAAAGATGCTGCAGGCCTTAATTCCACTGTTTTGTACTGTATTTTATTTTAATTTATTCATTTATTTTTAACCTGTCCTATCTAACATTGTGACAGCAGAACAGTGGTTTGGCTGTCATGTGGTGGCGAACAAGTTTGCTTTGCAAAGGGGAGCCTTTTGTTCTGTATTAAATGTGTAGATTTCACTAATCACCCCCTTACTTACCCACACAGATCACAGTTGGTGTTAGTGACGTATTGTTCATGAACAAGCCGGCCTATAGAGACTATTTTTTGTACCAAATGAGAAGAGCCAGCTCGTGTCGAGGACAACTGAGAATCCATACAGTCAGAGGCAAGATGTCATTTTGATGGGCTCACCATGTTGCCAGTCACATGCAAGTACAGACTAGGATCATACCATTATGTGAAAGAGGGGAGATGGGAAGACACTGGTACAGGTACAGGTGTACCAGAGTGAAATGCAAGTGCATCTGAACAAAGTGAAGAAATGAATCCAAACCAGATTACATATTTGATATGTTTGCTGAGTTTACATGCTGATTTCATTTTGTAATGATAATGTGAAAAAATAATTACTTTTTTGTAATAAAAAAATGAAAAAAAAATTGCTTTTATGAAAACACTGGATTAAAAAAAATATTACATAACATATTTATGCTTAATCAAGTTATAGTTATAGTTATCAAGTAATTAAGTTAATCAAGTTATACTAAAGAGCCATTTGGGAGCCTTAAGAGTCGGCTCTTCTAAGAGAGCTGAGCCAAAAGAGCGAAATTTCTGAACATGTTGTAACAATTCCCCATTTTTAATACTCATATTTTCCATTTTGGTGATGTAGTTTGAAACATTTTTCCTAATATTTAAAATAAGCCCCATGGCGAGCTGCATGGAGTTCACAAGCCGTAACCCTGGACTAACAAATGAACCAGATGGTTTCTGCAGCTGGTTTTTGTAAGTTGTGTGCTTGTCTTTAATTTAATTATATGTGCATATATAATCATCAGAACTCATGATAAAAGGGCACTTTATGCTTTGTAAGTTATCGCAACATTTGCCGCAAAGTCATTGGCTAGCTTTAATGACGTAGTAGTAGACCACTGATACTCACTTCGGTCCTACGAGGGCCGCAATCCAGCAGGTTTTCCATGTATCCCTGCACCAACACATCTGAGTCAAATTAATGAGTTATTGTGTAGAACCTGATTGGCTGTTAGAGCCACCTAATTTGACTCAGGTGTGTTGGTGCAGGGATACATGGAAAACCTGCTGGATTGCGGCCCTCGTAGGACCGAAGTGAGTATCAGTGTAGTAGACTGATACCTTTTGACAATGGATACTAGAAAATGGTTAAATAACATAAAGAGAGGAACATGTGTCAACCAGTTCCAGCAGTTTGGATGAGACCTAGCAAGATAGCAACCGCTGCCACAACCACACCACTTTACTGCCTCTGAGGAAGCATCGTCTGCAGCTGGATTCAACTCAGCCTGATCTTCTGGTTTGTTATGAACCAACCAGATCCCTCAGGTCATCAGGGTCAGGTCTACTTTCTGTTCCCAGAGTCAGAACTAAACATGGAGAGGCAGCGTCCAGCTTTTATGACCTCACATGTGGAACAAACTCCCAGAAAACTGCAGATTTGCTACAAGTCTCAGTTTTAAATCAGGGTTGAAAACTTTTCTATTTGCTGCCTTTAATCAAAACTACTATTAATTTCTCACACTGTAACTTTTATTTCCGCATTGTATCTATTTTATTTTAGCATTTTTATCATTTTATTTAATTTCTTTTATTTATATTTGAAGTTTGTTTTTAATGCACCCCGCTGTAGTGCTCTTAATGTTTTATGTGAAGCACTTTGAATTGTCTTGTACACGGAATGTGCTATACAAATAAACTAGCATTGCCTTCTGAAAAATAAACTTATACACTACCTTTACAGGTTAGTGACAAAGCGTTCCTCCTCGGTTCCTCTTTGACTGGATGTTTGTTGGGTGGTAAGAGCCTGATGAAAAACATCTGTGTTGAGCATTTGTGTTGTTCTCTGAAACATGATCCATGGTGCTGAACATATTTCTCATAATCTCACTGTTTAGATTCTTTGAACTGATCTCAGCCTCAGACAGTTTGTCATTTAATTATTAAGCTGATTATTGTTTGAGACTAAGTACTGGCAAAAATGATTGATTTATTTATTTAAAAGTAGAAGAACATAATTTAATGGTATGACCTCTCATAAATTCAAACTTCACTTGATGAATGAGGTCCGCCCACAGCGATCAACTGGCTGACCTGTTACTTTTTCCCTGTGTGGACCACACCACAGACACACTACTCCATATTTGAAAGAAATTTGGAACATTTTACTATTTTCTGACAAACATGCCAATACTTTACTTGGAAAATGAAGATATATAAAAAATTTTCCTTCTATTTTTGGGAATAAATATGTGGAATCAGACATCCAGTATAAAACAAACAATCAGTTCATTGGTTTCTAAAACACAAAAGATCTGATCTGAATATTATCTGGAAAATTACTACATTACTTGAGTTTCCATTAAGCTTGTGACATTATAAAAAAAAAAAAAAAAAAAAACGGAGGAAAAAACATTACATACATGTTTTAAACTTTTTAAATAGCCATAAATGGATTTGTTCGTGTGAAAAGTGAAATTGAAAATATGACTATCTCCGCTGATTTCTTCAATTTCCATTAAAAATTAACCTTTCCCATTTTCTCCTGCTGATGAGAGGTAATTGCTTTTGCTTTTATGTGGAATCCTGAGCGCACAATAGTCCTGACATCCTGACAGTGCTGAGGTATGCAAAAAGGAAAAGGTTAAGATATCAGAGTTGGGGGTTGGGACTTTGTTGGGAAAAAAGAATAACCCCGTTGAATATGAAGTGCTATCAAATTACCATGCTTCTCATGACCCGAATTAGCATACATCAGATCAAACAACTCAAGACTCCTTGGTGATTATGTACCCAGGCCCATGTTCAGTTTCAGCCCTGTTTTACTCCCAATTATCATATCATTATCATAGTGTTGCTTCTCAGCTGCTGCGCAGTCAATTTAGTCTGCACTGCTCTCTGGGGAGTGATGGACAGATTTAGCCTGACAGGCTGTCTGCCAGTCCATCCATCCGTCTGTCCGTTCTTCCGTCCGTCCGTTCATCCATCCATCCATCCAGCCATCCATATGGGCATAGAACTATTTCTTTAAATGAAATCTTATGTTGGTGAATGAATACCACTCATAGCTGGAGCTGTTGGCAATGATTTAAGAATTATACTGGCAGGAAGGCGTACTCGCTCCATCCTTGACAGTCAGAAACTACTCAGCCTGTCAGAACCATGGCATCTGCACCTACTGTGATGCACAGCGTTAATATAACTGAATAAAGGGAGTCTGAATGCTCAACCTTAGTAGAGAAGAAAAGAATGGCTTAATAAATGGAACGACAGGAGGAGGAAATGAGGGGCTGGTGAGAGCTGCGTTCCTCAGAGACAGCGATTAACATTTGATTGGCTGTCATATGGTTAACTCCTGCCATGCTGTCAGTGTCCTTAGAGAAAATCATCTGTTTGATTGTTTAGGAATGAAGGAAACAGACACCCCCCTCAAGAAAAAAATAAAAAAAAAAATAAAAAAAACAACAACAAAAAAAAAAAGAACAGAAAGACAAGGGTGGAGTTACAGAGACAAAGAAGAAAGGAGGGGGGTGGGTAAGGGAGAAGGCGGATGTAAAGGAGGAGTGAGGAGGAGAGTGTTAATTAGAAGAGGGAATGTTCTGGAGAATACCTGTCAAGTCTTTCAACTCGTAGCGGGCCATATGGAGGGCGGCCAATCCCTAACCAGTCCTCATCCCTGATTAGACAGACTGATGCAAGACCAGCGTTGGGCTGTTTTGGAACGAGAACCACTGTGGAGTTCTATTTGAATATGTTTAATGTCTCTCAGCATATTAAATCCATCTGTTTTATCTGATGTTGCTCAAGTTTACAGCTGTCAGATTGAAAGTTGAATGAAACCATGAAAATGATCTGTTGGTTGCTGAAATACAAATTAACTAGAAGCACTGAGAGAGCACAGACCTCCGCCAAGCCATTGTAATTTCCCGTTTTTTTTTTTTTTTTTTTTTTGCCAATGATTGTGGGAATTAGAAGTTAGAAGCTCTATTGGCAAAATTATCCTCACCTCCCACTGGGCATGTAAAGCACTTTGTGTTGCCTTTGGCATTAAAAGGGCTTTTTAAATAAAGTTTGATTTGTTTTGATACATTCATTCATTCATTCATTCATTCATTCATTCATTCATTCATTCAGTCAGTCAGTCAGTCAGTCAGTCAGTCAGTCAGTTAAGGCTCTCGGGGAAGCTGGAGTCTATCCCAGCAATTATCAGGTTGAGAGGCAGGGTACACCCTAAACAGGTCACCGGCCCATCGCAGGGCATAACCAGCCAGACTGGTAATTTTTGGCATCTAAACAAAAGCAACCACACATTTTAAACAGTAATATCAAAATAAATGTTTTAATCATCCATCCATCCATCCATTTTCTGCCACTTATCCGGAGTAGGGGGTAGCTGCCTAAACAGGTAAACCCAGACTTCCCTCTCCCCGGCCACATTCACCAGCTCATCCGAAGGGATCCCGAAGCATTCCCAGGCCAGCCGAGAGATGTAGTCCGTCCTGCATGTCCTGGGTCTTCCTGGGGGCCTCTTTCCGGTGGGACGTGCCCGGAACACTTTACCAGGGAGGCGTCCAGGAGGCATCCTAACCAGATGCCTGAGCCACCTTATCTGGTTCCTCTCGATGTGGAGGAACAGCGGCTCTACTCTGAGCCCCTCCTTGATCACCGAGCTTCTCACCCTATCTCTAAGGGAGAGCCCCGTCCACCCTGTGGAGAAAACTCGTTTCTGCCGCTTGTATTCGCGACCTTGTTCTTTCGGTCACTACCCACGGCTCGTGACCATAGGTGAGGGTAGGAACGTATATTAACCGGTAAATCGAGAGCTTTACCTTTTGGCTCAGCTCCTTCTTCACCACGACAGACCGATGCAGAGCTCGCATCACTGCACTCGGCTGCGAATCGCTCCAGTGAGAGCTGAAGCTAATGGCCCGATGAAGCAAACAGAACCACATCATCCGCAAAGAGCAGAGACCCAATCCTGAGGCCACCAAACTGGATCCCCTCAACACCTCGGCTGCGCCTAGAAATTCTGTCCATAAACGTTATGAACAGAATCGGTGACAAAGGGCAGCCTTGGCGGAGTCCAACCCGCACTGGAAACGATTCTGATTTACTGCCGGCAATGCGGACCAAGCTCTGACACCGGTCGTACAGGGACTGGACAGCTAGTACAAGTGGGTCTGGCACTCCATACTCCCGGAGTCCCTGGGGAAACCGGTCGAATGCCTTCTCCAATTCCACAAAGTACATGTAGATTGGTTCGGCAAACTCCCATGCCCCCTCAAAGACCCTGAAGAGGATGCAGAGCTGGTCCACTGTTCCACGACCAGGATGAAAACCACACTGCTCCTCCTCAATCCGAGGTTCGACTATCCGACGGACCCTCCTCTCCAGCACCCCTGAATAGACCTTACCAGGGAGGCTGAGGAGTCTGATCACCAAGACAGCCCTACAGCATCCAGAGCCTTAAGGAACTCTGGGCGAACCTCCTCCACCTTGCCACTGAGGAGCTTTTTAACCACCTCAGCGACCTCAGCCCCAGAGAAGAGAGAGCCAGCACCAGCTACCCCAGACTCTGCTTCCTCATCGGAAGACGTGTTGGTGGGCTTGAGAAGGTCTTCAAAGTATTCCCTCCACCGCTTCACAACGTCCTGAGTCGAGGTCAGCAGTCCCTCATTCCCACTGTACACAGTGTTGACGGAGCACTGCTTTCCCCTCCTGAGCTGTCGAATGGTGAACCAGAATCTCCTTGAAGCCATCCGGAAGTCATTCTCCATGGCCTCTCCAAACTCCTCCCATACCCAAGTTTTTGCCTTAGCGACAGCTGAAGCTGCGCTCCGCTTAGCCCGCCGATACCCATCAGCTGCCCGTGGAGTCCCACAGGCCAAAAGGCCCGATAGGACTCCTTTTTCAGCTTGACGGCATCACTTACTGCCGGTGTCCACCAACGAGTTCCGGGGTTACCGCCCCGACAGGCACAGACGACCTTCCAGCCACAGCTGCGGCTGGCTGCCTCAGCAATAGAGGCCGGGAACGCAGCCCATTCAGACTCAATGTCCTCCGCCTCACCCGGGACATGGTTGAAGCTCTGCCGGAGATGGGAGTTGAAACTCTTTCTGACAAGGACTCTGCCAGACGTTCCCAGCAGACCCTCACAACATGCTTGGGTCTGCCAAGCCTGGCCGGCATCCTCCCTCACCATCTGAGCCAACTCACCACCAGGTGGTGATCAGTTGACAGCTCCGATCATCGGACTGCGGCCTAGAGTGTCCTGGTGCCAAGTGTACATGTGGGCACTGTCTGAACAAGGTGTTCATCATGGACAGTCCATGACGAGCACAGTAGTCCAACAACAAAACACCACTTGAATTTATATTAGGGGGGCCGTTCCTCCCAGTCACACCCCTCCAGGTCTTGCTGTCATTGCTCACGTGAGCATTGAAGTCCCCCAGCAGAATGAGGGAATCCCCGGAAGGGGTGCTCTCCAACACCCCCTCCAAGGACTCCAAAAAGGGTGGGTACTCTGAACTGCTATTTGGTGCATAAGCACAAACAACAGTCAGGACCTGTCCCCTCCACCCGAAGGCGGAGGGAGACTACAATTTCATCCACCAGCATAAACCCAACGTACAGGCGCCAAGTTGGGGGGCAATGAGCATGCCCACACCTGCTCGGCGCCTCTCTCCGGGAGCAACTCCAGAATGGAAGAGGGTCCAGCCCTTCTCAAGGACAGTGGTTCCAGAGCCCAAGCTGTGCGTCGAGGTGAGTCCAACTATATCTAGCCGGAATCATTCAAACTCTTGCACCAGCTCAGGCTCCTTCCCCGCCTAGAGAGGTGACATTCCACGTCCCTAGAGCTAGCTTTTGCAGCCGAGGATCAGACTGCCTGGGTCCCCGCCTCCGGCAGCCGCTCAGCTCACACTGCACCTGACCCCTATGGCCCCTCCTGCATGTGGTGAGCCCACGGGAGGGGAGGCGCATGTCACCCTTTCGGGCTGAGCCTAACCGGGCCCCATGGGCAAAGGCCCAGTCACCAAGCGCTTACCTCTGTACCCCACCTCCAGGCCTGGCTCCAGAGGGGGGCCTCGGTGACCCACGTCCGGGCAAGGGGAACCTTGGTCCTTGCTTTGTCGTCATCATAGGGGTGATTTGATGTTTCAATCACCAGTCACAAAATTATCTGAACAAATTGTTGAGTATTCTTAAGGACTCCAAAGTCGTCAGGGTTAACACACTTGATAGCCTCTAGCCAGTTGTTATGTCTTTCTGGGTTATTTTTCTTCTGTTCAGTAAATTGAAGAACAATCTTGTTATCTGTGGAACAACTGCATTTATAGCAGCCAACCACAACACAACTTTTCAGCATGTTTAATGGAAACTAAAGAACTATCAATGAGGATCGACAGAAGTTGAGTAAAAGTGAGTAATACTGGATATATTATTCATCTGATACTGTGAGAGGTTAATATTTCATGACCTATGCGGAGAAACAGCCCCTAGATTATTTCAGTCTGGATCAAAACTCAGTGAAAATCACTAAGTCTAAAGCAGCAAATCTCATCTGTGTTACTGTAAATTGTATTTTTTTCAGTACTTGTGAATAAAATATACACTAAATTGGCATTTTATGATGTGTTGGTTATTTTGTTGTTGGCGCGTCTTTATGTAGCTCGTCTCACTCAGTGGTGATAAACACAGGCTGTACAGTACACCAGTAACTTGGTGCATTACTGGAGAAAGATGCAGTGTACCAATTTGTTGCACTCACTGTGACAGCATGATTCATAGTGTCCGTTTGCCCACTGTAAGAGCCCCCCCCCTCCAAGTTCAACAGAACAGACTGTGCTGCTTTCTAATAGCCCACTAATGCTATCTCAATATTCTTTTCAGATCCCCTCAAACACCAGCACAGCTGAAGCAACATTATACTGGTCCAGCATGTTTTATTTCTATTTCCTCGTGGTGCTGCAGGACAGACTGAAAGCTGGAGTTTAACATTCTGTTGAATATCCTTTGAGACTGTCCCGAAATGAAAGGTTAATGAAAGATTTTTATCTGTTGACATCCCTGATTACCTCCGAGATAAGACTGAAGTTATTTGGCAGAGTTGAAGTGAAAATAAAAAAGTTCAGTTTTAGCATTGGCTGTGCAGAGCAGCTATGTTTTTTTTGGCTCAGTCAAAATAAGGTAGTTGGATCGAAGATGATAAAAGATTTATCTATCTCTTAAGGCCTGCCTTCTCTATCTGCCTCTCCTTCCAGTTATATTCACCATTTCTGAGTGTGATTTAAATCCACCATGATGCTTTTCCTGAGGTAAATAAAAAATCTGAAATGCAGTGCAGCTAGTTGTGATATCTGCCAGTTCTTAGGCTCCATGCTGCATTTGCAGTTTCTCTGTGTATGACCCTCTCCATCTGTACTGGCTGCCAGGGCAACAGTTTGCTTTAAGAGACGCAAATAAGCATAACATAATATTGTAGCAGAGAAGTAATAAGCAAGATAAATATTAACCCTGTGATTCCTGGTGAAGGAGAAGCACGGCTAAAATGGTTTCAGTCAGTTGTAAATAAGAAGTGACGAAGTTAAAAAAAGATAAGAGAAGGGATGAAAGTAAAATTCAAACTGAGATTTGTTCTTTAATATCTTTTGTTACTTTAATATTTCCTAGTTCATTTATTTATATATAACTTGTCATTTGTTTTCTTGTTGTTTTACTGATTTATTTAGTGTTGTTCTGTTTCTAAAGCATTCAGGCCCAAAGACAACAACTTTAAAAGGGTTCAGAAACAGTTTGTCTCAGATTGGTGAACTTCTGTCCATCATCTGAGAAGCTGTCTTTCTGAAATGCTTTATTACCCAGCCATGTCACTAACCAGTTTCTATTTAACTTATTTAGTTGTCAAATACTCCTCCAGTTATTGTTTATATGAGCCAATTACTTTTCCTTTTGCCTTTGTTCCAGCTTTAGTGGGATGTGTTGCTGCCATCAAATTCAAAATGAGCCAATATTTTCCATGAAATTTTAAAATCTCTCAGTTTCAGCATCTGATATGTTATTCATGTTATATTGGGAATTAAATATGTATGGTATATTGTTTGTATAGAGTGTTATGTGGTTGTAGAAAATATCTCTCTAATCAGACAATGTAGAATATATAGAATTTATTGTTTAAAGGGGTTGGTTGTGCTTGTGTAAATGGTTGACATGCTGTCTCTCTGATCTCTTTCTAACATTTCTGCAAATTGCAAATGTAAGCAGGCTGGCTTCTAGTTCTATATGCGGTCAAATAACCATGTTGTTTGGTTAAAATATCTCTAACAAAAAATCAACATTGATTAAAGTAAAAAAAATGGGCTTAAGTTTTTTTTTAAATTGTTAATTAGGCAGCTGTAGATGCGTAACAGTAGTTTGTATTGTATGTATGTAGAGCTCAGCTTCCTTTAATTTCCAGTATGTATGCCAAGCTCAGCAAACTCACTGGAGTATTTCCTGTTCTTTTTCTGGAGTAATGTTATTCCTCCTTTTTTTCCTCAACTCAAAGAATTAGCAAATAACTTTGTTTACAAATAGATAAATATTTTAAACAAAATTCACATTTGTGTTTCAGTAATATGCATCATCCCAAATTAAATCAGGGAGAAATGTTCTGTTCATATTCTAGTTTGAGGTTGTTTGATTCAGTGCATTTCAGTAGAAGAAATACATTTCACAGTCACCATGGAGATTCATATCAGAAAGCTGCTGATCCAGAGGGGAAAATGAGTTGCATCAGATTTACATTATCCACCTGGCTCGACATTTTCAGCCTTTCAACTTTCTCCATGTCTCTGAAATCCATTTTCCATGCTGAAGGTATTTCATTGTGACTTAGTTTATGCTCTAAAGCAGGATTCGGGGTCTAGGAAACTAACTCCAGGATTTCAAAGTCACAAAGGTGGAGGTTACGTTTCAGATCATTACCTAAAGCACTGCTCTCCCCTACCAGTCATATTTTATTGTGTCATCATTCCTGAAAGATCCTGTGGAGCTTGATGCACAGAGAGTTGGAGCTTGTGTCCCATCAAGTAATCTCCACTGAAGTTATTATCTAAAACAGTATGATTCAAGCACAAAAGCTTTGTGCTTTTGACCTTATGAGATTTACAAGTAAGCCTACTTCGAGCTTTAAATGATGTTTTCATTTTTATTCTTGGATAGGGTACTTTGCTTTTATTCTCTCTTAAGACTTTAAAGCTGTCAATAGTACAGCTGAGAGCTGAGGTTAAGATGATCTAATTTGGTACAAGAACACAACAAGTGAATGGAATATTCATCTCTAATTATATTTAATGATATTTGTTCTGGATTATGATTGTGTTCTTGTGAGAATCATGCCGCCCCAGATGTTTGTGATTTGGTCCTCTGCTGTTGTGTGAACACACAAGTTAACTGAGAAAACTCGAGTTGACTCACCTAATAATAACCACCATTGTGCAAGTACTTTGAAGTACTTACTATACCATATACCAGTGCTATTCAATTCGGTCCCACGAGTGCCGCAATCCAGCAGGTTTTCCATATATCCCTGTTTCAACACACCTGCATCAAATTAATGGATCTAACAGCCAATCAAGTTCTGCACAATGACTAATTAATTTGAGTCAGGTGTGTTGAAACAGGGATACATGGAAAACTTGCTGGATTGCGGCCCTCGTAGGACCGAATTGAATAGCCCTGCCATATACTATGTCATCACATCTCACTTCTCACCCTGTTAGCATCCCCAGCTTTCTGTTTTCTGCTGTGTATGTGTATTGATTGCTTTTATGGATTCCTTTATGTTCCTTGTAAAACTATTTGACTATATCCTATGTTAAAAAAAAAAAAAGACAAAACAAACATGAGGAGTCAGGAAGGATTGAAGATAGGAAGATATTGCTAAGGGTTGACTCAGGTCCTGTCCTCATGCCAGCCTAGAATCAGTCTGTTGGATTTAATGTCTTTGATGTATCACAGGTAGATGAACAGGTCATTGGTGACAGTGTCCACAGACGGCACTAACCTGCGTGGGTGGGCTTTATCACAGAAGCAAGGAAAAAGAACTCAATCAATAGCATTTCCTCTCGTTCTGACTCACATCTAGACCTACATCAGACAGTGTGTGTGTGTTGTGTGTATGTATGCGACAGGTGTTTACAGACTTGTAAATTAACATTGATTCTTTTGGCTACCAGCGTCAAACAAAGAGAGAGAGAGAGACGAGGAAAGACAAAGATCATTATGGCAGCAAATGAAAAGTCTGACCGTCACAGCTTTCCTCCATATTATCCGGGATCGACCATCTGAATGTTTCTAAAAAAAAAAAGTACATCTCCCCCTCTGGGAAAAGCAACCTCCGTGATCTGTTTTAGAAGTTGTGTATAAGTTAGTGGTGTTTTGGGTTCATTCAGTTGGGATTTAGGTGTCAAAATTGCTTAAATGTCCATTTTAGGCAGTGCTGCTAACATTTCTAGTAACATTCAGGATCTGACTAGTAAAAAAAAGTAGCAATTTTTTACACAAACATCTCCAGAAATCTCTCTTCCACTACAGGAACACTTGCTTAGACAGCAGCACAAAAAAAGCAACAACACAGACCACCTCTCTGCTTCCTCTCTCATCATTCATTACTCCCCATGTAGAAACATGACATTATTTATGTCATGAACTTATGTTTCTCTGTTTTTCAGCATGCGGTCCTGGCCTAGAGTTGTGGTGGTTGTTAACCCCTTTTTCCTGTTCACTTCACCCTGAACTGGTCAAGGTAGATGGATGTCCTTCCTGAGTCTGGTTCTGCTGGAGGGTTTTACTTCTTGTTAACTTAAAGAGATATGATGCAATCTAATTGTTTCATTAGCTAGGCTTGTTTTCTTTTTTCAATAATAAACTGGCATCATAAGAACACATTTTTTTATTTGCACCAATTAAGATTATTTAATCAATTTAATTTAACTGAATTATAAATGGATTGCAGTAAATTATTTGTTTATATTTGGATTAGACTAATAAACAAATAAAACTGAATTTAACCAAATCAAACTGAAAATACTCTGATGGTATCTCCAGCTCATTTATTTCCTATGCTAATGGAGCTTTGTAGATGGCTAGGCCAAAACTATTTAATAATGACTTATTCAGATTACCATATTAAGAATGATAGTTTCACGATTAATGAATCATGTCATTCTCTGGTTAAGTAGAAGGACTTCATATTGTTTTTAGGCTACACCCATAATTACAAAGTTAAGCACTTGTTACGTGCACATGCTAGCCAATGCTAGTCTGGTCAGCAAATGCAAACTGGGTTGAAGCATTTATATCAGTTTTCCTAACATCATTAACAATATCAGTTTAAAACAACTATTCAGATAAATTGAATGAAGTTATCAGGGATAAACAGACCAATAAAGAAAATCTGAAAGCCTGATAGTCTGTGCTCTATAAGTTCAGTGCTGGCTAGTTGCCTAGCTAAGTTAGCTAGGAAATTACTTTGCTAAATTTCTTTAGCTAAGCAATTTTTTTAATGATTATATTGAAAATTATTATATTATATTACTAATGTGGATCATGTGATAGATTTATTTCATCTAGGTTATAACACCCTTACAATACAATTAATTAGATTTAATTGGACTATGTCTATCAAAGTCCTTGTGAATTGGTGCTATACAAATAAAGCTGAACTAACCTGAATTGAATTAGTTCCTTTAACAGATTCCTCTTTATCAGTATAGTAGAATATTTACAGTATAGATACACTGTACATGCTTTTCTTTCTTTGTTTCTTTGTTTTGTAATTAAACATTTCTTTCTCTGAAATATGATTAGTTACTGGACAAACAGCTACAGTAGCAATGGAGTGGAAATGACATTGCTGGCTAATGTCTTCCAGCAGTGCCACAGCTGCCATTTGTAAGAAGTCTGTTTCAAATGTGTTTTGTCTTTGATAACAAAACATGGGACTAAAACCAGTGTTACTGGTGTTGTTCTGTGGTGGTGAAAGTGACAATATTCCGAGTACTGAGGACTAAAAACATAACCTCACTGCCCTGCTAAGATTAAAGCAGGTCAAAAAGTGCACAAATCCAACTAAACCTAAAGCAAAAACAAAGTGAAGTGTAACAATTTGGCTGTCTTTAACAGATGCTGTTGCATCATAACTTTCTAAGGTAATGTTTAGTACTAACTTGATAATGCATTCTCTAATAATTTAATGATGTTTTATAGAGTCTTAGCAGCCATATAAGGTGAGAGGGATCTAAATTCCTGAATTTCGACTTCAGACACTGAAGCTCTGTATAGACTATTGATGGACTAAGCCTCTGACCATTTTAATTGATTGACAGCCAAGGAATTTTTTTTAACCCCTGTTGTTCTAACGTAGGACAGTCTGAACTACATAAATGGGCCTTTCAAAGCTAATCAGATAATGTGTAGATAATGTGTGTCTTCAGTCAAATCCTAATTTACTCTGTTATACACTGATTATTTTAGACAACGTATGCAGCTGCATACTTATTTTTATTCAGATTTATTACAGTTGAAATTTTATGAAATCCTAATGCAAAGACTTGGTTTTAGGCAAGTTTTACCATCTCCATGTAGAGTTACATTTTACTAAACATAGCAATTAATATAGTTTTCTGAGCCCCTTTTCAGACATATATCATTCATTTCTGTATGAAAATGCAATAATGAGGCTAGGTTCTAGAGACCATGCTGGCTCAGTCATACTTAAAGTGAATCTGTGTATTATTAGTGTGTTTGTGGTGCTGCTGGTTTTGGAAGGAGCTTGTTTACAGCTAATATCCAACATCAATATAAAAACAGCTGTGTTAAGTCACTTCTGGTGAGGAAAGGCTGAGCTTAGCAGAATCCATTAATTGGTTTACATAATGCAGGTCTTTTCCATTTCAATTAGTGGAGCAGATTAAATTACACACAGATAATGGTGATGTGTTATTACATAAACCCCTTAACTGATGCACTGCTGAAAAAAAGAGAATCTAGAAATCGATGTTAGTATAAATAGATTTTGCTTTCAAAATATTTCTGTTTTTGGAAATATGTAAATGAAAGCCTGTAAAAAAAACTACCATTTGAAAGATATCTGACAGCTCACACTCATAAAAATGCTAATTAGTTGTACCATTTCAAATTGATTTTCCCTCCAGTCAGGATGTTATTGTATTTTATTATAGTGATATTCAGGTTTTGCCTTCTGCCCCACCTCCTCATCCCCATTATTTGGGAAACCTCCATCACTGTGGGGGTGTATGAACATTGCACAGCATGAGAGGAACTCTCCTCTCATCTCAGCCCACAACCTCCCCATGCAGCGGACACCATATGCCACATATACACCCTCAGACACACACATGCACTAATATGCACAAGCTACACCCTGGGGTTTGGTGCTTAGGTGCAATTTACACAGTATCAAGATAAGCATCCTGTCTTGCTGTTGCTATGACGATACAACGTGGCTACTGCCCAGCAGGGGGATGAGTAATGAGGTGTCACAATACCGCCACGGGTTACTGGTGACCCCTGACCACAGGGTTAGTGGGAACACAGATACAGAGGAGCACGGGGTGCACAATAATCATCCCTCTGAACCTAATCTCACGCCTGGCTGTTTAAACCTTTCTAACTGCATTTGGGAACGACACAATAGTCAGCAGGGTGGTAGACAGACCAAGAAGAGGTGTGAGGATAGGAGGGGAAGGGATTTGGCAAGTAAAAGGTTGCCAAGGTTGTCTTTTGACATTTCTGCTTGCATGATGGATTCTCCACTTGACCTGCAAGGCTGACAAATTTGATAAAAACTGAATCTTGTCATAAAATGAATTAATCACAGTGAAATCCTCTAAATCTGTGGTGTATAATGTATCTATGCAAATCCTTCTCAACCGTGGTCATCACTAGAATACAGAAACTTGCAGCGCCTCTGAATGCACCTCAGCATGAATGAAAATAACCCCCTTGGTAGTTGATCCCAGATAACAAAATTTTTTTAGCCCAAATATGGCCCATATGTGCATTTATTGTTCGGCCCAAAATTGGCCTTGACTTACAGCATTGACTAAATGGTGGCTGCCAAAACTCTGCCACATGACCACCACTTCTAGCTCACACAATTCGCCAGTGCCGCAACTGAGCAGAGGAAAGTTTACACAGTATCCTGTGTTAAGTATGTTGGAATAATGGCTTCCATACATGGGAGGAGACCAATGACAGCGACAGGCGAAACTCATTGCAATGCAGGTGAAACCTGGTGCCATGTGGCTGCCTTTTTATTTACATCTTTGCGTGAAGATGTATGGGAAAGTCAGACACAGCTAAAATGATCTGTTCCATCATGTTCAAAGTGTTTGCAGACTGCACTGTCTGGCCTGCTCTCAGCTCATTGGTCAGTCAATGAAGCCCCTCGCTGGTTGGTTGAAGTGCCATGAAACAGCGACAAAAATTGAACATTTTTCTATTTTCTTGTGTTGCGTCTCAAACCTCCATGCGCATGTCTATGTGAATGAGTGCAACATTTCACATGCATGAATGTTGCCTGTCGCTTGGCTGGAGGAGGGCAGCGATTTTCACCTCATTGCGCAAGTTCCTTAGGAAATGAATGAATGAGTCCATTAGTCATATAATCTTGTTTACTTCCCTTTTAAATGAAGTAGGCAGGATAAACTTGTTTTTAGAGAAAGAAACAAGCGGTGTCCTTGGTTCTGTAAGTTTCTGCTTTCATAGCAACTCAAACAAAACAGTAATTTTAGAAAGTTACCATTAATGAAATCATTCTTCTCTTGGATTATTTTTCTTCCCTTTCTCTAAGGTCGCGGATTGAGCTTTCTGTCAAACATCCTCCGGGCCAGTAGAATACCAGATAAATGCAGATCGAGCAAATGGTCGCCTCCTTCTTCAAGGCAAGACAGCTTGACATACATGCTGACATGTGTAGCATCCATATTAAATATAAAAACACAGTGGGCTGCATGTGGCATCATGTCTTCTGTGCATGTGAATCACATTGGGGCTTTAGACTGTTCACACTGGAGCCTGATGGTGGTTGCCTTCAATTTCTAATATAAACAACCATGTGAAAAACATCAGATCTCAGCAAAAAATCGGAATTGAGCATGCTCTTTTCCCATTACCCCCTCAAGAAAATTTGATCTTTTTGTTTTGTTTTTAATTTTTATCTTTTTAACACAATTTTCTCAAACAATATTTAAAATAAAAATCACTGGAAACACAACATAAATACAGATGTACCAAACGTCTGACAGAGGAAGGAGAAAAGGATGGAAAAAAACATGTTTTCAACAAGAAAGGCTATGACCAGTGTCTCTGGTGTTGGACAGTGTGTCACAGGAGCACTGAGGTCTGTCCAGCCTGCCAGGCCAAGAGTGGACAGTTACACAAACACAATCACTCACAAGTGCTCCAACACCAGAAAACCTTGTGAGTCACCCTGTTCCTTCTTTGTCTATCACCCTGACCCAGATACAGTAGCTGAAGGAGCAAGAGGGGGCAGGGAGCTATCATCCACACTAGAAAAGCAAAAGAAAGGCAAGGCACTGCCATAAAATTAGGTTTTGATTTAGTTTGGATTCCAATATCTGTTCCTTTTATTACTTTTGTATGATGTAATGGAAAGAAATATGTCATTAACATTGGCTACTTCAGAATATAGTTAAATCACCACCAAATAAGCCAAACATGAGGAACTTATTTTTAAAATTAAATTTATTGAATCTTACTTAAGCTCTTAATTCGCAACCTGACCCTAAAAAAACCCAACTGCAACACAATTTATGGCATTAATCAAACCAGAGATCAGTAGATCAGTAGGATAATGGAGCAGAACCCCCCCCCAAAAAAAACATTTTTACTTATCCGTAGGAGATGGAAAATCAACATATTTTTCCATTTCACTGATGTATTTGTACACTCAACAGCCACTTCATTAGATCCACCTGTTCAACTGCACACACCAACCTAATCAGCCAATAACAAGACAGCAGCTAAATGCATTCAGGCATGTAGACATGGTCAAGACTTGAAGTTCAAACCGAGCATCAGAATGGGGAAGAAAAGGGATTTAAGTAACTTTGAACAGATGCCACTCCTGTCAGCTAAGAACAGGAAACTGAGGCTACAGTTTACATCACCAAAACTGGTCTGACCAGTCTCCATTTCAGATGCAACATTGAGATGGTGGCGTTAGAATTGGGCATCAACAATGTGAAAGCATGGATCCATCCTGCCTTGTATCAATGGTTCAGGCTGGTGGTGTAATGGGGTGGGGGATGTGAGTATTGTTGCTGACCATGTCCATCCCTTTATAACCACAGTGTAGCATCTTCTAATGTTACTTCCAGCATGAACCATGTCATAACCATACCATCTTCAACTGCTATCTTGAACATAACAATGAGTTTACTGTACTTAACCCCTCCCAACTGTTCCTGGGGTACTGAAACATGGCGGCCGACTGTTCTCAAGTACATCCAGAGATGGGTCAATTGCAGATGTGAACATTCCAATCAGGATTAATAAAGCAAAATTATTATTAATTCAGGTTCATACAACACCAAAACCTCAGTTGAGTTAACTTTAAAAAGTAAGGCAACCAGCTGCAAAGCTTTTTTAAGTTTACTCAACTTTTTAAAAACTTTTTCAACAGTATTGCCACCAAGAATTAAAGCAGTTCTGAAGACAAAATGGGCCCAACCTGGTACTAATAAGGTGTTTCTAATCAAGTGAGTGTACATTAATACACAGTTATTAATTAGACATTAACTACCTTTAAAACTCTTGACAGCAATGTGTAAGTCCGCTAGCTCCAACCTGTTTTTGAGAAATGGACATGGGACATAAGTGAAGTCCTGTAGTGTCTCACACCAGGGGCCTCATTTATCAACTGTGCATAGCAAAGCAACCTACAGGTGGCGTATGTAGGTAGGGAAAAGGGGAAATGTGACGCACAAAAACTTTCACATTTATTAAAGCGTTGCCACGTATGTCCCATGCCTGTTTCCGTTTATAAATCAGAATCAACTCTAAAATGGGCGCACCTGGGGGAACGCCTTGCCATGCCCTTATGGTGGCTATAAAAGGTCAGGTGAACACCTATAATAAATATTCACATCATTTCCATGATGGCTCAGGAGGGAAAAATAATGAAAAACAGTAATTTTTTGATGTGTGGGCCAGAGGTCCAGATGGACCACGTTGACAAATGTAAAAAGGTTTATTTGGTGGGCACAGCGTGAGCATTACTTGTGTCAGAAAGGCAGAGAAGGGCAGCAGGAGGCAGATGCTGTCAACGCCTTGTCAGAACACAAGACATGCCAGAGTCACCGGATGGTCCAGCTGGATATTTCAGTCGGTAGAGCATCCATTTCCCCTGTAGAAGACCGAAGTTCGAATCCCACAGAGGTGAATCACTTTGGAGAAGAGTCACTGCTAAATGGCAATACTGATGCCGGTAATTTAGTCGTTTGTTTAAATTTATGAAATAAATATGTACAAATACATCTGAGATTGGCAGCAGTTTATTTAGTGTTAAATAATATTTCTTTCTAGTTGCTGGGTGCTCCAGGTGGGTGAGCGGTGCAGAGGGACACAATCACCGCTATCAACCAGGTGAACAAAGAGCTGCGGGAAATAAGGACCTTCTGGACAGAAATGAGCACAACAATAAAAAAAGCACTGTGTAAGAATAAATAAATAAAAGGAAATCCACCTCTTGTGGGTTTCATTAGCGTTGCATCACTTCTAGACGCTCCAGCCTCCAAGTCTGCATCCCGCTCTGCTGAATGAAGGACTGAAGCTACTTTTCGCACTGACTGGTCCATGCTGGCAGCAGACTGTCCACCTTATTTACCTGGATGGATTTTATATCATGTAAGTTTTGTTTCACAATGACAGAACATATTTTAGTGGTTGAGGGTCTTATTAATAGCTCCCTTTCTCTTAAAAAATCTTTTTTTTTCCCTCCCCTGAACGTGCACTCTTAGAATTAATATCGAATGTGCGTCTTTATTGATTTTTGCAAACAGCTTTAATATCTAACATGTGGTTGTCAGGCCTACGCCTCCTCCACCAGCCCGCTCATCATCTCCAGAATACTGAGCCCTGGAAAGAACTACAAATCCCATACCCACCGGACTCCGCCATCATGGCTACCACCTGCGCTCCCTGATCAGCCTAACAACCAACACCTGTCAACATCCCTATATATACCTTCAGTCCACTTCCACTCCTTGTCTAGTCTTGTCTATGCTCGTGCATTCTCTCTACTGACCGACTTAATTAAACCTTCTAGAAACTACAACCTGCGACTGTGTCTACCTGTTCAGCGTCAGATCTTACAGAGGTGTGAAAGGTAATAGTGGATTGTGCACAAATGTCTCACATTTCACATCATTTCCTTAATTTTATTCTGTACCATTGGTGTCGTCATTTACCGTTTTTCTAGATTATGTGTGTACACTGGGTCAGAGTTGCGTGGAGGAACATTTTCCCATCAAGTTTGGTTTTCATAAATCCCAAAAGTTGACTATATTTGGCGTACGCCGGTTTTTGTTCCTAGCTTGATAAATGAGGCCCGAGGACACCAGCAGCACATCTTTCGGATCTTGTGGGTTGTGATGTTGTCTTCATGATCAGGCTCCCTCTACCACATTCCTGAAATACTCAGTTGCACTGGGATTATGGGAGTTGACAGCCAGGTTGATGAATTATGTCCTCTGTCACATTCACAAACAGCTTTTGCAGTAGTAAGCAGGCGACAGCGCCGAGACTGCTGAACTGAAAGTAAACTTTAGATTTTGCATGACAAAGTGACTCCAGCTGAAAGCCGGAATCAGCTGTTTCTCAGATTAAAGCTTTCTAATGATATGATCAATGGAATTGACTTTCCCTCTCAGAAGGTTTAATGTTGTTGCTGATCGATGTTTAGTGTTAGCTCCTATATTAAAAGATCTGTCAGCTGTTTCATTGTTTTTAACTTAAGGTAAAAATTCCGTTTAAAAACATCTATAAGTTAAAGTTAACTCTGTGCCAGCTGGACAATATTATACATTATCTGCCATCCTGAAATGCTTATTGGCTTATTGGTTTGATGATGCTCTGACACACTGACTGCAGCAATATTAAATGTTGTTCATAAATATTTACCTGTAAACCTAGGTTAGGTCAGGTAAAGTATCACAACTACTTGGATTTGGAGAAGATTGTGGTCATGGTGTTGCTGAAATTGTTTAAATATGGAGATCAAGCACTAGATATCTTGGGAAAAACAAAAAAACAACAAAAAAATAAATAAAAAAAAATCACCCGCTTGCCAGGTAAACTTGTTTCCTCTGGACCAACAGGAATGACTGCGAGAAGACAGAACTGGTGAGCAAGCAGAAGTCCAGAAGATAAGATGATGAAATATTTTAAACAAGTGAGACTCACTGTGATTGGTTGTCCTTGCAGAATGTGGTTCAGGTCAATCCAGATACTGAACTGGGCTGAAACAAAAGGCAAGGTCAGGAACACGCAGGGTCGGAGCCAGGGAATCAGTCCGGGAACAAACACTGGAGAGTCAGGCATGGAAGCAAAGACAATCTAGCAACCCTGAGACAGGATAGGTTATATTGTGGCACTGATGAGGTAATTAGCAGGTGGCTCAGAAGGTGGAAATGGTTGAGCTGATGAGAAGGAGTGGCAGAGCCAAAGAGCAGGAGGTCACGGCAGAGTGTGACCCATTTAGTTTATTTAAGGCCTGTTACACACATAAGGATTTTCGGGCTGTTTTTGTCCCGATTTTGCCTCTTCCCGACCAAGGACGGCAAATGCCGTATTATCATGAGTCTTATAAGATTTCCCTGTCCAATTATCATTTGGTCTGAGGTGTGTTACGAGCAGATTTGTCCCGATAACGGGTCATAGCCGAGAATTGGAAATATTGAACGACCCGATATCTTCATATGTGTGAGAAAAGCCGACGACTCATGAATTTTGACAGTGTGGATGGTGACGTGGGCCGGAATGTAGCCAATCAGAGAGCAAGCTGACTGGGGAAAGAGGAAAGATATAAAGTCCGTGTTCATGCTGTGTCCAATTTATTTTTTTCGGTTCTGCCTTTTTCTGTTAACAATAATCCGAAGACCACCATCATTCCCTCGTCCTATATATCCCCTTCCATGCTGGGTGCTGTGTTTTCTGGTTGTTGCTATGGCTCTTCTTCCATGTTTTTGTTAGATCACGTTTGGTCATGTGAGATGTCCGGTTTCGGAGGACTAGATTGTAAATGAGCTGCTAGACAGCATCGTCGTGTGTGTGTTGTTCTGTGATTAGATTATCAGAGCACATCACACACAGTACAATTAAAACTGTTTAATGCCTGTTTTATCTTCACGTGTGAGGTCTTAAACAGATAAAAAAAATCTCATAAGATAAAAAATCCTTATGCGTGTACCAGGTCTAAGACCAATTTAAATTGGAGAAACAGCTTGAAGTTCTCTGACATCTCAAACCTACCAGATAAGCTTTTATACAGCTAAGAAAATGACAGGATGGAGGTTGGAAACCTGTTACTTATTTGTGAGTGGATGGGTAAATGGAGTTGGGATTAAGACCCTTCATGACAAATACTGTTCCTGCTTGTCTAAGTACGCATTCTGATGTTTAATGACATTGTTGCTTCATGTGTTTGGTGTAAACAAGCTGTGACTGGCTGTGTCACTATAAAAACTGGTACTATGCATTTGAATTAATGTGTTACACCTAGAGAGTCAGAAACCCAGCAGCACAAGAGATTAAAAGGAAAACAGCCTGGATGAATTGGTGACTATTAGTTTCACCTCAGGAGTTGTGCAGAGTCACAGTCCTACATAATAGATCTTTTAGAAAGATGCGATTTGGCTGAGAGACAAAAATTCACCCAGTAATAATAACAGTCATTTATACACAGCTAAAACTGGATTGATTCAATAATTTCTTATTTTTCTTTTCTGTGTATTTCAGTGATGTTTTTGTCACATTCCTCCCAATTGTTTAGTCTGCACACCTTGATCTCCCTTTCATTTCCTTTTCTCTCTACCATCCCTCCTTTTGTTCCTGTGTAACCTTGTGAATCATCCAACTAGGAGATGATGCTCTCTCTGTCTCTCTGTCCCACTGCATTATTGATCTGAGCAATCTAAGTAGCACACACAGTGTGTGTTTGTGTGTGGCAGTAGCACATGCACACACACTCACAGAGTAGTTTGAACCTCCTCCCAGTCTTGATTTCTGTTAGATAAGACCATTAACTGAACCAAGAAAGATAAAAAAAGTGTAAAAGGTTCTCTGTACAGTGTAACACCGACCAAGCATTTGATGTGTGAGTGCAGGTGTGTATTTGTGTAGCCATTACAGGAAACTACACCTGACTGATGTCTGTAATTCAATTCTAGATTACATCCAAGTCTGCTTCAGATGTTTTCAGAAAGGTAGAAAGTCAATTTTATTGTCCTTGGCTTTAATGAAATGGCAGAAGTTGAGTTTTGTTCCAGGGACTTACTGTTCTCTGTGGTCACACTACAAAATTACTCTATACAACGCTTTCTGAAATGGTGGGGCAATATAACTCTGTTGACTTCTGTGCTGGGAAGGTCCTGACAGTAATTTAGCCATGAACTGGTTTGGCTTGGACTATATCTGAAATTTCTGCTGACCATATTAACAGAAACATTACAGCATAGTTTGTTCCAATGTTTTGCTTTAAATAAGCTTCATGCATTCAGTAGTTTACTGAGTGATGAATATTTAAATGCCACAGCCGAGCTGAGTACCGTTGCTGGCCATGACCATCCCTTTATGACCACAGTGTACTGTCGCCTGATAATTTCTTCCAGCTGGAAAATGCACCATGTCATGGGAACGTAAGAAATGTAAAGTTGTTAATCATTTACAAAGTGTGGGTTATACTCAAACTGATCAAGTCAATAAACCCTTAACATTGTGACAGTACATTAATAATGCATTGACATTGTCCATGAGAAAAATGTGGAATATTATATTTCAAACGCAACAAGAAACACACTAAACCTGGTCTGAACTTTGCACATACGCTATTTTAGATAGATACATTGACAGTGTTTTAGACTGTCCATACCTGATTAGAACAGAGCAAAGCATGAATTACTACAAAATAAATAAACAGAAAACAAACAAAAAAGGCAACAAATCACCAGTCACACACTGTCTCGCTTAATCTATAACAGTTCTTCATGTTGCTGACATTTTAGTCTACCAACTTTAATGGGATTCGTACAGTGTAAAATATTTCCACACCTCGTGTTAAAAATGGGTATAGAATTGACTTAAAACTGCAAACACAACTGTGAAAAGACGGTGGTCATCAGTGGCCAAAATTCATCTGTGAATGGATCTAGTGGGCTCAGGTGCAGGCATAACTACACAACAGGCAAGCACTTCAAAATTGTGTACATGTGTACGGTCTTCTTCTTTGTACCTTTAAAGGCATTACTTCTCCCAAACATCAAATAAGACTGACACTGAGTTTCAAAAGAGTTTCTCACATCACAAGAGGTCTTTACCATGCAGAGATACTGTAGTAAAAACAGTAGCACAAATGTATCAGCTGTCATGTATGTGGACCTACAGCAAGTACTAAAAAGTGGCTCAGTGTAAGAGAATAAAAACATAAAGGGATTAAATACCAATAGAAACCCGGTAATGATAAGTTAAATTAATCTGTCATTGACCTTTTATTTTCACACTTTTAGTAAATGATTCTTATTCTACAGCATAACTACATCTCTTCAGTCAGCCATCACTTTTGTAATACCGTTTCACATCACTTCCACCTCCCTGCTTTCTTCTTAATTCTCTTATTCCTACAGTACATCTCTTTTATTTTTCTTTCATCTGTCACGTTCTTCTATATAATCTTATCCTCTGCTTCTCCCTCCTTCATCATCCGTCAGCACAATTCTCTGATCAGGCCCCTTTTCGCTAAGCATTTTTCTTTGACCGTCCTGTTTTAGCCCCTCACCCACTCTGACTTTCCTCCATGTTTCTTTCTTCTTCATCCTATCTCCGCAGGGTGCTGAAGACTGGCAGTCTGTCACACATGCACATACTTGAACACACACACACCTCCCCAGGGTGCATTGGACATCAGTCTGTCCTGCTGTGGTACCGATCTGCTCACCAAGGTGAGGGGGCGTCTGTCCATATTTCATCATTTTGCCCATTCATCTGAGAGGGTGAAGTTGTGGATATCTGGCAACCCACTGCCATGGACTCCTGTTGCCAGTTTGGGTGTGGTCATAGCCATTCTTTTTGTAGAAAAATAAGTAAGACATGTAATTTTGATATTTTCTATATTATTTATTTATTTTCTATAAGACAGAAGTAAAAGACATCTTAAAAAGGAATTTGTTTGATTTTCGATTGTATGAACTTTGGGTTTCGATTATATTTATAAAGCATGTTTTAGATTATCAGTGACAATCATTTCTCTGCAGCCAATTGCTATTTTTTAAGCACCTACATTCACAACAAATGACTATCTGAACCACAGATAAAACTTCAGTCAATGGCACAAATTAGTATAAGTAGTGGAGTTTATTCAGATTTCTAAGGGATAACAATGAAGAAAAAACAAAAAACATATTTGACAGAAACACATAAATGTGGAAAACCTGAGGGGTCTGAAAAAATCTAAACTGACAAAAAGAGTCTAAAAGATAGTTTGAAATGTCTGTGGCAAAAAAATGTATGTGCTGACAAAGAATTGCAACCCATATCACAGTAATGGCTCTGCAGCCGGTGGGGTGTTATGTACTGGACAAAGATGACATGCAAGAAGAAGAAGAAGAAGAAGAAGAAGAAGAAGAAGAAGAAGAAGAAGAAGAAGAAATTATATTTTAAAATAAAAGACAATAAAATACAATTTGTATATAGGTAAAGACAAGAAAAATAATAAATAAATAATAAATTAAAGTTACATGTGAGAGATTTAGAATATATATTATTAATATATTAATATAATATTATATATATTAGATAAAATCATTTTTCCGATAATTAATTGTGGGTTTAACTTTGAAACGTCTACTTCTATGAATAAAGAACTTTCCAATTAAAATGAAAACGTTTACTAAATATTGAGTTGTTTTGTTTTAGTTTTCTACTCCAAGTAAAACAGGCAAAGAAAAGATAAAATTTTCTGTATTTAAATTGAATTTAAACATTATAAACTCATTAGTTGGATGTATTTTATTAACTATTTCAAATTGTATCTCCTTTGGTTTTGCGGGGGGAGTGGATAACTAATTAAATTAGTTGTATTTTAATAATTTGATCTCTTGTAATGTAGTTTCTTCTAATGGGGTTAGGAAACTTTTTCTAAGGAGGAAAATCCTCAGCATTTTGTAGTAGATAATAATCTAATATGACATGTCTAAATCCACGTCTGACATGTGATATGCAGAAATCCTTGTCTACATTTACCCGTCCATGATCAAATTATTTATTTTTAATTTTAAGGCTTTAGAAGAACAATATTGTACAATAAAAAGTGACAGAAGAGAAGTTAACCAATTAACAAATGACAAAAGTCTGGTATACAAGGAACATCATATGTGACAGCAAGAAAAAAGTACATAACAGGAATATATCTTTAATAGGACAAATTCAAAGTTTCATGGGCATGGTAGTAGTGGACAAATTAATTATTCAAGGTCTAGTAGAGGAACTGGTGCCAATGTTATGGAAAGAAAACAAACCTTTTTTGGTAGTTCGTAGTTTCAGGGTGTTTATGTAAGTAAAGAACTCTGCGTTATAGGTAGCAGACCTTGGATAAGTCTTGAGAAATTTGGATTTATGAATAAAAGTTTTCCCATTATTATCAGGAGATTGATAAGATGATTGAGATTTGGATGTGACTGATATAGAAAATCCACTCTTCCCTAAGATAAAATTTTCAGTGTCTGACAAATATAAAGAAGAAAACTGACAATCACAGAATAAGGGCATGACAGTAAAGGCTAACTACCACAAAAGGTACAAGTGGAGTCAACATCAAGAAACTTGGGAATATTTGCATTTTGGGATAAATACTATGCAGGACTTTGAAGTGAATTTCACTGACTTTGTTCAGTATACAGAACTGGAATAGGGTCGTCCTTGCTTTGAGTTCCAAAAAGATTTTCCTCTGGGTGTAATTTTATTTTGACTAAGAAATCTCTACCATTGATTGTCAGGCTGTGTGAATGAAGGTTAGGAGGGTTCTGAGCCAAGGGGCATTTCATTAATTCAATGACACCTAAAGGAATGGCATTTGTTTCCACAATAAAGTCTTTATTTTTAACTGGAAAGGACTTTGCTTTCAGGAATTGTTCATAAGTACATGTATAAATTCATGTATACATAAATACATGTGGCCATTACAAAAAAATGTCTCTGATTAAAATAATATTGTTTTCAATCCAATTTTTGTTATATAAACTCTTATTTTTAACAGTAATATTTCTATTGTTCCAGATAATATGTTTGTGTGTGGAGAAGTTGTGGACATGAAATAATTTCCAGGCCAGTAGAGCTTGTTGGTGAACAGCATAGTTGCAGCTTGGAAGAAATTCTAATCCTCCTAAAGATCTGAAAATATTGTTCGGGATAAAGTTCTATAAGGTTTTAAACAACATTAACTAGCCATCTAATTTTAAAGATGTAGTTAAGATGGAAGAAGTCAAGAGCTTTAAGCCCCCCCTCACTCTTATATACAGCTTTTTAAAGGAGGTGTTATTTATTTTTCCAGATGCATTTTGTGCAAGTATCTTTGATTTATTTGCAGAAGGAGTCATTAACAAAGCGTGAGAGAGCTGGGTATACAAGTCTTAGCATGCCTTCAGCTTTAGTTAGTAATGCTCTGCCATAGATGGAAAGATCCCTTTGGATCCACAGGACCAAGATCGACTTTATTTTTTTTTTATTCTTTGACACAATGTTTAACAGGAATAACACATGTTAGTATCAGGTTTTATATAAGATTTCATTTCTCCTAATATTCAATTCAATGCCCGACGCACTAGAGAGCTCTTTTATTGTTTGTAAAGCAATAGGAATTTGTATTTTTTCCTGAAGGAAAAGTACTGTAATGTGAGCCAGTTGTGATGTTTGAGATGCCATAAACATTTGTGTTTTTGGGTAATATTTAGAGATAAGAGCTCAGCCACAAGCAGTAATAAGTAACATGAGATCGGGCAGCCTTGGCGAATGCCTCTCGAGAGTGGAAATCTTTTTGAGACGTTAGGATACAAGATGACAGAACTGTTAATGTTTACATAGGAAAGTAATAACCTGGATAAATCTTGGACCAAAACAAAATAAGTGAAAGGTTTGAGATATAAAAGAATGCTCAGTAGAGTGGAAGCCTTTTTAAAAGTCAAGAAAAACTCAAAGTAAGCTGAGTAATCATTAGGTTTAGAATAAGTCTGATGGTATTAATATGACGCTTTGGAATAAAACCGTTTTTGATTTTTGATTCTTTCAGTCATCTCCGAACACGAGTTAATATTTTCACATGACATTTTGAAGTTGTGAGAGATTTTTGGCACGTACTTATGAATGCGATTTACAAACGTTGTGCATTCTGCTTGAGAAAATTCTGATGAATAGAGTTTACTGTAAAATGATGTAAAACATGTTCAGAAATGGCCGTCAGAGGTAAGGATACTATTTATGTTTAAGGAGTGAATATTGTTAATCTTCCTATTTTGTTTTTACTGAAGTAAAAAAATAACTGGAGTTGCTTTCTCCCTCTAGCCATCTGGCTCAAGAGCTAATAAAAGTGCCATGGGCTAAGTTTACATAAAACCTGCTAATTTCTTCATTTAGAGCAAAGGTTTTGCTTGGAGGTCAAGAGTTGTATTTCTCTCATTAGGTCATTTTCTTTTGCAAAGTTACATTTTTTTTATGAGTTTTCTACATTTTATTGCTGTTTCTCTGACTTTAAATTTCAAATATTCCTATTTTTGTGTTGGGGTTCAATAGTTTTGATTAGAAATGTATTTGGCTAATAGTTCTACACTTTGTATTTTGTTTTCCTGAAGGGAATTATTTAATTTCCAGTCTCCTCCAGTTATCTTTGCTAACATATTGCAAACTCTCAGATGAAAATAACCATAAGTCGATCTTTGAGCGTAGGCTTAGGGAAGAGTTGCTTCATGTGTAGTCTCTATAAAAAGGATTTATAAATCTCCAGGCATCAGAAAGAAGATGGTGGTTATTTAGAAGAGTTGTTGCTTTAGGTTTTGATGATGGTTTTGTCTGGGGGGAGGGGGGGCATCTATCCATCTTAGTGTCAGGAGCATCATTAAAGTCGCCTCCAGAGATTAGAATAGGGTTTTGGTATAATTTTTTAAAGGTTATAGCAAGTAGAGATCAGTTTGGAGAAAAAAAGCTTTCACATCATTGGCTCTATTTGGACCATTTAAATTGCATGTCATCAATAAAGCAATGTCAACTTTTAGGGTTAGAATAATCCACGGACCTTTTCCTGAGAGAACAGAACTCAGTACAACACCACTGAAGTGGTTCATCAAGATTTCAACTATTGCAGAGCAGTTTGATCCATGAGAAAAGAAAATTGTTCTCCCCCATTGAGATCTCCAGAATTTTGCAGGGGCCGGTTGTTCAAAAAATTTAATCCGGATAAAAGCTATCCGGATTTTGGAATCCCATTTTTTGGGATGGTGGATCTGTAATTTGACATACTTTTACCCCGATTGTTCAAAGCAAAATAGGACTGGATCACTCTGATCCAAAATCCAGTTTTTCAGGATCACGAAATCTGAATTTCCAGCATCTAAATCAATGTGCGCTGTCGGCCATGTGAAGAACAACAGGTAGAAGAGACAGTTTGCATGCCTTAACTACTTGCGAATGGAACCACCAGGAGCATGTCCAGCATTGTCTTGCAAAACAATGCTACCAGGCGGACTGCTACCAGGCGGACTGTCCCTCTCTGTGACAATGTTGATGATGCACCTGAGCCCCGTGTGGAGGTACCGGACCAACCTCTGTCATTTTGTCAGAATGAGGGACGGACAGGACGTGTAGTGAAGGATGAAATAGTTAGAAATTTCTTTTTTTGACAGGTTATTTTCTGATTATGTAGTGATGAATAACAGGTAAATTGAATATTTTATTTGTGTTTGTTATTAAATTTGTTTAACAGTGTATTTCATGGGGACAAGATGATGTTATGTTTTATTCCTGCTTTACTATACTGAAAGGTTTAATAGGTAGCCTATGCCTATTTTAACCACTTTATCCCTATAACGGTTAAATAAGTCAGGTGCAAAATACAAATATAAGCATATGCAGCGAACAAAAAGGTCTTTTATTTGATCAGCTGTTAGGTTGTACCGCAGTTTCTTCCTGAAATCCGCCTTGTAATCCTGCCCTCTGTTGGGATCAGGATAATCCTGTTTTTTTTGGATCAAAATTATCTGGATTCTACTCAAAACTAATTTAGTTACTAGATACTGTTCCACACTAATTTCTTTTTACCTTTCTCTTTATGTTCTTCTCCTGCGTGTTCGTTTTGATGAAGCATAGATGACGAACTACTTCTCTCAGTTGACAGTTTTTACAAAGTTTGAGAATTTACAAATTACAGATCTCCGGGTCCATATCTATTCCTGGCAAACAGACATAAGAAATGTCCAGCTGGCTGCTACAGACAGGAACATCTCTAACTGATTTCTGACCCCTTAAATATTACAGCTCCTACTCTTTGCTATACACAGTTTTGCTGACTAATGGTGCAGTTGCAGGAACTGGGTCAGATGCAGTCACAGGTCCTGTGACCCCCATCCGCTTGTGTCCTAAAAAACAGGAACAAGAAGACAATACAAAGACAAGCAGGAGATTTCGTCTGGACTCCAGTTAACTTAAACATTTCCTTTAAGTGTAAAATTTCACATGTTGTTTACAGACAGACATAATCAGTTAACCTCCTCACATATTCTTCTCACTCACCCCATAGGAAGAGTCTCATTGTTGTTAAGCACACTACCACACAGTTATTTAATCTTATTGATGAGAGATAAGAGATAGGATTTGTAGGAATATAAATTAAATAATTAGCACACTTAAGTAAATCCTTAATTAATATCCCAATAAATTTCTTTACAACCAAGCCATATTAATATTTAATGCATAAGGAGTGTGCTAGAAAGCAGTAAGAGTGGGTTAGGGATAACAAAAAAAAAAAAAATTAAGAAGATACTTTCCCCCCTTCAATATAACAATTTCTTTTGCATTTTCAGCAATACATAAAAATATTATGCATATTAAAAATTTGATCCGCTAAGTCATCAACTAGGTCATGGCTATTCCTGTCAAAGGGAACTTAAGCATGTGCGCAAGGTGCTTGGACAATCCAATAATAGTATCCAATAAATAAATATATATACAATAAATTTCCTATCTAATCAAATTCCAAATATTCTTGTGTATGCACAGTTGTATGTTTGTATGTAGCTATATATGTTATTTATTCCTGCTTGGGCCTCTTGGCCAGGTGATGTTTGCAAATGAGAACTGGTTCTCAAACATTTTTACCTGGTTAAATAAATAAAATAAAAAATTCCTCCCTTCTAGCAGGACCAGGCAGTCTAAAATATGAACTGTGAGTACTGGTGTGGCACCAGCACCAGTGTCACTGATTAAACTGAGAGAAAGATTTAAGCAGGACTTCACTGTATGAAGGTAAGTCTCACATCTGGGCAATTTCTCTGTCACAAACATGTTTAACACATCGAATTAAAGATAGGAGGAAGCACAAAATCAATGAAACCACTGTGTGAAAAGGCATAATGTGTGGGAGTAGGCTTTAATGGTCAGAAATCTATTGGGAGCACATCGAAATGGGATTAGGAAAAATAACCCTGTGCAAGTGCAAACCCTGTACTTTATATCTCATAATCCTAAAAAAAACCCTTCCTCTTCAAACCTAATGAAGTGCAGCCAGGACTTTCCTTTGTTAGAAGTGAGTGTGGCTGAATGGTGGTGTGGTAAATGTGTGTAAGGCTTTGTCTTAGCAGCAATAAGTGCACTGTAAAAGCTGTACACAAAGCAACACCAGCCCTGCTGAAATCACACAGATCAATAAAAAGACATTTAAGTTTCTGCAAAGCAGATTTAGCCTGTATTCTCTGAAGTGCTCTCAATCACAACCTCATTAGGGATGACTGATTGCCTCACATTTATTGTCTCAGAAATAATAACTCTCTAATTATCAAGGATTCAAAATTGCACTTAAGTTCAGGACTTATTTGTTCCAGTCTTTTATTTTGAACAATACAAAATCATCACTTGCACTTTCTTCATACACCATCCTTCACATTTAACTGCGTATTTCAAGACTTACCTTCATTATTATCTTTTTGTTCAGGCATGGCTTTTATGCTGCTTCTTGATTGTGGCTTCTCAGTTTCCATAGTGATGATGAAATAGATTATAGTCATAAATGGGACAAAATAGGGAAGAAAGCAAGTATGGCACTCCAGCCCCACTTTGTCCTCTTGTTCTAAATGCTCACGTCAGCTCCATCAGCAACACACTCCACCACCCTTGACTGACTCAACCTGCTGAACCTTTTCCAAATGCACTGTGGAGGTCTGCAGCAGCTGGGAGAGCGCACAAGGATGGGTCTCCTTTGTCTAAAACCATCAGTCAATGGCACCTTTGCTGTGTTTATGTTTCCTTGTTGTATCCACTGTACACAGTTTGGTTATTATTATTATTATTATTATTATTATTATTATTATTATTATGAGTTTTGTTACAAGTTTGTGTGGGCAGTGAGAAAAATCAGGTGGACTTAACTCATTGACACTTTGGTACATTGTTTGCACATGTAACTTACAAATACTGGGACCAATGTGAACATATTAAAAATGTAATGTATTAAAATTGAAGCCCCCCCCCCCCCCCCCCCCCCACACACACACACACACACTTGCCTACAGTGGCAAGAAAGCACATTGTAATAAATTAAATAGTTCACCAAGCCAATCAGAAACAAAAGCCCAACAACAAGACACAGCAGCAAACAATCCACTCACGTCCTACATATTTAAAAAAAAAAAAAAGCAGCAGTATAAAAACATGCACTTAATCATGCAACTAAAACACAATTGTCCTTTGGAAAAAAAGAAAAGAAGTGTTGCATGTCATTTTGGAGAAGCTATAAAGGTTCGGTTAAGTGCAACAGTTCTTAAACACATGAGTAGGATTATGTGACCGCCATAGTAGAGAAATGGAGCAGGACTTTAAGGAGTCCACTGTTGGAGAAAACGTTAAAAATGCACAAGTAATAAAGAACAGGTACCTCTTCCCACAGTATTAAAATAGGCAGGTACTAATTTCACACTTTCCTAATAAATCTATAGTCTATACACAGTTATATCAGTAGTGTTCATAATCATGTTATTATCAGTGTAAAATCTTTGGTCATTTTCACACCTGCTGATGTAAGCAGATTTAAACTGATTAAAGCAGGGGTCTCCAACTCTGGTCCTCGTGAGCAGTGTTGGGGTAGTTACTCTAAAAAAGTAATTAGTTACTAGTTACTTATTACTTCTATAAATTGTAATGAAATTACTTTACTGCATTTGAAAAATAACGCCACTAATTAGTTTACCATTTCTTAATTCACTGTGTTGACATGGACAAACATCGTAGCTGAATCATCACTGCCTGTCTGTGTAGTGTTTACTGTATAATTTCAAACAAAATAGCTTTAGAACCATATTAACAACATCCCTGTCTGTGGGAAGAAATGGGCACACTTGTCTCATAATCATTTTATCTAGTATTTTTCTACACCTGGGCGATTCAATAGTCGACTGGGAGAGCATGTCTCTTACAATGAACCTTGCAACTAGCTTGTTAATTTCTGTCTTACCGGCTGCTGCGCTCCAGGAAATGTTGAAAAAAGCTTAGCTTGTTTAGACACCACTGACCAAAAGCCCCTGGCTGTGTCCGAATGTGCACCCTACTCCCTACCAGAGATGCCAGTAACGCGTTACAAAGTAACGCGTTACAGTAATCTGACTACATATTTTAACAAAATATAATCTAACGCGTTAGGATGTCCTACAATGTAATCAAATTACCGTTACTCTTCATATTCGTCCTGCGTTACTTCGGCACTCCCCACTCCTTTCACATATGATTTGAAATCAAGCGCCGTGGACGAAAGTGTATTTATCTAACTCAACACACCTTCTCATTAACGGTGGTACAGAAATTTTATGTACTCGTAAGCATGCAGTTACCTTTCTTCGCTGAAACTTGACCTTTTTTAAATCGACAAACACAAATCATTCACTGCACATGACTTTAGAAAAAAATATGATATAGAAACTTATTACCCTGGTGCATGATGGGAGGTCCGCCTCTCCACTTCCCTCATCAGAACCTATTCCAAACCGAATTGATTTTTTTTTTTAATAAGTCCGTTACTATTTCATTATTTTCTCATGTGTAAACGTAAAACATAATGCAGATTTGTCTTATGCTTTTTTTTTTTTTTTTTTTTCGTTTTTTTTTCCCCCGTAATTTTCAAAACTTGCAAGCTGCCTCTGGAACTGAGGTGGACGTTAAAGTCCGGTTATCGGAGAACGTGACATGAACTCATGTATTTACTTATGATGGTAGGGAAGAAGCACTGAATGATTTACAAAGTTAATAAGAGACTGACTATGTTCATAGAAGGTGAAAAACAATTAAAAGTTACAAGTTGCAAAACATTGTAAAGTCACCATTCGTAACTAATGCACTTTCAGTAAAGTATATGCGAAAAAAAATCGATTGTCATTTTTTTGTTTGGGGGGTTTTAACTAATAAAGTAACTAGTAATCTAACTTAGTTACTTCTAAACCTTAGTAATCAGTAAAGTAACTAGATTACTTTTTAAAGAAGTAATCAGTAATCAGTGGTCAGATTACTTTTTCAAGTAATCTGTGGCATCACTGCTCCCTACATAGTGCTCTATATAGGGGTCACGCCATTTTGTCGGAGTGTTCGAATGTCCAGAGAGAAAAAAGTAGGGCACTCAAAATTACCCACAATGCATCTTGAAAAGTAGTGAGCATCGATGGCCACTAGACAGATCAATATAGACCACAATGCATTGCTGGCAGAAACTTCACATGGCACAAGGAGTCGAAAAAATTGAGCTGCACGAAATTACCTATAAGCAAACAAACAAAGATCAAAAAATACAACATAAGGAATAAAAAAAATAATATTATCACACAACTTTGGATTGGATTTGGAATGACATCTTGATGCGGGTTGTAGTTGCCGTGGTGACGTGGTTTGCGGCGTGGAAAAAATAGGCAGCTACGTGTCCGAATCGCCAAGAGAATGAGTGCACTATGTAGTGCAGCCCTATGTAGTGAATGGGGGGTTAGGGAGTAGGGTGGACATTCGGACACAGTCTTTCTCTTTAGTTGGTGCACAATCAGTTACGTCACGCGAATCGATCTCTATGGCAACATGCCCAGGCAAAGACACACACACACACAGGCAACAGCATGCGTGCACCACTTAAAACAGATCAGAACTTTACACATAGGCAAACACGGCTCGGGTAACCCAGAAAAACGCGTCACTGTAGTTTGGTAAAGTAATTTTGTTACCAATATTTCAAGTGTAACGCGTTACTAACTTTGTTACCTAAAAATGTAATATCGTTACTGTAACGCGTTACCTCCAATACTGCTTCTGAGCTACTCTCCTGCAGGTTTTAGATGTCTCCTACCACAACACACCTCTGCACAAGCCTGTTAATGACCCAGTAATTTGAGTCAGGTGTGTTGCATCAGGGTAGAAGCCAAAACCTGCAGGACAGTAGCCCACGAGGACCGGAGTTGGAGGTCCCTGGATTAAAGCATTACACCAACAAATGGCAAATGTGTTCATTTGACATAATCAAGAATAGATTATTGTATTTTATTGAATTATGTGGAAATGTGTGCCATGATCAAATTGTGTTCATCAATAAATATTTCTTTGAGTATACTTTTGTCCAGTTCTGTTACCATACCTCAGTCAGGAATCTCATCTCAGGCAGATACACAAATTGCTGCATGTTTTTTGTGGACAGATAGTAATGAGCTGCTACACATGGATGTGTGCATCCTAAGGTGCTAATCCAATACATCATGGAGTAGAAAAATGTATGTTCTTTTCTTCATGCAACCAGTCTAAATGAATAGAAATAATGGAATTTGTACATGAGGTTTTACTGGAACTGAAACTGGACTGAACTGAAAATAATGCGAATATCTCCACTGATGGATACTCTTGCATGTGCTCCATTAAAGTGTCTTGTGATGTAAATGGATCTTTTGGTAGCCAAGCTATACGGTGAAATATGGAGTTTAAATTAATATGTAAGGGCCAGTATTTGTAATGGGCAGGTTTTGTGCTCAGATTTGTCAGAAAAGTTGAGTCAGCCATTATTTTTCTGGTCCTCTCTCATCTTATGATGAGTAAACTGACATTCGAGATGAATGTTAATTGATGTTTCGGGAGTCAGTGACACAGACTCTTAGATTACTTGCAGCAAGTAGTCATGTTGCAGTGTCAGGTTACACATAGATGATGTCACCACTGTAGAGACTGGGAATAGTCTTTTTGGGGGGAAGGAAGCAACAGAAGCAAAGGAAAGGACAGTTTGACTGATGGAGAGGCTGTGGTGAGGAAAAGAAAGGATGAACATCCAATGGGAATTGGGCATTTGGTGACATATGGTGTTGGGGTGACTTCCTCAGCTGGATGTATTTGACCAGCAGCTCTTCTTTTTAGAGCAATCCTAATGTGTGTGTGTGTGTGTGTGTGTGTGTGTATGAGTTTGGTTTGTGTGCTCATGCACCATGAAAAATGCCCCCATCTGTAATCCACACCTCTAAAGTCAAGGCAAATAAAAGTTACACTGGGAATATTGCTAGTGTGTGTTTGTGTGTGCGTGTATGTATTTTTGCTTTACCCTCAGTTTGACAGCTCAGTTAGCAGAAACAAAGTACTCTCTTGATCATCATTACAGTCTTTTTATAAACACACTACAAGACCTTCAAAAGTAGCCTTCAGCAGACAAACTGAACGATGGCAGTTTAGATTGATTCTGATATTTGGCTCATCCATTTCTCTGTACAGACCAAAATGTCTCCAAATGTGGGAACACAGAAAAAACACAGGTCAGAAACAGAGACAAATGAGAGAACATGGAAAGAGACTGAATGACTGAGGCAAAAAATGGAAAAACACTGAGTGAGCTTGTAGGGCCTGCTTTGTGCTAAGTGTGTGATTAAAATATGGCTTTGCACGAAGCAAGAAGATTGCTCATCCAAAGACACATTTCTGCTCTCACACTTTGATCTCTTTTCTTCATTGTATTTTCATATCTTATCCATGTCAACCCATTCTGTGAAAATCACGACACACGGCACTCTTGAGGGCCAGATGGATGAGTATATATCATCTTTCATGTGTGTGCTTTTGCACGTCTGTTACCCCCATATGTGGGTGGGGAAGCATGTGTGCACTTCTACATCATCATTGCACATGAGAAATCTTTGTGAGTGTGTGTGTATATATATATATATATATATATATATATATATATATATAATCAGAAATTATTTAATATTGGTTTTCAATAATTTCATGATTAATGCAAAACCCATTGTTTATTTAACAAAGTTTATAATTTTTTCCTTCTGTTAACGAAAGGCGGATTTATGCTTGCACGGCTTCTACGTGCCGTCGGCCATGGCGTAGCTGACCCTGGTGAGTTTGCTCTTGCACTCGAGTGTAGGGGTACATGTCGTTTTAGTGTTGTGTTGCAGTTTCTCCTCCTAACCCTAAGGTGGCAGCAGGGGTGGTATTGGTCCGTGAACTCACCAGGTTGGAGTTTTTTTGATGGTTCACTTCAGTTTGGTAGGTTTTAAAACAATAATGGCGTTCAGTACGTTTCAGCGTCTTAGCTTGTAGAAGAAAATGAAGAAATAATTTGATCAGCCTCTCATCATTTTGATCCAATGGTTACTGTTTTTAAAAACGGTGGTTACCACACAAATTCAGCTAGAAGAGCCAGATATCCAGCAAGACGTGATCCCAATCTGGCCAATCCCAAGGGAGTACCCCCTATGCCGCCCAGTGAAGCATGCGAGGACTCCGGTTCTTTAAATACAGATGGTTTTCTTTATTGGCTTCTGATTAGCACTGCTAGCATCAGACCGTCACCACCGTAGAACTAAAAACATGAAATAAACAACGAGTTTACAAACATACAGAGTGTAGAACAACAAATGAAGGTTACAAAATAGTTGTACGAACCACTTTGCCCGCTCGTAGCTCCGAATGGGAGGGGATTGGTTAAACTTAGTCTTGCTTGACAATATAGTTAACATTTCCGCTAGCCCTTGGTCTCTCTGAGCTTACAGAATAGCATCCTGGTTAAAGGTAAGTAAACAGGAAGTCACCATGAGCTAATGTTAGCACCTTAATGAGATAAAGTGTGACATCTAGTGGACAAAAGCTGTCACAGCATTTACACCCCCGTTTAACCGTCTGCGTAGCAGGGTTGTACGTCAGGTCTGGAAGAGGTGCACATTGAGCCTCTGCAGAGCTACGCTGAGCCTACGGCGGTGACGCAGACACAGACGCCGCATGACCATAAATCTGCCTTAAGATGTAATATTGCCCTTTAACTCAAAGGTGTTAATTTTACAGAAACCTGGTCCTTATTTGAGAAAGCTCTCTACCTTTTATAATTAATTCCTGAGAGATGATGTTAAAGGAAAACATTGGTAAAGTTCATTCTGGCCTGTAGAATTACTGTGAACAACAGATGCTGACATCTTCAAATAAGACACTCGCTTTGAACTAACAAGTTACTCGGCCCATCAGACACATTACCTTATGTCAAAAGACTCCATTTCTTGTCCACTGGATGACTGATTCTCTTCATAGACAGTCAATTAATACTTGACCCATTTCCAGTTTTACAGCTGAATGAGCTGTCACAGACGTAGCTCCCACACTGAATGGGACTAAAGCTCAATTTAACCAGCAGGCTGGCGTTGACGTTGTGGGATCAAAAGCTATTACATGAGTGATGTTGGTGGTCTTTTTTCCCCCCTTAAGACAAGAAAATGAAAGATTCAGTTTAGTTGACAGCTAATTTGCTGCTATCTAACTAATAGGAGAAAGGTGCTGAAGGAACATGAGGCATACCTTTGAAACACCATCTTTGTCATGAATAATGTAGAGGGGTTTAAATGAGCAAAGTGAATCAGTATATTTGCATTTTACTGGATTAAACTAAATTATTCAGCTGTTCCAACAAAAGCTGTGCTTTAAAAATCACGTAAACTTCTGTCTGACCGAGTTGTCTGATATCAAAGCTCTCAAAGAATAGTCCTTGACACCCAAATAATTCATTTGAGGGTTTAGTAACTCCTGAATGTATCAACTAAACTCAGATGTGTGTTGGAGGTGTTTAGCAGATTCTGTCAATTTCCATGTTTCCAGAAGGCAACATGATAGAGGGAATGCCCCATAGACTGTATATAAAAGATGGACGGAGGCTCCGTGACGTCACTCACAAGTTTCTGAAGAGCTGAATTGAAGCTCATTGGGCGGTTCCCACCATCACCACAAACGTGGTTGTGATAAAACATCTGAAAGAACTGGATGAATACAAGTGATGAAAATGTTTGACTGGTGACTACTATAGATTATCCTAAATTTTTGGAAGGTGAGAGTGACCTCTGTGACACTGAAAACTCCCCAGTTAAAAATAACACAGAGGAGCTACGTTTTCCCAGTTTGACTGAACGTAGTCCATTTTAGCTTCCAGTTTTTTATTGCTAATTTGATGAACATAATGGGTGGTGGATGGGCATTGTATGTACAGAAAGACTTTCAATGTAAGGTTTTTGATACCACTGTTATTAATGAAGTCATGGAAAGTTTGATAATTAAAATTAAGGCAAAAAAATGTGTGAGTATATTTCTAACTTGTATACTATACAGAGCGTCTGACTCTTCTATGGAACAGTTTCTGAATACTATAACTGATATCGCTGAAAAAAAAATCTTATTTTGTTTTTGAAGACTTTAATATTGATTTGTTGAAATGAAATGATCATAAACCGACAAATAATTTTTGTAATGCAATATTTAGTTTTAGACTTAGTTTTAGGCCGCTATCTTTACCAATGTGTGTGATCCAGCAACAAGTGGTTTGCATAGTTTAAAAGATAATTCTCTTGGTGAAAAAAGTATGCCTACTTAAACTAGTAAGAATAAGGACTTGAGGAAAAATGAAGATTTTTTTTTCACGGTAGATCTTATGAACTGTACTTGGGATGTTGTGTATGTTGAGAATCTGGCTTATGATGGATTTCTATTCACATTTACAGAGCTTTATAACAAACATTGCCCTATTAGGAATTGCAAGGTGAAAATGACTAAGATGACTAAGAGCCTACAAAAGTCATGTAAAAAGATTGTATTCTATTGTACAACAATTATTTACAAATGAGAACCAATGAAAGTGAAAAAAGTACAAGCAGTATAAGAATATTTTGGCTTCTATTGTGAGGAGACAAAAGAAGGAGCACTTTAATATTTCTTAGAGTATAGTAAAAATAATATTCAAAAGACTTGGAACATTATTAATAATATTATTATAACCCCACCACCAAAAACAACAACAACAACAAAAAATACAGAATTCCCAAGTCATTTTTTAAACAGGTCCAGTGACACAGTGGACAGTCTACGAAATATTGTTGAAGAGTTCACCTGTTCTTTTGTGGGTGTTGGTAATAATTTAGCCCAAAAAATTCCAACGTGTGAGAAAAAAATCAAATGTTTGATCTTTTCCTTTGTGGGCAAAAGAAATTATTTGCTAAAAAATTGGATCTTTTTATTGACAAATATAAATTACTCAGTGAGCATCAGTATGTGTTTAGGAAAAAACGAAATGACTACATATGCAGTAATGGAAATGGTAGAAGAAATAAAAAAGGCAGTTGAAAACAATTCTTCGAGAATTCTGTTGGAAATTATATTGATTTGCAGAAGGTGTTCAATACCACTGATCAGCATAATATTGAGAAAGGTGGAGAAGTATGGATTAAGAGGTGTGGCTTATTCTTGGCTGAGGAGTTGTTTGGAAAATAGAGAGCAGTGAGTAGAAATAACTAATATCATGTCACAGTTTAGGAAGTTTACCAGTGGTGTACCTCAGGGTTCTGTAATCAGTCCAAAACTTTTTTTTTTTTTTTTTTTTGCTTTATATTAATGATATTTGTAATGTTACAGATCTGGTGAACTTTATTATTTTTGCAGATGACATAAACATGTACTGTTCCAGTAATAATTTACAGGAACTTCATAAATTAACATGGAAACCACATGTTTATTATATGCAAGGAAAAATTTCTAAGACAATAGTAATTTTGTACAAATCAAGAAACATATTAAACTGCAAGACCTTACACATCATTTATTGTTCACTCATACTTCCTTACTTATCATATTGTGTGGGAGTCTGGGTACTGATGAATAAAACAACTGTTAATGAAATAGTTTTCCTACAGAAGCGAGCCATACGGATTGTTAATAAGGTGGATTATTATGCACATACTTACCCGCTGGTTATGAAATCACATTTTATAAATTTTAATGATCTGGTGTATTACAAAATAATGCAAATAATGTATAGAGCTAAATAAAAGTTGCTTCCAATCAGTATGCAAAGATTTTTTTCATCTCAAGAGACAGAGTATGATTTCAGAGAAGTCTGCATACATACTGTAACAAAGGTCAAAAAAAAAAAAAAAAAAAAAGAAATTAAAAGGAGATGTATATCTGTTGTTGTGGTTCATTTTTGGCTTTTAAAATAAAAGGTTTCTAAGGCCATTTTTGAGGTTTATAAGAGTAATAATTTGTGAAGGATTTTGTGTTATTTATCTCATTATTCTGCTTCATTATTCTTCTATTTTGGCTCTGTCAGTTTATTAGATACTTTTCTGTTTTGTTTTTTTTTTTGTCTTTATTTGTAATAAAAAAACATTTTTGACAGGTAGTTTTATTTGTTAAATAGGACAGGCTTGAATCAAAGCATTATGCTTCAGCTTGTGCCTTTTCAGTCACTTGTATAATGTTATATTTGTACTGAACACATTTGTTGTTTATTATGTGTGTAACCTGGTAGAGCTGTATCTAGCATGGTTTTACTCTTTGTGTGGTTTGCTGTGGGAGTGTCTGTGTAGGTGTGGTGAATCAAGTGTTTTCAATCTGCTAAGGGAAACACTACTCTATTTAAGTAGCAAACACACAATACTCTGGCGCTCTGTGGCTTGGTGAACTCTGTGTCCAGGTGTGCTGAGAGGGGGACCTGCAGGCTTTGCCCAGGAAGAGGAACTGTATGGGTCTGAGTCCACGTTGTCTGACCCAAACCCAACACAAACTCAAGTACTGCTCGGCCTGCTGTAGTGCTTGCCACAAACCGATGACATAACTGACCCGATCTCCTCCATTGACTCTCCCCCTTCAGTCAATAGCACACCGGCACTCAAGAACCTTTTCCCTCTTTTTACCAGTGTTTGGAACTTTTTGTAATAAACCTACTTTTTTGAACTTGGATCCCACTCTGCACATTTTGTCCACTTTTTACAGGTTGGTCAGAAGTACCAGCTTTTCATGTGACTGAATAAAACTTGAACGACTTGAATCGACGTCTACACTCTCTCTGCTAGAACTGAGCATTTGCAGTATCTGCTGGAAAGTATCTGTCGGTGATGATAACGATGGGAAGGGTTAGACACCAGCAGTGTGTCCCCAATATAGATATTTACAGTAGATTCAGTATATACATGAAGAAAAAAGTTTTTTATTTTAACTGCAATGTCTTATTTTATTTACCTTTACTAAACCTACTTTTTCCTCCTTGAAGATTATGTGAAACATTGGCTATTATCTCTTATTTAAAATAATATGTTTAACTATGATGGATGTCTAACTGCATAGCAAAGACCATAACCATGGCAACAGGTTCTGTAGACTTATTTAAATCTTGTCATAGCTTCTGTTTTAAAAACCAAGCAAACCTGTATCACACATGTAGCTCTGTAGCATCATTAAAGAGGGAGCTATTTATTTTTTAACAGTTTATCTTTTCTTACTGTTAGCATCCCCTTATCCTCACCATCAGAAGATAAGGGTGTAGTTCTGCATAGACTGGGAGTCTAGTTGAAGCTGTCCAACAAATGTGTGTAAAACTGAATGTGTTTTTCAACCAGACACAGCTTGCTGTGCATTAGTGTGCCAAGCACGTGAACCCCAGTCGTGACTTGCCCCTTCGCTCGCTGGTTAAAATGCATATGTGTTTGTCTGTCTGTGAATTCATTAAACAGGAAGTTGGCTTCATAATTAATTTCCTGTCTTAATGTCTAGAAGATGGATGAGGATGATTAGGTGTCTCAGAGACAAATGCAACAAAGAAGATAGCAGAGGATTTGGTTTTCTTGTGCAAAATTGCCTCTAGTAGATGGATCACTGTGGGGACTTCGGGAACTGATAAAAAAGTCATTTTCTATATAATTTGCATCAATAGGGGAAAATGCAAGAAGGGCAAACACACAGGGTGCTGTAAAGTGGGAAATGTTAAAATGATGCAGATTTCTGGGTGTGATTTTTGTCATGTGTTATGTGAAAGCTGCAACAGAATTATTGCACAAGGTAACACATGACGTATGACTTTTGTGACACCACGTGCATGACTGTTTGTGTCATTTTGCCAAAAGTAAATCTCAAAAGGGTTTTACACTGAATGTAAATATCTGTATGCTTTTAATGAATATAGCATACTAGCCTAGTTAAACCCTACATATCCCAGTATCTAAACAAACAGGAATGAAGATCCATGTGGATCCTTTCTTTCTTTTTCTCATCTTTCTACTGTTGCATGAACAACAGAGCAGAGTCTACATACCCATGGTATGTTTTGGTTTTCAATCTGACTCAGATAACTGTAACAATGAAAATAATAGTGCTGCCACAATACTGATTATAAACACAAATTAAAAACATTGATCTAAAGCAGCAATATTTTTCAGATCAACAAACTATTACCAACAGTAAATATAAAGAGACAGAAAAACACTTTCTTTTACAGATGAAAACATAATGTTTTGGTCTACAGAGGAGCAATGAAGAACTGTTAGCCCATTATGTTGCTTGTCCATATCTTATGCAGCTCTTTTGCTTCTACAAGCCTTTACATTCACCAGCTAGCTGCTATCATTACCTGCTTTACCTTACATGTTCAGTGTAAGCCATAAAATGTGATGAGAGTTTATAAGGGCTTTCTTGAAATGAAACCCATTGTCATGGCTTATAGGGTTTTGCTTCAGTTTTAATTCTGTTTCTTAGTTTCTTTTGTCATTAAGTCTTATATTTTGGATTCCTGTTCTATTTGGTAATTTTTTTCCCCTTTTATATTCTGTTTCGCTTCCTTTTCATCAGCACACCTGGTTTAATTGGCTCATTTGCTTCACCTGTGCCTCATTATTTGTCCTCAGTTTGGTTTCAGTCACTTTTGACCAGATCATCAGTGTTTCCCTGTTGTCTGTGAAAGTGCATTAGTTTTTTACAATCAAAACTTATTCCTGCACCTGGCCATCTGCCTTCTGCCTCTTCATCCTGCATTTGGGTCCACTTAATCCATGCATTGTGACACCCATGAAAAAGAACATTATTGAAGGTCATGATGGGAAAACCTAACAAAATTTGCTAAATGGCTGAAGTTCTCTGTGGATTTAAAAAAATCTAAGCTGCTTTACAATACTGATTTTTTTATAACTCATTAAATGTTCTAGAGATATTTTGGAGTGGTGGCATGTAAGAAAGTAAAATTTGAGAAAGCCTCTAGTAAAATCTGCAAGATGCAAAACCCAAAAGCAAACCACATTAAAGAAAATGGCAATTTCATCAGCACACTTTATACTTCATGTCTTGCTACTTGTGCACTTTATGCTGAGAATATACTTCATTTTAAACTTCACATTAATTCAGACTTTTAATGTAGATTGTAGAATTAAGTGACTTGTGTAGTATGCAAGCAAGTTGTTCACAGCCGTTAAAGGCTCAGGAGAAGATCGATTCCAAGCGTCCCCTGACTTCATGCTTAAGTGTCCTTGGGCAAGACACTGAGCCCCACGTTGCCTTCAAATGTGTCTATAGGGGTATGTGTGTTATAGAGCAAAGCACTTAGTATATAACAATAGAAGTGCTGTATGAGTTTATGCAAGAATGGGTAAATGTGACATGGTGTAAAGTGCTTTGAGTGGTCAACATGAAAAGTGCTATACAAGTACAGTCCAAGAGCTAGAGTTCTACTCTTGTTACTAGAGGATTCCACAAGGGGGTACAGATAAAGTTGCTGAAATTCTAGGGTTTACACAAAGCAGCAAGAGGAAATTAGTATCTGGTTAATTTGGAGATGATAACTGAAAAAACACAACAGCAGTATTGTAGATGGTATGTAAGGACCCTAAAAGAAGCACAACGTGTCTTGTTTTGGAAATCTTTTGCGATTTATTTTTGCCCTCAATCCTCAGACCTTACTTCGATTGGTCCCAACACTGCCCCTAGAGGTTACTCATATGTTGCAGCTTGCGAACGTGTAGGACATTCTTAAACAATGCTTCAAACAAATGCAAAGTATGCAAGGCAGCCATGATAAACACACATAATTGAAAGCATGTGTATTTCCAGCCACCTCTGCACCCCAACCTTTAAATTTAAAGCTGAATTAAGGAACACAAAGTTTTAAGGTCAGAAAGTTTCAGACTCGCTTGATGGACTAGTGACATACATTTGTGGAGTTCAATTTAAATTTAAATTGCATAAAATGCAGCTTATTGTGCTTCTACTCTTGCCACATTGTAAGCAAACTACACAACATATATGTGCTCTGGCGCTCCCATAAGGCAGTGAGAGGACTACCCTCCTTGGATGGACTCTGACTCTGCCTCTCTCCGCTAATGAAACAACATACAATGAATAACAGTTTAAATCATGAGCCAAACACAAACCTGATTTACTCATTATAAAAAATGTGCTTTGAATGTTGTCTGTGAATCCATGAGTGGTCCCTTTCTCCTTTCTGCACCCACTGTGATCCTGCATGTCTGATTATTATTGACACGTATTTTAACAAATAACACAGAAATTGATAACACACTCTGTAACAGATAATGACAGGAATTCACACAAATGCATGCAGATACTACCCTTCTAACATCCAGAGGACGCTGTGGCTGCAAAATCATTACAGAACCCAGCATCTCATGTCTTTGTTTTCTTCTGCTCTTACACCCTCTTCCAACCTCTTCCTGCTGTTTGTCCTGTTTTCCATGAAGCCATGTAGATCTTTGGGTTGTGCAAGCAAAACTGCAGAGACACACATCTTTCTTTTCTTTTTAGGTCTGTCCATTTATCTTCCATGTCATCTGGAGCTGAGCCAGTCTACTTTATGCTCTCAGCCCTATGCATTTGTTCAGGGTCTGTGCTTTGACTCTGCTGATTACCTGTTTGTGTATGTGTTGTATTTGTGCAGATGCAATGTATGTTTTTTATTTGTTTTGCTTGTTGCTCTTTGTCTCATTTCCACACCACCCTTCCTGTCTTTCTTCCCCTCCTTGCTGCTCTGACTTTGCAGATGTCCTGAAGGTTACAGATACATTTTAAACAATCTATTTTTCACAGTTTTAGAACACCAGCAGCATAAACTAGGCATATGCTGATTAAAAATAAACATGAGCATCTGCATCACTGTGTGTATATTGTGTGTATGGATGTCCGGGCCTGTCAATAAGAGGATCTCTCCACCAGTGGGAGTGGTGTATGTGGGAAGAGACAGTCACACAAAGGACTAACATTTCCCAGTTTTGAAAATACAAATAACTGTTGCAGCTGCAGCCAATCAGCATGCTCTAAGATTATGCCTTTTTAATGAGTAGCAGGGATTTACTAGGGCTAAAGAGCAGCCCTGAATTTGTATCATGTTGGCTCACCTCAGCTAGCACGTTTATACTGCTATTGCCAGGGCTGTGACAATGCAATCTGAAAATAACATACCAGTCAAGGCAGAGCTTCTACAGTAATAAGAGCAAGTACTACTAATTATGAGTGTGGACTGTATTTCTTACCGTAAGCTTTGGCAGTCCAAAGTATCATTCTCTTATAAAGTGAACTATTTCTTTATTAGGCTCAAAGCAATTTTATTTAACCATGTCCTCATATTTTGCACTGAGTGGACTGAGAGAATAACAACATCTCAGATTCTTGTCCAACAGCAAACCTGAAAAATGAAGGATGCAGTGCAGAGGTTTTTGCAGGCTGTACAAACAACAATAAACAGGAACCTGCAAACACAGAACATACTCTATAAGTGAATAATAGATTATGACAGAAGCTGTAGATCTACAACTTTCAGAGATTCAATTACTCCCAGACAAAAAAGTACATGGAATAAAGGTGTACTCTGACTGGAAAAAGTCTTCATAGTCTAGCAAACAGAATTTGTTTTTCAGTAACACCCGTTTCAGTTCTTGCAGGCTGTAGAACAGAACAAGGAAGCCTGCAAAATGCTAAATAAAAAAGAACAAGATCGTTATATGTTTCAAGTAATTATTCTGTTTAAGATGCATTGGTCTGAATAACTGATAACATTGTCATTTTACTAAAACATTTTCTGCAAATAATTACTTGAGCCTCCTGTCATCTTTTAGTTTTAATAACAGAGCAATGCTTCACAGGTATAAGTGGTCTAGTGTAACCAATTTGTTTTTTAAATGGGTCCAGGATGGATATGTATTACCTGTGCAGTTAGATAGCATTGGCTCACAGTGGCTTGATAGTGTCCTCATCTATTAATATGAAGCCTAACAGCTATGTCAAAATTTTATATTAGGATTCTGTAGTTGTTAGTAACTTTCACCAGTCACCTTTCTCCTTTTGTGTGTGTGTGTGTGTTTTGTGCGAAAGAAAAAAAGTGTTCATAGCATCACACTCTAGCTATATATCCCAAGCATTAAAGTGATAAAGCATAGAGCCTGGCAACCCGACAGCTGTATAAAGCGGCCCATGGTTTTGGACTATATCAGACGACCAGTTCACCCATGATAAAAAAAAAAAAAAAAAAAAAAAAAAAAATTAAACTGTTAAAATGGAGCTAAAGCCATTTGCTTCAGGTCACCACCATCTCTTTTTTTCTTTACCCCACTCCTGTACAGCTACTGCTCAATAAAGGCTATTAGAACCACAAAATCTTTACTAAATAAATAAATATAAAATAGAGGTAATGACAACACATAAATTAACTGAGCAGTGGATGCAAACTGAAAAACAGTAATAAATAATTAAATGACCTGATTAATTTAAAACCAATTTGATTGTAACTGTTTGTTATAATGAGTGAAAATAGTTCCCCAGTTCAAACAATATATTGTCTTTTTTTCACAACCCTTTCACAACCAAGGAACTTTCTTCAAAAAGTGCCACAAGGCCTTTCCCTTTGTCAGATTTGTAGCAACAGGAAAAATCTTGTAACCATCAGTCAGTTGATTCAAGTTTGATACCTGCTTAAAGGTTTGTATATACACCACAAAAACTTCTTTGTTTTCTCAAAGGGGAAAGAGCAAGATTAAATTTTGTCTTGGGCAGGACAGAAGCCATGCCAGGCGGGGGTTCAAAACTATCCATTCAACCCCGTTGAACCTCTGCAAAGCCAGAAACTGCACAAGACAAAAGTCCTACCCAGATGATGTGTTGAGAAAAAGCTGCAAGAATTCCCAAATCAGGACTGTGAGGAAAAATTGTATAATTTTTTTTTCTCACAACCCTTGAAGAGAGGACAAATTTTTCTGTTCATTTGGAGTATGAGGCCTTTAGTGCAGTGGTTTTAATGATAGGTTAGGTTTAGGAATCAGAACTACTTGTTTACGATTAACGAAACATTACAATTTGAGCCAAAACAAAACTTACATAGCACTACCACATAGTGCTTTGTGGATTATGTACAATATTGTTCTAAGAACCAAATGAATAACCTGCCATGATAATTTATATGAGAACAATCTTAACTTAGAGAACTGGTGCTAGACTCTTGACATTTTTGTTCCCACAGCCAAGCCGGATCACTGTGGGAGTGTGATGAACAATATGCAACAAGTGCAACAGAAATATTTCAGTATAAACTGGCGTGAATGAAAAGTTGTCCTCAATAAAGCAATGTTGACAGCAAGAAATAGAAACTTAACTGAGTCCAGATGCTTAGTGGTTACTATAGTAACAAGAAAGTCATGCATTGCTAAATACTCTCACATAATCAAGGTAATGGTGTTCCTTGATTTTAATTATTCATTTTAAATTTGTACATCATATAGATATGTTAGTGGGTGTTCTGCGTTCTCACAGAGTGGCTTGAAAAGCAGAGATGTAGCAGTAGCGCCTGCAGACATGACATAGACAGATGTAGTGTGATCTAAATGAACAGGGGTAGAGAGCGATGATTTGGCACCTTAAAAGAGATGAAAGGAGACAAAAAGTGGCATAGAATGAAAAACTTTATGTCCTTCTGCTCTGACACCTGTATCAGGGTAAAGAGCTCTGAAATGAAGACTGAAGAAGAAGAAAGAAAACAGAAGCAAGACAAGGCATGAAGGGTGATTGGAAAAGGAGGAGGAGGGGAGGGTCTGCGATCCATCTTCTGGCGCCTGACATCAGATCAATACTTAGTGAACCAGGGCAAAATGCCACCATTTCTTTTCCCCTTGGTTTTTATCTTCCCATCCTTATCTGCCTTCGCTATCTTTGTCCTCTCTCTGATGTCTGACCTCTCTTTGATTGTTCCTTCTAAATGGACCAACAGGCTGCTACCTCTCAGGTTTTGGAAGGCTGATGCTAAATTGATCATTGGTTTGGCTTTCCACTTGTTTTCTTTTGCCACTCTCTTTTATAGCTCTTCATTAGTCATGAACCTGTTTCCCTCAATGTTGCCAGATAACCTGTACTTACCAAACACTTTCTTAGGTACATGTGTTCTCTGCTTGTTAACACAAATAGCTAATCAGCCAATCACATGGCTGCAGCTCAATGCATTTAGGCATGTAGACATGGGCAAGATGTTCTGATGGAGTTTAAAATCAAGCATCATAATGAGGAAGAAAAGGGATTTAAATGACTGAATGTGGCATGGTTGTTGCAAAATATTATCTTTTCATTCTTGCCTTATTCTGGCACCTAAAGTGTATGAATGCCCTCCTGATGCTCTACCTTATACAAATCAATCAAACAAATATATCACAAATCAATATTTATTAAGTGTCATGAATGTTTTCTTGTATTGACTCATTCCTATTTTGTAGAACATATATTAACCTATTGAGCTCAAATTATTCATAAAGAAGTGTACAGTGTGGATCAGTACATATACCAAAATCTATATACCACCAAACATTGTGAGAATGTGGGGAAAAGCAGGTATTGACTAGAAAAAATTTTATTTTAAAAGCAATAATGTCACTTGACACATCTCCAGAATGTGTCCTGACATATTTTAAACCTCTATGTGGTGAATGGGGACAAGGTGGTGGACATGACCTTGGTTTTTTGTGAATGTTAAACCAGCTGTTCACTGTCATGCTTCACCAAGATCTGAAGTCCTCCAATATGGTTGTCTAGTGAAATTTTACATTGCATCTATTGTATTTCTAAATGCAAATGAGCAAATTAATATGTAGATCAAATTAGTGTGTATGATTGTCTGAGCTCTAATCTATTATAGCATGCTTTATGATTCTATTTAAAATAGAGTGATATATATATTAAATAGAGAAAGAAGAAAAGGCCAAATGAGACGGGTGCAAATAGAGGGTGAGTGCACAGGGCAATAGCTTCTGGCCTCTTCTATCATTTCATAAGGCAGCGCAGATGCACCATCAAATTCAATTAATGGCTTAGCCCCATCTGAATGACACTGGCTTAGCCTGAACAAAACGACATCAGGGAATATGGAATTTTTTTCTTTTTTTTCATAGAAATCCCTGTGATGTTTTCACTCATCCCTAAATGACATAGGCTTCTGCTCCTTGCCGCTTAAATTGTGCACATCACTGCTGTAATGGACTGCTAAGAATTGATTATGAATCCCAGAAGTAACAGATCATTCAATTACTAGTGGGAACCTCCCATGGATAATGCAATTACTTCACACACTTAAGAGGCACCCCACAAACCTGCTAACTGAATGAAAGATAATCACTTAATAATCAGTAACTCAGAAATGGTTCGAAAGTGGGCAGATCTAATTTCCATTCCATCAATCAAACATAAACCAATGGGATCTCTCTGTGGTGAGATGCTGACCCATCACCTTTTTTATTTCTATAATCCTTCATCCTTTGCTGTAGATTTCAGAGGGGTTTAAAGAGGTTTACACCCCTCTTAATAGATAGATTGCTAATTGGCAACACAATTTTGCATGCATTTCACCAAATGAATAAAATACAGTAGTGTCCATGGTTGTAAGTTGTGAGATGGGACAGAAATAATCCAAACAAAAAATTGGACAGAGGTAAGTGACGCTGATGCTGTAAGTGACATAGATCACTTACAGCAGTCTAATCTAAATATTCTTGAAAGTAGGAAAATAGTGTCTTTTAAGCTACGCTCTGGAGCACAGCGGGGAGGATTTGGCCAGCCTTACAGATTTTATAGTACTACAACAGAATCGTCATGGAGAAGACAAACCAAACATCAACCCCCTCTACCTCATCCAAGGCCAAGAGGCAGGGAAATGAGGATTCACCTGGAGTGATTTCATCAACTGGGAATGATTCAGTGGATGTTCTTATCTCCATAGATAAGAAACTAAGCAGTTTTGAAGCTTGTTTGGCCCTGGTGGAGGTTCCCCACAAAGAGTGCCAGGTGTTACGTGAATCACCGGAATTCAGCCAGAAGCAGGTGGAAACCCTGTCTGCGGAGAACGACACCCTCAGAGAGTTGGTAAAATTCCTCACTGAGGGGTTGACCCGACTCTCTGAGGAAAATGAGAAAAAAAAAGATGATCGATCTGCAGGTGTGGAGAATGAGAGACAATCTAGTATTTGCAGGGATTCCAGAGCAGACGGAGGAGGACCAGAGACCACGGCGAAAAACTTAAAACTCGTATTCATTAACTTAACAGTTAGCAACTGGATTAATCATAATCTGTTAGTTTTTTGTTATAACGCCCAAAACACAGGAAGGCATGGGGAGGAGATGTGGAAAACATCAGCCCACAGAGCTGTGCTTGTGTTGCTGTAGGAAAGCAGCAGACAAAATGTGAATAAATTTGAGGCACTATCTTCTTAACCAACTATAGGAATATCTTTCCCATTCAAAGCAGCTGTGTGTATTTAAATGAGAGAAAGTGTGTTTCATGGAATGAACAGATAAAAGTTTAGCATGTTTTCTAATTTGATTTTAGTTTAGATGTGATCTGCTTAGATTGTTAAAGTTGAATTAATGTACATTTGATTTTGGAGCATCTGTATTCATTTCTGTTTTGGGATGTGGATCACATGTGTCTTGCAATTCTAGCTGTGGCCATTGTGGAGCTCAGAGTGGTTCTGTGGTTTCAGATTAACCCCTACAATGATTCCCTCAGGCGATAAATATTAACACCTTCCAGTTGGGTCCAAAGGCAAGACCCTTAATGCTTCTGCCCTACCACTGTAAGTCGCTTTGAATAAAAGCTAAATCACTGTAATGTAAGGTCTTGCAAGCGAATCTGTAGGGTTTCTATGAAAGCAACTGATACTCTCTTCTCAAACTCATTGACTGTATTGTAGACATCCAAAACCTTTACAATCTGAGCAGTGGTGAGGGGCAGGCAAATGGGTCAGATGGCTTCTGCCTCCTCATCAGTCTTTTTCTTCACCTGCAGTGGCTGGGCGGCCTGAATCAGTGGCTTCAGTGTCACTGGGCATGGGGTGCCCAATGACTGCGGTTGGGACTCTGGCTGGGACCTTCCTCTGACTGTCTGGGCGGTCGTCTTGGTGGTGGGGTGGCTGGAATTTGTGCTCTGGTATTACTGCTGATCGCCCAAGTCTCTGGGCCGCCTTGGTCTGCCTCTAGCTTTTGTGGAGCCATGTTGCATTTGCACGATAACACTCATCTTTGAGTCCTCATATTCTGCATGCTGACTCAGTCACTGCATTGTCCTGTGGGTTTATAGACCAAGAGCTACTTTTGTTTAGTCTTTTTGTGTATGTGTTTCTGGTACTCTGGTTTTTGCTGTGATACATGTTTGTTTCTTTTTCTTTTTTGTTTTTTAGCTTTCTTGTCTCTTATAGGTGCTCATGATGATTATCATTGTTTTTTCTGTAAAAGCTGCAGAAAAAAATATCTTCTGTTTCTGGACAGTTGGTTGGTGTTAATTTGGACTGAAGGGTCGTTGCCTTTTATCTGTTGTATCTCTGTTTCTTTCTTTTGTCTGTTGTCTGTTAACACTTCTCCTTTTTCTCTGTCCCCTCTGGTGAGCTTATAATAACCTAAACACAAAATGTGTCTTGTTTTTCAGTTCAAGAAATAAAGAAAAGGTTTCACTAAAGCTGCAGAACGTTTCAACAACTGGAGAGTAGAAGGGAGTAAAAAAAAAAAAGAAGTGCAAAAGAAAAGGCAGCAGCTTTACCAGACTAAAGGAGGAGAGATGAGATCAGTGACAGGACCGGGTAAAAGGTCAGTGTGACAATGTCAAACAGCTTCCCCACCCGATGTCTTAGGAATCCTGGGAGGGGGCATGTATCTGTCTCAGGGGAAAAGACAAAAGGCAAAGGGACACATTTAAAGACAGCATGGATCTGCCATAAATATCTGTTAGCAGAGGAGTGCAGTGACTTACTAACACATCACTTCTAAAGCAAGAAACATGAAAATCAAAACACATCATCTCAGATGAGAGTTATTGTTCAGACTTTTAAAATGCAATCTACGTGCTGGAGGAAATTTTAATGATCACTTTGAAACCTTGTTCCTTTGTAACCATGGTTACAACCTACTGTGAGTTCTGTATGAACATTTTTTTTTTTTAAATATATTGTTTTCTCTGTTTGGCCTGATTTTTGCAACCAAAGTGATGATAGCAGATGGTCAGGATGAATAAAAGCCCTCGGATTGACTTTACGTCCTGCCAGAGACTTAAAGAACCAGTGCAAGCTCTTTTGGTTAAGAAACAACGAGATTATACAGAATCTACGTACCTGCGTTATGCAGAACTCCAAAATGCCAGTTTATTTACATTGATGTTTTATAATGGCAACTGGGCTTAAAATCTTAAATATTAAATTAGGAGATGAAGTACGGATACTTTAAACAACAGCCAATTTAACTGTGATCACATTTTTAAGTATTTTTAAGTTGTGTAAAATGGTGCTTATGAAGAAAAAAAATAATAGCTTTAATCAGTGTGGTAATAATTTAGGAGAAGCCAAAAATTTTCTTATTCTTATTTATTATTCATTGACATTAGTTTTAACTTTTACTTTTACTTTTTAAGAGATCATATTAGAACTAAAAATTATCTCTTCAATAAAAATCCAAAACAAACACGTAGCTACATGGATTTCACAAGGGCTAACATAACTGATGAGAAGCTCCATAAATTCCAAGTGGATACTTCTACAACTACCTGCATTTTTTACTACCTGAATACATATGACCACAGTTTGGGAGACTGAAAAGTTGTGTTTCTGAGATGGTGGTCAGCCGCACAGAAGCACCACAAGGGACTGTACTCTCACCATCTGTCTTCACACTGTACACCTCAGACTTCTAATACTCTGAGTCATGTCACCTGCAGAGATACTCTGATTATGCTGTCAGTTTCTGGGATGGTGCAGCAACAGTCAATACCAACAAAACAAAAATAGATGGTTGTGGATTTAAGGGAGGCCAAGAATTAGTCAAGCTTTTTTTCCAGCTTGGAAGGTTAGGTGGAAATGGTTCAGCTGGACAACAAATTAGTCAGGGAATGTTACTTTTATGGTGGTCAACAAGAAAGGAGAGCAGACTCTGCTTCTTAATGAAGCTGAGATTCTTTAATGTCTAAAAGTTTGTTTTTCTAAATCATGCTACATTACAGGTGGGACTTTCATCATGTGAGTAATTGTGATTAATTAATTACAAAAAAATGAATGTGTAAAAAATGTATGCATTTAATCACAGTTTTAATTACAAATAAGGCGGAAGATTTGTCAGTTTTTTTTACAGCGATTACATTGGTGCACATATTAGAGCTCGGCTAACAACTTAGCGACTTGGGTGCTATATTTAGCGAGTTTTCAGACCCATCTAGTGACTCTATTTACAAAAGAAGTGAATATTGATAAATCTAGTGACTTGCTCATGTGTAATTGGAGGCATTTGGAGACTGAAATGAAAGTATGTATAGTTTACTTTTTCTCAGTGAGCACTGGTGCTGCTCCAGGCCCCTCCCCCATACGTCCTCACCCAGCACCCAGCTCCAAGCTGCTGTCAGAGGAGGAGATGATCAGCTCTGCTCCAACGTGAAACTTACACTGATCCTGCTTGCATAGTTTTGCTTGCATAATGACAATAAAGATCTTAAATCTTTTTAACAGTTAAAGTCTGTTAAATTTTGGCCAGAAGTATTTTCTATTTTGTTTTCAATTGAAATACAATTAAATGCATTTAATAGATAGATAGATACATAGATAGATAGATAGATAGATAGATAGATAGATAGATAGATAGATAGATAGATAGATAGATAGATAGATAGATAGAGCGTAACATGGCAAAAAGATTTCAGTAAAAGCTTTTTGTTTATATCACTGTCTCATTTAAAGCCAAAGTCTAAATCAACTTTAGTAACTTCCATTACTGTGAATTCTATTATTAAATACATGGATACAAACTGAATATTTATATTTGTGTACATATGCATAAACAACACAAAAAGATATTTTTCTTTTTCTTTTGGGAAAATAATATAGATGGATCATGTAGCTGTAAAGAAAAACTTTTGTTTTTTCTCAATCACTTGTCTCTAACTCACATTTCACCAGAATAAGCTCAGGAGCACACACAAATACACACACAACATTGTTCGCACATGTACGCCTCGTGCCTCTATTTACTGAATAATGTATGAGCTGCCTGCTTGTGTGTGCCTCTGACAGATGCTCTCTCCTGTCACTCATCCAGGACTCCCACCCCCTCCTCCCCTCATACACCACTCTCCAAAACACACACACACACACACACACACAGATCATGTATGTCCAGAGGTTACACAAGGGCATGGTGGAGACATAATGCTTCTGCAAAACAAACAAATGCCGTCCCATTTGGTCCAAACATTATCATCGCAGCTTCACAATACAATGACTCATGCTCCTGCTTCATTCTCATCCACTAGGGGCAAAAGTAATGCTTTATTAAGTAGAGATTGTTCACACAAAGCAGATGAGATAATGAGATGGGGAGATGCCATTGTATTGCCAACCGGGCTTCTTTTAAGTCTGCTTCAGTGGAACTTATCAGAGCTCTGGAATATCAAGATGAGAAGCGTTTGGAAATGAGGAAATCAGCTGGCGGTGAGCACAGCCATGTAATTTCCCCTCCTGGCTCTCATAGGCTCTTCCTATCACCACCATTGATCTAGTCCGTCTGGAGGGATCTCTTTTTCTGTCTCGAGTCTGTCTGGGAAAAGAAACCGAAGGAGGAGAGCGGGGACAGGAGGGGAAACAGAGGAAAGGCAGCAGGAAGGAGGAGACAGCATAGGAAGTCAAGATGAAAGGGGATGGTGGAACAGTGAACAGAAACTAGAGAGTCAGAGAGGAGAGGGTGAGCCTCTTTCTCAAATGTTCTTGTTTCAGACCTGAGCTTCAGTCCTCTGTCTCCAACCATACCCTGCAGCAACTACATAATGAATGTTATCCTGCTCTCCCTGGATCACAATACATAGTGGTGACATTTATTTCAGGTGAGCACAAGGGCAGAAAACCCAAGAAGGCATCCATGAGAGCCAGGGTCTCATCGTCCCATCAGATGTAGCCTCACCCAATATGTATCAGAATAAAAAAAATGAACATAAACCCACCACGCTCTGCTTCTGCTATTCCCATATTATCCAGCATCAGATTAACCGCAGCACCACCAGAGGAAATGACAGCCATTTTTATGACAAGAATCAATGTCTGGGTAGATAATTAGAGTGAGCACATTTTACATTCCTGTATTGCTTTGAACCAGGCAAGCTGGCTAAAAATAACTAATCAATAACATCAATTAAATACAATCACTTTCTGCAGTTTGGTGTTCATCAGCAACAGTGCCACTAAACTTTGCTTATTGTAGACCTTTCTTTACCTTCCCACATGGCAATTTTGATGAAAAGCAGTTTAATATGTTATTTTGGTTCCTTCCTGTCCTTTAGTCTATATAGCCTTTTTTGTGTATGTTAAAGTCTCTAAAGTCCACCCTGAACTGGGTCAGAAGACACTGCTTCTAAACTGTGTAACTTCTTTTTGCTTTTTTGACAATGCTTGCCTAGTTGACCTTATGTTGGCAAATCTCAAAGAAAGAATGAGCAGCTGTTTTTTGACCACTTTAAGCAGATGGGGCCAATCAAGAAGAGAGCTTAAAGTAAAAAGAAGGTTAAAAGAGCTGTTACAGCAGTCTGTGACATAATGCTGTATTTTCTCACATATAAACTGAATTTCAATCAAAAACTATGGCCTCTCATAATAGCTGGGGGCAGGGCTGACCCAAATAAATTAAGACCAACCCCCATCAAAATATGTGTAGGAAGGTAAGGAGAATGAAAAAGATGTATGCCTGTCATCATAATATGTGTGTCAAATACAAAAAAAGAAAAAAAAAATCTTACTGCTTTATTCCAGTCAGTTAAATAAAATAATGCAGTTTTTTCTGATCTGTTTAAGGTTACTGGCAAGTACCTTTGACTCCAGGTGCCTTTGAACAGCCATGCCTTTTGAAGCACTGGCTACGTTTCAACAGCTGAGGAACAAAGCTTTGTCAGTGCTACCTGGGTATGAAACTCACCTTGATGATCTTATCATGTTTTCCAGCTGCTAGGAAAAGCATGTGAGACAGCAGAAAATGTTGTTTAGAAAACGGGCTGTGGCAAATTTAACACTTGACCTATCAAAATATTATATTGGTTGTGCCACTGTGGTCTACCCAGGGAAAGTAGTGGACAATGGTCCGGCTGAACCATCCATTTTCTACAACTTGTCTTTGGTTGGGTAAGAACAGCAGGTTAAGCTGAACATTTTCCTTGGCCATTTATGTCAGCTCATCCAAAGGGAACCTGAGGCATTCCCAGGCCAGCTGAGAAATTGAGAAATAAGGTCCCCCAGGGTGTCGTCTGTCATTCCAGATGCAGCCTCCCAGTGGGATATGCCCAAAACACAGGGGTCCAGGGTGGTAGGCATCTTAAAAATGGTGGAAACTCCAAACTGCAGTTGGGCCCACACACTCCAGCTGTGTATTAAAGTGAGAAGGATTATATCTAGCCAGAACCTTGCACAGCTCAGGGTCCATCTTTACTGAAGAGGTGACATTCCACATCCCTAAAGCTAACTTTTGTAGACGAGAATCGGACACCCAAAGTCCCCAACTTCAACCCCCACCCAATTCGCAACACACTCAGTTGCAAGTGGTGAGCCAACGTGCAGGTTGGTATATTGAGTTTAAACCTGTCAGCTTAAAGGTGAGGCGATGGAATGGTTTCAAGTGCTCTTTTCCAGATGTTTGTTGCAATGTTTCCTTGAAATGTAATTAAAGAAATTTTTGTGAGAACATTTCTACTGCTGCTGACTAATCTGTTGAGCCTAAAATTAAGTTTGTCCGGTCAACTGACTGGCAATGTGCGTTTGTATGCATCAAGCCTCTATTGACCCATGCAATTAATCTTTCTGGGCTTTCTTTTGCTATTTAATCTAGTGTTTGGAAGTTGGTGGTGTCCTTTTGCAGGGTGGCTCTGATGGGGTGAAGCAGTGTTGTTTTCGTCAACGATGATGAATTTATTTCGTTGACGACCCTTTTTTTAATGACGATAACAAGACAGTGACGAGTTAAAAATGGCTCTCTGATGACGAAAACATGACAAGACGTTTGTGAGATTTCATTGACGAGACGAGAGGAAACGAAAATGTTCAAGGGCCGAATGTTCGACATTAAAAATACAGACAATTCTGCCAGTTGTGAGTGCAATCTGTCAGTCAGCAATGCTGCTGCACCTTGGCTACGCCCACCACCAAACATGCAGCGCACACAGACAAGCAGTTTATTCATTCATTGATGAATCATGGTGGCATCGTCGACAAAGTGGTTTGGTGGAAGTGATAAAACGATTTATGGACATATTTTAACTATAATCAATCATAATTTCACCCTAAGTAGATCAGAAAGTATTTGCTGTTGGCTGGGAAACCTTCTAAGAATAAAACCATTTCTTTTAATTTTGTAATTATTGATAAAAATAACCAAACAACAAGCTCACACTGTGTTGCTTTATGTTGAACATATAGCTCTGCTATTTTATTGTGTGACATTTTTGTATGATGAAGTAGGGGATGAATTCATGAAAAAAGTTGGAATATAGAAATAAAAGGTTTCTGCCCAACAGCAGTTAAGTATAGCACGGCAGCATTGCATCGCTGTTGATGGGAAGCTATCAGTCTGGTAAAGGATCTGGTTATTATGCAAAAGCATTAAGGTTAACTTGTTTTTTGAATTGCAATATTTGTTATAACCTGTCAACCTTGATTCCACTTTTTAATTCGTATTATTGACCTAAATTAATTTCTTAAAAGACTAATACTTTATTTTCATTTGACTAAAACTAGACTAAAACCTTTTAGAGTTTTCGTCGACTAAAACTGACCGATTAATGACGTCATGTTTGCATGGTTCAGCCAGCGCAAATCTGCACAGGCTTTTATTTAGAAAGCTATCAAAATCTTTTACACTGCTCCCATGTCTGATTTCCTGTCTGCCCCTATCTGACGCGTGATCCGTCAAAAATAGATTTGCGTATGTTTAGCGAAGAGCTACAACAAGGTACTTCTGGTATGCTTCTGACGTGCACTGCGGCGTACCCGGTGTAAACCAAACCATTGATTAAAATGGCTGTGAATAGCTGTGGAGGCCATGGCGCAGCTGTAATGTGGGGCACATGCACCTGGTGTAAACTGGAGGTCAGGATGATTACCAAACCCGACCTGTGGATATCTTTCATTAAAATCTGGACCCTTCCCAAAGGTGTAGGATGTAAAAAACGACCGATCTACAAATTAACACATTATCACTGTAAATACACCCTGTCCCTCCCTTCATTACATTACTTCGCATAATTTTTTCATATATTTAAAGTGATGGTGTTGTTTTGTTGTCATTTTAATTTACAATAAAAAAAAGGAAAAGACAACAATACAGTCAATATTGTGAAAAAGTAGAATTGGGATGTTTCTGTGAGTTTAAGTCGTTAAAGTAAACGCAATTAAATATAGTTGACAAAAACTATAGTAGTTTTAGGGCACATTCACACCTGGACAGTCTGGGGGACTTGAATTGACTGGAAATTCCAAAAATGTTTGCACTTTCATTTGGTTCAGTTTGCTTTCACATTGCACTTTACTCAAGCGGACTAAACCACCTCGAACATGTCATGCAGTTACAAATGCTGCTCCTTAGGGGGAGGTATTCCCCAACATGACTGCTGACTAAGAAGAAAGAAGAAAAAAATCTGACTCGTTAATTGGTCAGAACTGAAAACAAGTAAACAATGGAGCAACAATAAATTTATTCAGTTTTGGAGTTTCTGTTTTTATTTTGGTGTCAAATGTGGTTTCACCAGAATCTGTACATGAGCAGTAGAAGAGGCAAGGAAATATCCAACATGTTGTTTTAAGTTGCTTCATATGACACGTCCTCTCCTTGGTCCGCTGGATGGTCTAACTCCTTTCCCACTGTCAGCACATTGTACCAGAGTTTACTTGCAAGCAGACCGAGACCCCCTAGTTTTCAGGTGGACTGGAGTGTCAGCAGACAGTGGAGGATATCATGATAACACACCTTCTTGGACAGAGACAGTGCAGTAGACGCTGGTGGTCTGAGCAGCCATTAAATACGTTACAACTTCTTCTTCTTTGTTCCTTTTTCTGGTCACATGTGAGCTATACTGCGCTACGCTGCCCCCACGATTTTAGGTTGTATTGTTTAATTTGCTTCCTCTTGGTCTGAACGCAGAGGAAGAACAGAAGGCTCCATCTGTGTAATGCAATAATAAGCCCTTAGTGTGATGTGTATGAGGGGGAAAAATAGATACTTTTTTCTCATAACAGTTTCTTTTAGAAAACATGCTCATAAGTTGTTAATTAACTTCTCTGATTAGTAATGTTAATATGACAGCTGTGGCCTCTTTTCAGCCTTTCAAAAGCACTCCGAGCTCATGATATTGCACTAACTTCAACATGCTGACCTTTCAGCATGGCTATAGTTAAAATCTGGTTCAAATTTGTTGTGTTCTCGCAAATAATAGTTTCTCCACACAATTTATAAAGTGTCTTGTTGAGCTTTGCCTTAAATATTAAGTGTGCTTGTGCCTGCGCTTCTCTTTTCTGAGGTATTGATATTTTTTTTGCATTGTCACGACATTGGAGCTAGTCTACTTGTATCTTACTCTTTACCACAGATGGACTCTGATTGGATCTCTTCCCAACTTATCCCTGCCTTTTGACACAGCCAATTTAGAACTGATTGGATAGTATTAACCCCTTCTGGTGAAAATATAATAAGCCTTGGCCATGCAAAAAACACTTTTACTCTACATATCACATTCAGCCAATCACACACACATTCATACAGCACTTCTGTTGTTTTTGTACTAACAGCTTGTTATATCACACACATTCAGAGACACATGAGGAGGCAACATAGGGGTTCAGTGTCTTGTCCAAGGACACTTCAGCATATAGTCTGGGAAAGCCATGAATCTATCCACTGACCACTGGTTGGTAGATGACTGCTCTTCTTGAGCAGTCAAAAAAGATGACTCTCTTTTTCTGTCCTTATACATTACTTTTTAAATTGTTTTTCATTTTGATTTCATCAGAAAAAAAAATGTTGATTAAATCTGTTAATTAAATTAACACCAGAAGCACAGTATCACACCTACTTACGTTTACAGCTGCCCCAAACAGCAGCTACCGAGTCATCACATTATGCACATGCAAACTTGATCCATTGTCAATGTAAACATGTTAAACAGTGTGGGTTTAAAGGATAAATCATTTCTAAATTAATGTGAGACTGATGCTGTGTCCTCTCCCTAATCAGAAATGTCACAGCAGGTGTTTTTGCTTTTGACAGGCTCCCGCTTACATCTCTGATTGAAGTGTAGTGAAAACGTGCAACATTTTTTAGCCTCAACTTAATATGAGCTCCGGGAATTTGGTCCTCCTGTGTGAGTTTTTTTGAATATTTTTTTAAAAGATCTCTTTATTTTAGTCGCTCTTTGTTATGTTTTTAGATGTTTTGTGTTTTTTTGCAGGGGTTAAATAGGGGTTAAACAACTAAAGCATAACCACTGTCACATGTAATTTTTCAGCCAGCCAAAGGAATTTGTGTGTGGACGCCAGGCCAATGTTAGCATGGCAATCAATCAGATGGATGTGGAAAATCATTGCGATATGTTATTATTAGAACAAAATAGCCAATTTGTCTCTCCATTATGCAAACACGCACGCACTTGTCTGCTCACATACACAAAGTCCCTCTCAAAGCTGCCTCTGCTTCAGTGTACATGGTGTTGTTTGCACAGCAGAAATTAGATCATTCGTGAAATCCCTGAGGTCACATTTCCTCAAGAGGGATGAGAAAAAGGGGGGGGGGGGGGGGGGGGGGGGGGGGGCTGCAGCGTTCTAATGTTTGGAAAGAGGAAACTGAAGTCATGTAATTTTTTTTTTATGTAAATTATCTGGGGGAGAAACGGGGTGAGTGGAGAGCAAATCATGAAAACAGATAAGACGAAGGGCAAGACGTCTTGTGCAAGTGGGACTCAGGGAGGGGGGGCTGATGCCCTGTTGCATTTTTATTAGGTCTGGCTTTGAGGCGCCATGGGAACGTAGAGACAGTTCACCATGCTATAGGACAGTGTGTCACCTTATCACTTTGTGTTGCCCTTGTCTTCTTGCTCTTTTTAGTTTTTCATTTCTTTACGTCTCTTTCCTCCAATTCTTCTTACCCCTTCTCATCATTTGCCTCCATCACAGCTGAACTTGAATCATCAACCATCCTCTGCCCACAGATTCATAAATCATGCTCATGACTATACAAAGCATTTTGTTAGATGAGGGCACCTTGATATTGAATGCTATAGCTAAGGTGATTTTCTGCATTAGGGAAAACATTAATACTTGACTGTCTTTCTTTTTGCAAGATGCAGATGTATTTTGTAGGCTGAATATTTTTTAAGCCATTGAAATGCTCCTGTAGAAGGAATCTTTGAGTCCTTCTCCGGCCTTGAAAACAGCAACACAGAACAAGTTAGGTATAACATGATCGCCCCCTGGTGATCACATCCAGCAGTCTGCACCAACATTGTTGAGAAGAATCCATTGTTATTCTAGCTTTTTTGACATTTTTATGAGTCTATAGAACACCTGTAATTTATTTCAACTGAATGTCTCTCAACTATAAGCTTTCTTTGTGCCAGTAGAAACGGAGGAAGCACATTATAGGTCCTACCACTAGTGCTGGACTTCATCTCCATATTCATTTTGCTGGAATCTGCTGTACTAGAGTACCCTGAGGTTACAGAGCAACACAATCTATGGAAGTGTCTGATTAAAGTGTCCTCTTCCTCCTGCTTTGAAGTCAGTAATCATATTCAGCAGCCCTGGATGGCACCCAACAAGAATTATAATGAAGGTGAGGTTTGAGATTGGTTAGGGAATTTAGGGCAGTGTCACTTTAAGTCTGTTTCAGTGCTTCTAGATTTTGTGAGCTACTACAAAACAGTGAAAACAAACCTTACTATCGGGAGAATGGTTTGTTTACATGGCACATAAGATGAAGATAAACAAATTCTTTAATCAGAGTAATTGGATGAAATATCCCAGAATTTAGAAATTAAAATGCACAGAAGGTGAAGTAAGAAAATCTTCATATCATAGTAGAAATGTTGTTTTATTTGATTGGTTCTGTCATTATAAAAACTGTTTCACTGGTGAATAATAACTGGATACATTCAGAACACAAAAACATTGGATTTCCTGTCACTGGATGCTTAATATATCTGGTTGTCTGAGGTCACTGCCATCTGCAAACCAAAACACAACTCTGGTCAGTTAGATTTGAAAATATGCCACTTATTAATCTGTTTGTATTTGTAGGATATTTCTTTGCCACTCTCAGCACAGAGTAAAATTAGTCAGGTTTCCTTTATCAAGATTCAACCTAAAATCTTGCTGCATTCACTGTTCCTCAAAAGTGGGAAATTGCATCTCTTTGGTGCTTGCTTTTTTGTGATTAATTGTATATTGTGAGGTCTCCTCACTTGGTGCCAAGACATATGTTTGTTTATATTTATATTTTTATTTATCTTTTTTACTTGGAAACTGTTTTCATAGAGTAGGATCAAGGGGGTGGGGGATGGGGCTCTATGTTTGTTTAGCTTGTGTGTGAGAGAATGTGATCAAGGGTGTGCACTTTAATTTGTTTTGTGATAAACTTTGGGTGTGCTTGTGTTTTTATTTTTTAAACAGTTGTTTTTATCATGTAAAACCCTTTGTGCTGCTCTTATGCATGAAAAGTGCTTTATAAATAAAGTTTGATTTGATTTGATTTAAAAAACTTTATGTAACTGGAGAAAGAAATTGTTAATAAATCCTAGACCATTTTTTATGTTCATATTAAGTGTTTGTAAACTTGGAAATCTGTTTTCTAACTAGTGAAGTTTAATCTTTTCTAAGTTGGAAGTTGGAAAGTATGATTTCTAACTTGCCATTGAATGCACCATCAACACTGAAAGCCAGCATCACTAAGCTAAAGTTCTTAACTCTCTAACTTAAATTACAAACAACATCTATAATGTATAAAGTGATAAAAGATTTACTACCTGACCACTCAAAACAGAAGTGTTTTTAATTGTAAAGGGGAACATAATTGGAGGGGGAAATTAATTCAGATGATTTTACGAGTGAGAACAACTATAAACGCATGTGGCTTACAGTATATGGTGAAAAATTTGGAATAAACTTCAGGAAAAGCTCAAACATCACGATGATGTCAGTTTAAGAAAAGAAAAGGGCATTCAAAAAGGACAAAGAAAGAGAACAAATTTATACCCATACTATTAAAATGTGAGAATATAAAAATAAATAGGTGTGTATAATTATGTGTATAAAGGTATATTTATATACAGTACGCATGTACAATATATAAATATATGCATGTATGTATGTATGTATCTGTGTATACACCAATGCATATGTATATGTAGGAGTAGGTACATACATATGTTTGTAAGTAGGTATATATAGCTATGTGGGTATGTAAAATGTATATTTGTGTATGTTTTGTGCTTATTATTTCATTATGGATGCATATTTTCTTGTTTCTGGATGATTTCAGTTATATTTATTTATTATAGTGTGACAGCTATAAGGACAGCAAGTTATGACCAGCAAAAGGGGGTAGGAATAAATCAGTAGTTATTCTTTTTGGGACTTAATTATTGTTGATATAATTAAACAATTTTTGTTTTATTTCATTGCTTTAAAAAATATACATACATTTTTTTAATAGGAGAATACTTTGTTAACATGTTTGCAATAACTAAACAAACAAAACAAAACAAACAAAAAAGCTTTTTTATTATCTCTCTGTAGGATTTTCAGCTTGCGAAAATGGGCAAGTTTCCTCTTTAATGAAAAGCAACATCTTTATGCTCCTTTATTGAATTTTTCAATCAGAAATACCCCCCTGTACTCCACCACAGCCATTTAGATGATATATACTAACAGATAAGAATTTTATGAGAAAAAATAATAGTAGATTGATCCGAAATCTTGCTGTTATGTTGTTGTAACTCATTTGTAAAAATAAATTGTAAATAATACACCATTCAAACATCCAAATGAATTTATTGGTAAACTTCAAAACAAGTACACTTTACTAACTCTGTTGATCAACTAAGCCATATAATATTTTTCTCCTCAGTCATGCAGAAGGCTGCATGAGAAAGCCTTCAACCTCCTTTTAAAGATGTTTTAATCTGGATTAAATAATCTTAAATCCATACTACATCCACTTGAGTTTGTGACGTTGTTCAGAGACAAAGGCACTGACATGATTGTTTCCACATCTGTTGCCTGTTATCAGTAGAGATGCAGAATATAAATACCTGGATTGACACAAATTTAGGGATTGAAATGATTGATGTTCTACTTCTTTATATTCCAGATTAGGGCAATGCATTGACACCATTGTCAAGCACTCTAGAAAAGTGTTTTTTAAACTTTTTTTTAACAATAAAACTCCCCCTAATCCAATGCAGAGCTTCTTTAGTTACAAAAAGACATAACCGATGCTAAATAAACACTTTAAAATTTTAATATTTTAAAAGAACATATTGCAAACATGTGACTATTCCGTTAAAAAATTCAGGGCAAATGTTTTTTATCATCACTAAAATCTCAGACTGTTCTCATGGAGAATGTGTTAACAACTTTAAAGATTTTTCCCCTCCAGACTTTTCCAGAACTGGACGTGTTAATAAATATTGTCACTATCAGTCAAATAAAAGCAACTAGTTCTGAATGTCCACTCACATCTGTAGATTCATCCAATTTGAGAGAAAACAAGTCTTCAAGTTTTCCCTGTTCAAAAACATCTCTTCCTATTTGATTTATCCTGTAGCAAACTGCGTCATCAGACACAGATTTTTGTTTTGATGCTGAATTTTTGTCATTGTTTCTGCCAGAACATCAGCAGCATCACCTTGAGAAATGATGAAAGTTTGTAGATATGTCTACAATCCTGGTACTGAGGTGACCCTGTTTTATTGGAATGAATTAAAGTGATTAGTGAATATTCATTTTAGTTGATAAGTTTACTTTTATTGTTTATTGAAATATCTCTTTAATTATTATTAAATTTTACATGAGTATTTTTGTTATTTTTCTGTTTTCTCATGCAGCCCCTGGAGATTAAATAATGATATAGTAATGTTTATACTACCAAGCGTTGCATCTTATGTAGAAACCCTGGGTGGTGTTCTCTGCTTGCAAGACTTGACAGGGATATGTTTATGCCTGTAAGGCCGGCATCAGAAAGCTGCAATCTTATAATTTTTATATGCTAAACTGGGGATTCAGGTCACATTGTACTAATCTTCTATTCAAGGTTCTTCAAGCCTGTACCGAGCTTGAAAGATCTACATTCAGTTTATAACCTTTGACTAACAAGGATTCTTTCTGTGCAATCTTAATTAAATATTTGGTAACCAATGGTCAGTTAAAGTTTATCATCAGGTGTTATTTCTCCCTTCTTTTAACTGATTTACTTACTAAATCCTGTATTAAATGGAAATGTATTATTATTCATTTTTCACCCAGTATCTTAAAAAACTACATGCCTGTCATTTAAATGTTCCTAAAATTTATTATATTTCAGTTTAAATTAATACAATCTAGTAAGTGAAAGATCTCAGTGCTTGTTTAATCCAAACATTTAGACCTCAGCTCTGCCATCTGCAGTGTGTGAGATCAAATGACATCTTAATTTAAACACTTTCTTCTCTGACCAGTAGGTGGCAGCAAATGCTAGCACGTGGCAAAATGTCACACACGTACTCATTTCCACTGTTTCTGCTGGCAATTACAGTCATTAAACCTTGAGCATCCTCCTCAGCTGTTGAAGTTGACTATTATCTCTAGATCAATAACACTTGAGAGTGTGATGCAAAGTGCACGTGCTTGTGGTGAGAATAAGGTCAGAAGGAACACTGCAGGTTGACTGAGAGTAATGGCCCATAATTAGGTGGTGAATGTTGACACATTCTCATGCTCACACACACACAAGATATGCACACATGCAGTAGCCTGAGATAATTTGGCGGCACTAAATGAGATTATCAGTGGTGAGGTGATTAATGAGCGCCTGCTGCAGAGGCCTATTATCAACAGTCACTGCTCTGCTGTGATACACACTAGCAGTAGATCTGCACAGGTACGTTATACCAACACCTGCAGCTAACTTCTCCTGAACGCATCACTGCACCAGCATAAACAATCAAATGGAGCCTGAACAGATCACAGGGAAAATAAAACAGGATTTTTAAGTATTGACTGAACACATTCAGAAAGTACAGCGATGAATTTAATTCAGTGTTTTTAGTCTGTATGACCTAATGACAAGATTACTGTGTTGAAATTTATAAATGCAGACACATGTGGAGAAGCACACATCATAATATAGTGATCTTCATTTATTAGAATTACTCTCATTATTTTAATTCCTACACAATTTTATAAAATGTCACTGAGAACACAAGTTATACATTACAGCTGTGAAAATCAGCAAATATAAATTATTCATATTAAACAAATTAAAATAATATATATTTATTTGATATATTTTTATTATAAATTAAGAAGTTTTCATTGCGCCTTTTGTGCAAAGGAAAAAAAAATTCCCTTTGAAATGAAAGGATTTATTTTAGTATTCAGTCTAGAGAACACAAACACTACCAACTCACTTCACTCAGTTTAACTACATTTAATCGTATTGCATGAATTTATAAGCTGTAATTCCTTTAAGATTACATGGGTGCTCAACTATTTTATTACATTGTGCCCGATTGTGTCAAATTTGTCTTAAAAAAAACCTTTTTGCTTAAACTGAGCCAAAACCTTCAGCTTCTAGTGTAGTAGTGAAAATCATAAATCTCATGCGTCATCTCACCTCATAATTGTTTGGTGATTTGGAGTAAATTCATCCACTGCTGTGTATGTGTGTATGTAAATGTATATATATATATATATATATATATACACAAACACACACACACACACACACACACACACACACACACACACACACACACACACACACACACACACACACACACACACACACACACACACACACACAGTGGATGAATTACAAACCCTACTTTGACTGAAAATAACACTTACAGAATAAAACATAAAGTAGTTGAAATTACATAATTAATTATACTGACATGTCTTTATTAAATTGTAGTATATTAATTAATTATATAACTTAAGAATTATATTTGAAAATGTTAAATAAGGCACAGCTCAGCAGCTGCCTATTTTATTATCGACATTCTCCAATATTCAGCAGTGGATTGAGCCCCCCTCTCTGTGTTCACACACCTAAATCAGATAATGCTCTCCAAGTCTCTGTGGTGCACTGTTTGAAGCAGCTCCAGTGAACTGAAGCCCTCCCCCAGCCTCCGCCTCTTGTTCAGTGAGAGCTGTGCAATGTGTGCAAGGTGATGGGGTCACGGTGACTGGGTCCCCTCCATCTCCATATAGGCTGTAGGCTACAGCTGCTCCTATGAGATTGGTACCTCAAACGCAAAGACTGTGCCTTAGATGTCTCTCTGTGTGTGCGTGTGTGTGTTTGTGTATGTGATAAGGGCTAGAGGATAGAAACATCTTCATGGTGTGGAAGTGGAAGGATTATCCCATCACTGCTGTATTAAATACAAAGATGAGGATGGTAGGGGAGTTAAGCAGGTGCTGCAGAGCCCACCCTGACTGCAACCTTTCACCTCAACTACAGCAGACCTGGATCCTCACCATCTTTAAAACCTCCTGTTCAAAGCTGCTCTTCATATATTGTTACAGGCCTATATGTTTGCTTACATTTTTTAAATATACTTTAAATACATTATATAAGGCTGCATGTCATCACCATTTAATATTAATTGGTTTCAATTTGGTGATAGTCTGTATTCTTCCTATTAATAAATCTAATGAAAAACAAACCAAAAAAGAAAAAAAAAAGAAAGAAAAAACACGGTGGTGCATTAATATGAGAAGCAGTCTATATGAAAAACATGATGTCTTTCTTGTGTATCACCACTGATGTCCAAAACTTATTAAAATGTGTTGACGAGTCACAGTGTTCTTACTTGGTGGCATTACTGGTTGCAATCTGAGTGCCGATTAATTCCCTGTGAAGTGGATTTTCCAAGATATTCAGCCAAAACTATGTGTAGGTGGGTTCAAAATAAATTGAGCTGAAAACTGGTACACCATTTAGCTGTAGCAACACAGCTATGTAGCTATGTATACTTTACACAGAAAGTTGGCTAGCTACAGTCACCACATCACTTCAGAAAACTTAAATTATTCTGTTAGCAGGGCGACACATGGTGGGGAGGCTGTACTCTGTAGTGACTTAGAAATGTTCCCAAATGGAGGAATTTTGTGAAGGGCCATTACTTTAACAGGTTTAACAGTAAATGAGTTTTATTATTACATCTCCCTCACGTCTGTAATGTTATGAGTATAGTAAGTTACATGATTATAAATTATATAGTTATAGTAAGTTATATATATATATATATATATATATATATATATACACACACTGGGAATGTTTATTCCTCCAAAGGGGAACACGGTAGAGAAAGTTGGAGAACCACTACTCTAGCCTATATTTTTGTCATTACAAGGGATGTATGTCTCAACTTTGGAGTTACGTCTATATCTGCCAGTCAAAATATGCTATTTGTTTTATGAGCTTTTTAGGCAATAAATTAATTTCCAGAACCCAGCCATAGTGTATTCCTTCAACGTCCATGTCACGTGATTATGGTAGCCTATCAGATGATGATGACACTAGTGTTAGTGAAGATATTGTATTTACTGGTTTCATGCAGGTTCTTGAGCATTATGTTTTATTACATTAATTATATCACTTTTATTCATTGAATTTAATTATATTCAATTTAAGAAATCTTATACTAATTTTTAATCTAATTATTGTATCATTTCAAAAACATTTATCAAAATTTAATTTCACTTTTATTATACATATATATATATCCATGACTTTGATTCAAATTTCAAATGATCCTTTCAGTAAAGATAATAATGAACACTGTACAATCACATGATTTTCCTATGAGGGGCAAAAAATATCATATTAGTATTTATGTTTTTGACAAAGCACCATAAGCTACTGGTATCATAATGACAGGAAATATTGGTTTCGCCCATCCTTACTACCTACAGCTCACGAGTGTGTGAGCGTTGGAATGATTGACTGATAATTAAACCGTCCCAATCCAACTATCTACCAGGTACCACAACACAAACTGCTAGCTAGACCCAGTCATCCAGCTGATTTATACAAAGTACAACATTTTAGTTTTAGCTTCTCACCTGTCAGGGCTTCTGATTTTCCAAACTGAGCGTTTGCAGATTATTGGCTGTTGTAGGCAAGACACTAACTTCTTGTAAGTACCAATTAAACTTTACTTTTCAAAAGATCATTTTCATTCCTTAAATATTCAAAAGCAAGAGTATTAACGCAGCATTAAATAGTACTATTTACTTCCGACTGAGCTCCAAAAACCACAATCCCAAATTTGTTAGGAAGTAATTGTACTATGTAAAGATTGACTATACTTCCTATTCTTTTCCAAGTTTTATATTAAAAGTAAAAAAAAAAACATAGATTACATGAAAAGCCATAGTCATTTACTTTGATATCCTAAATATATCAGGTCTTTTTATTATTATTATTTTCACTGAATCGGCTGAATTAATGGAAATAGAACTGCAACAATACTATGATCCATCTTAGTAGGTAAAATTAGTGTAAATAAGTAATGAAGGCGTGTAAAGGACAATTTTCAGAGTGCTGTTAAGCAACTGCTGACACATTTGTCACAGTTTCCAAGTTGAGTAAGTCTGCAGCAGAGCCACCAACTGATCCCAGCTTAGGAGTAAGGAGTAAAACTGTCTCTGTGTGACTGTTTTCTCCACATTCATCATCCCACTGATCAGCCCGTAGCTAATATTTATCCTGACTTCATCAATATTCATCCCATGATAACTTAGCGTCGCTGAGATCGATTGTTTATCATCCTAGATAAACGTGTGGTGCTGAACAAAGGATTGCACACGGTAGGAATATGAAATGCTCTCAAACTGCTTTTTAAATCACTATCATGTGTGAATAACTGCGGTCCACAAAGAGAAATCTGCTGATGTCTGTCTTCCTAAATCTGTTTAGTATGCTTCCTTAAATCACAATGTGACAATTTAATGACACAGCACACCAGTGTTATTGTCACAGCACAAATATGTGCTGCTGCATGTTGTTTACAGTTGAGCTTTGAGAGTTTGATATTTTTATGGTGGAAGTCAGATGGTCTAAATATCACAGTTTGTGTAGTAAACTTGCACTTTTTTCAGGTGTAGATATATATGGGAGTGACTGCTTTCACGCCAGTTTCCAAAAGTCTCCAATAACACCAGAAAAAGTGTCTAGATTTGTCACTAGATGGGTCTGAAAACTCGCTAAATATAACAGAAAAGTTGTTAACACTGAGCTCCGACGTGCGTCTCAATTTAATCAGTGTACCAAAACTGCACTGAAAAATGTTTGGAACACAAACTGTGATTGAATGGCTTAATTTTTTGTAATTATTTAATAATAGTTAACACGTTAAAGTCCCACCCCATATATATATATATATATATATATATATAGCTGTATTCTAACTGTCTTCCTCTTTGCTCCTGCAGATTGCCATTTAAAGTGGTTGAATAATTGAGGAGTAACATTTACGTCAGCTGTCATGGGGTTAGGGAGTGTGTGTGTGTGTGTGAGTGTGTGTGTGTGTATCTGTGTGTTGGTGACAGAGATAGAAACAAAATAGGAGAGTTTGTCAGTGACACTTTAAAACAGGTCACACACCTGGTGGAGCTGCAGCTGAAAAGCCATCATTAACACATCATTTAGAGCCAAAATTACATTTAATTTAACAGTTTAACAGTTAATTTAATAGAAGGTAAAAGGATTTAACTAATCATATACAGAGAAAATGTACCTGATTTCTTTTATAATGAGCCGCATTAAAATATCAATCTGATATTTCTTTTTTTTTTTTTTTTTTTGATAACTCCAAAAAGTCCCATGGCTCACACTGAAAGCAAAGGTTAAAATCATGTTTCTCACAAAAATCTAACATAACTACCAGATATTTTGTTCAAAGATGAGTAATAAGCTTTTTTTTTATTTTAGTTTCCATCATATATGTTGCCATTTTATTTCAATGAAACAAACTCCAGTAATCTTATCTGACTGAAACTCAGTTGGACAAGAAGGAAAGACAGAAGATTTTAAATTTTGTGAATTATGGTGAATTTACCGTGAAGGTAGCCTGATTCTTGAAAACATGTATCTGTGTATGTCTAAACATGGTCACCTCAAGAGTGGAGAGAACTGAGGAAATATTTATGATGTAAATATTATTTAAAATTATACAGATGTGCTTTCAGTGACATACTGAATGATCACCTGTAATGTTTTAATTCATTACTGAAGTTGAATATACATGCAGGTAATAAAAGTTACAATATACATTAAATTTAGACCATTTATCTGTGATCTGAACAGTAACACTGAAACAGTGGCGTATCCAGGAAAGTTTTGATGGGGTGGCCAAAATAAGACAGAAGTTAGTGTGGGGTGGCCAACCTAAAGATAGCATATGTGCAACAGCCAACAGGAACATTGTTAACTTTGGTTACAGTCATTGTGTGAATTGCAGGGATTCTCGGGTATTTGGAAACCCTTTAATAATAGTAGTAATGAGAGCTGTTCTTAAATATGTGCTGGAATCTAGACGGTTTGGTTACCCACCAACCCATCAATGTTTGAGCAAGCATCATAGCATCTTCAAAGTATAAAGGTGATCAGCAAAACAAACCAACAAAACAAAGAATAGAGCAGGACTCGGTCTGGTAAACAGTAAATATGTTAATTACCTGCATTATAGATAATTAATTATAAATCTAATGGGAAATTCTATCCTGTATACTGTATAATTTATATATATATATATATATATATATATATATATATATATATATATAAATTGTCAAAATGAATGCAAGAGATTAATTTGTGTGATTAAGAGCAGAGGAAAGCCCTTGTTATTGATGTAGCCATCCTGAACGATGGCAGTATCAGGAAAATGGAACACAAAGAACTGGATAAAGACAAAGGACTTAAGGAAGAGCTGGGGAAAGCCTGGAAGGTGAAGGCAACAGTAGTACCCGTAGTCATGTGAAAAATGGGGGCTGTGTCCCCCACACTGGAGAAATGGCTCCAACAGACAGTACCAGTCAAAAGTTTGGATACACTTTGACTGGAAGTGTATGCAGAGGCATGAATGCTATCAGTACCAATGATACATCAGTACTTTTATCTTCTTTTTAAAGGTAAAATTAATTAATCAATATTTTGTTAAGATACTATAGCATGATGACAGCCTTATTTTTTTAAGACAACTTTTGACTACATGCTACATGCCTTTGGCGTTTGGACACACTGACTCGCTGAAAATAATTGTATAGGTGAGAGAAAATGTCTGACTGGTACTGTAGAGATTTATAGCTGGTGACTGGGCCTCCAAAAATGACTGAATTAGTAATTTCCTCACAAGATTATCTCAAATGTCAATAATAATGAATCTTTCACTCATTTTCTTGACTCTTCCACTGTGATTTCTCTTCATCCCTGAATCCAAGTTTGGAAACTCCATTATTGGAATCCACAAACTTTCTGTTCATTAGTCTGCAAGTGTGTTCTGCCATTTAGCTTTTCCTCTTGTAATAGTTCATAACCCTCACCTCTGAACCCCACGTCTCTGAGGTAACCAAGACCGAGCTGAGGATTAATCCTCAAAATGGCCGCTCACTGAGCTGTTTATCCACTGACCTTTTATTAAAAAAGAGTCCCTAACCTGAATGAATACTGTTTCACTGGCAAACACTGGCTAACCCAATTAATCAAAGCCTTGTGTGTGTGTGTGTGTGTGTGTGTGTGTGTGTGTGTGTCAGATTTCAGGCCGCACACCTCATGAGTGTGTTTTCACACTGTGCAGTGTTTCTTTAACCTCTCCCAGACTCCTCCAGGCCTCACCAGGAAAGGAATCACAACAGACTTAGGTTACACATGTTGTACAGGGTGTGGGTCTGTATATGTGTCTGTGAATGTGTGAGTGTGTGTGCACGCTTGCATGCCTGTGGGTGTGTGTTCTGCTGGTGCCTTAATTTTAACAAGGATTAGCTCTATATTTTCCTTTCATCAGTTTTTTGATGGATCCCCAAATATGTCCAAAATCAAATTGAGACAAGCGAGGCCCTGTGCTGATGTTTGCCCTGCAAAGCCCCTTCTACCTGAGCGGGTTTGAGGTTGTTGAGCCCTCATTCAACAAGGGACAACACCCAAGCCCATGCACCAACCCAAAATGTCCCCTTAAGTCGTTACAAAAATCTCCCTCAGTCTGGATTGGGAAGCAGTGCATGGACTTTTCAAACTTTCAATTAAACCAGATGTTGACTCACAGCAGCTCAGACAGGAGGCCACATCAGACTACCCCTGATGCTGTCAAAAGAAAAAAAATTAAAATAAAACACATGGTGGTGTGCACAAGTTTGCACACACACCCACAGGGGAGAGAATGTAGTTATTATTTCTTGAAATGTTGGGTTGAAAGCTGCAGCAGAAGCCAAAGCTGAACAGTGAGCATGCATAATGGCATTTCCATACTGAACCGCACAAATGTATATTGACAATACACAGGAACACACATGCTCAGAGATGCAGGGGCACTATAAACAGCTCTTTATATCTCTCCCATTCAAATCAATTTGTTTACGCTCGGCTGCCAAAAGGGACCAGATCTTAACTGTTTCCCCTTGAATGCATTAAACTGTGAGTGAGGTTAGGAAGTGATAATGACTTCCCCTGCTGCTCTCCTTCTCTTCTCCTCATCCTCTTTTCACCTCCTCCTCCTCTTTCTCTCCATCCCTACTTGTCTGCATCTGCGTCTCAGATGGGGATTTTTACTTGTACTTGTCTGATTGAAGCAGGATGGACTCCATCTTTCTCCCCCCGCCCTTCTGTCTCTTTTTGGTTCCAGCCACAAAAACCGCTAAGTCAAAGAGATGCTGCTCCATCTCTCAGAGGGCAAAAGGCCCTTTATCCTTCAGGCCAGGATGCTACAGCTGCACACATCAGTGCTGTGCACGGAATTGCTCAAGACCAGGAACCCTGAACACATCATTTCATCTGTCAGAAAACTGCTTTCACTTCACTTTTAGGTTTGAGTTAAACTTTATATTTTTAACACTGTGTGCTGATGTGAAGCTGATGGTTTGAAATCATCTTGCAGACATAAGCAAGGCCTCTCCTGAAGAAATGTGTCATCTGAATGGCTGGAGTATGTCGCTCCAAAATCCTTTATACTATTAAATATCAATAGTGTAGCCAAAAATGTGAAAGTTAGCCATGCTATGTGCTCGAATGCACCTCCATATTTATAGTTTCTATGCCAAAGTAATGTTTGTTTTTAATAAATTCATGTGCAGAGAAAGATGTCTCCATGTTTTATGAATCTTTGAATGAAATAATATACTTATCTGAGATACTCTTTATATACCAAAACAGTTACATAACTGTGGCTTATTAATCTGATTAGTTGCAAGGATGTAGCCTAATTAAAAATAGGCGTACAATAAAAGAAAATTCTCACTTTCAGTATTTAACATACTGATCTTTCATCACACCTCAGCATTTTGGGGAAGCAGGATTTAGATACTGTCAGATCCATATATATTTAGACACTGGCACAAGTTTTATTATTTTAGCTCTTTACTAAAGCATATCCAAGATACAGTTATCTAATCAATATGGGCTTTAAGTGCCGACTCTTTGCTTTAATTTGAGGACATTCACATTCAAACTGGAGGAAAAGTTTACAGTAGGAGTTACAGCTCTTTCATTTGTAGCCGTGTCTTTTTCAAGGGACCAAAAGTAATTGGACAGTTAACTCTAAAGCTATTTCACAGACTTCATTAGCTTTTGTCTCATTAATCCACCATCAATCAAGCAGGTACAAGGTCTGGAGTTGATTCCAGGTGTTGCATTTGCATTTGTAGTCTACAACATGCACTCAAAGTAGCTGTCAGTAGATGTGAAACAGACCATCCTTAGGCTGGAACAAAAAGAGAACCATCAGACATATAGCAGAAATGTTAGGAGTAAATAAACAGTTTGGTACATTCAAAGAGAAAGAGAGCTCACAGCTAAACTTGGGAACTCATACAGGTCTGAATGTCAATGGAAGAAAACAGAGGTGGATGTTTGCAGGATCCTTTCTATAGTGATGAAAAACCCCTTCACAACATCCACCCAAGAGAAGAACAGAAAGTGGAGGCAGAAAAACCCACAAACAGGTGACAACTGAAGACAGCTGTAGTAAAGGTTGGGCATCACAAAGGAGGAAACCCAGTGTTGATGCTGGTGATGTTCATAGCTTCCTGACTTCAGCCATTGTCCGCAAAGGATTTTCAAAGTATTCAAATTACACATTTTATTTAGAGTTATGTTAACTATCCAATTTTTGAGCCCCTGAAATTAGGAGATTTCACATAAAAATAGCTGCACTTCCTAAATGGTTCATAGGATGTTTTTTTCAACCAGGAAGCACAACCAGGAAATTAAACCTGAAAGTCTGCAATTCAGTTACATCTCAAGTTGTTTCATTTCAAGCCCAGTGCGCAGTTTTACTGCCCAAATACTGTATTTCTGGGCCTAACTGTACATCTGGAATATATTTTTTTCCTCCCATAAATTAACCATTCTCTTGTTTTCCAGGGATACAGATATTGTATGCAATTAATCTATTATAAGGAATCTAAGATGCATTTTGCATGTTTGTTTTGGACCAACAATCTGCTGCTATAGTGTTAAAGTCCAGTGGTTTCCTCATGATCTAATGTATGTGTGCCCATTCGAGAGCCAATTGGAGGCCTATTCATTCCTTTAGAAGACAACATTTCACTGATGGGTAAATTTAACTTCACCTTGAGTTTTGTCCTGAGTAGACAATTTTATTTACTTTTACAATGGATTTTGGAGCAAGACCGTACTATGTGCTGGGAAGTTAGATTTTTAACAAATAGAAATAACAGTTAAACTGATCAATATACTGTATATTGAACTCTTTCAATTGAAAACTTCATAGTCAGATTTTGACAACCAGCTTCTCCACATACATTTAAAATGAGTCTTTTTCACCATTGCAGTGACATTTTTATCCATCTGAGGGGAAACCAACTGAGGTAAGAAGCAAGAACTGAACACACATGTAGAAATGAGGTGTTTATGAGTGTTGACAAAAGCTTTGGGCAGAGCAGCATTCATGATATATTTGGTGCATTAAAGTGGCACAGCTGGATTTTGGCAGATTTTTGCACTTTGGTGCCCCCTAACGACGACTAATCTGGCTTATCTGTTGCTTTCACACTTTCTCTCTTTCTTTGCCCTCCTATAATAATGTTCTTTTGCGTTTCTTTGCTAAATCAGCCACAGTGCACATTCAAATGACCAGTGTGTTGACATCCAGTTGCTGGAGTGACGTGTTAAAGCAAAACTCAGCTGTAATATGATGCAGCATCCTGGAAGCAAAGGTTGTGAAGTTTCTCCGCTTAGGCAAGGACAACTCCAGGAATGTATACAACAAATGTCACTGTCATTAAATCAAGCCAGAAACACATATTTTAAGGTAAAGAAGTTACATAGGGCTACTTTAAAGCAGCACTACTGAACTTTATTTGATTTTTGTATTTTGGTGCCCTCTAAAAAAAGGCTAATTCAGCATCCATCTTGCATCTTGTGTCTTCTGAGCTTTCTCCAGCAGTAAAAGCCAGTCACTTTTGTCTCAACTCTTGCTCTGTTCCTTTTACTCTTTCTTTCCCTCAATTCCTCCTTTAATGTCCACTTGTGCTTCTTTGCTAAATCAGCCATGGTGCATGACCAAAACAACCAGTGAGTTGATATCCAGTTGCTGGCATGTGACATGGTGCCATAAAGCAAAACACACAGCTGTCATGTGATGCTCTGGGCTGGAACACATAGTTGCAAAGCAAACGAAAAAACCATGCCAAGTCTGCACACATAAAATGCTTTATCAGTTCCAGAAGTCTAATATCTAGTGCAATATCTTATTTTTACATAAAGGCTGTGCAATATTTGGGCAAATAGATAGATGTGAGATCTTTGTAAGAATAAATTTTCTCAAACTTCTCAGGCAGAGAATATCCCACATCTTATAATCTGAGCGTATGCAACAGAAGGTGAGAAAAGGCAAGATTGAAAGAGACAGAGAGGACTTATTGCAACAGTGTAAGCAGATGTACAGCAGTGGGATGTGTGACCAAAGCTCTGTCAAGCCTGCGGGTATCAACACAATAGGGACAGACTGTCATCCCCTGTGGCTATTAATATTACATTACTGTCACTTCAGACCAATCTCTCAGTTAAAGAGCTGCTGTGTGTGAAAGTGTGTGTGTAGGAACTGTGGGGTGTGTGCAAAAAGAAAAAATAGTCCCATTTGCAGCTAAAGCCAGATCATTGTTTGATCCATTATGCAGGGAGACAGGAGCTGGGCTTCCATAAATGAGCGCTGAATTATGTAAAGCAGCGTGCACGTGAGAGGGGAGATCTTAGTGAGGAGGTGACTATCAGAGGTGGAGATCAGGTAGGACATGATGGAGATGATGACATACGTTGGCTGGTGAGGTCATGTCTGGTTCTCTGGGAAGCACAAAAGTGCCAGAAAGTATCATCTGACAAACATGTGGATCTTGTTTAATACTGGATTACCGCCTGTCACACAGCTTCAACACTGTGTTTTTGTTTCTCAGCCTCCTTTGTTCTGTCTTCTGTGTGAAGTACAGCATGGGTATGTTTGCTGTGTGACATCCTCTTTGTTCTGATTATTGAGAAGTTTTAAAGATTAACAAAAGCATTTGATTCATTGTCTGATCTAATTATTTTTCCCCACAGTGACTTCCTACGTATGAATTTTGATCATGTTTCATTAAAAAAGAAGAAAGAAAGAAAAAAAGCTTTTATGTCCAAATACAGCAATGTAGGGAATGACGACTAATCTCTATTAATGAGAATGCTCGGATTTTCCCAAATTAGTGATACTTTTACAATCAATACTGGATTGTTTATTCATTTATGGCCCTGAAAGCAAAATAACCTCATAGCTGTAACAAAAGTAGAGCTAACAACATAGTTTTTGATTTTCTGCTACTGTTTCAGCCTAGTCTAGTTCTTTTCAAAGAACCAGACTTTCTAGATGAAAGCACTTTAATGTCAATGTCATTCAATGTGCTTCAGTTGAAGACAGTGATTGATCACTTTAACCTGAAGCCAATAAAGTTGGAAGCTGAAAGTGACATCTGTTGCTTCTCCCAGGATCAACATACTGGAAGTTTTAGTCCAGCAATCTCCTATAAGCTCGTCTATATTCCTCAAAATTGTTTTTTTTGCCATGAAAAAAACTCAAATAGGCTTGAATGGCTTCAGGATTGCATGCTTCTTTTACTCATTTAGAAAATACAGGGTTTTTTTTTAAATATGATCATGTGAACCTGACCCTATCCCCACTGTCAGCATTTGACATTTCCTGCCTATTTACTCTGATTCTGTTTCTGGTATGCTGCATACAGCACTTATAATATTTAGGTAATATTTAGGTACATCCTCAAGAAGAAGACACTAAAATATACAAAGCTGCATTCAAGCAGAAGTAAGAATATTAGAAATTCTTCTCAGTTAGATGTCTGTTGGCTAGTTTAGCCTTGTGCTTAGCTTCTTAGTTTATTTACTAACTTATTGGATGTGTCCCAGCAGCAATATGCCTGATTCAAATGAATGGATCATTAACAGACTTGTGCAGAACTTAACAAGTTGTTGGAAATTAATTTTATTTAAATCAGATGTGTTACCAATGTGAAAAAACTAGGACTGTCAAAATAAAAGTGTTAATGCAAAGAGGTTAAGCTGTGGGATTGACATGTAATTTTTAACACATTAATACATAAACAGCAAAGTTAGTATTCATGGCAATCTTAAAAATATGAATTTGAATTTCTCTTGGGAAGAAAAGTGGATTTTGGATGTCTTGTCACAGTGCGAACACAACCCAACAAAACCTACTTTGTCCTTAACAGTGTTGTTTTTGGCAGGCATCTCAGTTTTAGTCTTAGTTTTAGTCGTCATGACAAAAATGCTTAGTTTTAGTCACGTTTTAGTCACGTCTGAGCTTGATAGTTTTAGTCTAGTTTTAGTCAACGAAAACTCAAAAAGGTTTTAGTCTGGTTTTAATTAAAAAAGTATCAGTTTTTAACAAATTAATTTAGGTCAATAATACGTATTAAAAAGTGGAATCAAGGATGACAAGTACTGCAATTCATAAAACAAGTTGACCTTAATCCTTTTGCATAATAACCAGATCCTTTACCAGACTGATAGCTTTAGCCGAGACTTTCCCATCAACGGAGATGCAATGCTGCCGTGCAGAAACCTTTTATTTCTATATTTCAGCTTTTTTCATGAATTAATGCCCTACTTCATCATACAAAAATGTCACACAAGAAAATAGAGCTATATGCTCAACATTAAGTAACTCATTGTGAGCTTGTTGTTTGGTTATTTTCGTCAATAACTACAAAATTAAAAGGAATGGTTTTAGACTTAGAAGGTTTCCCAGCCAACAGCAAATACTGGTAATCAATTACTCCAAAAAAGCAAAAAGCAACAACATCCTTACTTTGGTAACTGTGGCTTTATTTCTGAGAATTTTCAGAAGTGCAATATTCCATCCTGAACACACACATGCTCAAAATATGAGCAAAGGACGAGGAGCACAAGCTCAACTTGACCTGCTCTGCCAGTGAAATTATGATGGATTATAGTTAAAATATGCCCATTTACTGTTTCGTCGCTTCCACCAAACCCCCTCGTCGACACTGCGTCATGATTCATCTGTGTTATGGGATGCGTCTAACAGCTGTGTGTGTGGTTCAGCCAGCTCAGTGCGTGTGTGCGCGTGAGTGAACATGCACGCGGAGGGAAATGCGCATCGGGAGTGAAGAGAGCGGAGAAGTGGTGTAAAAAGTATGAACAAGGTCTTGTAATAAAGCCCTTTTCTCAGCGCAACCGCTGCCTTCTTTTCCTTGTGTTTCACTCCGTTAACAAGTGTAGAGAGGAGCGTAGGGAGTTAACCCCGAAGCGAATGCTAGAAGAAGGATCCCCCACCCACCCCCCTCGTGTGTTCCGACCACGGTCAGAAGAGGAAAACGGGAAAGGTTAACACATGAATGAATAAACTACTTGTCTGTGTGCGCTGCACGTCTGGTGGTGGGCGTGGCCAGGGTGCAGCAGCATTGCTGACTGACAGATTGCGCATTTTTAATCTCAGACAATCAGCCCTTGAGCATTTTCGTCTCGTCTCTTCTCGTCAACGAAATCTCACAAACGTCTCGTCATGTTTTCGTCATCAGTGAGCCATTTTTAGGTTTGTCAACAAAATAAATTCGTCATCGTTGACGAAAACAACACTGGTCCTTAATCATGAAGATTTGGACAATTTTCAAGCCTTACGTTTAGAGGATGGCTGCAGGATGACCCATTTAATATATCACACGATTTACCACTCAGACATCACATCTGTACAAAAGCTGGGAAATGCAAAACAACATTACATCCAGTGAAACACTTTTACAAGTTTACTGAAACGCATATACAAAGATAGGTGTTTCCTTAATATTTGCGACCCATCAGAATCTATGACTGCAAGGAGCACCCTGCACGTACGCCTTAGAAGACGTGATCTTTGACGTCTGAGTTCATTTTATTTTGGTGAAACAACTATCTTTGTAATTGTGTTTCGGTAAACTTTTGGTAAACTTGTAAAATTAAAATCCCATTCTTGGGATGTCGATTAGAACATCCCAAGGACACAGCATGAATTATTATTATTATTATTATTATTTTTTTTTTTTTTTTACATGATTTTTTTTTCTTGCATGAAAGCTAGCTGTAGCAGCTCAGCCAGTAGCAGTACACCTGCTTTGTTTATCTTTTTGCCACCCACCAACTTCGCCAACGTGCAAGTCACATGATCTATGACGAAAGCTGAGAATGGTCCATAACATTGCACAGAAAAAATTTGCACAGAGAAATTGCATGTCTATTCTACAAGAGGAATGTGGCAACAGGGAACTGACCAATCAGAATACAGAACAAAGAAACCTTAAAGAGGCGGGAGTTAAAGCATTTCAGAACAAATAGGACAGAGGGGGCTGCAACAAGGTTTTCACATTCTTTAGTTCATCCAAATACACTTTATCCTATAGAAGGTTGTAGAGGGTGGAGGCATAATTTAATAAACCAAATTATAGGAATAAATAAAACAGAAAGAGAGAGAGCAATTCTTTGGTTTATGCCAGTATCCATACCTGGCTATACAACTGCTGTGAAACATTGCATAATAGCTAAAACCTCTGTCAATGATAATATCTATCTATCTATCTATCTATCTATCTATCTATCTATCTATCTATCTATCTATCTATCTATCTATCTATCTATCTATATATATATATATATATATACATATATATATATATATATATATATCCTGTTAGAGTTACACAGCAGTATGTCTGAGAAATTAGCTTGTCTCCCCAAAGAAATCTCATAGATCTTATAAGAAATGGCATCAGAAGAGTACATGCAACTTTTCAAGAAAACCTGCAATCCAGATAAACAAACAAACTGGCACGCTCGCTTTTACACTTCGAGCTTTGTGGGGAAAATGGCTGGAATGTGAGATTGTCAACAGAGCATGTGGAAGGGAAGAGGAGGCAGCAGCCTGCCAGAGTGTTGTTATTCAGGTCCACACGCCTCGGCATCTGTGTCAGCTAATGAGAGAAACTCAGCTCTGTTTCATCTAGTCTCCCCGGACCGGGAATTAGCATCTCCAAAGACAGACGCAGCGAGAGGGGACAGAGGGAGGGAGGAAGACGAAGGGAGAGTCCTGGAAAAATAGCAGGGAGAGAGAGAACGAAACATGTGGCGAAAAATAAAGTGTGATGGACAGAAAAGAGGGGAAAGAGATGGGAGAGACTGCCTTCCCAGACATGAGGAGGTGAATATAAACACAAACGCTGCTTCACTGTCTTTCACACACATGCTGCAGCATATTGACAAGGCAGAGTTAAGTGAGGTGGTGGAGTGTGAGACAGCTTTTAATAGGTCCCTGATGGACCCCCGAGATGAGAGGCCAGCCTCACAACACAGAGCGGGAGGTGGGGGAGGAAGAGAAGGGAAGGGAAGGGGGGTCGAGGGTTGCAGGTCAGGGGTCAGTCAATCATTACTCCCCTCCAATCCACCCTAGCACCACCGCCTCCACCCGTTCTTCTCCCACTTGACTGAACAGTGCCTAATGATTATTAACACGTTAAAACACTTAAGGAGCATCGGGAGCAAACGCACCCCAGAGAGACGGAGATGAGAGCGAGGAGAGGGAGGGGTATGGTAATGATGCTTGTGCATGATCTGCCGGATAGATATCACTAATCACTATGTCCCTGTAGTCACACCACTGGGGCACACACTCTTACGTGCACTTTCACTAACCAAAACTATACTTTCACATAGAAACAGTGATATCAGCCTAATAAATATTTCTCTTTTGCACTTAGTTTCTTTTCAAAGATGTGTTGCATATTCTAATAGCTGCTCATTAGTGTGTTTGACCTAATTTTTCATGCAAATTTTTATGTATACAAGTGCATTTCTGCAACCCCAGTTTTGTTCTGTGACATTGGATTGTTTGTGCAGCAGGTTTGAGAGGGCACAAGTGGTGCATTTGGAGCGGCGGGGAGTCCTCTCATCTGTGCTTAGCCCAGTAAATGTTGAGTGATTTCAAGGGTTTGATGTGAAGGGATTCAGCTGGGAGCTCGTCTGCCTGAGTTGAGCCCCCACAGCTCATGATCTCATGTAGTGCGACTGTTCACCACTCTGAAAACTGACACCAGCAGAAATATCTTTCCTGCCGCTGAAGCTCAAACCAAAGAAACCACCCACAGTAGTTATCCCCAAAAAGGAATGGCAGCCTTCAGCTCAGCAAAATGGGCTAATGAGATAAGAATGAGAAGAAAGCAACACTAAAGAACGGTGAAGGATGGAGAGCCAATATTAAGTTCTAAATGGTTAGAAAACAAAGACTACACTGAAATCCCGAGAGAATATTTAAGAAATCAAAATATGTAAATATGTTATTCAAAACATCTTAGTATTGCAATGCACACCACATCTTGCAGTTTGTGATGTGAAGTCTTTGATCATCAACACTTGATCCAAATTTATTCACAAGGGCACTTTTTTTTAGCAAAAAAACTGAGGAGCTACGTATAACTCCTCACTGTGACAGGTTCAGACAGAACATGGGTCATACAAAAGAAAATAGTTCTGCTTCAAAATAAAAAATAAATGAAAAAAAAATCTGCTTTTAATCAAGCGCTCTCATAAAAAAAAAAAAAAAAAATACAACACTTCCAAACTTTCAAAACTTTTTAAAACAATGTATAAAAAATGTTTTATATTTTTCAATTGTCCAGGCTTTTGCATTATTTTAGAATAATTGCAATGCATTTATAATTTTTTTTTTATTTAAACAGACATCTAACTATTGTATAACCAGTTATATAATCATGTGTACATCATATCTGCAACATACTGTTTTATCTAGATTTAAACCTTCTTTTCATTTTTAAAGTCTATTCATTTATTTATGAATTTATTTATTTTCATGTCCTGGTCAAAGCCATGACAAAGAGGGGACGTAATATAAAGAGTTAAAGCTTGAAAAGATTAATTTAACTGAAACTTCAATCAGCTTCATTTTCACAGAAAAAAAAGAAATATGGGCGGTAAGCCATTTTTTATGGGTTATAAGAACTGCTTGTAAATAAAATAGCATTGTTTTTGACAGTAAGAGTCAAATGTTCTGAATATGATTCATATTACATGTACATTTTTTAAAAAGAAAAGGAAAACAAAGAGCTTTTTAACTTGTAAATTGAGTGTGGAGGGACCTCTGACAGCTCAATAATGACTTACATAATGACCTAGTCTTCTGACCTTTCTATAAGTCAGAAGACTGCTGTCAAAAGTTAGTCAGGTTCACTGCTTTGTGACTTCGTGCACTTCTTTCTTTCCAGCTAACTTAAAACATGTAGACATATAAACATGAAGTGGTGTTCTTACCAGAATACACAACCTCCCTCCTGCTGCCTGGTCGGTGCTCCTGCATAGTTTAAAATCCACATGCAGATTGATTTCTTTCAGAGGAAGCAAACTTCCAGTAAGAGGACACAATCTGAGTCTAAACCCATTTACCAAAGATAAATATGGGACTTTGATGTGTTAGCTTTAATTAGGCTATTATTTATTATGTATTACTCGAACTGATTTGTCTGTAAAGTGTCCTGAGACAACATTGTTGTGAATTTGGTGCTATACAAATAAAGCTGAAATTGAAATGGTTTGTTTTTGTCCGAGTTGTTGCTGCTTCATGGATTTTCATATTGTTGTAAATTACATTTTCAGTATAAAACCCTGAACTGAAACTTAACCTGTTTTCAACATCTGATGCATGAACATCATTACATGCCATCATGAACTTGTTTTTGGTGAATGAATGAAGAGTCAAAATGGCAGCAAAAAGCTCAGCATTTTATATATGACCAACTGGATAAAGATGTAGTGAGTTACATAAAATTATTGTATAGGATTGATGTATTCAGCCCAGTTGGCAGGAAAATATGTTAAAATTTTATAGTTCTAGTAAACCAAAGTTATGTTCAGTGTCTACATTAATTAGACATTGAACATTCCCTCTCCCCTCACTCCTTTTTCTTTTAGGGAAAGGAGTTCAACTTGTGTTGGAAACTTGTTTCCTTCTTCCTCATAACTGGGATATTACTGTTTCAGTGTTTGCTTTCCTCAGTTTTAAAACTGTTCTTTGGTCACACTTACATACCAAAGCTGCTCTAGGATTAGAAAATTAAAACTTGGTTATGATATGGAAATAAAATAAGGTTGGGGAGGGCTGAATGTACATATGATACTTCATTTGGTTTTCCAAAAACATTAAATAACAGCATCTTTTCCTGCCGGCCAGGCTGGTTGTGTTACCGCTCTGCTTTAAAAGAGGAAATTGAGCCATATTTGACTCATGGCTCACCTCTCCATCTGTCATAAAGGTAACATGCAGCATTTCGGGACTGACATGAAGCATTTCATCTGTTCCATCAGAGGAGGCGTGTATGTATGTGTGTGTTACTGTGTGCGTGTGTGTGTGTGTGTCCCAGGGGTGTATTATTTTAGTGGAGGTCAGAAGAACGGCTGCTGGGGGAGGATCTGCCAGTAAAGTGGTCAAGCAGCCCCAGATGGGTTTCTAATAGTCCTAATCCAACAGGTCAATGTGCTGGGCTTTAACTCGCTGCCGCCCTCCATAAACCTGGTTTTCTTCTCCTTCTGCCTCCTCTTGCTCTCTTTCAACCTCCCTCTGCTTATCTAACCTCCCCCTCTCTGTCTCCCAGCTCCTGTCTCGCTTTGCCTGTCTGTCCACGGAGGCAGCTAGAAGCTAATGAGGCTTGGCTGGCGTTTATCCAGCCATCTTTCCCCCTGTGAGTATCTGTGTGTTTATGGGTTTGTATTTGCTTGTGGGAAAGCAGTCTCCAGGCTAAATTTATTATATTTATCTTGATCAGAACAAATATTAACACAAATCATTTTTTGCATCTGTGGGCACATTATCAGAGCACGAGGAGGATATCAGAGGAATCTGAAAAGTAGCAAAAGTGAATGGGAACATTGATCTGGAAAGACAAGCAAAGACTGCTGGAGCAAAGACTGGAAATGGGAATTCCACGTCAGATTTTCAGGAGCGGAAAGCAGGTTTTCCGCCCCATTAAATGGTTCCCACTGCAGGGAGATGCGCTTCGACTCGGATAAGACGGTCCCATTCCCTCTCCACGGAAGAAACAGATGGGAAATCATTCTTGCATCCCTTGTGTCCGTGAAGCACCTGCCTGTTTTCCATACAGAGGCACTCTCACTGAGAAACCAACACCAAACAGCCTCCTGACGCACGCTTTGATGCTAAAACCCACTGCTACCCACTCAGAGGACAGTCTCAATACATCATTAACTCCCATTGCTGGAATTTGCAGACAGATCTAGCTAATGAGACCCATTTCAGAGACCACATTTCAAAAACTAGTTCAGTCTGACAGTCCACTACCGTGTTACACATTTGATATCATTTACAGAGAGCAGCAACAGATAGGAAGCCAGACGTTGTAGGATTACGTGCAATGCTGCTGAGGGGAAAGAGATGGAGAGGAGACCTGTCACACACATTGCTGTCGCAGTCATTAGTGCTAAGTGACAGTTTCTGGTGGTCCTTCAGTCAGCTGGGGGAAAGCGGAGGAGTGTGAGAATGTGTTGTGTCACGGAGGCGAAGACAGCACAATGTATTATATCAACAACAGGTTCACTCCAGCACCCCCAGTCGATGTGCCACTGTTAATATTGCAGGATTATTATTCAGCTGAGCGGAGCTGAAGGTGTGATGACCTGAGCAGGCGACAGCGCTAATTAACCACTGTTTGACCCTGCCTGACTCAGACAGCTGCTCTGTCTGAGTGTGTGTGTGTGTGTGTGTGTGTGTGTGTGTGAGTGCACTAACTGTGAGCTTAAGAAATCATTTCTTATTCCTCTGCCAGTGAGGGTGAAGTAATTGTGCATGCATCCACCTGTCTGTCAAATGTTTCAGACATCAAATTTCAGTTCCCACACATGACTCCATTTGCATAGAAAACAAATTAAATGATCTGGCAGCTGTTGGCTAAAAAATATAATAGACTCTCACCACTCTGGGTTTAAAATGCTGAATTGAATCTGGAGTTACTGCAGTGTGCACCCAGTCAGGGACATGAAGGCAGCTTTATCGTTTTATGTACTGAGCATGCGTGGGATGCTGACATATTGCAACTAACCTTGTGTGAATGGCAGTTAATCATCAACACATGGGTGTCAATCAACACAGAAACAACACATTTTGGGCTGAAGCAAAATATGAAATAGTCACATGGATCTATGGCCCCATCAACACAGAGACAAGTTTAGGTGTATCTAATAGAGTTTGTAAGTTTCATTCACATGGAACGTTTAGGAGCCAGATAGTGCTAATTTCTGAAACCAGGACCCAAGGTGAATAAATTGTTTCCATATTTACAACCCATATGCATCGTTCCTGAACCAATGACAACAGCCCCACCTCTCCATTAATCTGTATGTACAAACCCTGCCATTGGCTTCAACATTGGTGGGTTACAGTGTTGTGTTTGTGCTTGCAGCAGCTACTGAGCAGCATGATATGGTTTTTACAGCAGTTCCTTTTAACTTGATGGTGGTTTAGTGTTGACATACACATTTCTTGAAATGGCTCTGTCTGTACAAAAGCTATTTAAATAAAGAAATCTGATTTCTCTCAGTGTGGGTGTTGCTTAAATTAACACAAATCCAAAGATGGATTAAAACTCATGTTGGCAGGTATAAATGAAAACTTACAGGCCATTTGGCAGGTGATGAACATAGCAAGTTGATCCAGTTATTAGTCCTGGCAGTGCCATACCTATCCCAGATAGCAAAAAGTGTTTGGCCAAAATATGGCCCACAGCTGCAGTTTTGTTTGGCCCTTATTTGGCCTTGACTTACGATGTTGACTCCATGTGAGTGTAGCTGCCAAAACTTAGCTACATGACCACCGCATATGGTCCAAAAAGAAATGGCTGTAATTTGTGTTCAGGCCAGTTCCTCATATTTGGACCAGTTCTGGTCCACACAAAACCATTTTATCTCTGGCCCAGAGCATCTCGTGACAGCTGCATTTTACTTTATGGCACCATGTCACAAGCCAGCAAATAGATATCAACACACTGCTTGTTTTGTATGTGCGCCATGGCTGATTCAGCAAAGAAACCCAAGAAGAAATTATTGGACTTAGTAAGTAAAAAGGGAGAAAATGACACAGCAAGCAATAAGATGACTGCCAACATCTGACTGACTTTTACTGGCTGGAGAAAGCTCAGAGTAAAGAGAGGATGCAAGACAGATGCTGAATTAGCTGTTGTTATGAGGCACCAAAGTGAGAAAATATACCAAACTTCAGTTGTGGGACTTTAAAGTAGATAATTTAAAATGAGTTAGTGGAGAATGTTGTCATTGTATGGCATTGTCACGGAAACATTACACTAAATTACAATTCAGTGAAACATATGTCATTAAATACATTCATTTACACTTATAATCTGGATAATTTACTTAGGTTTGTGGAAAATCTGATTAGTTTGGTCATTTTAGGAATCTACCAGCTGCATTGGCTGATGGAAAAGTTCATTTAGAGACCTGAAGTATTGTGCACTTTCTTCATATTACCCATCACAATATGAAAGTAAATCTTTTACAACCTGAAAACAAAGTCAGTAGGAGGCCTTTAAATGTACTATTCTCTCAAAGCACCATTATCCCAGATTTATTTACCAACAGAAATAAGATAGATGATGGTTTCGGTCTTCCCCAAGTAGGTGGTGGCATAAGTCTTGACATCCTTGTGTGCAGCTCAACCTCCAAAACCCACAGACCACCAGATAAAAGATTTTCTTTTGTTTTTAGTTTGAGCTGGGCAATTCTGCAAATTTTGGTTTCGATCCGATACCAAGTAAATCCTGGGCAAGTATTGCGATACCCATTTGATATTGATACTGTCATTTAATGGTTTTACCTTTAATTATTGATCTTGATTATGATCATAAAACACGCTACAAAGATTTTTGTCAAATACAACATTTTTATTAACAAACTGGAGGGCAGAACTGAGAAATTTAAGCTATTTTGTTTGTAAATGATATAAAATAACATTAACAATGTAACAAAATAATAAAATAACTATTATTCTCTTTACGTACACAATTGAGAAAAATAAGGTGAACAATGCAAATTAGCTAAACAAAAGTAAAGCCTTCTATTGGTTGGCTCCCATTCACATGCTTTGGCTGAAATTTCTATCTCATCATGCTGGTATCAAATGATACTGATTCTAGCCTTGGTATCAATACTACCGATATTTAGATTAATCTGCCCAGCCCTGTTTTGAATCTTATAATCACTTCTTTTATTAGCTTCCTTGACACGGTCCCTTTATGCTGTTTTCCTTGTCCAATTGGACAAAGAAAGAAAAAAGAAAAGAAACATTTTCAAGGACACAATTCGTTAGATTTGTTATTTAAAGATTTATCTAGAGCAATTCATTTTATTCTCTCACAACAATGCTTTGACAAGTCTGAAAAGTCCAAAAAGCTGCAGTAAGGGTTTTGATGAGAATCAGCAGGAGAGATCCTATTTCTTCTATTTTATCTTCTCTTCAGTGGCTCCCTGTTCAATCCTGAATAGATTTAAAAGGCTTCTCCTCACGTATTCTTATAGACCAAGCTCCATTGTGTCTAATTAAAGTTCTCCTAGTTCCATATTTTCCCAACAGAATTCTTCACTCTGAGACCGCAGGTTTTTCTTGTAGTTCCTGGAGTTTCTGAAAGTTAAATAAGAGACAGAACCTTCATCATCATCATTGTTATCAGGCCACTCTCTGTGGAACCAGCTCCATGTTTAGGTTCAGGAAGCAGACACCCTATTTACCTTCAAAATAAGGCTTAAAATATCCTTTTTATTAAAGATTAGAGCTGGCTTAACCATCCCTTTAGCTATGCTGCTGTAGGCTTAGAGTGCTGGAGGATGTCCCACCGAGCATTTTCTTCTCCCTTTTTACTCTTTATTCTCCATGACATTTTGTCATGTCATTAATTAGTCATCTTCTCTACGTTTCTCAGCACGTATCACTAAGAGTTATAGTGCTTGTTGACTCCTTTTTCCAGTCCTCTCCACCCCCAACCAGTCTGGTTCTGCTGGAAATTTCCCTTCCTGTTACAGGAGAGGTTTTTCTCTCTTCTGTCGCCAACTGCATGCTCATGATAGGGGACAAAGTTAAATACAAAACTGAACACAATCCATTGGTTTCCTTAGATAAGCAATTATTTCTTCAAAATTAGCTTATAAGCTAATTTAAATTGGACTAATCTGGAACATATAATAAATTTGCTGTAACTGGATTATAATTAGGTGACAACAGGCTGTCTTTAAAAGTGCCTTGAGATGACTTTGTTGTGGATTAGAGCAATACAAATAAAGATTAATTCAACTGAATAAGCCTGCAGGAACTATTGAGAGACAGACTGCAAGTGAGGCTGTAAAGCTGCTTTGTGTGTCCTTTTAAATATCCCAATAACTTTACAGCAAAAGTATTCTGTTTTTAATTTACAAGAGATATTGAGAGCAGTTTCTGGTGAGTGAATCACCAGTTTGCTTTATTTAACACATTACATAACAGACATACATAACATTCTCAGTGTAAGACTGTCTTCTTCATACCTGCCAGCACTTCAATTTTTTAGAGCTTGTCATGACACCGAAATCATGTAGAGTGCCTCTCTTTCTTTTTATTTTCTTTTTCTTAATATGTCACCTGATGATTAATCCTCATTCATATTTAAACATTTCTATGTTTGCCAAAAGTCACTCAAGTTACAATAATATCCATTCAAAAAGATTGAAGCTTAACAAATAGCTCATTATCAAATTTACTTAAAATTGCTTTTTAACCATTTCAGACTATTTGATGACCACAAAGGCTTTAAAGACACCAGAACATTTAAATAGCTTGAAGTATGTGTCTGCGTATAGCTCATTAAAAAGTGACTATTATAGCAAAGAATGAAAGGAGGCAGAAACAAAAGTTGTGTTATTTACTGCCACTGTGGCATCCTTCTCAAGTCCCTTACAATGTTTTCACACAGACACGGATCTTGTTCTGACTCCAGTTCCGGCTCCGTGTTCGACCCTCAGAACATCGGTGCTTTCTAGCGAACTGGCATGCGTTCACACCAGTTTAACCAGAACCAAAGTGGGTGGATTTTACTTAGCGTAAGTAAAACATAGACAGCTTGGAGATTTGTTCCTGAAAGTTAAAGTTTATAGGGCTCCATTATAAACTACTTTTATTTTTTAACTGTTGTGTTGTCCTATGTTATTTTTGTTTGAAATAAATAAAAAATAAAACTATATTCAGATGACAGAGATCTTAAAATGTCAACACGAGCTTACATAAATAGTCTACTGTTCGATGGCCACCTGGGCAGCCACACACATTGACTTTGGTCTGATAACCTTTTTCTTTATTTCAGTTAATTCAGTATACACTTTATTTGTAATAATTACCATTTTTTTATATTTCACATTTTTATTAGCAGGTTTGGCTGGGGTGGTTAACCAATTGGGTGCACACTTTTAGTTGACTCATAGTTGTCACTTTGTTAATTTGGTTTACTTTAAGTAAATTGTATTTTCTTTGAAGTACCAGTTCCTGGGGAAGTTGCTGTGTGTGGGGGGCCCAACCCTACTAAGGACAAGAGTCCCGGCTGAGGTGGATCTCCCTTGAGGAGGCTGCAGCCCAACATGACTCACCCACCGTACAACAGAATAATGGTAGAAGGGTTCTATTTTTGTATTTAGGCCCGAGCACCGAAGGCGGTGCGAAGGCCTATTGTAATTGCTCCGTTTCTTCCTTATTAGGCCCGAGCACCGAAGGCGGTGCGAAGGCCTATTGTAATTGCTCCGTTTCTTCCTTATTAGGCCCGAGCACCGAAGGCGGTGCGAAGGCCTGTTGTAATTGCTCCGTTTCTTCCTTATTAGGCCCGAGCACCGAAGGCGGTGCGAAGGCCTATTGTAATTGCTCCGTTTCTTCCTTATTAGGCCCGAGCACCGAAGGCGGTGCGAAGGCCTATTGTAATTGCTCCGTTTCTTCCTTATTAGGCCCGAGCACCGAAGGCGGTGCGAAGGCCTGTTGTAATTGCTCCGTTTCTTCCTTATTCTTCTTCTTCTTCTTCTTCTTCTTCTTCTTCTTAAACATTGGAGGCATTTTTGGGGACCTGAACATGCACGAAAACGCGCCTAATTTTGCGCACCCCCCCAAAGGAATGTGAAAAATTTGATATTTTGGGGTGCCCGGGACTGTTCGGGCAAAATTGAATGAGAGCGCCACCTATTTATGATGCCCCGCCACTGCATGTCATTAATCTTTATGAAAATCGCTACACATGTTCTTAATTATAGGGCAAACAAAAAATCCTCTTGGGGCAACAGCCTACAACCAACAGGAAGTCGGCCATTTCTGGTCAAAGTCGCCATTTTGGCGTTTTACTGACATATTCAAAATCTATCTCCTCCTAGAGATTTCATCGTACCGCTACCAAAATAGCTCAGGATGTTCAGAAGCCATGTGTCTTTAAAAGTTATTGAAAGCTTTCTAATAGGAGAAAGGGCATGGAGGGGGCGGGGCCTCAAAGTTTGACGTCTCGCCATGAAGAACGAAAGTGATATAACTTCCACATAAAACAATATATCCCAACCAAAATGGCCATGTATGATGCCAGTCCCACCCTGAAAACATCTACATGTCAATATTTGGGTTATGAATTGGCCACACCCCCTGGCGACAGGAAGTCATGGTTTTTACTCGGAGACCCAATGATCTCATGTTTTGGACACAACCAGGTCCAAACTGGGTCAGACAGCAGAAAACAAGTTGGTGATGATATCCAGTGCAAACTGTTCCTCTACGCTGCAGGGCAAGACCGTGGCGCCATGGCGATCTTCGATAAGACGCCATGACATCATAAATCACTATAAATCCCTCAATTTTCACCCGATCCTCATCAGACTTTCAGGGATTAATAAGGGTCTGGCCCTGAACAGATCCATTTCAACAATTCCGGTCTAGCCGTAAGCCCCGCCCACTTCCAACAGGAAGTGCTTTTTTTCAGACGCCGGGGTCCATCTCCTCAGGAATGAAACCTACACACTTGAAAGTGCTTCACAACAGGTCAAACCCTTTCATGATACCACAATAAAAATCTCAAATTCCTTTGCCTAACGTAACCATGGCGAATAGTGGTCCAACGCCATCAAACAGGAAGTACTTGAAACTGACCCTTTGTACTGTCGATCTCCACCCAACTTGGCAGGAAGGACGACAGTCAGGCTGTGAACTCTGCCACATTGACCTATGCTGGAAAAATTGCAATATGGCTCTATAGCGCCCCCTAAAAATATTTAATTGATCATAACTGCCCACTACATTGAGCGATATGGCTGAAATCCAGTATATTGATAGAACTTGGAAGGATGTACAAAAAAGCCTCTTGGACCTATATGATAACTTCAACAGGAAGTCGGCCATTTTGAAAAGAGTGTCATTTTTGGGGTCATTTTTGCATGTTTCTTTGCCTTGCATTTGAACGAACTCCTCCTACAGATTTTATCGTATTTACCTCAAACTCAGTCTGAACACTCCAGAGGCATGTGTGGTTAAAAGTTATTGAAAATTTTCTAATAGGAGGTGGCGTTCAGCGGCGGCGCCTCGTCAAGTTTTGATGTTTCGCCATCAAGCATGGAATCCATTATTTCTGACAAACAACACTCAGTCTGCACCAATCTGCCCATGTTTCACTTCAGTTCCATGCTGACCACATCTACATGTCCAGAAGTTGTCACCTGGACATTGCTCAGCGCTGCATGGCGAGACGATGGCGCCATGACGATATTGAATAAGACTCCAGGACAACATTAATCAGTATAAATCCCTCAGTTTTCATCCAATCACCATCACACTTACAGTGATTAATCAGGGTCTGCTCCTGAACAGATACATACAACTACTTCTGGTCTTGGCCTAAGCCCCGCCCACTTGAAACAGGAAGTGAATTTTTTAGACACCGGGGATCCTGTCTTTGGGAATGAATCTCACACACTCAGAAGTGCTTCAGATAAGGTCAAACTCTTTGATTATACTACAGACAAGAACCCTCAAGTTCCTTTGCCAAGCAAAACATGGCAAATGTCGTCCACCGCCATGAAACAGGAAGTACTTGTAACTCACCCAATGTATTCCTGATCTCCACCAAACTTAGCAGGGAGGACAGTGGTCAGGCCTGGAGCTGATTCAAATAGACATATGCTGGTTATGTGGCTCGATAGCGCCCCCTATAAATATTTAATCTATGAGCCCCAACCACTGCTTTGACTGACATTCATGAAATGTGGCATATTTATATAACATGCCAGGACAAGCAAAGAAGCCTCTATATTTCCTGATGTTGTCGACGCCATAGCCCCGCCCCCTGGGAACAGGACGTCCCACCATTTTAAACCTTTAATACCTGTAAAACTGATTCAAACTCATTAATATCATCCTTCATGAACTCATGGTTGAAAATATGACTGACTTCTTGCAACATCATGATCAAAATGGCTTCTTGTGATGGTTATATCATTCGCCATGAAACAGGAAGTGGCTCTAACCCTGCTGTCAGTTGAACAATTGAGCTGATATTTTCCTGTTTTCATTGGAGTTCCAACCTGAACATGGCTTTACATGGAAATGACTATAGCACCACCTAGTGGCCACGTGGAATTTTCCTCTTGATAAAATCATGCTCCAGTTTGTGGGAATTCAAAACAGTTTGTAAGAAACAAGGTCATACATGCTTCAGATGTCATCACTGGACAGGCTGAGGTGCAAGTTGATCCTCTCATGAGGAAAATCACCTCTTGATGGAGATAAACTCTGGAAGAATGGGCATAAGGCTTTGGGCGAGTGCAGTCGTGCTGCAGGAGGGAGGTTGCCGGCTGATGGGGCGGTGCAATAGGCCGAAGCGGCGCCAGAGGTGCGAGGGCCTCCAACGCTGCTTGCAGCTTTAATTAGGCCCGAGCACCGAAGGCGGTGCGAAGGCCTGTTGTAATTGCTCCGTTTCTTCCTTATTCTTCTTCTTCTTCTTCTTCTTCTTCTTCTTCTTCTTCTTCTTCTTCTTCTTCTTAAACATTGGAGGCATTTTTGGGGACCTGAACATGCACGAAAACGCGCCTATTTTTGTGTACCCCCCCAAAGGAATGTGAAAAATTTGATATTTTGGGGTGCTTGGGACTGTTCGGGCAAAATTGAATGAGAGCGCCACCTATTTACGATGCCCCGCCACTGCACGTCATCAATCTTTATGAAAATTGCTACAAATATTCTAAATGTTCGGTCGAACAAAAAATCCTCTTGGAGCAACAGCCTAAAACCAACAGGAAGTCGGCCATTTTGGGTCAAAGTCGCCATTTTGGCGTTTTACTGACATTTTCAAAATCTATCTCCTCCTAGAGATTTTATCGTACCGCTACCAAAATAGCTCAGGATGTCCAGAAGGCATGTGTCTTTAAAAGTTATTGAAAGTTTTCTAATAGGAGAAAGGGCATGGAGGGGGTGGGGCCTCAAAGTTTGATGTGTTGCCCTGAAGAACGAAAGTTATATAACTTCCACATAAAAAAATGTATCTGAACCAAAATGGCCATGTATGATGCCAGTCCCATCCTGAACACATCTACATGTCAATATTTGGGTTATGAATTAGCCACGCCCCCTGGCGACAGGAAGTCCCGGTTTTTACTTGGAGACCCTCTTATCTGACGTTTTGAACACAACCAGGTCCAAACTGGGTCAGACAGCAGAAAACAAGTTGGTGATGATAACCAGTGAAAACTGTTGCTCTACGCTGCAGGGCGAGACCGTGGCGCCATGGCGAACTTTGATAAGACGCCATGACATCATAAATCACTATAAATCCCTCAATTCTGATCCAATCCCCATCAGACTTGCAGGAATTAATCAGGGTCCATCCCTGAACAGATTCATATCACCAATTCCGGTCTAGCCCTAAGCCCCGCCCACTTCCAACAGGAAGTGCTTTTTTTCAGACGCCGGGGTCCATCTCCTCAGGAATAAAACATACACACTTGAAAGTACTTCACAAAAGGTCAAACCCTTTCATGATACCACAATAAAAATCTCAAGCTCCTTCGCCAAACGTAACCATGGCGAATAGCGGTCCGACGCCATCAAACAGGAAGCACTTGTAACTGACACATTGTACTGCTGATCTGCACCAAACCTGGCAGGGAGGAGCGTGGACGAGCCGAGAACTCAGCCACATTGACATATGCTGGAAAAATTGCAATATGGCTCTATAGCGCCACCTACAAATATTTAATTGATCATATCTGCCCACTACATTGACTGATATGGCTGAAATCCAGTATATTGATAGAACTTGGAAGGATGTACAAAAAAGCCTCTTGGACCTATATGATAACTTCAACAGGAAGTCAGCCATTTTGAAAAAAGTGTCATTTTTGGGGTCATTTTTGCATGTTTCTTTGCCTTGCATTTGAACGAACTCCTCCTACAGATTTTATCGTATTTACCTCAAACTCAGTCTGAACACTCCAGAGGCATGTGTGGTCAAAAGTTATTGAAATTTTTCTAATAGGAGGTGGCGTTCAGCGGCGGCGCCTCATCAACTTTTGATGTTTCGCCAACAAGCACGGAATCTATTATTTCTGCAATACAACACTCATTCTGTACCAAACTGCATATATTTCCCTTCACTTCCATGCGGACCACATCTACAAGTCCTGATGTTGTCATCTGGACATTGCTCAACGCTGCATGGCGAGACCGTGGCGCCATGACAAGGTTGGATAAAACACCATGACATCATTATTGAGTATAAATCCCTCAATTTTCATCCAATCAGCATCACACTTGCACTGATTAATCAGAGTCTGCTTCTTAACAGATATATGTAATTACTTCTGGTCTTGGCCTAAGCCCCGCCCACTTGAAACAGGAAGTGCCTTTTTCCTGCAGCAGGGTCCCTCTCGTCAGGGATTAACCTCCCACACTCAAAAGTGCTTGAGATGAGGTCAAACCCTTTCATGATATAAGAGAAAAAAAACCTCAAGTTCCTTCCTCAAGCAAAACATGGCAAATGGCGTCCACCGCCATGAAACAGGAAGTACTTGTAACTGACCCAATGTACTCCTGATCTCCACCAAACTTGGCAGGGAGGACAGTGGTCAGGCCTGGAACTGATTCAAATACACATATGCTGGTAATATGGCTCTATAGCGCCCCCTGTATATATTTCATCTTTTTGCTCCAACCACTGCTTTGAATTACATAGTAAAATGTGGCATATTTATTTAACATGCCAGGACAAACAAAAAAGCCTCTTCATGTCCTTTAAGTTCTCAACACCATAGCCCCCTGGGAACAGGAAGTCCCAACATTTTAACCCTTTATCCTCTGTATAGCTAATTCTAACTCATTGATATCATCCTTCATGAACTCATGGTTGAAAATTTGACTGACTTCTTACAGCAGCATGATTAAAATGGCTTTCTGTGATGGTTTAAATCATTCGCCATTATACAGGAAGTGGCACTAACCCTGCTGTCAGTTGATCAATTGAGCTAATATTTTCCTGTTCTCATCAGATATCCAACCTGAACATTTGTCCTACATTAAAACAAATTTACCACCACCTAGTGGCCACGTGGAATTTTCCTCTTGATGAAATCATGCTCCAGTTTGTGGGAATTAAACACAGTTTGTAAGAAACAAGGTCATGAATGCTTCAGATGTCATCACTGGACAGGCTGAGGTGCAAGTTGATCCTCCCATGAGGAAAATCACCTCTTGATGTAGATAAACTCTGGAAGAATGGGTTTATGGCTGTGGGCGACAGCGGCCGTGCTGCTGGAGGGAGGTTGCGGGGTGATGGGGCGGTGCAATAGGCCGAAGCGGCGCCAGAGGTGCGAGGGCCTCCAACGCTGCTTGCAGCTTTAATTCTTCTTCTTCTTCTTCTTCTTCTTCTTAAACATTGGAGGCATTTTTGGGGACCTGAACATGCACGAAAACGCGCCTATTTTTGTGTACCCCCCCAAAGGAATGTGAAAAATTTGATATTTTGGGGTGCTTGGGACTGTTCGGGCAAAATTGAATGAGAGCGCCACCTATTTACGATGCCCCGCCACTGCACGTCATCAATCTTTATGAAAATTGCTACAAATATTCTAAATGTTCGGGCGAACAAAAAATCCTCTTGGAGGAACAGACTAAAACCAACAGGAAGTCGGCCATTTTGGGTCAAAGTCGCCATTTTGGCGTTTTACTGACATTTTCAAAATCTATCTCCTCCTAGAGATTTTATCGTACCGCTACCAAAATAGCTCAGGATGTCCAGAAGGCATGTGTCTTTAAAAGTTATTGAAAGTTTTCTAATAGGAGAAAGGGCATGGAGGGGGTGGGGCCTCAAATTTTGATGTGTCGCCGTGAAGAACGAAAGTGATATAGCTTCCACATAAAACAATGTATCTGAACCAAAATGGCCATGTATGATGCCAGTCCCATCCTGAACACATCTACATGTCAATATTTGGGTTATGAATTGGCCACGCCCCCTGGCGACAGTAAGTCATGGTTTTTACTTGGAGACCCTCTTATCTGACGTTTTGACCACAACCAGGTCCAAACTGGGTCAGACAGCAGAAAACAAGTTGGTGATGATAACCAGTGAAAACTGTTGCTCTATGCTGCAGGGCGAGACCGTGGCGCCATGGCGAACTTTGATAAGACGCCATGACATCATAAATCACTATAAATCCCTCAATTCTGATCCAATCCCCATCAGACTTGCAGGGATTAATCAGGGTCCGGCCCTGAACAGATTCATATCACCAATTCCGGTCTAGCCCTAAGCCCCGCCCACTTCCAACAGGAAGTGCTTTTTTTCAGACGCAGGGGTCCATCTCCTCAGGAATAAAACGTGCACACTTGAAAGTACTTCACAACAGGTCAAACCCTTTCATGATACCACAATAAAAATCTCAAGCTCCTTCGCCAAACGTAACCATGGCGAATAGCGGTCCGACGCCATCAAACAGGAAGTACTTGTAACTGACCCATTGTACTGCTGATCTACACCAAACCTGGCAGGGAGGAGCGCGGACCAGCCGAGAACTCAGCCACATTGACATATGTTGGAAAAATTGCAATATGGCTCTATAGCGCCACCTACAAATATTTAATTGATCATATCTGCCCACTACATTGACTGATATGGCTGAAATCCAGTATATTGATAGAACTTGGAAGGATGTACAAAAAAGCCTCTTGGACCTATATGATAACTTCAACAGGAAGTCAGCCATTTTGAAAAAAGTGTCATTTTTGGGGTCATTTTTGCATGTTTCTTTGCCTTGCATTTGAACGAACTCCTCCTACAGATTTTATCGTATTTACCTCAAACTCAGTCTGAACACTCCAGAGGCATGCGTGGTCAAAAGTTATTGAAAATTTTCTAATAGGAGGTGGCGTTCAGCGGCGGCGCCTCATCAAGTTTTGATGTTTCGCCAACAAGCACGGAATCTATTATTTCTGCAATACAACACTCATTCTGTACCAAACTGCATATATTTCTCTTCACTTCCATGCCGACCACATCTACAAGTCCTGATGTTGTCATCTGGACATTGCTCAACGCTGCATGGCGAGACCGTGGCGCCATGACAAGGTTGGATAAAACGCCATGACATCATTATTGAGTATAAATCCCTCAATTTTCATCCAATCAGCATCACACTTGCACTGATTAATCAGAGTCTGCTTCTTAACAGATATATGTAATTACTTCTGGTCTTGGCCTAAGCCCCGCCCACTTGAAACAGGAAGTGCCTTTTTCCTGCAGCAGGGTCCCTCTCGTCAGGGATTAACCTCACACACTCTACAGTGCTTCAGATCAGGTCAAACCCTTTCATGATATAAGAGAAAAAAAACCTCAAGTTCCTTCCTCAAGCAAAACATGGCAAATGGCGTCCACCGCCATGAAACAGGAAGTACTTGTAACTGACCCAATGTACTCCTGATCTCCACCAAACCTGGCAGGGAGGACAGTGGTCAGGCCTGGAACTGATTCAAATACACATATGCTGGTAATATGGCTCTATAGCGCCCCCTATCAATATTTAGTCTATCAGCTCCACCCACTGCTTTGAACGACATAGTAAAATGTGGCATATTTATATAACATGCCAGGACAAACAAAAAAGCCACTTCATGTCCTGATGTTCTCAACACCATAGCCCTGGGAAAAGGAAGTCCCACCATTTTAACCCTTTATCCTCTGTATAACTAATTCTAACTCATTAATATCATCCTTCATGAACTCATGGTTGAAAATATGACTGACTTCTTACAGCATCATGATTAAAATGGCTTCCTGTGATGGTTTAAATCCTTCGCCATTATACAGGAAGTGGCACTAACCCTGCTGTCAGTTGACCAATTGAGCTAATATTTTCCTGTTCTCATTAGAGTTCCAATCTGAACATGGTCGTACATTAAAACAACTTTACCACCACCTAGTGGCCACGTGGAATTTTCCTCTTGATGAAATCATGCTCCAGATTGTGGGAATTCAACACAGTTTGTAAGAAACAAGGTCATGAAATGCTTCAGATGTCATCACTGGACAGGCTGACGTGCAAGTTGATCTTCTGATGAGGAAAATCACCTCTTGATGGAGATAAACTCTGGAAGAATGGGTATATGGCTGTGGGCAAGAGAGGCTGTGTTGCTGGAGGGAGGCTCTTGGCCGATGGGGCGGTGCAATAGGCCGAAGCGGCGCCAGAGGTGCGAGGGCCTCCAACGCTGCTTGCAGCTTTAATTCTTCTTCTTCTTCTTCTTCTTCTTAAACATTGGAGGCATTTTTGGGGACCTGAACATGCACGAAAACGCGCCTATTTTTGTGTACCCCCCCAAAGGAATGTGAAAAATTTGATATTTTGGGGTGCTTGGGACTGTTCGGGCAAAATTGAATGAGAGCGCCACCTATTTACGATGCCCCGCCACTGCACGTCATCAATCTTTATGAAAATTGCTATAAATATTCTAAATGTTCGGGCGAACAAAAAATCCTCTTGGAGCAACAGACTAAAACCAACAGGAAGTCGGCCATTTTGGGTCAAAGTCGCCATTTTGGCGTTTTACTGACATTTTCAAAATCTATCTCCTCCTAGAGATTTTATCGTACTGCTACCAAAATAGCTCAGGATGTCCAGAAGGCATGTGTCTTTAAAAGTTATTGAAAGTTTTCTAATAGGAGAAAGGGCATTGAGGGGGTGGGGCCTCAAATTTTGATGTGTCGCCGTGAAGAACGAAAGTGATATAGCTTCCACATAAAACAATGTATCTGAACCAAAATGGCCATGTATGATGCCAGTCCCATCCTGAACACATCTACATGTCAATATTTGGGTTATGAATTGGCCACGCCCCCTGGCGACAGTAAGTCATGGTTTTTACTTGGAGACCCTCTTATCTGACGTTTTGAACACAACCAGGTCCAAACTGGGTCAGACAGCAGAAAACAAGTTGGTGATGATAACCAGTGAAAACTGTTGCTCTATGCTGCAGGGCGAGACCGTGGCGCCATGGCGAACTTTGATAAGACGCCATGACATCATAAATCACTATAAATCCCTCAATTCTGATCCAATCCCCATCAGACTTGCAGGGATTAATCAGGGTCCGGCCCTGAACAGATTCATATCACCAATTCCGGTCTAGCCCTAAGCCCCGCCCACTTCCAACAGGAAGTGCTTTTTTTCAGACGCAGGGGTCCATCTCCTCAGGAATAAAACGTGCACACTTGAAAGTACTTCACAACATGTCAAACCCTTTCATGATACCACAATAAAAATCTCAAGCTCCTTCGCCAAACGTAACCATGGCGAATAGCGGTCCGACGCCATCAAACAGGAAGTACTTGTAACTGACCCATTGTACTGCTGATCTACACCAAACCTGGCAGGGAGGAGCGCGGACGAGCCGAGAACTCAGCCACATTGACATATGTTGGAAAAATTGCAATATGGCTCTATAGCGCCACCTACAAATATTTAATTGATCATATCTGCCCACTACATTGACTGATATGGCTGAAATCCAGTATATTGATAGAACTTGGAAGGATGTACAAAAAAGCCTCTTGGACCTATATGATAACTTCAACAGGAAGTCAGCCATTTTGAAAAAAGTGTCATTTTTGGGGTCATTTTTGCATGTTTCTTTGCCTTGCATTTGAACGAACTCCTCCTACAGATTTTATCGTATTTACCTCAAACTCAGTCTGAACACTCCAGAGGCATGTGTGGTCAAAAGTTATTGAAAATTTTCTAATAGGAGGTGGCGTTCAGCGGCGGCGCCTCATCAAGTTTTGATGTTTCGCCAACAAGCACGGAATCTATTATTTCTGCAATACAACACTCATTCTGTACCAAACTGCATATATTTCTCTTCACTTCCATGCCGACCACATCTACAAGTCCTGATGTTGTCATCTGGACATTGCTCAACGCTGCATGGCGAGACCGTGGCGCCATGACAAGGTTGGATAAAACGCCATGACATCATTATTGAGTATAAATCCCTCAATTTTCATCCAATCAGCATCACACTTGCACTGATTAATCAGAGTCTGCTTCTTAACAGATATATGTAATTACTTCTGGTCTTGGCCTAAGCCCCGCCCACTTGAAACAGGAAGTGCCTTTTTCCTGCAGCAGGGTCCCTCTCGTCAGGGATTAACCTCACACACTCTACAGTGCTTCAGATCAGGTCAAACCCTTTCATGATATAAGAGAAAAAAAACCTCAAGTTCCTTCCTCAAGCAAAACATGGCAAATGGCGTCCACCGCCATGAAACAGGAAGTACTTGTAACTGACCCAATGTACTCCTGATCTCCACCAAACTTGGCAGGGAGGACAGTGGTCAGGCCTGGAACTGATTCAAATACACATATGCTGGTAATATGGCTCTATAGCGCCCCCTATCAATATTTAGTCTATCAGCTCCACCCACTGCTTTGAACGACATAGTAAAATGTGGCATATTTATATAACATGCCAGGACAAACAAAAAAGCCAGTTCATGTCCTGATGTTCTCAACACCATAGCCCTGGGAAAAGGAAGTCCCACCATTTTAACACTTTATCCTCTGTATAACTAATTCTAACTCATTAATATCATCCTTCATGAACTCATGGTTGAAAATATGACTGACTTCTTACAGCATCATGATTAAAATGGCTTCCTGTGATGGTTTAAATCATTCGCCATTATACAGGAAGTGGCACTAACCCTGCTGTCAGTTGACCAATTGAGCTAATATTTTCCTGTTCTCATTAGAGTTCCAATCTGAACATGGTTGTACATTAAAAGAACTTTACCACCACCTAGTGGCCACGTGGAATTTTCCTCTTGATGAAATCATGCTCCAGATTGTGGGAATTCAACACAGTTTGTAAGAAACAAGGTCATGAATGCTTCAGATGTCATCACTGGACAGGCTGACGTGCAAGTTGATCTTCTGATGAGGAAAATCACCTCTTGATGGAGATAAACTCTGGAAGAATGGGTATATGGCTGTGGGCAAGAGAGGCTGTGTTGCTGGAGGGAGGCTCTTGGCCGATGGGGCGGTGCAATAGGCCGAAGCGGCGCCAGAGGTGCGAGGGCCTCCAACGCTGCTTGCAGCTTTAATACTTTATTTGTACTTTATGTAGAATTATGATGCTTTAGATTTGTTTCCCTAATTAGTTAAGAGTCTAAATTGTTTAAGTTCTGTTATGAATTAGCTAAGTTTATTAAGTTAGTTGGGGATAGTTATTTTATGTTTTCCCTCTTGTGTCATATTGGTCTGATCAGCCAGTGTGTGAAATGAAATGTCAAAAGAATTTTTCTCGAAAAAATCTCTCTTTATCGTTGGCCTCGGCCCCTCACACCAGGCAACATAACAACGCACTTGCTTTAAGGTTTAAGAGTTTGATCGAATTAAGTTGGGCTTTCTGAACTTTATTTTTAATTGTTGGTCTGTAGTCAGCCTACCGTCTTCATCTATGGAAGACCCCTGGGGGAAGGCGGTACTTGCTCGGCTTCTTCGGTTTTAGCTGCTGTGTTGGTTGTCCAACAGCTGGAAGATGACCCGATTTGATTTAATGTCCCAGATATTCTTAGAAATTAAGGTAATTCCTAAAGACTAGCTTTGTCCACTGCAGTATTTGTTGTATTTTCTTCCCAGTGGTTTTTTTCTAGCTAGAACAACAATTTCTTCTATTATTCTTCTGTTAGCAGCAGCATAGCCTGGAACTGCCCTCCTAAGGCGGCACTACGCAGTCCTGTTCACTCACTTTAAGCCAGTCTTGTAAACGTGCTTGATTCACATTTTCTTTTTTTATAAAAAATTGCTTCGACAGTGAATGGAAACCAAGCTGATGGGGACCTATAGGGATTTGTCTCTTAAGTAACAGAGAATGTGGTTACTGATTGGTCCAAATGGACGCTGGCTCATTCATGGGGATTTCCTGGGTTGTTTCAGTCCAAGTTTTGAAGAGGTTCCTTTAAGAAAAACCAAAGCAGACACACACAAATGCCACAGAATCCGTGTGGCCCCTGTGTACTCTGCACACTTTAATCTTTAATGACATGGTGATGATGGAGGACTCTTGACCTCCACGTTTGCACACTGGCACCCACACACACATACACCTTAAATCTTCGCAGCTCCTTTCCTCAACTCGTCTATCGTGTCTTTTAGCTTCTCAGCGTTCCTACAGATTGGTGACTTCCCCGGTTCAGCCCCTCAACAATAGGCAGGTGCTACCCGGAGCTGGGTAAAGCTGGCCTGTCATTGTTCCGGTTGAAAGCCAAGTTATTCATTGCTAGCGAGTTAAAGAGCTGACCCCAGTGTAACACTGACGGAGCTGGCTAACAACACTGAGACCCTTTGTCTGGCCCTGCCTTGTTTCTGATCACCCTGTAATGAACTGAGAGCTCTGTTGAAAATTTACAGCCCTGCGCCCCCTTTCTCCCTTTCATCCGCCTCTCTGCCTTGTCTTCATTTTTAGTGCTCTTTTGCTCAACAGACATCATTTTAAAGCATTCCCCTCCCTGCACAGCCCCTTCTACAATAACAACGCTGACAGTATGAGATGGGCCATTAATTTCCTCTCAATGGATCCCAGTTGTTTGCCCCCTCTCCTCCGGCCTGTCCTTCTTTCTTTTGCTTGCAAAGTTTTGTTCACCTTCTCCTCTGTGGGTGCTGTGCTGTCTTCACTCTACAGGGGTCCAAATAACACACAAAAGATTGTCGCACACATGCACAACAAGCCAAGTGTCCTAAATGAGTTGCCTCCTGCCGCTCTGATAATGGGGAGCTAAACGCTCTAAAAGCTGTACGACATTTAATCATTACCCCACAGAAGCTGAAATCCCCCCCCCCCCCCCCACACACACACACTGTTGCTTTAAACTGTTTCATAAATACATACATTTATGTATATATATATATATATATAGAGAGAGAGAGAGAGAGACAGAGAATATATGAAAAGTGTGTCCAGACTAGAGTGATGCCAAATATATTTTTGGGGGTTTTGTTATTATCTTATCCTTTTGCATATTTTTTAATTTACTTATTTATGATTTTGTAAAAGTGAAATAGTCCCTCAGCCTGGAATAGGTGATGGATTTCTGTGAACTGAGGATGGACCTTCTGTAATAAATCCTCTCCTTGAAGTACAGGTGCTCATGTGTGTGTGTGTGTGTGTGTGTGTGTGTGTGTGTGTGTGTGTGTGTGTGTGTGTGTGTGTGTGTGTGTGATATCCCAGGGTAAATTGTTTCCTCCAGGCTTTGAGAGGTGGGCATTCAACAGCCTGCCAAAGAGCTATAGGCGATAATTAAATGATCCCACGCTTGAAAGGAGAAAGAGACTGAGAGGGTTAGAGCAAGAGAGAGAGAGAGATGGTGAGGCAGAAAAGGAAGGAGGAGGAGAGTGTGAGGAAGGGAAACAGAAACAGAGATGCACACAATCAAAGAGTGTGGGTCACTATCAGACTCTGGTGGTGAACACACACTGGATCCAACCGGTGCCTGAAGCCAGGGCGGAGATAAACGCCATTAATCAGCCCAGCCATGCTGTAGCAGTCCGGACCCAGGTGGTGCCTGTCAAACGCTAAGCTAACATGTTTAATTCCATCTCTAGTTGTTCTTACTGTTTTCTTAATTATGTGCCATTATATTTAAAATCAACACACTTCTACTACTTGAATGCAGTCTGAGCTCAGTCATTGATGTCCTGTCTTGCTTCAGGGCAGCACAGCTGCTGTTCATGGTGTGTTAGAAAAAAGTGCAGCTCATTAAGTTTTCCAGCACTTTCCCTTCAATTTTGTCCATCTGTAAACAAATGTAGACTAAAATTAAACAAAACCAAATGTTTTAGTGTTTGCCTGACATTTAAAGATAAAGTCAATTCTTCTTCAAACACGACCCTTATGTAGTACTTAAAGGGGACACACATTGATCGGCACTTTATTAGCTGCACTTCTACAATTGGTTGTTGACACAAACAGCTAAAAATAAGAGGACTTTCTACTTTCTTTCCATTCACAAAATATCACAAAGTTTGTTTCTAATTAGTGTCATTTAATGTTTGGAGATGCCTGTGACATCACAAAAAAGTAACCACTTACCTCTGACTGGTGAAGGTATGTAGCATGGCTCCATCTTCTTATATGCTGAATGAGTATCTAGACAAGCTGTGCTGCTTCTGTTGGTTGCTCCTAGCTGTCTATCACCGATCTAATTTAGAAAAATCACTGAAAACAGAAAAGCTTGTTCAGACCTGTCTCTAAAGAAAAACTTAAAGACTAAGATTTTCTTCCATTACCATTCTTGGACCCAAAATTTACAGTATCTCACAGAAGTGAGTACACCCTGCACATTTTTGCAAATATTTTAGCATATCTTTTCATGGGACAACACTATAGAAATGAAAATTGGATACATCGAATTTCTAACTTTAGAAACTAAACTTTGATATTCTGAATGTCAAAGTTTCATTTCTATAGTGTTGTCCCATGAAAAGATATACTAAAATATCTGCAGAAATGTGAGGGGTGTACTCACTTCTGTGAGATACTATACATCATAAAGCTAAAAAATCCTGTTAACCATAGCTGATGAAAATGGGTCTCCATTTCTAACTTAATTAAAAATAACACAAAAACCAATATGGTCAATGAACAATGGTTAATGGACCAATGAACAACAGGAGCAACACAAAATCATGTGCATGCCTAGCAAGTAAACAAATACACTATGCTGCCGGAAGTTAGCTCATGGCCTCATGCGTCCAAGCAGCCATTTCAATTATTTCCCCCTAAGGCTTGGTATGGTTTTGGATTTCTGAAGAATGTCTATATAAATGACTTTTTTACATGGTTGACTTCATTAGTCATACTAGTTCTCCAGCTTCAACTCCTTGTCATATTTTTTATTTTTTGGGAGAATGTGTACTGGACACCTTCATAATAGGCCAACATCTTCTCTAAACTGAAACCACACGTGCAGGCTACAACACGTCAATATTACGCCTGGTATATGTTTACACGGCAAACTTTGCTTCAATTCAACACAATACATAGTTACACAAATGGCTAAAGTTTGCTGAAACAATACCCTGCATTCTGCCTGCAGCTAATGTCTCATCCTATAAGCTCTGGCACGGAAGGTAAAACTATGCCAAACACTCAGACATATTATCTTCTCTTACAACTTTGCTGGCTTTTTGGAAGTTCTTTTTAAATCAATAACTCTAACTCCCATTGGTCCAGTTGATTGCAGGTTTTCTGTATTTTCTTACCAGTCAAACAGTGCGTGGTCATTGAGTAAAGTGTCTCTCAGTTGGCATAACCAGAGAAACATCTCTAATTATGTCAAGTGCATGTCCTCAGTGCATTTCTTTAAGTCTTTCATAGTAGGTTGGAGCTTTAAAAGGTGTCATTTGGCAACTATTATTGTTATGACTTTATATTAAGTAATAAGAAACAAGAAGAGAAAGAAATCGAGGATTAGTGACCAAATCGTCTCAGTTTTGTAGAACATATTTATTTTTTTTCAACTTGGGTTTCCAAAACAGCCTGTTGACTTTTTTAATGCTTGACCCAACAAAATTATTATAATTTTTTTAAGTCAAAGTCTTATTTTGACCTTTTACAGTGGCATTTATTGCTGTGTGACCATAAAAATATGTTTCAGACTTGTTTTATGACACAGTGACATTTATTATGTGCATTCCTGGAGCTATCGTTGCCCAACAGTGTCAGAAATGGGTTAGAAACTGCACTGTTGAAACTGTTGTGTCACTTAGCAGCTGAGTTCCACTTTATGCACCATGTCACACCCTAGCAACCGGATATCAAGGCAAACAAGCACCATGGCTGATTCATCAAAGGACCATAAGAGGATGGAAGGAAAAGAAAAAGGGACAGAGCAAGAGGTAAAACAAGTCAACATTGTACTGACTTTTCTTGCTAAAGAGAGCTCAGAAGTAAGATGCCAGGTGGATACCAAAATAAGCCGCTGAGAAAATCTGCTAGTTTAGTAGTGCTTATTTTGCAAAATGTAAGGAAAAATCCCTTATAAAATAATAAAAATAAAAACATTATTTGTCAATATGTACAGTATATAACTGTGGCATAGGTCAGAATTATTGTAGTACAAAAGATGTCCACCAGAGGACAAGTATTCAATTGGATACAACAAGGCTTTGAGCAAAGTTTTAACCATATGGTAATGCAATAAGTCTTAGAAACTGTATGTTTTGGATATGTTACATCACACATCAAAGGGTACATTTAATTACAGAAAAAAATAATGTGTTATAAAAAAAATTTAAAATATTGCTGGGACCTCACTTTGTGGAGTTTGTATGTTCTCTCTGTGCATGCATGGCTTATCTCCATGTACTCCAGCCTCCTCTAACAGCCCCAAAAACATGCTGGTGATTCTAAATATTCCCTTCCCATGCGTGTGCCTGCCTCTCACCTCTTTCAAAAGTGAACAACTATTTTGAAATCAAACACTGAATTTTAAACTCTTATGTTGATTTTATTGATTTCAAGCAAAGCAAAAATTAATACATGCTCTTGATTTCAATTAATTAATCACAGTCATGTTATTAAGTAGATTAACAACTTAAGTTTTGACATACTGAATACCAATTCCACATAACAACAGTTATTATGCTAAAACCTAAAATGAATGCTTTCCACATACATGTTCTATGTGCAAACATTGCATATATAATCCTATCTATCCTACTTTAATTTTACATTTGAGAAATTCACTGTGAGACTTTTTTTGACATCTCACACACGGTTCACACACAGGTATTTTCATGCTTTTCTATGTAAAATGCAACATCTCACATGTGAGGTGTTATATTTCAATGAAAGGTATTTTGAATCATACCTATACTGCCTATTACCCCTTTCTTCAGTTACCACACTTTATCTCCACCTCCCAGAAAATCCATTTGTTTAGTGTGTGCTCATTTACATTCCTCAAACTGCCACTCATAAGCAGACACACACCCAGCAATTGTTGCTGCATGTGCCAATTTTTCAAGACTCGGAGCATTCGGTTCCTATAACTTGACACTTCGAGTTGCTCAGGTTTCAATGCTCAAACAGAAAAAAGAAAAAAAAGTCTCTCTCTGTCTCCTCTGTCTTATTCTCTGGTTCACTCTGACAGTAGGTGTTGCATACTAATGTAGAGAGTGTCTCAGGGGGGGTGAGATGAGGAAGTCCTCTCCCATTACTCAGTGCCCACCAGCTGGGCAGGGGCAAGGGCTACAGCAGCCAGACAGATGGTACTGTCACCCCCCGCTCTCACACACACACACAAACACACATGCACTGACACACACAATAGTGTAACAGTGAGGAGGAAGTCATTAACTGGGAAACCACAAGATTCCTTATTGAACAGGGGGGAGAGGAGGGTGAGGGAGATTTCAAGAGAGAGAGGTTTTATCCTAAACTCAGTTCTGCTGAGGCAATCTGTCATGGTTGAGGTAATTGCCCTCGTCTTGTGTGTATGAAGTGATCTGTCATCGGCCATTGCATTACTGCCTTAAGAATTACACACACACACACAGAGTCAGAAAGCCGTGACCCCCCCGAACGCTCCAACTAAGACACAGGCAGCTGTGACATCTTGAATAAACTGCTTTTCTAAAAAGATTTCAGCAGAAGGAAAAAAAATAGAAGAGGATTTATGGCAAGTTTCTCCTCTCCCCTCCATGATCGATAATCAGTCTTTGTGCAGAAGAAGTGAGCTGCAACAAGAATATCGGGTGATTCTGTCTCTGTTTTATTAGTAAGCGTAGACTGGGTTTGGGTCTTATTAGGTCAACATCCTCTGGTCTTATACTGTAGCTTATTTGACTTTGTTGATACACTGTGTTGAATGAGAAAACAAGGGGGGGGGGGGAATGCAATAATTGCTCTTTAACTGCTGCTGTTGGGCTAATATTTGTCTAAGTGGTGAAAGGTGGCATTAGTCACATCGATTAAGAGTTATTATTGGACTGTCTGCTGTTCAGTAGAGCTGAAATGGTGCATATGTTGAATGAATGTGTAGCACTAAATGAATGCTACTGGAAATATCAAATTCAGTCTTTATAATGCTAATTATTGGTTTTATTCTAACTATATAATATCACTATACAGAGAACTCATTAGTGAATGTGGTAGACAACAGCTGATGAATTTCAGAAACCACTTGGATGTAGCTTTGTGTCATAATTATGAACCTAGTATATTTAATAATTAATACCAGCACTGGCATGTGCCACATGTGAAGCAATTAATAGCATATATTAAATAATTTTGGTTGAATATAAGTAACATTTAACTCCACAAAACTGACAAAACTTTATTAAACACATCTATGTAACATCAAACTCTTTATGGTTGTACTGTATCCACTTAATGTAGTATGGACTGAAGCTGTAACTGTATAATAAAAGATAAAAAGTAGGAAAATCTGTGTTTGGTTGATTATTTCTCCCCTCTAATAATACCAACTGGTGCTGTATTATACATTATTGGAAAGCATGATTAGCCACCTTTACAATAAGGGATCATTTTTAAGGATCATGCATTTGTGGAATAAGAAACAGCTAAATGTGTGACTGGCTTTCAGATGATGTATGATGCAACACCAATTTATACAATTTAAAGGGTGAACACAGATTTCCTTAGTTTTTGTGCAAAAGTTTAGTCTCTATTATACAAATTATGAGTTAATGTTACCCAGTAAGATCAATTAATCTGTCAAAACAAAAGCAAAAAAGACTCCACTGTGGAGCTCATGTGCAAATATTTTAAAAGCAAGGTGTGTTGTAGAGCACACTGAACATGTTTGTACCGTTTAGACTGAACAGCTTTTTTCTTAGCTAGGCAAGTAGTTTTCATTATGAACTAGCTTGTATTAACACAGTTCAATTCAATTTATTTCAATTCACTTTTATTTGTATAGCGCCACTTCACAACGTCCTCTCAGGGCACCTTACAGACTCATCAGTTTGAGCCAGTTCAAAATAAATAATAGCCTAATTAAGGAAAACCAACAGATTGCATCAAATCTTGACTTCAGTCCCCCATCCTGAGGATGCAAGAGGCAACAGTGGAACAGAAAAACTCCCTTTTAACAAGAAGGAAAACCCTTCAGCAGAACCTGTATCAGCATCTCTCTCAACCGGTTTTCATAAATAATGCTATAATTATTAAAATATATATATATATATATATATATTAATAAAAAAAAAGTGAACTAATGTGGATTTATTTTATTTGGATCACAATGTATTGGCTTAAATTGATTTTTTTTTTTTTTTTTTTTTGCAAAATGCCTTGAAATGACTTTTTGTCTATTGTCGCATACAAAAAAAGTTGAACTGTGTTGAAAAAATTACATATTTCACAAATCTTTTCTGAAATTCTGCAGCTGAGGCACACAAGGAGATTTAATAGTCTATTCACTACTGAGATGTTTGAGGTGGTCCTGTGCTTAGGCAATCTTAGCAGGCAAGAAAATCCCAATAACTAGCTGCAGACATTAGAATTAGCATGCTCTGTCAGCTCCATAGCTGCTGGTTCAGGGTGTAATGAATAATGGGTGTAAAGTTATGGTTGAAATTTCAAACAGCAAAACAAATGTTTGACTCCCAACATAGTGGAACGTGCAACAAATTTGAACACAGCCTGTGATTCAGTTAACTGAATGGCCTGCTGATGTTGGTGTTAGCTTTCTCCAGAAGTCTGTTTGGCTCGATCATCTTCACATATTGCAAAATATTTAAATGTGTTTTGTGCTTGAAGGTATCTTCACATTGTGCTGAAAGCTGGTTATAGCTTCGTACTAAATGTATTTCGCTCGTGTTTTCCACCTGGAAGCTAGAATAAACATCTGATTTCTATTTTCCTGAGAATTTGTTTCAGTCTCATGGAACATTAATGCATGCACAGGATATTATACATTTCAACCGCTTTAGGAACTTTAATATTTACAACAACAAACTACGGTGTTGTGCCAGCTGATGCTTCCGTTGCACGCAGCAGGTGTGTTTAGAAAAATGGTGACAGGATTTGCCCACGTTGGTTCTCTGTAGGCATGGTGATTCAGATTGATGCTGCAAAAGAGAAACTCCTGACATGCTAACATGCATCATCTTTTAATTCAGATTAATTAGATGGAGTTTGTGTGCTAGCTTATGTATACAGACATCACTTGGTGTGGAAAGCATAGTTTCTGATGGGTGCTGCATTTTCATATGTTGGGAATTGGAGGGGCAGAATTGCATGTTCTCATTGAATGTGAGAAACAGGAAGCTGACCATACAGTTTTAATCAAAAGCTTCAGTTTCTTCTCTTTATCAAACTTTGAAAAAATAGTCTAGCTCTTTTAAAGAATCTTGTCTAAATTTTGAGGAGACTGTATGGAGGTCTAAAAATGTGAAAAACTACTTTACCATCAGTTAGTTAGTCTTAGCATAAATGTTTCTGAGTTAAGTGTTGCTTGAACTTTTTATAAATGTTTAATATATATATTAATACAAATTGCTATAATATCATCACATATCACTTGAAAATTAACTTTACTAATGCAACAGCTAACATAACAGTCTTGTAGTAAATTCTGGACACACAGAAGACCTAAGGCACATTCAATTGTTGAAACATTGAATTTTAATTATGAATTGCCTACAGATGCACAGGTGTTATTGTATGCAGTACCTAAAAATGCATATGCACCTCCACATGCAGTTGCACAAAAAACTCACCACCTCCGGCATCACCTCCACACATGCACACTCACACAAACAGACGGTCAAATAGACATACAGTCTGTCATATTTGCAGCTGGTAAACAAGCACTGAGAGGCTGTTAAAGCCGGCAAGCTGAGTAAACCAGGGACAACAGTGTGCTTAATGAACTGGGCTGCCTCCCAGCACAACATCTCATCATCACTTGGACTTAAACAAACCACTCAGCTGCTAATTGGCTGAGCTGCATGGAGCCGCTGTGAGGAATGCATGCTCCCCACCTCCACTGTTGCTTCTCAAAGGCTTGACAGACAGCAGCAAGACAGACGCTCTGTTATTGAGTCTTTGCACAGATATGTGACAGTCTGGCTTCACTGTGTACATCCCCACAGTCATTGCTTTGTTTTGTGCTTCATTTGTTATATCAGGATTGATTGATTTTCATTTAAATTTCACACTAATTCTCATGATGAGCTGATCATTGTGGCCATTGTGGCGGCTTTGTGACAACTTCCTTTTGGAAATGTGTGTTAATAAACTGCGAGTAGGCTGGTTTGCTTCTTTTCTGATCTGAATAGCCATGCCGATACTAACTAACCAGTTTTTTTCTTCTTCTGTTGATTCTAAACAAAGAATGAAAGCTAATTACCTCTCACGTGCCAGCAAATTTTGTTCAGGAAGTCCTAGCAGACACCAGGTGTTGAGATTAGCTAATGCAAACATTCATAAACTGGGCATATTATGTGCAAACCAAGATTTATTCTTTTGAAATGTTGCAGATTACAATATTTAAGTCTTATATGTCTTAATTATTTTATATTATCTTCTTTTCAAACAGTTGATTGAGCGTTTCACTGGTGTAAGTCTCTATACTGATAATTAATCATATGAGTATGTTGAAATTAGGGGGTGCCCCAGCACAATATCAGAACAAAAAAAATATTGTCAGAAATTAACAACGATCTCTTCTGCTGCAGTCTGTTCACTGACTAGATTTTTCCTCTTTTTTAAGGTATTGATTTCCTCTCCGGGTCAGACCAACCTCACTGCAGGCTGGAGTAACTTTGAGCAAGTGTAAGGTTTAGAAGGAAGTTGATAAAGCTTAGGAGCAGGCTACACGCCCTGCAAGCATATCACTGCAGTTATTTTAAGTTAATGTATCAGTTTGCTTTACTGCACAAGATTTATTCAGGACGTGTGCAGATATTTGTGACAAGGATATAAATGACATGGATGCCGAAAGACTTCTATATTAATAACACTCAAAGCCATTTTCCAATGTAGCATGAACTATTTTGCTACAGGAAATAGAGTAGACAACCCTGTCTGCTAGCAGGACATTGACTGTGGGTTGGGTTGGGGGGGGGCTTAAAAATAATGCAAGGACAACTTCTGGCTTAAACATACGATGCTGCTTTATTCTTACCTTGCACCCAGTCACAACACAACATGGCAACTCTTCTTCTATTCAAACACTGAGTGTATTGTCTACTTTCAACCGTATCACTCCGCCACCTCACCACTGCAACAGTAGCACGACTGTAGTCCCAACAAATGTGAAACTCATGTTCGCCCAACACAAAAATTAATCTCATGTTACGATAGTAAGACGCTGTCAGTAACGTTTTATCCTCAGTAATGGAAACAGCATTATAACGATAGAAAGAGTAATTAGTTAGATTATCCGGTATGAAAAAAGTAATTCCATTAGTAAAGTATTTATTTTAACGCCGTTACTCCCATCACTGCCAACAATACATGTAGATGTAGGATACTGACAGAGATGCCAGTAACGCGTTACAAAGTAACGCGTTACAGTAATCTGACTACATATTTTAACAAAATATAATCTAACGCGTTAGGATGTCCTACAATGTAATCAAATTACCGTTACTCTTCATATTCGTCCTGCGTTACTTCGGCACTCCCCACTCCTTTCACATATGATTTGAAATCAAGCGCCGTGGACGAAAGTGTATTTATCTAACTCAACACACCTTCTCATTAACGGTGGTACAGAAATTTTATGTACTCGTAAGCATGCAGTTACCTTTCTTCGCTGAAACTTGACCTTTTTTAAATCGACAAACACAAATCATTCACTGCACATGACTTTAGAAAAAAATATGATATAGAAACTTATTACCCTGGTGCATGATGGGAGGTCCGCCTCTCCACTTCCCTCATCAGAACCTATTCCAAACCGAATTGATTTTTTTTTTTAATAAGTCCGTTACTATTTCATTATTTTCTCATGTGTAAACGTAAAACATAATGCAGATTTGTCTTATGCTTTTTTTTTTTTTTTTTTTTCGTTTTTTTTTCCCCCGTAATTTTCAAAACTTGCAAGCTGCCTCTGGAACTGAGGTGGACAGTCCGGTTATCGGAGAACGTGACATGAACTCATGTATTTACTTATGATGGTAGGGAAGAAGCACTGAATGATTTACAAAGTTAATAAGAGACTGACTATGTTCATAGAAGGTGAAAAACAATTAAAAGTTACAAGTTGCAAAACATTGTAAAGTCACCATTCGTAACTAATGCACTTTCAGTAAAGTATATGCGAAAAAAAATCGATTGTCATTTTTTTGTTTGGGGGGTTTTAACTAATAAAGTAACTAGTAATCTAACTTAGTTACTTCTAAACCTTAGTAATCAGTAAAGTAACTAGATTACTTTTTAAAGAAGTAATCAGTAATCAGTGGTCAGATTACTTTTTCAAGTAATCTGTGGCATCACTGGATACTGAGGTGTTTAAAGGCACCATAAATCACTCTGTGCTAATTGATAAATTGTTATTAATCTTTGCAGAAATATCAATTAAATAAAAAGTCCTACATTGCTCTCTAGGATTTGGTGTATAGCTGTGTTTAATTTAACCGGTAAACTTGGATTTAGTTTAATTCATGGATTAGTAAAGTGAATCATCTGAGTTTTAATCAAGTAGATAAAATATTATAGTTGAATTAATCTACAGTAGAATTAGTTGACTGTAATATAAAGTTTTAGGGTAATACATTGTTTTAAAGGTTTCCTTTGAGAAATATTTGGTTTTCTAATGACACCTATGCTTCTTACATTTCTATAAGTCAATTATTGATTGCCTCCTTAGATTTAGGACTCAATTACTTAACTAATTAGTAACATTAACATTATAGTCGAAACATCTGTCAGTTAGTGGCCTTGCAAAAGCATTTGTTGCTAACAATCTGCTAGCTTTAGCATGTTTTGCATGACTTTCAGGATCGCAAATATTTCAATTTTTTTTACAGTGTCTATTTTACTTTACACTGAATTTACACTACCGGTCAAAAGTTTTAGAAGACCCTAATGTTTCCAGTTATTTATTGCAATTCAAGTCATTCAAGTCCAATGAATAGCCTGAAATGGTATAAAGATGAGTGGTGAACTGCCAGATTTAAAAGGAAAAAGGGTAGGGTTATCCAAAACTGAAAAATAATGTACATTTCAGAATTATACAAAAAGGCCTTTTTCAGGAAACACAAATAGGTTAACAATTTGAAGTTGTCCTGCAGCAATGGAGGGTGATCAAGCCTTGAAAGCTTGCGCTATTAATTCCTACAGGTGTTCCAACTTTGCTGGATTACTTACAACCCCCTCTCTCTGCACAAAGGCAGTGTTTGAACACACTGTGGTACCATAACCTCGTGAACATCAGTTGAACAGTATTGTCCTGCAGAAAGTAGTCTGTGGCTACAGAAAATGGCAAGAAAAAAGCAATTAACAATAGAAGAGAGACAGACCTTAATAACACTTAAAAATGTTGGTATTTCGTACAGAGAAATTGCTAAGAAAGCCAAGGTATCAGTCAGTACATTTCCTTAACCATTAAAAGGCACTCTTAAACTGGAGCAAACCCTAACAGGAAGAGGTCTGGCAGACCCAAAGCCACAACTGAATCAGAGGACAGGTTTCTGAGAGTTCACAGCTTGCGTTATGGGCAGCTCACAAGACAACAGCATAATAGTGGTCGTAGTAAGCAAGTCTCAGTTTCAACTGTGAAGAGAAGACTTCGAGCTGAAGGTTTCGAGAGGATGAGTTACAGCAAGAAAGCCATTGCTAAGACGCCAGAATAAGACAAAAAGGCTTGTCTGGGCCAGGAAACACTGCCATTGGTTTACTGAAGACTGAAAGAAGGAATTATGGACTGATGAATCAAAATTTGAAATCTTCAGTTAATCACACTGGATCTTTGTAAGGCGTTGAGTAGGTGAAAGGATGGTTCCACAGTGTACGGCATCAGCTGTTAAACATGGAGAAGGAAGTGTGATGGTCTGGGGCTGTTTTGCTGGATCTGGGATTGGTGACTTGTACAGAATGAGAGCCACCCTGAACCAAAACAGCCACCCCAGCATTCTGCAGCGTCATGCAATAGCTTCTAGCATGCATCTAATTTGTCAGGGGTTCATCCTACAGCAAAATAATGACCGACAACACAATTCCAAGCTATTACCTCAGGAAAAAAGAAAAAGATGGTTAGCCTCAAAACATGGAGTGGCCAGCCCAGTCTCCAGACTTCAACCCCGTCAAGCTGGTTTGGGATGAACTGGATGGCATAGTGAAAGCAAAGCAACCCACAACCTACAAGTGTTTGTGGAAACTTCTGCAACAGATATGGGAAGAACTTTCTAAAGAATATTAGATTTCTATCATAGAAAGAATGCCACAAGTGTATTCAGCTGTTATATCTGCCAAAGGTGGCGACTTTGATGAGTCAAAAGTTTAAATTTTGGTCTATAAATTGATTCCTTGATTTTTTAACTATTTGTACTTTGCTTTCATTTTAGAGTGCAATGAGACATTAAACTTCATAATTTTCAATAAATAACTGGAAAAACTTGGGTGTTCTAAAACTTTTGATCGGTGGTGTATAATGAATCCATGCTCTTCTGTTTCTCCCAGCTGTTGACATTGTGCTACATTAGTTTTATAAGAGTAATTGTAGCATCTTCCCAGGGCAAATCGCATGTGTGTGCCTTCCTCTCTACCCCACATAGAGATTAAATCTAATTGGATAGCTCCCCAACTCACTCCACCTTCCCAAACAGCTACATTAGTCTGACTGAATCAAATATTTTCATTTATTCTTTATTTTACTGACTACAGTGTCAGTACAGTTTCATTATATATATATTTTTGTCCTTATGCATGACTTCTCTTGCAAAGCCTGTCTAGAGATAATTAATAGAGATAATTAAGGCCACACAATACCAGGCACATTGCTACTGGCTCAATTGCTAGAGCCAGCTTTTCATGTCAAAATAAATAAAAAAAATTATGGCACATCCATGCTGTGCCTGTGGCATGTTCCAGTCGACATCCCAAGAAAGGGATTTTATTTTACAGATTGCCTGCTAACACTGAACGACAGACTAAATGTGTTGCTGCCGTCAAACGAGATAACTGGAAGCTGTCAGAAAGCACTCAGCTGTGTAGCGAGCACTTTGTCTGTGGTAAGTTTATCGAAAGTTTTGTTTCATACGCTTTAAAAGTCTTTTTATGGTGGGCTTTCTAATTTTTAATATATTTATTTATGAAAAAGTCAGAATGCGTTACTAAAATGCAGCAAACTGGTTTAACATTATTGTGCCCTGGGATCAGACACTTTATGTTAGTCTGTTGTTAACGGACATGTAATTGAGGCTACTTTTGTCTTCCTCTAGGTAAAAGACAACCTGTTGTCCCCAGCCTATGCCCAGTCCATCATCGTTGTTGTCTGCACTCCTGAGAAAAGGATGATCTGGAAAAGTTTGAAAGATGGCAGCACACCAAAAAAATGTAGAGTATAAATTACATTAAAGTATTTAATTGTTAATTCGTTTAATTCTTGAACAGATATTCTTGTTCATGCAACAAGAAATAAAAGCAAAAACGTTGTTCATGTGTAATCCGGAGAACAGTCCAAAAATAAGTAAGTCACGTTTTATGTGAAGCAGCAAATGAACAAAACACTCAAGTTTCTCACTGTGGTGAAATTGGTTAAATATTAGATCAATTTAATGAAATGAAAAAGTGAATGAAAAGTTGGACATGTATTTTCCTTCGCCGTCTCAATAAACGAAACAGTCTTAAAATAGCTACGTTAACTCCTAAATTTATCACCTGGACAGCCCTAATTTTATATGAGGTTAACGTTATCTGTGCCTACTGTTTTCTTACTCAGCTTCGACATGAAGAGGAAATACTTTGTTTGGGACACTTTGCACAGCTGAAGGTTTGATACCCATCCTGCCATTAAATATTTATAAGCCTCTAATCTGACTTGTATCCTTTTAATTCTGCCCTCTGAAGCGTGACTGTCGATTGACTACATAGTTGAATGTCAAGGTAAGTTAAATAAAGTAAGTAGCATTATCTCTCTCAGTTGGATGTTTTGGAGTGTTTTTTAAAATCAGGAATTTGGAAAATCATTCAGGTTTTCAGCACCACCAAGCGCACACCTTTTGTAACCTGACCAAATAATTGTTGAACTGGTTTAAAAAGACTGAAGTCCGCTAGCGCCACTTCACTTGCTAGCAGACTTCATAGCTAGCTTTTTGCCACCCAACATGGCAACATAAACAAACAATTTGACATCACTGAGGATGGTCCATACCGGTCTATACCCAACCAGTATAGTCCATAATGGTCTATACCCATCTCTGGTAGGTTCTTCAGGTTCTTTTGTTTCTTCAGACTTCAGTCATCCAGTCCCACAAAGAACATCAAACAAGAGTCATATACAGAATGAACAGTTGTTAATTTTTCATGTGTACAACCCACAAACCTAACTCTGTTGCTTATCCCACAAATGCATTTTCTTAACAAATGTGGACTCATTTAAAAAGGGGAATAAACAGGCTTTCCAACCGTGTTTTAGTAGGATTTGTTGCCCAGATGCATTGTTACAACAAAGAAATAATCCACCAAACACATGTTTCAATGTTACCAGATGGGAACTGCAGTTTTTACTTAGTTATTGTTGTCTTAAGCAGAAAACAAGGATTATGTAAGTTATTAGTCACCAATTGAGCACTGTTTTACAAAATGTTGGATTAACAATTAAATTATATAAAAAAAGAAATAAAATAGATGATTTCAAATACATAACATGGTCATTCCAAATGTGCAGCATGCTTTAGCGTTTTACTTGTTCTTCTTTTGATCAGTTCCTTTTCAGGCAATGATTACTTTCAAAAGAGAACATCTCAGGGTGTTTTATGATGGATCACATCTTTGTTTGCACTGACAGGTCCGTATTTACTTATCTGATTCTATTTACTTACTTCATTCTCTGAACACATGCTGTCAGTTACCACCATACCCACACAGTCAAACAAACAGCAATGTCCACAGACCTCAACAAAAGATCTCATGTACAACTTTGTTGAACGAACAGCATTGCTTATTATATAAACCAGGACAGCTTCCATTTCAGCAGAATGAAAGACAACTCCAAACCCACACCATCTCCTTCTTCGCTTTCAGCTAATAGGTGATTAAGTCCCGTTACAGACTGTGGGCCGTGGGGAGCCAATTGATCTCACCTTTGACCCCTTTGCTCTGATGGAAGGGGTGGCTGGAGGTCAGACCTGTAAAGGATACCCTCTTTATCCTTCCCCAACAACGGCAGCTCAAAGTTGGGGGAGGCACCCAGCCAGGATCCAAGGGTCTCTGGGGTCCTCACCACAAGCATCACATTCATATGGTCAATATGAGCCAAAGAGCAAACACTTCTGTGGTCCTGAGATGCCTTGACCTAAACCTTTCCCAGGAGGGGCTTCCTAACCCTTTAAATTGACTATGATTTGATGGAAGGAAAGCAAATAATAAGTTTAAAAATAAAGTTAAATAATGTCTGTTATACAGTAGGTGCTTTGACTCCCCCAGCTTGATGATATGGTGCAACTTTTCAAAGCCTGAGCTGATCCTTCTTTCTCTCAAGGAAAGGACTATGTAACGCCACTTTCTTTGAGGTGTCCACTGAAGTCAGCACTATTGCATTAAGCTTTCTGGTCTTCCTAAGGGCGCCTTTTCATCATGAGCCACACACACACACACACCCCTTCCCAAGCACTCCCCCTTTTAAGTTGAAGTATTGTCTTTAACAGCATTATAACGGTATCATTCCACTCCCACCGTGAACAACAAAGACAAGAAACGCCAAATCCTAGAACACAGCCATCTTTGTGCTTGTGCGTGTGTGTGTGTGTGTGTGTGTGTGTGTGTGTGTGTGTGTGTGTGTGTGTGTGTGTGTGTGTGTGTGTGTGTGTGTGTGCTCTTTAAAGCAATGCTAATGGGGCCTAAGAAGCATTAAAGTGACCCCTACTGTAACAAAAGAGTTAATAATCCGTTTAGAAAACAATCAGATCCTTGGCCATGAGAAAAGACCCCCGCTAAGCCTTTCTGCAAAGAATAGAAGGAGTGAATTCACCTTTTTCTTTTTGTTTTTCTATTTTCCAGTCAGCAATCTTGTTGAACATCGCTTGTTTTTATCGCTCTCTCTACGGGGAATGATGGAGCAGTTTTTAACAGCCGTTCTTGGCTGCATTCGGCGAATAAAAAGACAACATGGCTAAGTTTCACAAGCAGGAGGCCTCCATTTTTAAGGGATTCGTAGTGACCCGGCTTGCCGTAGGTCAAAGTTTCTTATCAGCACCATCCACTGTAAATGAGCCCCTTTGGACTTCTAAAGGAGCTGTTAACAAACAAACGCTGGCTCGCCCGTTAATTGCTAATGATAGACTCTTTGTCGTGTTTCCCCTCTGGGTCAAAGCGTTGGAGCTGCAGGATCCATCTCCAAGCTGTCAGGTCACACCGCCACTGATGTAACAGGCGATATAAGCCATTAAGCAATGGCATCTCCAGTGCTGGATGTCAGATATCACTGTGATGACAGAAAGAAAGAAAAAAGTGCTACAGAGTGATAGAATAAGCAGGGACTCAGTTTGAGGGATCATTTGACTGGATAGCTGAATGCATTACCTCAGGCTGGCAGGCTTATCTGGTATGCATCAGAGTGATCCATCTGCTTTAACATCAGGTCAGAGCTGAATCTATCACTGCTTATCTCCGCTGTCGAGTAGGTGAGGACAGGTTTTTCTTTATCCCCCTGCTGCTTGTCCTTGCTTCCCTCTATACTCTCTACAATCTCTCTGACATCCTGGAAACTGATTACACAGCCTGCAAAGACCATTTATTTAGTCTAAATACGAGCAAAAGACGACATGTTTGCAGCACATTAGCTCTTGTGAAGTATCTTTCTCCTAATGGCAATCTAATCCGACCTATTCTGCTTTATTTCTGAATTAGTTTTCATTTGTTTTAATAAAAACAGCTTTATTTTGTTACCTTTGTTTTAACATAAAAAATAAAAAAAACACCCTGTCTGTCATTTTTTCTGCAAAGGCACAAGAGAAAACCAAGAAAATACTCACGTTAAAGGTTATTATTAATTATTAATTTATTTTTGAAACAATGCACGTCTATTAAACCTGTAGAAATGACAAAAACCTAATACGTGTATTAATTGTTGACTATTAAAAAAGAATTTAGCTGCAGTTTTGAAAAAAACAACTTGTTTTTCATCATTATTTAAAAAAATAACCCTTGAAATCTAAATAATTTTTTTCATGGTTTCTTTGTCAAAAAGAGCCGCACACACATAATTTCCACACATCAATATACTATAATATGGATAAAATCCAGCTACGACAAAAAATGGAGACATCAAAACTAAAAGATATGAAAATATCAAAAGGGATCCTCTTAGACCAGTGCAGTTAAAGTCAGCCGTAACAGCTGCAGCCAGATGTTTCTGCCTCTAATTTGTTAAAAAGAGTCTTTAAATTTGTTTTAATGATTCAGCTGTTTCTGCTGTTGATTCCAAATAGAAATTCAGCAAACTGAAAAAACCTTTTTTTAATTCTTTATAGGGATTGTTAGAATAAGCCTTGATAGCAATGACAATAACTTTCTGTTTGTATTTGAGTGTTGTAACTCAGGAGAGGCAGGACGCAGCCTTAGAATAGCTTTGTATATAAATATAGCTATTTTAAGGTACAGGAATCCCAAATTCCACACTTAACCAGGCATGTTTACACAAAGTTTTTTTTTTCCACTAAATCACACAGGAATTTGGTCAAATATTTATTCCATTTCCACTGATTTAAGTATGAACTGTGTTCACAGTGCAATGTATTTTCTATTTCAATAAACAACATGTCTATATAACTATGTTATAGTTGTAGGCTGTTCATTTTAAGAATATTTTCTTTTTTATGTTTTTACCTTTTTAAAATACAAAAGTGATGTTTAGACAGTTGACAGAGGAATCTAAATTAGGATGTATTTTGTTTGTTTGTTTTTTCCACTGGTGAACAACTAAAGCCCTGACCTACCGACATACATCCACATAGTCCTCACATGTTTTAACTTTCAGTGCTTGTGGAATAAAGATGTTTATACCAGCCTGAATCCTTTATAGCTGATGTTCATTAGGGCCACAGTTAAATATTGTGTATGAAATAAAAGGGTGCCTGCATGCAATCTGAGGATCTGAAACTCAAACCTCCTGCTGTGCAAACCATCACTGCTGAATTTGTCATGAGACCTAACAGACTGCTGAGGACCAGAAAAAATCTTTAAACAAAAAACAGATGAAACAACTAAGCTATCGCATGTAGTTTTTAACCCTTTAACTGCCAGGTCTATGTTTTAGTAGAGCAACATTTTCAGGGACTGCAATGAACCAGAAGTAAACCTGCCTGAGTCATCTGGTTTGGGCATGTAATGCTAAAAGAGAGAATATTTCATCTAATTACAGTTTCAGGTTTTGACCATGTAACTAAATTACAATCTATTATTCCAACCATTTCTTAAATAACATTGCTTATTATTATTATTATTATTATTATTATTGTCGTTGTTGTTGTTATTATATTATTATTATTATTATTGTTATTATTGTTGTTGTTGTTGTTGTTGTCCCACGGAAAAAAACTTTACAATAAAACTTTTTCTTTTGCTTTCTACTTGGTGAGGTTGCTAAAAGGTTAGATAAATGCATGTCTAAATCAGTGGATAGGACTTTTTTGTATCTTTTACTGTTATGAATTGTTCATACATACAGCTTCCTAGCAGTGTAATAATGCCTTCCATATCACATAATTTATATTATGGGCTGCAATTTCATATTGCAGGTTTTAAAGTATAAAAGCATTTACAGCACTTGTGTATATAGTAAACTACAAGCAGCAAAACTGTGCAAAGTACTGCTGTGGATTATATAGTCAATAGAACATTACTTCAGTTGTTGATTTCAGTTTTATTTTTAATTTATTCTTGTATGAGTGGTGGTCTTGCAGCCATCTAAAATATTAATAAATAAATAAAGGATGCCTCACCTCTGTAGAACAAATGGCTAATAGAAGGAAGTGGGGTTGGGAATGAGTTAACATGTTTCTGGGACTGACGTGGCATCAACCTAGTATCAAATATCTGGTTCGACAGCCTCAACACCAGCCCTGGTTACAACAGTAACGTAACTGATATTAAAACTGTAACCTACACTAACTGTGCTGCAATGTCAGAGGGACAGCTTTAATCAATTATTTTCTTTTGATAATTTATCTTTGTTGAATGTGATATACTGCTGCTGTGTTTTCACAGCCATTTCAGAAATTTTATGTTTCATTCTTTTGCATATTGAACATATTGCATGCGACTTTATGGCATCATGTGGGTGTTGTTCCTCATGACGTGGTGTTTCATTCATGCTGTTTCATAAGATCTGACTTAGATTAGCAAAAATCAGTTCTGCATACAGAGCATAATAATTACGGTGTCATCATTTGCATCTTTTCTTTGTTGGGAATAAAGAATCTGTTCTATGATATTTTGGGGTGTCCTCATTTACTTCACTGCAAATTACTCAGGGGGAAACGGCCACTGTGAGTGGATTGTGGGACTTTATTTGAATGTTTCCTGCAGTAAGTTATTCCTTTGTCTGGGCTGAGCTAATAGCAGGCAATGGGATTCAAATAGAGTCAAGCTGCCTCCTGAGATCCCTCAATCCACCATCGCCATAAAAAAAGAGGTCTGAGGCCAGTCTAAATATTTGGTAGTCTTAGCAGGTTCATGTTAAAAGACACACGCACCCATACAGCACACACACACACAAACACACGCGGTGAATGCACAAAAAGGCCGAGACTGTGAAGTTGAATGGCACAGCTCAAAGCCTCCCCCCCTCTCTCCCTGCCTTTTTCTCCCTCTAAACCGCCAAACCATTCTCCCCCTTTTCTCCAGCTCAGAGGAATTCATTAACTGCCTCTCCACAGAGACACTATGGAAATCAGGCAGCTACAAAGGCAGAGAGGGAGAGAGGAGGGAGGGGTGGTGGTGGCAATAGTGGTGAATGGGGGCTATATTATCCTATTAGATGGTGGATATGTCTCGTTTCCCTCCCCTGTCATGAGAAAAACATTAATTTTAAGTGAGGAATGAGACAGAGGGAGGCAGAGAGTGGAGGGAAACGGTGAGGGTCTTTAACATTGCTCTTTTATCGAGCTGAAATGGAGAGTCCCCTGGCTCCATTTACCTTGGCAATGAGGATCGAGCCGCCCTCCATGAATGCCATTTAAAATGCCATGGAGATTAAGCATCTCTCCCTCTCTCCCTCTCTGTTTCTCTCTCACACACACGCTCATGCAGCAGCGACGCTCGTCATAATATGTGTTTAGGAAAACAGCTTTGAGATTCATGAGTAAAGCCCTCTAGGTGCCAGCGCTGAGGATGGAAGACAGCAGAAAAAGAGACGGGGAGAGGACCATCACTTAGCCAAAGTGGGCTTTAAGCACTGTAATTAAATCATTAGACCCCCCCCCCCCCCAACTCCCTTCTCCCGCACACACCGCACCCTCCTTCCATCCCTCTTTCCTCTCCCTCACTCTCAGCTCAGCCAAGCTCATCAGGGGCTCAGAGTGTGAAATGATGAATCTGTATTTATGGGGATGGAGTAATTACACAGCTAACCTCTGAGGAAGCCCAGGAGGGCCACAGGGCCTCTGAGCAGGGTGCAGGGTGCTCAACCTCATTAGCACTGGCCAAGTGAGTGTGTGACGGAGTGTGTGACAGGAGGAGTGTGTCTTTAAAGGATCAAACTGAAACAGAGTTGCTTTTCTGAGACCCTCATGTTTAATTAGTTTATTTTGTGCATCTCAAACATCAACGTTTCCTCCCCTCTGCAGCATCACTAACTGATCTCAGGCCTGTCAAGAGTACAGTAGTCTATTCTTCTCTTACCAACATCTGTCATTTTCCACTCCACAGCTCCTGCGTGCTTCACATCTCTACTATCTCTTATCCACTTCGATCTCTGTCATTATACCTTCTGCCTCCTGAAAAAGACTAAATATGCTCCACTGACATCCGGCGATAATCACGGACATTCCTCGCTGACCTGGTCGAGCATATCGAAGCCCATCTGCTCGCCAAGAATGTCCCAATTTACTCTGGGAGTCAGCATAAATGTGAAGGCGGGGTTTTAAAAAAACGACATGGAGGAAGTAACTCTGATCAATAATAATGATAATGATGTTTTATATGGGTGGCGCATAATACACATGGGCCTCTACGCTTACAGGTTTCCTTTTCTTTTGACACAGAGCGCACTGGAGAAATGAAATCACACACTTCAACACACAGACGCACACACATAGACGACCTAGGCTAACCAATGCACTAATCGCCTGCCCCGGGCATAGGAGGAGCTTGGTGTTTAAGTAGGCTGCCAATCAGTCAGTCAGCTCCACATCCAGAAGCTCCTGCGGCCAGACACACGCATCACTCCCGAGCGCGAGGTGCCAAACTGCGGCTCTGATACAACTCTGTGGAAGAGGAGAAGCGGAGAAACTTGGCACTTTCCAAAATAAAAAAACAAGGGGGTATCTTATGGTTTAGACACCTCCCCTTTATCATTTTATCCTTTTTCTTCTTCTTTCTGGGGATTTCTATTTTATCTGTGTTTTTTTTCCTGCACTTTTTTTTACTTTGACTTTAGTGGGGGGATTTACTCCACGCGTTTTTTCATCCTCCCCGGACATGTCTTTCCCTCAACTGGGGTACCCCCAGTTCCTCAGCGCCTCCCATGAGGTGTACGGTAGCGAGCGACCGGCCTCAGCCCGGGAGGGAGGCACCGAGGGCGGTGTGAGCTCATCCGCAACCGCCGCAGCTGTCGGCTCGATGTTGGGGATGTACGGAAGCCCGTGGGCGGCTCATAATTACAGTGCCTTCCTGCCGTACAGCGGAGCCGCAGACCTGGCACTCATATCTCAGATGGTAAGAGTTTCTATTTGTTTCAAGAAGAAAACAACTCAGGTGATAATAACAGTACTGATAATGTGGCGCAATTATTTATTTATTATTTGTTTAGTATTAGTATTATTTGTTTCCAATAATTTAATTCGCAATTAGGAATGCCCTGGTAGTAACTGAGCCGTTTAAATCAAGCTTATTCGGTTTGAATAGACACATTTATTTTAATTCTGCTACGTTTGTCGTGTATTATGTTATAATTTTAAATAAGAAATTATGATTATTTTTAGAGCTGATTTGCATAACACTGAGAGAAATCAATTAACTGAGCATATAAGGTTAAACTTTATATAGCCGGGTTCAGGTTTATATTTTATCGCCCCTGCAAATTATCTAGGCTAAATCTGAAGGAAATCATTGCTGATCATTTTTAAAGCTATTAAAAATGTATTGTGCTATTTTTAAATGAACGCGTTTGCCAAGTAAAATAATAATACAATAGAATACATAATACATTTTCATTTCATGAAATTAAAAGCATATTTTCTAAAAAAAAAAAAAAAAAAACAGTTAACAGAGTATTGTTTAAGTCAGGAGAATTATTCTTGATCATAATGAATCCTCTTACATATTAAATCTGTTCAAACGTCCCAAAATCCTTTTCTGTTGCACAAATTGTCATTTAGATGTTGACTCGGGAGGAAAAACAAACAAACAAACAAACAAAAAAAAAAACTTTCAAGACAAGTTGCTCAACAAGTTGCCATATCTTCTTATCAACACATTCCAGGGTTCCCAGTATGAACTGAAAGACGGCCCGGGGTCACATCCAGCTTCTCTGCCTGTTCACGCCGCTCAGGGGTTCTATCCGTACGGCCAGTACCCGTATGGGGACCCGACGAGGGCTAAAACGGCCACCAGGGAGACCACCAGCACCTTGAAGGCCTGGCTGCAGGAACACCAGAAGAACCCATACCCCACCAAAGGAGAGAAGATCATGCTCGCGATCATCACGAGGATGACACTCACACAGGTGAGGGGAAGAGTTTGTCAGTAATAAATACTGCCTGAAAGCACTTTTTAGGCGGCATCAGTGTGTGTGCAAAACGACTGTTTTTAATTACACCTTATATACTTTTTCACTAAAAATGAAATTCGTGTGGATAATCTAGCTGTGTGATAGACACGTGAGAGAAGTGACACTTTCATAGAGTGAGAAGTTAATCAAATGTTTAATCTGAAAGCTAAATAATGTAAAAAGAACTTCTAGTATTTTATGGAGTTTTAATAATCGAATAATAAATGCGTTTTTTTTTTCAGGTATCCACGTGGTTCGCCAACGCCCGTAGACGCCTTAAAAAGGAGAACAAGGTAACTTGGGGCCGCAGCGCCGAGGACCGAGACGGCCGCATCTTCAGTAGCGACAACGAGGATGAGCCCGGCAAGAACGGCAGCGACGAAGATGATGATGAGGAGATTGATTTGGAAACTGTCGATATCGAAAGACCCGAGGAGCAGCGAGACGGAGAGCAGGGCTTGCTGAAAGCGGAGGGAGAGGCGGGCCTGTCCGCCAGAGAGCAGGCCTCGGAGTCCAAGAGCTCGGAGAGCAGCAGGACGCTTTCTGTGGAGGCGGGTGTTTCTCTCTCGCCTGGTGGCAAACTCGCAGCGGATCGTTCACCCAGCAGACAGGAGTGTCAGAGACCCCCGCAGAACAAACCAAAAATCTGGTCCCTGGCTGAGACCGCAACGGCTCCCGACAATTCTCACAAATCGTCCCCAACGGCCTACGCGCACCACGCGGCTTTGGCCTCCACCGGCCACCCGGCCTTACTCCCGGGTCATGGAATATACACATGCCAGATTGGCAAGCTACACAACTGGGCCAACGCAGCTTTGCTAAATGCCAACTCAATTTTGAACATGAGGTCGCTCCTCGGTGGTGCGCCGGCTGGACACCTGCCTCTCCACGGCGCGGTGCCGGCTGCGCGTCATGACGCACGACTACAGGCTGCTGGCACAGGAGCTTCGGGAACGGAGGACGACAGCGATGTGGAGTCGACTGGAAGCTTCAGTCCAAAAAGAGAGGGTATTTACACTTTACTGTCTGAATTTCTTATTCATTATTATTACCTTTTTTGTTTGTATTCGACCTAGTTGTATACCTGCCCTCACATGGCAGCGAGAACAAATAAGACAAAACCACCTTCAGGACATCAAATATTTATTGAAAAAAATATTTTATTTTATTTTATTAAATTTTTGTCTTCATGTGGGCCAATTTTTTTTTCTTTCTTCATATAGATGAGGAGAGCGACCACAGGCCTGAATCCCTCAAGTCCCCATTTCAGCTGATCACCGACAGGTAAACATTTAAAATCAATTTAATCATCATACAATCAACCTCTTCTTTTAATTTGCCCCAACTTCTTCTGCCAAATGAACCATAAAGCAGAGGTAAACACTGTTCCACCTGACTGGGCAGGAGGCAGACCTCAGGACATAAATCATATGATTGAGTTCCCACTTTAACGCCTGGTCAGGCAGCAGTCCACCCCCCCCCCCCCCCCCCCCCCCCCCAACACACACACACACACCAACAAGGAGTTTATTGCCACTTATGTTATTTAAATAATCTGCCGCCATTTATTCACGCCCCCTCAGAAAAAGAAGCTAATGTATGTCAAAGAAAGCCCTGATAGCAACATCAGGAATGAATTGGAGCGTGAAAAGACATAAATCCATTTACCTACAATAGTTTTTAATTTGCATTAATTGATGATGTAATTGTTTTGTTTAAAAAACTATAAAACACTTATTTGGTAAATTTATCATTTTTAAAAATTCTTCTTCTCTTTCCTCAGACCTCACCATGGGACATCACAGCGAGTTCTCACAACAACATTATGAGAAGATGGATTGGAATAATTTTATTTAATGGAGAAGAATAAATGAAGGCTATTTTTCTGAATGGGCGACCTGTCATAGTATTACTGTTTAGCTACATGCAAAAGAGATAGTTGTTTTTGTCACAGATTTGCTTCTGTCCTCATGTACCTTCTTTTATGTTTTTGTTTTTCCTCTGCTTCTGTTGTGAATGGAAACCTTGAATGTTGTAAATACAGGATATGAATTTGTCTTTAAAGAATATATTTTTTGGGAAGAAAATAAATGTTATTATAGTCATTTATTATTGCAAAACTTCTCCCCTTTGGGTTTAATTCAAAGTTGATCTTGGTACATCTAAAATGTACATATAAGAGGAAAATGGGGCAATGTGAAAACAAGCTGGCAATTTAAACTTCCCAAAGAAAACAGAAAACATTTATTTAAACAAACAATGTTGAGCTGTGTTCTCATGGAGCTTATATTAATGTCAAATGTCAGCATAGATATCTCTTTTTATTGTTCCTTTCCAATGTGAAGTCACAGAAGCTTTATTCTACATTAATAATAATAATTTTTCATTTTACATATTATGATTAATTTACAGTTAACCCTTTTGATTGTGTGTCTACTTGTGTCAAACCTTCCTTGCCAGTTGAGCCATCCAGTGTCAGCTCTTTTTCACAAAAAAAATCTTGCCACTATTGAAATCTGCACTCTTGTCAAAACTCTCCAGAAAGCCACTGCAAACGCTGCGGAAATAGAAATTTAAGATTTCCAGGACCTTGTGAACCTGCGCCTATGCTTTCAGCTGGGGCCTTCTTGCTTTAATGTTGGATTATACCCCCTCTGTGCCACTGCTGCCGCCTCTGAAATATGGATCAGACGGGAAGGAAAGGCCAACAGCCAGTGTGGGGGCGGCAGCTCAGGGGGAGGTGGATGGGAGGGGAGGTAGGAGAGGGTTGTGTGTCTCTCTGTGGCATCCCTGTGACGGTCAAAGGCCTAAAGACAGTAAAGAAACAGGATGGTGGGGGGTCTTGGGGCTGCTAATAGTGAGTGTTTCCTCAAAGCTCTTTCCCTAAACACATCATGCGTGATTCATAATTTAAAATTTAGCCTCTTAAGTGACCCAGAAAGTCTTAGACTTGCAAAATTTCTTATAAATTCAAAGTTAGAAAGCCATCATATTGCAAACTTTCTTAAAACTCTGCTGTTTGCAGCTGTTAGATTAAGATTTGACCATAACAGTGAATTGCTCACTGGAAAAAAATTCTATAGCAGGTTAGGTGGCTACCTAAAACCACAAAAACTGACTTTCGCTTTGATTACGGCAGCATTCACTGTAGCTTTGTTTCGATAAGCTTTTGCATTATCACAACACTTATTTCCTTCCAGTGTTGCATTAATTTTTCTCAGTAGGGTTCAGGTCTGGACTCTGTAGTGGTAATCACAGAACCTGAACCACTCTTTTACAATTGTTGCCCAATGAATCCTAGAATTGTCATCTTAGAACATGGCCATGCCATCAGGGAATAAATAACCCACAGATTGAATAACCTGGTCATTCAGTATAGATATCAGCTGACCTAATACATAATGTTGCTGAACCTACCTGACCAACTGCAGCAACCCCAGAGATCATAGCACTAACCCTGAGTCCTGCTGTTGTTTTGCTGTTGGATTTCACCAGATTTTTAATTGATAGCCAATCACTTTCATTCAGGATCTTTTGATGGTTCCCCACTGTCATTCCAGTTTTTAATAATGCGGCGGACTGTTCTTAAACCATTTTAAGTAGTTTTTGCAATCTGCTTAAATGTTGTTTCTGCTTGATGCCTGCCAATGATTGACCCCTTCGTAAATAGACTGTCTTTTCTATGACCACAGGATGTCTTTCCACATGGTTGTTTAAATGAGAAGGTATTTATTGCATTAGTTGGAGTTAAATAACCTTTTTCCAGTTGAAAGATAACCGGCCATGCAGAAACCGTCCAGTAGGAGGCTCCTACCTATTTACATAGTGAAATCCAGGTGTCCACTTTTTTTTTTTGTTGTTGTTGTTTTTTTGTTGGGGAGGGAGCAAGGCAGTGTAGTAGAATTATGCTAAGATGAAGATAAGACTTTATATGGAACTTTATTGATTTCACAATGGGGCAATTTGAGTACCTGATAGCTTAGGTGATAAGTAAAGTGCAAGGATTTGGCTTGATATCTTATATTCTTTGGGAAAGAATGTAGATGGTTAAGTGTAAAAACAAAGTGTGATAACTTAAGTATACATGATGCGAACACAGACAATAAGTACATACAGCTCAATGCTCCCACCTGATTCTCTGGAAATGTAGGGCATGCGTCATGAGAAATGCAAGTACGACTGCAGTTTAAATATATATATATATATATATATATATATATATATATATATATTCCAAATTTTTCAAGTTTGGGCAATTAAACAATATAGAATTGCATAATTTTTTTCATGATAAATATGTGGCTTCATAATAATGATTAAATGCTAAATACTCCTCAGCACTGATTGCCCTGTTAGCATGTCTGTTAGCAACATGACTCAAAACATTATGGACATATTTTTAATTAAATTTTCAGGAAATCTCAGAAATGGAATTGGTAAGTGACTTCAAATGACCACAATGTTCAAACTCTGAAATATCTTTAAAGGTCCCATATTATAATTTTTTTCAACAATTTCATATGGGTATCAGAGGTCCAGCAACTTTGTTTTCAAAGTGTATTACCCCAAATTCAACCTTCGATTAATTTTAACCATTCCAAATGTGGCTTTGAGCTCTACCGAGAACAGACTGTTTCTGTGTCTGAATCTTTAAATGTTCATAAATGGAGCCTGTCTACACCCCTCTCTGGGAGAAGATCTGGCTTTTGCTGGTGCCCACTCTGTGATTTTAAAGTGCACAAAGCTCAGCTAGCCGGAAAGCGGATCAATGACAGTATCTACTGCCAGGGGAAGTGGTTATTTCCCTCTGTGAGGTCACAAAGGGAACAATCTCAGACTAACCCGTTTGAGCACACATTTGCTAAAAAGTGGAGCAAGCAAGTGAGAGAGGTAACAGTATTTTCTCATTTTTGGGCCTCTTACACAAGCTATGAGGATACATAGCTTGTGTATGACATGGGACCTTTAAAATCTTTAAGGAAATGAGTTAGATTCAATCTAGCTTATTAACAAATTGGGCAAATGTTGATGTGGCTAGCTTAGCTTGGAAACTTTGGCCATTTAAGTAAGTAACATCAACCATATATTTTAAGCTAAAACTGAAGTATTTTTGCTAAACTTCCACATGTTTTATCATAGTAGCTGACATTATCATCATTACTGTGATTGAGGCTACCTCAAAACAAAAATGTTCAAAACTCTGGAACATCTTTAATAGAAAAACAAGCTACTGCTGAGATTAAAACTAGCCTATTAGCAAGCTGTGCTAATTGGCTAGTTTAGACGGGGGAACTGGCCAATGTAAGTAAAACTCATCACTTCCTATTAAGTTAAACAGCAATCACCCATTAGTTTGAAACTAAAAGAGTTTTGCTAAAAAATTTTTACACACATTTAGTTATTTAGTTTGCTTACATATAATATGTGATGTTATCATTTATACAATTATTTAATTTTGCAAGTTATGACATAATATCTTTAACCAGAAATAAAGTTATTGCTAACATTAAAATGAGCCTATTAGCAAGCTAAGCTAATTTAGATTTGGGTAGCTTAGCAGGTACTTGTTAACTGTTGAATTTTGGTGCTAAACTACTGCAACAACCTTAACAGTAGGTGATTATGAGACCATCATAAAGTGGAATGACTATTGTCCTGCACTGTAACAGTTTATAAAAAACTGTAATGCATCCCTGTTGGTATAATCTTTGTTTAAATTATTCTTTTTAACAGTTTGACAAATCCATAATCACTAAATCACACCTTTGAGACTTTTATATCTGATAAGATCAGTTTGGACTAATAAACGGCTAATACCATTTTTCTGAAAACATCAGGAAAAGCTTTTTTTTTTTTTTTTTTTTAAAAAAAAAGCATTTATTTGATTTTTTGTCAAGAGGCTCAGATCAAATATTTATCTACTTTCATTATTTTTATTATATTTTATTTATTTGTTTTTTGGACTCACTTTAGTGCAGTCTAATAGACTAACAGGCAGCAGATTCGGATTTCAAAATGACACTGAATAATTTACTTTAAAACTTCCCTTTCCACAAGGTGTAAGGGGGAAAAACAAGGAAATAAAATCCACCTATCCCTCTATCCTTCCATTCACCCATCAATCTGTGCAGAGAAAGTGTCAGAAAACAAAAGATAGAAGGAGCATATCTGAGTCTGAAGAGAGCAAATGTAGAGAGGGGATGATGATGCACTGAGAGCTGTCATTGATGTGAGAGAGGCATGGAAGGAAGCCAGACACTTGAGGCCATTTTCACTTCCTCTGCCAGCTCTGAGAGACTGCCATCATCACTGCTGAGGAGAATATCAGCCACCCTTTCGCTTGCACACACTTTTCTTTTTCTACACTCCATCCCAGCCAGATCATGCTACTGTTCTTCCAAGTATTCAAACAATATGCTATTCTTTCAAAGCTGGAAATCACAAAGCTTAAAATGATGGCGCTGAAAATGACATCAAATGGATGATTAATCAGTTACTCAGTGTGCCCAAAATATATTTTGCTATAAAAGGAGTGGAAAATTTAACAGATCTACTCTGTGATTTGTGTTTTCTGGCGAGTGCTGCTGCAAACTTCTTCAGAGTGTCAGGTTTAGGCTTCATGTTGGTTGTTTGTTCCCCAAACTGCCCCAAAACTTTTTAAAATGAATGCTGGTACAATATGTTTTAGAAAGAAATGGACAAGGGAAAAAAAGAAAAATAAATGAAATCATATTTATACCTGGCTCGCTCATCTTTTTTTTTTCTTTTTTTTTTTTCTGCGAGCATAGAACAGATTGTGTTTGTAGTTTTGAATTGTAAATTGAGTATTTGGATCTTATTATCACTGCAGACCTTGAGGTTGTTTCCCAGCTAGACCTAAAAATATAGAAGGTTTTCAAGTTTGATGATATAGTTTGTCTGTGATTTATGTTTATTCATGGTACATCTGTTAAAAATGTAAAATGTTGGATGGCTCTCTACAGCACCAGTTCAAGAACCAGAGCCAATCTAGTGAAAATCAACTAGTTGAATCAGCTCCTTAAACTCTCAGTGTGAACAGAGTCTTCCTTGGTACTTTGGTATTCTGATATGTGCTCTTTGAGGAGATCTAATCCCTATTAAAGAGGCAGATTATAGAAGGGATTTGGCTTTGATTTGCCTGTCCCACAGCTCTTTTCTACCATCATCTCACCCACCACATATATGGCTTTCTGTTTCACTATGCTCCTATGTCGTTTGGATGGGATGGTCAGAGATTAAACAATGATTGCCTCCATGTGTCATCCCCCTCACACTCCCACCCTTAAGCCATCCTTCTGTGATTATGCCCACATGTATGAGCGCCCCTGGTCGTCTGAATAGATTTGTTAAAGGCCCCCAGTGGATGAGAGAGGTCCAGGCCCTGTAGCCTAGCCCTCGCGTGTAACTCTTTCCCATTTGGAGGCACGCTGCATGTGGGTGAACTCCCTGACAGTCCCCCCACACTCCTGTACCTCCTCCTTCAGCGGTCAGCCCTCCTAGTCTTCTTCGCTCCTCCGCCATGCAGAGATAATCAGGCTTATGTAAAGACGACGTGCTCTTTTGACAGTCATCAGCTCATCAGTGATCCAATCAAGCCCAAATCCGCCATTGTTCACCTCTCAAAGTGTCTCAAATCCGCTTGTGTAGGAGAGAGGAGCTGCACTCTTTATCCTGCCAATCACTCCTGACATTCCTGCCAATGTTGCCATGGCCTCAGGTCAGAGGTCGTGAAAACAGAGAGCATGAGCCGACTCGGGGAGAATAGCAACGTGCTAAAGGAGGGAGTCTCTTCTCAACGGCCCTATTGGTCAGCCAACGTAGGGGGTAAATGTAGACAAGTTAGGACTCTATAGCCCCACTGAGAGGGGCAGTTGGACAGAAAGCAACATGGGCAGGGGAGGAGAAAAAAAGGGAATGATGAGGGAGAGAAAAGAGTCATGGAAAGAGAATTGGAGCAATAGAGGTGCTTAGAGGAGAAGGGGAGTAAAGGGGAACACTGTTTGATCACTAAATAGGTTTTATAGAGGCCAACTTTGTGGTGTTTGATGAAGAAAATGCACGGTCATCTCTGGAGAAAAAATAATGATAATGCAAACTTATTACTTTTTTAATTTCTAATGAATTTTCAGCACCTAATACTCAAGCTCAAGATCATCAGTGCGATCATGTTTTAGCCGTGTATGTGTTTGTGTGGGTGTTGTAATTTGAAATGGAAATGCACATCCTGACGCCATGAAACCAATGAAGCTAATGCATGTCACTGCAGGATAAGCAGGGCACTGGGTTAAATCTGTTGTAATGTTGTCAAAAGAATAATTTTCTGTACTCAGTGTATACGTAAGTGAGCAAATGTTTAGCCTAGACAAGATATCATAGGGAATTTGCACCATTCACTGTTCCTTCATAGGGATTAGTGGAATTAAGCATTTACACAAAAGCAAAGTATCAAAACTCATGGGTAATTCAACAAGCTCCACAATACAGAGTTTACCGAGTGCTGCTGCTTAGCCTGCATTTATTGTCGTGTTGCAGCTGCGAGTACCGTACAGACAAATAGCAAACATTGTCACTGCCTTTTAAAGAAGACAAATTTAATATACAGAGAAAATACACACAACAAATGCTATGAAAAGGAGGGAGTGATAAGTCTTTTCTGTTGTGCGCCTATTCATGGCAATAATCTGAGGGAAGACGCAGATTAGGATGGAGGGCAGGTTTGTGTTTGGGTGTTCGCATCGCTGCCCCTTTTCAGCCATTTTGAAACAATGTTTATCCACTGGTTTGTTATAGCATAGCAACTTAGCTCAGTGTGCCGCTGCGAGAGACCCGAGGAGGCTGAAGACTTGCTGCGTCTTTGTTCAGAATCCATTGAGACACGCTGATGTATTAGAGCTGGGAGGAGAAACTGCCTGTAATTGAGAAATACGTAGTCTTTGCTATTTTATGTATATTGCGTCTTGGTTTGTGCTTATCAAAATCTTCTTATTTGCATGCCATTAAGATAATTTGCTCTGGGTTTACTTTTTCTGTGGTCATAAATAACCTTTGTGACATCCAAGCTGCAGAAAACTTTTGTCTCTGTCATTTGTAAAGCCATGAAAACTCATACTCCTCACAGCAGAAACTTGCACAAAGAAGGTTGACTTTACATTTACAGCACATCCTCTTTAACAACCCCGTTTCTTTGTAACCACTGCAAGGATGTATTGGACTCAAAGTGACAGAATTGTCTTAACTGCAACTGCAATGTTATTTCTGAGTTTACCAAAAAAAAAAAAGTAAAATACTACAGGTGCCAGATTTGTTTTTAAACTATTATCATGTATGCGTGGCCAGGTTTGTAGAGACTCAATGAAAGATTAAAGATCATAGCCATAAAAAGTGGTATAATAATGTTCCACTTATACTTTACATATGATTTTTGCCTTCCCTGGCGTAGAATTGTGATGTCTGTGTCACTTCAGTGATGTAAAACCTATAGTTACACCTATTTGTAAATCACTTCGGTCAGCCTGTTGTTTTAAATGTGCTTTTGAAATAAATTAGACAATGACATTAAAAGTCGGATGAAATGCAACATAATCGTGCACACTCAGGTTGCTTTAAAAAAGATCCCATATTTATCCAATTTAGTACCACATATGACAGTGACCTGTGTTGAATTTGAATTTGTTTTATTTGACTTTACAATGTAAAAGCAAACTTAAATTGGCTGCATGTTGGAACAGTCTCCAATCACCCCGATGCTAACAGGCTATTTAGATGTGACAACAGCTTTAAACATTGGAGGAGATGACAACAGAACCTAACTTCTAAAGATGAAGTGGAATAATATGATTTTCATTCAGTTTCAGCTTAGATCCTCATTCTTTTATAATGTCTGTCATTCTCATTCTGTAAAGTACTTGGTTAGATTGAGGAAAATGTTATGATTAGTCATAGAACAAAACCATCATCCCAGAGAAACATTAACAAGGAATAAATTAATTATTGATACCTGGCTCTGGCTGAGAGAAACTGAGGTTACGTGAATCCATGGTATGACTGTTTTTTTTATGGTTACCAGGCTACACAAGCAGAGCAAAGGTTTGAGCATGCTTTTATTATATCTTTAACAAGAGGGCTTGTCTCAGTCAGACTGCTTGAAAAATAGAAATCTTAAGATGTTAGCATGCTAATAACTAAGTTTCTAACTTGCTAAACTATTCCATATTACTCCCACACATGGCCAAAAATTCGCCAAAAATCCAGTGTGAAATAATGAACACTATGCACACTAAATAGACGCCATTTTTCCAGAGCTGAACAATGGCGGCCAATAAGTCATCGGTGTCTGTGCAGGATGAGTCTGTTTTGTATAGATGTAAGTATGAAGTTATTCAGTTATAATTCTTGTGTATACTGCAGCATGCTACCTATCTCATCTATCCATGACAACAGTTATGCATCAGATCATCTGTTTGAAGCTGCAGTTATACCGACTCAGTAGAATTCGCAAAGAACATGTTTGCAGTTTTGTGGCAGACTTAGACATGTTATATGTTTTACAAATGATGAATGTTATAGGTTTTTTATGTTCATTCATCATTCTTGAAGATGAAGCATTGCGGTGTCTATGATGTAAATGGTGGTGGTGTCTGTGGTGTAAAGGCTTGAGGTGTGTAGTTTATTCTATCTGGCTCTGCCAGGTTTGTTTTTTTTTTTTTTTTGTTGTCGTTGTTGTTTTGTTTTGTTTTTTGTATTGAGATATTTTGGAGGTGCAGGGACAGACGTGAAGATCAGGGCTCTTATTTACTTGTGGGCAGCCAATCCTTCATTGTTTACTAGGAAGAGGCATGCCAGTATTGAAGCTTACAAGTAAGTATAAATTTATGCATAATTGTTTACATTAGGTGCTAAATCATTTCAAATAAAGGTGGGCAGATCATATTTTATAGGCAGTAACTAACAATAGGCTGAATACAATCGCAACACAGTCCATTATACTCCAACCTGCATTTTTTTATGTTGGCAAATTTTACTAATATTGTATTGCTATTGTACATCACTTTAGATAAAATAGTCTGCAAAATACCCATGAAGTGCATATAAACATAAGTAATGTGTGCTTTTATATGAACTGCCAATGTGTGTTCACCGTAGGTCACTTTAGCCATCAAACTACCGAGCCAGCAGTGGCACTTAGGCATTTATTTGGCAGTACCACCTGGGGCTAGGCGCTGCTGTGGAGTATAGGGGAGGTAAGAGAGAAATATTTCAATTGAATGTTTCATTAACAAGTTTCCTGCACCTCTGTGTTTTAGCATCTTCCTTGGTGCATTGCATTTTTTCAACTATGATTTCTAAGTATAATTGATTTCCTGTTGCCAAATGTGCATTGTATCTGTAAATACCAATTAAAACAGATGTACATTAATTCGGTGAAGATATCTTTGCACATTTAAAAGCTGTTTTAATAGTGTTTTGAATTGCACTTTATGTATGGGTGAGAAATGCAAAGATACATGAATCTGTATGCTGATGGTGCTTTCTATTGTTATCAACTGAGGTCAACTAATACTGTGTAGGCTACAGTACTTTGTTACACAAATAAAGCCTTTAAATGACATTTAACAGCATATGGTATGATGATGTGCAAAAACATATGGAAACATTTTTTTGAATTTGTGCCTTTACTTATACAACTTCTTGAACTTATTCGGATGGACTGTTCCTTAAAAGGTAAGCCAACTAACCTTTAATCGGCTTACCAATTAAGGCACATACAGTGTGTGCAGAATTATTAGGCAAATGAGTATTTTGACCCCATCACCCTCTTTATGCATGTTGTTCTACTCCAACCGGTACAGGCTTGAAAGCCTACTACCAATTAAGCATATCAGGTGATGTGCATCTCTGTAATGAGAAGGGGTGTGGTCTAATGACATCAACACCCTATATCAGGTGTGCATAATTATTAGGCAACTTCCATTCCTTTGGCAAAATGGGTCAGAAGAGAGATTTGACGGACTCTGAAAAGTCAAAAATAGTGAGATGTCTTGCAGAGGGATGCAGCACTCTTAAAATTGCCAAGCTTTTGAGGCGTGATCATCGAACAATCAAGCGTTTCATTCAAAATAGTCAACAGGGTCGCAAGAAGCGTGTTGAAAAAACAAGGCGCAAAATAACTGCCCATGAACTGAGGAAAATCAAGCGTGAAGCTGCCAAGATGCCATTGGCCACCAATTTTACTATATTTCAGAGCTGCAACATCACTGGAGTGCCAAGAAGCACAAGGTGTGCAATACTCAGGGACATGGCCAAGGTACAGAGGGCTGAAAAACGAACACCAGTGAACAAGAAACATAAGATAAAACGTCAAGACTGGGCCAAGAAATACCATAAGACTGATTTTTCTAAGGTTTTATGGACTGATGAAATGAGAGTGAGTCTTGATGGGCCAGATGGATGGGCCCGTGGCTGGATCAGTACAGGGCAGAGAGCTCCACTCAGACGCCAGCAAGGTGGAGGTGGGGTACTGGTATGGGCTGGTATCATCAAAGATGAGCTTTGGGGTTGAGGATGGAGTCAAGCTCAACTCCCAGTCCTACTGCCAGTTTCTGGAAGACACCTTCTTGAAGCAGTGGTACAGGAAGAAGTCAGCATCGTTCAAGAAAAACATGATTTTCATGCAGGACAATGCTCCATCACACGCATCCAAGTACTCCACTGCGTGGCTGGCCAGAAAAGGTCTTAAAGAAGAAAAAATAATGACATGGCCTCCTTGTTCACCTGATCTTAACCCCATAGAGAACCTGTGGTCCCTCATCAAATGTGAGATCTACAGGGAGGGAAAACAGTACACCTCTCTGAACAGTGTCTGGGAGGCTGTGGTTGCTGCTGCACGCAATGTTGATCGTGAACAGATCAAGACACTGACAGAATCTATGGATGGCAGGCTTTTTGAGTGTCCTCGCAAAGAAAGGTGGTTATATTGGTCACTGATTTATTTTTGTTTTGTTTTTTTTGAATGCCAGAAATGTATATTTGTAAATTTTGAGTTGTTATATTGGTGTCCCTGGTGAAAATAAATAAGTGAAATGGGTATATATTTGGTTTTTGTTAAGTTGCCTAATAATTATGTACAGTAATAGTCACCTGCACACACAGAAATATCCTCCTGAGATACTAAAACTAAAAAGAGCCCCACTCCAACTTTCAAAAATATTCAGCTTTGATATTTATGAGTCTTTTGTGTTCATTGCGAACATAGTTGGTGTTCTATAATAAAATTAATCCTCAAAAATACAACTTGCCTAATAATTCTGCACAGCCTGTATATAGGAAGGTCAAATACTTTGTTGTGTTAAAACTGGACTAAATATTAATCATTTGTAAATTTTTGGCTGACTGGGTTTTAACATTTGATTTATGGTGGAAAAAACTTTGAAAATCTAGCGCAATTGTTAATCAATGATTACTAAAGATGATCAATAGTGTTTACTGGGATTAAAGCAAGTTAAAAACATGATGGGTGGGAAAAATTACTGTAAAAATGATGGTTAAAAAAAAGGTGTTAAGGCCCATTTATGCTACCTTACCTACGTAAATAGAAATGTCCGTGTCAAACGTTGTCATACATCGTTTTGCTGGTTGCATGTCAGCTATTGTGTTCAGCACTGCCCCCACAATTTCTGATGGTGTTGCTCCATTTTCTGTGTCAAGCGATGGATAGCTAAGCTCCATGAAAACTGACCAAATTATGTGCTTAACGGATGCAGGAGATGGACGAAACTGTCCATCCATCTGCGTATCCATCTTCTGCGCCGGGCATAAATGGACCTTTAGTCAGGAGAAGATGTGGTAGATTTTTTTCTGCTGCTTAACATAATAAAAATAATTTTTTATAATTCCCTGCTGCCATTATTTCATACTGGTGAAATAGTCCATAACAAACACTCCTAAACAATAAAAAACAATAATAATTATTATGTAAAATTTTAATGATATCTAATGTGCAAATTCAAGTGTTAAAGCAAAACAATATTTACATATATAGTTAAATAACAATTGCACATAACGTAGATTTTACACAGTATTTTGAAACCCCTTGTAATTTTTTAAACATCACATGATGAAAATGACCATAAACCAACCACTTAATAAAGGTTTTTTAAAAATGCATTGTACCAGTGAAAAACATCCCAACAATAATAAATGTTATTATAGTAAATCCTGTAGTACTAAAAAGGTTCCAGGATCATTCAGATGCTGTCAGGTTATATCTAAAGTGGGACTACATGCTCTTGGATATAATCAGTAGGATATCAACATTCATGATATGTTAGACAAGTGCACAGAGGTGTGGTGGTTAGCATGACCCAAGAAGGCAGCCGCAGCAAAAAGTTCACTAGTTCGAGCCTCAGCTTGAGGAGGGGGTTTCGAACAGGGGTCTTTCTGTGTGGAGTTTGTATGTATTCTCCATTATTGCGTGGGTTCTCTCTGGGTACTCCAACTTTCTCCCACAGTTAAAATACATGTATGTTAGGTAAATGATCACTCTAATTTCTCCCTAGAAGTGAGTGTGCATGTGAATGGCTGTTTGTCTTTCTGTATTGGCCCTGAGAGAGACCTATGGCCTGTCCAGAGTCTACACTGTCTCTCGCCTACTAATTGGTGGGATATACTCCAGCTCCTCTACGACCCTAATTTAGAATAAGCGGTATAGAAAATGGATGAAAACAGCTGTTCCTCAGTGATTCATCATGATCATGTTAAAAGTGTGTTATGGTTTGTAACGCCCAAAACCACTGAAGATCCAAGCACCTGTCCTCTGTTCAGTCCTATTGAAAACTGACACTGTTGACATACGAAGTGGGGATCAATGTGGCATCTATGTCTATATGTCTATGATTGTATCCACACAAATGCATACTAGCATGTTAAAGTCCAACACATTATGAACATAGTAAATAAACATGTTAGCATTAATGAACATGTTACATGTTTGCATGCTGAGGTTAGCATCTACCACAAAGCAATTCTCTGCATATATTGCCTTAAAAAGCTGGAGAGTTAAACATAATTGCCAGTACGCGGAATGAAGACACTTCCCGTTCCAAAAAAATTCCAGGTAGAAATTGGTTTGTTTTAAAAATGGGTTAAAATTATCCAAGAAGCTTAAATTTAAGGCAAAGTACAGTCGTAACAGAGAGTGGAAACCCCTCCCTCTGCTGTCTTTCACTTTGTGGATAATGAGATATGACTCATGGGTCACATATCTTCACAGTGTAATTACACATGAAATGTGTGCATGTGCATGCACACACTATAATTCTAATGCACACACACACAAACAGTTGCAGAGTAATGTGAGTCCTCATTCATTTGCCCAAGTCATTTAGGGTAATAGAGCTTAATGGAGTGTATTAACCCTGTCCAGCTTGCATTTCCCTCAGATGTGTGTGTGTGTGTGTGTGTGTGTGCGTGTGTGTGTGTGTGTGTGTGTGTGTGTGTGTGTGTGTGTGTGTGTGTGTGTGTGTGTGTGTGTGTGTGTGTGTGTGTGTCCATGTCCATACACATGGAAAGGGGAAACCTGCCAACTGTTTATCTGCAAAATACACACATACACACAAACACACACACAACGGGGGAGTGGAGATCTGGTTTCCCACTGTCACAGATGCTAACCCGCCTCTCCATTAGTGATGTGATTGGAGTGGACATAGAAAACCAGCAGGCTCGTTCCCATAGGGGCTATCTGAGGAAATTATTGCCCAGTTTCTCTCCGGGGAACGTCAGTGCACAAGAAAGAAGCACTTAAGTGACCGCTTTCTCATCCAACTTCTCTGTCAACACCATAGCATGAGTTATTTAGCATTTGGTGTGGATTAATAATTTGCAAAGCAGTATTTGATGATATATGATTTGTCATGGCACACAGAACATGAAGCTGCTGTGCTGTCTAGATCTAGATGTGGAAAATGGAGGCTAGGTATTGTCCGGAAAGTAACAAACAATTGCTGGAGAACAAAGATTGATATAATAATGATTAACAGCTTGTGTCTGGAGACTGGGGGGGGGGGGGGGGAGCTGGGGGGCGATCTTGCAAATGCCACAAATCTAGACAAAAATCACAAGAAGTTGAGGCAAGAGTTGTAGGTGGCCTTAATTCCTGGGAGGTCCAGTCAAAGATGTAACATGAAATCTGCAGCCACACCTCAGTGTAACTATGCGTGCAGACAGGCAGAGCTACTGTGTTGCTTGTGGTTGGTCACCAGATTGTGGGTGACCCTTTCACCCTGGTCAATAACTACTGTAAGCTGAGCTTAAAGCACCCTCAGGCTAACACCACCACACACAAGCAGACACATCATCATCACTGCCTTAGAAATATAGCTGTAGTAATGCTAACACACCAGAGGATGGCACCTGAGTTCTAGCAGTATTGGAGCAGCTGAAACTCAGGGAGAAATGGAGCAGATTCCCCTATTTTTATGGTCTTCCCCCAATTTGTGAGCTTAATTCATATAATATATGTTTAAAAGTGATTAAATTTTTTTTCTAGACTTTCTGGGACTTTCTTATTATTTGTGTAAGATTTCTGGACAATTTTGGCTTTTTAAATCTAAAAAATAACATGATACACTTCAATTCTTAGTAAAACCTATATCTGAAGTCCTCTTACAGCTCACAGAATTTATTTCAAATGGTTAAATTTATATATTAAAGTTTTTAAGCTGTTTATTCATAAAATAAAAAAATAAATAAAATTTTGAATAAACAAAACATGCTTAATTTTGCAATAAGTCTGTGGAAACAGAAACAGAAAGTAAATCTCTACTAAATGAAAGGGTGGGGGTCTTTTCACAGCAGCGAGGACATGTATGTGAACAGAAATCAATTGAGACAAATTCAGGAAATGGACAGATAAACAGACTGGATCATTGTGTGAGTTAAGGTGGGTTAAAGTGTTTGTTAAAGGCTCTATCGGTCCCTGTGGACTGAGGCTTGGAGAGCTGAATAATGTATGTCTGCTCCTGGAGTAATGAAGTGGAAGTGATGGGGAGGAATACGGCTGGCCTCCCAGGGCTCAACTCAAACTGTACACACTCTAAAGAGCTGCCTGTAGCCTAAACCTGTCCCACTCTCTGCTTCTTCGGCTTTCCACATCTGTTTCTGTTCACGCACACACACACATATTCACTAACACAAGCTGCGCAGTGGCTAAGAGGGTTAGCTTGTCTCTGTTCCAGAGTCTTACATCATTGATGAGGAAGGTCCAGGCATTTATAGTATCCCACTTAGAGTTCCAGCGGCTCCAGATCTTCCATGAGATTCTTATGAGACAGGAGCAGAGAAGCGGCATGCAAAGTATGGCCGCTGCTCAGTGGTCAGACAGGTTGCTCGGTGTTGGCAGCCTTGTTTGTGGATCAGATCACACTTGTTCTCACTGGGTGCTATTGTGCTTAACAAGAGGGAGCTTTTGCAGGCCGTGTGTTGTGGTGGAAACGAGAGGGCTAGTTTCTTTCCTCACTATCCATTTATCGCCCGCTCTCCCCTGCCATTTTCTTTCTGTCTCAACATCTCTCCTTATGTTCAAAATGCAGGACAAAAGGTGGAAAAGTTACCTCTATGTTGATGTATCTGATGGTTGAAAACTGAGTCTGAAATGTCCTTCAGTTTCGGTAAAAAAAAATAAAAAGGAAATATTTGTTTCTAAAATTTCCAATATACTGATAGCAAAGTGCTGTGAAGGCATGGTATATCCTGGACAGATTACAAAGAGAAACAAGCACTCTCCCTTTTACACCTAAATCAAGTCAAGTTTATTTCAACAGCACATTTAAAACAACTGCAGTTGACAAAAGTCCTTAACAAGCTGCAAAAACAATATATAGGCAACTTAGAATGAGCAGTAAATCTTCAAATATGATGTAAAAATAAATAAATAAATAAATGAATAAAATAAATAAAAGCAAAGTTTGCAATTCAAAACAAAACAAGCCACTGAAAAGATTTTAAAATGATTGAAGGTCTGAGTTGCTCTGATGTAAAAAGTTTGAGAGATTATGAGTCACAAATGAAAAGGTTTTTCACCTCAACCTTTTAACCTGGATCTAAAAATGTCCAGGAGGGAATGAGTCATGGACCTCAGTGCACCATGAAACCTATATGTAAAGCTATATATAAATATATATATATATATATATAAACTACAGCCAATAAAAGTTTGTGTTAAGATATTACTTTTGGCAGATGTAGCCAGCCAGTGTACTGAAAATATAGTTTTCTAACATGTAGCCATATTCCTTTAAAGAAACTCATGGCAACCCAGGAAGTGGCAGAATTTAATCTTTTGCTTTCATTGATTGAGAATATATATAAAAAAAATCCTAAAATCAACAAAGATAAACAACCGCAGCAAAGCCAAGCAATGTCAATGAAACTCATGAAGAATGAACACTGGATTTGTCCCACTGAAATAATTACTTACTTTCCAGGAAAGGGCGTCACATTTTTGGTAGCAATGACACGCTCACACATATGAGTGAAAATTTTTTCCAGGTTTCTCCTGAGCCCAGTGTCCAGTATGGCCTTTACCATTACATGCTGATATTTCCCCAGACGTAGTCTGTGGGTTTTCCACAATTCCTGTGCAAAACTTTAACTCTATGTTCTGTTTCCTGTTTTGTTTTATAATGTGTATTACGTTCAGACTGTTCCTTGGATTTTCTTAGTTTGCACCAGATGGAAATGTGTCCAAATGTCTGTATCTAGGAACATGAAATCCTGGTTCACAGTCAGAAACAAACCATGTTTCTAATGCAGGCAGGCATGTGTGCAGAAGTATCTGGAATTAAACACTTCTGGTCTCTCGACAGAGTGCAGACCGTTCGAATCACATTAGGGATTCGCTCCTGACAGTAGAACAGCAAGAATCAGGAGTTTTCAATCCCAGATACGGCTGAGCACAGACCTGCATTTCTCCAGGACATGGTTAGTTTCTGACCAATGAGGTGCTGACGCTTCCAGTGCTGAATTTCTGCTCTGCTTGCACACCTGGATTTTGTCAGACAATCATCACACCTGCCTTTTGTTACTAGCTCCCTCAGTATGAATACTCTGCAGTTTTATTTGTTCAATGCCAGAGTTTTGTCTTAGTTTGTGACTGTATCTCCTTGATGTCTGTCAGTCTTATTTTTGCACCTTCAGTTTGCTTCTGGTTGGTTTCGCTGTCTTAGATTAGATACATTCTTTTCTTTTTTCAGTGAATGATTTTCTGTTGGAGTTTGGCAGAGAGTAATGAGGCATTGCTTGAAAAAACAAGCAATGAATAAATGCTACTTTTATACCCAATCCTGACACCCTCACCTGCCACCAGAAAATCCAGTAATTATTTACTCATGTATTCTATCAACTCTTTTTTTAACCTCCCTTCCAACTTTTTTATTTTATTTTTTTATTTATGTTTTTTATGTTTTTGGAGTCTACTTGTGCTGAAAGGTTCCAACAAACTCCAAACAAACAAAAATTATAAATGTACAGTTGTCAATATTAAGACTTAGGGCCAAGACGTAGCAAAACCAGCACAAACCATTATACTATCTCCTGACCACTTTTCAATACAATGTGACAGCATAAGGGCATATAAATGGCACTTGTCTGAAGACATCAGAAAAAACATTAAGTTAGATTTCATGTTGAATGAAAAAGAACATTCCTGTTTTACATAAATACCAAATGAGGGATTTTCTCGGTCAGCTGGTGAGCCTAGCTGAACTCAAAGGCTGAAAACAGCCTCCCTCTGTCACTCCATGCACCTAAAACCAGTTTGTTGACATGTTGTATCTCAGTTTTTCTATTTATCTTACACATTAGAAAACCATTGTGCACCATGGATTAAAGTGTTCATCGTTTTAAAATCTACACAGTATACCATCAATTCTTAAAGAGGAAAGAGAAACTAAATATATATTTCTAAATGTCACTTTCCTCAAGATCAGTAGTGATCAGTGTTATAACTGCTTGGAGTTCAGCATAGCACACCAGTAACACGCCAAGTCATGCACGCTAATTGTCATTTTATGGTATGTAGTCTTGGGTCTGACAACCTGACCTGATTTTTTACCTTAATCATTTACCATCTTTTTAAAGCTGTAAAATCAGAAGAAAAAAATGATACATGAAATATGCTCCTGGCAGTATGGTATTTGAATGTAGATATCATGATATCACTTTACAAGTCTGGAGTACTGTAGTTGTCATTCCTGCAGAAGATACTCCATAAAGTCATTGTTCCAAGCCAAAAATAACATGCATGATATGCAAGTTGTGTCGCATTCTTGAAAAATGTAACTACAAGCAGCCAGCAGTAAAACACTGTTTATTTAATCCTTAGACTATTTCACTTCAGACACATCCCTAATTTCTGATCACTTTAGGTTTTAAACACCTTAGATATTAATGTTTGGCTCCTTTTCGCTTTCAGAACTGCTTTAATTCTTTCTGGCAAAGCTTCAACAAGGTGTTGGAAAAACATTCCTCAGAGGTTTTGCTGCAGATTTGTCGACTGCACATCCATAATGAGAATCTTCCGTTCCTCCACATCCCAAAGCTGCTCTGTTGGACTGAGATCTGGTGACTGTGGAGGCCATTGGAGTGCAGTAACTCATGTTCAAGAAACCAGTTGGAGATGATTTGAGCTTTGTGACATGGTGCATTATCCTGCTGGAAGTAGCATCAGAAGATGCTTTATGTGGGCATAAAGGGATGGACATGGTCAGCAACAATACTCAGGTTGGCTGTGGTGGTTAAATGATGCTCAGTTGGATCTAAGGGGCTCAAAGTGTGCCAAGAAAATATCTCTCACACCATTATGCCACCAGCAGCCTGAATTGTTGATACAAGGCAGGATGGATCCATGTTTTCATGTTGTTTATGCCAAATTCTGACCCTACCACCTGAATGTTGCAGATGAAATGGAGACTCAACAGACCAGGGAATGTTTTTCCATCTTCTAGTCTGTGTGAGTCTGTGTGAATTGTAGGCTCAGTTTCCTGTTCTTATCTGACACATGGTATGGTCTACTGCTGTAGCCCATCTGCTTCAAGACTGGATGTGTTGTGCATTCAAAGATGGTATTCTACATACCTTGGTTGTAACAAGCCTTTCTATCATCTCCAACCAGTCTGTCCAGTCTCCTCTGACCTCTGACTAAGGCATTTTAGTCCAGACAACTGCTGCTCAACGGATATTTTTTATTTTTCAGATTCTCTATAAACCACAAAGATGATTTTGTGTGAAATTCCCAGTTTCTAAAATAATCAAACCAGCCCGTGCCATGTTCAAAGTCACTTCAATCCTCTTTTTTCCTCATTCTGATGCGAAGTTTCTTCACCATGTCTGCATGCATTGAGCTGCTGCCATGTGATTGGCCAGTTAGCTATTTATGCTGACAAGCAATTGAACCTAACTGAACTGTACTGAATTGTATCTAACAAAGTGTCCAAATTTGTTTGTTTAAAGTGTCCAAATTTCAGCTAAAAACAAATAATGACTAGTCAAGTGATCTTCATTATAAAATGAACTAATTACAGTTTTTCTCTTTGGTTAAACTTGTCAACACTTTGCTCTAAATACATACTACTTAAAAAAAACAAACTAAAAGAAAACAAACACAAAAACAGCCAATAATAAACAATAAAGTCACGCACTCACTCCAGTTTCTAAAAGGCATTCCCTTCAGCACTACCGCATTTCCAAGGTGAAATAGCCAAAACCGAGCGGAAGGCTTAAAAAGCATCTACATGTTAAACAGATTAAAATTGCATAGATTTCAGGCTAAAGGTAGAAAATGCTTAAATGCAACGCAGTGTGATTGAAAGAATTTGTAATTGGAGTTGTTTGGCCTCTTCTTCCAAACACTTTCTGTGTTACTTAGCCCTCCTCCTCTTCTCACATTAACACGCTTCTATCATTAACCCCCATGCTCCACCTACTGCATAATAGCTGGAGCTGGATGCAGGAAGGAGGAAATAAAGAATGTGTTTCCTTTCTTTTTTTTTTCTTTTTTCTTTTTTTTCCTGCGGAGCATCTTAAATGAATGATTGATGTGAGGGGAGTGAGATCAGAAAGATATAATCACGGTCTAACGAACGCAGAGCCTTAAGAAATAAATACTAGAGGAATGCTATAAATTTATAAACAGGCCATATTTTAATATATAAGTAGTGCATTGAATATTCAAAAAGAGGAAAATAGCATTATCTATGCACCTCTGTGTGCAATGCATGCTTTGTATTTCTTCTGTGTGAGATATCCGGAAAGAAGGTAACAAAATTCAAACTCCACTCTAGTCTGTTCACTCCCATCTAGCTCACAAGTTATTTCCCCATAAACTACACCAAACCCAGATTAAACTCAGTCGTGTTCATTGTCAGCGGTTAAACAAATTGCCATTTTCTTTGAGTGACATATGTTTTGTGTGAATATGTGCGACGCCAGCACAGGGAGATAACTTCATTTCCAAGCTTTGAGCACAGATGAGGGGAAGACAGTTAGGCCATGTTCGCTATATGAGCACCTTTCACGGGACAAATGGAATGTCAATCAAGCACCGGTACACAGATGCTTTCTCCCTGGTGGGGACTGAGATGCTTTCTGGTGATGCAGCTCTGTTGTTCCAGTGTTACTTTGGGTGCACTGGGAATATTTTGTCCTTTTACCTCACCACATCCCCCCCGCTCCATTTCAGATCCCCTGACTATTAACGATTTCTTCAGCTCCCCAAGTTTGCCTCTTTAGGCTTTAACTCTGGTCCACATCCACTTTTGCATGTTGTTTTGTAATGCATATAAAAGGTTATTAGATTACTTTTCTATTGTTTTCATCCATTTTCTGTTGCTGTATAACTTCTCAGAGATTTTACATGACATTTCTTTATTTCATTGATTGGAAGAGACAAAAATAATTTCTAGCAATGAAAAGGCTTTAATCTTTCTAACTTTATGAAAGATGAAGAACCGTTTTGGTTTCCTCTTGGTTCTTAACTTCATTTTGCTCACTGCACTGCTCACTTTGCTAATTCTAGAGGTGAGCTGGACTTATTGTAATCTTCATCCCAAACAGTATCAGTCACTACTGAGAAAATAACACTGTGACCGTACAGGATCAGTATTAGCATTTAAAATAAACCAAGCTTGTTGGGTTGTAAAGCTGACCATGAAGAACCTGCCCACATGCTCTTCCTCTTTAGATCTTCTTCTTAAACCTGTGCATGATAGGTTACAAAGATTTGCAGATGTTTGATTGTCTAACATGACCAGAGTATCCTGTGCACTAGCAGAAGTGTAACAATACATCAATACATCGATTCAGTGATCAATAGTCCAATAGCATCTATCACATTTGAAAATAGCACCAATACAGCAGTCATGTGAGGTACATGCTTAATAAAGAACATGTGAACTGTTTAAAGTTGTTTAAACTGGGAATAATTCTACCTCCATGTTAACATTCGGCCAGAAGCGATGGAGAACATCAGTGCTCATCCACTTTCATTTCCATCCTGAGATGATGGTTTTGTTTCTGGCTGAATCATTCCAGGAGATAACCAGCATTTCCCCAAACTACCTCTGCCTCTGACATGTTGTCTTATTGACAGTGTAAGTTTTGTCCTCTGATGGTTGCACCATTGACTTTTTAAATAAACAAATAAACAAATAAGAGGCTTTCTTGATTACAAATTCTCCCCTGAAGACTAAAATTTTAAAGCATTTCTTTTCAGATTTATTGGAGCTAAAAGCTGTGGATGCATGGTGGATCTGACTGAAAACCAGAAAACATGTACACAAGCATGATCATGACGTGTCTAAAGAGTTTCATCTCATAGGCGAGTCTGGGATTAGGCATGTGACAAAGTGGCATCTTGCAGCCTAAAGTTTGTTTTTTTTAAAGAATGTTTTTTTGCCCAAATCACGATCTTTCTCGACCCTAAAATATAGTTTTAATTTCTAACCTTAACCGGAAAACTAGGTCAGCCAACCCTAAGATAAGATCTTTAAACACTGAATGAAGGTGTTAAAGGTAAGGAGTAAATAAAACTAAACTAAACTAAACTAAAAAGTGGCAGATTTATGATCCAAACATTAAACAGGTTACAAATGATAGAAGGTTTATTCAGTGTGAAAAGCAAGTAGTTACAGAACTTTGTTGGTGGATAACCAAATATTTTTAGACTTTAAAACTAAGACATTTAAATATGGACCGATTATTTAAAATTTCTACCGGTATCGCCAACTCAAACACGGTTAATGGACTCACATTAATGGTGCAGAGTGTAACAAAATCAAAGGTCAGTGACAGAAAAATGTGATATACCCTTAAACTAGAAGCACTCTAATGGCAAATTATCCTTATCTCCTCATGGGCAGTCGCAACTCTGTGTTCATGTGACCATGAACAGCTTGCCGGTGAAACCAAACCCTGCATCATACCGTAGTCCATGTTAAATTATACAACTTGTTCTCCTAGTTTTAAGTTTTCTCCATTAGTTTTTGGTAGAAAATAATTAAACACAGATGGACACTGAAATTTCTGAATGGATGGTGGCTGTCTGTGGCCAAAATTCTTCTAGATACAATCATGTTTTCATCTGCGAATAGATCCAGTGGCCTCAGGTGCAGCAATGACTTCACTACAACTACTCCAAAATTGTGAACATGTGTATTTTCGTCTTCTATGTGCCTTTTAAAGTGTTACTTATCCCAAATTCTGCTCTAGCACCTATCAAACAAAGCTTGTACTGCAGTTTAAAAGGTCAGGGGGTTCTTACTTCACACACACACACAGTTGTTTGTATTTCTGTTCAGAGACACAGTAAAAATGGTGGCACAAATATGGCAGCTGCCACGGCAAGTAGATATAAATGGCCTTAAAAAAAAAAACTAAATAGCAAAATATGCAAAATAGCAAACATGATATATTAAATTTTGATTTTGAGTGGATCGCTGACACTCTACAACAGCCAGATTTGAATTCAGAGTATTACCAAATCCAAATATATAATTGAAGAATTAAAAAAAAATCAGAAAACACACAAAAACACACCAATAAGAAGTCACGTGACTTACGGCTACGTTTAAGCTAATTAGTAGTGGAGTATTGCATGTTTTGTTTTAATTAATCCTATAATGCACTCTGTATCATATTTGATACTTACAGTTTCTGAGATTTTTTGTTTTTTTTTGCTCTAACCCTGTTGCACACAATTAAATATTTGTCTTCTGCCCCCTGGTGGATACCTTTGGCACTACACTAATTCTGACAGTAATAAATTGAATGCATGCAAATAATTGCAAATTATTTTGTTTATGTTTTTCTCTTGTTTTTACATTTCTTTACATGGGCAAATAAAGACATTGGATAAGGAAAAAAAAGAGAGAATTTTCTGCTCATTATTTCTTGTGTCAGGCTTTAGAGGGTTAAATTGGTTAACTTGTTTACTATAAATGTGTCTTGTCTGCTGATGTTTTGTTCAAATAAGTTCAGTATGCCACACTCATACATCACTCTAAATATCTAAAAGTGCAAATTAATGGCAAACTATTTTTTTGAATTTACAACTTTTTTAATGTTTAATCGGCAAAATGATATCACAATGCCAAATACTAAATAAAGCAAATCAAACTGAACTTAGGAACCCATAAAAGCATGGGCTGGCAATGAATATAGATGAAAATTATTGGAGGAAAAAGAAGCTCTTGAACTGTTTATTATTATTATTATTATTATTATTATTTATTTATTAATTAAAGCATGCCACAAACACTTCACCTTATAGATTTTAACCAGCTTTAAAATGAAAAGGAAAATAATTTGTCTCTAAAAATAGATCTAATCAAATCAAATCAAACTTTATTTATATAGCACCATTTCATACAGAAAAATAGCAACTCAAGGTGCTTTACAGAGAGTAAAATCCCCCACATAACCCCAACCCAAGAGCAGCAAGCCCACCCCCCACCCCTTCCCATCAAACACACACACAACACAGAGGGTAAAAGCAAGACCAAGGAAAGTTAAAAGGACCAAGGATCTACTGATACACTCCATCCCACAAAACTTCTACCTTCACAACATAATTGTAAATTAATAGTTTAAACTTGGCCATTTAATGAGATTATGAAGCATAAAGACATTTAGGGAGCGCAGATGCTTGTGTTCAGGCTACTGTTTTGGGCTTATTTATAGAAAGTGAAATGGAGCCAAATCCTGATTAAAATTTAGTTTTATTTTTGTTTCTTTTTCTGCCTTTTCCCATGATTCATCTTGTCACCCTTAAACATGAAGGTGTTGCACTCATATCACATATCACATGCCTGGACTCTCAGCTTGTAATAGGAATTTCTAGGTGTTTCTTACAGACATCTCTGTGGTCTGATCAAGCTTAGTAAAGCGTGATTGTTCCGACGTCAGAAAAATGGAGGCATTGACAATATTTTCCTTATATGCAAAAGAAAGCTAAAATACAATTCTCATTCTTCTGTGTCATCTTTATTCATTCTGCCCTTGAAATGTTTCAGTTTTGTCATTTTTTTAGGCAGAATTATGTGTAAATATTTCACTTTCCTTGTATTTTTTTCGACATTTGCCATTGTATTTCTTATCCGTTAACAAAAAGAAATAAATAAAAAACTTAAAATCTGTAGGTAGTTTGAAGAAAGGGAAGTGTTTCCACTTGGTCGGGGCAGCTTAAGACTTCATTAAAAACATGACAAGCCATTCAGCTGCTAAAGGTGCTTACTCAAGGGAATGCACGGAAGTGTTTATTGTTTGATTAATTTGCTTGGGGGAGACCTGAAATATCCCCACTCATGAATATGTGGGTGACAGCGAGATTTCTCCGTGGTGACAAGTTATCTAAACTACAGGGCAAAACGATTATGCTAATATCAGGTTGTAGTCATCAATCATCTTATGTCAATGTGGTGTCAGCGCGTCACGTCCCTGATCCAACCCCTCCTCCATCCATCCCACCGCACCTTACGGCCATACTCTTTACAGTGGAGTGTGTACTGTGTGCACGCGCGCATACAGGGATCTGTGTGTGTTTATTTAGAGATTTGTTTGCATTCTCCTTACGCTTGGAGACGTTTTGGAGCAGGGGGATTGTACTTGCGCAGCGCAGAGCTGTGCTCTTGGATATGCGCCCAGAAGGAAACTGGGTGGAGAATTAATTAGGTGAGTTTCTTCATCTTGATGTTAACACCGGGGCTGCACGCGCTGACTCCGATCTGACGTCAGAGAGACGCGCTTTAAAACCAAAGAGCGCATCCCAGAGAGATGCATGGTTAGATCAGGCACACACGCACATAACGCGCAATCTTGCTTTGGGCTTGGACAGTAGCGGAGAAATTGTAGAGAAACTGCAGCAGCTGCGTGATTGAGGGCGAGCTGCGATTCCAAAAGTAACTCTTTCAAGGTTCCTTTTTGTTTTGTTTTTTGTTTTTTGTTTTTTTGTTTTTTTTGCGATGAAAGCGATGCGTAAACGTCTGCACGCTCTCGTTTGGACACGGTGGTAGACGATTTTGTGATGTTTAAAAGTGAGAACTGGTTCTGAACTTGTGCCAAAGGGAGAGATCTGATTTTTGGCACGGATGCTGTTAAATTTTGCCACGCGCTTCCACTCCTGCTTCGGGCTCGTTGATCTTCTTTAAACCATGGCTTACTCTCCACTGGGATACTCCTACTCCTCCACACCACAGGTAGTACTTGTAATTAGTCAAAAATCCAACCAGATGTTTGTTGGATAAACTCACAAACAGTTTTCTTCCCGTTTACTTCAATTTTTCCTAATTTGTATAAAGAAATAATTCAGAATTTTCTTTGTTTCAGTGAAAATATCTTGAAGTAAAATTATGATGCACTTCCTTCCCTTTAATTTCTCCACAGTTTCTGATGCCCCCCAGCTCTCTGACGGGAACTCCCCCGTCCCACCCGGTGCTGCGCACGCCGGGCCACCAGCTCACTCCTGGAGCTGGAATCGGGGTCTACAGCGGCCCTTATTCAAAGAGTCAAAGTTATTACAATGCCTGCGCCGGTGACGCCACCGCTCTTTATTCCAGAGTAAGTGTGATGATTTATTTCCAGTTTATTCTCACTTTTCAGACTAATATTCTGTAAACTGTACTTAACTGGTCTGTAATAACAGGAAAATGAGAGCAATGGATTTGTAGATATTAATTCTTTATATTTTTAGGGGCCACTAGATGCTAAAGAAAGTGCTTCTGCACACTTGGGGGCTTCTCAGACACCTGCCTATTATCCTTATGAATACACATTTGGACAATATCCTTATGATAGATATGGGTAAGTCAATATGGGTAAGTACGGATGAGAAATATTCCCAGGGTGTCCTATCAATTTTCTAGGTACCTAATATTTGTTAGGTGTTGGCATTTCTAGTCTAATATCTCTTTAAGACATTGTTTTCTTATACTTTTCTAGTTAATATTTGAAATAATTTTTTTTTATTTATTTATTTTATTGTTTTCTTTCCCCATCTGACCTCATCCTGGTCAGGTATTCCTGCTCAGACAGTTCATCACGTCGTAAAAATGCCACCAGAGAGACCACCAGCACACTAAAGGCCTGGCTGCAGGAGCACCAAAAGAACCCCTACCCAACCAAGGGAGAGAAGATAATGCTTGCAATCATCACTAGGATGACCCTTACACAGGTGGGTTTTTCCAATGTATCTCAAATTTTTTGTTAGAATGACTTTCTTCCTATTTTATTTGTGTTATTTTTCTTTTTTTTTTTTTTTTTTTTTTTTTTTTTGGTTTCTCTCTGAATCCTTTGCTCTGTCTCTCCTTCCCTCCTTCAGGTGTCTACATGGTTTGCCAATGCACGCAGGAGACTGAAAAAGGAAAACAAGGTAACTTGGTCGCCGCGGGCTTGTAAAAGCTCTGAAGATCGAGGCTGTGAAGATGACAGTGATGAAACTGAGAAGACGCTTAAAAGTGACACAGACCTTCCTGGTAAGTAAGGTCTAAGCCACTCTTTTGGCTTGTTTTCCTCTGTTCATGGTTTGTGACATGGCTGTCTGAATGGTTCATTGTTGCAGACCGACAGTGTGCAGATCTACAGAGCGATATGGAGGATTTTGACTTGCTAGAATCTGATGCTTCTGACAGCGAACCCAAGCCACGATTTCTACCTAAGGACAAAGAAGGAAACCCAAACACAGACCTCCCACATGGAAGTCTCTTGCACCACTCAGATCTGCTTCAGGCAAAGGAGAGACTGTCCCCAGACTGCCCCAAACTTACACCGGTCCAACACCAAAACAACTCCTTCTATACTGCTCCAGACCTTCGAAGCAGAGACACCAAGCCGAAAATCTGGTCCATAGCAAACACGGCCGTGTCTCTGGAAGGCAGCTTGCAGCCAGACTACCCAGCTTGTATGCTGTCGTCAAGCAGTTCCTCGTCTCCCGGCTACCCAGCAAGTATGGCCCTCACCAAGGCAGACAGGCAACAGGAATCGCCCGTCGCCACGCTCAGAGAATGGGTGGATGGCGTTTTCCACGGCCCTCCGTTCCAGCAGCCTAAACCAGCTGAGGTGTGGAAAGGCTTAAACGATGCCATGATGGACAGCAGGACACCTGCACAATCCTTTGAACTGGTTCAGTCCCCGTCATCTTTGTAGTCCACAAACACGTCATCAGGGGGAACGTTTGATTTCTAGACAGAAAAGAAAAGTTTTGTTTTGTGTGACATGATCAACTGATCGCTCGCTGAAACACCCCACAAGGTCGTCTAGAACACAAAGTCCAACTGACTGGAGTGGAGTGATCCAGCTCTATTTCATCTTTCATGACACAAACAAAAGAAATCCTCCAAACTCTTGGTATACACAGTAGCTTAACTTCCAAACTATTGTAAGATTAGATTCATGTTTGCTTTGGGTGAACACAAGTTTCATTTGTTTGGACTATATCTTGCTACTGGTGTGGTGGAGAGGAGGCAGAGTGATATAGTTGAGACTGAAGAATGCACTCTTCTTCTACGTAAACAATCAGGGTGTATTCTTCAGTCTCAACCATATCCCTCCACCACACCAGAAGCAAGATATAGTCCAAACAAATCAAACTCGTATTCACCCAAAGCAAACATGAATCTCATCTTGCATTCTTCCCTCTCTTTAAATGAAATGTCCCCATTTCACTTGTAATGTATATCATCTTCTTATAAACTATCATTTAAATTGGGGCTTTAGCGAACGGCCAGTTAGCGATTTATGATCCTGTTTTGGCAATTTGATATTCCCTAGCTCTCCAGCAACTTCTGGACTCTCAAACTTCAGTGATGATCGGACGTCTTCAAGCAAAGCAGCTGTCACCACACACACTTTCCTGCAGCGAGGTTGTACAGTTTACACACTTTCAAAAAATAGACACTGTCGTACACTTTGCACTACGGCCTGCACATGCACTGAGTCACAAAAAAATCAAAAATAAAACATGTATTCTGTAACATGGTAACGTTCTCTGAGTGTGCCCTCATATTAGACATCCACTCTTCTGGAATCTGTTGTGGAGTCACTTTTAGCTGATATGAATTCCTTTCAGGAGCAGCGGAATATACCTCTGCAGCTTTGGATATGTGTGTGTGAGAGAGTGTTTGTGTGTGTTTGGAGGGAGTGAAAGGGGGAAAGTGGGTGGTATTCAGCCGTGACTAATGGAAACACACAGAGGAGGGTGCTGCTAAATTGTTAAATCGATGCCACTTCCACCTCGGCTCCAGATATAGCTGCAATCAGCGATGCGTCCCTTTTCATTAGGCAGCTTTTGACTTTGTCAACCTTGGACAGCAAGAAAATTCGCAACGAGCAAAATGCTACGTAGAGGCTCTTAGGTGATTTGAAGTGTCACACCTTTATCCATTAGGTGATTTTTCCCTTTCATTCAGGCAACAATAACAGATAGAACTGAAATAAACAGAGAAAAAAGGCATGATTAGGTATAAATATTTATTTAGAAACTGATTTACATCAACTTGAAATTTTACAAAAAAAAAAAACATCTCAAATTAACCCAGAAAACATTTAAACCAACACTTTCTAAACAGAAGCACAATAAGAAACAGTAGTTTTTTTCCTTTTTTTCAACCCCCCCATCGCTCTCCTGCTCCTGTTTTTTGATTTAGGAACAGTTATAAAGTATTTATCAGAACAGAGGAGGGATCTGCCTGGGCTTTGTATGGAATTAACCATTTCAGATTAAATAATTCAGGATGAATTCAACCGAGAATTTCATTCTGTTTCTGCCTCATAAATAAGTAAGATTTAAGATGATAAATAATGACATCTGACTTCTTATTTCTGCAAACTTTCTTTTACTTACTGGCAGACAGATCTCATTGTGATGGGTTTTAGTGTATCTTTTATGATCTTGCTAAAAAAAATATCATTCTAAGTTTAATGTACTAAAACTAATACAACTTTTCATCGCATCACCTTTTTGTTTTCTTTTTTTGTCTCCAATGAAATGAGGCATATTTGACTGTAAAAGAGGAGGTGGTAGTGTCATGAAGAGTATGGAGTGGCGGTCAGATAAGAGGCTGACTGAGTGGGGTTAGGCGATATTAGCTTGTCACCCTTCGCTGTTTGAGACATGTCTTTTCTCCAGGTTACAGATGATGGGGATTCCTGTAGAGACACATACATTTACAGGCTACTTATTTAGGTAAACCCATTCAGTTTCTTGTTAACACAAACAGCTAACCAGCCATTGGCAGCAACTCCATGCATTTAAGCATGTAGACACAGTCAAGATGACTGGCTAGAGTTTAAACTGAGCATCAGAATGGAGAAGAAAGGGGATTTAAGTGACTTTGAATGTGGTATGGTTGGTGGTGCCATACAGGGTGGTCTACAGGGTGGTAATCTTGAAGCAGATGGGCCACAGCAGCAGAAGACCACACTGGGAGTCACTCCAGTCAGCTAAGAACAGGAAACTGAGGCTACAATTCACATACTCACCAAAACCGGACAATAGAGGATTGGAAAAACATTGTCTGGTCTGGTGAGTCTCCATTTCAGCTGCAACTTTGGGATGGCGGGGCCAGATTTATGAGTAAATCATCTCCAACTGGTTTCTTAAAACAAAACGAGTTCATTGGACTGTGATGGTCTCCACTGTCACCAGATCTCAGTCCAGTAGAAAAGCTTTGGGATGTGGTGGAACGGGAGATTTTCATCATGGAAGTACAGAAACTGTGTGATGTTGTCATGTCAATATGGAGCAAAATCTCTGAGGAATGTTTCCAACACCTTATTGAATCTATGACACCAAGAATGAAGGCAGTTCTGAAGACAAAACAGCTTGTACAACTAAGATGTACCTAATAAAGTGGCTGGTGAGCGTTTATACACTCCAGGTTTGTATCGCTAAACAGTTCAACTGGATCTAAAAAAGGGGGGAGAAGTAGTTTAATAAAGTACAGCCTTGTCTTCTTTTACTGTTAACGTTTGATAAAAAGCATAAAACAAATTTATTTTATTTACAGAGCCTGTATTATTAAAATTTACAAGTTCATTGTTTTGATTTGCCTGTTTACTAAAACACAGTTTTATGCTTTCTTTAAAAAACAATTTTTCTGAAATTAAACATAACTATACATCTCTTATTTAGATCCCTAGTTTTAGCAACTGTCCTTTTAAAGGGATACTCTAATTTCTAGAAACTGTTATGTTAAGAAATTATGATTCAGTGACTCATGAAAATAGTTTTCACAGTTTTAATCAAATTGTAATGTCCCATAACCGCTTATGCCTGCAGTCACTGCAGTCTTCATCCTAAACAGTAGGTGTCACTGCTGAGCAAATCATGCTGCTAAGCTGTACTAGAAGAGGATGCTCAGGAAGTATGTTATACAAAAAATACAGAACAATCAAGGGATGTTCAGGTACAGTGTCTAATGTGGGAGAAAACAAGTCTTTGGTGTGGATTTTAGACTTTGTAACTTTGTAGACCTTTTATAGGCAGAAAAGTGAAAGAGGAAAACCCAAAAGTTTTGGCAACACATATTCAAACATCTCATAAAACATTAGTAAAATATTCTGAACATCTATATGTGTCATCAACACATGGAATTGTAAACTTCCAAGAACACCTGAAACATGACTTCTTTATTACTGGTCCAGATGCTGGCAGATGGGTGGTGCAAAGTGACAGACAAGTTATATGAAACACTTGACTTTCAGTGTGGAGGATTTCTGAGATCTTTTGACAGAAATTCAACAAAATATTTACATCAATGTTTTTATTCATATCAAAGTATGTAAAAATAAAACTTTTCTTTTTATTACACCAAATCAATCCATTATGGATCTCCCTCTAATGAGTCTGCCATCTTGTACTCTGTTTCTCCACGTCTCAAGTCATTGGACAAATCAAACTCTAGCTCCTGAGAGGGTCTTTATAATTCATTTTTGCAAATAGCCACTACAGTTTCTCAAATAGTAGGTCCAAGATGGTCACAGATGTGTTTAAACACCCAGTCTACCCAAACCTCAACAACCAGTCACTCAGAACCTTTTTTTTTAACTGTAACCAGCTATCACAGCAGAACACCCCATCCAATTTGCCCCATATCCAATTCAATTTTGCAATGACTTTTTAAAGAAAACAGCACATCTGGGGTTAGTCAAGTATTTACAGTCTGCCACGTTGCAGACTCAGTCCAACACATTGCTCCTTTAAGGGGCCTATGACCTGCGTTTCCATGTTTCCTGTTTTATATATTAAGAGCTTAAACAGCACCAAAAACTAAAGAGAAAGAGGTATTTACTTTGGTTTTACTTGATACAGTACGAGAGTCAAGGCAGGTGAAGCAGTACTTTTGGCAATATAGTGAATGTTGGCTCAATGGATGCAGTTTTTTGTGTGTGTGTGTGTGTGTGTGTGTGGACCAACAGAAAATGTTACTTCCATTTTAGGGATTTTGTTTGCTGGCTTTAGAGGGAGAATGAAGCTAGAAATCAGCCTTAAGCACCAAGTGAAACTGGTTTAGATGTCTGTGTTCTGGTGGCACTAGTTGGAGTATGAATGAATGTTAGCAGAAGCATCACGGGGACACAAAGGGGAAAAGGTACAGTAACAACTAGTTATTTGTGTTCATTTATTCACTGGGCAACTGAAAGTATAAATTTGTTGTTATTACAACCACTCAGAAACACAGAGTTCCTCATACAAGCAGCCAGATTTTGCATTTACCAACCCCCCCATGCACTTCATATTGTGTACAAAGAAAAGCCATTAGCAAGTTAGCTTCTATTAACAGTGGAGGAATGTTTAAGTGCCATTGCCCTTTTAATAGCTCTCAGCAGCAAATGTTCTTGGCTCAGCCGGAAAATATACCACACTCACTATATCTGCTGCCCCAGCACAGTGTGGAAACCTGCTTTGTTGTGGTTGTTTGTCGTGCTGCTAACATTTATAGTCTGGATCTGACCCTGGCTCAGATATATACGTTTGGATTAAATATGACATTTTTCAGTCTTTCACAAGTTGCATTAGCTTCCTGACTGGTGTAACATTGACTTGTGTGTCACACACTACTTCCTGCAAATCAGCCAATCAGAAGTTACTTGTGCACAACACTTCCTCCAGGAGAAATCTCACCCTCATTTTGAAGTGATATCAAATCATTTGAAGTTACATTGGGCACAACAATAATCTACAGGTACAAATTTTAAGAATTAAATGACTGGAAATCGTTATACCAAGATCTCTTTTAACAAGATCTAATTAATTAGACATATTACAGGAAATTTGACCTGGCCATTAAAAAATGGGAGGGGAATTAGGGTTGTTCAAAGCATATCAGGCAATGATACGGAAGGTGTGGAAAAACATGTTAGCCTCAAAGTTTAATTGCCTATGTCATATTTTGTCCAAATTGTGACATCTGCCTAATTCTATTTTCCTGACACTGCTGATTCCCTACGCATAGTAATTTATAAAAACCTTAAAATTTAACTTAGGATATTATGCTTTAAGGCTAATGATATTACAATTCAAGATATTCTGGCACTTCTAACTTTTTCTGTGAGGAGTATATCCAAAATGTACTGCAAAAATTACTCGAATGGATGTTTTGTCAGATAGCACCCCTCTTAATTAGGACTTAGTTTAACCACAGTAACAGCCTGGAAAAAATGGTCTTAACAGGATTGTTTTTTTTTTTTACGTGTTTAGATGTTTGACCAAAACATTAAAAATATAAATAATTGGTAATTTGACTGCTTTAATAAATACTTTAAATAAAAGATGCAAAAACATGAAACATTGGAGCACGTGTTGAGCACTTAGGCCTATTTCAGTGTAGTTGAGTGTCTACATGCAGAAGTTATTTTACCTCCAATTAAATTATCTGGATGTGTTTTTTTCCAGCTTGCAAAAGATCAATTTAGTATGATTTTGGTTGAACTAACATTCTTGCATGTGTTGTCTTGATATTATGGTGATTTTTTTTTTGTTGTCATGCAAATATGCTCAGTGTCTTACCTGCAGTAGACAGATAAAGCATTATGTTTGTATCAGGGAGGAATGCTTCTTGAAAGTTAAGCTAACAGCTACTCACAAGCGTATGGGCTCAATATAGTCATAAACACTTGGCAAATATCTGAGCTTTGTAAATCTGTATGAAATTTTGCCTGAGAAATTAAAGTTTGTGAATGTGTAGAGAAGGATTTACATGGTTGTAAAAGAAATTTTTTTGTAAAGAAAAATTGTAATTTTTTCCCCCAAACATCTGTTCAGGGATGCAAAGCAAAACCAACGTACAAGACAAGTTGCAGAAGCTGATTTGTGTCCATGTCTTTACACTTCAATCTGGTTGGTTGGTGAAAATGAAACTGTCCAGTCAGAGACCAGATGACTTCCTGTCCTCCAGCGCTGCTGCAGGCTCTTAACTCTGTATTGTGCAAAGAACCATGTTTGTACACTTTGTTGGACATACAAAATGCCTCTACATTCTAGTCAGTGAAATCATAGAACCACACTGAGCTCTCCACACCGATCATCAAAGATCAGGCTACATCCCAGCTACTTCATTGCTATCAAACCTCATAAATGAATGCCCCATAAAGGGCTAGAGACGCACTACGGAACTTTGGCATATTTTCTCAGTGATGCCCCCTATCGACTGTTAATCTGGCATCCATCTTGCATCCTACCTCTAACTCTCTCCAGCCAGTGAAAGACAGTCCTGATGTTGACTCTTGTCTTCTCTCTTACTCTGTCCCTTTCTCTCTTTCTTTTCCTCTCTTCCTCTGAGAACATCCTCTTGTGTTTCTTTGCTTAATCAGCCATGGTGTGCATTTAAAACTACCAGTGTGGGTAAGTTTGGGTGCTGATGTGTGATGCGGTGCAGAAGTGAAACTTAGCTGTAATGTCATGCAGGGTCCTGGAAGCAAAAGTTGTGAAGTGCAGTTTCTTAGCCTTGGGACGCTGCTGAGTGGCAACAGCTCCAGAAATGTACACAATAAATGTCACTGTGCCATCAAACGAGTCAGAAACACAGAGTTTAAGGTCAGAAAGTTACATTGTAAAGGGGAGTAGATTTTCAAGATGGATGGCGGTGCTACTACTTCTATGACTTAGGTGGATTATAACATATATTATTATGGGAAATAATTAAAAGCATTTAATCCTAAAGGCTCCTCTTAGAAAAAGGATAATCACACATTTCTCCTAAAAGCCCTCACCACAGCTTGTCCCAGCTTCTCCAAAAATGAGCACAGCTTCGGGTGGCTGATGACCCCTAAGGGAGACAGCCGGTTAGGATGGTGAGCCTCCTAATACAGCGGCAGCATTGGCTTCCCCAGAATCCAAGTGTCGTTGATACAGTGACTGCGGTCCACAGAGGCCAGCTGGAGGAGAGCAAGTGACAACCAAAAAGGCGACAGTGCCAGCTTTTTGTAGAAAGAGAATTGATATTGTTGCTGTTTTTCTATCAATTATAAAAAAAATAAAAAAAAACATTTATTTATACCTCCACCCAAAAAAAAGCACTTTACATTAATAAAATTGACAATGTAATTTTTTGGTGTAAAAAAAAAATGTAAATAAACAGCCATTTCTGGATAAAAGTATAAAAGTACATTTACATTTGTATGTGATGAGGACTGGAGTTTTGGTTTTATGTGTGTGTGTGTGTGTGTGTGTGTGTGTGTGTGTGTGTGTGTGTGTGTGTGTGTGTGTGTGTGTGTGTGTGTGTGTGTGTGTGTGTGTGTGTGCGTGTTTAACATTTCGAATTATGATCAAGTGACCAAAAGGGCCTTAAGAAGAAAAGTGTGATTTCTTATAAATTGTGCCTCGGGGTTAAATTTGTACTTTATTTCTAAACTGCCAACATGTCAAACAGCTCAAACCCCAAAATTTCTTATTAGTTTAATTTTTGTAAAGCAGATGTTTGGGGATGCCATTTGCTAAAATATGTAAATGCTAACATAAGTTGTATTTCCCTTTTGTGCTTGTAGAATCAGTAGTTTAGAGTACACCTTTGTTGGTCATATTTAAGGGTTTAAAGAAACAACATTTGGCTGTTTAAATTTCCAGACGTTGATTGAGTTATTCAGTAATCAGTCGCTAACTTTGCTTGTTTGTTAACTTACAAAACTTTGATAGTGATGACAAATGTTATAATACAAACATTTTTTCTGAAAGAAAACAAAATAATAATACATTTTAATATATTGTTAAAAAACTGCTAAAGTTTAGAACTTGCAACAGTTTTGGAGATACATCAGGGTTTAAGGTAAACGTGTCAAAAACCGAAGCAATACCTTATAGGGCTGTTATCTTGCACTGTGCCACCTGAAAACTTCCCTTGTCAGTGGTCCCCAAAACAGAAAACAGTTTACTTATCTGGAATAAGAAGTTGTCCCTTTAAAAAAAAAAAAAGTGAAGCTCAATATAAGCCCAGTTAAAGCCAGCAGTTCAGAAGAGCTGCAGAGATGGTAAAAGCTCCTCTTATCCTGGATGGGAATAATTAAAATTTTTAATATGAACATTCTCCTAGATTATATTAAACTTCCTATTAAACTCTTTTTACAGCAGTGTGAACAAAATTTTCACATATGTCTTGTTGCAAGGCAGTAAGGTCAGCAATAAGCAAGCAAGAAAATAAGCAAGTTAAAACATCCAAAACACCAAGGAGGTGCTCGGAGTCCTGAATATCTATTTTTTTCACTGGGCTAAACAATTCAGATATATGTATGAATGGATGAACCCAGATCCAGAAAATGTGTGGCAGGAAAGTCTTGCTTTCCTTAAACGTGTGACTGAAAAATAAGGATATCTTGTTTGTTTCAGACAAGAAAGCCAATTTGGAGGCTCAAAATAACTTTGTTGCTTTGAACACTTTAGGAACACAGAGCAAGATAAAGAAATATTTCAAACTAAAGAATTACTTCTCATTGTTGACTCCAGTTGCAAAAACCAGACATTTTACCTTCATGTCAAGACCCAGTGAAGCTGTTTGTTGGGGTAACAGTGCAACCGTTTGAGAAGCTGAGGGAAATGTACAGTTTGCAAAATTCAGATTTCTTCAGATATCTCCAAACAAAACATTTTATCCCCAAAATTGTAAAAGCTCCAAATACTAATTTTCTGTAAAAGATTTTAACTCAAACACTACGTAGTAGATTTAATTCATACATATATAAAAGTTTCCATTTGCATCAAGATCAGTTCACAGAACATATTAAGAAACTGTGGCAGAAAGATTTTGGACTGGAGCTTGATGGTCAGGTTTCGCATTCTGCTTTAAAAATCACATTTTCCATTCTCACCAGTAATACAGAGAGGGAGACACAATTTGTGATGATGTGATCAGAAAAAATAATAATCATTGTTGGGTAAAACTTGGAGTAACCCCTGTTAATTGTATATTAACAGTTTATGTAACTCAAGCCCAAAATAAATACAATTATAAAATTATTAAATTATTGTCGTATGTTGCAAGAAAAGTAATTATGAAAAACTGGATTTCCAAGAATTCCCCCAGACTGGAGAACTGGTATGGAGAAATATTCAGAATTCTACCACTGGAGAATTTATTGCATGATAATTTCAACAAGTTTGATCAAATTTGGTACCTAGTTTTGGACTGAATGGACCTACTAGAACTCAGTGGAATGCATATTGATAAAGTTCCTGACCAGCTATGATGATCAACCTTGATTATTTGTCAAGCTGTGCAAAGTTGAACTGTAGTATGTGGGTATGGCATTTTATTTTAAAGTTAATGTTTAAAAAACAAAAAAAAAAAAATGCAGGAGCGCTCATGTACTGATCATAATGTTGTTCTGTCTGTGCTATCATCTCGTATGATAAACCTGTAAATAAAACAATATTTATAAAGAAATGATAAAACAGCTAACATTATATAACACCCACCACCAAGCTGGCTGTAATGACAAAAAGAAATTATGCTAATTAGAGCTACTTTACTTTGTTTTCAAACAAATTATGATTTACAATCTAAAAACCTGAAAAATGATGATTTTGTTTGTTTATATCAATTTTTTCCTCTCTGATTTATCGAACTGCCTGGCTTAACTGACCTCTCAGACCTCTTTTTAAATCTCCAGCTCTACCTTTCCCTCCTCAACTCTACATCCTTCTCCTATCTTTTCTGCCCCTTCTTCCATGTGCTCGTCTCACCTCACCTCTGTCTGCACTCGACACAAAAGAACCACTCAGCAGCCAGTCTGATACGAAGGCCTCGCTCTCTGAGCCATATAATGTAATTAAGACTCAGTGTGCTGCTGCACGAGTCGGGGAATGTTGGACTCAAATGTTTAGGTCAGCTTATCTAATTCCCAGCAGCTGGAGTCTGTGTTTTACAAAACAGTGAAAGGGTGTTAAATTTGAATCATCAAAGGTAATTTTTTGGGCCAAAACTTTATTGATAGTTTGTTGGTTTTCTTATCTTTTCTCCACTGTGTGGCCTGTTTTCTGAATCTTTTCAACTTTTGAAGTTTCTCCTGGAATGTCTGCACGCACAGGAAGTATTGACAACTTCAAATTACTCCTCTCTGCACCTTCTGTCTGACACCTATTTCCTTTCAACACTGTCTGAGTCTCTGTTGCATACTCAAACACACAAACATGCGCACACTCACTGGCATACATATACTCACAGTTCTAAGTCTCTTGTGTCTTGTCACACACACTTTGGTTTTCCGGAGCTATCAAAGTGCTGAGTGCAAACTCTGTCCTCCAAATACTGTCACATGTCGCCAGAGGTGTCTCGCTCCCCGCGGTAACCCTCTGAGCTCCTGGCACAAGAACAAGTCATTATTTCCATGGTAAAGGTCAGAGGCTCTGTCACCTGACCAAAGTGGAGCTGAGTGGATTCGCCTCGAGACAATGACCAAAGGTCAGTTTTCTGATTTGCTTCTCATGCAGTGAGACTAGATTTGAGGAGGACGGGCTGCTCCCAGATCTGCCTTTGAGCCCCTTTTTGGTCACAGTTGCCTCCAGACGTGGAAGCTCAGATAATTGGCTGCAGGGAGCTCCATAATGAGCCTCTGGGTCTGTAATATGACACATCTTAAAGGAGAAATATTTTAATAGGGCAATTACAGGGAAGAGGAGGATGTTTTGTGTAGAGTGAGTGATTGTTGTGGAGGGACGCTGTATTAAGGAATTCAGTGGCATTTAGTGCCATTATCTATTGAGGGGCTTAGGGTTGAGGACATTTTTTAATGTGATTAGTCTCATTTGAGCTCATCTTTGAGTGGTCTGACCCACTGGGGCAGGTCATGCTATGCTTTAGAGCTGTATTTGCAATTACGATCTAATATTATGCAGAAAGAAAATGGATAACTGGATGTAGTGTGCTGATTTGACCGTCAAAAACTGAACCACTCAATGAGTCCATCTGCAAATTGGTGAAATCTACCTTTAGAACCTGGAGTTACTTGACATATACGATGTTGAAGGATACTGTATTATTCTGGGTGATGCGTTTAAGGGCACTGAATAATTAAAAAGTGCAGTCAAACCCAGCACAAAAGCTCTGTGCTGTTTAATTCAGCACAATTCATATGCTCAGTTTCATCTGAAGATTTTGCCCGTGGCAATGCCTGAAACTCAACCAAACCACAGCCTCTGAACCACCCAGACTTACCGACCGCAAGCCTAACCAGCCATCTCCCTGACACAGACCCGACTCACATGGCTCATTTTAACAGCGTACCTCTCTTCCCTTTCAATCATCCTCTGTGGTCTGACTATAGATGAGGTTAACTACAGCGTAAGCCCTACTTCCAGGAGTCACCGGGGCCAATTATATCAGCCTGACAACTCTTCCCAACCTGAACCCTATGGAGTGGAAAATGCAGTTCCACTGGCTGCATCACTGGGGACAGAACAGGCTAGTGGTGTCTGGAGCCTGAGCCAAGCCTGAGCCAATTTGGCATGCAGAGGTCTATGGAGAATATGCCTGATGAAATATATATATGATCTTCTTCAAACATGTATTGTTCCACGCTGCTGTGTCTTATCAGGCTGCCTCTCTCTCCTGGTATATTCCAGGCTTGGCAGAGCAAGACTTTCCTGCCAGATTGTGGTGAGCAGATGCACCAGGAATGCCAAGGTTCTCTCCTTTCAGTAAACAGTACAAATGAGACTCATGCTGTCAACCCACACATACTCACAGTTCAGCTATTAATACAGAAAGTTGCAAATAACTTTCAGCAGTTAAATTTTTAAGATCCAAGTGATCTCACAGAAACTAAAAGCCATCATTTGTCTTTGTTTCTGGGGCAAAAGAACCTGTCACTATTGTTTCAGAGCAAAACCATGTGCAGGACAGTGCTGACCTCTCTCTGTCACAGGCTGGAACTGCAGCCAATAGCAGCAACTCAAAGAAGTTTAAATATTTCCTTTTTACTCACATTTCTGACCATTAATAAAACAATCTGCTTGGTATAGCTGAAAGCAATGTTATATCCGAGTTTATTATTTATTATTGTAAAGAAAAAATGCACCAAATAAACAGACATTATATAATTTATTAACCAATATGGCAATTTATACAGAGAAGCAGAGACAAAGGTAATGTTTCAGTGATGATGCTTCTGCTTGAACTGAAGTCCACAGTAGCCACATGTGCCCACTTTTGTGTCTTTATCCTGCAAGCAGACAAAAATAATAATAATAATAATGAAATAATTTGTTTAGTGTTTACAATTTGGGACTTTTTTTTTTTTTACTCAGCCACTACTCAGTAATTTAATCAGAGAAAACAGCACATATAAGCACAAGAAATCTATATATGTCTTGTTTATGCACAGGTTTTAATCAGTTCGCATTTTTGGTTAATCAACACAAGGACTAAACAATACATCAACTTCCTGTCACTAATGTTTGAAGCTGGTAGCTACCAGCCCATATAAAATGACAGCAGTAATTAGACTGACGGACACATCGTACGGTGGGAATGTCCAAGAGAAGCAGCAAAGTTCTGAGTGCCAAAAGGTAAACCAATCACTTGAAACAGTTGTACACAAATACAAGGTTTAGGAGATGTAACCACTTACAAAAATGGTTCAGGTGGTCAGGAACAACCCAGGAAACAGGGGCGCATTTACACACCATTTACCAGGGATTGGGGTGGGAATTCCTTTGTTTGGTTTCACACTGCACTTTACTGAAACAATTCGGACTCTGGTCCTCACCAGAGTCCGAATGCATGTCTACAATGCTTCAAATGGACCGGACTATTCGTGGAAAGGGACCAAACAGTGCCAGTGTGAATGAGTCCTGAGAGGTAGACCTGCTGACACATCGGCATTGTGTGATCCATGTCAGTAGATGGGTTTAGCTTAGAATGAGGTATAAACTGTATTTAACCAATGTTGACACATGCAGTCTGCTGAGTTAATGCTAAGCTGGAAAAGGCTAGAAGACAGCAGATTTTAGCATTAAAAATATAAATATAAAAAAATCAAGTGAACATGAAAGAAATCAGTACTAAATCACATTATTTCCAACAGTTTCAGCCCACAATAAAATAGATCTTTGTCCACCATGCAGCACAAAACTGACTATAGTCAAGTCATGGAGACTTCTGGGGAGCGATTTTATAGTCAGATGAGACAAAAACAAAGCTGTTTGATCGCAACCCCCAATGCTACTGTATGCTTGGAAGTAAAAACAAAGCATTCAACAGCAAGAACTCTTCTCCAACTGTAAAGCATGGCAGTGGTAGCATGATGCTCTGGGGCTGTTTTGCTGCTAATGGGACTCTAATAGATTAAAGATTAAAAATTAAAGTTATGAAATAATTTCCCCTTTCCCTCAGCACAATCTCAAATCCAGCAGGCAGTCAAAACAGTTCAGATTATTTAGGCTGCTTGCTGGAGGGATGAAGCAGTATAATAATAAGCTTTTGGGATAGATGATGATGTAAAAATCTTGACATGAGAGTGTTTCAGCAGGTGAAAGTTAAAGTTGGGTTAGTGCCAGAAAGTCATCACTTCTGCAATCTCAACCAACTAGAATCTCTCCAATAGGTTTTTTATAAATGGAAAGAGAGCCAAGGTGCAGCAAGGACATTCAGTTAAATATTAGGTGTTTCAAAACTGTAGTTTTGAGTAATTTTGATTAATATTAAAGCTTTTCTGATATATAAGAAAGCCCTAAATATATCAAAATTGGGTAAAAAGGGTTTGTGCATTTATATATTCATCCATTTCTGCACTTATTTATTGAGTGACACAAACATGTGAGCTTTTTAAAAATTATTCTAAATATTTCATGGAGGCTGGTTCTCACCAAGTTGATGTACACTTTAGGGTGTCCAAGAGCCCCTCCACCTCCATCACAAGACACAACTCTGGCCTCAATGTCTGTCACTGGCTCCTCTGCCACCAGGTTGATGGCAAAGTTCTTGTTCACCTTAACGCAAACAAACAATAAATCAATAAAAGGAAAGAACTGTAACAATGTTAGCTGATAACATAATAATGAACGACTGTCCAACTAAACCCTCGCACATATTCACATATTTTAACAGATATCTTGTAAACAAAATAAAAAAAAGTTAATGAAAATAAGAAATGATCAAAATTAAAGTAAACTTAGGTGAAACTACTGAAATTATTCATGAATAGCTCAAAGCGGAACATTTGACAAAGATGAGAGTCTTTATAGTAATCTACAATAGAGGTGGGGAACCCCGGTCCTCGAAGGTTGCAGTCCTGCAGGTTTTACATGTTAACTACAAATTCATTCATTTCTAAATTTATTTATTAATCTATTCAATTCAAATGGATCCAAGAGCTAATCAAGTTTTGCACAGTGACTCATTCATTTGTACTGGGTGTGTTGGAGCAGGGAAACATCTAAAACTTGCAGGACTGCGACCCTAGAGGACCAGGGTTTCCCATCAATGATCTACAAGCTTCTTTTACAGTCTGCAGCCAACTAATCACTTAACTTTCCACTACACTGAATTCAGAAGTTAACAATGGAATATATGCTGAAATGCATTCATTGCCAGTTAAAAGAAACAAAACAACAACAACAACAAAAAAAATATTTGCTTTAGTTGTTGGATATGTGTAGCAATACTTTCAGCAACAGATTTTCTAACCCCTCTAAAATGTAGAGGTACTCCACACATTTAATCATGTGTTTCATTGAAATCATTGAAACTCTGCAATGTTTTACTGTAGGTATGATACAGTTTTACTTATTGGTCTCATTTTATCACCTGTAAACAAGCTGATATACCGTGTTCAACAACAGCTTTAATTTATTCAATGGTGACGGTTTTAAGAGGGTTATTTGAATTATAATGTAGCATCTATGCAGGAACCTTACAGGTGATGTACAAGGTGAATGCAGGCATTTAGACTGATTCATTTAATTTATTATTAGAATTAACCAAAAAAAAAATTTAATATTTACGACAGTTTGCCTTCTTTTTTTTAAAATTCTAATTTGTATGTTTGGGTCACTCCCCTATTCAACCTACCGTGCCAGTCTTAGCCATAATCTTTACGAATCCTGAGACCAAGTTGGTTGGCATTCAAGTGTAAAGTGTTTGCACTGACAGTTTATTTGATGCTGTAAGAACTGACACAGTGATTTATTTGCCACTTGTGGTCGTTTCAGGTATTACTGCTACATCTTGGATATTGAGAAGTGTGTGATTATCCTGCTCCTGGGTGAAACTACTAGAAAATCACTTGCAATGTGTCACAAAACGCTGGCTAATGTCATGTTTCTGTTAGTTAGACTTATTTAGAACATTCAACCTAACTCTTATCCAGTATTTCCGTAAAATGCTGGAAGAAAATTCATTTTTTAATGTTGATATCCTCAGGTTTTACCTATGGGGCTTGTTTCTGTCCTTTTTATGCATTAAAACCATATTAATTGGTTAACTGTGGTCATGTGACATTTAAAAACTAAATAGAAATTAGCATTATTTGGAAAGTATAAAACGTAGTATGTCAATTATGGTAATGACAACCAAAGTTTACCTTCAAGTTTATATGTTGTTTAGTTCTTACCTCTTTCTGTCTGCCAACAAATCTGGCTCTCCTGGGATCGTGTTCATCAAACACCTGTTAAAAAAGAAAAATATATTTTAAAATGGTAAGCGCATAATCCCTTCTTATTTTTAAGAAAGCGCCTTTTTTGAAGAATTATTGGCCAACTGGCATAAAATAAAAATAAATGCTGCCTTTCAAACAGGACATATTTTAACTATTTGATTATGTAGTGTTTTATATCCAATAGTTCACGTCAATAAGGGTAGTCCGATAATGGGAGTGTTAGCAACATTACCATTTGACTAAGGTTAGCTAATATTAAAGTCCATTAACGGGAAACTATTGTAAACTTACCTGGCCGGTGTGAGTAATGGGCTCACCGGTGCTGGAAACCTCCAAACTGTAACGGTGAACAGGTACAGCAGTTAACCTTAAAGGCGAAACGAGCACCTTTGCATTTCTACTGAAGGACAGAACTCTGCCTAAAGCCGCCGCCATGTTTACGCTAGTCTCTTTTCCCAAGTTGCCTTGCGAATAAATTTTGAAATAATGTTATTCTCGGGGTTTGTCTATCAGGTTCACAAAAAACGTTAACTGTTTACAAGCCTTTGACATCATTCAAATATTTAGATAGAAAATTATTATGTCTAACTGTAAGTTTAAGTCTGTTTGTCTAAAACTAAAGGCTTTATTTCCAAAACTAAGGACGGGGATTTGCCTGCGAGACAAAACTCTGAACACCAATACTTACCACCGGAAGCTATTCACTGAACTGCAAAGCCAAGACTAGCATCGCTGTCTTGTGGTGATTAAAAGACTACATTCAGGGGTATGTCCCCAGATTTAAACGTTTTGGGAATTTATTAAAGGTTTGTGCTCGTTCTTTTTCGTAGCAGGACGATAATATTGTCTGTGGTGAATGTTTGGGCAGGTTTAATGTCGGGTTTTAGCTTTAGCAGGTCAAACTGTGGCATGCTCGTCTCCTTGGGGCATGTTCCATAGTTATCTTTGTGTGTGTATGTGTGTGTTCATTTCCACGTTATTGTAATTATTAACCCTCCATCTCTAACCTACACTGTCATATATCTGTAGATTAAACATATCTGTCTTGGTCTACTTTCTGCAGCCTTTTCCACCATGGCACCCCTCCTGCTGAAGCACTTGGCTACCTCCCTATCTCGACAAGTGGCCCAAATGAGCCGGTTGAATCCAGCCTTCTCTTTATCAGCAGCCAGTGCCTACAGATGTCTTGGCACACTCGCTGCCCCTTGCTCGCTGCTCCTGATGACAGCCAGAGTCGGCTGCTTCCGACTCCCTTCATCTGGCCTCTCTGCTCTGTGTGGACCCTCTCTGTTTCATCAGTGTCATCTTCCCTGCATCCAGCCCTCAGCCGGGATGAAAACCAAGTCAGCCCTGAAGAAGCGCTGCAAAGACTGTTTCTTTGTTCGCAGGAGGGGACGGTTGTTTGTTTTCTGCAAGACAAATCCAAGACATAAGCAGAGGCAGGGCTAAATTGTTGGAGAGAACTGCTTTGCGGTTGTGGATATTTACAAAAGAAAACTGCGCTGTCATAATAAATGTTTAAGTGCTGAAGAGTCTTCATACTTTATACCTCTTTATTTAGGCTATATAAAAGCAATGGTTTGGAATCTAGCAAATGTTCTTGTTTAACATAAACATTAACATTCTTTGTTAGAAGATTTTATAGAAAAATACAAACATGAGTTTTTTTTTGTTTTTTTTTTGACAACAGGGTGTATTACACTGTTCCACCACAAGAGGGAGCCAAAGTAAGGCACAGGATCCTGGCTGGAAAGCAGCTTTGCTCAGCTATTTCTCTTTTACATAACCTGTCTGTATGACTGTGTATTTACTGAGCCTTGAGATGAACTAGCTGTTCAACCTAAAAATCTACAGCTACATTCTCTTCCACTGTATCAAAAACTTAAGAACGCACAATGTGTGTAACCCTTTTGGCCAGAAAACATTCAAACTTCTAAGGCAAGGAAACCAGATTGGTTTGAAGATGTTTGGCAACAAACCCTGGCCCTGCTCAAATAGATTTCCTAAAGGTTAATATTTGCTAATGGAGTAACAAGGAACTATAGAACGCCTGCATGAATGCACTTGCATTATTTCTTATGAGCAAGTCAGCTTTTCACAGAGCACAGCAGAGTATTGATCCAGCATTTGTGAGCTTTTAATTCACTTTCATACAAGTACAAACATATCAGAAGTTTCCTGAGTTGTGAAATAAGCTGGTCTAAGTACACCTCAAACACTGGCTGATAAAGCAGTCTGCTGCAGGATTTAGAGTACATCAGTCTTCTAGGTTTAAGGGTTAAAATTCTGTTTATTTGGATTCTCGCTGTCATGGAGTTCACAAGATATCAGCAATGAGTGGGCGGACACATGTTGGAGGAAGTCCAACTTCAAATGCCTGCAATACTACAATGAAGGCAGATCATCTTTAACATCTACAGCACACATTCCCCAGCCTGTTTGTGTCATGTGTGTGCGGAATAGTGTTGGGTGAATTTCAAAACCCATTTGCTTGTTCTTTTAAGCAGATGAGCTCAGATTTGTTCATCCTGGCATTTCTTTATGGAATTTTAAAGTGGGGCATGTTTTATTCAGTGCTGTTTATTATTACAAAGTTAGTAGATGCACAGCAGTGATTAGCACTGCATTTGGCACAGACATAAGAAGTGAATAGAGAGAATCACCAGCTTTTCTTGTGCAGAAATCTGATCTCCTCAGATATACTTAACATGGTATTCAGAAGACATATCTTGCCAACTATGGTGATACTCTGCTTTGTCGTCCTGGTTCAGTCAGCTTCCTGTCACCGTGCAACATAGTCCTAAAAGCTTGCAGCTGTAAACATGTTCCAAAACCTCTAGAAAAGTGGGTGGTTCCTTGGTTGGTGAATTTCCACTGTGAACAACAGATCCAAGCCTCATTACCTGCTTAGGCAGCCTTGAACGTCCATTCAGTAGTAAGGAATAGCATTTCCAGTAAAAAAGTCAGTAAGACTGCCACAAACAATCACCAAGTGACCACAAAATTGGTTTAGAGACACAAAACAACCTTAAATGGCTCATTGAGGCACACACATGTCCATAAAAGGATTTTAAAATCACTACACGTTTCAAGAATTTTTTTTTTTTTATTGTGTGCATGGCAGGAAACAGGATTTGTATTGAGCAATGAAAAATATTTTGACAATGTAGACATTCATAGAAAACTAAGCTCCAGGCAATAAAAAAAGTATAGTGATAATGAAGGGAAAAAAAACAAACAAAAAAAAAATGACAATACACATCAATAAAGTCTGTACAGAAAATGTGCATGAGTGAATATGAATGTGCAAGACAGTGCAAATGTAGATGAAGGTGTTGCATGGTGTTTACCTGTTAAGTAGACAGAGTTTTTTAGTCTGGTAGTTTGTGCTTGGATGGTGCAGCGACCCCTCCCTCTACATTTCCTGAAGTATTACCATTTCTTTGGTTTTGTAGATGTTTAGGGAGTAATTGTTGTCCTGGCACCACATTTTTTCTAAGGAACAGAACTCCTCCCTGTAAGCAATCTCATGATTGTTGGAGATAAGGCCCTTGATGGTGGTGTCGTCTGCGAACTTCAGGATGGCATTAGAGCTATTTGTAGCCACGCAGTCAAAGGTCACCAGGGCTTAGAGGAGAGGCCTGAGAACGTAGCCCTGTGGAGCTCCTGTACTCAGGGTGGATGAGGAGACATTACCTATCGTCATCATCTGAGGTCTATCAGGATGAAGAGGGCAGAGGGCAGCGTCAGTGAGATGGTGTCATCAGTGGATCTGGCCAGTAAGCAAACTAAAAGGGGTCCAGGGACTGGGGGAGGAGGAAACAGATGTGGGTTTTGACCAGCCTCTCGCACTTCATGATGGTGGTTATCAATGCGGTGGGGCAGTAGTCATTTAGGTAGGTGATGGGGGATTTTTTGGGGACAAGGTGGTCTGTTTGAAACATGTGGGGACAGCGGTCTGCTTTAAGGAGAGGTTGAAGATGGACACCTACCTTCTGGTCTGCGCATGCTCAAAGAAACACAAACTGACACAAATAAGTGGTCCAGACAAAATAATAGACAAAAACAGTAAAAAAGCCACAGTGTGGATAGTGTAGTTGGAGCATCTTTCACAAGTTTTTTTTCTAATTGTCCTGTAGTTTTATAACCTGTTAATGAATATTGTTCTCACATAATCAGTCGCATTTGTTAAAATTTCTGATTCTAAATGTCTCCTTTGGCACTTTCCTTAGGGTTTAATTTTACAAAAAATATCTGACAACAGCTAATAAAAATGTCCAACACCAATTTGTATTATTATTAAACAGGAGAAATAAAACAAAAGATTTTCTTAAATTTGGTGAAAGTTTAGTATACAATGGCGTGTCCACGTTTAATGCTATTTTATTACTCAGTAATGTAATTAGGTTTAGTTCAGCTGGTAAAATAAGTTTTAATTTTGAGTTTTAAAACCGGAAGTTACGCCACTTTAACTGCGTATTTGTGTTTAACTTGACACACGCGCACAGAAACCCATCCTCCTCCCCGCCCAGACAACATCAGTCTTCGCCACCACCGGTGGAGAAAGGTTTTCTCAGCGTGACAGAATTCACTAGCGATAGTGGATAGAAGTTTTTATTTTTTTTTTTTTAGATATTTAAAGGTCTGGTTGTTAGTAATGAAGACGTCAAACAGTCACTGCTCAGAAGCGGGTAGAAACCCCTTCGTCCACGAGCTCAAATTCACTACGACAGAGAAGATAAAGGTAAGAGAATTAAAATGAGTTGTTTTAACTGTAGTTAAACATAGTCTCTTAAGAGTTTAAAAGTTATTTTAAAGTTTCATTTGCTTGTTTAGCGTGTACAAAGAAGGCCCTACACGGAAACTTTCTCCAGCGTGTGCTGACATAGTCTAAATGACGTGCTTTGAGAGAAGTTCACTCTGGTGAAATGAGATGTAAATATTGTCATTAAAAAAACAAAAAAACAAAACAAAAAAAAACATGGTGAGAGGATTGGAGTTACTCTTGAGGAAAAGTGGCTTCGCGGTGTTTTGTTGTTGTGGATAATGGAAAAACAATGTTTATTTTAAAGAGACTGAAAGTGATTAAAATCTGTAGCTACAGAGGATTGTCATTTTTCCTGATAGCCCACCACAACACTAGCTAGCAGTCCATGACATGTAGCCGTCTTCTTAGCTTAGTAAAATGGTTGAGATTACGTTATTTATCAGCGTTGTTAAATGACAAGATTCTAAAAATGGTTAAACATACTTAGTGTTGCTTATCACTACTTTTCCTGCTGATAAATCCACACCTGTGCAACTGCACACAAAGCTAACGGTTTTTAACATGTTCATATCATTATCTGTTCATGTACACATGTAGCAGGCAGCCCCACGTGCTGCTTTGAGTATTATCTGAAGCTTGTGGTGTTATTGTGGTACCTGCCACTTCACCACTTTTCCTGGATGAAGGTACACAGCCACAGCTGAATCTTAATTGACCAAATGTAAATATCAGATATTTGCATTAGATTTCTGCACACCTGCTGTAAACACGACAAGCTTTTATTTGGCCTAATGTTCACTTGATGTACTCTTAGTGGCAGCCAACTCTGTTTTAAACAGAGGTTTGTCTAGTTCACACACACACACAAGCGCTCTCAGGTGTGTTTACACATGGGTGTTAGCTGAGGGCTAAATCCGAGGTTAAGGTTTCAGGGGTGGCAGGTGAAAAGATGTGAATGTGTTTGTCAGAACTAGGTGTGTAACAACACCGAATAATCTACTTGATTTATATTAAAAAATAAACTCAAAGTGCTTTACAGAGCCAAAGCTAATTTAAACAAAATCAGTCAAGGCAAAAAAGATGAGAATTTAAATCTACATATGAAAAACACTCATAAAAAAAAATTCAGTTGCCAATAAAAGCAAAAAGCCAAATTTCAATAAAAAGAAGTTATTAGTTTACATGTTTTATTTTTTTTTAGTCTGGCTTGCTTTTTAATCAACATTTTACATTTGTGTGCCTACAGTCTGCATAAACATTAGTAATATCTGGTTATAAGCCAGGGCGGATCAGCAGTGATCGCTTCACACATGCACGATTCATTTTCATCTGGGCGTGGAGGTGAGCATCTCCTCCCCTAACTCCAGCTGGGAGGGCTGGCGGCACGAGGGCAGGTGTGCTGAAACTGGAACCACAATAAGCAGGCGGTCATATTTTGACACACCCCCTGGCCCTCCTGCGAGTAGTTTAGGACAGGGAATGGGTCTGTTGGAGCACTGCTGCTCATTGTAAAGAGTAGGAACGATACATGTTTTCATATTAGTCTCCATAGGTCTTCAATAACACCTGAAAAAGTCACCAGAAGATGTTTTTTGTGAAAAAGAGTTTTTTACATGGGTCTGAATACTTACTAAATATAGCGACAAAGATGCTAAGATTGCAATAGTGTCCACAACAATAGCAGTGAGTCTACTGGTATTTTCATATAAGCACCTTCAGAAGTGGCAGAAGCGCATTTGTCATCTGAAATCAAAATCTAAATATCACATCTTGCACAACCTTGATAAATAGGCTGTATATTTGACTTTTTTTTTATAAAGGAGAGTTTTAGGCTTTGATGCATATAAAAGTTGTTATGATTTGTGTCCTTTTCCAGTCATGGACCTGGTTCTACAGGAGGTGAGCCTGTAAAGTCAAGGCTCTGCCTACAATTCTGCTTCTAGAAATTGTGGGAACTAGTAGACCTGTACACTGAAAGCAAATGTTCTGATGGGATGATGGGGAACAATGACATCTTTCAGATAAATCAGAGCTTTGTCATATTTTGTATGTAATGAGAGGGATTTTAAATTCTATTCTAAACTTTGCAGGAAGCCAGTGAAGAGAGACCAAAAATGTAGACGTGTGATCTCTCCCTTGGTGGTACTGGTCAATACTCTGGGTGCAGCATTTAGGATCAACTGAATGAGCACCAAGGAGTTACTTTTAGGTCAAACTAAAATGGCGTTGCAATAGTCCAGCCTACACGTGACAAGTGCCTGAACCAGGTTTTTTGTGAGGCCATGCAGATTGAGTTTCTATCGTTTTTAAGGCCAAGAACAGTGACCTTAGTTTTGCCTGATTTCAAAAGCAAAAAAATGAGGAGTTATTCAAGTCTTTGTAGCCTTATTTCTACCAAGGGATCTGACTCGGTATGGGATTAGACGATACGCATTGTTTGTGTTTTTACAGGCAAAAACTGGGAAAGATGCCAGAATATCTGATCCAATCTGTCCTACTTCTTTGGGATTCTTCCATTGGGGTCCCAATCATACTGATCCGACCCATAAAGGGTGGAGCTTGACACATTGCAATCCATTGATTGGTTGAAAGAATCTACACTTTACTACTACTTGGCATAAGACCAATAAGAGGAACAGTTTTATAAAGAACACCAACTGCTGGATGTCTGCTGTTCTTGTCCTTCGCTTTTGTGTCACATTTATCTTTGTTATAACTCAAGGGAGGCATAGTACTACTGTGACTTCATGTCATTGTGTAGCTGACGGATTTATCGCTATCCAGCTGATTCGCCATCTATCAGATAAGGATGGTTGGTTATGGAAACGCAACAGAGATCGGGGTTTACCATACCAAACTGCACCAAATCCTTCTGTCCCAAGCTGGACCCCTTGGTGGAAACGGGGCTTATGTCTTGAAGAAAAACCTGTAACTTCGATGAAGATTTGTGTTTCCCAGGGAAATAGCCCCTAACATAGCATGCACAGGGATAATAAAAGTGGTCCAAATCCAGAACCCTGTGGAACATCATACTAAACCCTGATACATGTGGAGGACACATTATTATCATGTACTGAACAAACTGGAATAATAATAATAATAATAATAATAATAATAATAATAAAAGAAAAAAAAAAACAATACAAAACAATACCCTTGATCCCACAACTTGAGATACTCTGCTGGTTTTGCTACACTACAGTACGATCCAAAATCAGTGGACTGTCCTGGAGTAGTTCAACATGGATAAAGTGTCTCCTAATCAGTCAAACAGCAGATCAGTAGATACACATAGTAAGTGATTTAATAGCATTTGCTGATAGCATGTCAGTGCCCTGATAAGATATTGATATAGATACTTTTATCCACTGAATGTAGAATTTTCTCTACATTCAAACATGGACATGTAAGTGTTTAAGTTTAACTAATTTTGAACTACTTTAAAAAGTTGCAGTGCTGTTGGAAAATCGTTTGACATTTATTGTGGACAGTACATATTTCTTCAGGTTTATCTGTCTTCAAATAGCCCCAGGCTTCAGAGCTTTCGTTCACAGGTAAACAAAACTTCAGCAAATTGGCCATGATATCGTCACGACCGATTCCTGGCAATCAACAATTCCACTGAGATAAGCAGTAAACCAGGGCCTGTTTGGTTTTACCTTTTTCTCAGCAGTAAACCACACTTCAAGGCTTGGACACTCCACCGTGGCTCACTAAATGCCGTGATTAAACTTTTTATTTTTCCTAGATTTGCTAAGAGCGTCCTCATTGGTTTGTGCTGTTGTCAGTTTTTCCATTAGGGTTTGCAGTCGATTGTTAACAGTTGTGAATGGTGCCAGATGACAGCAGCAGGTCAGTGAATGTAAGCTGGACCATGTGTGTCTCCTGCCTGCTTCACACCTCCCGCTACCTGCCTCAAATACAGCAGTGAGGTGTGTTTTTCCACTTGTGTGGAGTTGGTTACACACGCTCATGCAAACACACAAAACAAAAAACAAACACAGCAAAATGTCCACTTTGTGTTTTCTAAAATCTGCCCTTTAGATCTGCAAGTTTTGAATATCTTTGCAAGTTATTTTCAACCTTAGGATCTGTATGTTTGTCACAAAGAAGTGACAGATAAACAGTAGCACTCATTTTCAGCTGAGTCACACTTTTCTGAACCTGACCGGCATGGCTGCCAACCCTCCAGTACACAAACAAAACCCCTGTAACTTTCAGCAGAGCTGCTATGTTGAGGGACTGTACAGGAGCTTCCTATGCAAGACAGAGTGTTTACAATAAGCTCTGTTGTGTAACACGTAGTGCAGTTTCGCTCTGCTGTGGTCTAGTTTTGCTGCCAGGCTTTACTCCCTGCTCAACCCGACTGAAATCAGGTCTCACTTCCTTTTGCTTGTTGAAAATAAGAAACCAAGAGAAGGAAGTTGTTAAAACTAACTGTAAAACTAAAGAGTTACATTATCCAGAGGAGTCAAATGTTGAATGGGGTGGGGAGAGTGTGTTAATGGAGGCCAGGAAGGAGTTTCTAGGTAATGACGTTCTTATTGGCAACTATCATTATATTTCAAGAGGATGCTGTCCTCTTTCGTAATTGATCTTTCTGGGATCAGTCCCAGATACAAAGTCCTTGGGTCCCTGAGAACTTTATGATTTAAGATGTACTTCAAAAGTCTCATAATACTATCCCAGAAAGGTTGTAGTTTGACACAAAACCAGAAAATATGACTGAGGTTGGCATTAATTTGTCCACAATGTCTCCAGCATGGTTGTTATATTCTAGTCTGCTTCCTTTTACTTTGAGCAATCTTAAAGAAACGTTAAAACTTCCCAGCCCAACTCTTTCCAGTGTCTGAAGCTTGTAGAACTTTGTCATATTTTTCACAATTAATGCCAATCACACTGAAAATTCAGTCTGTAATTCTTCAAATGTATATGTAATGAAGTATTGCCATTACATGCACACAGTTTAGAAACAGTATGTGAAGGCAACTATTTATAGACTTCCAACATCTTTACCAGCATGCTGCATTCTACTTTTATCTGTGTATCATGAAGATGTTTTTAATTTTAATATTATATGAATTATAAAAGATAAATTGTTGCCGGTTTCTCTTGGTTAATTTGAATGATTAAGTATATATTTCAGCTTGTAAATGCTGTGTATGTCAACTAACTAGCATGTACTGGTGCAGAAGGAGCATCAGTCAGTGAAATAAAAAAATATATATATTTAGCAAATCATATCATTGCAGTATTAAACAGTTGTGTTTTTTTAAGTAATCACTACAAACCTTTGGGAGATTTTTTCAGAGATGCACCCCCCTAACGACGGTTAATTCATCATCCATCTTGCATCTTACCTGCACCCTCAGCTGGTCTCTGGTAGTACTGACAGGGGAATCAGCCCAAAACACTCCTGACAGCTTATCTTCTGCACATGTACCTGTAAGATATGGTGGTTGGATAAAATGCAGCTCTACATAAGAGAACAGCTGCATGTGTTTACCATGTTCAGTTAACCCCTGGTATTCATGGCTGCTTTCTGTTTCCTGCTGGCGAGTCACATGTTAGGGGCGAGACAAATCGGGAAGGGACTTGTAGTGGACATTTGAGAGAGGACTTCTCAATGTTTGGATCTGTAGTAGCATATGAGGAGTGCAGTATCAAATAATTAGACAAACTAAAACTTGTTTGTTGCTTTTGTAATAGACCATAGATTTGTGGTATAAGAGAGGTCAGCCGTGCTGAAGTTTATGTCTATTGGAACTAATAAATCAGAAGCTGTTGATCGCTACGGTTCCCATAAAACATCTGAAATTGCTTAGCTGTGCTCCACCTCATCTCATTCTTATTCCGCCTCTTGAGAAAATGTCAGCAGATCTTCCCGGATGAATTTGTTAAGCTCTGATGATGACGCACAATCACTGGGGGTGAATGGTTCGAGAGAGGTTTTGAGCATCATAAATCACCCTCATTGCTGTTTATTTATTAATACAGCCCTGAAGCATGCACCTGGGTCCTCCAACTAGAGCCATACATTGGGAAGAATGGAAAAAGGGCAGAGGAGAGAAGCTTGGATATGAGTCCCCAGAGTGGTGACAAGAAGCATGTCGTTGCAAAGTAGGAAGAACACAGTTGAAGGGAGAGCAGCATAGTAAATGAAGCAGCTGAGCTATTAGAGAGAGAGAGGGGCTGATGGATGGAGGGTGAGGAGAGGAATCCCCTTGGGGTTAGAGATTAATATAAGGTGTAAGCCAAGAGCTTGATGAGAAGGGAATGAAGAGATTGAACAGAGGTCACACAAGCAGGAGGAACAAGCTATGTCACACAGTCTGGATTTACACCGTGACCCTGTAGGTGCATACAACAACATCTCACTTATTATACAGTAAGATAAAGCATGACGGGTCAGCCAGCTGACTTCTCATCACCTCTATAGGACTTCAGTTTACTTTATTTTAAATTAGGCAACTCTGCAAGCTTTTTCGTTTAAGTTTAGTCATTGGAATGAAGTCACTGTTCAGGCTGCACTTCATTGGAAAAGTGTTTCCATCTTCCTGGATGAGTGTGAGATTGATTTACTCAGTTTTTTTTTTCTTTTGTTTTTGATTATTTATTTATCTTTTTAAACCTGATCATTGCTTATTTCATTATACATATGCACATTCTCTGTGCCACTCATAGGCAAAACAAGAGATTTGCAAGCTTAATGGTTTGGAAATAAAGTAGAAAAAAAGAAAAGCTATCCACAAACCCTTAAATCTGAATGATTTATGCCCTTTTAAACAGCCTCAGAAGTAGCTCTAGAAGTTGTTCTGTTTTTATAGAGTAAAAAAATCTATCTTTATCATATGCTTAGTGATGAGGCTGTAACAATACCATACAGTCCCAGCCTCTGCAGATGTCACACATATACAGGTACAATTAAAGCATCATAGAATAAAAGCTTTTACTTATTTATTGTACTTTTCTTTAGCTTGTAAAGAAAGATACAGCAATAAACCTACAACGCAGAGGTGAGTAATAAAAGGTAGAATAACTGGATTTGAAATTCATTAAGGGCTAACTTTGAATGGATTTGAAGTGTAATAATAAATTCTTCCATCTAAGTAAATAATTAAAATCAACTTCTTAACAGATGCATTTTAAAGTTTATGTTCTATGAGAAAGAAATTAAATAATTCAACAGAAAAAAGTCAATTGGTGTCTAATTGATTAGCCAAATGAATTTTTACCTGTAAAATTTATCAGTTTCAGTCACGTGTCCTTCTTCACCGAAGATTTTTGTGCTGCCATGTTATCCTGTGTGGGATGACATAAAATGTGCACAGATTGCTGTTCAGAGGCATGCAGAGAAGAAGAAAGTGGAGGAATCTGTGGCTGTAAATACTGATTTGTAGCTGATACATTTGAGAAATTCAGGATCATATTTATTATATAATCCAAGAACAGAAAACTGTGCATGAGTTGACTTCATCAAAGAAGAAAAACCATGGAAGAACAAAAGCAGGAAACAAGAATAAACATTATTTTCCCAGATAGAAGTGACTGATGAAGGTCAAAGTTCTCTGGAGTGGCACCTAAGTTGCTTGTTTTGTCTTGACAGTTTAGTGGCCCTCCAGATATAATGAATGGGACAGCACTGGAGACGCTTGCTTTCTCCAGCTTCACAGCTAGATATCAGTCATTGTTACTCTGGTTTGTCAGGACACTAGAATTGCAAACTTAATTTTGGTACCCAGGGAAAAAAAATCAATTCCATTTCTAAAACCACAGAAGTTCAAAAGCTTAAAATGTTTATAGTCACACAACCTTTACATTTTCTTTGAATGTGATTCCACAACTTTGATATTTAAAATTCAGTCATGTTTATGTCTAGATGTAATTTTTGGGGCATGCAAGTTGTTCATTTTCCTCACCCAGCATGGTTATAAGGGCTGTCAGAGAGGTCATTTAAAGCATATGGACAAAAAAAAAGGATTAAAACATATTATTTGTTCAAATAGGTGCAAATACAACAGACATGTAATTAAAGCAGTCGGTGTATCAGTCAGAGAATCTGTGTCTCTAGACGAGGTGTTTGTGCTGTGGTGCATGTTCTCAGAGCTGTCAGCATCTTTCAGGTGGGTTTAGGGTTAAGGCCCCAAACAGACTGTTGTTGATTCTGACAGCACAAAGCAGGTACTAGAGGTTATTTCTTCACAAAAAGTTAAATAAATGAACAAAAATGCTTTTTTCTCATCAAGAGTTTCTTTTAAAGGTTTTATGTAGATGGTTCAGTTGGTTCCACATGACAAGCCATCAGTTGGCATTTTAAGATAATATGAGATGAAATAAGACCTTACTGATCGTATAAATAAAAGACTTTATTGATCCCTCATTGGGGAAATTTACATGCCGCAGCAGTAAGAATGTAAAGGACAGTCCCAGAGAAATAGAGGGTAGGACACAACAAAGGGGGTAATGGCAATAAATGCAGTAGTAACTATGTACACATTCTACAGCAAGTTATAGTGGAGTTAAAAAAACAAACATATAATTGCACAAAAAAACTAAGACCAAGCAAACAAAATCTACTTTGTTAGAAGTGAGGCTCATTTTTCAGCTACAGAGCTCTGTTATGTTGGTAAATATGCTGCTAGTCGGTGCAAACTGCTTGCATCAGTTTCATTTTCATCAGAGAATAACTAAAGAACGGAGCTGATAACTGATAAAATCTCTGGATTTACATGCAGGCCTCCCTCCTGGGGACCCCTCATACTTAGCTTGGCAAAATGAATCCAGAACTTCAATGACCAGCAAATATTGAAATAGAAACAGCACTTAGTTTGGATAAACTAAGCAGTTAACACAGAAGTAAAGTAAAGCTCTGAAACCTAAAAACCAAACACACCGCTAGGAATAAGAAGTTTATTTGAGGATCTTTTGATTTTCTTTTAAGTTTTGTCTGCCCCACTTGTCCAGAGACTGAAGTTAACTTGTAATTATGTGTTTGCTTGTTTGTTTTTTTTGGGAGCTGCAGGTATTTCTAACCCAGGCACTGTTGTTAGAACATGACCGTTGATGGATGGTAGTTTGTTCCTTCCTGAAGGCTCAGCTGGAATGTGGGTCTCCTCCCCTTTACCCTGAAGGATAAACGAGCATATTTCTCTGCTGCATAGGAATGTTCTGCATACGTTTGAGCAATGATTGCTGTTGGCTACAAGGCCACAGGAATCTTACAGTGAATTGCAGGCAGCAGAAATGCAGTAATATGGCAACGATGCTTCTGTTCGTGGCCCTCTACGTCTTCTCTTTTCAGATAGGACTGATGTCCGTTACGGTGTTTCCAGTGCGGCTGCTGCTCGTCTCCTTCCTGATGTTGCTGGCATGGCCCTTCGCCTTCGCAGCATCCCTGAGACGCTCCGAGTTTGTTGTTGAGCCACAGTCATGGTGGAGGAGGTGTGTTGTTGAATGTCTGCGTGATGGAAAGCGTTTAGAAACCAGAAAACTTCAGCATCCTGTAAAGAGCTAAACGTTTAATAGTTATGATTTATACTGGATAGTAATATTTGATGTCAGTACATTTAAAATTGGGAAAAATTTCAATGAAAAAGCTAAGACTGTGCCTTATCAGATTGATAGATCTCTGTCTGCGGCTGATCATGCGAGCCATGTGGTTTTGTGGCGGTTTTCATTGGATCAAGGTGAAGGGGGAGCGTGCTGCTTCCTCTGAAGTCCCGATCCTAACTGTGGCGCCACATTCTTCTTTCTTCGATGCCATCCCAGTCACCACGACCATGTGCTCCATCGTCGCCAAACTGGAGAGCAGGAGCATCCCAGTCTGGGGCAGTAAGTTCAACACCTTGTTTACGGCAGGGAAATGGTAAAAGTAAAATAAAGAAAAATGTTTAAAAATGTCAAATTTAAGTAAAGCAGAAGAAAAACTACATCCAGAGTTTGACAAATTATAAATATTAATTATGAATTAATAAAACAAACTGCTTCACTCAGTCTTTAAAGAAGAATTGAAAATGAAATGTTAGATATTTAACTCTCAGGACAAATGGTCTATAGCTCAGGTAAGAAGTATCTTAGTTTAATTAAAAACTGTGATACCTTGTTTGAGTATAAAACCTCAAATAAGGGAAAAAAATTGTGTAAAATGTAAATAAAACCAGGATACAATGACTGACAATAAACCAATATTTTATTCACAATTAAAAATATTGAAAACAAATTTAGAGAGTGACACATTTTATTATTTCATTCAAAGCTTGGATGGGTGCATCAAGCCGGAAAAACTAAGTCAGACTCAAGAGAGGAAAATGGAGGAACGTGTGTGACTAATTAGATCAACTCGCAACAGATCAGTAGCATGACCGGGTTTAAAAAGAGCCCCTTAGAGAGGCCGAGTCTCTCACAAGTAAAGATGGGAAAAGAACTGGCAATATGTAAAAGCAAAAGATGATCTTCCACCTTTCAGGCAGGGCTGCAGTAAAAATCAGCCTGATTCTGTCTGGACTCAAGAACATCTAGAGAAGTCGTTTTATGTGAACACAGTTTGCTGCGCAAATCCACAAAAGCAGGTTAAAGCTTTATCCTGCAAAGAAGCCATGTGTGAAAATGACTCACAAGGTCATATAAGATTAACTGAGACGAAGTAAAGGGTGCCTATAAAACGTGATTCTGGAAAGGCGCGGTCAAAGCCTTCAAAGTTTTGCTGCTCACATCCAGATAATTTCCCTTTTTAGGGAAGGCCTTGCATATTTCAGCAAGACAATGCTAAAGCACATGCTGCATCCATCACAACAGCATGACTTCGTAGTAGAAGAGTCCAGGCGCTGGACTGACCTGTTTTTAGTGCAGAACTTTCCACAGCTGAAAAGATTTGGTACATCATACACAAAATGCAACAAAGAAAATCCAGGACCGATGAGCAGCTACAGAATTCTTTAGTGGAGAAGAATAGAACCACATTCTTCTTCCAAAGAAGCAGCAACTGATCTCTGCTGCTCCCTGATGTGCATGGATTGTGTTTCTTTAAATAAAAATAGGAGGTGCTACACAGTGGTAACATAACCCGGACCTGTCCCAATTTCTTTTAAACTTGTTGCTGCCATCAGTCAAAAATTTCATACACTAGTAAAATGTTTTTATGTTTTCTTTGTTTTATTGTAATTAAAATCTTGATTTATGAGGTTTGCCAATAAGTCCACTCTGATGTTTTCATTTTACACAGCGACCCACATCTTTTCAGAGTTGGGGTTGCATTATTCCTCGGTAGCATCTTGCTACATCCAGATATCTACCAACAACTTTGATGTGATACATTTTTATCCACATTAATTTCTTTGTATCTCAGGAATGTCCTGAAGGAAAATCTCTAAATTTTGTACAAACAACCACTCGGTCTCAAGGACGACCAGATTAGATCTGTGCTAACTAGATCTGTTCCTCTTAAATTACATGATGTAGTAATAGAATAAAGATGATGGAGGTATGAAGGTTATCTCCTCACATCATAATGTTTTTTCATTATTAAATGCCATAATTCAGAAGTTAATTGTAAGTTTAGTAAGTTGTCTTTAATGATTTAAATGAAGCTTAAAATAATTAACATTTTGATTTGTTGACAAATTACACTGTTACACAACATTTTGGGATATTTTTTTTTTATTACAAGTCAGACATTTTTAAGCATAGTAGAATCTGAACTGGTTGGTCGGTGCAAAAACACAAGTGTCACTTAGTAGTTGCAGTTTTAGGACTAACGGTACCACAAACTTCTCAGTCATCACCAAATTACATACGATTAACCGACTAGATGTGTATTTATATTTCTATTTTTTGAAGACTAATTGTATTTATCATGTTTTCTGTCTTGTACTGGTTTCCAAAATCTCTTTTTCATCTCTTCCCTCAGCTTTGATCAGCTACATCAGGCCAGTGTTTGTGTTTCGTTCAGACCCGGACTCTAGAAGGAAAACCGTGGAGGAGATAAAGCGGAGGGCCCAGTCGGGGGGGAAGTGGCCTCAGGTAGAATATGTCAGAGTGAACATACACCTGCTCACACACAGAGAGGTGAAACCAGCTCACATCGTGTTGATTAAAAGTTGATTGCACGAGTAGAGGAGTGAGCTGCACACTTGAAAGCTACAAATATTTTCTTGTGTGTGTGTTTCCTCCCTAAAATGTGCTCTTCTGATTTAGATCATGATATTCCCTGAGGGGACGTGCACCAACAGGTCCGGTCTCATCTTATTCAAAGCTGGTATGTATACCGTGCTCTTCCTGCTTTAACTCGTTAATATAACCAGGTGGAGGGAAGGCTTGTGTTTGTCCACTCTGCATCCATATTAAGTCTTAAATTAAACTTCATGTGTGTGTTCATTCATTCCCTGTGAACTGAATATCTTGTAAATAAGTTAAATTTAAATCAAAAAGCCTTCAGTTGTTTGATATTTACTTGCATGTACAATCCTCATTGCTAAGATAACAGCATACACATGCTATGGTTTATTGAAACATTTAAACAGCAACGGAAATGCAGCATATAAGGCTTTTTGCCTGTAAGTGTTTGTACAATTCTAATAAGATTGAAAGTCAATAGTTGGAAAAAGCAGCTTTATTCTTCAACACAGCCTGAATCCGCTTAGACAAGTTCTCTTGTGGTGTTTCTACGTAGTCTTTGGGAATAGATCTTCAGACTTCTTGACTTAAACAACCTTCCAAAGCTCTTCTTAGGACGTTGGCTGCCTTTTGACGATCCCACGCTGCTTCAGTGATGTTGAGGTCCAGGCTCTGGGAAGGACTCATCATGCCATCAGACCTGTTGCTCCTGATTTTCAGTGCAGTTCTTGTCATTTGGCATACCTCAGCCTTTTCTCCGTTTCCCTTCTTTAAGAATGGCTTCTTGTCATTTGTAATGAGGATTCAGCGAAGAGTAGATGGATTCGCTGAAGGTCCAGATGAATCTCTCAGGTTCTGGATCAGGTCTTTTGTGTATTTTTCCCTATTTCTTAAGGATGTCAGTTTTCACTGCTGTAAAAAAAAAAAGCACTTGTTTTGTCCTCTTCTTGATTAGTTTCTTTAAATTTGCAGACACACTGCAAATTGTGCTTAGATGTACCAAGTTTTCAGCTAATAGCTCTTTAGGAATCATGGTGAAAAAATACTATTTTAATCCTATTAAACTTTGTAGTCCCTGAGCTGTTGCTTAATGGTCTGTTTTCTGTAGGCACAACACTAATGCACATTATTTGGACTGTAAATTTACATAGAATAGAGTAGAAATACTTTTTTAATCCCTTTGGAGAGTCCTCAGGGAAATTTGGGTACCAGCAGCAATACAACACCAACAGTAAGGCAGGACAAGCACAAGACACAATATATACAGGTACAAAGCAAAATAGAGGCAACAAGGTGCAAGAAAAGCACAAATAGAATGCAACAAATAACAATAAGATAAGTTAAATAAAATAATATAAACAAGCATTGTACACAGTAGAGGTGGTACACATGTAAAGCACTTTGACCAGCCTTGGATGTTTTGGGACAACTGAGGTGCTGCATAAATAAATTTGACCTTTACCTTCGTCAGTCTCTGAGAAGCTTGGTTGGAAAATGTAATGTTCATGTTCATCAGCACTTTACCTGCAAATCCTCACTGTTGAAACTGTAAAACTACCAGGTGTAAAATAGCTACAGCAGTGGCAGATGTTGGTGATGATCCTCCACTCTTAGATTAACTGGGTCTTAGATTTTACCCATACTTCAATAGTTGATGCACTTGTGTGATGAAGGCATTATTGTTGCCTAGCTAGATGTCTGGTGTTTAGCCTGATGGATAACTGGCTAGTTAGATGTGGATGCTTCTGTAGTGTGAGGAGTAGTCTTATCTTTGATGCTTTAATGTGTTACTGAGCAAGAATCTCTGGCCTGATTAAAGAATCCTAAAATATAAACAGAAATGTAACTTTTAAATCTAAATCTAGTCCTATGTTTTTGCATGTTTTCAGCTATTTCCTCACATGTTTATGTTTTGTTGCTAAAAGACTTGTATGAGCTGGAATAAAACGAAAAAAAAAAAAAAAACATGGTTAATGCTTTAATTCTAATTTACAAGGCCAGTTTGCATAATCCAAAGCATTCCATATAAACGTTGACATTGATATTACAGTAAATGTAATTTACTTTCTGTTTGTTTAGTTTAGTAAAGCAACTTTTCCTTCAGTCCCTTTGATGGTTGTTGTAGGAGTTACAGAGCGGTGTTGCGTTTGGGATTGTCGGTGATTTCCAACCATAGGTGTGTCTGTGTCAATAGAAAGCGTCTGTATGTATTTCATTGAGTCTGCCTGGACTTGTAAAGGCTTATTTACAAACGGAGCTGACTGTTCTGCACTTCCAGACATCAGGGTACACTGATCTGATGGGCCAGTGGGGTTGGAGGCTCGGTGTGTTGCTTCAGGATGCTGCAGATTCAGTCAGACTCAGCTCTTTGAGAACTTGTTTTTCAACTCACATCCTGTGTGTGTGTGTGTGTGTGTGTGTGTGTGTGTGTGTGTGTGTGTGTGTGAGCATTATGTTGTCAGCCATTGTCCACTGGCTGCTTTCTCTAATCCCCTTTCTTCCAGTCTGTAATTCTCTCATTCCCAGTAAGCCCTGTTGGTCGCTCTGTCCTGCTGTCAGTGTGTGATGGTGTGTGTGTTTGACCAGCTTGATTATTCTGCTGCGTGTTGCCAGTCCTATCTGGATTTGTCTCCTCTAGTTATGTCTCATCACTGCCTCCTAGGACAACACATCAGCTGTTTGTGTGTGTGTATTGCTGTGCTTTTGCCACCTGTGCATGAACACCCTATTTTCACATTTCAAACAGCTTTTTATGTCTTTCATCTCCACCCTTTTGTCTCTTTGTTCTCTTAATATAACACCACCATTATACAGATAATGTAGATATTGATCAGTTACATGCTTCATGTCCTCTCTGCCTCATCAGAAGCTTTAACAAACATTGATCATTGTAACTTTGTTTTATTTAAAACCAGTTGTCAGCCAGTCATTTGTGTTTAGTGAAAGAGGCTCAATTTGTACCTTTTTTTTTTTACTAAGTGCTGACTGAAAAAGAAGTGGACAAGCTCATACACTGGTCAAAAATATGTTGACCATTTTCACGTCTGTAAAATTCTTTTCATGTTCTAGTTCTTTCAAAGGTCGCAGAGCTTGAATGGGTCTTTGTCCAGCAATTAATACTGCATGTTAGCTGGTCAGCTTGTCAGTCATCAGCAGGATATAATACAGCAGGTTATCCTGAGGCTGTCGCTCATCAGGGCTGGGGTAGAGAATGTGAAGTTGACGTCACGCCATGTTGAATTTTGGATCATTGGAGGTCAGTGTTTTGTTCACACGCCATCCCGTTGTCTTTTGTATGCAGGGATGCATACTAAGGTTAAAGGTCTGTTTTTATGCACACACCATAAGATCAAACTTGCAGCTCACTTTTGTTTTACATACTGTGCCCCCCCAAATTAAAACTAAAACAATTAATTGCAACTGAACCAAAAGATGGGGGTCAGATTCTCCGGTGAGTCTGACTTTGACTCAACAGCAGATTCTTGCAGTCAGCAGTTGGGCAACTGCTCATGAAGTTAGTTGGGTTTGAGAGCACCCACTCACTCAAAAAAGTGTGCTAGAAGAAGAGTGAACATGGTGCATGAGCCTCTTAAATTAGTTCAGGGTATGGAGCTATACTTACTGAACACTAGTACCAGGTTGAACCTTTGCCTTCACAACTTAAAGAAGCACTACAGAACTTTTTGCAATTTTCCCAGTGACACGCAAACTATTGTCGGATAATTCGTCATCCATCTTGCATCCTACCTGTACTGTGAGCTCAATTCAGCCAGCAGGGCAGTCTTATCCTGACACTTGTTCTGTCCCTTCCTTTCTTTTTCTCTCTTCCTGTGATGTCTTCTTGCATTTCTTTCATATGATTCGATGTGTAAAGCAAAACTTGGTTGTAACGTGAAGAAAAAGGTAAAGTGTGTTTTCTCAGCCTCAGGACGCTGCTGGGAAGAAATGCGCATGATAGATGTCACTGTGAATCAAATGAATCCGGAATACGGAGTTTTGAGGTCGGAAAGCTACGTAATTAGTGTTTAATTCTTGGTGGTTATAGATTCAACGAAGTGTTGGAAACATTCGTCAGAGGTTTGCTTCATATTGACATGATAGCGTCACACAGTTGCTGCACAGCTATGATGTGGTAGACCTGTCCAGGGTGCACCTTGCCCCTCGCCTGCTAATTGTTGGTATAGCCCTCCTGACGACTCCGAATTAGAAAAAGCAGGTATAAAAAATGAATGGATTGAAATTCATAAAGACAATTTCCTGTTCCATCTCATCCCAAAGGTGCTTTATTGGATTGTCATGTTTAAGAAAGTAGTTGGAGATGATTTAAACTTTGTGACATGGTGCATTATCCTGCTGGAAGTAGCCATCATAAGATGCTACGCTGTGGTCATAAAGGGATGGACATGGTCAGCAACAGTACTCAGGCTTTGGTGTTTAAATGATGATCACTTGGTTCTAAGGGGCCCAAAGTGTGCCAAGAAAATATCCCTCACCCCATTACACCAGCAGCAGCATAAAGTGTTGATAGGATGGATCCGTGTTTTTAGGATCACACCAAATTCTGACTCTAGCATCTGAATGTTGCATCTGAAATGGAGACTCATCAGTCCAGGCTGCTAACTGGATATTTTCTCTTTTTCAGACTATTCTCTGTAGACCCTAGAGATGGTTGTGTGTAAAAATTCCAGTAGCTTCTGAAATACGCAGACCAGCTTGTCTGGCGCCAACAACCACCATTCAAAGTCACTTAAATCTCCTTTTTTCCCCTCATTCATTTGCTCAATTTTAACTTTAAGAAGTCATTTTGATTGTCTCTACATAACACAAATATATTGAGAGTCTGCCATGTGATTGGTTGATCAGATATTTGTGTTAACAAGCAGTTGAACAGATGCACCTAATAAAGTAGCTGCTGAGTGTACGTTTATCAGACTCATAATACTGGACCTTAGTGTTGCTGTTTCTTCTTTATTTCTTCTCTTTTTTGTCAGGTTTGACCTTGTAAACATCGTTCTTAGCCAAAGTAACCTCAGTAGCAAGCATGAGTAAGAGAGGACAAGCCTTACAAGACGGCATTCCTCTCCCACCGTGCAGCTTTTCTTCTCTACACATCTCAGCTCAGTTCATCAGTTCATTTCCTTTATGCTTTTTCTGCTGAAACCCCAAAACAGTCCAGTTATTTGGGTTTTGTTTCTGCTATAAATATGTAACAATAACAATTCCCCTTCTCTCTTGTGGTTCAAAGGTGCCTTCATCCCAGGACTCCCAGTGCAGCCAGTGGTACTACGGTACTCAAACAAACTGGTAAATACCCAGCCCCTCCTGTCTTCTGCTAGTGTTCCTTTCTTTTAATCTTTTCTATGCTTCTTCCTTTTCTACGCCTGTAACCAGGTTCATGTTTGTGCTCATGCAAACACCACATACTTCCAGTTATACACTTTCCAGCTACACATACTGACACGCCCGTGATGTAATGCTTTATATCCCCTTGCATTAGGGTGTGTTTTCCTTTTGTGTTGAATGACTTCATGTTCTAGTGGGGATGATATTTCATACCCTTCACACACAAACCTACACACACAGGTGTCATGTCTCCCCTCAGCACCTCACCCGCTCATTAATTATACATTTATTAGAGTTTTACCTAGTTTTCCCTCATCCTCTTCCCTAGAAAGCCCCTCGTCTCTGTTTCACTTTGTAGTGCTGACATCACTGACAATGTGGTGATGCCACACTGAGGTAAAAAAAATTGGCACTTTGTTAAAGGAAGCTGATGGTACCACAGGCCTGTTGTAGATGTAACACTTGGACCAGTTTAAGTCTTTCTGTTTTTTTCTCCGTGCATGAATATGTTGGTGTTTTATACTTTGATGATCATGCAGAAGGATTTTAAGCATATTCCATTCAGTGTTTTATTCAGCTGACGTTAGGAGCCTTATAAGATTCATTTTCAAGCCATAAAAGTTAAGATTTTAAGTTTCCACATTACGTTTAAGGGAGTTGTGATTAAAGCTGCATCTGGAATTTTTTAAGGGCTCCTTTACTCAAATCCCTCTGTTGTCACTGCCGGTTAATGTTAATGTTCCAAAAACTGCGAAACAATTAGAGATGAACTTTTTATTACTCCAAGATGCAAATAAATAAACCCAAAGCTTTAAAGTGTAAGAGGAGCAGATTTTGGTACAGCTAAAGCGCACATCTTGGTTTGAGTGTATGTGTAGGAAGCTGACAAGCTCAGCGAAAAAATGTTCCACGCATCAACAGAGTTCACTTGGCTGATCTACTCTGAGTTAAGAAAGAAAATGAACATTTTCTTTGCAGCGAACATGTAAAATCTAAGAGAAGTTAGGATAAGTAGCAGATATTTGGATGTAAAATAACACTGGTTAGAGCGTAATCTTTCATTTTGGCTGATAATCAGATCAAATCTCAACTTTTAAACTTTCTTCAGCTGTACGATGGGTTTCTACGCTTTTTCTTATTCATCTCTTCCATCTCTACAGGACACTGTTACATGGACGTGGCATGGTCCTGGAGCGTGAGTTTTCTTTCAGACACATGACATACACAGCAGATGCACACTATCAGTCAAAAGTTTGGACACATTTACCCATTAGATTAAATAGGAAGGTGTGCCCAAACTTTGGACAGGTGCAGTTTAAAATAGGATCTGCTTTCCATTAGAAGCAAACTTATAGCTTCATAATATAAATTTATATTAAGAGTCTTACCCCATTTAAAACAAACTCTTCCCTCCAGGTTTAAGATTATTTGGCTCACTCTGTGCCAACCTCATAACTCTATAGAAATTGAGGTGAGTGACTACGTTTATCAGAAATAAAGTGTTTTTTTTATGTCTTAGTATTTCTGTTTTATGGAAATCGTCATATATTGTGCTTCAGTGCACAGTAGTGTGACAGGCCAGCAGAAATCAGCCGACACGCTCTCTTCATCTCCTCAGTATTTACCAGTATACACGCCATCCGAGAAGGAAAAAGAAAACCCCACTCTGTTTGCCAATAATGTCAGAAAGATAATGGCAAAGTAAGTGTTTATTCTGGTCTATTTGCATAAGTGTCATTGAAATTGAAATCTCCCACTCGTTTTCAGTTTTTGGTGTCTGTAAACATAAATTGTTTCCTTTTGTACTGGAAGAGCGCTGGAGCTGCCACTCACAGACCTGTCCTTCGATGACCGAGACATCATCCTGTCTCAGGGTCCGCTGCGTATCCGTGACAGCAGCAGCCTACTGCAGCTCAACCAGCTGCTGTCTCGTTTGGGGTGAGTGGTCGGAGACTGGATTAACTCATTTAACTGGGCTGATTCAGGGTGTGTGTACACTGACATCTGGTGGTCAAAGAGCAGAAACACACTCGGGCAAAGCCATTCACTAAAACATGCATACACAGCAAGAAATTTACTCTTTGCTAATGGGTGATTTTCATAACTTATGCATAAGTCAGCACTGCATGACTGGTTCCTGGGCAATTTTATCTGGTCAGTTATGCCTGTGATTTACAAAACATGACGATCCACATAAAGTTTATCACAAGGCGAGTGTGCAGGTAATAATATAGCAAAAACTGTAACTTGCATTATTTCTGCTGCCTTTGTGTGTTTGCTTACAGGAATGACATTTGATAGCTGTAGCTTATAGACATCACCGTCTTTCTCTCGAGACGGTGATTTTGATTGTGTGTGTTTTTGTTTTTTGGCAACTATGGTTACCTGCCTGCATAAGATGCATGAAGAGGAAAATGTAGTCTCTGTGTTAAATCTGCAGGTGTTGTGTATCAAAGCATCTGTAAATACCCACCTGGGTTATGTTCTCCCTTTAAGACAACCACACTAAAGTATGACAAGTAACAACTGCTATATGTTGAGTGGAGAAGGAATATTTTACCATAAATTTTATGTAAATTATTTTAGAGAATATTGTGTTTATTTATTTTTGTTTGACAGCTTAAGAAACGTTACATTGACCAGCATTGTTTCCATATATTTAGGCTGAAAACAGGAAGCACAGAGCAGCTGCTTGAGGATCAGGCCAGGAGAGCCAGGAAGCTGCAGGGAGACAGACTGGGTTTGGAGGACTTTGCCCAGTTCCTCGATTTACCAGTTACAGACACACTGAATCAAATCCACAGTCTCTTTGATCAGGTAAACACAACACACATAATAAACAAGTGTTTTTGTAAGTAAATGAATGCAAGTAAAAATTAAAAATAGCATTGGAGGAAATGAGATCTATGTTTAGCATTGATGGGAAACATTTCCACGGTTTAGAAGTTGTGTTATTATAAATTAAAATACACTACATTACAAATCTTCTCCTCCTTTTCTGAACTCGGAGAAAGAAAAGCATGTATTAAGTACAAACACTTAATACTGATGTGTGCAACACTAGTGGAACTGAATAAAATACAATATAAGATATTCAGATATTTACGGACAGAAATTAATCTCTGATTGATTAATAAAAAAAACAAAAAAACCTTCATGCCTAAAATCAGCTTCTATCGCTGAGGTGATGTTGAAATTTGAAACCCTTGCCCTTCATATGGAGGCTCTTCATTAGTTATATGAAGACTTTGTTTTTTTTGTAATCACTGCTGTTCTGAGATTAAGAAACTTGTATTTATTTTCCTCATTCTGCTTTTATGTGAATGCTTATTGCTGTTTTCTATGGTCTACTCTACATAGTCATATAAATATAAAACCAGGAGCATCTCTAAAGTTTGTTCTGTTTAATGCAGGGATCTTAAATATTGGCCTGAAGAGCCAATGTTCAGAAGGTGTTAGATGTTTCCCTACTCCAATACACCTGCTTCAAATAAAAATAGATCCGATAGCCTAAGTTCTGTACAATGACCCAATAATGTTAACCCAGTGTGTTGAAGGAGGGAATCGTTTACAACAGGCAGGATGGTGGCCCTCGATGACCAGGGTTTAAGATTCTTGATTTAATGTAGAATGTGTTAACCCTCTTAACTCCTGACCCAAGAAGTAATAGGATGATTTTTTTCAATAAATTTTTTTTATCCAAAATGTTTTTGGGGGGCTTTTTATAAAATGTGAAAAAGAAATAGATTATTAACTAGATAAATAATTTACGTACAATTTATTACCGTGCAATATGTCAGATTTAGTGTAGTGCAAAAGATGTCCACCAGGGGGCAGAAGTCAAGTAAGAAGTTGTTTACAATAGGATTTTTAGCAAAGTTTTTAACATAAGGTGATGCAATAGGTCTCAAAACTGTATCTATTAAATTATACCAGTGGCATTAAAGGTTTAAAATATCATTGACATTGTGGGAAAAATGGCATTGTTCCATCTACGCTCCACAGAATGAGCAACAACAAAAATACACTAAAGATCTTGATCCAAGATTTTCTTCTCTGTAAAGTTTATTATATTTCAAACTATTCAAGGATGACCTTCAGTATAAAAAAATTAAAAGAGAATACGTAGTTTTCACATCATTGCTGTCAGGGAAAAACCACCTATGTCCAAAATTCGTCATTTTCTTTTTCCTTCATAAATCAGTACTATTGGTCACCCTTCATGTCTGTCTGTAGTTTTACAAATATTTAACCGATGATATATGATGTAAAACACAACACCAAGTTTGATGACATTATGTCCATTATTATAAAAACCATACAGTTTTATTCATTTTATGAAAAATAACTGTTTTGGACATGGGAGGTTCGCGCCCGACAGCAGCGATATGAGCTTGTCAGCAGTGAGAGTTACATTTATTTAATAAAGTGGCAGTCCCAGTTATTTACAGGTATTCTAACTGGTGCAGCTGACTGCAGCTCCAGGGTGTAATAGTACTTGCAGATGCAGATCTGTCACTTTGCACTTTAAGTAAAGTAAAATAAATAAATAAAAGTTTTGGTAATGTTTTGGTTTTAATGTGTTTTGGAAAATCTTGTTTTATTAATTTGCTATTTGAACAGTTAATTTCAATCATCATTCCCACGTTAAAAACGGTAAATAAGACTTATAAACAAGGAGCTGCTGTAAATGCTGAAATCCCTCCTGTAACAAACACTGATGGTTTAAATGGGTTGAAAATGACTTTATTTTACCGTAACAGAAGAAGAAAACAGCAACACCTTTGTACATGTACAGCACATAACACTGAGATGACTTAAACCCATAAAGGCCCGACCCATTAAAAAATGGTTAGAAAAGTCCAATTTTTATGATGTCTTTATTTGGCCCTTTAACAAAACGTAACAAAAAAATTAACTTTTTTTTTTGGGAGGGATATCTACCATTTATTACCATGTGATAGTTTAAAAATATAATGTGGTTTTCTGCTTCTGGGTATCTATTAGGGGAAAGAAGACAAATATCAGATTGTGTTCAACAGGATTTTAGGCAAAGTTTACACCATAAATTGAAGCAAAATGTCTCAGAAACTGTATGTGACAAATATGTCACGTCGGGCTCTTATGGGTTAATGTAGTAAAGATGGTCTAAGCTGGAGATGACTGTTTATTGATCGGGTTGGTTTATTTGCTGCTTTCTCTCTGATTGTTGCGACCTCAGCAGGGTGACGGACGGATAGACGTCAGACGCTTCGTCGTCGCTCTGTCCACCACACGTCGACCTTCTAAATCCATGGAAACTCTAAAGCTGGCCTTCAAGGTGAGCGTTTTTAACACCAAATTTGCTTTGTACATTTAACTCCATTTTACTAAAATGCAGCTTCGTGAGCAGATGTATGAAAACGAGGAAAGCGGAGAAATCCTGGAGGAGGAGCTCGTCGTCGTCTTGGAAATAATGTTGGGAGTGAAGAAAGTGGAGCTCTCAGGTCTGCTTGAAGGATCTCAAACAGGGACGATCTCTTATAGTAAGACACTGTTTTTGTTTGTGGTTGTTTTTTTATTTTTATTGTTTAAGGATTTGTACTATTTATAGCATATGATACAACTGAGACCATGTTAGATATGATTGACAGCATCTGTCAGCGTGTCTTCCACTTCATCTGTGCTGTCACAATCACTTTTGATTATTTCTTGGCTTTACTGGAGAAGATAAATGCCATCTGTTGGAGATTTTATGTGCACCATCTGCTTTTTCTAGAAACTGTCAAAGCTTTTTTTTGTTCTGCTTTTCTTTCTCAGCTGTCCTTTAAATCCATTTCTTCTTTTACCATAAAACAATTCAGCAGATTTCTCATCTGCATGTCATGTTAAATGCAGTATACAGACAGATGGAAGCTTTTTTAGTTGTATCTGTCATGATCTGAAATGATTATACTAATTATAATAATTTCTCTAAATAAAAAAGCTTCAGAAATGTTAATGTGATCTTTAGCACTGTTAATGCTAAAGTTGAATTTCTTCACCACAAAATAATCAGCTTGTATCTGTTTTAATTTGTCCATTTCTTACCGTTGCAGACAAGCTTCAGCATCTCATACAGCAGCATCCACACTTCGCCCCGGAAGGCCTTCATTTTACAGATCATCCACACAAATCCTGCATCAGTCGACCCAAGAGCTGCAACGGCCACAGCCATGACAAAGATAACTAAAAGTCAGACTGTTTATCTTATCTGCCTGCCTGCCACCTCGGTGCCTTTAAGTGCAGGTAAACACAGAGCAAAGCTGTTAGAGGGGATTAAAAACCTCTGCTCCATCTTGCCATCAGTTCTCTTCTTTTTTTCTTTTAAATTGCTTTATTTTAATTCCTATTTTGTTATAAAAAGAACATTTTTTATGCCCTGCAAACATGTAATTTATCTTAACCTTCTTATGTTTGAAGTTGAGTTTATTGTTGCAGATGAGTTACATTTATTAAAGGTTGTCTCAGGCAAATCTAAGCACATTTCCAGTTTTTGTAAGTTCATTTTTAAACTAAAAACCACTAAGAATACAGTAATTTAATGAGCCTGAAGCTGACTGATGTTGATTGATGATTGGGCTCATATTTATCAGATGTCTCAGAATCTGCAGAACTGTGCTGAATGTTAGCAAAAGAGGCAAATTTCAGAAAAAAGAGGAAACACAGAGTATAAACCAGCTTTTTCTCAAATATTCATAACACGAAACACTGCTTTCCTGATAGTAGTGAAATCGTAGTAAAGGCTTCATCCTTTATGAATACATCTATTAATGTGAACATGGTATCCCAAAATTAGTAATAATCTAAAGCCTCATGAAATTCATCAGGTTGTTATGTGTCGCAAGTCTTTGCCAGGTTGGGACTTCTGCAGCATTCCTAGATGTTCTCCTCGACAGGAATCATCTCCCAAATAAAAACAGCTGATGAAGAGTTTTCACTCATGTTTTGTAGTCTGATGACAGACTATCTTTATAAAGGCCTTATAAAGGCAGCAAGTATAACTTCATATCTTCAGTGGTGTCAGAATAACATTGTTCTTTGTTTTTTTTTATTTTTATTTGTTTTATTTGTATTTTTTAAGGTTATTTCTGTGTTTTTTTTTTTTTTTTTTTAATATTTACTTTGGGAACTTTTTGGCCTTTCTGGATTACAGAACTTCTTACCTTCACTTTCATTTTCCTGCTGGTTAAATTGTTGATATCAGATGTTTTTGCTGGACTGACATGTTTTTTAACTGCAGTGTTTCTGTCACATTTCACTGTCATTAATAAGAGTCATGAACCGAGAGATCAAAGCTGTTTTCTTTATTGTACAATTAAAATACTTTTGTCTTTTCTGTTCTGTTTTTATCCACTAGGTGGAGCTTTGATTTCATACATTTCCCTCCACATGCTTTAACTTTTCTGAAGTGGCCTTACTGTAAGACTCATATCAGAAACTGTTTTTTTTATTTTTTATTTTTTTTTATAATGCTACTGGTGGATTTTGGTGTTATTTGTGTTTCAACCCTTTTTTAAAATTGTCACTAAGATTAAATTCTTTGCAATTTCCTTTCATCATTTCTTCTAGTCGTACAGTAGATGAGCAGGCTCAACCTCATCCTCCTGTTACTTTCATAATGACTCTTCTCTTAACAGTCCAGATGGTGGTGCTAACTCCCTATGCTAACCACACCAGAGAGCCCCATGCACCACTGCCCACCTGATGGACAGGAAAAGCATTACCTCATCCCTTCCCTTCATTCCTTCAGGTAAAAATAGACAGATTAAGCCTGGGCTTTGATGAGAGAAACCTACAGAGGAGGTGTGGAAGCAGGGAGAGGGGGATAGCAATGGAGGAGAGAGACTAAATGGATCGTTCTGCTCCAAATCCAATTCCTAATAGCTGGAGGGAGGGAGGCGGGTGGGAGGAGGGCGAAGAAAACAGTCAAAGAAACAGGGGAGAGGGAGAGTGGAGATATCACGTCTAACAATTAAGACCTGCCTTCAGGGTCTAAAGAAGAGGCTTTGTGGAGAACATATAAATTGCTCATTGAGCAGTGCCTGTCTGCAGCATCCCTCAGATACTCCTGCCTCAAAGGACGCTGCCATTACAGCAGGCAGCCTGCAGCCTACTGTGCCGAACCACACCACACCACACAGGAGAGTTTGAATCTGTTCAGTGTACGGAGATCCATCTCCAGCCGTTATCTTAGCCAAGAAAAATCTCTCCCCAGAACTTGGATTTAATCCCAGTGACTGTACTTGAGGAAACATCACAGCACATTCCTCTGAAGAAACCCTGGTCCTAGCTTCGCTTCTCCTTTGCCAAGGAGGTTATATGATTGGTACAGTTTGCTTGTTGAACAGGATCACTAACAATAAAAACTTTACAAGAGGTGGCTTATGGACCTACTTAAAAAAAAAAAAAAAACTCTTTCTGCTGATCTAGATTTAAATTGAGGACTTTTTTAAATTCATGCTTGTATGGAAGTATTTAGTCTCATACTGATCATGTTTACATTTGCTTCACATGAAAAGAGGATGAGCCTCTCAATGCCTGAAAGTTGGCCTGTTTCCTTTCCTCTGAGCCAAGTGGATGTCAACATTAAAACATTTAGAATAAATGTTTAGAACGTCTTTTACAACTTATGCTGTAATGGTAAAGGTTTGATGAAAGGGGACATGTAGTACAGTCCGAACCAGCAGTACGTGTACTGCATAACTTCTGCAGTTGGTAACAGTCACTCAGGGGAGGGCGATATGAAGTTTTCAGACTTCCTGGTTGAATTGTAGCCAAGTTAGAATCTTGGTCACTTAGAGAAGAATTTGTTGTTCCTGATGTTTTCCAGTTGTGATGATCTCTCTTTCTGGATTTCTGTAGTCTAGGGGTGTCTGAGATTATGTATATTTTGTTATTATAAAACAAACCCATATAATAACTAGGGAGGGTGTTCATAGGCTAATAGCTAATAGGAGGTTGAGTGGTTACAGCAACTTTTCAACTTTAACACTGCTTCTGACTCATTATGATGGCCCACAGATATTTATTATGTACGTAACTGGAGTCGTCATTGCCCAGCAGCATCTTGAGGCTGAGAAACGGCACTTCACCACTGTTTATTTTCCTTCCCAGACCGCCACTTTTCGTTTTAGGGTACAGAGTCACACACTATAAATGGATATCAACACAGCGGCACCTGGCCGATTCAGCAAAGAAACCCAAGAGGACATTGTTGGGGAAAGAGCGGAAAAGGCAAAGAGAAAGGGACATAGCAAGCGATACATCAGACTGACTTTTACTCGTTGGAGTGAGCTCAGAGAAGAGACAGGATGCAAGATGGATACAGAATTTACCATCGTTAGGAGGCACGTCTGAGAAAATCTGTCCAAGTTTCATTATGGTGTTCTTTTATTCTAATTGATAAATAAAACTGAGTTTCAAACAGAAAAATATAAAATAACTAAAAGTAAAACAGTTTAAATAAGCTAAAAATTGTGGATAAACATCCATATAGTTAGTTGCATGAACTGGTAAAGAAAACATTGGTGTGCTGCATCTGAAAATCCTTTAAAAGCCCCATCCTTGTCTTGTGGTCCAACAAGAAGTAGGATAATCTCCTCTTCAGCTGTCAAATTCAGTCTTTTTAACTATGCTGAACCAGTAAGTGCAGCTACATTTTGGCTTTGATTTCACTGTTGAGTTCCTCCTCAGTTGGCATTATTTAAATATTCTGCATCTCAGTGGGTTTTAGCTGTGACCTGATTCTGCTCAACTATTCACTACTGAAGTAAAATATATTTTTGGGGGAGTGATTGATGACACATCTGAGCAAACATGTCAGCTTCCACTGCCACACCGCTTCATGTAGCGGTTTCATCGTGTTTATCAGCCCCTCCAGCTTCACTAATGAAGTAATGGATGAAATTCTCTCTCAGCATCTCGGCTTAGGAGGTGAGTTTGTATGCAAAAGAAAAGCCACAAATTATTACACAATTACTTATTTATCTCTTGCCTGTGGGTTACTGTACATAAAAATCTGTTTCAGTCTGGATCAACTGAGAATTATTCAGTGTGATCTTTTGTTGTTTCTGAACTCTTTTTTTCACTGTATGATCTGTCATCCATTGCACTTCTAAATCCATGTTTAGTTACTGCCTGTTTTTCACTTGAGGATACCCGTTTGCCTCCCAGAACTGCTGTTTTGATGTATACCGCTGCCCAACCTCATAAATCTTTTGTATTAAGGGTGCCCCATAGATTATCCATAAGGGGTAGATCGGGTATTGTTTTCTCTCCTTTAATTCCCATAGCAACCAGAGTCAGCTGAGCTTTGTCCAACACAGACATAATTACCTTTCCACAGGTTTGCTTCCTCTTCACTATACAATTCCATAGCAGGGAATAGTGATTTGGGAGGTCTGCATACCTTGCAGAGGTCATTTTGACACCCTGGAGGATCCTAAAGGGACCGGCCATCACATGTCCCAGCATTCCAGCTCAGATTGTAATTCTGCCATCTTCATCTTTACGTTAGACATTCATCTGGACCATCCAACAGATTGCAGCCATCTATGGATGAAGTGGTACTTCTGAGCCTTCTGCTAACATCTCGCTTTGTGACCTTAGCGGTGTTTGAAGTGCAGGTCTCTGCACAGCTGCCAGCCTCTGGATGATCCTCCATCAAGTGGTTTTTCAGACTCCAGAGAGCATAATAATATTTTCTCCTCAGATTTGTTTTTTGGCTGTCAGAAACTTCTTTAATAAGCCAGAGAAGCTGCAACAGAAATTTCAGCATTGATCCAGACTATTGTTCAGTAACAGTCATTCATGGTCAAAATGATTGTAGTATTGTAGTAATGATTGTATAGACACACAACTTCTAAAAGTTCTGCTTACAACTTGATATAGATGAATGGGCTCACAGCTGTGCACATCTGGTGATTTTTCTTTAATTAGCCTTTATCTCAATTTGTCCTCTGAATTACAAATGTTGTCACAGTGTGATGAATTAGTTTTTTTTCAGTCTTCAAGCCTGTGGGCTTGACTCTCCACAAGATCTTTTCTTCTTCCTACATATTCAAGAAGTGGGGACTTTTTTTGCATGTGCTTCAGACTTTTAATATATCTGATCACAAGTTAAATCAATAGAAACACTAAGTTTTCATTACCAACACATCTGACTCTTTACATTTTAACAGGTATCCTTCATTTGACTTTCATGTGAATGAAACTGAACATGTGCACTAGCACGTTTCACTTGCATCATTTGTATCAATAACAGAAAATGTCATTTTTATGAGACCGCTCAGGAGACTTGATGAATTGGGAGCTTTCACATCAGTTTTGATGAGGACATCTAGAGGATAGCTACAGAGGAAAAGCTTGCAATGAGCAACGACAGATAGATGGCTAGCTTTAGCTGTTTTAGTTGCTACTGTTAGCAGTACTGTACTGTAGTAATGCTCCGGTTAGTAACAAGAATGAGTTTTCTCACCTGGTTGAGTTAGCTAGCCGTCCTCTCTGGATCTGGTCCTGCTGGTTTTCTGTCTGTTGCCGGCCACCTCATGCATTCCCAAGATGGAGATTGAATCCATGGGAACATTCAGTGCAATCTGATCTGTACTTTTTCCTTCTTTTTTCCTCATGATTTTATTCTTTTTTATTTCTTTCTACCTTTTCAATCCTTAAATGTCTTCTCTTGCCTATCATAGAGACTGAAGATGGAAAAGAGTTAGAAAGCTTTAATCTAAACTATGAGAAATAAAATAAATTCATTAATTTGGCTTTATGTGATCACAAATATTAAGAACTGAAGTTATGTGGATTATATGATCAGTTTGATTTATTTATTTTGGACTGTGTCTTTAAAAGTGCCTTGAGATAACTGATGTGAGTTTGTAGCTCTACGTACAAAGTGACACAAATCAACTGGATGTGTCCACACAGCCATAAAAAAAAGTCTTATATAAGTCACATCAATGGAAAAAATATATATATTTAAATCAAAATGGCTTTGGGCTAGGCATGTGGAAAAAAAATATAAAGAATTAAAAAAAAAATTCCAAACAAATTTGGAACGTAGTGATAGGGTAAAGAAATTAATATCACTATAGTCTGCATGTTGTATCATCTGAGTGAAATGAATTCCCCTAAAATCATCACTTATGTTGATTCTTTTGTGTATTTACCTTCTTTTCTACTGTATACTGTATATTTGATCAAATTCTACAGTATTAGTTACTTGGCTTTCATACAATTACCACCTGTTTCGAACCTCGTTCAGGGTTGGATGCATGAAGTAGCTTAATCTCTGTGAGTTGCCTGCAGAGATTTCATACTTATTCTTGTTTAGACTCTGCAAACTGTACTCCTCTTCCCCTCATGAGAGTTATTTTGTGCAGCGCTTGCTTCATAAGCGGAGCAACGTAGGTGCTGAAGCAGAAATGTACCAAATTCCTCTGAGTCTGAGTGACTTTTTTTATGTGTTCATGGTTCAATCTGCTCACTTTTGAGCATCCACCCTCTAAGTCCTATCCAAAGATGCTTTTTCGTATACATCAAATGTCAGCAGCAAGAAACTAAAAATGAAATCCTTTCTAAGAAAGAGGAACAGGCACCCTGCTGTTCGAATCACGGTGATTTAGCTACATCAAAATCACGCCAAGAGGCGTGCACCATGGCAATGCTGCTTTTTACAGAACTTTTTCATCTCGGTTTCCATTACAGCTTCAATGATTAGATGTATTCTGAATTGGAAGGAGCTAAGCTGGCAGCATTGATGAGCTTAATAAGAAGGTTGCAAATTTCTAGAAATGGCCTTGTTGACAAGCAGCTGTGAAAGCCTTTCAGCTCAGAACCATTTAAAGAGGTATCCACGTTAAAAGCTGTGGAAAATGTTCACGTGCACGTCTGCTCTCTGAGTGCAACATATTGATGGTTGATGGCTTGCACTCATAGAATATTGCCATATCCTTTATGTTTTTCTTCCTGTGTTGCTTATATGAAACATGGAAAAATGCATTTGATCAAGGGACCCTCGCCTTAAAAGGCACACTGTGCTGTATGGAGTCCATTAGTCTCTGAGACAAGCAGAGAGTAAAAACACTGGGGTTCGGAGATAGAAAGATGTAAAGGGAGCGAAACTGGATGTTGAAAGGTTCAAGGCGAGTACCAAGAAAATGAGTTGGAACTTGGCTGATGCGATTGTCAGGGAGCATAAGGGATGTAGAGCCTGTGAGGTAGAACAGGCTGTCAGAAACATCAGAGAGCAGGATGAGCTCTCTGTGGAGGAGAAACAGAAGCACAAGGACAATTACAGAGATGACAGATGTTAGAAATGAAGATGTGACAGGATACAAACACCCTGAGTGAGGCTGTTTCACAGCGTACCTTTCTTCATGTTTTCATCCGCCATGGATCTAATATGACTGCCGAAAAGCATGTGGATGACTCACGTTGAGTGTGTATGTCTCGTACAGCTTTAGCTTCCAAGAATTATTGTGAAGTAAAAGTAAGTCAGACATGTTTTCAACATGAAGTTTATTAACGAGTGAGCGTGACAAGCAGAAACTGGACGTAAAAACAACTAAGTTAAGTCAGTTATTTTCAGCACAGCAAGGCTTGAGAAAATAGCATCTGCAAAGGGAGTACAGTAAATTATTTATTTAGTTGCATTTTGTTTTTTTTTGTGTTTTTGTTTTTGTTTTTGTTTTTTTAATTCATGTAAAGCTTTAATTGACAAAAAATGTCATAAAATTGATTCTAAAATCAATTGATTCTAAAATTGTAAATATGTATTTAAATTAAAGTCTTCATTTAAAATAATGGCATGTCCAAGATGTTTATGGTTTTTATGTGTTACAAGACATCTTGAGCTAGTCCCATTGGTACAGTTGTGTGGGTGGGCACTGACTAGCAAAGCTGCATATGTATTTATCACCAATTCATTAAATAAGTAACAAGATGTGAAGTCTTTTTTTCTTGTGACAGGATCGTAGAAAGTAGAACCTTTAAGAACATGAATAATTTTGAGTGATTAATGGCTGATGATATGTATATTTTCCACACCATTACCGAGACTATAATTAACAACAAAGCAGTGGTTTGTGCATTAGTATTTGTATTGAAAGCACATTTAATCATGTACTTTGCTTAAGCACTTTTCAAAGTTATTTTTACTATATTTCTTTTTCAATTGTATAAAAAAAAAGAAAAAAATTACCTCTGATATCTGTACTGTACATAAAACCTTATATAAAATTGTATTAATTGGCTCCATGTCTAGTAGCTGCAGCATCAACTTGCTGCTTACACTGATTCCTCAGTAATGATGTAATTCCATATGTAATGTTACACCAGTCAGAGGGGAAAACTGTGCTTGTGATTTAATATTTTAACTATAATTTTCTGCTAATATATATTTATTTCTACTTACTTTCCATCTGCTAGTTGAGAAATGCATCTGATTATTTCTTCCAGCCCTTCATGTTCTGACATGCTGCAAGCTGAATGGCTCCTAATGAAAGCATGCGTTTTTAAACACAGCAAACAAATACTAAATTCTTGTTTTAAAAACCTTTTGATGCTGCAGGACTATATAAAAAGCTGTACTTTTGTTAAACATTGTGTTTGTTGGAAATCTATAGGGGAAATAGTTGTGAAAAAGAGAGTGCAGCTTCCAGGTCGAAGGTTTTGTGGAACCAGGATATGGAGGGAAAAAATAAAGAAGGGACATTATCTGGTTTTCAAAACAGACCAAACATTTAAAACTCTGTCATGACTTATTTACCAAAAACGAAGCCAAATGCAGCAGCAGCATGTCAAAAGGTAATTACCCTTCATGATTTGGCAGCTTGTAGGATGACCTTTAGCAGCAGTAACTTGAAGTTATTGCTTGGTACAGATCTCCACAAGATTTCTGTCAGGTTGGGGTCTGGACTCTGACTGGGTCATTGCAGCGCCTTCATTTTTTGTTCTTCTTCAGGCACTTTCTTGTAGATTGGTGGTATTTCTGGGACAATTTTCCTATTGTTTCAGTCAAGCATTAGCTGCCGGACAGATGGCCTCACATCCCTCTCAGAATACTTTGGTATACAGAGAAGATCATGGTTGGCTGTAAGACGTGCCGAGGCTGCAAAGCAAGCACAAATCATCAACCCTCCATCACTGTGCTTGACATTTGGTATGAGGTGTTTGTGGTGATATACTGTGTTTAGTTTTTATGAAATGTACTGATGTGCATTATGATCAAACATCTCCACTTTGGTCTGATCTGTCCCGAGGACAATTTTTCAGATGCATCTCGTAATGGGTTTTTCTAGAGAGAAAATACTTTTTTTTAGAAGCCCATGAACAAACTTTTCTTGTTCATCCACCAGTTTTTTTTTCTATGGCTGCTTAATCCATCCAGGCTGTGGAGCCTATTCCAACTGCCATGGGTATAAGAGGCGGGGTACACCCTGGACAGGTCGCTAGTCCATCACAGAGCTAACAAAAACAACCATGCATGCTGACTCCTTAGTTCAACTTAGAAAACCTAACAAGCATGTTTTGGAACAGTGGAGGAAGAAGGAGTGACCAAAGAAAATCCAGACCTGCATGACTAGCATGTGTAGCCCAGAAAGAACTTGTGAGAACATGCAAACTCCACAGCAAAAGGGCCAAAGCAAGACTTAGACCAGTAACCTTCTTCATTTGTAGAAACAATACTAACTGGCACCAAACTTGTTCCATCATTTTCTATAATTGTTCTGTCATGAACATTTGACATGGCGACTGAGGCCTGTAGAGTCTGAGATGTAGCTTTTGAATAGTTTCTCGGAGTATTGCATGGTCTGACTGGGGCTCGGACTTGTTGGGATATCCACTCCTGACATGATTTACTACTGTGATGAATATGTTCCACTTGTTAATAACCTCTCTCACTGTAGAATGATGGAGTTTTATATGGCCTGATGAATCTTGCTGATTTGACGAGCAGCAATAATTGCTTCTGGTAGATCACTGCTGATGTCTTTCCTCCTTGGCACTGTGTTGAAACACACCTGAATGCTGGATGCCAGTGAACTGCCAAAGCACCTGCTTTTAATGGAGAGGCTCACAGGGATGACCATCAGTTGATCAAATGCTTTTTTTTTTGACGTACCTGGTTGCTATATATTGAAACAAGGGTGTACTTAGTTTTTCCAAACCCTTCTTCAGCATTTGTTGTTCTTGTTAAATAATAAGACTGTAACAATTCAGAAATTGTTCAACTGGGGCCTGGTGGATCAAATGCTTTTACTTTTTCTATTATGTCCTCGTGCAAAAAAGACAGGATACTTCATTATGACCAAAGATGAGCCATTAGAATTCTTTTGCATGGAAGTTTATAAGTCCCCCCCCTCCCCCTTTTTTTTTTAAAGAAAATACCTTTTTGTTTGTTTTGCTCCATTTAACACATCTATAGACCACTTGACTTGACATCATGAATCAAATGAAGTGAGTTTCATGGTATGACTGAAAAAAGGAATAACATTTTCTCATATTGCTTGTTTTTATTGATAACTCTTTGTACCACGCTGTCTTCTATTAAGGTTTTTATCCAGTTTTTATTGACATGACATCCCTGTGAATGTCCTCCATCTCTGTTATTGAATATATGAACAGGTATGCAGGCTTTGTAAGGCTGATCACAAAGCGAATGCAGGTCTCATTTATCAATTCCAGTTAACAGAGTCAATTTTCCCTCCCGCTGTAGAATGGACAGGGCGTCATTTTGCCTGCAGCTGGCTGTCAGTGAGACTGAGGCCTGTGTGAGGTTCAATGTGCGAACGTGAAAGCATCCATTCTGCCTTCAGCATCAGTTCTTTTCACTGCAGCCATAATTACCACAGTCTGAGGGTAACCAACAGTGGCGGATCTCATTATGCCATGATATGGGTCGCGTCTGCATATATAGCCACACATACACTACCTATTTACATATGAATGTATCCAGTTTTGCTCACACAAGCAGGCATACACTCATCTCACCCACCCACACACACACACATACAAAAACTAGCATTTACATATAAAAGCATTAATGTGCGACTCACATGTTACATAGTACACACACAGCAGCCTATTCAAACATGCACCTCACACATATTGGCTACTCATAAATTTAGACACTTCCGTCAGAAGGCCCTCGCCAGCCGACAGGGATATGAACCCAATATAGCATCCCAGAGATAAGCCAGTGACTCTGGAAGCAGAACTAATATTATTTGCACGGTGTCGAACGTTTATCTGGCACCGCCTGCAAAGTGATGGTTCGGTGTCACTTTTGTTTAATAATGATGTGCCAATAGTAATATGCCTGCTGGCTGGAAACCTATTACAGTTCAAAAGATTATCCAAATACAATCTAATTTGGAATATTGCATTTTGACAGCCTGTGACTGGAGGAGGTGGGATGGTAATGCGATATTTTCTTTCCTTTTTAAAAATTCCAATTAACATTTTTAATGCTCAACAAACCAATGGTGACTGCAAATATGCAGAGGTGTTTGAGTGTGGTAAATCTCCTGATGGGATTCAGACAAAGGAGCCAGAGAAATAACTTTTACACAAAGCAAACTTTTGATTAGCTTAACAGTGTGTTTGGGCTCCTCTGTCAGTGGGCTTTAAATTAGGAGGGAGGGTGTAAAGAGAGAGAGAAAAGGCTGATATTTAAATATTGTGTAGGAGAGGAAACACTGTCAAACCCTTCAAACACAGAAATCCTTATTAGTCATTCATTATTCTTATCAGAGATGACACAGGTACCGTCTATTGTCTCTTTTAAGTGGGGTAATCTTACATGCACCCTTTTTTAATATCACATAAATTTAGCTTTTACTGCTGGTTGAGATACAGTTATGCCATGTAAATCTACATAAAAGGATTAAATTAGTTTAGAGCAACAGTACAAGGAGTTTTTCTTACGATGCAATAATTATTCAAAATGCTACTTACCACTTTATTGAGCCCTGTCTTTGCGCACCTACACCCTTGAATATAGCTGCCTTATTATTACTTTCCTCTCATAAATACTTAAATGAGATAGATCAACACAGCAGATTAAATTGGAGGGAAAGATGGACTTTTTTGGCAAGTCATTAAAACTGAAATGAAAACCAACTGCAGATCATCTAAAATTGTTTTATATATATCACCAATATCTACAGTTTAATGTGTTCCTGGAGTTATGTTGTGATGAAGTGTTTTAAATTACACCCCTCCTTCCCTACCTGCCTCCTCTCTCCTTGTCTCGCTAACATTTCTCCTTCAGTCATTTTTTTCCCCATTTTTTTTTTTGCATGAATGACTTCAGACAGGCACCAGAGAAGCGGTGAGTTGTTGCTTCAATCAAGAGTGAGCATACAGGAGTGTTCATATTAAAACCAGAGAATTATAAGGGTTTGTAGTCCTTGAGCTTTTCATTTTCAGCACCTCGAACTTTGCCATCTGTCCTTATTTGGTGTTGTGTCATCTCTGCATTACTCATGTGATTTTTTTTTTTTAATGGAAGTGATGAACATCTGGTTTGTACATACACTGTTAATTCATGGACAGGTTGCTTGTTCACAAGTTTGATGTTGAGCTTATGTTTTCACACCTGCAATGACAATAGTTCAGCTGGAAAAAAAAAAACAAAACAAAAAAAAACAAAACATTTGAACCCTTTAATGTCTCTGTGTAAATCTTTCTTCCTCACGTGTCTCCCCTTCATCCAAACTGACATCATTCTTTCATTGTGTTAAAGGTCTATGTCAACCAGTCAAGAGTTATTTAACAATAAATGAGGGAATCTCTCATCATACACTGCTGTTCTGTTCTGTCTTTAAATGATCTTCAGGGAAACTGTCTTATAAATGTTTTTAATCACTACACCGTGATAATGAAGGTGAGTCTAGTGTAATAATAAAATCCATTTTGATCCCATAAAGCTATAGGCTGTTACAATGCATCACAATATATATATATATATATATATATATATATATATATATATATATGTATATATGTATAAATAAAACTGCTGGTTGTGTGAATACAGTCACCAGCCTTTTTATTTGGAACACCTTGATAGTACTGGATTGGTTAATAATAACAATGGATTTGATCTATATAGTATTTTTCTGCCGATTTTACATTGAATCCATCATTCATACATGGTGGTGGTGAGCTACATGTGCAGCCACATCTTCCTTGGGGCAGACTGCTGGAAACATGGCAGCCAATCTGTGTCAATGGCCTCCCGACCACCACAGATCATACATACACATTCATATCCCAGCAAAGCCGACACTGGAGACAGGGAGGGTGAAGTGTCTTGCCCAAGGACACAACAGGTTGACTGGGATGAACCTGTTATCGGTTATCGGATGACCTGCTCTACCACCTGAGCCACTGCTACCCCAGTTGGACTTCCTTTTGTATTAACTCAATTAATTGTCTGTGTGAATTTTAGCCTCAGTTTCCTGTTCTTGGCTGACAGGAGTGGACCTTGGTGGTATGATGCTATTCTGCATATCTTGGTTGGAACCAGTGCTTATTTCAAGATTTTAAGATTTCTTTGTTTCCCACTTGGGAGAAATTTTGCTCGGTTTAAAGGACACTGCTAAACAAAAAGATAACAACACAACAATAATTTGAAATGCTAAATTTAAAACAATAAAAGCATCTAACAATAAAATTTGAAACAATTAAAGTAACACAATACAAATTGTAAAGAATGTCTGTGTGCAAAATTTGCCATAAATTCCATCATAACTAACCTCATCATGTTTGCTCATTGAAATGTTTAACGAACAGCGGAACAAATGAATGTTTGCATCTGTTATGTTTGCATATGGGGACCCTTTACCTCCCCCCTGTTTTTAGCTATGTATATTCTCTATGCAGAGCATGGGAGCTGTCACTTAAGATGTTTTGTTGCCTGTGAAATGACTGGATGAAAGGAATATGCCCCATGATCTTACAGCTGTTCATATTTAAGTTCATTTTCTATCATCTCAAGAGTTCAGATCTCCAGTCAGTCTGTCCATTCTCGTCTGACATCAACAAGACATTTTGGTCCAGACAACTGCAGCACACTGGGCATTCTCTCTTCAGGCCATTCTCTGTAAACCATAGACCTGGGCTTTACATGAAAATCCCAGTAGATCAGCAGTTTCTGAAATACTCAGACCAGTCTGGCACCAATAACCATACTATGATCAAAGTCACTTAAATCCCCGTTCTTCCTCATTCTGATGCTTAGCTTAAACTTCAGCAAGTTGTTTTGGCTGCCATGTGATTGGATGATACGTCATGTTAACAAGCACCTGAGCAGGTGTAGCTAATTAAGTTACTGATGAGTTTATTTATCCAGATTTAGCTCATTTCCTCCCATTTTTCTTTTCTTTTCTTTTCTTTTTAAAAGCTAAATCAGTTTTTAAAGGGGCATTTTTTAATTATTCATCCTATGTTATTTATGGGATGGGATAATATACAGATTTTATACTGTTGCAAGATAAACTATTCAGGAAGAAGAAAAGAAAAGAGAAAGAAATGGAAAAACCACAGAAAAGTTGGAGGTGTAGCAGAGAGAGAGGCATTGTTGAAATTTCCAGAGGTCACTAAAAGCACCGCTGGCAACAACTGAGGTGATGATGTTTCATGCAATTTCAAATACATCTCCTCTTGGAATTGGGGTCTTACTTTATAAATTGCTTAGGTTTTGGAAACTCCTGTAAACATTTATCCCATTGCTATGGTTACACATCATAAATACTAGAAAGTACCTGAAGTACCATCTGGTATCATTCCAGCAGACAATACGGACAGAGCTGGTACAAGTGTAGTGCCTTAAATCAACCAATAATAACATCTACGGAACCAATAGTATTATTGATCATGTGTTAATAATGATGTCATTGAGATCAAGTTTATTTTATGTTTTATGTTTTAAAGCAAACCTCTGGTTTTTAGATTAAGCTGATGTGACTTGGAAAAAAAACAGAAAATGTTACGCAGCTCTTTCAACATATATGTATGCAAGAGACAACACATTAACGGGCAAATGAACTAGCTCATCTCAGTGGTTATTGATGATGATTTTACAGTTACAAGAGGCTGATTGGAAGATATAAAAATATATATTTCTGATTTATTTTTCATTTTTATTTCCCTCTTTCCCTTTACATACTTTTTCTTTGATGTGGGAAGTTGGACTGGTGAATCTGGGTGGTGGTCTGCCAAATTCTTCTCTTTCATCTTCAGAGGCTGGAACATCAGCTCAGCAGAGGCCGATTGGTTTCTTGGATGTGCAACTTCATCTCGCAAGCATCTGACGAGCGTGATTCAGTCTAATTCAGTTAATGCTGTACGGGAATACCAGAGAGACAGAAACATAGTGCTGCGAGGCTCCCTACAAGCATACAGTGGGCTGGAGTTGAGTGTTTTACGGTGATTGATTGTATATTGCACTCCTCTGATAAGAATTTGGCCACTGCAAATGCTTAGATTGAATTGTGGTTGCAGAGGAAAATAGCATCTCTTCATGTCATGATGTGTGAGACATCTGTGTGGTCAACCATAACCGTTTCTTCAGTAGAATTTTGATGAGTTCATTGGCAGTGTGATTGCCTGCTGTTGCTACAATTGTAATGGAGCTATGTGCATGTTAGGTTCCTTTAGAAGAAAATGTTCATTTTCACCTGGAGGCATGTAATGGCAAATGAAAGTGATAGTGAGATTGTGCTTGCTGTTACGTTCCTGTGTTTCTCTCCTTTCTTTCCTTGTTCAGTTGTGTGTACGGAGTTCTCGAAGTATGCTGCATAAGTTAAAATAATAGTAGACAATGCATTTCCAGTTTGCCAGGGTAAACAGTAATTCTGCTACATACAGCAGTTTACTACATGCTTTCTGCACGTATGTCACTTTAATTAAAAGGTGAGAAATGTTAAGATGCAGATTACAATGACTGATAAACATTAATAGGGAACAATATCTAATTTATTAACTTATTGATGGATTTGAAAAGCATGTCTGTCATCTTATATACTCTTTGTTCAACTAAACAACATAATTACAGATTGGTCGTATGTCAGGTATGCTGTTAAAAATGATGGTAAAACATTTTTTTTATATGTGTTCAAATGTCTTACCATATAGCACTAGAGTTGCATTTATGTAGAAAAAAGAAGTAAATTATCACTGTGGTCAAAGCTAAACTGTCTCATGAATTATTGGATTGATTGCTATGAAATGTGGTGTAGCTTATAACCTGCTGCTCCTACAACAGCAGTTGGATGGACTGTCATGAATTTTGATGATCTATGATCTTTTTTAGATATCATGTGTTTTATACTTTGGTTTATGACTAATTAATAAAAGGCATCTATCATCATTTCAACCTGCTGAGGGAAGAAAGTGAAAGTAACATGAGCAAATTACCTGTTAACTGATAGTTTATAAGCATTGTAGTTATGAGCATATTACTTATGCTAGCACAAATTTAGCACAGTTTTGGGTCTGGGGGTATCCAACAGTTTAACATTTTGGAAAAGGTGAAACGGATAAGAAAACACTACTAAGTCAGACAGCATATTTGTTGACAGATAAATAGATTTGTCTCCAAATGACTGTTGATGTCCATAAATAAAAGTTGCCGTTATCCATGGGAAACAAATTGCTGTTATTGTGATTGTGATTGGCTAAAACACAGCACTGTTCCATCAAAGATGTTTTATTTTGAAGACAGTGTCCCCTGTTTTTTCTGAAAGTCCCATCCCTGTAGGAGATCCTTTATCCACCCATTCATGTTCTACTCTGCTCACACCAATTTAGAAACAGCATTTTCCCTCAAGCAGCTCCAGGCCCAGTTACAACCCCTGCTTGGACAGTCTCCATAAGTGAGGCAACAGCCCAAGCTCACCTCTGCTAAGAGGATCAAACAATCAAACATGTCACTGACTGAAAACCAAAAAGTAGAATTAGTTATTCTCCAAACAGCACACCTGGTGGCAGCTGATTGCCCTAAGGACTTTGCATTGACTAATTAAATATAAACTGCAGATGTCACGTTATATATGTGGAGTAATCTCTACACACACTTGGACAGGGGGCCCTGTCAATCATCTGAGCAGGCTGCAGCCCAATCCTCAGCGCCTTCTCCCACAACAGTGTGACTCACCATCCAAGCTTTGCAGTCAGTGGAGCATATCATATATATGCACATTTATGCACTTGATAATAGATCTAGCATGCTCAAATTAGCCATGCAAAACATACTCTCAGAGTGTAAGAAACATGTTGACAACTGGGGCAGAAAACAGCTTCTGTGATGGTAGAAAAGTTGGTCCATGTGCTGGAATATGTGTTAATTATTTTATCATAAGAAAAGGAAAAGAAAAATACCATAATAAACATAGTCTGCTTTGCTTCTACTAGTGCTATCCTATGGATTTTCTTTAATAATAGTGCATTTTTTTATCATTTAAAATGCACAAAATTAAGGCACTTGACAAATCCCAGCACCCTCCATAAGAATATAAACAATTCTTCTTATCAGTTAGGCCGTGTTAAGGTGGCATTAGTGAGTTAAACCAGCAAAAAAAGACATGGAGCAGACATAGATATTTAAATGCTAAAAGACAAATGAGCTGCAAAAAAAGCATAAAGCTGAGGATAAGCTGAGATAAATGTGTATTGTGTAGAGTGTGTGGCTATGTTCTGTCTCGACCGGTGATCATTAGTTTTCTCTCCTGCTGGTGTGACAAGATGCGATGACTCACCCAGTTGTGACTCATCCCACCAAAGTCACACAGTGTACTCGACTAGACATACAGCTCACAAACACACCTAATAACAGTCAGAGTATATACACACAGTTTAACTGTATCTATGATACTCACTTTTATGTGCTACTACACTCAACTTTCAACTTAGTTTTTTTTTTTTTTTTTAGCTGATGGAGTTGATCAGTAGTTAGTTTTTCTTCTGTGATCAGATTTTTTTAAATTTACTTTCATCAAAAGAAATTGTAACAGTAAACAACAAAAAGGCGCTCACACAGCACATCCTCAAACAGGCCGTCTGGTGATCAGGGTTTCAGGGAGACAGACCCCATCCCAACACAATGTAAGGCTCAAGTCAGGAATTATTTTCCTCACATTATGTCTGATGCCAGAGGACTTCAAGCATGCTCTAAAATAAAGTAGTAAAATTTAAAGGCCAAATTATTATTGTTTTGCATAAAATTTGATACTGATTAGCTGAATTTACATTAGCATAGTATCCCACTGTAACTGATCATTATTAGTCTTATACAAAAGATTAGCACAATTTTTAATGCATTCATGGAGAGATTGAAGTGATAAGACACCTGCTGCATATAAGTTTATAGGAACTTTCTCTTAGCAAAATAGATTAGATATATGACCCTAACATGACCTTGATCATCTAGATGTTGACACTTGCCAGCTTACCAGACACCAGGGACAGAAGTCATCTGGCATACCAGGCATTTTCCAAGTGAGCCGATGTGTTTTTTTTTTTGGTTTTTTTTGCCCAACACAGTTTTTAAATTTTTAAACACCACCCCCTTTCACTGTGGTTCCTGTGCCTGAGTAATTCAGTCTGTCAGCACAGAACTTTCTTTCAGACCACCAGCCTATGAAACATGCTGATCTGTGGCCCGTTGGTTCTTTTCTTACCTGCCACCAGACTGAACCAGTCAGATACTTTAAACCCATTTTTAGCTCTGTGCCAGTGGATTCAGTTACCTGACAGAACCAAGGAGAGAAAACAGAGCAGGCGCAGAGAAACTGAGCGATTACAACGTCCAAACCTGATAGACATCTTTGCCACAGCAGGACCTTCATCAACTGAAGGAATAGTTTGAATTGGATCCATAATTTCTCACATCAAAGTAAAATTAATCTAATATGCTCTAGCATTCATCACTGTGCTGGAGCATAGATGTTTATCTTCTTACCAAATGACACTTATTGTAAGTATTAAATATGTCCACTCTCACTGATTCCTGCGAACTCACCGTATGGTTTTAGTGGTTTTAAGAAGTTGCACAGCTGTTATTTACATTGAAGGGAGTGCAAAAGTTTGTGATGTACATGATCCAATATGGGCCACTCTGGACCAAAATGGAAGCAATGATTTTTGGTCCCAGTCAGCCCCTGATCGACGCCACTGAAAAAAAAATCATCTCTTTCCATTTCTCAGGCCATGCAATGTTCAAAACAGTTTAACTGCATCCAAGGATAAAAAAAATATACTATTAAATAACAGATCTGATTGAAATGAGCAAAATAAGAGAATATTTGACTTTGACAAAAGCCTTGAGTGCGGTTTATATTCAGAAAAAGAAAAAGCGACCACATGTAACTGTTATGTGACGCTTAATGTGACCACCAAGCATACAATTTTTGGATGCAATGTCCCTGGTGGACATTCTGGATTCATGATAGCCACCTCAACCAGTTTCCCAGTACACCGTCATCCACTACAACCGTCACCATGATGTTAAAAACAACCAAAGTCATTTGTATGTGAGATGTTGCTTTTGTATGTGAGTAAAAGCTGATTTCAGGTGTTTGTGCAGGTGGTTGTAGTACGTGCATAGTAGTTAAAAACACTGCATATTCTGTATTCTACAGCCCCTCATAGTTTTTTCCCCTGTTGGTATGTCCTCCTTTACTTTGTCTTTGATATTTTTTACATATAAAAGACGATCTTACTTTAAGATGACACTTAAAGCCCAACTAAAATCCCATTCGACTATCCTGTGTTTGACTGTGAACTGTTGAGCTGTGCAAACAAAGCGGTGCCGTGGCGATGTGTTGCAAACTAAGATTGTTGTTGGTGGTGCTGAAATGTAGCTGAATGCTGTTTGGCTTAGTGTGACTTTCTGCTCTGCATGTGACTCAGCTCTGATGTTAGGACTACGGCTTTATGTGAAACTCGTGTTGAAATAAGATCTCCATCTCATTTGAACTAACCGAAAACCAATGACTGACAGGTATGCTAGCATTTGATTACATTATAGTTATCCAGTCATCTCACTGTGTAGCCAAGAGTCACATATATGATGTAAACATACATAGGTAAGGAAAACTAATATAAAGGGGTTGACTAAATTCAATAAGAAAGACCTTTTCCTTTATATCTTTTCATTTTTTGATGTTTGGACTTTTCCTCCTGCTGCGCTTTATCACTTTGGTGTTCCCACGCTGTTCAACTCCCCTCAGTCTTTATTCTGTTGTCACAACTCTGCTCCAGTCATCTTTTAGCCGCTACCTTTTAAGCCAATCATTCTGTTTGATACATGAGTTTTTGAGAATTCTGTCACCCACATGATCAAAACATTTATTAAAATAATGTTTACAATTTGACACATTTTCTGAAATTAATATCAGAATTTCTTTCTCGAATGATTATGGAAATGTTTTAAGAAATGCTTGGATTTTCTTTACAGGATGAACTGGACCGCAACAACATAAAACTTCCCTGTGCTTTTATTAATTCACTACAACTCGATCAAAATCACTAAGCAATGTGCAAAAGAAAATAAGTATAACCCATGAATCAGGAGCTAGTAAAACCATCTTTAGTAGCAATAATAAATAAGTGAAATAATAATTTACTGTATAACACTGTCGTTTACATTGTTGTGGGGGAGTTTTGGTCAACTCTTCTTCACATTACTGCTTCAGTTCATTGAGGTTTGCAGACATTTGTTTATCCGTTGCTCTCTTTATGTTCCACCACAGCAGTTTAGCTGGACTGAGGTCTGGATATTGACCTGGCCACTGCAACACCTTGGTTCTTTTCTTTTTGAACCATTCTGTTATAGAATTGTTTGTGTACTTATGATTATCCAGTTGCATGGCTTGACATTGTGTTGGTCTTGCAGACAGACGGCCTCGCATTTCACTCAGGAAGACTACAGAGGAGTTTGTGGTCAACAAGCCCATATCATCAGCCCCCCACTACCGTGGTTGACAGTTAGTGTTTGTGCAGATCTGTTGTGTTTGTTTTTTTACCAAATGTTTTGTTGAACATCATGACCAAATATCCCCACTTTGGTCTCATCTCTCTAAGGGACATTGTTCCAGAGGTCTTGTGATTTGTTTCAGGTGCAAATGTGTGAACCTAAACTGTACTGCCATGTTTTTATTTATAGAGAGAAGAGACAATCTTCCAAAAAAAACACACTGGCTCAGTCTTTTTCTTACTTAACTTTCATGAACTTTAACATCCAACATGCTAACTGAGGCTAACTGAGGCTAGAGTCTAAGATGTAACTATTATGTATTTAGCAGTTTCTCTGAGATTGCAGTTCTAACCTTTTTTTTTTTTCCTTTAAATGACCTTTATAACCTTTCCTAGATTGATGCAGCAACAGTTGCTTCTTTATGATCATTGCTGATGTCTTTCCTCCTTGTCAGACAACACACATCTGAATGATCCAGACCAGAAAAGTGGCAAACTTTTTGCTTTTATTGAGATGCTCACTCTGATGATGATCAGTCACTTTATTGCATTTGATTACCAACACCTGACTGCTACTTACATCCTAATTTTCTATGAAAGCAATGAGGTTGTATTAAGTTTTTCACTCATTTCTGCATTTTTGCTTAGTTTCTGTTAAATAAATAAATGATATGGGGATATGGTCTGTATTTATATAGCCCTTTTCTATACCTGGAATGATACCCAAACCTACCAAAAAAGTAGTAGTTAAGTTGTAAAGTAGTAGTAGTAAAGTAGTAAAGAAGTAAGAAAGTGTGATTTCTCAACATCAGGACTCTGCTATGAAACAATGACTCCAGGAATGTACATAAAAAATGTCACTGTCCCATCAAAATGAGTCAGAGTTTTAAAGTTGGTAAGTATCCTCGTATGTATAGCCTTTGAACTGAGGGAGGGGTGTGTGTCCCTTTTTTCAGATGGCAGTAGCTCTTTTTATTAAATGGATCCAAACAATGAAAAATTAAGTCTGCAGATCACAAATTTATTTAGTCATTTGCTTCGCACTGGTGACACTAACCAAATTTTACTTCATTACTTTGAACAAAACACAGCAAAACAAGGAAACACCAACAGTAACATTCAGAGGAATCAGTGCCATTATATCTGGACATGATGGTTTTTCCTTTATTGACAGGCTTTTTTCTTTTTTTTTTAAACCTTTGTACTCTGTATTATAACACCTATTAAAGTAAATAGTAGGACCAAATTGGACCGGTGGTCTCTAAGGTGCCAGTGCAATTTCCTCTCACATCAGCACTTACTTGTTGCTGCTGTATATGCCTGTAAACAAAAAATCTGATAGGTGTGATAATAAAGAGAGGGGAAGAGAGGGACCAATCAGGATTGAGTCTTTGTTCAGAGTTCAAAATAGAGCACTTGAAGCCCAACTGTTGCCTGGATACGCAGATTGCAGGCAATTACAGAGCCAGATTACAGCAGGGAGAAAATAGGTGACATTGTCAATGGAGCACAAATTTGTGTGGGTGAAGATAAGTGACAGCGTGTGTGTGACTGTACATGTGTTCAGCATTAGTGTAGATATGTGAAAATCTAGATAGTTTTTTTTTTCATCAGAACCTGCTCTGTATGTCACTACTTTTTTATTACAATTCAGAAAGCTGATAATATTTTGATTTTAAAAAACTAAAAAAATGAATAGCAAACATCCAGCAACACTATTAAATAGGAAGAAATCTGCTCTTTGAGGCAGTAGCACTCACACACAGAGTTTATGGTCAACAACTATGTCTTTGTGCTGCACTTCTTGGTGTTAAAGAGAGCTATAAGGACTCTTGGCCTTTGTTTGAGGCTTCGTTTATGCATTTTAATTCATATCCATTGAAAATAATATTTCATCTCCTCAGTCTTCTTTCATTAAGATGCATTTTTCAAGCCTGAAAGGTGTTTAAAGTACCTTGCTGATGTCTTATGCCTGTAATATTTAGGTCACAGAGGAAAAACCGATCAGAGACAATGGGGAGACAGTGTAAAAGAGGCCACGGGACTAGAACAAAAGCCTGTACACCCTGTTGCTCTATTCTTATCTTTTTACGAAGGTGGCTGCACATTTTTCACTTTTGACAGAGTAAAGGGCATCTTCGCAGCCTCAGTACCTGGCGGCTTGGTGACCACATCCCCAAAATCCCTGAATCCCTTCCACTTAGACCCCGGCTTTGCTTTCTCTTCCCCCGATCTGTGAAACAGCCTCTCTTTCAGTTTGGCCCTGGGTAGGATCCAAACAACAACTCCCATCATCACCAGGGCAGAACCCAGGCAGGACAGCCCGATCCCGGCTGCTGTGCTGACATGCAATCCCCTGTTATAGCTGACAGCCTGGGAGTCCACAAAGAACAGGTCTCCCTCTCCAAATGCCTCAATTTTGTGGGGGGTAGCATAACCGACAGACATGGACACGACACCTGCAGTCAGGATCAGGAGACCCAGAGCCAAGGACACCTGGAGGTAGAGAGAGAAACCACACATGAAGTGGACATTAGTGCAGACTTAATGAGGTTTGTTTTGAGTAAAGGTGGTCCTATCTGCATGGTGCTGTTTGCTTCTAGTTTGGAAAGGTCATATTGTTGTTTGTATTGCAGAAAAGTCCAAATAGCAAAAGATGCAGGGGGCTTGAGTCTAATCCCCCAAGCCTTTAAAATACCACCGCTCCACTGCCTGTAGTTTATCATACAGAGTCAGGTTAAAGTGCAATGTAAGCACAATTTTTCCAGTAGTATACTGGTGAAGCTCATCTCTGGCAGATGAAAACAGCCAACAAGAGACATCATGTGCCACATAAGTGTCACAGATCGGTCTGCAGGTAAATCAAACAGCTGGAAAATCCCTGTTGGATGTCAATGCTGGAAAAAACTGAACAAAAACATCCACAATCTCCTGGAAAATATAGATTATAAATGGAACATGCTGCTGATAATTACATTTTCACATGTTTACAGGACATATTAGCAGTTTTAAGGCTGATAAGAGAACTTTTTCAGTTTTATTGATCAATACATTTCAGACAAGTTATTGACAGGATCCAAGTCCAGTGGAACGAAGAATAAAAAAGACCCAAGTTTGTTTCTGTGCTGCAGTATTTATCAGCAAGAATGAAATTATTATAATTTGAAATATGTAAATAGGAGGATACTGGCATTATCAAAATTAATAATAATAATCCGTGGGTTAAAGATAAAGCAATTAGAGTGACTATTATATAGATAAGTGGTGATATGTGTAATAAAAATAATGTTTTATTATTAACACAGTCATTGTTATAGTGATACAGTGAGGTGAAATTGAATTTTAGGTTTTAATAGTATTATTGTTGGTTTTGGAGGACTAATGTATACTAATGTAAAATTTTATAGTCATTTTTATTCTGTTAACTGTATTTCCATCAATTGATTTTGGATATATTTCACATAATTAGCGTCATTTTTGTGAATGTGTATTGGGTTGTACCCCAGGACGACTAACAGCAGCAATGAGTGATAGCTAATGGTGATCAAACAACAGGTTTATCAGCACATATTTAAGATGTGAAATATTTTCCTTTAAACGTCAGCATGTGTGGAGGTGTGTAGCTTTACCTTCCAGACTGCCGAGTTCCACCACAGGGCTGTTCTCTGGTTCTGGACGAACCCTCGATTCTCTGGGTCTCTCTCCCACACGGACGAGGAGCACTCTTCATAAAAGTGGTGCAGATAGGATCGAACCCCAAACTGAAGGCAGCTGGAACCCTGCAAGGATGGTGGACCAAATGTAAAAAAAAAATTAAAAATCCTCCCTCTAATCATCCTCTGTTCTTCAGGTTGGAAATGGAAAGGAGAAATCATAACCATGAGGAAGTCTGCTGTGTGAAATGGAAACTGACACGTTAAATAAATTCTTTACATTAAAAATCTAGTGATAAAGCCACATTATTCAAACTGAGGTTGGATGGATCATCTTTATGTGTCATATCTTTTCTAGCTGAGGTAACAGAATGAACCATTTCCGGGGCAACGGTAGTTTAAAAGCTTCTTGAGATATAAAGGAAGTTTATGTTGATGTGATATGTTTTCTGTACTCTTCACTTTATAATTACTGGCAGCCCCAATTTACAACGCTCAAACACAGATACAGGTGATGTAATCAGATAATAAATAAGATAGCAAATAATTATATTTAGAGATATAAATGCCCTCACACAGCTAATGTCACCCTTTTGAGGCATTAGTTAAAAACAACTCACCTGTACTTAACTTCAGTGTTAACCTGTTCTGAATAAACCAATGAATGATGGCGTTATAGGACGAAAAGCAACAGATTGTTTTTAGTTTCTTTCTCAAAAGAGCAAGATATCTGTCTCAATGCATCAAAAAGCCAAAAACAAAATCATTTCAAAGACTTCAACGCAATTGTCACATTTCTAAAACGCAAAATTGTTTTATCATGATAAAACTGATGAAATTACATCTGGTGTGTGTTATCACAAAAAAGAAGAGAAAAACAAAAACAAAACAATAAGAAAAACATTTGCAGAGTGATCTGGAGTTTTGGTTTCAGTCGGCACCTCTACCTGCTCACTTAACCATTAGTTAAGACCAAAAATTAAGTAAAGATTCACGTTTTAAGAAGCTCCAATATATAGAAAACAGTCTTCCAAGGACAATAACTTGTGGACAGGTCAAGTGCTGTGCATCCATTTGTTTCAAGACAACAAAGTAAACCCCAAAAGGAAAACATAGTGGAGGATCTATCATGACGGGGGCTGCTCAGTAAGCTCTGTGAGCTAAATCTTGGGACTTTGAGCAGGACGACTTATTTCATCATAATTTAGTAAATACTATTACAACAACATGTGGAGTAAGACTGGAGATTGGAGAGAGATGACCGTCCTCTGCTCTTTGCACTGGGTCCAAACTCAGTCCGAGTTTTCTCTCCAATAGTGAACAAACCAACAGACGTGGAGCCGGAGTAGAAACATCAGAGGAATGCTGGGGACAGCCCTGTCTGCTTTTAAACAGGGGTTCAATACCCAGCCACTTCATTGGCCCACATTGTTACAGATGTGCTTAAAGTGTGTGATTGTGGATTAAAAAACACTCTACATATGCAGTGTACACCTCCTCCCGTGGGCTCACCACCTGCAAAACTTGCATTTTGCTGTTGTTCGAGGATGGCAGTTATATTTTTTCTTTAACCTCCTGCGGCTACTCATATCATATCAAGCCATCTTTACTGGTCACGTGACCCCTTACATTCATGTCCGGGACATGTAAATGCGAAAAAAAGTGTTTCCATTACACTTTTGACACGTCTGAAAAACCACCTCATGAGAGGGTAAAAACCTTTCAGTGATATTTAAGAGGCTTTTCGAAATGTTGGTGTTTTCATTACCAGTTTTTTTTATTGTGATATTTAGATTTTGTGCAGTTCTAGGGGTAATGTTAACACACCTTATGTGACTGTAAGAAACATTCAAATGTTGTCAACACAGCTGAAGGTTCAGCAGCTCATTTGAGCCAATTCTCTTTTCAGTAACTTTGGACACTATTGAAATATTTGCCACTTTAATTTACAATTCTATATTTGTAATATTCCTTAAGATAATACAACTTTGTGTACTTTCCTAATTAACTTCTCCAACCAGGAATATCAAAGCTCACCTCACTGCCAGAGGATTCTCCTCCTGAACCAGATGCACAGGTCTCGGAGCACAGCGCCATTGGACACCTTTTACACCTACAGTAGATACAAAAGATGTTCTGTAAGCAGACGTTGTTGTTCACAGATTGATATGTGTACACATCAAGATGCCTGGCTGTTAACAAATACATTATTTGTCTACTGAATATGGATTTCCCTCAGTAAAATTTCTCACAGACTTGTTATGAACATTGGCCTGTTTCGTCAGACTGCTGAACAGCTGACAGCTACTGTAGCCCCGAGGTGGCTCTATCAGCGCCCACGGATGAGTCACACATATGCAAGTGCGTGCACAGTAATCACGTCTCTTCTGTTTGTTGATTTCTTCTAGTCTTTGCCTTAAATTGTTTGTTTATTTCTCTTACTTGACTGACACGTGAGCTGCAGTCTTGACATGCAGTAACAAATGGCTGCAGGACCAATGAGTGATTACTAAAACACACCAGATTTGGTGAACTTTGACTACGCCATGTCTCTTTCAAACTGGAAATGACAGGAAAACAGACTAAACCAACACAGAAATATAGGATTACTTTATAAATTAGAAAGTCATTTCAAGACAGTTATACTTACTGCAACAGTATTAAAGATCGGATAATGAATACAACAACATTCATGAACTGGGACTTGTACATGAAATAATAATAAAAAAAATGCATTAGTATGGGTCCTTTCACTTTTATAAGGGATCAGTGGTTCTTTCATCACTGTTAGATGTCTAATAACGCTAAAAAATACCGACCTGCCCAGGCTTTGAAATAAAACATTAGCTCCTTCCCAGTTTATCTCACACATACTTGCAGATTACACAACCATCAATTTATTGATTATCTGTTCCATAATGTTGACTAGTTGTACGAAGGGAATCACATCTACATTTTATTTTTTATTTATTCATTTTCTTTTTAATTTGTACCTGCTTTTGGTGAGATTATTAAATAAGAAAATTACTTAGAATAAACAAAACTTACAAAACTCTACTACATCTGTTCTGGGACTGCACTTAAAAGTCATTTGGACCAATATTATTTATCATTATTATTTTTATATTATTTAAAAGACATGAATGCCCCCCTAAAAGACCAACATATTCAATTCTGCTTAAAGAAAACTGACCCTGAACATTCTGTAAGTTATACATAGCCACTGTGTTATGGAATATAACTTATCAAATAATATTCATGGAGACAATCTAAAATTAAAAAGAGCTGTCCATTGTACCTACTGTCCTCCAGCTCAGACACAAACAAATCGTTAAAGGACAAGTCACCACTTCTCAGTCTTAGAAATGCAACAGAATGAATAAACTAAATCACATGCGATCAACACAGCGTGAAAACGTGTTGGATATGGACCCAGTTGGTCACATCCCGTCCGAACAGACAGAACCACACGGCGGTCTTTTCCACTCAGCCCTGACACAAACTAACGGCGGCCACTGGACGCAGTGACTCATTGCGCCGTGCAGCCTCACACCATCTCCTCCATCGCACTTTATCTACAGCGATTCGCCTCCTCTCTTTCCTCTCCCAGGCTTCAGAGGCAGTGAGAGACTCGGTCTTACCCCTCCTGGCCGGAGCCCTCGCTTTTCTCACAGGGGATCCATGTGTGGTAGGACCGGTGGATCTCCAAACTGATGCAAATGAGCCGAGTGAAGATACTGAGCATGCGTGCAGAAGGAAAACGAAAGCGCGCGCGCGTGAGAGAGAGAGAACGAGCAATATGTCACAGTTTTGTCAGACTGTACAAATTCAGGGAGTTTGTGAGCAGTCTGTCTCATCAAGTTACTCCCACCTGACACAATATGTGCAAAGACAACAAATAAATCGTTTACACATACAACACACATTCCAAAGAAGTTGGGATGCTGTGTAAAATGTAAGCAAATACATAATTCATTTATGTGCGAATCTCATAAACCCATATTTTATTCTCAAAAGAACACAAACGACATAGAAGATGTTCATACTGTGACATTTTAAATTTAATGTAAAATATTGGGTAAATTTGAATTAGATCAACACATCTCCAAAAAAGGGCAGAAAAGGTTTGGAAAAGTAACTGGCACAAACAAAAAACAACTGGAGGAGCATTTGATAGCTAGTTTGGTTAACTGACAACAGGTCAGTAACAATGGAGAAACAGAACCTCTCAGGTGTACAGATGGGCAGAGGTTCACCAATCTGCTACACGCTGTCTAAAAGCTGTGGAGCAATTTCAAAAGATGTTCCTCAACATTAAGATTTTTAAAGCTACCACTATTCACAGTGCATAATATCATCAAAAGATTAAGAGAATCAAAAGGAATCTCTGTACAGACTGGACAAGGCCAAAGGTTAAAACTGGACGTTTGTGATTTTTAGGCACTGCATTAAAACCAGACATGATTTTCCACTGGAAACCACTGCACTGGCTCAGAAGCAATTCCAGAAATCAATGTCTGTGAACACAATTCATCATGCAATCCACAAATGCAGGTTAAAGTTCTATCATGCAGAGAAGAAGCTATGTGCAAACATGATCCAGCAATGACACCAAATGCCATTCAAAATGGAGAAGATTGGTTCTGTGATAAGATGAATTGAAATTTGAAATTCTTTTGCCATGGATGCCGTGTCCAGACTAAAGAAGAGAGGGACCATCTAGCTGGTTATCAGTAAACAACTGAGAAGCCTGAATTTCTGATGGTATGTGGTTGTATTAGCACTGATGACATGAGCATCTTGACACATCTGTGAAGCTCCATTAATTTTGAAAAGTACTATGTAGAGGTTATAGGGTAACATCTGCTCCCATCCGGACAACATCTCTTTCAGGAAAGGCTTTGCAGATTTCAGCAAGACAATGCTACACCACATACTGCATCCATCACAACAGCATGGCTTCAAGGGAAAAGAATCAAGGGCTGAACTGGATCACCAACAGAAAACATTCGTGATAAATGTTTAATGATTTGCATTTGTTGCATCATTAAATGAAAAATCCAGTTACAAAGGTGCAGGACCAATGAGCAACTAAAAACCTGCAAGACCAGAATGGAACAACATTTCTCTCTTTAAACTCCAGAAACTGGTCTCCTAACTTCCCAGATGTTTACAGACAGTTGTTAAAAGAAGAGGGGATGCTACACAACGTTGAACATCACTCTGTGCCAACTTTTTTTTTAGATGCGTTGCTGCCAATAAATTCAAAATGAGCTAATATTTTCCATGAAATGATAAAATATCTCAGTTTCAACATCTGATATGTTGTTTTTGTTCTGTTGGGAATGACGTATGGTTTGATATGATTTATAAATCACTGGACTTTGTTTACATTTTACACAGCATTCAGATTTTTTGGGGTGAATTGGGGTTGTACAATAAAACTGAATTTAACCAATTATATAAAGGACATCTGACTTTATTCCCCAGATTATCAATTAGCAAAAACTCCATATAAATTGAGAAATAAACTAATTAAAGAACAAATAGAGGGTTAAAAGTATAAAATATTTTTCCTAGCCTTTCTCAGCCGAGGTCCAGCGCCATGTTTTTTAGCTGGGATGAGCTCTCTGAATCTCCCCCTCTGGCTCAGCCTGCACCTGTCTGGATGTTATCACACTGAGGTTCGTTCAGTCTGAAAGGCTTTGGCCACAGGTGCTTTTGAATTGGCTCAAACTTTTATTCGAATGACCTTATTTTGAACCTCTTTCCACTGAAAACTATAACTCTCTGTAACAACCTTTTCCCACGCACTGCCTGCTGTGCTGATCTGCTGCAACCTGACACTGCACAATATGACCTTTTGGATATTCAAGAATACTGAATATGTCACCAAGCATCAGTGTTTTACCCCGTTGTTGCTATCAAGCTTATTGGTCAAAGGTAGAAAGAAATGGAAGATGCTTAAAGAGTCTGAGGTGCTTAGACTTTATTAGAGCTATTAAAGCTTTACTCAAAAATGACCCATCTTCAGATGTCCACATACTGTGTGGGTATCAACATGTTTGGTCTACTAAAATGCAGAATGAAGAGTAAACTGCTGGTTATTCCAGACCAAAACACAGCTATTTTTTCTTATTAAAATTATATTTACCTATCATTACTCACTTAAAATTCAGAATATATGAATATACACTTTTTTTTGTTTTTTTCAAAGGTTTGATTAGGAGATGATTGTTGTCTTTCTTTAACACAAAATCCACGCTAGATCTCTGCATACTGGAGGCTTTGTAATTCAACATCACATCTATGTGTTGCACATGGCCTCTAATATAGATTTAATGGGGGAAAATCATTCCAACACACCTTTTAAACTTAAGATTCAGGGGGCTCAGAGGAAAACTAATCAAACTCTGCAGATGCTGAACATAATTCTAGCCAGTGCATCACTTACTCTGTTATTGGTAATTACAATATACGTTCATTTTTATGTGTATTTCTATTAATCTAATAATGCCCGAGGCTATGTTTTTCCAAGTTCCCCATGAAAAATACTTTCACATTCAGTGAGTAACAGCTCTACAACAATAAGGCCAGACTGAGCAGCCTCCGGCTCAATGGGTAGAAGACACTTGAGACTCTTTTTGAAATGCAGTAATTCTCCCCGTCCTTCCTTATCTCCAGTCCAGAATGAGATTTGAACGACTCTGGCAAACATTGACATTTTTACTTCCACCCAATTAAACCTATAAATTTGAAAGTAAATCAAAGCTCTAGGTAATAAGTTAAATTATACTTAGAGTTGAGTATCAAGGCCAACATCTTCTGGAAATATGATGAAAATACAACAATGATTAGCTGCAACCTCCAGGGCTTAAAAAAGAAATGACATGGAAGTTTTTTAAAGTTCAGTATCTTGACTTGTCAAGTAATATTGGCTCCAAAAGTGAGTCAGTCCCCATACTGGGGAAAAAATGAGGACATGAACAGTTTTATAGCCATGTGCAAATGATAAATATAGTTCATATAACTTAGTATAGACAACAAAGTGATAAAGTAGAATAGCTCTGCAGGAGACTGTTATGATAGAGATAATTACGGAAAGAAGTTAAGCTATAATTCAATTCATCTTTATTTGTACAATTAACTGTAGTCCAATTCTAATCCAATTAAAAAACAAATCCATTATATAATCCACATCAGTGCAATTTATAATAATTGTGTTCATATAAAACAGTTTATAAAAAATAACTGCCTAGCTAAGGAAACCAATGGATTGGATCAGATTTTCTCTTCAATTCAATCCTCCATACTGGGCTTGCACGGGGTGACATTGGGGATGAAAACATCCTGCAGAGCAAAACTCAGAAAGGGTAGCAAATGTCCTTGACTGGTTGGGTTGGAGAGGACAGGACAGAGGGGTCAATAAGCACCATAACTCTAAACCAGGGATTCCCGCTAAGAGACAAAAACATGACACATAAATGAATGAAATTTTATAATGTCATATATCTATGATGATATGGCCAGATAACTGAAGATTCTGCCTCCCATGCTACTTTTCAGAGCGCCAAGAGCCACATGTAAACCAATCACTGCTGGGAAAATATGGAACTATGAGATCTTTATGACTGTTCATGAAGAGGCTTATATGTGAGAAGAATTAAACATTTTATTCTTAATTTAACAAGGAGTCAGTGAAGAGAAGCTAAATTTGGAGAAATATTATTTTTTTAAGAACATTTTGGGCCACCACAATAATAAGGAACTGCAGTGGTACAATCTTGAAGTAACAAATGCATCAAGTATTTTTTTCGGCATCACTCAGACAGGATGTCCCTTATTTTAGCAATATTATGTGGGCAATAAAATCTATATTATCTATGAGTTAAAGGACAGATCCTAGTCTAAAATATCTCCAAGGCTCCTCTCTGCAGTACTGGAAGCCAAGGTAATGAGTGTTTTCCCGAGGTACTCTGGTCCAAAGATAAACCCAGTCTTGTCTGAATTTAGAAGCAGTAAATCAGGTCATCCATTCTTTTATGCCATTAAAACATAATGGTAGTTTGGCCAGCTGGTTTATGCCATGCTGTCTATTTATATTTACCAAATGCAACGTGAAAAACATGGATCCCAACAGAGAACCCTGTAAAACTCCAATTGTTTACATAAACAAAGTGGAATCTAGTAGAAAATATGACACAAACCAGCGTAATGTGGTTAATTTAATCCCAGATACATTGTGATTAATGGCATCAAATTCGGACAACTCAGTTGTCTATAATAGTAAATACAGCTCATCAACAACACAACGAACTGATCAAACAATGGAGCGTCTTCAGTCAGAGGCTTCTTCACCTCAACTACAATAAGGATCTGTGTAAGAAGCCCTTACTCTGTACAATAACCACTGCAAAATTAAATACAATAAAAATTTCCTTTGGAATTAATAAAGTATACTTTATTTGAATTCATTCATTTTAATTCACATCCATTTTAATTGTTATCATGATTTCTGTACATGATAACTGTGCTGGAGTGAAATTTACTATACTATTACAGTTTTATTAAGGCTTAAAGTCATGAAAGTTATGGCGTATTTAAGCCACAGCCAGGTTCTCCCATTCTTGACCATCACTTCTGGCTTAAAATAACCAAGATGGTGCCAGCCAATTGACAACTAAGTGCTTTAAAACAGGGAGCACAAACCAGTGGGTCACATCTTATACACTCTATACAATACTTATACTGAAGCCAGTCACATTTAGGAATCCTTAATCTGGTTCTTACTAACTAAATCCAGTGAAAGAGAAATGCAGATGTTTATCCATTCACATTCTTTTCCTACTGCTCAGTGGTCCTGCAGTTTCATTTTTCATGTGGCTTTTTGCTCAGTCTATCCCCTCATATATAAATCTTGATGTGAGAGTGTATTTAAATTGAGTGTTGCATTCAACCAGTCATCAATAGAGTATAATGTGTCTGGAAATACAAAGTAAAGAGGCTCTGCTGCCTCTTTAAACAGTAGCTTTCTTTCAGAGCACGCTTACTTCAAGGTACAATCTGCAGCTGAAATATTGTTAAACGAAACAACCGCTCTCTGTCTCCATCTCACACATGCACACACTGGTAGCTGGATTTTCTCTAATATGTGTTCTGTAAATATTCCAATGTTTCCAGAAAATGCATTATTTATGCAGGCTGTCACAACAGATCCCAAATGAAAGGAAAACAAAAAACTGTCATTTTTTTCATTTTTATCCGATCTGTGCATGGAAATAACATTTGCAAGCAGGAGGAATAAGTCTGCGAGTGCTTTTGTGTGTTTGTGCATGGGGGCGTAGTGCTTCATCATCCCTGCATATTTGTCATTTGGACACAGTATGAGAAGTCATAAAGGGCAGGATGAGTCTATTTCCAGGGTGCCCTGGTGAGGGAAAGACATATGAAAGTGGTTGTGTGTCGTTCATCTCCACACACACATAAAGGTCCCTGTATAACTAAGCTGTGCTCTACCACAGAGAAGAAAAAACATTTCCATGGTTACGAGTCCAGCAAGGTCAGGCACATGAAGTATTTGGTAGGTGTTGATTGGTTCATAGATAATTACACTTTCCTTTAAGATGATGTGCAAACAGGATTTTTTTTTTTTTCCATCCGCTCTATTTAGAAGCTGTTGTAAAGCATTATCAGTCATTTCAGCTGCAGGGCTTGCTGCCCTTATTACTTCCTTTATTCACCAGCCTGGGATGGTTACTCTTTGGTGTGATAAATTGCGTTTCATTGTGCTTGTCTGTGCTTTATCTTAAAAATAACCCGCTCATCAGCCCACACCAGCACGTAAAGCCACTGTCAATACCGTGAAACATCCAAGCAATCACGTTAATTGGTTGTGAAAAGCCTTTCATTTATTGGCTCGTCAAATAGAGAGGGCAAAGCATTTTCCAAAAGCACAATATTTAGGTTTGATGACTGAGATGGCAGATTCAGTATTTCATTTTCTCCACCTGTCTAATCCTTTTTGGGGTGGTGGAGATGGTGGCGACTGTCCCAGCAGCCATTGGAAGGCATTTTTTTGACAAGTTGGCAGTTCGGTAAAGAGCTAATAGAAAAGAATGGTGACATTCACACATATGGACATGTACCCGTCACCTATATTAATCAGTTTTTTTCTTCATTTTGTAACACATGTCAGTGTTTCAGATTATTTTTATTGGGACTTGAAGAAAAAGTGCCTGCTTCATAACCTCATTCAGTTTCTTGCAGAGAATTAGATGTGAAGATTGAGACAGTCCAGCAGGAGCCTGTGTAGTACTGGAACAATTTAGACCTTTGGGACCGTCGTAGCATGATGCCAGTCGCTGGCTGATGGGAGGCAAATGTGGTTGAGTCTAAACGCTTTAGACCATAAAATATCTGCCATCTGTACTAAAGCTTGGGCTACATTGTCACAATCTGAGGACACACTGAAAGGAAATCAAGTTGCCCAACTAAGCACAGGAGAACTGGCTGAACCAAAGATGGTTTTATTAATAATCTACACCTATGAGATCTTTTGCTTTCCCTACATGAAGACTGTATAGAGACACAAAGGTGGCCCACAAAAATCAGGCAAGCTAACTGTAGCTAAATATTGCTTGTTTTTAATCATGTGATTTTCCCAGGGAACTGTACTTCAAAGTCCAAGTCTTTTTAAAATCTAGATCAGATTAAAAAAGTTAGGCTATATAGCCTTACATGCTATCCAAGAAAAAGTTAAGCTTTAAAATACTTGTCAGCTCAGACATATTGAATTATCTGGTACTTTAGACAAGGCCATACACAACAAAGGAACTGGAAGTATGGAGAAGCTTGGAAGCCTATCACTTCGTATTGATGGGTGAAAGCAGTTGGAATTAAAGCCTTTCATGACAAATCCGGCATACTTTTTATGCTTGTATAAGTAAGCATTTTGGTGTTTCTATAGCAGCATTTCTACATGTATTTTACGTAAACAAGCTGTCACCAGCAGCTTTGCTCTATCATGGCCTCAATTTTTCTTAGAAGCCCAGTCTATGTTGTTTTCATCATAAAGATTGCTGGGGCATTGTGGTCAATTTAGGAAACAATGTATGTTAAAACAAGCCAATTAATATGTTGTCGGCTTCTTGGCAACCACAACAATTAAAATAAGAAATCTACTACAGCTTTAATTGCCACACAGGCGATTAGCAGACAATATATGAATATATTACACAGACTATTAGCAAAGTGACCACTGCAAACTATTTGACTGGGTTGTTTGAGCCCAGCGGAAGTTTTGCAAGCCACAGTTCTCACTGTCTTTTCATAAATCCTTCTGTTGCGCTCCTTTTGTTTATGACTACAAAATTAACCCTGAAGAAACCATCATGCAGACCTCATGTTAGAGAATGTGATGCTGGTCAATCGTTAACTGAAGCCTTACAGCTGGGTTATTCAATTGGCGGCCCCCAGGCCTGTTCCGGCCCCTGAGCAATTTTATATTGGCCCTTAAAGTGTACTGTAATTATTACATATGGGTAGTCTCCTATAACGCATGCCTATGACTAATTGTACAAAGCGGTTAAAATATACCTCTTTTAGCCGGATATATATTTTTGGGGGATGGTAAATGACCAATCAAAAATTGCCATTCGCAGTGCAGTGCAACGCTCTGACTGCCCTGACTTGTTTTTAGTTTAAGCATGAAGGTTGGCTAACAACACAAAATGTTTCTCTCTACCTTAAAAAAAAGAAAAGTTGACTCAGAGAACAGGCAGTTCAATGATGAATGGACAGAGAAATACGCGTTCATTGCTGTCGATGCGAATCCTGTGTACTTAATCTGCAACGAGTGCCTTGCCGTGTGTAATTTGAGAAGACATTTCAACACAGCGCATGCTAACTTTTTTTACTTTTTCCACTGGGTTCTACCGCTCGGAAGCAGAAAATATCGGGGCTTACATTTTGTTATGAGCAAAGACGGAAGATATTGTTCAGGGCTTGTACAAATCAAGAGAGAGCAACGGTGGTATTGTTACGAGTAGCATGGATATTGGCAAAAAAGAAAAAGCCGTTTACAGACTCGGAGACAGTCAAGGAGTGTATGCTGGCATCCATTGATGAGGTGGTAACAGATGAGAAAACACGAAAAAGCGTTATTCTTTCAATCAAGCAAATTCCAATATCTGACACCTCATATTTAAGGAGAGTCGAGTCCCTTGCATCGGACATTTTCGAGATGCTTTTGGACAAGCTGAGGAAGGCTGAGGTGATGTCTTTGGCCGTGGATGAGTCGACAGATAACAGTGATGTTGCACAGCTATGCCTCTATGTGCGATTTTTTGATGGAGAATATTTTTACGAGGATCTGCTTGGTCTAATTCCCCTGGAGGGGCAGACCACCAGTTTGATTTTATTCACCAAAATTGCTGCATTCTTTGAGAAGAACAACTTGGATTTGGCGCATCAACATGCTGGTGATGGATGGTGCGCCCTCGATGGTTGGCAGGGACCAGGGGCTTGCTGCGAGGATGGCAGCCGCGGCTCTCCAGATGAGATCGCTGCATTGCCTCATCCACCAAAACCTCCTGTGTGCCAAACTCAGTGGTGAGTTAAAAGAGACCATGTCCATGTCAATTATAAACTTTATCTGTTGTACCTCCAGTTTGCAACATCGCCCGAAAGCTGTTGACTGACATGTCGGAATACAAAGATTTGCTCATTCATAATGACATTAGATGGCTTAGCAAAGGAAACTCATTGAAAAGTTTTTGCGAACTAAGAGATTCAGGTGTTTCTTCGGTCTTCAAAACTAAAAAAAGCTGGCAAGTTTCTGTCTCTAATGGAAAGTGATGAGTTTAATGCCACTGTTTGCTTTTTGAGTGATATTTTCCATCATTTGAACCAGCTCAACATGGAGTTGCAGGGCAGCGATAAAACAGTTTCGGAACTTGTGAAGAAACTCACTCTTTTTACTGATTTTTGTCCGGGGAAGATGCTCCACTTCCCCACATTAAGGGAATCAGGCCTACAAATTACCAAGGTGATGTCAGGCTTTGTTGACTAATTGAAAAACAACTTTGCCACCAAGTTTGATGATTTCAGCATCTCCAGTGAAGTCATAAGATTTGTTAAGGACATTTTTTGTGTGAATGTTGAGTCAGACTTTGCATTGAAAGGAAAGGAGCTGGTACCATCATTGGATGAGGGTTTTTTGCAACTGGAACTTATTGACATTCAATCATCAGATGACTTGCGACAGTCATTGCAGCAGGCAAGTTATGAAAAATTCTGGACCCATGTGGTCAACCGAGAGAAATTTCCACACTCAAGGGGTCTTGCACTTTTTCTTCTGACAATGTTTGGCTCAACATAAGTCGTCATTCTCACACATGAATGCCATTAAAACACACAATCGCGTATCCCTCACTGACCAGCATTTGCAACACTGCTTGCACATTGCCCTGACAACATATACACCTGACTTTACTGCTCCTGCTAAGTAAAAAAACAGCCATTTCTCTCATTAGATGGGAAATGCTGACAACATGCAAAATAACAGGGATGTTAGTCAAGCAAGTAATGAGGATTGATGTTGTTTTTACCACTATGATGCAATTCACATGTTATTCACCTTATACTTAATGTTTTTCTTGATATGGTATGGCTCAACAGAACTGAAGATTGAGGTATCTGACACAATTTCAATATAGGCAGATAAGGAAAAAATAATGAAGAGAGGGCTACTAAGGGACTTAGTGATTTTTTTATTAATATTTTTTTTAAGTTAGCAAAGCTTTAATGGGTGAGATGATCATTGTTGAAAGCATTTTGGAATGTTTTGCCTTGAAAAAGTGCCAGAGTGTTATAATTAGAAGCATACTTTGCAGTTTTGTTTTGTACTTGTTGATGCACTTGGAATTTTAGTTGGCAATTAAATGAATGAATATATAAACAACTGATGTGCTCACCTAAACAGGGTGGAATTTGAAATACACTGCTTTGATAAAATACTGAAAAAATGCCATGCACTGTTATGTTGTTATAATTCTTTTATGTACCATACTATGCATTTTGGTTTTGTTTTTGTTGGTGGAGATTAATTTGATATTGGCTTTCACTGAAATGAGTGCAGTCTTAAATATGTGTGATACAGCTGACCGAGACTGATTGTTAAGGTTTCTTGATTTATGTTCAAAATGGACAAAAGTTATTACAGTAATAGTCCATGTGTGGACTTATGTGCATATATTGTTCTGCATTTACAAAATAAAACATATTTCTCCTTAAATATGTTGATGTAATTTCTTTATTTGTTACCGTAATTAGTCATATTCTCCGACCCCTTATTTTGCCTCAGTTTCATGAACTGGCCCCAATTCCAAATTAATTGAATAGCCCTGCCTTACAGGGTCAAAGGCGCCAGTGAAGTTTCAGCTAACACAGTGGCTCACCCCTCAATACCCTCACTAGGGTTTCCCAGGGCTGTCCGAATAATGTCCTTAATCTCCACCTGATTGAACTTACCACCAGATGGTGATGAATTGGCAGGAGATCCATCTTCCTCTCCACCAAGTGTCTGAGACAAACGGCTGCAGGTCTGATGACACAATTACCAAATCAACCATCAACCTTTGGACTATGGTGACTTTATGGTGGCTGCAATCCAGCTCACACTGCACCTTGAGGTTCCATCCTGCAGGTGGTGAACCTAAGCAGAGATGGCGTTAGTTTTGTGACCTAAGCCTGGCAGAACCTCCTGAGCCAAGGCTCAACCACCTTGAGCCCAGGCCTGACTCCAGGGAGAATACTTCCATCCCAGTACATGTCTAAATTTGTAAATGCCCTTGCATCTGATGGCAACAATAGATCTCTCGCAGACTAACAGTAGAACTAACACATCTTTCACCTGTATTGGCAGCTGCTTCTGCAAACCTTTGTACTCAAATCAGCAAGAAAGCTGAGATCTTTAAATGCTCTCTCCGCGCCTATTTTCTCTCTCCTTTAGAAACATAAGTTCTGATAGTTTATCTTTTCAGAGCTCAATAAAATAAAGACCTAGATTTTCCTTTTCATCTTTCCATTGGAAACACAAGTGAACATTATAGTGTCACAAAAGACTTATTACCTTTAAACTAAAATAATTTTCTCATTCCGTCTAATATGAAAGAAGGCTTTGACTTATCCTTTTATTGCAATACAAGGCTTGATTACAGATTATTTTCTCTATTGTTATATCTCTGTTGTTCAGCACACATGACTTTATCTGAAATTCTCTTGTACCTTTTAACAGTATTTTCTAAAAGAAGGTTTTGTATGCAAACTGTTATTCATGCACTAGAGATGCATTAAAACTCAAATCTATTCATATCCCCATTGTGGCTGTACCTTGAGTAAGCACACATTTTAATTGCACAATAAAACTTCTGTAAAGCAGAAATTTCTTTTCCCTTTTGGCTTCATATGAAGCAGAGTTGCTGCAGCGTTGAAGGAAGGTTGATAGCAGTGCAGAGTTCAGAAGGCCACTGGGTGTGTTAGTGGGTGCGGTGCCAGGAAATGGCTGCGTTACATCATGCGGAGCGTCAGTTAATGGCATATTAACATGAATAATGCATCCCATGTTGACAAGCGGAGAGAAACACACAGAGTCTAAATATTCTATAAGGAGAAGAATTCTTCGAAAAGAATAGCACTTTGGGAACTAATGGGCCATCAGATGTCACATCCTATGATGAAGAGACAGAGGAGTGTGTGAATGTGTCTATGCATTTGTGTGAATCTGCTGATGGGCGACTGCATGACCGTTCTGCTCATTATTGTTCAAAATGGGCTATAAAGCCCTTCTCAAAAAGGCTTTTTAAATGTATTCTACTCTTTTGGCTTCATGCTCTTGGCTTGTGCTTGTCAGGAACAAAAACTGCTTTCTGAAAATACTGCATGCACCACAATAATTAGATTTCCAGCCACTGAAAGGGAGGTATATGTTCATAAATCAAAATAAGACTGTCACGCTACATTCATATCCAAACTTTGTGTTGTAGTTGATTTGCTGTTTGTAGTGAGCACTTTGAATAAAAAGGCTAAGGCTTTTTATTTTTTTTAGGAGATATAACAATAACAATTTCAAAATTACATAGAAGTGTGGATCTCACCATTTTGTAAGTGTCCTCAGGTACTTGTTTACCCAGGCTTTCTCAAATCCCCAAATCTACGGAGACAAATAATTAGTTTAACGAGAATGGCTGCCTAAGAGCAAACTGTGTCTTCCCCCGTGCACAATTTAATTGAAAGACGCAACAAAGAGTCGTAAAATTTTTGGCATAAGTAGCGGATTGTTATTCTTTATTCTTAACATGCTAAACGCCACCAGAATCTCTACCAAACCTGGTTCCGGGACTGGGAGTGATAACCACGACACTGTCCCAGCGAAGTAGAGTAGGAACTGGCCCGACTCTCTGCTCTTATCATTGAAAAATCCAAAAGCCATGATAAGAAATTAGAGGAAATTCACACAAAGCACAAGTTCCACAGAGAACAAGCTGGCTGATTTTGCTGACTGGATCGGCAAGGTGGAGAACCAGCTATGCTTTCTAGAAGATGAGCACGAGAGGCAGAAAGCTGACCCTACCACTACTGCTGTTGAAGTCATAACACTTTTGCAGAAGCAGGATGAAATCAAAAATAGGGAACAAAGGAATAATATACGTTTTATGGGATTCGCGGAGGGCCGCGAGAATGAGGATGCTCTTCTGCTTCTGGAGAAGGTAATACCAAAGATTTTCAACATTGAGTTCCGCAAGAGACAGGAAACTGAAAGAGCACACAAAGTTGGAGCTGTGTAAAGAGGCGATGGTGATCAATCCCAATGAGCCATACTACTTATAGCCAGGTTCTTAAAGTTTCAGGACCATATTCACATTGGTGAAGATGCACGTAAAATGGATTATGTCACCTGGGAAGAGCAGCACATTATGATTTTTATTGACTTCTCCAAACTTCTGAGTGAAAAACATGCAAAATTCAACGAATGTAAGAAGCTACATACACTTCTCCCTGAATTACCCAGCAGTGCTCGCTGGGAATGCTCCACAGGGATCATGCCACTTTGACGACAACAGGCAAGCCTTAACTTTCCTTCGGTTCTTGGAGTAAATAGCTCTGCCTATACAACAGGCGAGCTCCTGTTTCTACTTTAAGGACCCATTTATGCCCACACCACGCATGGCCAGTGGGAAGATATTCCAGGGCTAATAATGGCTCACGTGAGAGATGTCTGTTGTTGTTCTTCACGCAGGACCGGTCCGGGCTCACTTGGACTTTATGTGCTTAGTCAGGCGCATGTGTTCTGGAAATATTGATGTGCTTCCTTTCTGTCTGTACATTTTCCATTCACAATACCACTTAGTAATAATTTGAATTTTGTGAGCTGGAATGTCAAAGGCCTTAACAACCCTGTCAAGAGAAGGAAAGTATTGTCCTCCTTACAAATGCAACACTGTGTACATCCAAGACACACATGTTTCATCTCAAGTGTCATATAGAGGCTATGTATGGACTCGGTGGGCTTTGTGGGCATATCCAGTGGTAACAGTAAAAGTAAAAGAGTAGCCACATTAATTAGTAAACATATACAATTTAAATGTATCAAGCAAAGCAGAGATGAAGCAGGGAGAATGCTAATACTATTGTGTGAGATTTAATGTAAAACTATTATTTTTGGCAATATTTATACACTGAATATTGATGACCAAACCTTATTTAGACTGTTTGAAAAGAAACTAATTGATATTGGGGATTACCCAATTATCTTGTGGGATGATTTTAATGAAGTGACAGAAGTGACATTACAAGGCAGAAGCTCCGAATTGGTACACATTTCCAAATGCCCATGGTGCACTTAGGGGGATTTCTGAAGCTTGTGCTCCAGTAGATGTTTGGCTGTAACAAAATCACTCTGGGAGAGATTATACTTTTTTCTCTTCTCCCCATCGCTCCTTCTTGAGAATAGATTTTTTCTGGTGTCCCATTCACTTATGCCAATTATTGCGTCCAGTAGTATTGGTGACATTAGTCTTTTACACCATAGCCCAGTCTCTCTTAGTATACTGACTTTTAGTGTTGCTGTCAGGTCTCCTACATGGAGATAAAATTCTAAGCTTTCATTGCATGATTTTTTTAATGAGTCCCTCAGGTCAGAAAATAACATACATAGAAACCAATGTACCCACTGCCTCCTTATCTGGAGTAGCATGGAAAGCGCTAAAGGTCTTTCTGAGTGGTCACTTCATCCAGTACCCCTCTTATAACAAGAAAAACACATCCTTAACAAACTTGAACAACCTGACCAAATGAAAACATGAATTTAATGCAATACTATCACAAAAAGCAGAATTCTCTTTATTTCGTGCAAGCAAAAGTTTTTTGAAGAAGGAAATAAAGCTGGTAGGTTCTTTGCAACATATGTTAAGCAAAAGAAGCAATGATAGCCTTCCCAACTATCAGAGATGGTGATGGAAATCTATCAACTTAGCCCAAAAACATTAATGTAACATTCAGTAACTTCTACAGGGATCTTTATAGGTCAGAGTCAAATGCTTCTGAGAATGACATAAAAATACACTCGGTCTTCCTAAGATAACAGTTGAACAGCTAGAACATCCAAATTCACCCTTTTCCATTGAGGAAATAGTCTGAGTTATTAAACATCTGCCTTCAGGCAAGGTGGCAGGTTTAGATGGCTTTACAGCCGAGTTTTATGAATTATTTCCAAAAGAACTGGCACCCTTACTTCTAATATGTATGATGAATCTTTTATGAAAGGAATGCTCCCATCCTCTTTGTCAGAAGCTCTTATTACACTGATCCTCAAAAAAAGACAAAGACCCTCTGACTGTAAAAACTACAGATCACTTAGTTTAACCTCTTATGACAGCAAAATCCTGTCCAAAGCTCTGACTAATCAGTTAGACCGAGTCATAACCTTTCTTATCCATCCGGATCAGGTTGGATAAGACACGTTTTGTTTGACAACATGAGGAGACTTGACATCATGTAAGCAGTCCAGGACAGTCACACTCCTCTAGCTGCTATTTTGTTGGATGCTGAAAGACAGGATCAAGTGGCAGTACCTGTTCACTACTGTGGAATGATTTGGCTTCAGCAAAAACTTCATCAATTGGATCAGGCACACACCATGCACACACCAAGGCTAGTGTATTGATTAATGGTATAATAGGCCTTCAGTTTGAACTAGGGAGGGGCACAAGGCAGAAGGATCCTGCTTCTTTTTGACCTAGCTCCTAAACCTCTGCCAGTTGCAATTAGAAAAGAGCCCTCATTCCCTGGTGTGTGCATACAGGACAGTTGTCACAAACTTATGTTGTATGCAGATGACATTCTTCTTTTTGTATCAGACCCACAGCACTCTTTCTCCCCTCTGCTTACAGTAATAAATCAATTCTCACATATTTCTGGGTACAAGGTAAGCTGGGTCAAATCAGAGGCTCTCCCACTAACTGATTACTGCCCTAAAACTTTTTTTTTTTCCCAAATGGCACGCTATCTTGGCCCAAAAAGGGTATTACGTGTCTTGGGATTACATTCCCATCCCAGCTGTCATACTTGATAAAAATTAATTTTGAACCTTTACTGAGCAAGATGAGAACTGATGTGGACCCCTGGTCTCAGCTGTATGTGGGGAAAAGTAAATTTAATTAAAATGGCCTGCACACCAAATTTTAACTACCTGCTACAAGCTTTACCAATTCATGTTCCCCTAAACTATTTTAAACAATTTGACAAATTTTGTATCACTTTCTTGTGGAACAACAAAGTCCCAAATTAAATTTAACAAAATTACAGAGGCCAGTGGACAAAGGTGGACTCTGCATGCCTACCAATTATAGTACCACTATGGTTTTTCTCTCTGTCATTTGGCACATTGGTTTCTGCCCTCTGAAAAAGCACACCCTTGGTTCAGTCTTGAGAACTTGAAAATGAGGAATGTGGAAGAAAGTGGCTAAAACTTTTAAATTTGACCCTCAGCTCAATAAGTCATGTAGTATTAGGCTAAATCAAAAACTTTGTATCGATAAAAAAACAATTTTTCTGGAAGTCCTGGTCTGAGAAAGGGACTTCAGTGTTAGGGGATTTGTATGAAAACTGTGGTGTATTAACCATTCTTTTGGACATTTGGATACTGATGTGTGGGTATTACCAGAACCGGAAGTTATATCTCACTGTGTAGCATAAGATGTCCGGTTCAAGAAAAAAGTTGGCTGCACGTTACTCCTGCCTCAACCTCATTAATATATTACAAAACAAATGCACTGAAATCTTTAATTTAACCCAGCAAGACTTAAAGATATTTGCAATTGCAACATCTGGTGGTGAAAACATTTGGCTTCCCAACAGAACCTATGTTGAACTGTCATGTTCTAGAGTACATTAGAAATGTGTTTGGACATGGACATGAGGCATCAACCTATTATAAAAGGCTTCTGTCAGCTTCTGACCTGAATATACTGTCTCTTAAAAAGACATGGGAGGCAGATTTAGGTCTTTCCTTCTCAGAAGAGAAATGGTATAGCTTTCTTAGTAACACAAAAGCTTATCATGAGAATTGTGTATGAGATTGGTAAAGTTTAAGATTCTAAATAGAGTATACTGGACACCCTCTAGATTGCATAAGGTAGGACTAACCAACATGAAATGCCAGCAGCATAGTGGCACAATTTTGCATATGGTCTGGGAATGCCCCATAGTTCAAAGATAGATAGAGGATGGAACTTATAGTGGCAGGAGGAGGTTACCATGTCCCCTCTGTCCTTAATTGCACCTCAGTTGTAATCGATAAGTACTGACTGCCGGGGGAGGGGGGGCAAGGGTGGTATATTAGACAGGAGCTTGCTAGTTGGGCACATTCTCTTCTTGGGTGGCCTTGATGGACCTCCGAACCGTCATGGTGGGGGTTGTCAAGTGTTCTGGCTGAGTATACCCGTGAGTACCATGCTGTTTCCCTACTGTCATGTTTTCTGGTTTCCCGTCTGTAGAGATTTATGTGGCTCAATCTCTTTCAGCGTGGTGTGCAGTGGTTCCCTGGTTACATGTGGCCGTCATCGGCAGCCGGGGGTTCCATAATGTATGGGTAAGACTGCTGTCCCACCGAGTCATTTGGAGCCCACTGGAGAGAACAGTGAGGTGAATTTGTATGTGTTCTGCAGGCAGGCAGATGAGTGTGCATCGCAGGCTTTCTCCCTTTATGGGTGGCCCTGATGGATCTCTGGACTGTCGTGGAGGGGGTTACCTAGCGCCCTGGCTGAGTGTGCCCGTGGTGTGTAGTGGTTCCCCAGTTACATGTGGCTATCATTGGCAGCCGGCGGTTCCACAATATGTGGGCCAGCGAATGAGTGTGTATCACACGGCGACCTCGACGAACATGCTGTTTTGTCCCAGATTTTCTATGTTTTTATTTATGCACTGGACCAGATATCCTGGTTTGGTGATGTCTGTCCACGTGCTTAATTCAAACCTGTGTTTTTCTGCCTTTTAGGCGGGATTTTCTGGGATTCTGGAAGTCCCCAGGTGGCATTGTTTTTAATTTGCCTTGTATTGACACTACCACGTGCCCTTGCCACATTATAATGCTGGGGACGAAACTTTTGGCAAAGGAATGGAAGGCCCAAGTTACTCCAACTGTTCAGCAGTGACATGCCTTTTCAGCCAATGAGCGACATCCGAGAGATTGTCATTCTGACTGCTAAACCGAATGGAAGTGGGCCCATTATTTTTCCTACATAGGCCTTTAAGGCATCCTGCTCATTGTGTTGACATGCTTGACTTGTGTAATGTAACCGATGTTCTATTGGCATCCTCATTATTACTGCTCTTATCTAGCTCTATTTTCTTTTGACTTATACTAAAGCTTGTTTGAACCTCAAACATCCAAGACCAGAGAGAAACAGAACCATAAATGCTTCTGTTGAAGTATATGAAGTAAAACAGTCTCTAAATATATGTTCTGTCAAACCTCACACCTTTTTCTTTAAAAACTGCAGTTAAGATAATAAACTCAACAAATTAATTATTGACAATAATAATATGTTCCTGTGATTGACTTTTTTTGCTTGCATATGCAGTGGTGGTATTATTTAATTACTTATGCACTTCCATGCAAATATATAATCCTTTTTAAATTATGTAAGATCAGCACCCAAATATGCATTATGGAATTTTTTTTCATTAGTACTAAAGATGATGTAGCATAGAAAAAAATTGCATGAAATTGAATATTTGATAGAAATAATAGTTGATCTAAAGCTGCACAGTGGTGTGTTTGTTAGCACTGTATTCTCACAGCAATAAGGTTTGTTGTTGGTTTTTCTGTAATTTACATGATTCTCTGTTCACGTGGACATCCTTTCTGAGGGCTGTGGGTTCATCCCATAAGTCCACAAACATGTACTTTATGTTGGGTTAGTTGGTGATTCTAAATTAACCCGTGAGGGTGTGAGCAGTTGTTTGTCTGGTGACTAGTAGGTGCACTACATATCTGGCCTCATAGGCACTGGGAGAGACATACAGCCCTGTTACTCTGAATTGCATTAAGCAGGTATATAAATGGATAGATGGATGGTCAGATAGTTTGGCCAGAAAAACTCTGAACGGTACCACCTTGATTGGGAAAGCCTTCCAGATCACAGAGGACCTTCACACCCCCTCCATCACTCCTTCCAGCTGCTGCCATCAGGCAGATGCTATAAAGTCTCTAATGGAAACATCTACATGAAAGCCTCTGCCAGCTTACTTCAGATGTTGGATGATATTTGTCATGGAGCACTAAGATGCATAACAGACTAAAAGCGTTGCACAGTGTGCTCTCTGGTCAACTTGTCATCACTGTGTATCTGCAGACTCTTGCACTGTTATACTTCATTGTTGCTTAGGCAGAACAGTCACGGACTGCACTCCCAGGATTATATTACTTTCAGCATTTCCTCAGTTCATACTGAGCTTGCTCTACGCCTTCAACTTGGAACAGGATACAACAGGATCTAAAGCTGCCCGCCTTGATCCCATTAAGAGAAATTTAATTTATTTTAAGGGGAATGGAGAAAGTATTTTTGAATTGGTCTTGGTTTTAGTATGTAACCTTCATTTTGCCTTTATATAACTCCAATCTGTGTTGTTAGAGCTGTCTGTAACTGTAATTAAATGTTATATTGTCTGTAAAAAAACAGGTCTCACTTGTAAATGACCCAATGGGACAATTAATTGATTTGTAAGAACATTTACAAAAAAATCTTTCATTCCCTCATTTGAGGTCAAAGGTCGTTGAGGTCATTGAATCTCTATTATTTTGATCCCTCAGCTCTTAAAATGATAGGGATACTAAATCCCCTCCACCATGTTAAGGTGACAAGTCCGCTGAGGTGTCAGTTTAGTTAAGCTCAATTCAGCTTAGTACAACACAGTTCTGTGAAATGAAGATGAAATTAAGTTTTTCAGTTACAAAAAAAAAAATATATAATATATATATATATATATATATATATATATATATATATATATATATATAAAACCACTGAAACTGGTTGGATATTCAACAACTTCAATCTTCACCATGGATCACAATGGTGACAACAGTTTTCAGTGTTTATGAAAAGTTGGACATGTATTTTCCTTTGTGGTTTTAGTTAATGAAACAGTCTTAAAATAGCAACGTTTTCTCACAGTAATTGCAATGTTAACTACTTAATATAACATTGAGACATCCCTAATTTTTACATTGCATTAACGTTATCTGCATCTGCTGTTTTCTTACTCAGTTTTGACATGAAGAGGAAATACTCTAATAGCTTGTATGCTTTTATTTCTGCCCCTGTGAAGTGTGACTTTCGATTGACTTGGTAATTGTAAATGTCAAGGTAAAGTAAATCTGGTAGCAATATCTTCGTCAGGTGGTTATTTTGGAGGTTTTTTTTTAAAACAGAGCACGTTTTTCATAATATTGCTGTCTGACCTGACCACATCAGTGCTGAACGGATTTGGAAAGTGTCCAAAGTCCCTGACTGGAAATGGTTAATAATCGCTTGATAGCAGGATCCCAGCTAACTTTTTGTCACCCAACATGGCGGTGCAAACGAACAATGTGACATCACAGAGAATGGTCTATAGTCCCGCCCCCCTACATGTGGATGGAAGTGATCTCTCTGGATGAACTGTGCTGAACCACAAAATCACTATGGAAAGCGTGAAGACATTTTTTCCTACAGTGATTAAATTGTTTTAATTTTAAGGAGCCATACAAAAGGACTTTCTAATTGGCTGACAACTTTTGTCTTTAACGATAACAAATACTACAAAGTTAATCAAACAAATAAAATCTTTTAAGGGTTTTTACTTATCTAAAAATGTGAACTCAATCAAACAATTGTTTTATTAACACAACATGTCATAGCCTTGCAACTAATCATGTTACTTTATCTTTTACAGCATATATGAAGTTAAAATTTTATTTTTAAAAGAAAACATTGAACTGTGTAATAAATATTTGTACAAATATGAGTGAATTATCTTTATTGTTCTCTTGAAACGTCCCTCTCTCCTTTACAATATGTATGTGCGGATACTGCCCATTAAAATTGAGGGGGCATATGTCTATTTATGCCATATTTTTTTTATTTATTTAAGAATCTTTTATGGGACATTTTACTGTTTTCTTTTTCGCTATTGGTTTCATTTTCAGTGCCATTGTTTACATCAAAGTTGAGCAGTTTTATGTTTTGCATTTGGTGTACTATTACACGCCTGCTATTTATCTGTCAGTCTGTCTGTCTATCTATGATGATGTATAATGTTAGTCAGCTCACTTGTCATTTCTCAGACAGAGTGACCCACTTCTCTGCCTTTGCCTGGAAAACAGACTGTGCCTGCAGGGGAGGCCGGCCACAACATAAGGCAGCTGCAGAGCTGACTGGTTCAGGAGTCCATCTCAGTGGCCTTCTTTGCCTCCCTGTCTTCCCTCAAGTCATTACAGCAGCAGTAGAGAACAGACAGAGAGAATGGATGGGTTTCATTCCAAAGCGGCACTTCCACTTGTCTGATCATTCAAGGTCATATCGAGCAGATCAATAAGACTACACTGATGTATGGGGAAGTGGAAAACACAAGTGTGTGTGTGTGTGTGTGTGTATGTGTGCTTAGAAGACAGCGCACAGAGGCACACACCTGAACAGGGTCAGGCACACTGTGTTATCTCAGTTCCTGAATGTGTCACTAGATGTCAGTGGAATGCAACACAGGGCTCCCAGTGCTTCCAGAGTTGATCAGTGCAAGCCTCTTTGTTTATTAACTCAAACCACACTGCAATACAAACATACATGTTCAAGTCTATATTGTGTATTCATTCTATTCAACTGATCCATTTAAGACCTGACTATACCATGATGTAAGGTAAAGTACAAATGCCAATAGTGTGTTTTCACTCTGCTTCATCAGTCAAACATCTATGTGTATCTTCAACACACTCACTCATATTCAATCCATCGCATGTCTGCAGTGATCATTCGAAAAGGTCAAATTCACTTGCTGCATATGCTTTCATATGCATAGGACTCAAACTATCATTTTGTCTGTTGCAAGTGTTTTTATTTTGCTGCTTTGATGGAAAAAAAATATGTATTTAAATGTCATGTAACATCTATTATCCATTAAAAATATACAACTGGTTCAGATGTACCTTGAATGCATCAGTGGTTTCTATGAATTAATATGAAACTTTCATTTTGTAAACTCACCATATAGTTCCAGGAAATTTTGTGTAATCAGATTACAAGTGTAGAATTTCACCATGTCAGGATAAGGAATCATTATCATATCAGTAACACCATTTATCATTGACATAATTAGATATCTGACTGTATGTCATTCCAAAATGGCACATATAAATCTGTCTCCACCCCAATCCCCGAGAAGTCATTAATGTTTCCCAGTGTAATATTATCACACAGCTACATTCCTCCTCTCTATCTAATCTAATTCATCAGTCTAATAGGTCATAATTAATTGCTCCATTATTAATCGAGTGATGTCATACCTACAAGCCCGAGGATGAAATGAACTGTCTGTCACTGGAGTGCTGCCTTTCAAAGTGCTTCTGGTGCTGGAAGCAGCAATCATAGTTTTTTTTTTTTTATTATTTGGCTGATTCAGACTCACAGCAGTGTCAAAAGCTCATCAGACTCAACCGTCTACAGATCAAATCTATCACTGCTCCGTGTGACTGTGTGATTACAGATGATTACCTCAGGTCAAAAGGTTCAAACATCATTGAGGAGGATATTACACCACAGTGGGACATGAATATTTAACTGTCTCATTCTGGTGATGCTCTCTCTTTGGCTAACTTGAGCCAGAAGAGATGATGATTAGCCTTGCAGACAGGGCTAATGACCTGGGATGGATTAAACTGGATGGCCATTGAATATTTCAATGACAGGAAGTGGACAGGCTCAGTCTGGTAAAGAAGTCAGGAGCACATACAAGTGGAAAGGCCAGTTTCTTTTTCTTTTTTTTTTGTTTTAATTTTTTTTTAATCCAAAAATAAAAAAAACAAAAACAAAAAAACTAAACAAAAATAAATTTTAAAAAATAGAAGGCAACAATTTGCAAAAAAAAAAAAAAAAAAAAAAAAAATGAATTTGTTTCAAGCAACACTTTCAACAAAATGTTGGGTTATGTTTGGGTATGTTTGTGATTGTGTTACATCACCTCTTCTTTTAATAACACACAGTGGGATCTAATGACAGCATCTGCTATAATTTGCAAATTATTGATTTTGTTACTTCATATAGTTTCAACTGTTCAACAGAATATTTCTCTGTTGTATTTTTTTTTAAGTTTGATTAAGTATCAATATTAATCTCTACTGAAAGTACACAACCAAGTTTCGCAAGTTCTAGCATCCAGGAAGGACACATTTCTGTGATGGAAGCAGAAGCGTTAGGTAGCTAGTGGTCAGAAACACAGTGTTGGCTAGCTCAAGGCTAATGCATTGAAGCAGGCCTGTTTATATCAGTATCAAGGGTGGCATTGGATTTTACTCAAATCACAGAACAAATCTCCTTCCTTCAGGCTTTGCCACCTTTTGGAGCTCTGGTTTGATACTAGTTCTAAAAATCCAAAAATGCTAATAGAAAAATGATTGAAAAACTCCAAAATTCAATGCAAAACTCTCAGTCATTTGACATGTAACACGTATCCATGCAAATCTACCGTCAGTAATAATTAAGAATAACTTAAAAAACAAACAAAAAAAAAACAACAAAAAAAAAAAAAAAAAAAAAAAACAAACACACAAAAAAACACTGGTTCCATCCAAGGTGTACAGAATACCATCTCCAAACACACATGTCCAACCTTGATGCAGATGGGCCACAGCAGCAGAAGACCACACTGAGTGTCACTCCTGTCCACTAAGAACATGAAACCAAGGCTACAAATCACACAGACTCACCAACACTGGACAACAGAAGACGGAAAAACATTGTCTGATCTGATGAGTCTCCATTTCAGCTGCAACATTCAGACAGTAGGGCCAGAATTTGGTGTAAATAACATGAAAGCATGGATCCACCCTGCTTTGCCTTCATCTTGCCAGGCTAGAGATGGTGGTGTAATGGTGTGGAAGGAATGTTTTGGCTCACTTTGGGCCCTTTAGTACTAACTGAACATCATTTTAACACTACAACCTTTCTGAGTATTGTTGCTGACCATTTCCATCCCTATGTGTGTTGTGCCCATGAAAGACTTTTCTTAAGACTTCGATTATCCTATCTGATAAATGACACCAAGCAACAGATAATAGCAGAATAAGCTATTTGGCCTTTGCAGAGCAGATTTGGACAGTTTTTCATGGGTGCACTTACTTAACTTTCCTGCTCATCCCACAAATACTTTTTTCTTACAAATGTGGCACCATTTAAATGGAAATAAACAAAATATTCACTGTGAAGAAGCATTGTTACAAAGAACAAATGATTTACCAAACAAAAATTTCTTTACTTTTTCTGCTAAGTTTATTGAACATTTATTTGTTCATATTTTTATGTCCATATCTCTGTTTTAATTGTCTTATTAAATTCTTTGCTCATTTCTATTTTTTAAATGGCTCTTTTTTTCATATTTCATTACATTTTATTTAATTAATTTTAATCCCTTATTTTTCCCTTTTTTGTTTTATTTCTATTTATTCTTATTTGCTTCCTTTATTAAAATTTCTCACTGCCTTATAATTCTGATTGCATCTCCTTTATCTTGATAAACATGACTGTAAGATAGCAGGCCAGTCTGGTGAAACAGTGGGAAGAAAACAAACTCGGCAGGTCAGAAGAGCATTTTTTAAATCCATTCTGTGTCCACAGTTTAATCCAGAGGTATTAATCTGGAAAAGCGATCACACATTCTCCTCTTTTCCTGCTCACCCTGTCTGCTGTGTTTCTGTCTCTCTCTCTCTCTCTCTCTCTCTCTCTCTCTCTCTCTCTCTCTCTCTCTCTCTCTCTCTCTCCCCAAAACAGACTGCTTATAAACACAAGTAGAAACACACCTGTTCTGATTTAGGCTAAACCATTTTCCTACCACTTGTTTTTTCCCAATGATCTACTCTGTGAAATCACTCACACTTGTAGTTCTGAACACCTATCCTACAATGTGGGTCCAAACACAGAACAATGTTAAACATAATGACATATGCAACACAATACCTACACGACCTAACAACCCAGCGTAGTATGTATGGCAAGGTTACATAACAGAAAGGGAATAGGTTTAAACAAAGATACAATTAAGCTTAACTGAAGGGACAAGTAGTGAACAAATACAGACTCACCCACTTTGTCACAATGACAAACTCACTGGGAAGTAATCAAAGGAAAGTACTAGAGAGAATTAAACTTTTATGCATTTTAATCTGCCCAAAATAGCTTTTTATCTGAAAATATAATATTTATTTCAATGATTTAGTACGAGCACTTTCTAAGGATTTTACAGCGACTTTTGGCAAAGCATCCTGCTTTTCTGCAAGACTGGAGAAGCGCAATTCCAGGCCAATTCAAGTGTGCTGACCTGCATTCTGAGGAGAGAAGTTCACCCTGATTTTTGGTTAAAATTAGCAGAATAAGAACAACCTCAGAGAGATGTATATGGATATATTCCTGCACACAAACACACACACACACACACACACACGCAGACACAGAAATGAATACTCTAACCACCCTGCCAGAGCTGGCACTGTGTCATTGTCAACCATCTGCCCCTTTGTTTCAAACAGCATTGTAACCTTTCCCAGAGAGTGCATGTGTGTCTGGATATTTGTAGGAGCTGTGTGTGCATGTGTTATCACTAACGCACACCCTTGCTTGTATATCCAGAGTGTGTTCTGGCTGCCAAACGTCCATTTGGTTGGGGAGTATTGCCAAGTTGAGGTGGAGGTCAGCTCTACACAGCTGAATCATTGAACAGCTCTGTTGATTAGCTTCCAAGGCTGGCAAAGCAGCGCAAAACACAATGTCATCATCTGGGAACTAAAAATCTCACTAAGGGTTGTGCCGCTTAATGATAGGGGTGAGTAAAGCGGAATTTAACATAAATGCATTGTATTTCCTTTTGCCTTTTCTGTCTGGATCTCAGTCTCAGTTCAATATGACTTAAAAAAGATATTTCCTTGTCTCATTTCATGCAGAGTTGGTGGTCAAGGCTGTGTTTCTTCTATCATTTCTTTTTTTTTTTTTTTCCTGTGTGGGGCCAAAGATGCTCAGTCCCCACTGAGCATTTCTGCTTTCATCCCTGGATGTGATCAATAATGGATGGAACTCCCACAGTTTGACATGCTTGCTTGGAAAAAAAAAAAAAAGGAAAAAAAGAAACTTGGAAAACCGTCCACAGTTCTGCCAGCCCCGGAGCGCCGTGTGGGAGACGGGGCTGTGCTTGGCCGCCAATTAGCACCAACATTTTACAGCCACTCGCTGGCACGCTCAAAGACACACGCACACACGTGCACGCGCTGGCAGACACCTCTGGAGAGTCGCTGACCTACTCCCCTAACCACTTTATTGATCTACAGGCCAAAGATGTGAAAGCCTATTGAGGTCATCATTAATGATTCATCATATCCAGAAAATGTCAAATGTGGCTTGGGAGCGTAAACATGAATGCATCAGATGTTATGGACTCATAAACATGTGAAAGCTTTGAAGAAATCCACCATGCACCTATATGAATCATACATGTGAGAAGAGGATACAGAGTAAAGAGATGCCTCTCAGATCGGATGATGCAACTATTTCATGGCAATTTGCTGTGATGCTGTCGCCTACTTTTCTCAGGGCACCCACAAAGAAGTATATGTGTTTTTTTTTCGTTTTCTAAATGATTATACATTTGGCCTGGTTTCTGTCTTCTGTGTTTGCCTCCAGCACTGAGCATAGGATGGGAATCAGTGGGACCAATATAAGAGAAGTACATGCATTCTAAAGTATGTGGTCTTTGCTTACTTTACGCTTTTAGTCCATGCAGTTGTCCTTTGATAAATATTCTACCATGTACAAGCACACTGAAACATGTACAGTAAATATATACTATCCATTAACAATTCCACTGAGATTCACATGTGTATATGTTAATCCCATGGGAAGACTGGTTGCAGCAGCTCTGTACTTTCATGCTATTGGTGCAGATTTTGAACCATCATATACACCAAAAACTAAATAAACTTAAACTCCTCTCCTCTGTGACCTGCAGTATGAAGGTTCCCTGTGGTTTTTGGAATGATGTGATAAACCTTGCAGTTATTTTTCTATTGGACTGCACGCAAAGGTTATGTTCTTTCATTTGGAGCCCTCCCTCCTTAACCCCACAGATGGTGGCTCCCAGGTCCAGCACAGAGGTCCATTCAAAGATTCAAAAGTTAGGTTTTATGGGTCGGACCAAGCACAGACTGGCTTTGTGTGGGAAACCCAGACAACCCTCAAGCTGAGAACATAAATTTGACTTTATGAGGGGTACACAGTCAGTCTTAAAACAGGCAGGGTATGATTATATCACTGATTTTTACTTGCTGTCTTTTGGTGATTCACATGATCTCCCTTTATGTCAAGATGAAAGTTTCTTTGTTTAGATCACACTTGGGCAAAAGACAGCCCGAGGGTTAGAAGTGGACAATCTGAAGCTGAAACTCCAATGTATGATCATCCATCCATCCATCCAGGCTTATCTGGGCAGGGAAGCCTCTCCCCGGTTTCTTCTTCAAGCTACCTCAAGAAAATCCCAAGGCATTCCCAGGCTGGCTGAAAAGTGAAGTCCCTCCAGTCTTCCCCGAGGTCTCCTGCTTGTAGGACCTACCTGAAAAAAATTCCACCAAGGCTGCATCCAGAAGGCATAACCAGATGCCTGAGCAACCTCATCTGACTCCTCTCAATGTGGAGGAGTAGCGGCTCTACTCAGAGCCCTTCCCGGATGACCGAGTTCCTCACCCTATCTCTACGGGATAGTCTAGCCTCCCTGCAGAGGAAACTCATTTGGGCCGTTTGTATTTGCGATCTCATTCTTTCGGTCACTGCCCACATCTCATGACCATAGGTGAAGGTAGAAACGTATATCGACTGGTGCAGAGTCTCTGATGTCTTTAAATGACAGCAAAACAAACCCCAAAAATGTGGGTAAAAACAGCACTTTGTTACTGAATCTTGAGGAAAGTTAAAGCAGTTGGTGAATTTTACTTGATTCCAGTACTAAATAGCATTTAAACTGGCTTCACCACTGACGGGTTAGAAAGCAGCTATCCAGATGAATGATGGATGCTTCAGAAAATAAGAAAGTTGATTCTGACTAATTCTTTTTCAACCAATAAATCCAAATCTTTCTTCACAAAGTGTTGGTTTAAAGGCAGTATGTTGTAAAGTCTGGTCCTCGAGATCTGCCATCCTGCAAATTTTAGATGCAACCCTTCTCCAACACACCTGAATCAAATCACTGGCTCGTTGCTGGGCCTCTGCAGAGCTGAATGACATGCAGATGACATTTGATTTAGATGTGTTGGAGAAGGGTTGTATATAAAAGTAGCAGGATGGTAGATCTCGAGGACCGGACTTGGGCACCCCTGTCATAAAGTGTGTTTACGAATTGCACCAAGAGACATTTTCTACCAAGCATGCCTACTCTACAACAACCTGTCACTATGGAGAGAAAATAATCTCTGAACAAGTAGAATATTTCTGCAAAGCATTTAACCAAGTTAGTGGTGAGTTAGCTACATGATATTGTAAAACAAAGCTTGCAAAGAAAGTAAATCTTTCTCTTTCTAAAAAATGATCAAGGCATATATTTATATATATATATATATATATATATATATATATATATATATATATATATATATATATATATGCTGGGTGCTGGGGTGATTAAAAACAAAATCCAAATCAAATAAGTATTAGGCTTCACAGAGACATATTTTGATCAGGTATCAAAGATCACCATCATCTCCACCCTCTTGTACAAACGTGGTCGTTTCTGGCTCCGGAAAAATTAAGTTTGCTTCTTACCAATTCTGAAGCTTCAAAAAAATGCTTTAAAAAATAAAATTAGAATAAGTTGAAAATCTGAGCAATGTAAAATTTCCCTAAAATCTCAGATTTGCTCAGTCATGCAACCAAGTTTTGTTTACTTTCAGCTGTTCTTGATTCTTAATAATACAGAACATAAACTGACTGGCTTCTCTATTAGGTATAATTGTTTAATTGCTTGTTAATATAAATAGTAAATCAGTTGACAGTATGACTCAATGCATTTAGTCATGTAGACGCGATAAAAAGGATTTACTGAAGTTTAAACTGAGCATCAGAATGAAGAAGAAAATGGATTTAAATGACTTTGAACATAGCACGGTTGGTACCAGATGGGCTGTTCTCATCTCAGGGTTTACAGAGAATGGTGTGAAAAAGAGAAAATATCCAGCGAGCAGCAGTTGTCTGGATTAAAACGCCTTGCTGATGTCAGAGGTCAGAGGAGAATGGGCAGACTGATTGGAGATCATAGAAAGGCAACAGGAACTCAAATAATGGACTGCAGCAGCAGAAGACCACACCATGTGCAACCCCTGTCAACTAAGAACAGGAAGCTGAGGCAGCAATTCACACAGACTTGGCAAAATTGGACGATAGAAGAATAGAAGCCAGATGACTCTCCATTTCAGATGCAACATTCAGATGGCAGAATTTGGTGGAAACAACATGAAAGCGTGGATCCATCCTGACTTTTATTAACAGTACAGGCTGGTGGTGTTGGGAGTGGTGTAATGGTGTGGGGGGAAATTTTCTTGGCAAACTTTAGGTTCCTCAGCACCAACTGAGCATGGTTTTACCACCACAGCCTACCTGAGTATTGTTGCTGACCAACCTTTATGACCACGGCGTACCATCTTCTGATGGCTACTTCCAGCAGGATAATGCACCATGTCACAAAGCTCAAATCATCTCCAACTGCTTTCTTGAACATGACAGTGAGAATGAATGAGACTCCAATGGCCTCCACTGTCACCAGATCTCAATCCAAAAGAGGACCTTTGGGATGTGGTGGAGCGGGAGATTCTCATTATATCAATGGGCAGCCGACCACTTTGCAGCAACTGTGTGATGCTATCAAGTCAATATGGAGAAAAATCTTTTGGGAATGCTTCCAACACCTTGTTGAATCTCTGCCATGAAGAATTAAGGCAGGTCTGAAGACAACAAGAGATCCGACCCACTGCTAACAAAGTGTGCCTATTAAAGTGGCTGGTAACTGTTGATAAATCCGAAGAGATGGAGTAGACCTAGGACAGATCATCAGGTTAAGAAAGGTTCCAGTGGGTATAGAAAACGCATGGCTTGTTGGATGGATAAATGAATCTCCTTTCAATTTAATTATCAAAAAAGACTGGTATATGGCTATTAATTCCAATTACACTGATGGCTGCTTCAGTGGTGCTTAAACAGCTCCATGTGTAAGTGCACTTATCGAAAGGTTCTGCTGCCACATTCAGAGCAGAGGGCTGTCAGTTCAGATCAATCCTTGTTACACTTTATGTACAATCTGTCAAATGATATCAATCTTAGGCCTGCTCTTTAGTATTGTTTTTCTTTCAAATGTAGGTCTTTGTACAGTACAGTCCGTTAGTCACTTCTGCTGATGCAAACATACAAGTGCACCCATGGGAACCTTGAAAACTACAGAGTCCTTCCAACATGACAAATCTACACCTAACCCTTGACAACCAAAAAATATGACATATAGAACAGTGCAAAGAGACAGTGCAGGTTTCCCCTTTCTTTCCCTGCACTCTGCATGAGAGTTCTTATTAGGCTCGGTCTGTATCTGTGGCTGAACAATGACTTCATGTCCCTGCAGTTAATTATCTGTCTGATCCATACCATAGAGAAGAATGAATGAACTCCAGTGCTCGGTTCCATACATAGGCACTAATGTTCTTTCCATATAGGCAGGCACAGGCAGAGCCAAGAGACAGAGCTATTAGACCAATGTAATGAGTTTACGTATGAGTAATGGTCGTGCACTTACTCGTAAAGAGAGCTTTCTGCACATTGTTTCTGAATCAGTTTCCCTGAATCTCCTGGCAAATCTTGCGACTAATTTTGGAGGTTAGCTAAAGATGTCAAACAAACAACCTCCGCATAAAGATTTGTGTGTGAACCATGCATGCTAAACAGTGGGTACCGTGCATTCATGTGCACTGTAACTATACGGTATATAAATTCAAAAGAGGCTCTCGGTTTCAGTGATATCGCCAATGTTTGAGTACTTGTTCAGTATATTGGCCTGATATGTTGTAATGGCCCCGGCTGTGATGTGGTGTATGTGCTAGTCTTGCATCAGTGCTTTTAAACACCTCAGCCATCATTCTGCAGCGCTGGTGTTTATTTAAATGGATTTGGCCTGCTTTGGCTGTAAAAAGAGAGGGCATAAAACACTGAGGGCTAGTGAATTACCAGCAATAAAGCTGCAAGCCGTGCCTGTTGACAGCACTGAGCCTAGGTGGGCCAAACTAGGCCAAGCAGGACTGCCAAATCCCCAAGCTTGCCCTAAACAACTGCCTGAATTCTTGCTAATTGTCTCTTCTTGTCATCCCTGTTTACTCAAGCCTCACCACTCTCTCCGCCATAATGGATTCAGGGGCCTGACAAGCCATGTTTGATTGATTTCTCTCCCTGACCACTCAGTGGAAGGACTCCTGGCTGTGTGCCAGCTGTACAGTGGGCCGTCCCTGGTGTTCACGTCTGCACTCGCACACACATTTTTTTGATGTGTGCGTGCACAGATGGAGCCACCATAGCATAACTGCCACACTATAACTCTACAGTAGGATACTGCAGTGAACGGCACTCTGCCCGCAGGGTGTCATTAACATTTAGAAACAGCCCCAGCATCAGTCACACTGCCTCTGCTTAGGTGTGTTTAACCTTTCTATATGGAGGGATACAACAGCCAGAACAGAGGGGATTTAACAAAGAAATAGACCTGCTAGAGTGAGGAGAAGTATTAAAATGTAAAATGAAGTTTAAAGAGGGCACTACAAAGGGACAGCACATTTCCATAAATATCTTTTGGGTGTGTATGATCATGAAAGTCAAAGCAAAGTCATGCAGTTTTGTTTTACCTCCTGACGGAGTGCAAAAAAGATGGACTTCAGCACTTCTTAATAATTTCAAATTCTTGTTCTGTTCTGGTGAGTTTGCCTCTGTGCTGTTTCAGCCTGTGTGTGTTTCAGGGCTGTGCACTTCTCATGATGGATGCGCGGGCCTGTCATCTCCGAATCGCCTCACTTAAGATGATAGATCCGTGCCTGCAGAGAGGTCGATTAAAGTTCATGACTTCGGAGTTAAACTTGCATTGTGCTTTCCCTCGAGTAAGATATACTGCTGATGACGATGATGACAATGCTCCTGGTGTTTACTCAAGTCTTACAGAGGGACTGGCATATGTCCGGGGGGTACATTGGCCAGCGCTGTCACTGTTTTTTCTTCAACATTTGTATCTTTGTAGAGTGTGTCCTTGTATAATTCAGATTGTGGATAGACAAATCTGTTCACATTGTAACATTGTCTGCATCCCTTTGAGGACAAAAAGCACATCTCCATAGTCTCAATCATAAAATAAGAATGTACTGTAAGTCAATGTAATGTTCTCTGGAGTAATGGAAACGACTCTGTCAGTATTTATAAGAGAGAAGAGAGAGAGAGAGTTTGTCTCATTATCGCTGAATATCTAAGTGAGCTCTGGCCTGCCAATTATGGAGCGTGACTGTCAAAGTTGTTAACGTATCTATGCACATATATTGTGACAAATAATTACATTATATACTGCATGATGACTGATATTGAGTAAATCTATGTGTGTGTTTCATTTAGCCTCTAAAAAAATATTTAGCATTGCACTGAATTTTTTTCAACAGCATATAATTAGATCACAAATAGCACATTTTCATGGTTCAGCATGTAGCACAGAATGTGAGGCATGGTGGCCATGCTTTGTTAGCACATGCCTCAAAATGTCATTAAATACAAGTGTTTGCAACCTCAAAATATACATCTCAGTTAAACAGGGGTTACAAACAGTGCAATATATGCTGTATATGATCTAAACCCAGTAATCTTGTGGTAAATTATGAAGCACAGTTAAATAAAAGGGGAGCATTAGCCATAGCTGTCAGCTTACTCTGATTGATAGGCTGCACCAGTCGTGGCTGACAGGATGAAGTATTTAGTGTGGAAGGTTGTGCCTGTGTGTGTATGGGTGTGTGTATGTGTGCACAGATGTTACAACTACTATCAGAGAGGTAAAATCACACTATGAGTAAGCTTATGTTTTGATAAGTATAAAGCAGCATTTTCTCCTCAGTAACTCAAATACTGATGAAAGTGTCTGTGAAATAGTCATTTAAGTGCAAATCCTTCGAAGTGTCCGCTATAAACGGATATACAAACATCTAGTGACTGATGTTTGAGCTAAGCTATCCTACAATACCTGTTTTTAGAGCAGGTCTAAAGTTAAAGCTGCTTGTAAAGACCCTGTTGTTACCCTTAAGCTGTATCCTTCAATTTGAAATGCATATGAAATAAAACCATTAACTGAAAGATTATAGTGTTTCAAATGTGACGTTGTTTTATGAGTATTAGAGCGCGTGCACTGACTAAAATCCACAACAAAGCAGTCTCAAATTGGAAATATTCTTAGGCTAATTGTTTTGATGTAAACAGCAAAATGTAATAAATAAAAATGGTGGGAACACAGAATTAGCTACATTAGTGCTTTCTCACACACACTGAAAGTCTTCAATTCACCCTCCACGTTGTTGTAAATGTTTAAATGAAACATAAAATTTCTGTTTGAGAAATTAACTTATGTCTTCCTGAAAGGTAAATCAGTGTCATGTAGACTAAAAAATGTGTTCCCAGCGGATTTAAGGTCCACTGGGAAACTCATCTAGCTTTACAGTAGTATAAAATGGTTGCAGCGACACAAGTAAATGACAAAATAGCCAACAATATCTTTTTATGACAGTATGCTTTTGGCACTGTCTGATTTGTGTTTTGATTTTTGTAGCCTTTTCACTTGTTAAATGTAAGTATTACTTCAGCAAAAATGCATAGCAATGACTAAAGGATCCACTACAGACTCCATTCAAATTAGGAATACATTGTTGTACCATGTTCACAGGGGCGGACTGGGACAAAAAAAATCGGCCCTGGCATTTTGGCTCAGACTGGCCCATATACAATCATAAAAACCACAATTCTTTGCACTCCCTAAAGACCCATTTATGCTTTACGCAGAAGACGGATACGCAGATAAACGGACACGCAGACGGATGCACATACACATTTGTCTGTCATTTACGTGCGTAATTTGGTCTGTTTTGAGGGGCCTTGCAGATCGTTTGCTTGACACAGCCAATAGGCAGTGTTGAGAAGTATAGCTGACATTAGGGGTGTAACAATACATTAATTAATTAATTAATTAATTAAGTTCTTGTTTATTTGTCAGGGATCATGTACAAAAACATTATAGACAGGGTAAAGATGATCTGTACCAGATTGTAGCGTTCTCACAAATTTCCATCTGTGGTCCCTGCGGCAGGCAGAAGGTGCCTGTATCGATATATCTACATCAATATATTGATCACATGGTCAATGAGCCAATGACATCAATCCATTATGCTTTTTTGTAAATCTACTTTTGCTTTCTTTTCTATTTGCAAGCTTTTTGCAAAGCACGTTTTATACACTTATGTGTCAAAAAATCAAAACAAGGTTGATTTGATTTCTTAAGAATGACCAATTCAAATAAGAAACCAAAAAGGTGAGAAATAGCTGAAATTTACAATAAAGCATGAGGTAATCCCTTTTTATATAAAGATACTGCAAGATCAGGCTACAGTACACCCCTAAACTAGTATAAATGATCATCTTAGAACATTTTTTTTTCTTAACAATTACTTGCATTTTATTTTTAAAATGAAACCTATTCTTAATAAATAAATAAAACTGGTGCTACACAGAGTGGAACCCTGGTAGCTTGGGGACTTGGACATAGTAGTCTGGTTCCCACGCTAGCTGAAGTTGAAAAAGAAGGGAGGGAGCAGCAGATGTCCACTCAAAACCAAGGGCTGAGAAGATGGACACTTGTGATGTTGAGCTTTGACATAAAGGGAAAAACAAACACCTGGAGCCTGAGCCTATGGACCATATGGAAGATGGGAGAACATTTAGGTCTGCAAGAATACAATACTAGCCTCTGCAGTCAGTCACAGTGAACATAAAGGCTCCTTTACTGCCATTTCCCACAATACAAAACCAGTTTTGTAGGATGTGGCTGAAAATAATGAGCACTTTCTCTACAGTGTAAAAAGTCAAAATAAAGGATGTCTTCCTTCTTAACTTCTTCAGTGTTTTTATTGATTTTCCTATGCTGACATTTTGAGATGACTGCAGTGAAGAGAGAAGAAGATCAACAAACTTGAAGGTGCACTCAGGGCCGCTGCAGGACCACAATCTACGGCTTTAAATGGATATTTCCCAAGTGGATTTCTTGTCTTTTATAACTTTGTTTCAACTGCACAATAACAACTCTCAGCATGTCGCAAGAGGAAAAAACCTAAAACATTTTATCCGTGCACATCAAGGGGGCACTGAACACGCCAGTCAAAACCCAAGATTCTTTACGATGTGCATGAAGAAAAAGAAGGAACAGATAAGTTTAAACGCAAGAAGATGCAGACGGTGGCATGATGAGATGAACCAAGACAGACAGTCTCAAGGGGCTTGATTACAAATACCACAAGCTTCTCCCACCACAAATAAAAAAGCAGCCAGTTTAAAGACAGAGCCTAATTCAAAGTAAAACGAGAAACTAACTTTCATCCTTTTGAGCTTTCATAGTGTTTGATGGCCACAAAAAGGTAAACGCTTTGATTCTGAGTGTTAATGCCATGAAGGTTCTTCAGGCCTAAATCATCTTTTCCTTTTTTTGACGTAAGATAAATTGTGCTAATTAAGGACAGAGAAAAACTCCAAATATTAATTGACTGTCTTTATAGCAATAACTCTGCAGGCTACATGGAAATGTGATGTCTCTGAGGTTGCAGTTTATTTCTATCACAGCTTGAAGCAAAACACATAAAATGCATCAAACAAATCCATATGTGTGACTAATTTGTGCAGTCAAGTATGAATGTATATTCGTGTGTTACTCTCTGCAGAATTGGCAAAAATGTGACAGAAATTCATGAGGACGAGGTGTGCGATCACAAGTCTCATCACACCCAGAGTGACTTTGTACAGTATACACAGTGCTGCTCAAAAGTTTGGACACACGAACGGATGATATTATGGGCAGAACGTTTTGCAGGGTATGGAGCAGATAAATTTCCAGAAAATTAAAGTTTGTATAAAGTCTTCTGAAGCGATTAAAATAGAAATGTATGTGTGCATGAATGCAACTCAGATAATCTCTAAATATGGGCTAAATAGGAATAATTTTCTCCTTGATGAGATTTCGCTTGAATCTAACAGACGACTGCCCTTATGGCTCTGCAAGATAGGGAGATTACATCACATTTGGCCACGCGTACACACAGGCATACCCACAAATATGCTAAAGATAAATACCTTCAGATTTTTCAGTTACACTTCAGGTCAAACGCTCTTGATATATTCACTGCTTCACTGTTTTGAATTACTTGTATGGTAATTCAGGAGAAACTATACATTTAAAAGAGCCCATTTCTATGACTCTAAAAAGATACGGGGCGGTTTGGGTCAGAGTGGCTCATGTACCCATTTTCTCCATCAAACACCCACCCAAGAGAGCCATTCAAATCTATTCAGCCTCGCCCACTTTTCTATTCAGCGTTCATTTAGCAATAGAAAGATGGGAGGAGATGAGGGGAAAAAGCGGACCGTCATGTGAAATGCTATGGGCTGGCAAGATCACACACTCTGCTGTGTATCCAAAAGGCGACAGATCATTTCAAAGAAAATTACAGCCACAACTTAAAGCTGGAGCCGAGCCAGCAGCCGAAAGACTTGAATTTCATTCTTAATCCATTATTTGCTCTCTTTTCTCCCTCCTACCAACACATTTTTTCTTTCCTCTCCAATCTCACTTACTCTCCCACCTCATCATCTAATCCAGCCAGAGGGGGTTGAGGAGTGTGTGTATATGTGAGAAAGATGAGCCGGTCTTAGCCTTGCTATAACCCCTAGCTCTCCACACACACACATACACACACACATACAAACACACTCTGAAATGTGTACTTGTATAAAAATGCAGTCCTGTTAGCAGACATGCACTTCATGTGCTGGCATCCACCTACACAGAAAAAATATCCTGATTCAAACATGTCGATAACACACACATAAACACACACACACTATTGGCATGGCTAGATAGGTGAGGTCACGCCTCGCCTGTGATTAGAAGGGCAGGGGTTATGATCTAGTAGCCCAAGTGCGACGCTGCATGTATTAAAGATAGAACAATGAATCTTTGGAGAAAATGGTAATCTAAACATGGATGAAATATTCATGCCGCATGACTGTGTGGTTCACCTCTTTTTGCTCTTTAACCAGATAAGATCCATGTGGTGTTAAAGCAGAGGTAAATGAGACAGAAAGAGGAGGGGAGAGTGCAGAGAGCAGAGGAAAAAAGGAGCAGTAATGTAGTGAAGCATGAAATCATGGCTGGCTTGTGTAATTTAGCTCTGGGACGGAGCTCACTAGCAAGATTTTCATTCCCCCTAGGCCTGCTGTTTTTTCTCTGCACAGTACAGTACATTAAAATTAACAAGTCCATCACAATTATTTCATGTGTTATACTTCATTAACAGAACCTTTTCAAGGCCAAGTCTATCTATATCCAACATGTATTAGGAAAGACTTCTTTTGCTTTCTGTAGCACTATATTAAATGGGTTTCCTTGGCTCTTTTATTAATTTAGATTTAATAAGGAGAGATGAATGGTTGGAAAATTGAAAACACAAAAACTGGGCCTGCTGTCAAACAGAAAAATACAAAAGAACAATACTATCGAAAAAGGGCACTATCTTAATTTTCCATCCTGTAGCTGGTCACTGCAGTTATTTATTTCCTCCTTGAGGTTTGTTTTGCTAATACTAAGGGCTGGGATATACTTGCTGTTAGCGGCACATCCGTGTACGTATCATGGCTGCCACAAGTTCCTAGCGTTCGATTGACACGTGGGCCCCTCACGTTGACGCATAGTAATGTGTCGCATGTGCAAGTTGCAATATTGACTTGAATGCTAGTGGCGTTCATACGAACAAGAGCATGAACAAGACAGGTAAGAGGTAAACATAATGACGGATAGTTCTGAAGACCGTCTCTTGGACTACCAGCTTCTGTATTATTTTCTACTCCCTGTTGCACAGTGATAAACACTCATGCCTCAACAGTTGGCAAAAAATTGCAAATGTTTTGGAGGTTGATGGGGTTGAATACAATATGACCGGGAGATTGACCTTTTCACTATATCTGAAGCCCAAGTGCCCAAGCCCTAGCGGTGACCTCCAGTGTTAAGCGTTTTGGCCATTGGTTGTGCTTCCGTTGTTTACAGCAAGTATATACACAAATGGAATGGAACATTGATGTGTACGCTTGCGTTAACAGCATGTATAACTACTTCTTGTACTGAATTACAATCATTGGCAACATATCCTGTGCTGCCACCTTTTGGTGAAACTATCAACCCTTTTTTCTTCATTCCAGACCAGTTTTTTTTATTTTTCCCCAAAAGATTGTTTCAGATTTTATTTTGTAGTAGAGAACATTTCATCCATATCATCTCAATTTTATTTATTTATTTATTATTTTAAAATTTGTTTCATTCTTAACAAAAAATAAAAGTAAAACAAAACAAATTAATCAAAACAAGAAAATTTTCAAACACCTGAATGAAAAGGAGCAGAAAGAAGAATATCCTATATAATCTGCCCCTCTCTTACAACATAATAAAATCAATAATAAGTCACTTTTATATTCCATCCATCCATCCATTTTCTGCCGCTTATCTGGAGTCGGGTCGCAGGGGCAGCTGACAAAGCAGGGAAACCCAGACTTCCCTCTCCCCGGCCACATTCACCAGCTCATCCGGAGGGAGGCGTTCCCAGGCCAGCTGAGAGATGTAGTCCATCCAGCGTGTCCTAGGTCTTCCTTGGGGCCTCTATCTGGTGAGACGTGCCCGGAACACCTCACCAGGGAGGCATTCAGGAGGCATCCTAACCAGATGCCCAAGCCACCTCATCTGGCTCATCTCGATGTGGAGGAGCAGAGGCTCTACTCTGAGCCCCTCCCGGATCACCAAGCTTCTCACCCTATCTCTAAGGGAGAGCCCGGCCACCCTGCAGAGAAAACTCATTTCGGCCACTTGTACTCGTGATCTTGTTCTTTCGGTCACTACCCACAGCTCATGACCATAGGTGAGGGTAGGAACGTAGATCGACCGGTAAATCGAGAGCTTTGCCTTTTGGTTCAGTTCTTTCTTCACCACGACAGACTGATGCAGAGTTCGGATCACTGCAGATGCCGCACCGATCTGCCTGTCAATCTCCCCCTCCATCCTTCCCACACTCGTGAACAAGACCCCAAGATACATGAACTTCCCCACTTGGGGCAGTACCCTATTGCAGACCTGGAGAGAGCACTCCACCCTTTTCCGGCTAAGGACCATGGTCCCGGATTTGGAGGTGCTGATTCTCATTCCAGCCCCTTCACACTCTGCTGCGAATCGCTCCAGTGAGAGCTGAAGATCACGGCTCGAAGAAGCCAAACGAGACCACATCATCCGCAAAGAGCAGAGATCCAATCCTGATGCCACTGAACTGGATCCCCTCAACACCTCGTCTACGCCTAGAAATACTGTCCATAAAAGTTATGAACAGAATCGGTGACAAACGGCAGCCTTGACCGAGTCCAACCTGCACTGGAAACGATTTTGATTTACTGCCGGCAATGCGGACCAAGCTATGACACCTGTCATACAGGGACCGGACAGCTCGTACAAGTGGGTCCGGCACTCACTTTTATATAACAATAGAAACCTTAACCAAAACAGCTGCAGGCCAACATACTGCTGAGTTCTAACACATACAGTATTTCACATTTTACACTGTTATATTATGTTTTTATGTTTAATATTATCATTTTGTGTTGCTTATATCTTAACATAGTTCATATTGCAACAGATTGGGTTACATATTCTATTTAGCTGTCATGTTCCGAGTGTTACTGTATTCAAAATCGGTTAGGCTAGGTTAAAAAAAAAAACAAAACAAACAAGAAAAAAAAAAAACATTGTCACACTGTAACATTGAACATATCAAAAGCTCAGATTACAGACATGTAAATCAATGCAGTTAACAATGACACATCTCATTTAAGATCTGTAGTTGGCAGGAGGTTAGGGGGAGTGGTTTGGTTTACGTTTACTTTTTGTATGTGTGTGGAAAGAGGACGATACAGAGCTGATGTTAGAACTGCTAGTGAATTCTTACACAGCTTTTGGGTTTTGTTTTCTTCTGGGGTGGATACAGCCTACAGTAAGCAAGGTAACTACACCATTTCTTGAGATTGAGAATGCTCCAATATGTTCAGCTTTAAATCTGTTGTGATAATTATGGTGATTTTTTTCCATTTGCCCAATTATTGTTGGTGCCCTTCCTGCCCAGCACTTGGTGCCCTACATGGAGTCTGGAAGGAGTGAGATCTGTTCAACAACAAAGAAAAGGACATAATTTTTGCTGATATCTGCTGTTGGAGTCCTTACATTTGCTCTAGGAAAGGCTACCTGTCTCTTTTGCATTGGACAAAATCACTCTAGCCAAGTTTTCATTAAAGAGTTAAGCAAATCTGAAGCGATCCTTTGAAAGGTTTTAAAGAAATGAGAATAAATAACATGCCTGTAACGAGTGACTGTGAGGAATCAGAAAAAAAAAAAAAAAAAAAAAAAAAAAAGGGACGTGCACACTGGCTTGACCCTGGAAACATGAAAAGTGGGGCACACCCTGAAGTTCCTAGGCAGCCTAAGATGCACCGCCACCTGGTTCACCACCTTGGAGATTGGGAAAGGGCCGATGAACCGAGGGGGGCCAATTTGCGACTTTCAACGCGAAGAGGAAGGTCCTTTTTTAAACAGCCACACCCTCTGCCCCTCCCGATACGCAGTTGCGGGGATTCTCCGATGGTGGATTCTCCGATGGTTGGCACTCAGGGAATACACAGCCGACATCTTCAAAAGGGTGGTTCGAGCCTGCCTCCATACTCTCCGACAGCGCAGGGCCGCAGTGTGGGCAGAGGGGACAAGGGCGGCGCGTTCCTGGAGGTCAAAAATGGGCGGCTGGAACCCATACACTGTGTAAAATGGAGACAGCCCAGTGGCACTGGAGGGGAGCGAATTCAGGGCGTGTTCCACCCATGGAAGGGTCTGCGTCCACTTAGTGGGATCTTTCTCACACAGCATGCGGAGCTTGGTTTCCACCTCTTAGTTGAGGCGTTCTGTCTGCCCATCCGTCTGTGGATGGTATCCGAACGAGAGGCTCACCTGGACCCCCAGCAGGTTGCAGAACTCCCTCCAGAACCTGGAAACAAACCGAGGGCCACAGTCAGAGACAATGTCCAGAGGAAGTCCATGTAATCTAAAGACCTCCTGGGCTAAGATCTCACCTAGCTCCTTAGAAGATGGGAGTTTGACCAGAGGAACCAAATGAGTCATTTTTGAGAAACGGTCAACAATGGTGCGTATTACTGAGTGATTGTTAGAAATGGGCAGACCTGTGATGAAATCCATGGATATGTGAGACCATGGACGACGAGGGACTGGGAGTGGTCGCAGGAGGCCAGCTAGTGGGCGATGGGAAGACTTGGCTTGGGAACATACTCGGCACGATGCAATGAACTGCTTGACATCCAGGACTAAGGTCTCCCACCAGAAGCGGCCCTGGATCACTGATAAGGTTTTGTTCACTCCTGGGTGACAATATAAGCGTGAACTATGGCAAAATGATAGTACCTCAGGAACTATATGTGGGACAAAGAGGCTTTCCTTGGTACAGTTCTCAGGAGTGGGGTGTTGCTGGTGGGCCTCCCGTATCTCTCTCTCCAAGCCTAGTCTGGTGACACCCAGCCGTACGGACTGTGGAAGGATGTAGTCACTCCGATCCTCGGCCTGCCCGTCCACTGGAACTTCATGGAGTCTCGAGAGCGCATCTCGCTTTGTGTTCTTGGCCCCTGGTTTGTAAGATAGGGTAAAATTAAATCTACTAAAGAACAGAGCCCATCTTGCCTGTCTGGGGTTCAGCCTCTTTGCGAATTTCAGGTATTCAAGGCTTTTATGATCAGTCCACACTATAAATGGCTCCTTAGCTCCTTCCAGCCAGTGCCTCCATTCCTCAAATGCCAACTTGACTGCCAAAAATTCACGATCGCCAACATCATGATTCCTTTCGGCTGCGGAAAGGCTTCTAGAAAAGAAATTAATTGGATGAGTCCTATTATCAGAAGATCTCTGACTTAGAATGGCACCTACTCCTGAGTCGGAAGCATCTACTTCGACAATGAACTGGCGACAAGGGTCCGGCGCATGGAGGATAGGAGCTGAGGTGAACAGCTCCTTTAACTGAGAGAAGGCTTGCTTGGCTGCCATGTTCCAGAGAAACCTGTTTTTGGAAGACGTGAGAGCATGCAAAGGTGAGGCAGTGGAGCTGTAGTTTCTAATGAACCTACAATAGGATTGGCGAATCCCAGGAATCTCTGAAGCTGCTTGCGGGTCTAGGGAGTTGGCCATTCCCTCACTGCTAAAACCTTACTGGAGTCCATGGACATCCTGTTAGGTGAGATGACATAACCTAGGAAAGAGATGGTATGACTGTGAAATTCACATTTCTCTGCTTTGATGAATAGATTGTTCTGTAGAAGACGGAGAATGACAGCGGACATGTCTTCGGTGTGTGGCGAGGTCCTTGGAAAAGATCAGTATGTCATCTAGATAAACAAACAACCCGACCATATCCCTGAGTACATCATTCACAAGAGCTTGGAAGATGGCAGGAGCATTAGTCAGGCCAAAAGGCATCACCAGGTACTCATAATGCCCTGTGGGGGTGTTGAAAGCAGTTTTCCATTTGTCCCGTCCTTGATCCGAACGAGGTCAAGCTTGATGAAGATGGAGGCTCCCTGGATGAGATCAAAAGCGGTATTCATGAGGGGAAGAGGGTAGCGGTTCTTAATTGTGATGTCATTCAGTCCTCTGTAGTCAATACCAGGTCTTAAGGATCCGTCCTTCTTGTCTACAAAAAAGAACCCTGCGCCGGCGGGGAATGACGAGGGACGGATTAGTCCCGCTTTTAGTGCACCATCTATATACTCTTTCATTGCTAGGGTCTCGGGCCTGGACAGGGAAAAGCGCCAGGAATGAGGTCAATGGAGCAGTCATACAGGCGATAAGGAGGAAGAGTGTGACGTACCAGGAGATTGGACTCATAAATAATCAGAAACCCAGGGATAAGTGATGGAGTTTTATTTAACAAAATGAACTTAATAGAAATGAACTCCGGAAGCTGGCGGAGATCAGAAAGTGCAAAGGTATGAAGGCTGCAGCAGGCGCTTCTGCGTTTCTCCGTCAGAGAAGTAACAGAGTCCATGATCTAGAGACAGAATCCTGTGAGCAATCCAGAGGTCAGTAAACCATATAATCCGATAATTAACCAAGGCAGAGCAACCAGTAAGGGAGCAGGCAGAAGCAGAAGTCCAGGTTCAGAAATACAGGGTCGACGGCGGACAGGCAGGCAGACAAGGCTGAGTAACACTAAGGGAGCGGGCGGCGGCTAATATCCAGGTAACGAAATACAGAGTCGGCAACGGGCAGGCAGACAGACAAGGCTGAGTTAACAGGGAGCGGGCAGAGACAAAAGTCCAGGTGCAGGAAAAAAAAGGGTCAGTAACGGGCAGGCAGACAGACAAGGCTGAGTATTAATAAGGGAGCAGGCAGAGACGAAAGTCCAGGTACCGGAACACAGGGTCGACGACAGGCAGGCAGGCAGACGGGTAATACTGGGAAACAAACAGGGAACAGAGGCAGGTATATAAAGGGTTTGGCGCAGGTGGAGCACACCAACAATCAGTGAGAGTGGAGAGGAGGTGCATTCAGGACAGCTGGGAAAACCGGAAGCCGTACCACGGAGCATGACAAAGTGACGTTGCCAGGTTTTTGTTAAAAACCTTCTTTAGATCATAATACTCAGAGGGGACTGCTGACAGATCAGGATAAGTCTCCTGACACACGGCAGGTTGGGTGGATGGGGTGTCAGAAGACAGGTGGAGGGGCAACTGGGTGCCCAGTTCAGGATCTCTTTCATCTTTCAGTCTATATGAGGATTGTGATTCTGTAACCAGGAAGCACCAAGAATAATCGGTAACTCCGGAGTGTGTGACCAGAAATGAAATGAATTCGTGGTGATTATCACCCACAATGAACTTTAGGGGGACCATCTGAGTAACCTGGTGCAAAATGTGGCCATCGAGCGCCAAAACTTTGTTTCTTGGAGGTGGGTTGTAGTGGTATGTTCAGTGATTTGGCTAATTCAATGTCCATGAATTCAGTGTCAGCCCCAGAGTCAATAAATTAGGCTGGTTGCCTGTCAGAGCAAGAACAAAGGCAGAGGCAGAGTGGCAATTAAGCCCAGGTGATCTGAATCAGCTGATGAGCCCAGGCAGGGCAGAGATCATGACAATGCCCAATAATTGTTTTTTAAAAATAATATCAAGGATGTGTAGCATCATCAAATGGTGGCAGAATAACCTTCATTGTTTATTAAATAGAAGTAGTTGTTCTAACAAGAAACACCAGCTACACTAGACATCCAGAGATTTTAAGAGATCCCGGTTTTACTTTAATGTCTGGAAATATCTGATATTTTAAATTGTATTTTGGAAGATGAACATGTGAATTTATTGTTTGCTGACTCAGAGTATTTAGACTTTTTTTTGCCAGATCATAGAAAATTTGCAAAATTGTGCATCAAATCTTAATAACTTGAAAATAACAGTCCTCAGTTCAGTATAGAAATTGTTTGTGAACTGATGAAAGTTAGATTTTTCATACTTCCATTTACTTAAAAAAAACACACACACAAAAAACAAAACAAAACAAACAAAACAAAACAAAACAAAAAAAAAAAAAAAAAACAACACTATAAATGTATATGGAAAATGGCAATAAAAACCTGCCTGCTGGCTAGGTAATCAGGCTTGCCAGTGGCCTGGTAACTCCATATTTCCACTTGTGGATGTCCATCACAGTGGTTTAATCCTCCAAGGTTTCTTTCTAGTTAGGACAACTACTTCTTCTACAAAATTGCAATCACTGGCAACATAGTATGGCAAGCACAAGGCAGTTAGGGTTTTGTTTGCTATGATTGAAAAACTTACAAATCCTCCTAAACAGATAAGCCCAGAGCTCCTTTCCACTGAGAAATGCAACCAATTTGCAAACTTTTTTAGCCAAAAAATTAAAACAATTAGGCAAAATATTAATTCCACACAGTCAAACAAGAAAATTAGTCTGTGTCTAAAACCCGGAAATAATTCTGATGTCATGTCACAATTTAAAATGGTGAATTTAAAAGTCCTACAAGAAACAGTTTGGCATTTGAAATCAACAACATGCACTCTGGACATGATACCATCCGACTTTTTAAAAACAGTTTTTACCTCAGTAGAAAGTGATCTCCTACTGATAGTTAACAGCTCGCTGGCATCAGGCATTTTTCCCAAGTCACTAAAGATAGCTGCTATTAAGCCACTCCTAAAGAAAAGGACTCTAGACGCCTCTATAATGAACAACTATAGACCTGTCTCTAACCTCTCTTTTATTTCCAAGATTATTGAAAAAGTTGTATTTCACCAGCTTCATGACTTTTTAAATGAAAGTGGAAATCTTGATAAATTTCAGTCCGGCTTCCGACCTCATCACAGCACTGAAACAGCTCTGGTCAAAGTGTTAAATGACATTAGGTTGAATACCGATTCTGGTCAAGTGTCAGTCCTGGTTCTGTTGGATCTCAGTGCTGCGTTTGATACTGTAGATCACAGAATCCTGTTGCACAGGCTGGAAAACTGGGTTGGACTTTCTGGAGCGGTCCTTAACTGGTTCAGGTCCTATTTAGAAGGCCGGAGTTATTTTGTTACGATCGGCAGCTATGAATCCGAGCGAGTGGCCATGACTTGTGGAGTCCCCCAGGGGTCAGTCCTTGGACCTCTTCTGTTCAACTTGTATATGCTCCCTTTGGGTAAAATATTACAAAACTATAGCATTAGTTATCAAAGTTATGCAGATGATACACAACTTTATGTGTCTCTGTCACCAGATGACTGCAGTCCAATAGACTTAATGTGTCAGTGTCTGGAGCAAATAAACACCTGGATGAGGGAGAATTTCCTACAATTAAATGAAGACAAAACTGAGATTATTCTGTTTGGTAGCAAAGAGAAGAGGGTCAGCATTGGCAAACACCTGGAGACTCGGGCTCTTAAAATTACCAACCAAGTTCGTAACCTGGGAGTGTTGATAGACTCAGATCTGACTTTCAGCAGCCATATCAAAGCTGTCACTAAGACAGCTTTTTACCAGCTCAGAAACATCAACAGAATTAAAAGTTTAGTCTCCCAGAAAGACCAAGAGAAACTCATCCATGCATTCATCTCCAGTAGACTGGATTACTGTAATGGTCTTTTAACAGGACTTCCTAAAAAGAGCATTAAACATCTGCAGCTCATCCAGAACGCTGCTGCTAGAGTTTTAACCAGGACTAAGAGATCTGAACACATCACACCAGTTTTAAAATCTTTACACTGGCTTCCAGTCAGTCACAGAATAGATTTTAAAACCCTTCTGATCATTTACAAATCCCAGAATGGTTTAGGCCCAGAATACATCTGTGATATGTTCAGAGAATATAAACCTAGCAGAGCTCTTAGATCCAAAGACTCTGGTCAACTAGTCCAGGCCAGAGTCCAGACTAAACATGGAGAAGCAGCATTTAGCTGTTATGCTGCAAACAAATGGAACAAACTGCCAGTGGAGATTAAACTTTCCCCAAATGTAGACATTTTTAAATCCAGGTTAAAAACTTTTCTTTTCTCATGCGCCTATGCATGAAATCTGCACGGTAACTTTTTTTTTTTTTTTTTTTTTTTTTAACTTATCTTGCTTTTAATCATTTTAATGTAATTTATTATTTTATTGTGATTATGTGTTGATTATGTGTTGATGCCTTTTACTATTCTAAATATCTGTAATGTCTTTGTTTTATGTAAAGCACTTTGAATTGTCCTGTACATGAAATGTGCTATACAAATAAACTGCCTTGCCTTGCCTTGCCTAAAAAGAAAATGATGTGAATTGAAAGACTCTTCAATAAAACAAACAAACAAACAAACAAAAGATTAAGGACTCAAATTATGCACTAAGACAGATGGATTCACAAGTAAGAAACCATATTTTGTTAACAATAATATACACAGGTTAAAACAAAATTAAACTGACAAATCCCTTCTACCATATACCCAAGATATAATTGCTGGTCCCACAAGAAGTTGCAATCCTGAAAGCAACAAAGAGGGTTAAGTCATGCAAAGAAAACAAACTTAAAAAAACAAAACAAAAAAAACAACAACACAATAATACCCTCAAAATAAATAAAACCACAAAACAGGCTGCATCCCCAGGTGATAGCCTTGACTACACTCGTCCACTACACTTGGATACTATAGGGGTCGATCATCAGCATACAGGTGGGTGGGCTCCACTTGATTGTATAGAAATTGACTCGGAACAAAGCAACAGTGTCCTTTAGTGCCAGCGCGTGATGCACCTCAGTGTGCACTCATTCACCAGCCTACCGGAACACACACACACACACACACACACAAATCTATGTTACTACTAATTCAATGGTCTTTTAGCGGGACAATAGTCTTACCCATCCATACGGCTTCCACAGGAGGAGGAAATGAGCAGCTGACTGAATTCTACAAGAAGGTATATGCAATTCTGCACAGTCTTCAGCTCAATCAGTCACCAAATGGCACAAACAAAAGGTAGTAAAAGGTGACGCCCCCTGTTGCTGATGACGCCAACCTGACCGCAGTGATCAGCTGTCCACCACGTTGCAAGGAGGTTAAAACCAGGGTGTACATGTGAGGACTGGCAAAACCTGGCAGGGAAATAAACGGCGTAGTAGCACAGCTAATGACCTGTCACAGAGCCACCCACTCAGATGCACACTGGCTGGCGAGCACCTGTCAGATATACCAGCATTCAGCTCCGCCCCCACAGTCAGTGCTGATAGATTGCACCTGTCATGTGCAATTAATGGAGAAGAGGGGAAAACGTAAAAACCTTTCCCATCATATTCTACTAAACACGTGTCCCGATGATGTTAACAATTCACCACTAGCTAATACCATGGACGGAAGATGGCCAACTGGGTGTCACACCCTAGTGGTGGAGGATCAGAAGCCTCACTCTCCTGACTAACAGGTCTAGGGAAATGGTGGGCATTTGAATGTTGCCCCGCCCTTGGGGGGTGGTATGGCGCAAACCCGGAGGGCCTAAATTTAGTACCACTGCTTGGGGAAGAAAATGGTAGAGCACAGAACTCTAGAAGTCCTGGATTTTATGATGACTTCTAGTGCCATGATCACACACATAAAGCAGCTGGCATACTCGTAAGGGGGTCATCTTGACACTGCTGGTGCTGCTTTTCCGCGGCTACAGCCAAACATTCCCGGGCCCTGTCAAAGGCTACACGAAACCTAGCTTGGTGCTCTACCAGCAAATCTTGGATTGTTCCAGGCACTGGGTCTACCGCCCGACCCAGTAGAAAATCTACAGGCAGGTGCTGGTCATGCCCAAACATGAGCAGGAAAGACAACTCCCCAGTACCATGATGGGGTGTGGTATTATAACAAAATACCACAATAGGCTGTGTTTCCAACCTTTGGTGGAACTTTGCAGCCTTCTTTCTACATTTCAAACCAATTTTTTTTTTCCTCTTTTCAAAAGATTGCTTCATATTTGCTTCACTAGCTAGTAGCAATCAGCAGACATTTTTGTCAAACCAGCAGAGAATGAAAAAAATCCTTTTCTTTGCTGAAGTCTGCTGTTAGAGTCCTCACATTTGCTGTAAGAAGGTCCACTGAACTTTATTGTCCTGGCCAAAGTAGGTCTCTCTTCTCTATTCTTCCTTCCATTCATTAACAAAAGCAAATCTGAAATTATCCTTAGAAATGTTTAAAAGAAATTTCAGTTTCATTGTAGGGATGCAGATTAACCTACATTGCTGGAGTTTTTAATTTAGTAGAAGTAGTTGTCCAAACAAGAAACAAACCTTGACAAAGAAAAAAGATGACAACACCAGCTGCAGTGGACATCTAGACTTCTAACTCAGAAATTGATTCATTTTCTGGGAATATCTGGGAGTTTATACCATTTTTTGGAAGATGACGGTTAGATGTAGTTTGCAAAATTGTGCATCTTTCTCAAAACTGAAAAAAAAAACAAACAAACCCAAAAACAAAACAAAACACTAGAAAAAGCATACCTCTAGTGAGTGTATTAGTGAAAGTTTTCTTTTGTTTATTTTTCTTTTTTTTCTTTTTTTAGATTTTTAATGCTTTTATTAATCTGTAATTCGCATATTCTAAAAACATATCAATAACAGCAAAAGAAAAAAAAAAGAGGAAAAGAAAAAAAAAAACATCTCCGCTGTCCTTGAGAGCAAGCTGGAGGGGAAAAAAAAAGAGATTGTGTGAGTGTTTGAGATTCAACAGAGTTTGGTGGAGGTCTAGTAAAAGTAACAAAAGCTGATAAAGTGGGAAGAGGGGCAGGAATTCAGGTTTCAAGCTAGATGAGTTCCACAAGCGAGGGCTGGCTAGTAAACCCTCCTATCAGGCAGGGTTAGGACATTGGTATATGTGTGAGTGTGCATGTGTTCTATCTCGGCATATTTTAGAGGGACAGGGAGTGATGCACCAGCTCTGCTACCATCCGTTACACTTAACATTTGCAGAGATCTGAAGGCGGCTGATAAGCATAACAGCACAAGAGAAAAATATCACTGTACAGCTCATGACACACACAAACTCACACACAAATAAAGCATCCATAAGAAATATTTGTCCACATGCGCTCACAAGCACACAAAGACAGTCATCACACATACAGAAATAATCACACACACACAGAATCTATAAAACACCCTATTAGGCTTCATCCCATCATATCTGAGCCCACCTCATCACTGACCTCACACTATAAAACTTTAACACACCTTGGTGTGCGCGAACACACTCCATAGTGTCATTACAGCATCTCTAATAGGTTTGTGCATGTGTGTCCGCTTCTCAGGGTTTATTTGCTATGTGTTTCCTCTGCAGATGGAGGCTTTACAAGCCCAGGAGCCTGTTATTGGCCTCCTGTCACTGTCCCAGTGAGCTGTGTTAAATCTATAACCAGCTGACAGCTAAGCAGTTATTGGAGGACTCTTGGAGAACAATGGCTCAGCTTCAGAAACACTGTTGCTGTTGGTTGGTAAAAAGACAAGGTTTTACAAGCTACTCAATAGACAAAGCTGACGATGATTATTATCGCGAGTATGTTTGCTGCTGCACTGCACTGATAGACACCAGGTGTCTGTGTATGTTTTCATACAAGGCTGCAACAAATTCTTGTGTTTGTTTATACAGAGAGCTACGGCACCGTTAACAATAATGCAGCCTGACCGAAATTCACACTCAAAAATGGACTTTTCACCTACAACACCAGCCGCTGCATGAGAATCTATGTATGCATGCAAACAATGCACCCTTACACACATGAGCACAGACGCATTAGTGGATGTGGGCATGCACATTACAGAGGATAATTGCCTATGCATATTTCCTCATGTGTGCTCCCTGCTCACCCCAACAGTGGATTGGATTGGAGCGCCAGTTGCAGAACCATTAATAGAAATTAAGTGCCAGTGAGAGCTACTGGAGAGAGACCAGTGGAGCCAGAGAGGAGTTTATGTGAAAGATAAATACATTTCTACAGAAGAGTGGCTCCGTTTATTGGTTGGGAAATGCACTGTGATATGATAGAACGGCAACAAATGAGTATGGAATGGGACGATATGGCTGAGAGAGAAGAGAATGTTGTGGAATTGGAGGCCTGACTTGAATAGAAAATGTGTTGAATAAAGTTAGCTTGAGTTTTACTTTAGTGGTTAGACTGGTGGGTTCAGAAACCTTACTGGTCAAACTGAAGCACTTAAATGCAGAAGTCACATTATTACCCATCAGCACTGTAATTTACCAATAAGCAAAGATAAAACAAGCCCGCTCTCCTCAAGCCATTTCAGGTTCCTCCAGTGTTGAATTATTATCCATCATCCCTCGAGTGTCTCTCCCTCTTAGCTGGCTGGTGTCAAACAGATTACAAACTCATCACACACACACACACACACACACACACGTGTGCAAACACACATGCCTGCACACACATTCACTGCAGCTAATGAAAATTCAGCCTCATCCCAGGCCGTTTAATGGCTCTAATAAGAGAGCCACTGGGGGCCTGGCGCGTGTCAGGCAGATTACAGGACGCCTGTGGACTGGACGGACAAGTCCTTGGCAGCCATGCACCCACAGTGACACATGCAAACACAACCAACTCTCATCTTCAGGAGGAGCTCATCTCAAGAGGTGTAACCACTTCATTGACCACTAGGAGGCAAGGGTGAGCTTTGCCAAAAGATGACAAAAAGCTGCTGAAGCTTCTCATAACCTGCTGAAATGCTGGATCTTCAATTACACACATGACTTAACCCATTGTCAAGTTGTTCCACTGAGCAACAGATCATGTTATGCATATGTACAGTATGTTAGGCCTTCTTGTCAGCACTTTGCTCTAATAAAGTTTCATTATCTTATTACTAAACTGCTCCATGATTTGCAGGTTCTGCTTTTTCTTTGAAAGCATGGATAAATCCCTGCACCAAACAGCAAATACGTCTACTAATCCTAAAAGTTAAAGCCCTCCTGGACCAGCTGATGTGACTGTTAATGATTTTTGTTGGTGAGCGAAAGAGCTCAGCTAAAACTCAGCCTATCCCAAATGTTTTTTTCTGTTTGCTTCTCATCACTTTCATTAATTTTAGAGCAGCCACGTGATATAGAATCATTTCAGTCACTCACAGGTGTGTTAGCTTGTTGTCATCCTATTGTCATCACTTGTTATTTGTCTCTGCCTGAACCTGACACTGACGGGCTCAGATATAAGTGTCTGACTTTGTCAGTGTGCTGGTGGGTAACCTGATGCTGAGTGTATTGACAATGATTATTATTCAGTTCAGTTTGTTTCCATTGTGACAATGATGTTATTAAGGTGTTACGATCAGCAGCACTGACCTCAAGAGCAAAAATAAATGTTTGTTTAAACAGTTTGTTACAAAACTCAGTTGAAAAAAAAGATTAAAAAAATCCCTCTGGTGAGATGGGCTCGTTTATTAATTTTACATTAAAATTTAGAACAAGTTACAGAAATCAACAGTATAACCCAGCAACCGTTTCAATAGCAATTTTACACATCATGTAACACTACACACTCCATATGTCTCTTTGTATCAAAGAATCATAAGAAAATAAAAATACATGCTTTTTAAAAATGTAAAAATAACAAAATAAGTCTGAATTCAAGAAGTTCTGTTATATCTTCTTTTTTCATAGAATCCCTGAATGGTTTGCAAATCTCTTCATATGGTTACCTTCAGTTACCTGTTCTTAATATAGTCATATTCACAAATACAAATATTTAAATAAAAGTACTTTTTACTTTATGACAATTGAAGCAAGTATCAGGCATATCATTATGAGGCTTGACAGGGGTTATGTATGTTCATGTTAACCAACTGTATTAGAGTGGTTGTTGTCATTGCTGTTTAGGATTTTGCCTCCTTACAGGCTGTGACCCAATCATTGTTTGAAATGTCTATTTTTAATCCTGCCCTCCAATTACTAACTTGGCTGTTACCTCATTCAGATGCTGGATAATTATAAATTAAAGGTGCAGAGTGTAACTAAATCAAAGGTCAGTGACAGAAAAATCTTTAATCATTAAAAACTGTTTTATGGTATCTTTTCACTGACTAAAAGAAATGTTTTTATTCCCTGAGAATAAGCCATGTAGATCTACTCGCTGTGGGTCCACATGCATGGCAGCTGCTGTATTTGTACCACGATTTTACTACGGTGTCTCTGAATGGACAAACAACTCTATTAAACATCTTTATTTTTGTGTTCTAAGTTAACTCAAACCGTTCATCCATTTTCTACACCTGCTTGTTAAAATGCAGGATTGTGGGAGGGCTGGAGACCAACCCAGCAGCTATAGGTAAGAGGCAGGGTACACCTTGGACAAGTCGTCTGTCCATTTCAGGGCCAAAGCAGCGGAGACAAACAACCATCACCAAATAAGGATGAATGCACCCATGGCTTTTTATTAGGTTTTTTTTCTCCTATTTGTTTCTCATTCTCTTTTACCTCTTGAAATTTGGTATGCGTGTATAAAAAACACTGAGAAGAATAAACCTCTTATGATTTAAGAAAACACAATATGCATCACATAATATATTAAGTGTATAGCAGGGGTGGCCAACGTCGATCCTTGAGAGCCACAATCCTGCAGGTTTTCCATGCATCCCTGCACCGACACACATGACTAGTGAGTCATTGTGCAGATCCTTATAGGTTGTTGGATCCAATTAATTTGAGTCAGGTGTGTTGGTGCAGGGATGCATACAAAACCTGCAGGATTGTGGCTCTTGAGCACTGACGTTGGCCACCCCGGTGTATAGCTTAGTTAATAAACTGTACTATCTGAGTCTCCGTGTAGATCCAGTGTGGCATTAAGCTATGAAAAGAAGTTCCACTGTCTTCATCTCAATGCAAACAAAGTGAACAGCAGGCCTTAAAGATTTCTGATCCACCTGCAAAATGTTTTGATAAAAGACCCAAAACAACCATGAAGAGCAGCAGAAACACAACACAGTAAAACAAACACTACAAAGAGAATGAAGGCATCTCCAGTTACAACAGAGTAACAGACACGCAAACAACAACTATTTGATACAACTTTAAAGAAAGAAACAACAATCATGTGAGCAAAACAACTACAAAAAGATTTCTAAGATTAAAAAAGACTTTAAATACTAAAAATAAACTAAATGTCTACAAAGAAACAAAATCATCCAACAGAAGAATGAAACTTCAAAAAGAGATAAAACAGAGAAAACATAACAGATGCAAGAGATTTTTATGCAAATTCTGATTAAAAACAACTTTAGAGAGTAGAAATAACTTAAAAGTGAAATAAAATGACCATAAAGACAAGCACAAACTGATTCATGAAGATGCAAATCAAAGAAAGAGCTACACCATCTCTTTTAAAGTAGTGTCTTGTTTCCATGTTGGAGGTAGAAAGTCTTTTACATGTTGCATAGGTGCCCGTCGTCTCATTTTCTATCTGTGCTTAAAAGGAGGGGAAAATTCCATTAAACACAGGGATCCCAATGTCAAACGTAGACACAGTAGCCCACTTGATCAAACACAAAGTCCAAGCCACAAGGGACCGAATTACCACTGCCATTCTGGGGGCTTTGAGCTCTGAGGCTGATCCCATGTCAAAAGGAAGCCAGGGGAGACTTTCACGTGTCGACTTAGACGAGGAGAAGAGAAAGGCTACCAGGTCTGCATCTGAACTCTACCTGAACTCCAAATAACTTTCCCTGAAGTCATTTAAAGTCATTAAAAGAGTGAGAGGAGGAGGGAGGGTGGTTTTGGAGGCTGAGGAAGGGACACACAGCAGAGAGAATAGATGAGGGAAGGGTGGCAGTGATGTGACAAGGGAACAAATGTTCATCATTCAGAAAGGACTGAGAGGACAAGTAGAGGACGAGGAAGCGGTGGATGCAAGAGAGGAAGATGCTAATGGAGGAATAACCACACGAGACATTCCATAAAATGCTCCTCAGGCTCTTTTTGACATTAAAGTGCAACTCAACAAGTCCCATTTTATCAATTAGAAGCTGAAAAGCTCAGTACATGGGATGTATTACTCTAAAAATCTAAAAGATTCCATACAGCTGAGTAGGAATAACTTAACCCACCTACATTAGACCACCTGTCAACTAAAATGTTTAGTTTTTTCAATAATCGGCTATCATAGAAATAGAAAAGTGGATGCATAAATGTGATAAGCTGAGTTGCATTTGAAAGGTTGAAACAATAAATCCCTGAACCATTTTCTCAAAGCTGGGAAAATGGTTGTCACCGCACTCTCCTTTCCTCTCTATGTCCTTAAATATCTCAAAATTTAGCAGAATTATCCAATACTGATTGACAATATCATCAAATCCAATTAATTTCAGGGGAAAACAAAACTGTGTATAATTAATCAAATTTACAAATAAGCACATATGACACTTCCAAAAAATTTTGTTGGCTACATTAAAAAAATGTAGCACACAAGAATGCATTCACCAGCAACTTTATTAAGTCTAGCTTGTTAGGTTGAACAGTACGCCTTAATTCTTCATAGATTCAAGAAACACTCTTCAGAGATTTTGCTCCATATTAACATGAATGCAACAACAGTTGCTGCAGATTTGTCAGCTGCATGTCCATGATAACAATCTTCTGTTGCAGCGTCAAATCCCAGTCCTTGAGATCCATTTTTCTGCCGGTTTTGGATGTTAACTGCTCCAACACAGCTGAATCAAATCCAATAGCTTCATGTTGTCAAGTTCTGCAGAAAGACTCATGAATTTGAGTCAGATGTGTTTAAGTAAGGAAGCATCTAAAACCTGCAGGACAGCGGCCCCCAAGGACTGGAGTTTGACATCGCTGCTCCATTGGATTGATGTCTGGTGACTGGGGAGGTCACTGAAGTACAGTGAACTCATTGTCAAGTTCAAGAAAGCAGTTTGAGATGGTTGTGTGTGAAAATCCCAGTAGATCAGCAGTTTCTGAAATACTCAGACCAGCCCAACAACCATAACATGTTCAAAGTCACTTAAAACCCCCTTTCTTCCTCATTCTGCTGCTTAGTTTGAACATCAGAAAGTCATCTTCAGTATGTCTGTATGCCTCCATGCATTGGGTTGAAGCTATGTAATTAGATTATTAGATATTTGTGTTATAAAACTATTGAAACTAATAAAATGGCCAGTGAGTATATAGATATTTGTGGGATACCATGTTGAGATGGAAGGAGACTTTTGCCAGTTTAACTATTGTTTACACTCTTCATGTTTTCAATGCATGTCCTGTCTAAGCCCAGATCATATGGCAACATTAGAGGGTTTGGGTGCTGTTTAAGTCTCGCTGTGGTGAGCACAATGAAAACTTCAAACCTCTCTTACTGCCTGCAAATGAATCAGCACCCCACTGATTTCAAATGTTTGATTTTTACAATTAAAATTTGGATATGTGATTTTCTGAAATGCTAAGCAGAGCAGTTGTTGAGCACCACTAGCAAGCTAATTCTGACCGATGTTAAAATTGACATTCAGTGAAAAACATCTGGTGTTGACCAAGTCTTTTATTGCCTCATCTGACCTGGTATAGGGATTATCTCAATAATTTCCTTATGTGTGTAATGCAACATAGCTTAAAAATTCCTCAGAATTTTAAAAATGACTGGCTCAAAACATCATATTTTCATGTTTGCAAGTCAGACTAAAGGTGAAATTTAAGAGAAACCTTCCCTCTGAATATGAAAACAACCCTCAAGTGTCAAACTCTTCCTCATTTATTCTGTTGAGTGAAGGCCAAACATACAAGGAAATTACCAATTAAAAACCTTTTTTAGTAGAAGGACCACTTGTAGCATAAAGAGACCACTGCGTCTGAAAGATTCATCTTCCAGACAACATGGTGCTGATAACAGATGAATAGAGTTAAAAGGAAAAGAAAAGATGAGGGGCAAAATTTTAAAATAAAGCCATCTTTTATCTACCTTTTCCCCTCCACACCCCACCACCCACACTCTGCCCCCTTCCACCCATCCTGTTAGTAAGCTTGGACATGCTTCCCAGCCCGCTGCCCACACATTTCTCAGCTCCTCTTCATTTTGGACACTCATACATTTATGGAGTGATTTGGTGCAGCTCTCCCTCCCAGGCATCCAGGATTACTGCACATACTGAACTGTGGCAAGCAGACAGGGAGGCGATGGTGTGGTGGGTGGGATGGGGTGAATGGGGGTCAGTTTAAAGAGATCTTTAAATGATGGATGAAAAGACAGACAGAGGATAGAAAACCAGTCAAGAATCAAGATTGTTCTTGCCAATATGGGAACAGATCCAGACAGCAGAACCATATATAGGCACTCTAATGTGTGTGTGTGTTATTAGTGTGCGGCTTGCTTGAGATGTCACCAGAAATGTAATGCTCTTTTTTGTGCTACACACACTTTTCTCTTGTGATAAAACATCATCTATATCACCAATGAGACTGTGGCCTGTATGTGTGTATATATGGGAGAGGGAGCCTGTGTATTGTATGTGTGTGTGTTGTACTCTAATTAGCACCTAAACACACAGGAGAGTGCTGAAGCCAGACAGCAGATAAATCAGACAGAGCTATAAGATCGTAACACTCTAACAGAAGATATCAGCTGCAGTGCAGCTTTACCACACTTGATAAATTGACAATACAACGGTGAGCTTGGAGCTGCTGGCTTCTTTCCCAAACCCACCACATTGCATTGCCGGGGACAATTTTGTGTTTGCACTGCAACTTCCTTTGTCCCGACTACAAAGATGCAATAAGTAATGAGACACAAAGCCGGAAATGTTTTTTTTTTTTTTTTTTTTCCTTTCTTTCTCCACATTCATTCACTAATACATGCCTACTCCATTTCTATATGTTTCCCTCCAATTACCAGCATTACTCAAAGTCAGAGCTTTTCCAAGCACATTTTTCATCTCTCACTTCCCTCACTCTCATTCATTAATTTGAATATATCCAACCCCAGCTGATCGCTTTCCTGCAAACACAACAGTGGCAGCAGAAACGAGTGTGCTCACTCATGTGTGGATTTTTCTTCCTTCTCTCTCTTCTCTCCTTGTCTTTGTGTGTCGGCCTCCCTCTCTGCTGCCAGAGGCACTGCAGGCGTGAAGGAGACGGATCCCAGCAGTACAGTATGGTCTGGCACTGGTGTGTCCCTGCCCCAGGGGAGTCTGGGAGAATGAGTCCCAGTAGAGGTTTGTTTAAATGCTAGAGGGAGTATTTGCCCCAGACTAGCCTCTCCCGCTCTAATGGATATGTCTGTGTTATTGATAGTAGGACTGGCAGAGGAAAAAAGGAGAAAGTGAATGAGGTCTTTTATGAATCTAATATATAGTGGCTGTGTAAGGTGACATCCTATTGTCCTTGCAGGTGAGATCTTTGAATCAGAGCTAATAGCTATGGCATGCAAAGACTGTTCTTATCTGCTTTAGCTTAGATTTAAGCAGAGAGTTAGGAGTTATTAAATATTCTTTTTCTGTCAAAATTTCTGCGTTAACAAAACAAGTGGATTAAATCCATTACTGCCAGGAGTAGCAGGCAAATGTCGACATGTGCTCACAAAGCTAGAGTAGCTGCTACTTCTTGCAGGGAACAAGTCTGCAAGAAACAACAACATGAAGCAATAGCATTATGCTGTAAGCTGCAGGCTGTATTAAACATCAATGTGGAATGAGCAGGACATTCTGAGATAATTAGGCTTGTTTTGTTTTGTTTTTTTTTTGTTTTTTTTACTGGACTTCACATCAGCCCACATGGCAAGACTGGGACTGAGCTTCCAGCCACACTGCAGCCTGATAAAAGTGATCAATATCATAACTTTTATCCAAGAGATGCTGCTGTCAGTTTCAGGGTCTCCATATTGAATGCTGAATAAACCCATTTTCATTTCACTCAAAACCCTCATTTAATCTTGTGTTAGCAGGTTATTGTGACTGGTAGGGGAAGAGGCTTAACAGTCCAATGTTTTTGAATAACTTCTTATTTCAAAGATTAAAAAAACAAAAAACAAAAAACTAGCAGGAAACTTTTCATATGAAAAGGAAAGACAAAGCTGTGTGAGAATTTGATCCCAAGCTGTCAGAGTCTCAAAGTAGTCAGATCAATGAAAACTGTATCCATATGGACTTTTTACATTTTTTAAGAATGAATTTTGCAGCATGTATACTCATCTGTGTACATCAATCCTAGCCCTAACCATTCAGGAGTGAGGGTTATGCAGAGAAGTAAGGAATTGCATTTAGTGAAGGAACTAGAAAAGTCAACAAAAAGTGAATTTTTACCTCTAATAATTCCATTAATCTTCCTCAATAGAGGTTTGTATCCAAGTAAAAAGAGGTGAAACGTGTACAACACAGACATAATGAATCAAATGCTACTAAACAGCCACATCAGCGCAGTGCAAGTAGTTGTACTTGCTTAGGGAAAAAGTCTCGCCAATGTCAATATTTTTGAAGGATGATTACTTAGAAAAAACATTGTAAAATCTTCCTAGGGTAGTCACACTGATCCATATTTGTCATGGAAGGCATTTTTGTCCTCCTCCAGTGACCTATCAATCACCGGAAGTGGCACCTAGGCTGTCCAATCAGATTTCAGAGGTGGCTAACGGCCATCCCTCTAGCTCCACCCCTGGTATGTCAAAAGAAGTGGAGTAGGATTGGAGGAAGGTGATGAGAAAGCCCTTATTGATGAAAGTCTGAGATCACAGTCAGAATTCTCAATTTATTCTCAAAATCTCAGAGTTCTGAGAACAGTCATAATTCTGACTTTCTCAGAACTCAATTTCTTTTTCTTCAGTGGCCCTAATACTGTTTATGCTCCTTCACGTTCAAATGGAAATAGTAATTCCAAAATTAGGTTTACATGGAAAACTCGTTTATTTGTCTTTATTTAGAACCACTTGAGCTCTGGGGGTTGGGGGTTGTTCTAATTAGACAGGGGGCAGACATGACGTATTTCCATCTACTAGAAGAAAACAAACTCCAGTTTCTGCTTCTTTTCATCTACAACATTCAAGACCGCATAATAAGAACCATCCTAGCTTTAATTTTGATTACAGTTTTGAAGCAGCAGCTCGACACCAGCATACTATTTCACTTTGGTGATCTGAGGAGGAGGAGGTAGAGTACCACACCGTCATTGCGACAGGACAAGGGAAAGAGAATCCGCTGAACGACTGGAATTAAGTGGAATGAACGTATACTTGATCAAGGAATTATTCAGTTTGGATATAAAAACAGAAAAAAACTGAGGAATTAGGTGTTTAGAAGTTCATTTTAAATCTTCTTAAAGAAGATGTCATTTTTATTCTGAATTAATGGGGAATTAAAACTCATGTAAACGTGGCCATTAATTCATAAAACCAAATTAAACACTATGAACTAATAAAAAGAAATGACTATACAGCTATGCAAAGCTGGTTGATCAGACTGAAGTAAATCAGTGTCTCTGCCAAGATTAAAGCGATTTTGGTTATCCTAAAAGGACAAAGCAGGAAAACACCACTGAAATTGTCTCCAAAAAAGGTAGCAGTTTTCCTATAGCCTGCACCAGAGCAGCAGCAGAGTTAGCATTGATTTTGACCTGCTATGGCCAGCAAACATCCACCCAGGCCCTGATTATTTCATTATATTGTTGATTTATTTTATTATTATTATTTATTTTTAAATATGTATGCATTTGGTTTCCCATTAAGAAACTATGCCTAATGACAAATTCCCCGAAATGTGGAATTTTCAAAATTTCTTTCAAATTTCAGGATTGAGAACCACTTGCCATAAAATCCAGAAAAAAAGGTAAATTTGTGATCATATTGATAAAGAATCTTGACAAAAGTTCATGACAAAAAAAAAAAAAGATGTGTGTGCATGTTTGTGTGTGTGCATGTTTGTCATCATCAGATTATTACACTGCAAATTCATACCCCCTGTTTCTCTCCCATCACACACACATATGTGCAAAATTTCACACATATATGCACACACAAACATGTACACACATGCCCACACACATGCAGGACATTTCAGATCAAGCGATTGTATTTCTGATTAATTTAATCTGAAGTCAACCGATTGTGTTCAATCCCTTCAACTTCAGAGAAGATTTCAACATGATCCAGTTTCAGAGCAGCAAACTACAGGGTGTGAAAAAGTAAACAAGGTTGAGACAACGTGACAACCCAGCACCAGAAATTCTTCAGTGGAATAATTTTTTTATCTTTTTATTTTTTTTTTTAATCATGTTAAGCACTTTGTGTTGCTTTTGGCAAGAAAATTGCTTTATAAATAAAATTTGATTTAATTAAAATAAATAAATAAATAAAAACAAAAAGGAAAGGAAAGAGAAAAGTTTATTACAAATATTGGGCTTACATTCATTAATGAGCCTATTTTAAGCTTTATTGTTTTTCCTTCCCTGCAGTGTTGCAGTATTTTTTTATGAATGTAAAAGACTTAAAAAGTTAAAAGCCCAATGCCTTCACCAAAAGCAGTAATTTTCTCCCACATAAAACACAGCTCAGAAATGGACTAGTTTTCATCTCCATCACCCTTTTATCTTCATTTGCATAATTCCTTTCTAGTGGCTAGATTTGGCATGTTTCAAACAAAGAATGAGCATGTGTGAGGTGCTGGAGGTTAAGAAGACAGAATAAAGGATTTGAAAAAAATAGAATGAAAAAGAATAATCTGATTTTTGATCATTAAAACCCATATAACCAAAACTAACTCATGTGCTTGTAAATAAGTCAAATATGTGCTCAAAAAACACCACTGAATATGTTAAAAATTTACTATGATGCCCCCAAGTGGCTACAAAGTAGGGTGCAACCAGTTCAAATTCATTGAAATCAATTTTATTGTTCATAAAGTATCATAAATTTTATCAGCCAAAGTAAACACCAAAAATGAAGAGGCTAATTTAGATGGCAGTAAAATGCTTAGGTAGTTAATATGAAACTTCCAAGAGAGTTTTGAAAGAAAGCTGCGTTTGATGTTTATGTGTAGTAAATGATGTGACATTAGCAGCTTCAAATTAACATGTAACAGACACATAAATGTAGAAGCACAGAACATCTAAATGGTATAGATTAAAGGTGATGCTGTCTTTTATAAAAAGGACTGTGTCTGTGATACATTTCTTCAGACTCTGTTTTCAGACTGTGTTCCCACAAGGATCCAGTAAATGCATGCTTTTCTCTGAATGTCAGCGGTTCAGTTCTGTTGAACTGCCTATACATCTTAGTCTTCATGGCTCAGACTGCTTTCATCTCTCCAGTCTCATGGCACTAAAACGCAAGATAAAGAAAATACAATGAAAGAGAGAGAGTGAAAAAGAAGGAGAGAACATCCTGTGAGTTTAAGTCAAGAACAAAGCTGTCTGCTTTCATCGGGGGCTGTCTTCAGGAGACATTATGTCATGTGTTCCGCCTGCAAAGGCGAGAAGCTGTTGTAGTCAATATCTCACTGCGTGCCTTCAGCTCTCTCCTTCTCTTCCTCACCGGGGATGAAGAACCTGAGCACTTGTGGATGGAGTTGCAGGCTTGTCTCTGGCACAGTACATATTCACACAGATCTCCTCGGCAAGCAGCTCACCATCGCTGCTGGCAAGGTTAGCTCTGTTTATGAAACCATCAATTACACATATTTAATTTAGTAAGAGAAGAAACGCCGCCACACTGACTGAATCCAGACCGAGTGTCCCCCTGAGCACTGGGAGAAATAGAGCAAGGCAAGAGGCGGATGAGGAGGAGGAGAAAGAGAGAGGGAGTGAGAAAGCTAGAGACAGAAAGACAGACTTCATTAATTCTTTCGTCCATCTACTTGAAGCCCTATTGGACCCTACAGCAGAAATGAAGTCCAAAACTTGTTCTAATGAGAAATACCAGAAGTATATATATATATATATACATATATATATATATATGTATATATATATATATATATATATACATATATATATATATAAGTTAGAGATGCTTACATGAAGGGAATAACCTTGGGCAAAATCAAGACTTAATGTACAGTACACACCCTTGGGATACCCCAAACTCCCTTAGTTGGACGCTGATTAAAATTGGATGGTATTCGTTTAAACTAATGAAACTAGGGACTTACCTAAACTTTCTAATCTGACAAACGGATGAAGCAGAGCAGAGTGGAAGATGTTTCATCAATTCTACCATCTCATTAAAATTTGGCATTAGAACTCAAACACAGGAAACTTAAATGAGGCAACACGTGCCCAGTTCTGACCTCCTAAGAAAACAAGATTTACCTTCAGTTAGTAGGAAAGTATTACCACCCCTAAGAATAAGTCTGTCAATACACCTGAAAAAATATCTCATTACAAGTCGTCCATCATAAACAGTTTTGCTTGAGTAAATATATTTGAAGTTCTTTTATAATGGGGAGAGGAGAAAAAAAATCAATTTTGTTTACAGTTTTGATACTTTTCTTTAAATTTCTCATATTTCTGCTGAAATATTGGATAAAATAAACCTTTCTGAATGAAACCATATGAAAGGTTTACAAGGGAAAAAAATCACTGCTTGGTGGAGATGTTAAAGCAAACCTAACACTCCCTTTTTCTCCACAAGCTGGGAACATTTTAAAGTCTTAAACAAGTGTTACAGATATATAATAATATTTATTATTACAGATGTAAAGTCCCTTTTTAATCATGAATTCAAAGTTCTATTTCTTGTAGCCAGATTTACGGGTTGGAGTCAAAACTCAAAATGAGTGCTTAATTTTGGGCTGGTTGTAAAGGTTGGTTACACAACTGGACACAAGCTCCTTGAAGCAAGCTACACAGAATAAGAGACTATAATAGCTGGCCTGAGATCTCATACTAGCACACACCAGTCTAAGAGAACACTGGTCATTTTATCTTTAATGCCAACATTTGCTTGGTCTGCAGTTACTATGGACGGTAGTATTGTCAAAGTTTCAGTGAGTTTGTGTTGAACTGGCCCAGGTTTCTCAAAGAAAAACCATGTATTCCATTGTCCTTCATTACACATCGGCTCCTTAAACCTGAGTTTTCATTGTAGGTCCAGTTGTGCATTCAGTGACAAAAGTTTGGATGTTTTAACTTTTGACTGGAAAAAAATAATAAAGAAAATTTCTGAAGATGCTGAGCTGCACGGTGGCGTGGTGTTTCACAGCAAAAACGGGACTGATATGAATGTTTGAGTTCTTTTTATGTGGAGTTTACATGTTCTCCCCATGCATGTATGAGATAGATCTGGATATTCCATCCTATTCCCACAGTCCAAAAACATATTTGTTAAGTTGACTGGTGTCTCTAAATTCTCCCTAGGAGTGAGTGTAAGCACTGTGTTGTCCCTGGGATGGACTCGTGACTTAACCAGGGTTTACCCTGCCTCTCCACTGCAACTGGGATAGGCTCCAGGACTCCCTGGGTTCCTGCACTAGAATAATTATAAATAGACAATGAATGAATGGAAAGAAAACACCTGTAAGGGGTCAGGATTTCTAGAAGTCAGAAATTCTAGTCAGGATATAAAACAATTGGCTATTAATAACAAACCACAAAAGCAATGGTTAAATTTGACTTTCCATTTATGAACAGTGAACACAGCATGATTTAATGTTATGGATGGAAATAATATGGGAAATCTGGTTAGTTCTCTGAACTCAAACTGCTATGTCACATGAAAGTTGTAAAAAGGTACAGTGCAATGATCTAAAAACCTTTATTTGGAACATATGGGCTACATGAGTTGAATAATAATGTATATTGTCCATGAAAGATTAGAGAAAAGATTTTAAAAGAATGCAAGCATGAAAGAGGCCAGAACTTCCACTTTGGGGTAGTTACATTTCCCCAAGTGCGAATCAGAACCCTACCCCATAGTTCCAGTCATAACAAATGTGGCATCCTGGGCGACTCTGGTTGTAATGACATCAGTGAATCAAGACTTTGTCTTTCATTATTCCTGAGATCAAAACCAAAAGTCAAGCCACAAACAGAAAGAAATTGAACTGAACAAGGAAAACAAGCAAAGCCAAATAAACAAGGGAACTCTGGGAGGGACAAGAGGGGACACACAAGTACAACAGAACAAGTTTATAGAGGAGAGAAATATAAGGTGAAGCTGGGTAAAACAATGAATGATGGAAAATAAAACTAAAAGAAGTAAGGAAGAAGAGTAGAACTGAGGAAAGAGAGGTCAAGCATAGAGAGAATAAAGTCAAGCACAGAAAAGAGAAGGTAGAGCAGAGTGCGGTTAGGGTAAAGCAGGCATGGTAAGGGTATGGTATAGAAGAGCAGAGTAGAGTAAGGAGTAAGGTCAGCTTCCCACTTGGTGTGTGAATTACCAGTACTGAACTACTGTGTCATTGCAGCATATTTTTATTTATCTCACCTACTTTTCTGCTGCTGCCTCGCTGCTGAAGCACAATCATCTTTGACACAGCATGCCTTGTGTTATCTATGGCTGACATGAGTTGAAAAGGGAACAGCTCCATTTAGTTGCTGCAATTAACTGAAAATGGAAGGCAAGCTGTTTTTTTAAGACGGTACCATATACTGGAAATGAGGTGAAAGTTGGGTCATCGATCATATGAAGTCAGTATGACGACCTGTAAATTTTTTCAATGAGAGTTTTTTTTATTTTAAACTCCTTCCCTGATGCTTACATTACACAGTAAAAACAAGGCCAGAACTCGAGAAGCTTTGCAGCATCAATGCAACCCTGATCCACTACTGAGACTACGTCTCATGAAGCCTGTTTGGATGCTCTAACTGTTAAACATGGGAGCCAAAATCTTCCATGGTTCCCATCACATTTCACCCATGCTCCAAGCTGGTGTGACTGAGAAGGGTGATTGCACGATAGATCTGAGCAGTGTTTCTCAGTCCTTTGTCTTTTGGCCTCTGCCACACTGCATGTTTAACTTCTCCAACATACCTGCTTCATGTAAAATATGAGATCTCCATAAGATCAGATCTTCATCATTGGATTCAGATGTGGTGAAGTAGGAAAACATATAAAGCATGCAGGGCAATGTGAATTCAAACAACTGAGGCTGGAAAGTTTCTAGTTCTTTACAACTGGTTCATTTGCATAGAAACTGAAGGGGATAGCATATTATATGGTAGTTTTCTTTTTAATTCTAACAGTCAGGTGTGTGATTAAAGCAAGTTTGAATTGTGAGATACATGTTTAGCGCCACAACGTAGCAAACACAGCTGTTTTCTATGTATTTCCAGTAGGAGATGAACTGGAGTAGGCAGCATATTGGTGGTTTTTCTTTTTCTGTAATTTTCAGATCTCACGCTCTGTCACAGCTACTTCATAATCAGCACAATGCAGAAATTCACTGGTTACACTAAAGTCCACGGTGGGGGCAGAAGAAAGTGCACAAGATTAGAGTAGAATACAATAGAACATGGAAGACTGAACTAAAACTAAGTAAGGTGCAGAGGAGTAAATTACAGGGAGGATCAGTTCAGCAGATTAAAGACGTCAAAGCTTGGTGTATAAATGTGCTGCATGCAGGATGCTGTGTTATTGTGTCTTGTACAGGATGTTCAGTTCATTTGTTTGTGTGATGTGACGGCAGGGTGCAAGGAGGTCCACCCACTGCTGACTGTCAGCATGTTGCCAGCACACTGGGGAGCCATCATCTGAACCAAACCACCACATCTGAGCTTTCACAGCGAAAATGATTAGTCTAATCTAATTCATCCCTGAGCACAGCCTCATCTCCATTCACACACACACACACACACACACACACACACACACACACACACACACACACACACACACACACACACACACACAGAATCACACACACACACACACAGAATCACACACACAGTGTCATGTTCTGTACAACCTCTTCCCAGAAAAAAAAGATTTGCTATTCAGTGGCATTCCTTCAGCAATCCAATTAGGCTTGATTTCGATTCAATTACAGGTCTGTTAGGGGAGTAGAGTGGAGATCCATTGAATGAACTTTTCTTGGGAATTCCATTACTTCTCAGAAAGTCATTGTAGTCCATAATCTGGATGGGAAAAGGGTCATAGAAGAGAGAGGGGCTGACATTAACCCTCACTTACTTTCACTGTGAAGTGGAGTCATAACTGTCTGCAGGGCATCATCTGTGGCGTCTCGAGTCAAACAGGGAAATTACGAAGGCTCAGGTTCAACAGAAAACTGCACAAGCTCACACAGGAAAACATCTGCTGCATGTGAGACCGCAAACAGCAAACTGTCATTAGCCATCTAACCCCACAACCTTTCTTTCTGTGTGCCTGTAGCAGTACGTGCAAGGACTGCAGGAACAACAGATAAGCCTTAACGCATCTCAGGGGCAACGTGCACAAGCAGAAGTTATGACCTCCTGGTGATACGAGGACATAACAAATTCAACTCTGCTACAACAAAATGTTTCTTCAGACTCATAATCAGTTTGAAGTAATAATTTTGTATTGATTTAGTATTAGAAACATTTTTTTATCAGTTTTGTCTGAAGGCTAAATGTATGTTTAGTTGTTAGGCTGAAAAGATCTCTAGAAAGTAAATTAAATTAACTAGCAGCAAACTGATCACATTCAACACTAATTAGAGCCCAATTAAGAGAGAACTTTCCCAGGGCTCACACCGACTTCCCTGGTGAGTTCACATACCTGTGCATGCTTAACAAATCAAATGCTTATCTCACTTTGAAAGTTGACGTGGATGTAGGAGCGAAGAATAACCACAAACACTTCTTCCTGGGGATATTTTTCTACAGCAGGTTGTATGATAATGTACCTTGGAGCATAAAGGAAGTTTCCAGACAATTTCTGTCACAGATAAAAACTGATATAGATCTGAGACAATGGGCTGTTTATGGCACCATGTCTATATCTAGAAAGGAAACAATGCCTTCCCTAACTTTTTAATATCACGCTTTTAAAAAAGGATATTGTTTGTGTGGCACACCAAAGCACCAAACCTGCGTTTTATCAGCTTTTATGACATTTTTCTGTTTTTTATTTTCTCACATGCAAACAGACACACAGCCCATCCCCCTATTGAGAGCTCTTATATTCGAGTTTATCCATTATCCATATCCATCAGCATCAATCACTCACCCTGTAACTGCTCTCCCGTCCAAAGACTCACACACCCAAACTCAGATACACTTCACTGCTGGCGAATAGACTATCAGTGTGGTTTTCACTGACGTGCATGGGGGGGCGCCGACACCTCTGAGCTCGGTCTATTGATTTTGTTGTCTTGCCTTAATGAGCCTTGCGTCATCCATCACAGCTCAGCCGGTAGCTCTCAGGCGGCCCGTGTGGCCGGGAGGGCTGAATTAAGAAGGGACAGGGACTATCACCTTGCCACAGGGTATATCACTGAGAGTTGCCTGAATACCATTTCTGAGAGATGTGGGCAGTTATTTTATATATAAATAAAAAAGGCTTGCACATCTGTTTGAGGTATATGATGTGAGGGTGTCGAATGGGATAAGTGCATCCTGACATGATTTCAGGTCCCTTAGCAGCTGACATATGACCCCACTGGCTAGTGCCTTTAACACTTGCCTCCTCGAGTCATGAAAGTGCTTTTAGGTTGTGTGTGTGTGCAGGTAGGAGTGTGTATGTTGTGCAATCCCAAGAGCAGGTGTTGACTACAGTGATGATGGGGATGTTAGAAAGCAGCTATCATCCATTACTTACTTACACCTCTTGGAGAGCAGACTGGATATGAAACATCTCCAGCTCCATCCATCCCTTCATCCACTCAGCCGTTATGTGAGCTGATGCCGTTTTTAAGTCCTCTCTGTGACTCCAAATTGTGTTGTGGTGTTGCCTCTCCAGCCTGTGTAAATGCATTTAGAAAGAGTCTGGAGCTTAAAGACACGTTTTCTTGGGGTTTGTTTATATTACTGACCCAAAATAAGTCAAATCCAATTTTTCCCAGATTCCATGCAGCTTCATAAATGTGCTTTCTTCCTTGTACAACACTGACAGCAAAAGCTGCTAAAACAGGTAAGGTCCAGCTACAGACCGCTCCTCTCAGGTCCCTCGTGTAAGCTCGCTTCACAGGCCGCTGCACTGGGAGACAAACAGTTATGAACCTCTGCTATAGGAAAGGAAACCTCTGCTGCACAAATGAACTGAACTTTTAGTTATTTAGCAGTCTTTTAAAAACTGCTGCTGGGAAGGTTTAAAGCAGAAAAGTAAATTTTATTCATATTTTACTTGTGAAGCCTGATTAAGCTGGAAGAATTACCAACTTTTATAAGGTAGGCTTATATATTGCACCTCCACTTCTCACAATATTGCTCTTTTCAAAGCCACCAGACTAAACTAAAGGGATTATTCATCCAAATATTTCAGTGTATATACACGTGCACATATACACCGGTCACTTTATTAGGTACAGTTTAATGCTGGGCTGGATTCCCTTTTTCTCTTGGGACTGATTTAATTCTTGATGGTAGTTTCCTGTTCTTAGCTGACAGGAGGCACCCGGTGTGTTCTTCTGCTGCTGTGGCCCATCTGCTTCAAGTCTGGACGTGTTGTGTGTTCAGAGATGCTGTTCAGCATACCTTGACTGGAACCAGTGGTTATTGAAGTTACAGTTGCCTTTCATTCATCTCCAACTAGTCTGCTCATTCTCCCCTGACATCAACAAACCATTCTCATTTTGACAACTATTGCTCACTGGGTATTTTCTCATCTTCAGACTATTTTCTGTAAACCCTTGAGATGGTTGTGTGTGTGAAAATCCCGGAAGATCAGCAGTTTCTGAAATACTCAGACCAGTCTGTCTGGCATCAACAACCATCCCACATTTAAAGTCACATAAATCCTTTTTCTTCCTCATTCTGATGCTCAGTTTGAACAGTGAGTCGTCTGGACCGTTGCTGCCACGTGATTGGCTGGTTTGTTATTTGTGATAACAAGCAGTTGAACAGGTGGATGTAATGTGGTGGCAGGTGAGTGTATATATGATGTCACATACACAACACGTTTATTTTAAAAACAAGATTATGAACATTAAAAATCTAAATCTAATAACACATTTAGGAAGAATGTGCTGTATAAATCAGAATACAAAAAGCCAACATTGTTAGTATAAATAAAAAGAGTCAGACTCGTTATGATTGTGACCCATCAAATCTGATCTGTATTGAATTGGCATTGAACAATGTTGCTGGTAATATGACTCCATGTTTAGTTTATGTCACACAATGATCAATATTTGATTGCCCTTTATGTATAGAAACACTACAATGTGGATTATAGAGCTGCATGTCAATAAGACGTCCAGAATACATGAAACATTGAACTATAGACTGCTTCTTATGGTCATCATTCAACATCTGACATAAATTATTCTGCACATAGAAAAGTAGCTGTGTAATACATATTTAAGTAAAAATGTCTAAAAGGACATCACATTTCACATTCTACATCCCTCACGTCAAAACTTATATCACATATTGAGCGTTGCACTGCTCTGGTAACTTTCTATAAAGTCATCAATCAAACATGTATGAGTGTCACTTATCCCACATCTCTCACTGTATCTCTATCTCTGTATATCTTAAAGTCCAATAGCTTAAAAATCTACTTTAAATCCTAATATTTTACAACCTACATTCTACTGCAGAGTTTGAAAGTTTGTGAAACCTTCAGAATTGTTATAATTCTGCATATCTTTACTGTACACATCACACTTTTTTCTAAAGCAACTTACATCTGAGAGTAGGCAGTAGCGTTAAGGGTCTTTTATTTATTTATTTATATATATAATATATAGACTTTTTATATAGGTTTTGTTCTGTACTGTTGTATTCTTACCTCTATAATGCTGTTTTTGCTCTGATTATACACTATCACCTTTGCTGCTGTAGCACTGAAATTACCCCACTGTGGGACAAATAAAGGATTATCTTATCTTAAGGACCCAACTGGAAGATGTTAATATTCATCCTATTGTAATATGCTCCTGTAGGATTCAAACTCAGGTCTCCTGCATGGGACATGGAGGCTCTGCAAACTAAGCTATCCAGCTGCTTTTTAATTCTTTCTGAGAATGTACATTATGATGATCTCCTCCACTGTTAGCACGTTTGCTATTGTCTAAAATCGGGACGTGAACTCTAAACTCTTCACTGTCATCTGGTGGACATATTGCTTGACAACCTTGACAACATAAAGGATTCGTAGGAGTTTGAGGGCAGTGAAGTTTGAAATGGAGGTACTTGTTTACACACTGAAAGGGAGCATCAACAAGCCTTTAAAAGCAAATATAAACAGTGGACAAAAGTTAAATAACAGGACTTACTTTAATCAATTTATTATAATGCAGTATTTTACATAAATGTAAAAAGTATGTGAATCTTGAGGAAGTTTTTGGTCAATGGGATCACAGTAAACTGTAAACGTAGTGTTTCATTTAACTTAACTTGATTGCACACAATTGCTGAAGTGTACTTTGGGAGGAAATCTACGATTTCTTAAGGGCTCTTCTGTGGGTGACTGAACACCTGTGAAGAACCAGCAGTGTGTGCTTTTTGTTTTCCATTTATATCGTATGAACCTGGTCTCTCTTCAGTCATGACTGTAATTTTCAGTTTCGTCCTTCCTCATGGTCATGATGAGAAAAAAAGTTTATTATTTTGAACAAATAAAGATGAGAAATGATAGGAAAATGTGACACATAACAACATCACTACCACCACCATCAAGTCTGACTCTTCCTATTGAATGAGATGTTAACGAGGTCTGACTATAGCGATGGTAAACACGATGGGCAAACACAGAAAATACAAGTGAGACAAGTGCTGATACTCCCTGCCAGTGACCAACCAACAAACATCAACCCAAGATTGAGACATTTAAAAATCATTAGTTTTCAAAGGAGTTCTAGCCCACCACACCACAGCCTGCTTGAGTATTGCTGCTGACTATGTCCATCCCTTTATGACCACAGTGTAGCATCTTCTGATGGTTACTTCCAGCAGGATAATGCACCATGTCACCAAAATAAATTATCTCCAACTGGTATCTTGAACATGGCAATGAGTTCACTGGACTCCAACGGCCTCCACAGTGACCAGATCTCGATCCAGTAGAGCAGCTTTGGGATGTGGTGGAACAAGAGATTCTATCATGGATGACACATCTGCAGCAACTGTCATGCTATCATGTCAATAATGAGCAAAACCTTTGAGGAAAGTTTCCAACACCATGTTGAAGCTATGGCATGAAAACTTAAAGCAGTTCCAGACACAAAAATGGGTCCTAGTACTTGCACCTAATAAATAAAGTAGCTTATAAAGTGGCCACTAAGTTTAAATTAAAATGTTAGAAATCTAACATTTTAAAAGGTCAATAAGACTATGTGCTGCCTTTATTTTATTATAATCTAGAAAAAAATAGAAAACCTTACAAATATCTGCAGTTTAATTATAAGTTGTTACCAGCAAATTTTTTTTCCCTCTTTTTTCCTTTTTTGAGGTCATGGACATTTGTTTCTGCACTCTCTTGCACTAAATTAAATTTCCTTCTTCATTCTGGATAGTTACAGTTGCAGTTTTTTCAAGTTACAAGCCTTCTGAAGATTAATTTCTTTTACAGTCGGATTTAAGGATTTAGGTCCCAAAATTAGGACATTTTTTAAAAATCCATTGCCAGACTCAGACGTAACTGCTGCACTTTTTTCTGAAGCCTTTGGGCAGTGGGTAAATGATGACACCATACAGTTCAACAGACAACAAAAACAGCAGGTTCTGACTTAAATAAGACATTGTCCACCTGTCACTGCCTCGGGAGGAAAGATCCACTCTAATCAATCTGGAATCTCCCATTTCTATGTTGAAAGTATGATAAATATAGAGGTATTTTTAATTCAACTCGTACATTTTACTTCCGTTTTTCTTTTGAAAATGACTATAAAATATTAGTTTAATGCTTATTTGGTGATGTGGGTCACATCGATGTTTAGGCCAAAGAAGATTCAACAGTTCATTTGATCTGGAGTTAAAGTTTTTCAGATGATTGCACCTCCTGTCAATCCCATGTTCTATATCCTTCAAATGTTGTCAGATATATCCTACATTCCCCACTTCATGTACAATTTTTCTGCTATCAACTCTTTAGCACACCTTATTCCTTCTGCTGGAGCTCCTCCATCCTGCCACTCACAATTCCCAAGAGCTTCCAACTATATCTCTTCTCCTACATATTACATTCTGCAATTTAGACTAAGGACACATGTTTAAATTCAGTAAATCTTTTTTCCCAATGTCTTCCATCTTTTATGTGTATATGACACTATTTCAACTCTAAAAGTCACAATTATTTGGCAGAATCAAAGCAAATGCTCTTTGAAAATAAGCCAGATCTTAATGCAAGAACAATTGCAAAGACCATAAATACACCACCTTCAGGAAAGGAGCACTTTGTTAAACATTAAGGATATAATCTTATTAAACTCTGAGTGTTGCCATAGCACTATGTGCTGGTGTCAGAGAGGATAAGCTACTTATGGGGTGGCAGGGAGTAAAGTCAGTCTCGACTGTGAGACTATCACTCACCATATAAGCAAACTGTTCATCTCAGCGCCGTGCTAGCACCTCACACATCAACACAAGCCAAATACTATAGTTCACAGTGTGTATAAAAAGACTGCACATGCTGTGCTGTCATGTGACATCAGTTTGCCACAAAAACAGTTTGTGACTTTCCCGTAACATTAGCAGGCGGGGTTTCATGCACCCTAAGGCTAGCTCTCATACAAATGCCAACACAAACGCATGCGTGCACAAACACACATGCACCAAAGAGCCCAGCAGGCTTTGGGAGCCGTGCCCTGACCTCTGGTTCTCAGTCAAAGGGGTGCTGTTCAGCAGCATACAACGGCACCACTGATCCCCCGTGCTGCTCTTGTAAATTTTGCTCTTTCTCTTTGGGGGTTTAGAAGAGTGCTGTGTTGTTTTGTGAAAAGGAGGAGGAGGAGGAGGAGGAGGAGAAAGGAGGCAAGAGAACAGAGAAGTGAATCCACTGTCTCTGTACGAGAGCTAAATCACTGTTTCTGCATGAAGGCTGGGATTGTGCATGTGTGCGTGCGTGGTGTGTGACCCACTACAGTACATGTGCATATAAAAACTGCTGAGAACAAGGGACCCACAGTCCTGTGTGAAAACAGAGAGCAATGTCACAGTCCAAATAAGATTAACTTTTGAAATGGACAAACTTAAAGTTAATTGACTAATATGTAGCGATAATGAGGATTTTTTAGTGAAATGAAGCGTTCAAGTATTTTACAGCTGCAGTTCCAAAAGTGGTGGGGAAGCTTATTAAAATGTGGATAAAATGCAGAATTCTCATCAATCTTTATTTACAACATAAAAAAACTAATTAAATGTTGGAGGTTTACTTCTTTAATTAGAAATATGAGCTCATCTTAAATTTAAAACAGCATACTAAATGTTTTTGGAATAATGAAGTGTTATATGACACGATAATAACAAAATACATTTAAAAGACCATTTATATTATCAATTATCCAGTCATAAAAACTTGTTATGAGGCTCTGACCTCACTGTGCAATGTGTCCTGAGATTTGTTTGTCTTTTAAAAATAGGTGAACTAAATCATCTGTTGTCATGTGTAAAGAAACATGGTCAATAAGCCTCAATTGCAAAAAAAAGTTTTCTGAAATATAACAATAAATGTATCTTTTTTTTTTTCTTAATTTTTTTTCCTGTTTTTCTTTACTTTGTTCTGCAGCATCACATCAGCAGCATGATGGTTTGTCTGCTCTGTTGTACTGAACAAATTTGCTTTGCCAAGAGGAACTTTATGAATGTAAGGCCCCCTCTATATAATTTAAGTGTTGTTCTTTAATTTTCAATTTATGTCTTTCTCATTTTACTTATTTTTGCTGGACCTGACAAGAGGGGTGGGGAGGATTAAGAAAGGAAAAAATAAACTAAATTAAAAAAAAATTTAAGTAAGGCCCTTAACCCCACAACTATTGCCCGGGCACAGAAAACATAGCAGTCCACTGCCCTACAGCAGATCTACAGATGGGTAAAATGCAGGGCTTAATTTCCAAATCAAGATTAATATAGTAATCATTAGCAACGTTTAGATGGACAAATGTGTCATTTATCCTTACATGCATACTAATGCTGGATAAACTGATCAAGAAAGAATAAGAATAAGAATAAGAATAAGAATAAGAATAAGAATAAGAATAAGAATAAGAATAAAAATAAGAATACCTTTATTAGTCCCTTAGTGGGGAAATTGCTTTGTTCCATTAGTACAGCTGCAGTAAGCAGAAGCAAGCAGCTGATATCAAAAAAAGAACAAACACACTAAGTAATAATATATAGAGCATATGGTCTGACAGGGTGAGTATGTACAGTATATAAATATGAACATAAACATGTAGATAATTATCTAAAGACAGTTTACATGTGTTCATTGTAAAGTCAGACAGCTGCTGGGAACAAAGACCTGCGGTATAACTCCTTTGCACAGCAAGGATGGATCAGTCTGTCAATGAAGCTGCTCTCCAGAGCAGACGAGGCATCCAGCAAGGGGTCTAATACAATCATAACGCTTTTCACATGTGCAGTGCTAGTTCAAAAGAAGTGTTTTCTTTCTTTTATTTTTTCCATCTTGACCCTTAAAAAAGCTCAATAATTAGGGCTGGATGATAATTTGATGACAATATATATCTATCGATAGACGTGTGGTGTGATAGAAAAAAAGGGTAGATAAAAAGTTTGATAGAAAAGGTTACCCTTCGTTTTTCATTATAGCCCAACGTGTAGCTTAATAGTACAGTCACTAATTCATCCCAACCAATCATAAACGCAGACCCAGGCACGCTCAGCCACCAATCCCTCGCCCCTCTCAAACCACAACAGGGAGCACATGTACTGCAGTGTTGCAGCAAGGAGAGGTGGGGGAAACTGTCATGAAAAGGTCGGGAAAATAAAATACCCCATAGTGATGCTAGGCTGAAGGGTGAGTTGATTTCTGCCTACAGTTAGTTTTGTTCTTGTTGAGTGGTGTTTGTTTACCTGGTAGCCTAGTCCTCCAGTGTTTGAGCTACCTAATGGCTAATTTCCACCGGGTCCGTGTGCACTGCTACCTGGCTGCACTGCAGTTTCTTTCTGACCACCGCGGCAAGTCATCTCAAACCAGAAACATGTCAGACACAGAGCACCGCTAACATCCAATTTCAACTGGATGTGTGTGCGCTGTGTTCTGGCTGTGCAGCGGTTTCTTTCTGACCTCCGCGGTGGGTCAATTTACACTGGGAGCGTATCAGACACGGAGTGCTTGTGAGTGCAGTCTGCCTAGCTGGATTCGTGATCACAAAATCAGAGGAGAGTTGGAGAATCTTGTGATACTCTTGTTCTAGAAGAAGCATCTGGTTGCCCATGATGAAAAAAAAAAAAAAAAAAACCCCAAAAAACCCACTAAGACCCCCTGACCACATAATGTTAATATAGCTCGCCAATTGCAATCTGCATGGGGGCTTTTATTTTGAAATTTACTGGATGCTTTTACAATGGCCCGTGTCTGATTTCCTGTTGGGCCCTCACTGAACTGCCGAGCTTGACACGTTCTGGACTACTGGATGTCGGAACAAAACTGCAGTGCAACCAGAACACAGCGCGCAAGGACCCGATGGAAAGTGGCCATAAAAACTGGTAGTGTGCAATCCTCACCAAAAGAAACTAATCCATTTCTTTGTTTTATATTTATTTATTTCAGTATTTACTGACATCATCTCAAGTTTATTACTTTTTCTATAATAAAAACTTTCAGTTATGGTTAAAATTGTGGTTGAATGAAAGGTTAAATATAAATTCAGTGTTTTTATGGTCTTTATTAAAAGTAGGTCATTAGGCAATAGCGTAAACTGGCCAGCATGCACAGGTGGAAGACTTTTCCTCTCCTGAATCTCCACAGCTACACATGAATAAGGTGCTCCTGACCCGTATCAGTCTAAACTGTTATGCTGGCCAGTCAGCAGCTCCAGCAGCTCTGGAAAGCTGTGGAGACTCACGGTAGGTTGTGGCAGCTGCAAGAAGTGCAGCTGGAAGTTGCCGCTGCTACGATTTGAGCTGCTGTCTGTCGCCAGATGAGGATCAGTAGGTAAAGAATACAGTTTGGTGTTACTTTTACACCCCTCAAAAGCACAAATCCATCCTATTGCAGGAATATTTCATCAGAAACTTTGTGAAAGAACAGAAGTCTGAAACTAGCAAATCTACACCATTTCACCATTCATATGCGCTGGTGGGCGTGGTTTTTATGTACCTGCAAGGCGAGGACCTAGAGGGAGGGGCTGTAAGTTTTTTAAAATTTTTCTTGTGACTTAGAGAAGCACTGGTACGGCTCTACATAAAAAAAAAAAACAAAAAAAAAAACCTGGGTTTAGAAATTTTATCAACAGTATATGTGGTTTTCATCACAATTAAAAAAGACTGTGTTGTTTACATCTCAAAAAAAAATTTTTTTTGGGTGCACTACCCCTTTAACTGAGTATAACCGAGACTAACTGAGATAATTCAGTAAAAGTCACAGAACAAAACAAAAAATCTAAACATGAAATTGACAAAGAAGCACACAGAAGCCACACTGTATATAGCCACTTTGTTGTATGTAAAGCAAAATTAAGTCTGACATTAACACACTCAAATAACTACGGACGTCTTGGGAAAAGATATTGCCTTGATAGAAGCGCGCCCCTCCCGAGATGGTCATGCCTTGGACTTTGATGCGCCACCATGTCATCACAGGAGTTTTTGCACATTTTGCTTTAAACAGTCTGGATGGTCTTTCTCAACTTTGGGATGTTGAACCAGACATTTGTTGTTTTTCCTAAGAGCTGCAGAAATGTGAACTCGTCTGGCCAAAGACAACATCTCCACTGTCTTTCTGTCCACTCGAGATCACCTCAAATGGATCTGGGGCATTTCTACACTGAGTTGTTGCATTATACAGTTTAAGGTCAGACTTCTGGATGCAGCAGCTGACTCTGTTGAGTAAAAATGCTTTCTCAGGAAGTTCCCAAGTGCCTATGGTTGCTCATATGGTTTGCAACATGTAATATATGAAATCTTGAAGGTCACAACCTTCTCACAGTAATTCTTGCCCTTGGCCTTGACACTGAGATTCCCCCAAATTCCCTGAAACTTTTACACAGGTCTTTGAAATATTGCAAACAGAAAACATTTTTTTTAAACTTAACTGAGAATCTCAGACAGTTTAGCAAAAAGAGATGAGTCATTATCCGTCTAACCCTCTGCTCCTTCAAGCTATTTACATTTTGCACAGCATCACAACATTTTTGGAATTGGGCTTGTAATGTACTGTATTGTCATAATTCTGCATGCTTGGTAAAGCCTAAAGAGAGCAAGTGTGCTACTACTTGAGAACCCATGCACACCTTTTCCAATATGCCTCTGATTGGAGGAAATGAAAAAAGCATTAATTAATTTCCCCTATTTTATCATACTTTTCAACAGGATTTTACAATATTGTTTATAAAGGATTAATTGCAAGTATGCACTATGATTTGTCACCAAGAAATGCAACCCCCTTCAAAAACAAAACAATATTTTCATTTTTACAGATGAGATTGCAGGTCTGCTCAATCCAGCTTAATGAGCATAAATATATCTGTGATGTGGAGGGTGGAGACACTCGTGTCTTCCTCCTCCCCCTCTTTAATCTAGCTTCTCATTAACACAGGCCTAAATATGTAAATGAGATAAGACAGCATGGAAATATACAAGCCTCTTACGCAATTAACATGACTGCTTGATTAAGCAATATAACAAGATTTTTTAATAACAGCATGCATATATGCCTACTCATTAAAACTCATTTAATTTGTGAGTTACCATCTTCACTGTGAGTGCAGATATCTCCACATCTGTGCTGGTTGTCTTATTTAAATATGTTTTTTACCTCATTTCAGTGCTCAAACAATCATCTTTTCAACCTTGAAGCCTAGAAGCCTTAAATCCAGATATCATTTATCCCTCGGTCGGATCAGCCAGTGTGCAATCCCACACAGTTGGACAACATGATCACATAACTTCACATCTAATCTCATTCCCTCCCTTATTACCTAAGAGAAAGATACCATCTAAATCTGCTCAATAATTGCAATGTAGATGATGATCAAGTGAGATGAAGAGAGAATGACAGTTTTGGGTATCGGCAATTTGACATGATTACAGCACCGGCCTCAAGGGAGCCATATCTCGATTTAGATTAAACCACGCTCGTCAAACAGAAAGCTCCGGTTTTTTAATATGACCGTATATCAGCCACTGCATAAGAATCTGAGGTTTCATCAAGTCTATGAAAAATCCATGAGAGGACTGATTAAATGAAGAAAGGCGAAATGAGGGGATCAAAAATCAAAATATGGCGTAAATCAGAGAGGGGACATGAAATGACGACAAACGTGTCGCTGATGAAAATAAGCTGACATGACACCCTCGGTTTGAAAAAAGGGAGAGTGACACTGCACCTGAAAAAATACCAGCACAACCTTTACTCTGTCTTCCCTTATCTCTATAATCTGGGTGATGATATCACACAAATATTAATATTATCAGTTATCAACATGTCCATATCTGTTTATTTACATACAACAAATATACAAAAATTTGACCAAAAACAATATATCAGTGATTTATTTGGTTAAGTGTTGCTGAATGATAAACCCTCAAACATTAGTCCACTTTTTAAACCAGCTACTTAGAACCATACATCTGGTACAAGTTGGTAGTCCAATGCCATCTGTCTTCTTGAAGGTAAATCCAAACTTCAGACAGTTGTTTGTATATTTTCAGGTCTTTTCTCATCTGCACCATCAGCTGCTACATCAGCAGGTGCTGCCTCGCCACTTGCATTCTCACCAGTGAGCGATGTATCTCTCATGCTTGTGGAGTTTTTTTTTAGTTGAGTTACAAAACTATTCATTCTTTGCTCATAATAAAGTCCCTACAGCTGGCATTATAATAGACTGGCCTTTGTGGTTGGCTATTGTAAATAAGAGCTGCGTTAATTTAGTCTGGAATATCTTGATGTGATTGCGCAAAATTCCTGTATGAAGTAAGATGTTTTTGTTAATTGAATTTATCTTGTTTACTTGTTTTATGAAGGTACAGTATAAGTGCGTGCATCCTTGTGTTTTGGATCTTAGTCAGCTAGTAACTGAATAGGCTCTCTGCCAGTCATGGGGAGGCTGACAGAGCCAGCACGTAACATGCAGCCATGATTGTCACAGCAGCAGGTGTGGGTCCTCCTCTTTCTGTGCTGGAGGCTTGAAGAGATTACATTTACAATATTTTGGGCTCATGTTAAAGTGTATTTAAATTTGTGGGAGAAAAATGTGTGAAAAAAGATATTAAAAAAAAAAAAAAAAAAAAAAAATCAATCAACCAAAGATTTCAGGTTTCGCCCAGCAGCACATTCACAGACCCTCTGTTGAAGACCCCAGTGCTTTACAGTTTAAAAATAAGGAAAAATGGTGGCATGGAGGAGAAGTTTAGACATCTCTTATGACAAGTAAATAAATGCTTATGTCCTCCTAGTCCTTCACTTCTTGTTTTTTATGGATATTTGTACAAATATTTGCAGCAAAGAAATTCTAGTTCTGTAGGGTCTGGCTGTCTTCTCTGAACTACTTTTTTGGGTCTTTTTTTTAAATTGAAGATGATTGTGTCAGTAGGTAAGGATAGTGGGTGGTAAAAATACTGAATTTGTCTTTCAGAATTTGATTTTAACTCAGTTTTCCTGACAGTAATGAAAAATTCGCTTATTTGATTGAAATTTTAATAAAAAAATTGTGGATTTTTTATGCTGAAATTTGGGTTGAGGATACTGAAGAGGTTTTCTGTAAATGACCCTCTATTGGTGTTTGAGTCTATCACAGATTAATGTGGGTTTTAATTTGTCCTTTCTAGCGAGAAGTTCACTCTTGAACTATTTATGGTCTTCCAGATCTCAGCTTGACCTTTACCATTCCTGTTCTCATTCACTGTAAAAAGGTTCTAGACCTAATAAGCTCATGACTTTTTCCTTTTTTTTTACTTTTCCTGCTCCAAAATTGTACAATAATATTAGATAATAATCCAAGCCCAGTTCATCTTCTGTTTGTTGATGTTTCTCCTCTATGGTTCTTGTTTTATTAGCTATAAAAGTTTTTCAAAGGTTCATTATGTGAATGCTTATACACACACACAGAGGCCAACAAGAAGAGTGAAACAAAGATAGATGTAGCATTGTTTGGCTTCATTTTTGGTGCACAGAAATTTGACAAAACTTGAAATACTAACTTATAAAACAGTTGATGATAGCAGGTGGTATAAGAATATGGGAAAATACAGCATTTCAAAAGTTTTGCAGAGGTTCTTTTTACTCTTTGCTCTGGGAAGCTCAGTGCCACCGTACAGCTGGAACTGGCTGAATCTGAGAATGTCTTTTCAGATGGAAATATCAGAAAATAGCCTAGAGCTTAAAGACCTAACTATTCTTGGTTTGTTTTTATTTATTATGCATATTGTTTTTTAGTATGTAAAGCACTTTGTTTTGCTTTTTTGGCATGAAAAGCACTTTATGAATAAAATTGGATTTGATTTTAATTATTCTTCCAGATTCTCCAACTTTTGCAAATTACTGTAAACTAAATCACAATGTTTTCTACACAGTGAGCTTTAATACATAAAACTACATTGATTTAGACTAAAGTTCTAGATCCGTGATCATTAACCATGTTTGGGCATTGAACACCATCTAGAGGGCCTCAAGATTTTTTTACTTTTACATCTGTGGGCCATGAGAGCCGTGGGACCGTGTAACTTATCAACTGAGGACACAAAACATATCAGTTATCCATGAGAAGATCAGTTATAATGAAGTTTCCTACCACTTGGTGGCAGTAATGTGTCAGTTAGTTGTTCAACAAACTTTAAAAACCAGAAGAAGACTCAGCTGCTAGCCTGTAGTGAACATTATGAAGAAGTAATTAAAATGACAAAAATGGTTCCAAAACCCTCCTAAAAGCCCAAAATATTGCACAAGATCAATCCAATTCAACAAGTACGGTTTTGTAAACAGAGCTAAGAAATCAGAGCCAAGAAATGTGTGCACAATGTTAGCTAATGCTATCCATCACTGAAGCTCTAAAACCTTCAACACAAAACCAGCCTCTAGCAACCAAACATCCAACTCTGGTGGGAAGACTGGACGAATATTTAACAACAACAAAAAAAGAATATGTACAATTTAAAGATGAATTAAGTTTATTAAATCAATTAATAGTTTAAAGGAATGTTTTGTAATTAAATAACTAAATAAACTATAAATTGGTTTACTTTTTTTTTAATTTGAATCTTTTTATTTTGAATGTCAAGTCCATCCTTTTTTGCTCTAATCTAATATTGAATAGATTTTGTGTTTATAAGTCTGACTTGAGCTTTAAATTTCTTCTTGTAGCAGCCTGATTTTATTCCAAATACTGTTAGCCTATTGACCATCTGATTGCAGTTTCACATACTCGTGGTATATAAATGTACTTATGAGCTTTTTCATAATTTCATATTTTTTACAAGGTTTTAGTTGTTAAACTGCAAGTGGATTTGGACCACTTTATAGTGGAAAAGTTGTGCCTCAGCATGAAAAAAGGTTAAGAACAACTGTCCTAGACTATGACCATGCAGATAGTTGGAGAGATATTTAATTAAGACATGAGTTATTTCAGAAATGAACACATCTATATTTTTAAAAAATAAAAAGGTATTAACTTTGGACAAATGCTGGCATAAGTGCACCTTCTAATACTGCAAAGCTTTGTTTTCGACTTGGTCCATTTGTTTCATTGTAAAACACATTTGCATTATCATATTTTCCTGGTTGTAGCCCCACAGGAGAAGAGTCGTCACCACATGAAACATTAATCATTTTAGCACAACTAAGTTTTTTTTTTTTCTTACTTTTTCAGTCAGATTGATTTGTACCTAGACCAATGGCACATGCTGATCTGAATCAAAAACCTTTCCTATTTTCTGAATGAAGATTTATGGACAACACAAATATAATGAGACTAATAAAACAGATTTCCACACATTATTTAAAAAAGAAATCTGCTGCAACCCCATTAACATTTCGACATTTTAAAGATATTTTACCTTTCCAGAAACGGAGCCAAGTTAACTCTGTGTAATCCATACACCTTCAAGGTTAAGAGTTTTCCCTGGAAGTACTTACCTCAAAGAAACTAAATTCCACCTTTTTACTTTTCAACAGAAACAAGAATCTTGTGAAATCCTTAGAGAAACGTCACTACCGCCAGCTCATACACATTTATCAAACTCTGTAGTTTGACATGAACACACACTGACGCGGAAACACTGGCAAAGACACAACAATAAAGGAGAAAGCTGACAGATAACACACACAGATGTGCGTTATTTTCCTCAGGGGGAAGCCTGTGCCGGAGACAACTTTATGAAAGAGATGGATGATGATCACAAATGATCTATCATGTTAAAAACATTAACCACAGAGAAGTTACTGTTTTTTTTTATGGAATTTTGGATAAAAAGTATTGTAGTACGGATGGTTAGGTTTCCCTGAATTCACACTAAAACATATTGGATAAATTTTTGGATGAACATAAGATGCAGAACTTTGAACATGCATCAGTGAAAGCCAATTTATCTGTTCGACAGTCATTTAGCAGACACTTTTATCCAAAGCAAGTTTGAGAGTAAAAACAACACAAGCAAGAATTCGAACAAGATGGGGTGTCATAATTAAATGGTAGTCAGTTGGACCCAGGTGCTGTCATGTAGTGCTAGAGGCAGCACACATACATACATATATATATATATATATATATATATATATATATATATATATATTTTTTTTTTTTTTTTTTCTTGTCAGGCATTTTGTGTAAAGTGACTGATCTTTAGTTTAGAACTGTAATTTGTGCTCCAATCCAAAATCTTCCTTTTGGCTAATTTAACCCCATCCCTCTAATAAATAAAAAAAGAAACTGTATCAAAGTACTTACTGTGTGAGAGCTGCTATATGTGCTGCATTAAATCAGGCACACTTTTCCACCTTTTCTGCAACATCTATTGTTCATGTCTCTCTATATTGCAGCATCTTGCTATTTCAAGAAAAAAAGAGACATGTTTTAAAAGGTGTCAGCCAATCAATATAGTGATGAGGGTTGTTGTTTGGAGGCCTGATATACTACACGCACACCAACACAAGAGTAATGAGTACTATCCTCGGGCACTGTAACGGTCATGAATTATACTTTATTGGCTACACTTTGTCAGATATATGACTCTCCTGCCTCCTCATATGTATTCTCCAGCTGACAAGATTTGATACATGCATGAGTACACACACAGACACACACACACACACGTACACATATGAGTTAAAAAAGAAAAGAAAAAAAAAACACAGATTGCAGAACATTTTCCAAACTCCCCAACCATGACCTGAGGCACTCACCGGCCCATGAAAAAGAAAAAAAGAAAATACAGATCAAAGCTTTTGAAAATAACAGAACAAGGCATTTTCAAATCAATACGTGTTTCTCTCTCTCTCTTTTTTTCCATCTTGAGCAGTGGTTGATGACCTACGCCATTAAAGCAGACTGGGAGGTGCGTTTGTGGCGTGCGGCATGAACAATGCCGGGGCTGATTGTAAGAGTCTGTGTGCTCCTGGGGGGGTTAATAAAGGGGATTGTTCTGTGTTATAGTTTCTTTTCTACTCATTTGTGTTCAGCTAGGTGGAGGTCGGATGTGGTGTCCCTGAAGCCACGCAGCAGTGTGTTTGCAGCAGGATGAAGCTTGGCGGCCTTGACCAGGCAACACGGAGAAAAGTGTGAACACACACTCTCTGCTTCACCGACTAAATCAATCCTTGATGCTTCATGCTGTGGCCCTCTAAGAAACACAAAGAAATACAGTGTGGTGTGACGTGTGCATGTATGCCCATGTGTAAATGAATGTCAATGAATAATAACACATACATCAAATAAATGTTAAAGCAGGTGTTTTATGGCAGGTTCAAAGATTGAAACGGGACCTCTCTGCATGCCAACAAAAGTTAAAGTCACATCAGTAAAATACAAATGCTGTCATCTGGTTGTAGACGCTTCAGCTTGGACATGAGTTGCCCCCCCCTACACAAAGCTCCTCAGCTCCCCCGCAACTCCAACATCCAGCCAGTTCATTCATTTTGCCTCCTCGGCTGAGAGAGCTGGCTAATGACATGACAGAGGAGCTCCATGCAAATAGCCAACATCTGTCACGGCGCTACCTCTACTCCATATATTTATTTGCTGATCCTACTTAATATTTCTGCATATTACTGGCTGTTTGTCGGAGGCGGACAGTGATGCATGTTCCTGCATGACGCCATACAAAAGAAAGCAATCTCCCGCAGCCCCTCACATCCGCTCTGGCTGCTTCTTCTAAATGCATATTTTGTGCTGGCTTTGCAGCCCGCTGAAGGTCAGACGAAAGTAAGGCCCCCTTTATTGTAGGAATAGGAGAAACACATTTGGCTGAGTTAATGTGTGCTGCATTTATCACCGACACAATAAGGAAGGCTAGATAATATATCTCATACAATGTGGGGGGGAATACATTACATGTAGGTGTCATGATGGCCGCATCTGGGTGTTATCTAAGGGGGTTATTTGGGTTTATCTTACATCATGGTGACATTCAGGTTTGGAACATCCAAGGTGCCCGCTGAGTTAGTTTAAACTCATTTCACCAAGTACATTAATTTTACTTTTTATATGAAGCCACTTTAATAAGCCACATCCTTCACTGTTATCTTTAAAATAGTAGCTGGTCAGATAACAAATACTCCTGAGACAACCCATTTGGCATTTAGGTGTCAGTACTTCATCAACTCACACTGCTGTCTTTCCTGGCTTCCTTTTTTTTTTAACTCGTGTGAGGGTGGGGTCAAACGTTGACATATCTGCTTTTCCCCCCGTCTCTGATCCAGTGTCAGCCTTCAGAAGTGATCCCTCACCGACACGGAGCTGTCTCAGGTGCCCCCAGCACTGACTGGCAGGCCTTGGAAGTGGAGAACTGCTCTAGCCCGACGTTCAGTCAGCCTGCCTGCTTGCTGACACACTCAGACGGATAGATCACTGAGGACCAATGACAGCTCGTTATTGCTGGAGATGATAGAAGCTCACCATAGGGATTTGTATCAAAGCAGGAATGTTTGTGTGTCTACTTGCATACATTGAAGCACTAGATGAGAGGTGAAGACACAGGGGAAGGATGACTGGAAGCGCTTTTCTAACCTGAAAACGAAGAAATGGGTTGGTGCTCTGAGCTTGAAGCTTGAAGGGATACAGAAAGCACAAAAATCCAAGCAGCTCTTGGTGAACCAAAATCCAAGTGTTTTAATATAGGTTTCTGTTTTTGTTTGGTAGAAGGTTTACTAAAATAAAAATCATAAATCATACTCCTTGTATAAGTCTAAGGTCAGGAAAAGTTTTTAACCTCGTGCGTACAGTGGCTACTGTGCAAACGCCTAGAACTGCCCTTCAGTTTTTATTATTTGCTTTCAAGAAGCCGCATTTTCTTATAAATTATTAAAGTGGTCTTGAAAAACGGTTCTCCAGGATTTCTGAAAGTAAAGTCTTACAAAGTTTTCCTTTGGACATTGATTGTTTCACTCTCAGCCAAGTTCTGGTATCTAACCATTTTCAAAGGAATGTGTACTTTTCCCAGTAAGAACTCCAGTTCAACAAAGTGGGTTTACTGGTTTAATGAAATGTATGGATGAAGTTATGCAGACATGTAAAAGTTAAAATGAATGATATGAAGAGGGGCAAAAAAAAGTAAAGATGGGGTAAATGATGAGAGTTGAAGAGGAGGATGAAAGGATGGATGAGGAAGGAAAGAGGGAGGAGGATGTAGGAAGGAGTTAGAGGAAGGACAGCTGGATGGGGGAGAAAGGTTGGAAGGACTAATGGGTGAGGAATGATGATGGATAAATGAATGGATAAAGGAGGGAATGATAGATAGATGAGGAGGAATGAGGATAAATGAATGGATGAAGGGCGAAGGATGATTAGATGGGAAGGGATGAGGCTGGATGAATGAAGTGGAAAATGATGGGGTGGGATGTGGATGGATAAATGGATGAGGAAGGCAAGGATGGAAAGATGGATGGATTAAGACTGAATGAGTGGATGAGGAAGGGAAGGATGGATGATACAGAGAGAAAAGGGGATGAACACATGAGCAAGGGGAAGAGGGAATAAGCAGAAGAGGGAGCAAATGATGAATGGATGAGGAGGGAATGGGAGGAATGACAAACTGAGGAAACACGGGGAAGAAGGATGAAAGGATGAATGGTGAAAGAGGGTGAGGATGGGTGAGGCAAGGAAGAATAGGTGGGTGAGATGAGAAAGGAGGGAAAGTAAATGATGAGGGAGGATGAATTAGGACATGGTTAGGGTGGTTGGGGTTAAGAGTGCTTAGTAAGTGAAGAAGATACAAAAAGCTTCATCAGGTGAGCAGGGATGTGGCCTTGTTCCTGAACACAAGTTAATATGTTAACTTGGTTTCTTTCTTCAGTCACTTAACACTGACCTATGGATAATTGTAAACATAAAAAGACCCAAATATAATATAGGATTTTTAGGCACTTTGATGGTAGTTACCTGTTGTAATGACACAACATTTAATTGTATTTCTTGAGTTCCATGTTTAGGAAATGCCATAGAACACAGTTTGACATAAGCTAGTGTTGCTGCACTAACATGGTGATTTTCAGTTATTAGCTGAACATTTGGGATACCTCACCATGGTGTGCATTCCTAAAAAAATCTGAGGAAACAGAATTTGTGGCACACCTGAAGAACAGCAAATGAACAATATCTGAAAGTGATACTGCAGAAAGACACAAAACAAAGCTGGACCTGGACCTTCAGTTGATTCATCTACTGTTCACTGAAGCTTCACCAGAAATGACCTCCAAGGAAGGGTGGCTGTCAAGCAGCTGTTCTTGAGGAAGAGAAACAGGGAGAAAATGCAAAGTTATGCCAAGTAACACAAGAACTGGACAAAAAAAGTCTAACTCAAGAAAAGGCCGGCACAAATGAAACATTTGTGTTTTAAGCCATGTCATCAGTTTTATCAGAGTTTTTTCATCAAGATCAGTTTTTTAGCTTTATTTGTCAACATCTGGTGTTTTTATGACAGATATTATCACCATGTGTTGATGGTTGGTGAGATGATGCTGTAAGAATTCTGCATAATGATCTAGAACAGGGGTGGCTAACATCGGCCCTCGAGAGCCATAATCCTGCAGGTTTTCCATGCATCCCTGCACCGACACACATGACTTAAACTAATGAGTCATAATGCAGATCCTTATAGGCTGTTGGATCCATTTCATTTGAGTCAGGTGTGTTGGTGCAGGGATGCATGGAAAACCTGCAGGATTGTGGCTCTTGAGGACCGACGTTGGCCACCGGTGATCTAGAACATGTTAGAGATGATGCAGAACAATATATAGATGTATGCATTTACTGACCCTTGGACATCTGATGTTTACCCATGGGAAGGCGGTTAACACTAAATATTTGTATGCACTGGCTTGCAGTAAAAAAAATTTACTTTAAATTTTACTTCAAATTTCAGGCATAATCACGAATGGTGACTAATCATGATTAATCATGATTAATTCATTTGTAAGCTGTGATTAATCTGATATATATATATATATATATATATATATATATATATATATATATATATAAATATATGTGTGTGTGTGTGTGTGTGTGTATATATATATATATATATATATATATATATATATATATATATATATATATATATATATATATATATATATATATATGCATAGAAAAATTTCATGAATCAGCACATGACAAATTATTGTGACGTTGACATTTTTATGTTGTGGGATATGCACCATTGTTGTTAGTTTTTGGTTCAATAAACACTCTGAAATGAAGGAATTACCATTACATGATTCTACTTTGAGGTGGGTCATCATTTCTTTCTTCATTATTATGCCACACAACAGCCAATGTGGGACAGAGTCAGACCTTTTAATGGGAAGGCCGAGGCAGAAAGAAGCTTTCATGCAGACAGTGAAGGCTATTGATCTGAGCACCGTAATCCAAAATGACTTCTATGTTATTATTGCTCTCGTACTCTGTGACCCAGATAGAGCATGAAATGTGTGTGTGTGCATGTGTGTGTGTGTGTGTGTGTGTGTCTTAGTGGATGATGTGCCTCTTTTTATATCTGACCTCAGTTATGCAACACAAGTTATTCAACATGGGAGGGTTACACTCTGGAGTGTGTTAGTGACTTGCTTTGTGTGATTAGTAGTGTGTGTGTGTATGTGTGTGTGTGTGTGTGTGTGTGTAGCTACATCTAAATGTGTGTCACTTATTTTAAAGAATGATTTTCATCTTTCACTTATGGATTAAAAGTGCTGAACAACAAATGTCTGCCGCAGAGGTTTGAGTCTGAGTATCCCAAACCATACTGTACATAAAAAGTGTAAGAGAGAAAAAATAAGTAGCCTGCTGTTAGATTATGAATGTGAAGTAATAGTGAGCCATGCTATGCAGAGAGCTTGCAAATCATCAATAGGAAAAAAACCATGGGATTGTTTTTCTTTAGCTTGAAGAGGGACTTTAGTCAAGGTGTAGGGATTTTAGTTTTTGTCATTTTTGGTCCAAAAACCTACAGTTGTCTGCTAGAAAGCCAAAGCTAAAGAGGAATTCCAACATTCAATATAATGACCTCAAGCAAACATCCAAATCAGCAAAAGAATGGCCTCAACAAGATCAAATTAAAGTTTTGAAATAGCCCAGCCAATGCCCAGACCTAAATCATAATGTAGTGAGTACACTTTTTATTTCTATTTTACTTCAAGTACTAGGGTATAGTCATTTTTTCAACAGTGACTTCCCTTGATGAGGAAGAAGATTGCAATAAGCTCAGTGCACCTGAATTACCTGCGTAAACAGGTTTGGCGTTGTGGAGACATTACAATGCACTCATCCAATGACCAACATAATGATTAGTTTTACAGGGTTCCCTATTGTTGGCTCTTGTTTTAGAGTAACTTGAAGAATACACTCACTGGTGCTTAGAAGCTACACAGCACATATCTGAAAGACAAGAAAAAGGAAAACTTACTGAAATTATTTTACAGTAGGATTCCAGAGTTAGAGGTATGAAATCTGGTAAATATTTCCAAATCACATGAGTTAACTTTGACTGAAGCAGAGCATGTTTGAAACTAAACAGAACAGCAGTGCCCAAAGTCGGTTGTCAAGGGCCACTGTCCTGCAGGTTTTCAATGTGTTCCTGCTCCAATACACCTGAATCAAAATAAATAGATCCAACAGCCTATGAAGTTCTGCACTATGATTCATTAATTTGAGCCAGGTGTGAGAAGGGAAACATTGATGACCTGCAGGATTAGGACTTTCGAGGACCGGAACTGGACACTCCCGAGTGAGAACATCTATAGGTGTGCTGGCCATCCACTGGTCAATCGTTTCTACAAGACCCAATCAAGAGATAATTGCTTTTGCTGCTTTGTGTGGTTGATTAGGTCTCATTCATTGGCCAGAGGCTCATGGGCTGTTGAGTGGTTCCAGACATTCAAAACTCTGATGCTCTCATAGATCACATTAAAGTTTATCCAATGTCAAAGGCAAGTTTTTAAAAGTCATGTAAATCCAAATTCATGAATTTAAGGTAAATTGTGAGAAAGCAAGAAACAACAATTCATCAAACAGCTGAGACCTGGATGTTTATAGTTAACTGAGCCTTCCCATGACCTCTTTTAGGAAGCAGGGTCCTCATACAATTGAACTGACAGCAAAACACCAGACTAGTGGCTGGAATGATCTCTTTAGTCAATGAAACACAGTTTCTTTATTAATCTGTTGGGGCTGTTGAGATGTACTGTATTTAAAAGATGCCCTACCCATGAGGCCAGTCACTATGTTGATCACAGCGACCACGATGATGCCATCAGTATCACACCTGAAATCAGAGTACAGGAATCCCTCGTGAGTGTTGCATGATTGTATTCCTGGATTTCATCACTTGAATTGTGTGTTCATGTGAGCCTTTGGGAAATGGAACTGTTAAGCATGCAAAAAAGAAAAAGAAAAAAAAAATCATGGCTTTGCCAACGAATACTGCTGATGTCTTATATTTAAGGTGAACAAACAACAGTCAGCTTACAGCACCGGTTTCAGCTATGTACTTATCAGATTAGTTGTAGTTTATGTCTCTCAGATAGAAAATGAGTCCAATCATCTCTTTCAGGGTTTGTTTTTGTGTGTGATTTCAAACACACTATGACTAGACATCCATATGCGAGTGTAGGTGTGTGTGTGTTCAAGGGAATTTGTAAAGCTCATCTGTATTCATCTACTAGAAATATGCATTTTTCAGACAGGGTAGTGGTCTGGCTGTGAGAGTAAGATAACAAGGATACTGCAGCGTTTTGAAGAAGACTGAAAGAGGGACAAATCTTTAAGCACTTGACCCTTTGCTCCCCCCGAAAAGAAAATACATAAGCATTTAATTTAAAAGTGTGAAACATGATTGCATGTTTTGTAGAGGTAAAACCACTTGCAAACCATTTTGAGATTTTCCCCATGCGCAGATAAGAAGACTTTGAAGAAGCAATTTCATGTGATGTTAGTCCAAATCCATTCCCCAGAAGCCTTTAAGCTAGGGTTGAAATCTCGCTGGTGTGGGGAGTTTGTGTCTTACTGATCGGCTAAACCTTGTGCCTCTGTATCAGCCACGATTCTTCCAATAAGGGGCCACTTTAGCCTCAAAGAAATCAGAAGTCAGAGCAGTAAATGCAAGCCAGGCCAGTCAATTTAAATGGTAAAAATCTAAGAACACAGGATTTTGCTTGTGTGAAATTTTCAGTCATAAAGTGGACAAGTTAATTATGAAGTCAACTATGAACCATTAATTTAACAAGTTAACTTTGAAGTTAACAGAGTTGTTTACTAGTTAAATTCATTTCAGGAGCAGAGTCACATGTTGACCTCAAACACACCTCTAATAACTTGGCAAACCTTCTGCCTTCTGGTTTAACCCCTTCAGCATAGTTTGTTTCATTCTTTTGACTTCATCATTTATTCATGTTTCATTCTACCTCATCCATCCATCCATCCATCCCATATCAATCAACCCCACTTCTCTCACCTCTTCACTCATCCATATCTTCTCCCCCTTTCCAACATCCACCCAACATCTTCACCCTCTCCCATACATCCACCTCAACCCTCTTCATACTCATTCATGCTCTTTTTAAGACATCATTTAGGGGTTCCACGTTCAACTTGGGTCAATGATCTTCTGGAACAAAACTCAAACCCCTTCCAAATCACAAGATGTCCAAGATGAGTGTAACAAGAAGACCTTCACATCAACACCCCTGCTTTAGTCCTTCTTTGTACAACCTAATGTTCTGACTCCTAATTAAACCAGCAATTCTATAGGCATGGCCCTATGCATATGAACTCATTTTTAAGTAAGTGACTACAAAAACTCAACATAGAAGAATAGATTTAACCAATTAGCTACAAACAAATCAGAAGGCATAGAAGATGAGGTGGGTGAACACAAAAAACAACCACAAGGATTGAAACAGCATCAGAAGTCTTGTAAGCACGACATATATATGGCTCAATAGCATTTGTTGCTCTGAATAGTGCTCAGATCTCTCCATATATCCCTCTCAGGAGTCTCCCCCCAGTTTTAATTACCAGCTTGTCAGCTGCCAGAAGAACATCAGCTCATTCAACTTTATATCTTCCAATGAAATAAACTACAGACACTCTGATTCACTTGAAACTCACAGTTCTCTTCTCTCATTTTGCCTCTCTGCCTTGATTCCTTTTTCATCTCTATCGGTTTCCTCCTCTCTTTCTTTTCTGATGACATGACTCAAATATATAAAAAAAAAAAAGCTGTGAAGGCAAGTGAAGTGTGTGAAACGGAGCTGCTACAAACAAGGATTGCAGGGCAATTGCATGAGAAACAAACATCAACAACCCCCGACAGCAGCAGCTACACTCATAGATCTTCATCTGCAGCAGCAGCAGCCGGACCAGCTTCCACATTACGGTTACCTCAACTTACACCGTTAAAAGAAATAAAGAAGGAGTGCAGCAGAGAGGGAGCAAATTTTATTTGTTGTGTCCCTGTTCTCAAAAGGTTAAGAGACTTTAGATGTGTGTGTGTGTGTGTGTGTGTGTGTGTTTGTGTAATAGAGTTCTCTACAGACATTAAAGCCAGCACGTCCGCCTGGGGAAGGAAACATAACGGTAAACCTGATGAACTCTTGTTATCTAATCCTTACTGGAACACACAAAAACAGAGACACACACACACACAAAATCCATTTCTCCGTATCTCGCTGTCTTTGCTTCTTTGTAAACAGAGCTATGACTTCAGTAAGAAGATTTTTCATCAGTACATCATCTTTCATTTCTGCCTGCACCCAGTGACTGTAGCACTCTGGCTGAGGCTTAAACTTAAGCTTTACTGTCAATAATTGATACCATCTGAAGGAAAATGGACTCCAATGAGGAAACAGAAATGAAAGAGTCTAACTAGGTTGAGAAAGCAAGTGATAAGTCAGTGATATTTACATACAGAGCTGTAGGGTCATCCTGAATGGAGATTTTTTGCATTGTTCCAACAAAAGAGAAAAAAAGGCACAAAACACTGCCCCTGAGCTCTTTGTGTGTGTGTGTGTGTTTTAGGTGTCCTCATCTTTTATTTGTGCAGCCAAAACATAGAAGTTCAGTAATTGGATGGACATATGTACCGCAACCCAGTTCACATTCGCCTCACCACCCCGTGCACCCTCAGGCAAGGTCTGAGCATGGATTAGTAAAAACAGTCTGCAGAACTCAGCACTCATCTGCGTCGCTGGGGCTGTTAATGTGAAATCCAATAGTTTCAGGGTCAAGTGATCTCTGACAGCATGTCTGGATGTATTATTTAATGCCAGCGGAGGGACTGGGCAGTGGATGGATGGACAAGGAATTGCAGGCAAGCCAGCTTGAACACTCTGAGTCTGTCAATGATGCCGAGCTAGAAACAAAAAAAGCCTAAATAAATAAATAAATAAAATAAAATAAAATAAAATAAAATAAAATAAAATAAAATAAAATAAAATAAAATAAAATAAAACAGGTTTTCTCCTCTACAGCGTGGCGGCATATTATGCAACATATTGAAACTTGGAGTCAATTCACAGAGGTGGGGGAGAAAAAAAAAAACAAAAAAAAAACAAATCAAAGATGGCGTACGACCCCTGCAGGGTCACACTTGAAAGTTCTGGAGAAAAGATCCTGTTGCATCTCATACATAAGGTCTCAACATTTTTTTATTTTTATTACTGTCATCTTCAATCAGCTCCCTTGAGAACTGGCTTACACCCCCCACCTTCCTTTGCCATTCTCCTCCGCGTCTCTCCATCTTCATCCCTCACTCCAAACCTCCATCGCTTTCCCTGGCACAAGAAAAATAAAAAAAGTCTTCACTGACATAAACCGTGCTGTTAATTAAAAGATTCCTCAATGGGCATCTGTGCAGTAATCTGTGTCACTGCATCGAAATCGCATATGGATCATTTGAAAAAAAAAAAAAATAAAACGTACAACTACCCATGCATTAATGAATGTATAATCATCCACATACAAAATTGCTCGGGGAAGAAAATGAAGAAGAGATGGAAGGAAAAAAAATGGGGGGAAAGATTGATTGTTAATAGTTTTATGACTGATAAACAAAGCAATCGATCAATCTGTGCAAAGCCGGAGAGGCACTTACATGGACTCGTGGATGGTTGGAAATAATTTGTCGTCAAGACGATGTTAACCCTTCCAAGCATGGAGGATGTGGATTAATTGTAAGATGGGTGAGAGGGATGGGCGGATTTCTCCGCCATGCAGAAATGATTAACGCTGCAGTTAGGCTGTGCCACAAACATAACAGCTGCAGTAAATGTCTGAATGGACATGAATGATTTTTGCCGACGTACGTGCATGCGCGTGTGCATATGTATGCAATTACGGTGTGTTGCATTTAAATGGTGCAGAGAAGAAGGAACTCTCCAATGTTGTGGGACTCTTAAATTTAAATAATCGTTTTCTCAGGAAAACAAGAAAACATCTGATTATCGGAAAGAGTCATTGTGGCGCTGACAGATTTTGAAAAAACAAATAAAATATACACTTTCACGGATGTCTTATTTTCCACAAATTATGGCACCCTGTTTGAGTAGTCCTGAAACTGTCCCAGAAGAGGCCAGATCATGCGACCATCTGCAACATCCCATCTGGGATTGTCTATCATAAATGTTGATTTGGCCAAGAACACACACTCTCAAAGCATACTGCACTTTGCCAAAGAGAACAGTTGCCAAGACGAGGGAAAACATTTGCACAGTTTTCACAGCTAATTGTAAAACATCATCATTAGGAAAAAAGCAGCATGCCAAACCAGTCGAATCAGGATCAGATGAGAAGCTGAACTCATCAGATGGACTGTAGAGCAGTCTACACTCTCTGCAGGGAAACTTGTCCCACAAGTCAACGAATTGTGCTTTTGAATTAGTGTGAAGTTTGTTAAGTTACAGGTTGTTGTATATATTCTGTTCAGCTGTATTTGTCCTTCCTTTTGCATATCTTACTGTTAGGGACTCTGCGAGTCATCTGTATAGATGCGTGTCATGTGTTACAAGCAGGCAGGTAGAGGTTGGAAACAGGGCAAAAACACAACATAGGCATTGAGTGGCATTAGATTGGCAAGCTTCTTTCAATCCCCAGTGATCTGACTAAGGCCGGGGCATTGTACTGACTTTATGACCTTGTTGTGACATCAGATAAAATCCTCTCTGGCAGGGTTTGCAGTTGACTGGAGGAATTACGTGGCAGCCCAGTCACCAGGAAAATATGCAGTCATTTTATTTTTTTGCAAACCAACAAAACATATCATATGTGCATCCATCAGCTAAAGGAGCCCTGTGTGTCTGACACCACAAGCTTTGTAAAGAACATGCAGTTTATGCTAGACAAACGCTCACAGACCAGTTTATTAAACCTTAGTACCAGGTTGGACCCTGTTTTTCCTTCAGAACTGCCTTAATTCCTGATGTCATAGATTTAACAAGATGTTGGAAACATTACCCAGAGATTTTTCTTCACATTGACTTGACGGCATCACACAGTTGCTACAGATTTGTCAGCTGCATCCATGATGAGAATCTTCCGTTCCACCACATCCCAAAGCTGCTCTGTTGGATTTAGACTGTGGTATGTAAATGATGTTCAGAAGGTACTGAGGGGACCACAGTGTGCCTAGAAAGTATCTCCCTCACCGGTAGACCTTTACTCACCCTAAACTGTTGATACAAGCCAGGATGAATCCATGCTTTCATGTTGTTTCCACCAAGCTCAGACCCCACTGTCTCAATGTTGCAGCCGAAATAGGAAGTCATCAGACCAGGCAACATTTTTTCAATCTTATATTTTTCCAATTTTGTTGAGTCTGTGTGAATTGTAGCCTCATTTTCCATTTCTCATTTAGCAGACACTTTTCTCCAAAGTAACTTACATCTGAGAGTAAGCTGACTGGAGTGGAACCCAGTATGGTCTTCTGCTGCTGTAGCTCATCTGCTTCAAGGTTTAATGTGTTATGCATTGAGAGATGGTATTCTGCACACCTTGTAACCAATGGTTAAAACGGTTGAAAACTATGGTCTCAAGTTGGACACAAGGGGCTTTTCTACTAAAATATTTCCAGCTGTGGTTTGAATCCTAAGCCTAACTTAGAAGCAGTTCTTTCTGTTTCAACCATCAAAGCTAGTGCTGTACTCTGTCCCAGGCCAGAGCAAAGACCTGCTTACAGGACATGAGGCTGAGGATGAGGTTACGGGAACCAACCAGTCCTGCTGTGATGTTGTGACTGTAATGTTTAAAAATGTAAAGCCACAGTTGTGTCAAGTCTGCTTAATTCAAGAGAGAAAATAAATTAACTTGAACATAGAAATTAGTTCAAATCAGCAGTGGAAAGGCATGAGCTTAGTTTTACCCTCATTTCCCTGCTGTTGATGTTTCATATTGCCAGTTGCATCTGTGAATACCATATGCAGAATAAGGTTGAATTCACAATCAGTTTGCAGCTGAGATGCTGTTTCAGCTACATTTATTAACATTGTTGCGTGTTATCCACTGAAACAGTGGATAAATCCTGTTTGTATGACTGTTCAAAATACTGGGATGAATTTGGAAATACCCGTCAGTGTTTCAGAGAGCATTCACAAACACTAAACTAGACTGATGATATCAAATCTGTTGGAAAAATTAGTCAAATACTTTAATCTGTTGTTATCTGTGAAAACATAAACTATCTCTGCACTGCTGTTGCCTACAGAAATTTAGCATACACTAAAGGGTCAAACAAAGAACAGACATTTAAAATGCATGATAACATGGCTTATTTTGACATTCATAGTGCTTTTAGACAGTTCTGGTTCTGGCTTCATTTTGGAGTCCTTAGTGCTCTAGCATACTTGTCTACATTCACGCCATTTTAACCATAAACAAAGTAGGGGGACTTTACTCCATGAACACCACTTTTGCCCATGTCTTTTTCACTGTCGGGGTATTCTTTCCTCACTTTCTCAAGATTATAAACAAATTGGTCTGGCACTTGGTTGAACCCAGCCTTAGCCCACTGTTGACATTATGAACCACATCTTCATTTTGGTTCTGGTTGAAACCCAGCTTTTCAAGTTCTGAACCAACTTTTTTTCAGTTTGCTGGCGTCTTTAAAATTTGGTTCAGGAATGGCCCAGAGCCCTGCCAGTGTGAATGGACTATATTAGTTCTTAGTTAATACCAACTTAGAGCTGGCTCTAGAAGCCGCCCTGAACTAACACCGGACCCACTTTAATCAAAAAGGAGTAACCGAGTAATGTCCAAGGTAACACTCAAAGAAAAAGAATTAAGAAAAATGAAAAGAAAAAGCAGATTTGATTTCCTGGGAATAATCTGGTTTCCTGCTTCTGTATATCATCACTTATGATGTCACCAAGTTCTTACACTTGGGTTTTGTAGTCAAAGTTCCATTTACTCCTAAAGTGAAAACTATTAAATAAACTTTAAATTTAGAATAATTTGCCACAGATATCTGCTCTCAAGGACAGGAACAAATTTCCATACTCTCAAAGATTTTCCCTCTGTGTTGTAGTGTAAAACTGTTTTTTTTGTCTGATTTATGTTTACTTAAATAAAACAATAAATATCTTTTCCATCAAAAGTATATTATAAAGTCTACTCTATAATAATCTACATTGTCAAGCCCATGTTACCCAAATATTGATTCTCTTGCCTTCAGAAAATTAGCATTTATATTGGACAATATCCTTTCATGTGCACAACAGTGGCTGTGTAGCAGAAAGCACTGTTTTTCTAAAATGAAAAAAAATGTAATATGCATACACAGCCACAGGCAAGCAGCTGACTAATTCCTGCATTTTGATCACAAATGTAATAGTGGGCAGAGAGCTAGCAGCCAGTTAAATATGCTCTGGACATCATGGCAACAAAGTGCCTGTGTCATTTCTCACTGCTCCGCGGGGCCAGATCCCAGCAGCAGGTGAGGCATCTAACAGGAGCAAAGACTGTTGACAATGAGTCAAAGTGACAGACAGATCACACTTCATATCAGCAGCAATCCCAAACCACAGAGTGCCCCCCCCCCCCGAAAACACCTTCAGTTTCATTCTGGTGTCATCACCCTGCTTTCCGCCCCTCCTCGCCTCATCTCGCCTCACTTAAACCCTGCATCCTCCATCTCTTCCACTTCCCCCTTCCAAACTCAGGCGCACTTTATGACAACAGTGTGGTTCAAATGCTTCCACCCCCAAAGGCAACTTGAAATTGATCGGCTACGATCAATGGCTTTTATTTCTTTTGTGTTTAAAAGGCTGTGTTAAGTATACACACTGTGTGGGAGACTAATTAAACCTAGAAACAAAGAGATATTGGACTAATCACTGGTCTGACTGCAGCCTCTTGTCATGAATACTTCATCTTAAGTAGTTTGTATTCATAAAATCAACCTAATGACCTCATCTGACTTCACTCTGCAGTAATGGGAGCCTATCGACATCCTCTTATCTCTGCCTCAGCATGTGTGTGCTTGTATGTAGCAGCATCATGCTGATGTAGTTAAGTATGTCTATATTTTATTTTTGTCTGTTATTTTGTTTAGTGTGACACATTTTGAGGTCAACACTGTTTAAGTTCAGTTGCTTTTAACCTAATCTCAGAGGTTTTTTTGGAGGTCTCACACACCAACAAATATATTTTTTACCACTTGCTAACTGATATGCCACCATATTATTTTACTTTATTGCCTAAAATAAAGTTTACAAAAATAACTACTCACTGGCTGCCTTATTAAGTACATTTGTTAAATTTCTTGTTAACACAAATATTTTATCCACCAATCACATGGCATCTTGCTGAGGTTTGGATAACCACTGGTTACAACCAAGGTCTTTACTCCAACTCTTTGTCAAACTATTACATGCACAATCTGTGATGATGCAATGCGTCACACTCACAAACACACACAAATATCACAGGGTATTGTGTGGGACTTACCTTGTGGTATGAAGAACTAAACCTGATGTAAATTAAATTAAATTAAATTAAATTAAATTAAATTAAATTAAATTAAATTAAATTAAATTAAATTAAATTAAATTAAATTAAATTTTTATAGGAAATGTCATGTCACCCATGGGCACTATCACAGACACTTTTTAACTTTTGACGATAAAAACCAGAATTGTGTTATCATGGTAAAAAGCAGATTGTAAAGCTCAACTGGTTAAGTGGTCACCTTGTTTAGGCACTGGCTACAGTTCCATGACATGCCACATGAGGGCTTAAAGGTCAAGTTTATCCAAGAGTTGTCCTTGGCTTTTTAGCACAGAGAATTTCCCCAGACTCTATGTATCTTTTATTTAACATTGTAGATGTTAAAATATCTAATGTCTGTGTAGTTTGATTTGAGGATTCATTTTTGTTATCTGATCAAAGATATTCTAACACAAAGTGATGACTCATGACTCAGCTTTGCTTGGAATTACAAAACATTTGGTGATTGCTTCTTTTATACCCAATTCTGACACCCTAACCGTCCATCAATTGATCTCCTGATTGCCGAATCTTTCAGAGCACTGTTACTGTATATTCCCAACACTTTTAAGTCTCAGTTTGATTCAGTATCAACTTTTAAGTTTTCATTTCATCTAAGAAAACCTCTCAACCTTTCTAGAAATGCAATTTGCAGAACAAAACCTAGACCTTTATGTTCAAATCAGCCTATATGGTATGTTTGTGTTGCTGTGTCTAAAATACCTCTGATATTGCAAAGGGAAAGTGCCATTACCACTTGGCATGCTAACATAACATCTTTACCTGAAAAACTGGCAAGGCTTGTACAACAGGACTGGGGCCATGAGGCAGTTTATGCAAATTATTTTTTTGGATGACATTATAATCTAAATGTCAAGTAGCAAAATATCTCTAACAATGTAACCTTTGCTTTAAACATGACGACAACAGTCCTAAAGACAGACTTGCTTTAAGTTGAAAATCCTCTATACATAGTTTATATGTGCTTTTCCTGTCTCTAAATGGGATATGCAAGCTCATGTGAATGTAAATGAGTGTTTTTACAAATATTCACTAGACTACCACTTGGGGCAGAGTGGCATAGACTCACTGCTGCAGCTCTATCTCATCAGATGCAAAATACAAACACAACAGGAGGGACTAGTGTGGTTTATTTACACCTGGGATGAAAATGTTTTGAGGGGCTGTCATTTCATCGATGTACGCACAAGCTGACCCGATGAACCGAAGGTGCTAGGGATTTTTCTGAACCCGACTCACACATTTAGCTTTAGATTAATGTTTGGAGAGTGATAGATGGGTAAATTGTTCCTGGCGAATGTCTCCGTAGCTTCCCCACCTACTGTCTTTCCATTCATCTCGCCCTCCTTCCCCCTCACACTCTTTCCCTCCCTTTTCTCCAGCAGCAGTAGGGAAACCGGGGATGTGAACACACACCTCTTTGCCAAGCCTCACAGCTCCCCTGGCACCACACTGCAACATAACACCTTCCAAACCCTCCTCCTCCCTCCCTCCCACCGCTCCCCCTCTTCCTCTCGCAGCACGGCTGAACAGCATGTTTGATTCCACAGACGCTAACTCTGCTAGGTTTTGACCTTTATGGGTTTTCAAGGCCAATACTCATATTTTTGGAGAGAAACTGCTGATAGCAAAAAAAAAAAAAAAAACTTAAGTGTTCCACTCTCTCTTTCATCAGCTGTTCAGAGCTCAGGAAAGCCTGTGAAGCAGCATCAATTTGATAGAAAAAAAGAAAGAGGTCCATTAAATGTAATATTATCCATCCGAATCCAGAACTCATAAAGGCCAGTGTAAGATGTCTAAAGGGATAACTGAAGTTTGGTCAAATTTTTGGAGTTTTGTCCCACTTTTCTATCAAAACTTTAGTTTACCTAATCAAGTAGGTAAAGATATTATTTATGTTTTATTTTTCAAATTGGTTAGGGCTAAATTACATTTTAGTGCCAGACCTGACAGAGGGAACAAAAAGGGGGTAGTGTGAACAAAAGAGAAAAGAGACAGAGTGAAGAGAAGAAAAATAAACAGATAAAAATATAAGGAATAAAATGTGTTTTTTTTTTTTTGTTTTTTTTTTGTTGAACGCAATCATGCAGATGCAACCACACCCCGTCCAAGAATCAGAGGCTGACAAGGAGACTCAGGCAACCAGCAACCACAACAGAACCCTGGCAGCCCAGTACACGGGTGACCATGCACTTACCCAAAAAACAGCCGAGGAAGACCCCAGCCAGAGCCCCCACATCCATTAGCTCCCCAGGGAGCCATGAATGACTGCCCTCCAGCTCTATCAGGTGCTGGCCACCTATGCACCTCTCATATTGTGCTTTAAAGAAACCAGACTTTCTTGTAATGTTGTTCAGTCTGAAACGATAGTTATTCAGGCTTTTGAAGTTTTTCTTTGGATATTCTCTCACTTTCAGTCCATTCCTTTTATCTGACTGTTTTCAGATGAACATGACTTACCAAAGAGCCCATTTTAAACTGTATCTTAAGTCACTTTGTTATGGTGGCCTTTCACAATGACACATACATTGTTCCCATTTCTTCAGTTTCACCTACAAAAAATCCCCCCCAAAAAAACAACACAGTTCGACAGACATACAATTGCATTTGCAACATGGGGATTCATAAAAAGCTATTGGCTGAAAACTCTGCATGGTGTATGTGTCCTTTAAAGATATGAGGAAAATGGACGAGAGGAAGACAACATAAAAGTGTCAGATAAAAGAAAAAATATAAGAATATACACTGCTCAAAAAATTAAAGGAAACACCAAAATAACATCCTAGATCTGAATGAATGAAATATTCTTATTAAACAGTTTGTTCATTACATAGTTGAATGTGCTGACAACAAAATCACACAAAAACTATCAATCAAATTTATTAACCCCATGGAGGTCTGGATTTGAAGTCACACTCAAAATTATAGTGGAAAAACACACTACAGGCTGATCCAACTTTGATGTATTGTCCTTAAAACAAGCCAAAATAAGGCTCAGTAGTGTGTGTGGCCTCCACATGCCTGTATGAACTCCCTACAACGCCTGGGCATGCTCCTGATGAGGTGGCGGATGGTCTCCTGAGGGATCTCCTCCCAGACCTGGACTAAAGAATCCACCAACTCCTGGACAGTCTGTGGTGCAACGTGGCGTTGGTGGATGGAGCGAGACATGATGCCCCAGATGTGCTCAACTGGATTCAGGTCTGGGGAACGGGCGGGCCAGTCCATAGCATCAGTGCCTTCGTCTTGCAGGAACTGCTGACACACTCCAGCCACATGAGGTCTAGCATTGTCTTGCATTAGGAGGAACCCAGGGCCAACCGCACCAGCATTTAGTCTCACAAGGGGTCTGAGGATCTCATCTTGGTACCTAATGGCAGTCAGGCTACCTCTGGCAAGAACATGGAGGGCTGTGCCCTCCCCCCCCCTCCCCCCCCCCCTCCCTAAAGAAATGCCACTCCACACCATTAGTGACCCACTGCCAAACTGGTCATGCTGGAAGATGTTGCAGGCAGCAGAACGTTCTCCATGGCGTCTCCAGACTCTGCCACGTCTGTCACATGTGCTCAGTGTGAACCTGCTTTCATCTGTGAAGATCACACGGTGCCAGTGGCGAATATGCCAACCTTGGTGTTCTCTGGTAAATGCCAAATGTCCTGCACGGTGTTGGGCTGTAAGCACAACCCCCACCTGTGGACATCGGGCCCTCATACACCCTCATGGAGTCTGTTTCTGATCGTTTGAGCAGATGCATGCATATTTGTGACCAGCTGGAGGTCATTTTGCAGGGCTCTGGCAGTGCTCCTCCTGTTCCTCCTTGCACAAAGGTGGAGGTAGCGGTCCTGCTGCTGGGTTGTTGCCCTCCTACGGCCTCCTCCACGTCTCCTGGTGTATTGGCCTGTCTCCTGGTAGCGCCTCCACGCTCTGGACACTACGCTGACAGACACAGCAAACCTTTTCAGAGCTTGCATTGATCTGCCATCCTGGATGAGCTGCACAACCTGAGCCACTTGTGTGGGTTGTAGACTCTGTCTCATGCTACCACTAGAGTGAAAGCACTGCCAACGTTCAAAAGTGATCAAAACATCAGCCGGAAAGCATAGAAACTGAGAAGTGGTCTGTGGTCACCACCTGCAGAACCACTCCGTTATTGGGGTGTCTTGCTAATTGCATATAATTTCCACCTCTTGTCTATTCCATTTGCACAACAGCATGTGAAATTGATTGTCAATCAGCGTTGCTTCCCAAGTGGACAGTTTGATTTCCCAGAAGTGTGATTGACTTGGAGTTACATTATGTCATTTAAGTGTTCCCTTTATTTTTTTGAGCAGTGTATAAGAAAATAAGAAATATATAAGAAAGATGAAAGATGAATTTGTATCTAAAAGTGACGTTTAAAAAATGGGGAAGAAAGTCCAACAAAGACCTAACACAGGATCTGATCCATCTTGATTCATCCAAAGTTTCCTGATGATTGATCAGAAATGGTCTCCAGCAAGGGTGTCTGTCAAGAAGTCATTCTTCAGGAGAGAAAACAGGAAGAAAGGGCTGAGGTAGCTAAATAATACAAATATTGGACTGAAAATCGGTGGCAACAGGTCTGATGAAGTAAATCCTCCACAGAGCCTTGACCTGAACATTACTGAAGCAGTGTGTGATCATCTTGGCAGAAAACAGCCAACAAAGTCCAGCTTACAATTTTCCTCTCAAAAAATGTTTGTCAAAGAAGGTGCCGAAGAATAAATGTGCTTATATCAAAATTTGGACTTTCAACCTTGTTAAAATTGTACAAACTCAGTCTTGCCATATATAATATATTTCTATTTACTTTACATGATTCAATTAACTGCTACACCCATGTCCTATTTTTTCTAATAGTATGAAAAAATACAGTAATGACTCAAGACTTTTGTACCATGCTGTATAATACCATACGTAAAGCACCAAAATATCCACACAAGAAAAATACTTGAAGCAAATGATTACGGTCATGAACTGTTAGAAACATTTTAAATAGAGCTGGTGATTTAATAGAGTTCAGGCTTCAAGGTCATTTTATTTACTCCAGCGCTTTGTCCAACTATTACATGAACAATCTGTGACGATGTATTGCATTGCACTCACAAACACACACAAATATCACAGGGTCTTGTGTGGGACTTACCTTGTGGTATACTAAACCTGATGTAAATTAAATTAAATTAAATTAAATTAAATTAAATTAAATTAAATTAAATTAAATTAAATTAAATTAAATTAAATTAAAAATGATCAAAAACAATTAGAATTATTGCATAAAATCATTTATGCATATTTTAATGCATAAAATGTGACATAAATTTTTAAAAAGGATTCAACAGTGGCTAAGGTGCTTCAGGGCAGCTAGGGCACTTGAAGCTTTCTTTTCCTTTTTCTTTTCTTATTGTTTTAACTTTGTGTTAATACTGATTTACTTTCTTTGTAATGTCATTATATATATATATTTAAAATAGTATTTTCATAAAAAAAAATATAAAGGCAACAGGCAAAGGCAAATTTATTTGTATAGCACATTTCATGTACAAGACAATTCAAAGTGCTTTACATAAATAATTACAGCAGGGTGCAGACAAGTGCATTAAAAAAATTAAAATAAAAAAAAATAAAGATTAAAAGAAATGCAATTAATGAAATAAAAGCAGAAGGAATATGCTAAAATAAAATAGATAAAATGCAAGAAATAAAGTTAAAGACAATATTAAAACACGATTCCATCTTAAAAGAACCAGATGTAGATTTTGACTTCTAAATAAAAACTATTGAAATGCAGCAGAGAACAGGTGGGTCTTTAACCTTGATTTAAATAAACTGATTGTTTCAGCTGATCTGAGGCTTTCTGGGAGTTTGTTCCAGACGTGTGGAGCATAGAAGCTGAATGCAGCTTCTCCATGTCTGGTTCTGACTCTGGGAACTGATAAGAAACTGAAACCAGATGACTTAGGGTTCTGGCAGGTTCATGATGGGTCAAGAGGTCACTGATGTATTTTGGTCCTAAACCATTCAAAGCTTTATAGACCAGTAGCAGAACTTTAAAGTCTATTCTCTGACGAACAGGCAGCCAGTGTAAAGACCTCAGAGCCAGACTGATGTGGTCCACTTTCTTGGTCTTAGTGAGGACTCGAGCAGCAGAGTTCTGAATCAGCTGCAGTTGTCTAATTGATTTTTTAGGTAGACCTGTAAAAATACTGTTACAATAATCAAGCCACCTAAAGATAAATGCATGGACTAGTTTTTCCAGATGCTGAGACATCAGATCTTTTACCCTTGATAAATTCTTAAGGTGATAGTAGGCTGACTTTGTGATTCCCTTAATGTGTTTTTCAAAGTTAAGGTCTGAGTCCATCACTACAACCAGATTTCTGGCCTAGTTGGTGGTTTTTAGGTGTATAGACTGAAGCTCTGTGGCAGGAGACTTGTTCTTTGGTCTTACCCTGGTGTGTAGGGAGATTTCATTTTGGTCATCGGATGTAGATCCAGAATCCTGCAGCAATGGAGCAAACCTGTTCTTTAATTGCATGTCCGGTTGTTGTGAAGAGGATTTATTAGTTTTCCTTCTGATAACTGGCCACGCCTGTGTCTTGCTAATGAGAGGGGTTGAGGATGTGCTTGGTCTGGATGCCAGAGCAGGCCAGCCGGTCGCATCGCTAATCTCAGCAAACTGGGCTCTGCCTGTTACACGTCCTCCCATTTCCCTGTGAGATGATTTACTCTTTGGCTTTGCACCAAGAACATCAGTGAAAGAGTTATTACCTTGTACATTGCCCTCCTTTTTCTTTCCAGCTAAGTGTGTGCTAATTAGCTGTGTGTTAGCACAATCTTGTCCGCTGGTTTTTATTAAAGGCAAGGTTGTTTCATCTCCACACAATCCATTCACTTCCACATTCACCTCAAGCTGTTGAATCTTTGTTTCCAGCATGTTGATCCTCTGTGGAAGTGTGTGATAGTCATCTGTAGAGAAGGGCGGCATCTTGCAGCTAGTTAGCTTTAGCTCCTGAGTAACTGTAGATAAGGCTTCTGCTATTTGTAGGCCACGTAGACGTGACACTGACAAGATTGTAAGTCTAAAGAAATAGCAGTATCCAACCAAATCTACCACAAAATACAGTCCCAGTGATTAATGAGAATCCAGGAGCCGTTGCTCATGAGTTTCTTGAGTAGAAAAATAAGAATATTGGCAGAAAATGCAGGCAGAGGGGTGAGCGAAGCAGCAAGCGTCAGCAGGGGATAGAAGCAAGAAGCAATATATAGGCCTATATATTTAAAAAAAAAAACAAAAAAAAAAACATTAATTTAAATTTTATAAACTAATACCTATACAATAATCTTTATGTTATTTTAAAAGTTATACATAAAAAGTTGTGTTAGCTAATCAGATAAGAGAAAAACAGTTTTGGCCATAACTTCTGCACCTCTGTTTTCTCCATTAGAGGGGGGAAAAAAAAGTCAAACTTGGCAATGTAAATGGCTAGAATCAAGACATATGAGAGAAAATTAGGTTTTTTGGTCAATGCATTAATAATATAACTGAAATATTTGCCAAAATTACCTGAAATAAAATTTGAACTATCACAAGGTCAAAAACAGATATTGATCTGGTCTAAACCAAAAGCTTTCAGCCAATATCCTTATTAGTATTAAATTTCTCATCTGTATTTTCCACTAAAACCTTTTCTTTCCCACCCTTACACCTCTGCAGCTGCCTCCACCGCAGTAATGACAGCTTTATCAGTTGGACTATGTTTGCCTTCTCCAGGACTGGGCTTCTCTCCAGTCCTGTCTGCAGCACGCTCAGCTCTGCTCTGCTGAAGCCACACGCTAACAAGCAGGACTTGTATATCCATTATGCAGATCCACTATTACTCCCACTGTCAGACGGTGCATGCTTATACAGTATGTGCTGAAATCTGTCCAGCTTTAACATATGGAACCCACCTGCCAACACCCACTTCACTGACACCTTGGTCTCTTCCAACTCCAATCTGACTGTTTTGTGTTATGGACCATAAAAGCTAGGTAGAATTTTTTAAACTGAAGGGGGAAAAATCATATACCAGTCTTATATGTGAGGAACATTTGTACGCCATGCTTAATTTGACTGTATTGCCTCATTGTAACAGAAAATGTACCCACCTTCCACAGCGGTTGCCTCAAAATCTGCTGTAAACATTGTTGCACTCACACTCACAGGTCAAATACAATTATAGCTCAGGTCATTAAAGCAACAAATTTAATACCGTCTTATTATGTCCTGAAGTCATCCCTAGAGCTGAAACAGCATTCACACCACCATTCTAAATCTAACTCCCCTCCCACTTAAAGATAGATTCCAGCTCTTTTTATAGAGGGCTGAGCTGCAGAATTGCGTGTTCTATTTCAGATGTCTCAGGCTCACATCATTGTTTGTTTTAGCAGGCTAACCTTCCCCACGTATTTATAGGTGTCGAGGCCAGGAGAAAGACCACAGTAGCTCCATAAATAAGCTGCCAGGGCCTCCAGCGAGCGTCCTGACCAACAAAAGCCCAGTCATTTCACAGGCCATTACCTGGAGCTGCCTTGCAGGGAGGCTGGCCCGGCCTCCTAGGCAAGGGAGGGTCTCTCAGCTTTGAGGGCGAGTCGACTCAATGGGAGGAAGTGAGATGTTTGGATTAATAATACATATGGTGATTTGTTTTACCTGACCAAAGCCTGAGAAAATGTGATGGGAGTAAATGGAAAATAACCAAATGCAATGCATCACATATGAAGCTCCTCAGAGCAGTGCAGTCATTTCTTGGACCTTTCATTTCTCCTGCCTTTTGCTTCCATCCACACAAGCTGCAACTCGCTTCTCTGTCTGTCTTTCTCTGAACTTTTGGCCCTGGGATCCTGTTGGTACCCCGCCCAGATGTCCCCTGGCTCTTAAAAATAGCTGAACCAAAAACATCACACACTTGCACAGACACACAAAGCCCATCCGTGACGTCACACGTCAACAGAATGAGTGCATTCTGTGTGTGTCAACGCTTATCTCTGCCTCCACAGACGCAGTGTAGAAAGCCAGTCAGCAGAGGCCACAGCCAGCTCACTCCACAGCAGCCAGGCCTCGCCGAGCTGAGGAAACTGCACCCCACAACACAAACAACTCATCAACCGCAGCAGCGTTTCAGGGCCCACTGTTAATCCCACTGCCTCCCTCCAAGGTACAGCATTGCGACACATGCATGGTTTTGGGAAATGGCCGTCTTCCTTCCGCCTAGTTTAATGTGGTTTTTCATAGTCATGAAATATTCAAAAGCATTGTTTCGCAGGGCCGTTCAACAGTGGCATTTGTCCTAAATATTGCTGCACTCATTTACTGGGTGGCGACAGTGATGATTCCATAAAGCATATGAATGGAGAGAGTTGTCATGTGGATGTGGCTGAACTCTGAAAGCTCATGATTTTAAATCAGGGGGGAGCACTGTTGGCTGGCACAGAGGGGCTTCCAGAGGAGTAACTACAACTGCTAATTTGTCTCAGAATGGCCCTTTACAATTTCAAGGGCACTATAACTGTTGAATGAAATGATGTTTTATACTTTTTATGATTGTATCCTTGCCACACATGGTGGGGTAAGATAGCAGCCGTTTCTTTGCCCGTTCCAATAATACCAGCAGTTCAAATGTATTAACTTTCTACAGCAAAAGAGACATACTGTATAGTCCATCTCTCTTTCATCAGCATGTAATGTCATCATTTTTTTCTTGGCTTTAGATCAAAAGCCAATAGAATAATTTATTTACAGAATTTCACTTTGACTAAATCAAAATCTAGAGCAAAACAGAGCATAATTAGAGAATATATAAATGTGTTGGTGCAGAAGGAATGACCCAACCTTTATAACAGTCCTGCATTTAGATGGTAACGTATGATCAATTTGGTGATTTAGAGCAGAGGAATATGAATATCATGGGTTAGTGGTGTAAATTTAACTGACAGTCACCATTCAGGCTAGCAACTCATTAAAACTTTTATTATTTATCTATATATTTAAAGCAGAAGATGCAACATTTGCTTGAAGAGACACAAAAAAAGTAAATAGGTCTAACTCAACCTGCTGGATGCAGGACAGGAAACAAGTGCTGTGTAAGTGGAACCATAGTTCTGGTTTGCGTTGCAGGGTTAGGGCATTATTTTTCTGAGGGTCTTTAATGTTCACACACACACACACACACACACACACACACACACACACACACACACACACACACACACCAAATAACATCCTTCCTTATAAAACTGACTGCACATGAAAAAAGTGTGACGTGCCCTCAGTCGCAGGCTTCTTCAGGTCTTGCTTTTTATTAAAGTTTTTTTTTTTTGTACAGCTGCTGGTGAGTTTGTTATTAAAGCAGAATTAAATATTATTCACTGATTATATTTAACTGAAAAAAATTGAGATCAAATTAAACTACACTAAATTTAATTGAAAAGGGTAGTGGTAATTGGCTCCAGTTAAGGAGTAACAATGGGAAAATTATCACAAATCATAATCTATCTATCTGTCTATCTATCTGTCTATCTATCTATCTATCTATCTATCTATCTATCTATCTATCTATCTATCTATCTGTCTGTCTGTCTGTCCGTATGTATATATATATATATATATATATATATATATATATATATATATATATATATATATATATAATAAATAAATAAAATAAATAAATAAATAAATAAATAAATATATATATATATATATATATATATATATATATCTTTATTTATCCAGTGATCCAGTTTCTCTTCACCGAGTGAATATTTTTTTTTGTTTTACCACTTGCAAAACTATAAAGCATAAAGGTGATTGGACAGGCTCTGATGGTTGGGTGGGGTTGCAAAGTGCCCAAGATGCACCACAAGTAAGGACACACAAAGTCAGTGGCCTACTCAGTTACACTAAGCTATGTAAATACAGCCCAGCAAAGCAACCTTCATGTATACGACTAGCATTTAGAGCTGTCATGTATTCATCTAAAAAAGTGTTAGAAATTTTGTGGCTTTTCACTAGCTTGAAGTATCAGCTTAAAATGTACAAAAGCTGAAACTCAAAGAGGAAGTTGGTGAGATGGTAGTTGGAGAAGTGAAAGACAAATTAAAAGAGTTTAAGCTCAAACTGGTTTCAATGAAACATTGCAGAAGAGCTGAAATTTGTCTAAAAATAAGATTGGACTGTGAAATAAATAAATATCTTGCATAATTAAAGCATGTACAAGAATGAACTGTTTATGTAAATTGTGGTTATGGTCTAACCACAATTAAAAGCCATGGTGTAGTTTGGAAGCTCCACCCCCAAACTAAGCCTTGTCCAATCATTTTAACTCTTAAAAGTTAATAAAATGCTAAATGAGGGCTCTCAAACTCTGGTTTTCGATGGCTACTATCCTGCATGTTTTAGATGTTTCCCTGCTTAAATACACCTAACTGAAATTAATGTCAAATTGTGCAGAAGATGATGAGAAACCGTTGGATCCATTTAATTTGAATCAGGTCTTTTGGAGCAGTGATTCATATAAAACCGGCAGGAGATTGGCCCTAGAGGACCAGAGTTTGAGATTCATGTCCTAAATAATTTCTTTATTATTATTTTTTTTTCATATGTTTTATGAAAGTCTACTTGCCATATTACTTAAGTTGTAAAACATTAAAATTGGACAAGTCCTGATTGGTGGGTAGAGCAGTTGATTGTCTGGTGTTAATTTGGATGGAAGGGTCATTGCCTTCTGTCTGTTGTGTCTTTGTCTCCTCTTTCTTTTTCTACTTTCCTTTTTATTTCTAATTACTATTCTCCTTTTTATTTTCTTCCCCCGGTCAGGTCCAGCAACATTACATAAATTCCATAATTCCATAAACAGTCAACGTTAGTTTCAAATCTTTCCAATTTGCATTTGAAGTCGAAAACTATGATACATTAGCTAAAGGCCAATTTCCACTGGGTGCATGTGCATCGTGGCTGTTTTAGTCAAAGTTTTGTCAGCCAGACAGGCCACCAGACATGGGAGCAGTGTAAAAGTGTCAAGTAAATTTCAAAATAAAAGCTGCTATGCAGATTTGCCCTAGCCGAACTATGTTAACATTACGTCATTAATCGGTTAGGGGGGGTCATTGTTTTTTTTTTTATCATGGCTGACAAGGCGTTTATCCTGGAAGTAAGGAATCACAAGATTCTCCAATCCTCCTGTGATCCAGCTAGGCAGACTGCACTCATAGGCGCTCCGTGTCTGACCTGCTCCCGGTATGAACTGACACGCCACAGACATTGGAACAAAACCGCGGCACACATGGACCGGTGGAAACTGGCCATAAAACTTGAGCATCAGGACTTCAGAATTTAAGCAAGGCCTCTCTCTTTTTAGCATCCTTGGACACATTTATTCAGCATAGGCCATTCATTCTGCCATTTCTCAGGAATAGTAAATTCAAGTTATTTGATATTATCAGTATACTTTAGACTTGGCTTAAGAAAAGTGAGGCAGCTAAGTAAAGGAAATACTAATATATTTGCTAATAAGAAAAAAAAACAGTTGAGGAAAAGCTGAAAACAACCAACGTGGGAAAAGATTGTACACGGAGAAAGTATTTTCTGGTTGACATTTTAGATTAAATATCTTCTTATGGTTGTAATTTCTTTGCTCAGGCCTGGTGGTGTATGAATTAAGCTTCACAGAGAAGGTGGGGATATGGTTACTAACACATACACACACACATGTGGGATCAGAAATGCCAATCCACACTATACTTTTCTTTATAGAGCGAAACAACAGTCATTAGAAGATCTAATGGATTAGCCATGGATAGAGTGAAGGGAGACAGAGAAGAGGGAGAAGAGGGGACAAACCAGGATCGAAATGATGGAGATTGGCAGATGGGTAAAATGGATTGGATAGACTGCTCTACGGATGAGAAGACAAGACGGAGAGCTGATGCCTACTGCACAGCGAGAGATAATGGAAACTGATTACAGAACAAAAAAAAAAAAGAAAAAGAAATCAACAAGGTTTCTCTCATTCCAGGAGCTCTGCTCAAAAACATAGCAGTAGTATGATTGGTGAGCTCCCGGATTCTGGTTAAAACTGATTGTTGCTGAACTTGGTCCACAGTATCAACAAGCTCTAAATCTAGAAAAGGAAAAAGAATCACAAGGTGACAGAGGATAAAAAAGTGAGCTAGAGATCCGGGTGACAGTGATAGCAACTGTTTTTAGGGGATCTTTGTGCTTCCGTGCGGCCTTCTTGTCACAAACTGCTCTTGTGTTTATGCCATGCCTCCCTGGCTTGTGTTCATTTGAGGGAGTTGAAGAGCTGCATGAGACAAACAGGATGTCTGTAGGAGGACAGATGAGAAAAGGGGGGTAAATCTGACGAGGAAGTTTGTGTATGTGTGTGTATTAATCCCAGGAAGGACTTCCTCTGAATCCGAGCTGCCTGGGAGTTCTGTGGGAGTTCCAGGCATTGACACGGGAAAAAGCAGGGGAAAGGAGAAAGAAGAGAAGAAAGAGGGCAAGTGAGGTATCAGAGAGTGAGAAGGATCAAGGGCAGTGGCACTATTAAATCCCACTTCTAAAAGACACACACACACACACACACACACTCAGAGGAAAAACCACCCACACCGAAAGGCTGCAGGAACAACAGCAGCACTGGCGTCATTACGAGGTGATGACGGTGAACTAGTCTGAACCCACTGAGATACTTTGCCTCAATCAAAGCTACTCCAGACCTCTGACTGAACAAACACACCGTCTGACCCTGGCTGAGCAGTGAGTGCAATTAAACCTCAATGTTTGTTTTAATCCTCTACGTGTGGCAGGTGGGTGGGGGTCCTGACTCAGCACAATATTTAGAGATAAGAAAGCCAGTTATGTTTGTTTAAAATGAGGTGACAGAGAAATATGCTTATGTTGACATGAATAAGACCCAGAAGATCAACACCAAGCTTGACCTTGAAGGTAAAAATGTCATGAAAAGACAAACAAATCCTAAGAGTTTATTGGTTTTTCCTTCTCTCTTTTTTGGCTTTTGGGTCTCAAACATTGTATGTTTCTCCAAACAGACACATTCAAAAAGCAGTTCTGAAACAAGGTTAAATAAAAAAGGTACAATAATTAAACAGCGTGCAGTTTTACCAGTTTAGGTACTTGAAGCTGCTAATAAACAGAAAAGGCATGATATCAGCCAGAGTAGCAGAGCTAACCAAGACAGCTGCTAAATAATCAAACAAGAAACTTGCTTCATATGAGTCACTTACTCTAACGATCACCATGTGCAGGCATAAAAGTGTCCACATGTGCACTTGGCACCAGGACACTCTAGGCTGCAGTTCGATTGACTTTGTAGTCATCATCGGATTTGTGGCTGCATGTCTTGGACACTCGTGTGAAGAGAGGGGCGGAGCTGTCAACTGATCACCACCTGGTGGTGAGTTGGCTCAGATGGTGGGGGAGGACGCCGGTCAGGCCTGGCAGACCCAAGCGTGTTGTGAGGGTCTGCTGGGAACGTCTGGAAGAGTACTTTGTCATTAAGAGTTTTAACTCCCATCTCATCTCTCCGAGTGGGCTCTGTTCCATAATTCTATTGTTGAGGTGGCCAACCGGAGCTGTGGTTGCAAGGTCGTCGGTGCCTGTCGTGGCGGTAATCCCCAAACTCGCTGGTGGACACCAGCAGTGAGGGATGCCGTCAAGCTGAAGAAGGAGTCCTATTGGGCCTTTTTAGCCTGTGGGACTCCAGAGGCAGCCGATGGGTATGGGCAGGCTAAGCAGGGCACAGCTTTGCTGGTCACTAAGGCAAAAACTCGGGCATGGGAGGAGTTTGGAGAGGCCATGGAGAATGACTTATGGCTTTGAGAAGATTCTGGTCCACTATCCAGCAGCTCAGGAGGGGGAAGAAGTGCTCCATCAACACCGTGTACAGTGGGGATGGTGGGGCTGCTGACATCGACTCGGGATGTTGTGGTTTTGGTGGAGGGAATACTTTAAAGACCTCCTCAATCCCACCAACACAAGGAAGGAGAGTTGGGGGAGCCTGGTGTGGGCTCACCCATCTCTGGGGCTGAGGTCACTGAGGTGGTTAAAAAGCTCCTCAGTGGCAGGGCCCCAGGGGTGGATGAGATCCACCCAGAGTTCCTTAAGGCTCTGGATGCTGTAGGGCTATTTTGGGGATCAGACTCCTCAGCCTCCCTGGTAAGGTCTGTTCAGGTATCCTGGAGGGGAGGGTCTATCGGGTAGTCGAACCTCAAATTTAGGAGGAGCAGTGTTGTTTTCATCCCGGTCAAGGAACAGTGGACAAGCTCTACACCCTCTTCAGGGTCTTGGAGGGAGCATGGCAGTTTTCTCAACCAGTCTGCATGTGCTTTGTGGAGTCAGGGAAGGTGTTTGACTGTGGAGATATACTCCTGGAGTATGCTACATGGACATGCTACTTGGGTATTACACGGTAATGCAATCTCTGATAGACAACCTCTTGTTGTATAGTGCATGTTTCAATAATGAACTGTGAATATATACATAATTCATTCTTCAGAAATTTTTCACTATAGATGCATAGAGTCAAATTTTAACCGAAAAATTAACTGGAAGAGTGTGGCATGATAAAATGTTAATTAAGATAGTTAAGATCTGCTTTTTGAATGCAGTAGAAAGGAATTCACAGTGCATAAAGTCCTGCATGAGATGATTCAGCAGTAGTCTCAGGTATTTAGGGACTCTGGCTACAATTGGCATTGATAACAATTCATTGCAGATTCAAAAATTTCCATGTGGTTGTTTTTCTGCAAGAGTGGGCACAGTCAGTTTTTTCCTCACAAAAATCTACCCATATTACATTTAAGATTAAGTTTTTAAAACTGATGCAACATCGCCAGAATAAAAAACAAACTAACAAAAACAACAAGATTGATCAATTTTACCTGCCTGCAAGACAGCCGGAAGCTTACTTATAGTTCTGCTGTATGGGCTGATGTTTGCATCCAGTCAAAAAATAATAAACTATCCTAATTATCTCAGAAAGTCATGCTTATCAAAATGGTTGTCCAACATAGACCGCAGTATGCAGTGTAATCCCTTCATGTTGTCATAGCTTACAGGCTTGTCCCCTGGGAGGTTATGGCAGTTACTGGGCTGGTTATGAATACATTTATTATAGCCCCCAGAACAATGAAGGTAAACAAGCCACTACAGGCAATTTTAGGGGTGCACCCCCTAAAAACAGCATAAATTATAACCTCTTTGCAAATGCAAGCAATAGCACACTATTTTCCATGCAATGTGCCTCATTAGGTAAGAGATAACCGGTATACTGGCATAGGAAGGTCATCAGTCTGTAAAGATAAGAGTTATAATTTAGGCAGAAATTCTTTGGAGGTATAATATCTGAAAGATTAACAACTTGGAAAGTTCCACTGGAAGATGGTGCAGAGTTGTGTAATAGGAAAAACCCAATCCTTAAAAAGATTTGTTTTTTGTCTTTTTGAATTTCTCTTGCTCATTTTCAAACAGAATGGCAGCTGAACAGAAGCATTCATTTAAAATGAATCAATCTGGAAAAAAAAAGCTCTTTACAGTTTGATTGTGACACCTCACAGACATGTGGAGCCTGCCCTTAATGACTATAAGTAGGTAATGTTTGACTATAACCAGTCATGTTTCTCAGCAGAGTCTGTATTTTATATTATCTAATACTTAAAAATAGGGTGAAAAACCTTGTGAAAGTTCAAGTTGGTTCATCCTCTAATCCATCCCATAACTGGAGCCAAATCTCTAAATGATTTACCCCATGTGTCGTTGAACAAATGACTTTTTCCACCAGGAAGTCTTCAGAGCTTATGTAACCGGAAGAAACCACAACTGTCCTCTAATTAGAAAGGAAGAAAAGTTTGGCTGGTAAAATGCTGCGTAATAGATATACCAAACTCCCTCATGAATTCTGCCTCTCAAGTTCCTCATGACCATGTGTCAAGCAGAGCTCTGGATACCACACACATACCCACTCCATCATATGGCTGCTTACTCATCATCACAGCACCACATCAGAGTAGCCACATGCACAATACACTTGTCTGCAAGCCAAATGTAGGGAAACCACAGCAAGGGAACCAAAGAGACCACAGAGGCCCACCTCCCCAACCAAACCTCTTGAATCATAAACTATCACTGCTTCAGAAGTTTTGGTTCAGAGACTAACCATCACAGACTCTAACCCTGCTTGTAATATATTGTGTCCACCATGAAAGCATCTGCCAAGGAAAGGACAATGATGAAGAAAAACACCAATTTAACACTTATCCTCGGCACTTGGGTGGGAAATTAAAAAAGAATGATTTTTGATGCAGGAAAGAGCACCAGATATAAGCGCTGCGTGATTGTGAGATGTCAACAACTACGACAGGATTAATCAGCGCCTGCTACTTTCTCTCCCTAAACACTTCGGAGCCTGCGTGAACAACATTTTGCAAAACCAATTATCTCTTTTGAATAAAGGGTGTTCTCCTATCAAGAGTGAGACCACTTAAACAGGGTCAAATACAATTCGCTATCACGCCACTTTCAAATAACAGATCAAATTGTTGTCACTTCCATTTACCACAAAAATGTGTACCTACTAAATTGCACTACTGCCTTTGGTCGCTGACAACAGCTAATTGTAAATGTCAAAGTTATTCATGCACATCTCACTACGGTGCATGATTAAAAATCACCTATAGTTCTCAGCTGTGAGATCCAGAATGCTTCATGTAAAAGATGTAAACACATATTTGAGTGGAAGACAAGGTGTCTGGGAAGACGATCTCTATAAAAAAGCACAGATAACTGAGACAAACTTGTCTTTATGTGAATGAATCAGAAAGACTGCTGGCTCTGCCATGGGCAAACAGAGCCAAAAACAAGGAAAAACAAAAGCATAAATTTAGATTTTCTCTTTTTTGGGGGGATTTTCTGTTATCTCTGTTAACCCCATGTCTTTGTCCTGGACAGGGTGTGTGCCTGTGTGTGTGTGTACGTGTGTCTGCACACATGTGACAATGATTTGTTTTCTCTCATGACCATGATTAGAGGTTGTCAGCCATGCTTTTACCAGAGCTGATGGGTAATTTCACTCCATAACATGCTTTAGAGTTGACGGCTAGATTGGCACAAAAATGCAAGTGTGCACACACACACATAAAACATATGCACACACACACTTGAGCACACAACAGTACACTCGCTCAGCACCACATACACACCGATAAGACAAACAAATCAAGTGCCATGTCTATTAGAGTGGACTAATCAACAAGGGCTACATGTTCTGTCACAACTCACACAAAAACATTATGGATAATTTGTGTCTATAACATTGCACGCAATTATTCCTGCATACATTCCTGTGTGTATGGCATTTAATGAGCCAAGCTAATTAAATATGGAAATTAATGACATACAAAGGAAATAGGGAAAAGCACAATCCTGATGCATTTGAAGAAGCCGCTAAAAGCAAAAAATGACATTAGGGACTTGGGGGGGGGGGGGGGGGGGGGGTTCTTCCTCTAAGGAGTCTATTAACAAACACAGTGGTTAGCCCTGACAGAAACCACAAACTATTAGTTATTCTCAATACAGTAATGAACATCTCTTCGCACTTTCCATGAATTATAAGAAATATGAAAAAGTACACTCCTGTTGAGTTCCTGTGTTGCTAATGAGATGCTGCACATTGTAGCAGTAAATCAACATGAATCACTTTAATTACACCTTGTGCTACAGTTTTCTGCAGCGCTACATCAGAGCTTCATACCGCTGTTGCATGCTGTGGGTAGATTCATCAGCAGTTGTGCAGTGACTCAGTCTTGTTCAGCATGAACTGCTACTGCCACTTGCTTTCCTTTCAACACATTCTTCTGCAAATGTCGTATGAGATGATGGGAATCTCAGCCTCAATCAAAGAGGTCTTTCATGGGGAAACAAGTCATCACATCAGGCTGTATGTAGTAAGCACCCAACTGAGGGTGCTTTCTTGTGTGTGTATTTGCACGGCGAGAGCCCTCCAGATAGACAGGGTCACGAGCAGTTTACAGACGGCCTGACTCCATCCCAAAAAAACACAGACTTGCCCCGAGACATAAGCTGGCCCAAGGGTGTATAGGCTCTGCCTGAAGCAAAAAGAAGTTAAAAGAGGGTAAAGTTCATCCTTCCTGAGGGAAGAACCTGAGAGGCTGCCTTGAGGACTACCAACCGTGACCTGCAAATGCAGGTTGAAACAAAAAAACACAACGCTCTTGACTTTCAAGTCGTCACCTTGGATAAATTCCCAAGTCATCAACTCTGTGAAAACAAACTGTCATCTGTGTCACCATTGACCTTTTTTCCTCCTGATATTACAGCTGATGTCACTCTCCCCCCCCCCCCCCCTGCTCCTCTTTTTAAATCTCTCCTCTCTTGTCTCATCCTGGAAAGAGGAATGATGGAGGAAAGAAGTGAGGGTGTTGGAGGGGTTTAGCAAGTCCATGTAAGCTTCTCCCATAGGCCTTACTTAATTTCTCTTTATGTTCCCATCCGTCCCATTTCTTTCTCAGTCTTTTTTTTTATTTATCCCAGACTTTTTTTTTCTTTTTTTTTTAAACCGTATCTCCTTCTAGTGTTTAGTGCTCTTTCCCCTGCAGCAGAACATACTGGAGAGCAGCAGATATGTTGTATAGTTAAAAAAGAATAATCCCTGACTTCTCTTTAGGATCTGCTTATAAATATTTTGAAACAGGAAAATCCATTTGTTGCAAATAAATTTGCACAATTCGTAGGCTATTTTTCATTTAGGCTTTGGTGAACATTGACTTTCCAGTGTGCCCCAACAATAATAAGTCCCTGAGCCAGAAGTCAGTGAAATCAATACAAGTTATGGAAGTCAGTCAAGTTTTTTTCAGCTTTGATGCTTAGATGAGTCTTCTCTACTACATAGCTGAAGATTGTCTGATCCAGGAAAAAAATGTAGTAATCCTTTTTGATTGACATATTTCTACAAGCTACTTTATCGACATATTGACGGTCTGCTGTAATTCTGTCAAGTTCATCGGTTTAAATATAAAATCTGAAATGAATAAAAATTTAACTGGCTGAGTTGGACTAGTGAACCTGATATGATGCAATAAGCTGGAGTGGAGCCTGTTGGAGTGGTTGGAACAGGCTGTACAGCAGTGTTACAGAATGAAGCTTCCTCCTTCACAAACTATCTTTGGCTTCTGCAGGCAACAACTTACTTTAACCTCAAAACAGATTAAACGAGTTTAATTTTGGCATGACTTTAGAAAGGGTTAAATTGGAGCTTGATCTATCAATATGACATAATATTTTGTCAATTTAAATATCAAACAGATCTTACTGGGATCAGATATCATCCCATGACATTCAACAGTTTTCGAAAGCAAGCTGTGTCTGTGAGATAAGACCATTGAAGATTAGCTCAGATACTCTAATGGCAGCAGCAGTATTAGATACAGAGAACAAATTATCTGTGTATTCACAGCAGATGTTCAAATGTTCGAAAATAAAAACATTACTTTTCTTTTTTATCACTGGAATGCAAACAAAATGTTTCACTGATAAGCAAAGGTCTACCTCAGGAAAATCATCCTGTTATGAAAGTGGTTTTTAAAGGTATTTTGACTTAAGAAAGATGTGCCATACTGGGTTTACTAGATGCCACAATGCAAAGAAAAGCTGGAGACACAAACAAGACTTAGTATTTTGTAGTTCTGTTTGTTCTGCCATGCTAGTCTTAGTAGTTAGCTGGGTAGCTGGTGTACTACTAATAAGCTAAGTCCTATAATAATATTTTTTAGCAGCTGTGAAAAAGCAGCATTCTGTTGTGACAAGGCCTTTAGGGCCTTTGTTATTGGGACCAAAAACCAATAAGTGATTGGATTTCAAGAGACTAAAGCAGAGGTCGAGTTTGGTGCAGCTTATCCACTTGAACTGGCTTCGAGAGTATCCCCAGTGGGCTGTTTAACAATTTGGCTGATGTTTTAGTTGGAAAAAAAATAAAAGGGCTATTTTGACTATTATAGCACCACTTAAAGGGGTATTTTGGGTTTTTTCTTTAAAGTGGCATTGTGTAAAGTGTTTGAGTTGTCAGTGCTTAAATACAGAAGCTGGAGCTTTCTTAATTTGGAGCATCAAAATGTTTCCTGATGGATGAGTTAAGCTCATAGCTATTCAGAGGCAGGTATGAAAAGAGAGAACATATTTGCTATCTAAACAACTAAAACTTAAAATATTTTGCAGCAATTTGAATCTGTACTTTTATGTGTGTATTTTTACAATGCATTAAGTTTATATCAGAGTTTCTTGAATTGGGATGATGGCATATGGTCTTTGGTTGTGGAACATTCTTATAATATTGATGATTTTGCAATGGACATCAAGCCATGTTGCTAGACAGATGTTCTGCATAGTGATCAAGGCAATAACTTTCTGATGCAAAAGTGCACATCTCTGCAACCACAAGGTCTATCTGAATATTTCTTGAAAAGGAACATTTGTGAGATTTATTAGATGTGTGATTATTAGTTTATGTTACTGGGGAGAATAAATGAAGATGGTACATATCACAAATGAATCAAGTTTTAGAATTGCTGAAAAATAAATAATTAATTAATTAAATCTTTATTTGTATAGCACTTTTAAAAAACAAGGTTTACAAAGTGCTGAACAACACACAGCAAAGTAAGGTAATAAAATCAACAGAGAAAAGACACATGCATGAGTACATTTTGAAAATAAATAAAGTAAATACAAATGTTATAAAAAAGCCAGTCGATAAAAGTGTGTTTTAAGAAGTGACTTAAAAGATGAAACTGATGGTGCCAGCCTTATCTCCTCCGGCAGGTCGTTCCAGAGTCGAGGGGCTCGGACCGAAAAAGCTCGGTCACCTCTGGTCTTGAGTTTTGACCCCGGCACAGCTAAAAGGGACCTGCCTGAGGATCTAAGCCTGCGGGGAGGCACGTAGGGTGTCGGTAACTCTGTAATGTAGCAGGGTGCCAGACCTAAACGAGCTTTAAAAGTAATCAGTAAAACTTTAAAATCAATTCTAAAATGTACAGGGAGCCAGTGCAGCGAGGCTAAAAGAGGGGTCATATGTTGTCTTCTGCTAAAACCAGAAACACTTTCAAGATGAATGTGAACATTTCTTTAAGAATGATTCAACTGGAATTCTAAATCTATCAAATCACTGTACAACATGTGAACATTATCTCTGCAGACAACTCTGATGAAGTGAAGGAGAGAAAAATTAATGAGGTTTTAGTACAGATGCTTCAGGCAAGGTCTCCAACATTGCCATTTAGGTCCAGTTCTATCTCAGGTTAAACTCAGAGCACTCCCAAACCTGTCTCCATCAGGTGATACACTGACTATTTATAAGTACTACACACAGCCCCACTTAAAATAATAATGATGGTTAACATGGATACATTGCCTCGACACAGGTATGGCTGTGAAACATCAAGATTATAGCAGGTTGAAAGGATGCCACCACTTGAAGCTATTTCCTTATACCAAATTGTCAAAGGTAAAAAAAAAACAAAACAAAAAAAACATGATATGGTCTGGCTTCACAAGAAAATAAACTTGCAAACAGAATATTGAGAAAAAAAAAAAATGTGTAAAGACTCAAAAAAATGTCATTAAAAAGTAGCTAATGATTTCCGGCAGGTTCATTTTGTTATGTCCATGAGAAGTTCCCTAATCAATCTTCAAAGAAAATGTGGAGAAGGGTCTTTTTTTTCCTTTAATGTCAGAAAAAAAAATGCAATCATTAGTGTGTTTCTTGTTATCTTGGTCTTTAACCATGCTTTCAAGACAGCTCTTCTTCTAAGCTGCCACTGTAAAAGGTAGGCCTCTTTGGACATCTTTCCCTCACTCCCCTTTTTGCTAATAAACACACACAAAACACACACGTGCTAACTGATTAAAAACATCACAAACTACTCACATTTGCATCGATAGCAAAAACAAGCAAAATGAAAGGAAAAGTTATTACCACTATAGCTTTCAGTCTGTCAAAACACAGGCCGCTATATATGCTAATTAGCTATTTAACATGAATGTCTAATTAATGGTATGCAAATGAGACACTGCCATTATTGGACCTGTGTGATATAGGGATGGACGTGGTATTGAAAATCCTGAAGAAAACAAACATTCACTGCTGACGCTGAGGAAATCAATTTGGTTAATTGTCAAATATGCAAACACGCAAATTGAAGTCACACACTGCTGTGACCAAGGCACCTACCCATTGTCCCTGGAGCATAGGAGCGAGAACTGACACAACCACAAGCACAAATACACAAGCACACTCTCCTCTTATCTCATCAGCCCTTTAATGTTGTTGGTATTCACTGTGCTGTCCTCTGACACAATGCACGCCACTAATTACCAATTCCCTTGATAAGAGCATTGCCCGTAGAATACATGCCAGAGGATGAAGAGTCTGCCTGCTATTGAAATTTCCAACTATACACCACTTTGAAAATTGGCTTTCAATCAACAAAGCGTGGACTGCTCAACTCTGCCACATTTACCTCTCAGCCTGGGCAGCCTTTTTACAATGGCTCACAGAAACAGCTGCCATCTAGCTTAGCTAATGACAGTAGACAAATACCTGAGAGTCTCTTTATGAAGTGTAGAACATTCTCATTCCCCCCACACAAGGATGTCTGGCTGCGCTCTGAACTGTATCACCTTGCAAAAGACCATAAAGCATTCATCAACAAGTCAAAAACAGGAAAAGTCACCGCAACATTGGCTTTCTCCTTCACTCACTGTAACTAAGAAGAAGATGAAGTGCAGAAAGACTAGGCATCACAAAAAAGATTTGTTTTCATTCCTTTCTTTATCCTTTCTTTTTTTTGTGAAAGTTAATTGAATTTGTATGTTAATGAGGGCTGTGCATAGCTAACGAGCTCAGTGTGCGACCCATTAACACATTGAATGATTGTTATGCCTGGAGCAAGAATCGCCTATAGGAGCTCAAAACACCAAGACAAAGAGCCAATCTGAATATATTATATATTCATTTACATGTTCTTTGACATTACATACATGTTGCATTGATATTTGTCCCTGAGTTCCTTGGCTGCTCAGAGGGTAGAAGGTAGAGATACACAAAGAAAATGGACAGAAATATGGACTATTAAAAGCACTGCATATAGCAGAAAACAGTACAAGAGATAGAAAACTAGTGTGGTCATTCACAAGTCCTGAGAATAATTAGCAACTTATTCAGTGACTACTTTAGCTCAGTGATGAAGTTCCCACCTTGTTGAAAAGGAGAAATGGCGTGATTCAGTTGCTCTTCCATCACCATGACAATGTGCAAAGTACAGTGAGATTTCTCAAGTATCAGGATGAAAATGGCACTTCTTTAAATAGCTGCTACTTGCAACAAGAAAGAACAACTTACGGATCTCCATCTATGCCTCACAGTCATTCATTTCTACCACCGGTCTTATAAAGACCATCACATTTGAAAGCAGAGATAATATTCCATTAATTATCATACTTGGACAACTGTGCATTAAAAAAAAAACCGACATAAATTTAAAAGAGAAAAGAACTGTCTTGTACAATTAGCATGGCTGATATTTGACTAAAACATCAGAGGATCAGATGAATGATTTAAGTATTTGTTTAAATCCCTTTGAAAATGTGATCGCTTTGTATTCATCACACAAGTAGAATTTCCTACATTTCTGCATTATGTTAAACCTTAATGTACATAAATAAATTCCAGTTGGTGGTTCATTTGAAAAGATAAATAATCCAGTATAACATGCCTATGTGTGGCAGAAACATTTGAACTTTTGCTTTCGGTACCTGATGTAACCCCCTTTAACAGCCGTTGCATATACAGATGTAACTCCCTTTAACAGCCGTTGCATATACAGTCCAACACATTGGTTGGGACAACCTGTCACCAGTCCTGCGTAAAAGAGTTTAGCTCTGAGATGTTTTTTGGCTTCTTCACATGAACTCACTTCTAGTCCTTACACAACAACTCTAATGAATTATGGTTGGGATTTTGACTTTGCTAAACCACTGTTCTTATTTGACTGTTCTTTGATGGAACAAATTTAACACTTAGGATTGTTGTCTTCCTGCATGATCCACTTACTGTTAGTGCTTCTCTTCTATTTTCCTTTAAAGTTCAGTGGTATAACTCATTCCTACAAGCCATCTTGACTTCTGGAATTAAGTGCTAATTCCACAGGTTCACAGTCATTTGCCTGTTACATATATGAAATATTATATAGTTTCCTGAATAAATAAGGTAACAAGCAGAGTATTTGTTTCTTCTACTTATATTCATTCTGATTTTACTTATTGGAATTGTGTTAACCCTCCTGTTATGTTCATTTGGCAGGAACAGCAATGACGTTACCCAAAATTATCCAAAAGATGTCCGAAACCAAAAAAATCCTAACAAGCATTGTTAATATTTCATTACGAACTCCATTACTAACTATTCTATCAATATTTAGTGCAATGGTTTTCCTTACCTCTCACAGGTAATGGTTCAATTAGAATAATTCACTCGTTTTTCATTAAAAAATACATGTTCAATCTAAATGTGTTTTGTCCAGCTCTTTCCACTTCTCCCCAAAAACACGCATCGCTTCTAGATTAGACATTTCCAGAATGATTTTCTGTTTTGAATTAGGAATTAGGCATGACCAGGTCAAAAGCTGACTTGATGTCTGTCACACGAGTCATTGCCATTCTTGGAGGAATAGAAGTATCAATTCCGTCATCTGGTTCAAAAGCAGAATCATTCAGAATTTAGCTCAAGATAGTCTTCATCTTCAGACACACCTCCTCTATTTCACTATCATGATCAAAGATGACTTCCAGAGCCTCCTGGACTGTCATGTTTTTGCTTTTGCTGCTCATTTTGTAAAGGTCTGCCTGACACAGTTTCCACCGGGTGTGTGTGCGGCATGTTACGGCTGCGCCGTGGATTTCGCTGCTATTCGCGGCCGTTTTAGTCAATGGTTTGGTTTCCACCGGGCGTGCCGCAGCGCATATTAGAAGTGTTCCATAAGTGCATGGTTGTGGAGCTCAGCTAAATTTACGCGGCAAGTCTGTTTTTGACGCGTCACTGCATTCTCCACTCTGCAGTTCTCCACTCCTCCTGTGATTTTGTGATCTCGCAGATCCTTTTAGGTGGACTGCACTCGCAGGTGCTCCACACCTGACACGCTCTCAGTAAAAATTGACGCGCCACGAAGGTCGGAACAAAACCATGGTGCAGCCGTGTCAACTAAATGTGTTCTCGTGAGAACATAACACACCTGCACCTCTCTCTCTGTGTGTGTGTGTGTGTGTGTGTGTAATTGGGGTGAAATATGTCTGACCGTTGCAAAGAAAGAAATAATCTGACATTTCTGACACCCTTTTACCCCCAGTTTGACTGCTGGGTCAAACTGACCCGAACAGTATGTGATATAAACATGTAGGGAGTGGTTGCAAATATCTGAGATGAACCATTTCATTTTATATATTGATTACACTAATTAAGGCGAACAGAAGAAGTTTCATACTGAAAAAATACTTTTACCTACTATACTAAAATACTTCAAGTACTTTTAAACTTTAAACTGGTCAGTATAACATAACAGGAAGGTTAAAACATGACTGTTTAAGTTAAGTAGAAATAGAGTAGATTTTGCATAGTAAAAAGAAGTCAAGCATCACTGTAACTCAAACTTTACCATGCCACTGGTTAGACTGCAACTGACTTTATGTTCCACAAACATAAATACACCACTTATGAGTAGTTCCCAACTCTTTCTTCACACTATTTATTTCTCAACTTTTTTTGTGTTGAAATATAAAACTTCCACTTAGGCAAGTTGCTCTATTTACTTATTCTTCTTTAAGTTTGGGCAAACCTAAAAACCAGAAGTAAACACAGAAAAAAAAAAAAACATCATTTTGCACTTTTACCTTGTAAAATACTTGCAAAAAGGCATAGACCCCTGATCTGAAACAAGTTGCTCCTTCATTTTATGGGTTACCATCGTAATGCGTGTCAACAACAGTGATTGCCTTTCCTAAAAAATAAAATAATAATAATAATAAAAAAAAAAAACTTAGATATTGGTTACTAAGCACAATTACTGCAGTTTTCCTCAATACATTAACACTATGTAACAGTAAATAACAATAACAAACTTAACTACAGATCCAAAGTAGTAGTACTTAACATTCCTACACATCAGAATGTTAGCCTCAAATGAAGGCTGCTGGTTACGCATTCTTTGTGGCCTCTTCTCTCCCAGAATTCATTGCGCACAAGATGGTGGCGAATGAGCTACTGAGCTCAGAAGAGTATGTTTTAGATTTCAATCAAGTTTTGCTGAGAAAAAAAAAGAGTACATTTTTTTTAACTACATCTTGTAGAAACGTAACATGCTTATTTAATGGTGACATTAAAATTCTGTAATATTTGATATTCGTAGATTTTTGATGGGTTAATGAATTTAATGAACCATTTTCTTATGTGTTTTGGCCTCAACTAAAAAAGATAAGCAACCAGAAGTTATTATTCTCTTTAATGTTTTGTAAAATAACCGTAAATGGGTCAAACAAGCAGTGTAGAGCCTTTATAGATTGTGAGTCATCTCAAGAGAAGTCTAGATTTTTCAAGGGCCACATTAAAATTCCTGAATTAATCTAATTCATTTTATGTACTTAAAATGCTCTGGTAATTATTAGAACTGTGACTTTCTCATGCGTCAAATGTAAAAGGATCTTTTATAGACCATATGCTGAAACATAGAACTGACTCACTATTCTCACTCCCATGTGATGGTGTCATTGGGACTGGACTCCTGCTATTGGATGATTGCATAAGGCCACTGCAGCAGAAGGAGTGCAAAGAAACTACAAGCCTTATCATAGTTGCTATACCACAAAAGTCTAAACATTTTTGCTTTGCTGAGGTTTTATTCATATTGCAGAGACAGGCTAATCAGCAAAGGCTGTCATAATGCACGAACTCAAGGCACATCAAACAGAATGCTGTACATGGAAAGTTCAGATCAACCTGGATGTATCATTCATTCCTCTGCTTCTTTATCTCACGCACTCCTCCAATGCTGGCTCAGCAGTTATATAAATTTACTGTGCATCCACTGACTGTGCCTAACTCCCACCCAGCTCTCGCTTTTCCAGCTTAATGGCCAAGTGTGTATGTATTGACACAGCTCCTCAAGCTACACAGCAGTTCGAGGGCACTGCAGTCCAGCTGGGGGTGAGTCTAATGATAAGGTTAATGAGGGTGGCAGGGACTCAGGCATGCTTCCATGGGCTATTACAGGAAGAAAAGAAGAGGAGGAAAAAGTAGGAATACACATGAAAGGTCAAAAAAGTGAAACAGAGGACAGAATATAATAAAAGAAAATAAATAAAAAAAGAAGGAAGTGGTTGTAAAAGGAATGATATGAGAAGAGGGAAAAGGAAATGAGTGGAGGAAAACCTAAGGAATGGGGTAAGGACGATGTGGTCGGAAGACATGAGAAGGGTATAGAGGAAAGATGTGAAAAGAACAGGAAGAAGAAAGAAATTAAGAATAATAAAAATGGAAGAAAAGCACAAAAGGAAAATAATGGATGAGAAGGAAAAGGAAGGGAAATGAGATAAGGGAAAGGAGAGGACAAAGAAATGGACACACACATGCTTAATCCTCCTCATTGACTAAATACCCCATGATGCATGGCTTCCCTTTTTCTACTTGTGGTTTATTTTACTGGGTGAACAATAGAATTAATAACCACATGCGTTACTTAATCATCAGCCCAGTTGCTGGTAAAGAAGTGGTCATGCTTCCAGCTAGATGCTGGCAGTCACACCCTTAGGCTGGAATAGGCAAACACACACACACACACACACACACACACACACACACACACACACACACACACACACACACACACACACACACACACATTGCTCACCATGCATTCAGTGCACATGCCTCTGACCAGACAGCCCAGTAGGTGTAAATCCTCAGCTGACAGACATATCGGTGTCCGAGCAGAGATTAGCCTATTTCCTTCTTTAGTCTGGAAAAAGCCCTGAATCAGCTTCAGAATACTGCTGATGCTCATCTCTAATAGCCTAATCTGCACTAAACTGTCATTTTGTGCACGTGTGAACATGCGTGAGCCTAAAACTGCCTCTTTTAGATTAACCTCACGGTTTCAGTGAGGGCTTGTGGATGTGTGCTTCAGCTTTTGCCAAAAAGTCTGTACTGTAAAAATAGCTTAAGCTACGGATCAAACCAATGGAAAGCATTCAGGGATTTTCTTTTTATCATCTTTTCATTTCAATTCATTATTCTGGTTTTTAGCTGATGCTCATATCCAGAGAGGATTAAGATATGCAGAACTATGGAATGAGCTTAGATTATCAGAAAAGTTATTAGCAACCAAAAGTGCAAAGGACAAAGTTCAGGTTATGGGTGCTCTTTAAATATCCCACCACTAAGAAAAAGCAAAGCTATTTTAAATCTTATTAAAACAGAAAAAGTAAGCAAACAGAATCTGGGGATTTTTGAAGTGGGAGTTGAGAGTGACATTTGTCTGTAAAAGGAGTAAATGCGAAACACATGTTTAAACACAGAAAAGAAAAAATATGTGCTCAAGAAAGTCCAGTATTTTGACACGACCGTTTAACAAAGTACATAAGCATTGTCACCCTCCCTTATCTGACAGCCAAAATGAGTAGCTTTTCTATGACCTCACACACAAAAAACAAAGAAATCACTTCCTCACTGACTAACAGTTAAAAATGAAATCATTTACTGTCATTTTGAATTTTGAAATCTTACTTTCCACATTGTTTTAACTTCTTTATCTGCTGTTACAAATCACTGATATTTCCCCAGCTGATTCAACTGGGAAAGCACCCACTCTGGTAAATAACAGAACTAGATAAACAATGACTGACACTTGAATGTAGGGACAAGACAAATACTCATCCATTTATTTCTACAGCATTGCTTCCATTTGTTATATGGTGTTGTTTACTTTTAGTAGACCAAAGCAAGTGATAAGTGTTAGATGTTAGCTATACTGTTGGACCTTGGTGTATTTTCTTCCCTTCCCTTCCCTTAATTTATGTTCTTTTAAGCCTTTAATGTTCACACGTTCGCAGTTCGGGGAGGGTTTAACCTATCTCTGATACTCTGGTTGCTGAGGTGGTTAAAAAGCTCCTCAGTGGCAAGGCTCCAGGGGTGGACGAGATCCACCAGGAGTTTCTCAAGGCACTGGATGCTGTGGGGCTGTCTTGATTGACACACCTCTGCAGCATCATGTGGACATCAGAAACCGTGCCTGTGGACTGGTAGACTGGGGTGGTGGTCCTGTTCTTCAAGCAGGGGGACCGGAAGGTGTGCTCCATCTACAGGTCTATTCAGTAGTCCTTGAGAGCAGGGTCCATCCAATAGTCAAATCTTGAAATAAGGAGGAGCAGTGTGGTTTTCGTCCAGGTCGTGGTACAGTGGACCAGCACTATACCATCTGCATGGTCCTGGAGGGGGCATGGGAGTTTTCCTAAGCCGTCTAAATGTGTTTTGTGGACTTGGAAAAGTAATTTGACCATGTCCCCCAGGGTGTCCTGTGGGAGGTACTCCAGGAGTGTGGAGTACTGCATCCCCTTGAATGAGCTGTCTGCCAGAGCTTAGTTGTATTTCCGGCAGTAAATCAGTTTTTTTTCCAGTGAGGGTTGGATTCCACCAAGGCTGCTTTTTGTTATTGATTCTGTTCATAACTTTCATGGACAGAATTTCTAGGCACAGACAAGTTATTGAGGGGATCTGGTTTGGTGGCCTCAGGATTGGGTCTCTGCTTTTTGCAGATGATGTGGTTCTGTTGGCTTATAGGCCGGGATCTCTAACTCTCGCTGTAGCAGTCTGCAGAGTGTGAATCAGTTAGGATGAGAATCAGCACCTCCAAATGCAAGACCATGGTCCTCAGCCAGAAAAAGGTGGAGTGTTCTCTCCAGGTTAGAAATGAGGTCCTGCCCCAAGTGGGGAAGTTCAGGTATCTTGCAGTTTTATCCACAAGTGAGAGAAGGGTGGGGTGGGAGACTGACAGGCGAATCAGTGCCGTGTTGATCGTGATGCCGATGCTGCTACGATCTGTCGTGATGAAGAAGCTGAGCCAAAAGTTGAAGCTCTTGATTTACCAGTTGATCTACATTCCTAACCTCCCCTATGGCTACGTGCTGTGAGTTGTGACTGAAAAAATGAGATTGCAAATACATGGGGTCCAAATGAGTTACCTCAGCAAGGTGGCCGGCCTCTCCCTTACAGATAGGGTGAGAAGCTGGGTGATCCAGAAGGGGATCAGAGAAAAGCCGCTGTATGGCGTTACATCGCTGCCAAATACCTTGATGAGCGTACTAAATATCCTGGTGAGCGTATTTATTAATTCAGCACCGCATTTCTCTGCTCGCTCTCTCTGTTCAGCGGGCGTATTTGTCAGTCAGGGGCGGTAACCTTCTGATTAATCTGATTGGCCAGGATTTTCAGTTCCAATTCGGTGACAGCACGGGACGTCAGTGTTCCTGCCTGCTGCTCCTGAATAAAGATATATTTTTTAAATGACTAGTAATGAGTAATGGCTAAACTAGCTACAGAACGTAAATGTAGAGCAGCTGTAACATGAGCTAATATCAATGAGTGTTACCAAAGAAGTCAACAAGTATGTGTGAAAGAGTAATACAAGAATAAAGAGGGAAGATAAAAGAGTGATAGTGAATAGAGATGCACAGGGAATCTGTGAAATATAAGTTAATTAGGAATCAAATTTAGGTGATTATTACTCAGTTATTGGTGGAACATGGAAAGCAAAAGGGACAAAGTAGTTTTCAAAAATATTTAAACAGTTTAAATAAAATTTAATGGAGAAAAGCCAGTAAGCTCTGGATAATTACCTAACAAGTCATCTGCTTTTCTATTATATGTAATAGAGCAGGGGTAGCCAACGTTGGTCCTCGAGGGCACCAATCCGGCAGGTTTTCCAGATTTCCCTGCTCCAGCACACCTGACTCAAATTAAATGGATCCAACAGCCTATAAGGATCTCCACAATGACTCGTTAGTTTAAGTCAGGTGTGTTGGGGCACGGAAATCTGGAAAACCTGCCGGATTGGTGCCCTCGAGGACCAATGTTGGCTACCCCTGTAATAGAGAATTCATGAAAAGCATTACAAACTCCAGAGGTTTCCCTGCTACTACACATTAAAATCCCCAGTACATGAAAAACTGTTCACCTTAAAATACAACACAGGACCCCAAAATGTCATCTCCAGGCTAAACATAACCAGCAATGTGAGAACAAGGTGATAATACGTTCCCACTAACCAAAGTCATATTACACATCAAATTCCATGAATCAATGAATAACAATGCACTTGATCAGTACACTGAAATAAATAATATAAGACCGTGTTTTTAACTAAAATAAAAAGGCTGTGAGGACATGGTGTAAAAGCACAATAGCTATAACATACAAAGGCAAAATACATTTAAACAAAATTGTATCACATGATCGTGACTTATAAGACTGATATTGCATTGATTTACCTCTGGAAACTAAAGGAATGTATTGATGATGATCGCAGTCTGATCTAGGTGTTTGGAACTATTGAATGTCTACAGTAACATTTTTTGTACACAGGAGTGAAAGTGTCACCACTCTAAGTATATTGAGGCAGAGCCGTCCATACTGCTGGGACATTATATACTACCACACGGCTTTAATAATTAGATGAAAGTAAGCCATAACAACCTAATCATTTAACCTTACAAAAGTGGTTATCAGTAAGAAATATGTCTGATCTTTGCTAGCTTGTTGGTTGAAATGAATGTTTCCGTCCAGAATTGTTTACACTTATTTAATCTGTTGTCAAACATGACTTGATCATCACTTAAATCAACATTAACATAATAATGCATTCATTGACAAACATATGTGCAGTATTAATATGTTTATTTAGTTTTAACCCTCAGTAATCCGATCGCTTTACCTCTCTGTATTATTTTTGTTTTCTAAACTGTCATTTAGAATCTTCCTGGTGCTCCAATAGGATTTTTCGCTTACTTTCAGGTTAAACTGCCGTGTTTGTAAATGTTTCCGTTCCTTTGGGGCAATAAAGTTGCACCAAGCTATTAAAAAAAAAAAAAAAAAAAAAAAAATGAATACAGCCAAGTCCCGTGCTGTCACTGAATTGGAACTGAAAATTCTGGCCAATCAGATTAATCAGAAGGTTACCGCCCCCTACGGACAAATACGCCCACTGAACAGAGAGAGCGAGCAGAGTTTTCCAACGAGAGCGTACTGGTAAGTGTGGGGGGCGTGTTTTACGCTCGATGTGCTGCGTTCACGGCCCCGCAAGTAATTAAAAACTCCAGTGATCAGAGCAATGCGCTCGCTCGATTAAGAAATGCGGTGCTGAATTAATAAATACGCTCACCAGGATATTTGGTACGCTCATCAAGGTATTTGGCAGCGATGTAACACCATACCGCTGCTCCTCTGCACTGAGAGGAGCCAGATGAGGTGGCTTGGGCATCTGGTAAGGATGCCTCCTGGACGCCTACCTGGTAAGGTGTTCCTGGCATGTCCCACAGGGAGGAGACCCCAGGGAAGACCCATGACACAGATGGACGGATGGATGTTCACAAGAAATGCAAACAAAAAAAATGCTTCTTTGCATTTTTTCAATTTACTTTAGACTAAAACATAAAAATCTTCTTTTTTTTTAATGGCTCAGATAATATTTAGTGATGTGATAATTAACAGCTAAATGATCAGAGCTTGAAACAGTAATGATATAACTAATAATGTTAGAATGGACCATTAAAAGGTTTAAAGTTGTTCAAATAGTATATATATATATATATATATATATGCATATATATATAAATCTATTTAATTTCTGTACCCACTTCTCTCCGTTTTGAGTCATGATTTTAGGTCATGTTGTGGTCGTGTGAGAGGTGATATACAGCCTGGAGAGTTTGCCTAGAAAAACTGAACTGTGATTTTTGTTTAATTATAAAACTTCTTCATTTTTATCCCTAAAGAACTGTCTCAAATCCATGAACTTTAGACAAAATTTTGTCTAGAAAGGGAAATGAAAAGGGAACTTTGGTTTCTGAATTAAACACTATTGCAGTGCTTCTCAAACTTTTTCAGCCACAACCCACAAGACAACATAAGTTAATTAATTGTGTGATATATCAAAAGGCTGTGATGGACTAGTGACCTGTCCAGGGTGTACCCTGCCTCTCACCTGCTAAATGCTGGGTTAGGGTCCAGCTTTCCCGCGGCCCTTCATTGGACGAAGCAGCATAATGGATGGATGGCTGTATCAAATGGGTCATCTTGCAGTGATCCTCTAAATGTAAGGCTGGAAACTGTCAGAATCTTTATAAATAAAGAGGATAAAGTGGTTTTTGGTGGTTCACTGCTGTGACAAGGCAGAAATTCTCCCTCAGAGATAATGTAAAATTCAGATTTTTAAAATTGCATGTGTACTAACTTTGTTATTTATGCGTTAATGTGTTAAAAATGAAGGTGCTTTTCAAAGATTTATTTCTTCTTTAATGGTTTTAATTTTGACAGACTTGGTAAAAATCCCAAATGTTTTTCATAAATGAAAGTTATATATTTTTTACAATTATCTGGTGAACTCATAAATTATCTTGCGACCCCCAGTTTGAGAACCACTGCACTAGTGTATGTGTCCTTGAGCAAGAGACTTTATTCCAGTTACAGAGTAGGAAATACCAGTGGCTATAAAAAAAAACAAAAAGAACGGAAAGTAACATGCTTGCTTGAGTAGACCCAGTTCTTAGAATTAAGATGAATAAACTTTGATCAGACCATGTACTCAAATGTGTGTATAAGCCTGACTGACCAGCCTTAATGCCCAGACTCTTTGGATTACACACATCACCAGTCTGCTGGCTCTACAGATCAAGTCAGGGTCCATTGAGAGGAGATAATTGAGTGTGTGTACAAAGAAACATATACAGTGACACTTCATATGAGCAAACATAAAGTCTGATCAAACATGTGGATATGGCACTACAGAATGCTAAACAGCTCTATTTGTGATCACCTAAGTGTGTACGAGCACTACGTATGTGACACTTTGTGCTTCATTGTGTTAATGAGAATTTCTGATCAAATATCCTCTGATCACAGGGATGAGCAGGATGTGAAGTCAGACCCCCATACATCATGGTGAATGCTAACATCTGTTTCTGCAAGGGGGTAACAGGAGTGTAAAGTAAAGATAATAAACTTTCCAAGGGAGAAGACAGTTTGATCATCTTCAGTGTCCAAAGCATATAAGCCTTGTGTCAAATACATGTGCCAGATTTGATAGTTTCACATTTATTGTGCATAATGGAGCAAATTAAAGTTTTTGGAGTTTTTTTTTTTTTTTTTTTTTTTTTTTTAAGCTGTGGTGATGAAGAAAACCAGCTGTAGATTTTTTAAGTGTACAAATGAGTAAACCCCTTTATAGTCCTGTAATAATCTACAAGCAATGGAATAAGATATTTGTTCAGTTTGTTGAATTATGCTCTTGCACATGCAATTGCAAAAACCTGAAAAGCTCTGTCTTGTGAAGGCGCTTTCATTGGGGTAAGATTTATGTAAGAGTTACTGAGCATTCAAACAGAACACCACCACTTCCTGTAGGTCTTCTGATGTTAGCCAGGGATTTTGATTTGAAGCTATTCTATGATCAGTGTCCTTGTTTTTCCAGACTTTTGAGATGACCTTCACACTGTTAACTGCCGCTTCTTATTTAAGTTATGAACTGAGGAAATAGCTACCTTAGAGTTTCATTCACCTCTGTATCATCTCATAGCCTTATATGTTAGCATTAGTTATTTCAGCTTCGTCATTGACAGTTGCTAAAGAGCTAATTGGTGGATCAGGGTTTGCAGCATGAGATCATTTTTAAAGCTTAAACTTTCTTTGTGAACAAGGTCCAACCTGATGTCTCATTTCTCTAAATATGAGTATTCAATCTCTAATTTCACCTGAAATATGGAAAATACAGTAGTGTTCATCAAGATTAAATATATTTCTTATTTAGGAAGGATCAAAATCCTACTGCAGCAAAAGTGTGAATTTAGATATCATTCTGTCCTGTATGTGCACTGAATTACTGTGGCAGAATGACAATGGCAGGGATCATTTTAAAAAAGGTTGATATCCCTGCTAGTCATTGTTGTAACACTGTTAGAAGCCATATGAATCACTATGTGAGTACTTAGGCCTTTTGCTGCACAAAATCCAATCATTTCAGTTTTACTGTTGGCTTAATAGCATTAAAAACATTTCACTTTAAAATAAACAACATTGGATTGGATCACCCTGATCCAGAATCCCATTTTTCAGGATCACCAAATCCGAATTTCCAGCATTTAAAACAATGTGAGCTTCCGGCAGGTTTTTTTCGGATTATGCAGTGATGGCTGACAGGAAAATCGATTATTTTATGTGTTTGTTATTAAATTTGTTTAAGGGTGTGTTTCGTGGGGACAAGATGATATTATGTTTTATTCTTGCTTTACTATGCAAAAAAAAAAAAAAAAAAACAAACATAGTGATAAGTTTGACTGTTAAGCTAATAGACTGTTAGCCTGTTAGTATTTTGTTCATCCAATGTCCTAGCATGTCATGCAATCTCACTTGGTAAACTACTGCAAATGTTAAGCATTTTATGTACTTGAGACAAACTCCAGAGGGGGGAATAAAGGAAAGTAAAGTCTCACACAAATTATTCAACTTCCAGTTGACTCACATGCAAACACACACTTCTGTGGAAATCAGATGTTAATAAAACTATACAGCCTGACACCTTTCTAATAGTAATCTGAGAGTTTAAAGCTTCCTGCTTCCACTCAAAAACAGTACAAAATTAATTAATACATTTACCTCGCTCTTAGTTATAGCTGGGTTAAGCTAGCAACTTGTTGGTTGCTCAGATGTTGAAAGCTAGTTTGCCTTCACTACAGTAGCACAGATATCTACCCACAGTATTGCTTGTTTATGCCATTTAAAAAATTGTCTGGTTTCTCTAACCTTGGGCTGCGGTCATTGCGTTTTTAGCTAAAATTGTTCTGTTCAATCAGTGTATTAATGCCTGTACATAGTCAGCAAAAGCAGTACATTTTCCTGAAGTGGCCAGAACAAGAACAAAGTTAATTCTAACCAAGACATTTCATGCTTCATCAGAGACCTCGGAGCATTGCCAGGAAGTGTTTTGCATGGGCAGGTATCTGTGGTTATGCCTTACATAATGTTTTATATAAATTTGCATAATTCATTTTGGCCACCTGTTTGAATCTTTCACATCAGTGGAAATTACAACTTTCCACCTTCTACTTTTCTCCATTAACTTCAAACCACTTTCAACTTCTGACCAATTACACAATGGATCTCAAACACCACCAGCCCCAAATGATGTCCAGGGCCCGGTTATTCAAACATAATCAGATCGAATTTCAGTTATAAGATAGAGTCAAATCTTGAAAATGGGTTGTTCAAAAGGGCAAATCGGATTCTGAAATCAGCTTGAATCACGTAAGCTAATCCTGGTTGTTATCCGAATAAAATCCTCAGTTTGGGTTGTTAAAACCGTCAGAGTAAGATCTGGATAACTTTATCCTGATCCTAACAGAGGGTAGGATTACAAGGCAGATTTCAGGAGGAAAATGCATTAAAACCTTAGATTCAAACAACTAATAGTGTCTTTTTAGTCAGTGCATATGCTAATATTTATATGTTGCACCTGACTTGTTTAACTGTTACAGGAATAAAGTGGTTAAAATAGTCTATTAAGCCTTGTAGCATAGTAAAGGAAGAATAAAACATAATATCATCTTGTCCCCACGAAACACACCCCTAAACAAATTTATAACAAACACACATAAAATAATCGATTTTCCTGTCAGTCATCACTGCATAATCCGAAAAAAACCTGCCGGAAGCTCACACTGTTTTAAATGCTGGAAATTCGGATTTGGTGATCCTGAAAAATGGGATTCTGGATCAGGGTGATCCAATCCAATGTTGCTTTGAACAATCAGGATTAAAGTAAGATGGATTATTTGATCCTCATCCTGAAAAATGGGATTCCCAAATCCAGACAGCTTTTAGCCGGATTAAATTTTTTTAACAAACGGCCCCAAATTATATGTCGAGAACAAGCTATGAAAACTCCCAAACTAGGGTTACGAGAAAAAAAAAAGTTATGCCGTTCTTTTCTTGCAGCCCTGGGAAAGAAAATAGCCTGTGGTTTTGTGGAGTAAATACAAGCCTTTAACCCAATGTTAGTCCAGTAAGTCTGATAGATATATTGGTCCACTGTGTACTCTCTTACTTTTGCAATAAAGGCTAAAACAAAAAAACAAAGAATACACAATCTTCCAAAGTGTGCCATTCTGTTGCATTATCTATCGTAACTTTTATATGTTTACTTCTGTGACATTCCTACCTGAGCTTGTACATCATTTAGGTTTAGCTAGTGAAAATCTTTGGGTAGTGACATATCTGGTGATAACAAGGTACTTTTTGTAGCCTAAAATGTACATGACTGGGTTTCACTATCATGTCACATCAATATCACCTTGAACTAAACAATAGTCTAGAAAAAAATGTTATTCTTTTAAAGCTTTTATGTGACATTACATATTGACTCTGTGGACCAACACAGCCTTTACAAATCCTGAGGTGACTGTGGGGCATTAAACTTCAGTTTAACAAGAAGGAAATATGTTAAAATGCAGTTTGGTGGTTTGAAAACCAGCCTTTATTAATAGCCCTCCACTCCTAAACACACCCCTTTTGCTCAATACCATAAGAAGTCGGGAAAGAAGGTCATGAAAAATAAAGGGAGATTTTTACATATCCTTCCTGATCTGGAACCTCGGGGAACAGCAGTGTGTTTGTTCACTGCTCTCAGCAACAGGATATGACACCATAAACCTGTTGTGTGAAACTGATCCTGCCTCATCACCCTTCTGCCAAACAGTAAGAGCTAGATGAGTGAGTTGGATAAATATTTATGGCTCCAGAACTTGGCCTATACTGCTCACTGTCCACCAGCAAAAGTGGCTGTGTGGGCTTAATGTGGGAGGCAATGGAAGTAAAAATAATTTCCAGCCAAAAAATGAGACTATATAAGGAGACCAATCTAGATAAATTACATCCTTGGGGATTATTTTGTTCCGGCTCGGAAATTATATCAACTTAAGCTGTTCAATAGTCTAAGAGGAGGTAAATTGGTCTGACTCGGGCATCCAGAGGACTTGGAGTTACTTCAAAACCTTCAGTGGGACAAAGGCAAAAACATAACAACGCAGCACAAGAGCCTAAACAGTCAGAGAGAGATAGATGAGGAGAGACGAAGAGAGAGAAGGAGGAGATGAATGGTGTTGTTTTTCTCAGTAAGGAGGATAACTGTATCCTCCTCTGGGAGCAGCGGAGCTGGAGAGCGTCTGCAAGCACCAGTCATGTGTCTCAGAGACAGCCAATGGAAATGCGTGGATTTGGTTCATATGCGAGTTTAGTGGGTCAGAGTCAGAGCAGCGGAGGAAGCAGTGGCCAATAGGAATGCGAGGCAGCGTCTGGAGGATTAGCCAATAAGGTTGGAGTCTGGTGTCTGGTACCAGTTGATGTCTGACAGTTAGACAGACTGTATCTAATTACCTCAGCCGAGGCTCAGCATGGGTCTGTGTGCACATATGTGTGTATGTGTGTGGGTGTAACTGAGGAGAGAGGGAGTGAAAATTAGAATTAGAAAGGAGGAAGGTGGTTTAGAGGTTTTGGCAAAAGTTGAAAACAAGGCATCAGATCTGGAGAGCTGCCACATGAAATAAAACTGTGCCAAGAGACACTAGATATGAATATTTTAAGCTCTGAATTAAAAAATCAGCCCTTTAAATGAACTATTTTACAGTTCACCCCAAAGCTTTACAAACCTGTAATGATATAAACCACTACAATTCTAACAAAGGAAAGATGAATAATGGCTGGATGTGAGTTAAAGTATGTGTCTATCTGTATATTTCCCCATTTCCTGTACAAAAGAATGGGCCCTCAAAAGAGAGTTCATTTTCCCACAGTGTAATGGGCTATTATTGTCTTCAAAATAATGTTCCTCTTAGTACAAGCAGCTTCATCCCATTCAGCCACTCTATTAGTGACTGAAAAAGACAGAGACTGCCAGGTGTTAAAGGGACACACAAACAAGAACACACACAAACACTGTGGTTATGTTCTGTATGGGCATACACAACTGAGCTCAACAGCAGCCAGAGGTGAGCAGAGGTGACAGACAAGGGCAGCTGGTTGGTGGGCTTTTTTTTTTTTTTTTTTTTCCTGTTTTGACTGCTTCTGTCTGGGCACAAATGCTTCACACACACACACACACACACACACACACACACACACACACAGTACTACTCACATTGTGTCACACAATAGCTGCCATGGCTAGTTCCTGCTTCTTTTCAGGCTTTGTGATGCGGCTCCATACCTACGGAGGGAAATGATGACAGAGTAAAACGTGGTGATTTTTAATAGCTCTATCCAGAGTAGTTTGAGACGGTCAAATATAGCTGCATGTTTTCTTGCCAATAAATAACAAGGTTTATAAAATATTTATGTCTGTGTGTCTATAATAAGGGTGTGTCCACATAGCTTATTTATGTATTTATGTATTTATTTATTTATTTGTCTGGCAGAAAATTGAAGAAAAAGCTTCTGCTGATCCCGGTGTTGACTACACTGTGCCCAGGCTTTCAGTTTGTATGGTGATAAAAGCAAAACACTCACCGGTAATGTTCAGTGTCTGCATAATCTACTACTTCAATTTAGCTTTTCTTTGTATGCAGTGATCATTTCTGTCAACATTTCATGGGAGTTTGACTCTGGAAAGACAGATAATCATAGCTAGAACTGCTTCAGTTAATTTCTTCCCCATACCTTAAAATCAGCTTTTAATACAAACTGATGTTTTTCTTAAAAGTTCAGATTTCTTTTCTTGAGTTGCTTTGAGCAGCTGTACAAAACAAAACAGGGAGCTCTCTAAAAAAGATGTGAGTTGCAGGATTGTTTTTTATTTAAACTGTAAAATGTGACAACATATTCCTTCCTTGTTGGGAGTAATTAACAAAGATGGTAGCCCTCAGGGAATTACTTTATGTAGATATAACCTCCTACAATGCGGTCCTGCCCAACTTGGCATAACATTAGCAGTTGCCCTTTATGTCCATTTACTTGTCTCCTCTCTGTCAGAGGGCAAAACGTTAAACAAAACTTATAACTATAAACTTTTTATTATTATTATTATTTTGATGTTTTGTCCATGTGTGTTATGGAAGCCACTTATTGCTGCTGCCTGGAGCTAATCCTGCATGTAAACGTCTGCCCTTTGTTGCCTGTTTGGAGTTGGCTGGATCTGACACGCCTTTGCATCCTCGCTTCTGATTGGATCATTGCTGGTCCAATCACTGCTCCTGATGTCTTCAAGCCAGGAAATAAAAGCCAGAGGCAACTACTCATTCATTGGCAACTGTTTGGCTCAGACAGTTTGCCCTTGGCTTGTTGGAACTTGGTGACTTTGATTGTGTGCTTACTTGGTGGTAATTTGAGTAGGTAGACTAGTTTCATCCAACAGTGTTAGAACTGTTTGGTTTTGTGTTGTAGTTTGTTTATCAACTAGTTGTCTTATTTTCTTTTCTATTTTGTAAAGCGTAAAGCCCTTTTGGCTTCTCTTTAAGTTGTTTTGTTAGCTTTAGAGTTATACTGTTAGTTTAGAATTGTTAAAGATAGAATGTGTTGGGCTTTTTCAGTTTAGTTGTAATTACATATAGAGTTTTGAAGCTACTGGAGCTGCTTCACCTTTTGATAACATAGATTAGTAGGCCAGTTCTTTGTCCACTCGTTTGATTAGCCGTGGTTTTGTTTTCAATTGGCTAATTTTGAGTTAGACCTTAGCGGTTCTATTGTGTTTTTACTTTGAGCTTTGCTAAACGCAGCACTTGTCATTTCCACAGGTTGTTTGTTCTCCATTTCCTTTTACAACAATAAAACTACTTGCTTCTGTTATTGCCATCTCTCCACATTTCTTTTCTTTTGTTACGCCTTCTCATACCCCTATAGTGGGTCGTAACAACGTGGAACATACATTCTGGGAACTTGAAAATGCTGATTTTTTTATTTTTTTTAACTGGGTCCTAAAAGTGAATAAATCTGAAAATGCCAGTATTTTGTTTAAAACTCATACACATCTTTCCTGATGACGCAGAGTCCCCTCTGACTTAACTCACAAGTGCAAACCCTGCCAACAGGCGGGATACAACAATGGAGTATTAGCCATGTTTACCTGGACACAAGTATCTGGATTAAAAGCCTAATTGAAATAAAAACACAAAAAATGCCTCTCAGATTCAGTCCCACTCATGTGACTCAAAATTCATTTTGATTTAAAGGGGTGGTTTTTGTTCAGTTATTCTGAATGGCATGAGCATGTAAATATAGTCTGAAATTTGGGTTGAAGTTATTCTTACTGCACATGCCTGTTACATCCTCTGTACATCAATGTAACATAATCCTGCACTTTATGTTACAGCTTGTGGAAAATATGGTGGGACTAGAACAGTACTGGTCAATATGCGATACAAATACATTGTTTGAGATTTTAAAGCACATAAAATGATTAGGGTGGCGAAACTTAATGCAGTAAGACACCAATACATAAGTGCACGTTGTGTGTTTGTTTACATTGGAAATTGCAGTTCTTCTGCTGCTTTTTCTGGTAAAATCAATTTTTCATGTCAAAATGATTTATTCTGTTCAAACATGTGATGCATCTAAAAGCACGTTATAATCGGAGTATCTTTTTTTAGGATCCATGTAAAAAGTACAGATTTGATCATGGTAACATGGTAAACACTCATGCTGTAAAAGCTACTGAGCAGATTTTTTTACATTGGAGTTTATGCGTATTCCCCAGGTTATTCTCTGTTTTTGGTGCATTACTTTGGTAATGTTACAGTGTTTTCAGTGGATTTGTGTGGACATTTCGTGACAAAAAGTTATGCTTTTATGGATTTTTTTTTTTTTTTTTTATGAAATCAGTTCTTTCCCTTTGTGACTGTAGCCTAAGACTACCTGTAAACCCACAAAATAATTACAGCATTTTGAGACTGTCACATGCTCCAGTTAAAGCCTGCTTTTATTTATTCATTGTAAATGTAGCGATAGCACCACCAGGATAAATAAGAGAAATTATGTTTTTATTTACCACCAGCCAAACTGGCCAGTAAGTTTTCATTTATACTAGTTAGAATTAATCTTAGCCTGCATTTGGTAGTAGTTTAGAGCCCTGCTAGCAATTTAGGCAGCTAGCGTAGCTTAGCTTAAAGATAGACTCTGTTGAGAGGTGATTCCTTTTGATCACCAGCAAATCCAAAGTTCTCCAACTAACATAAATCTTGTTGGATCAAACTATACAAGTAGTAAAGAGTAAAAACAAGATAATTTGACAGCGTGTGATGTGTGGAATGTTTTTGCTGAAAATGGCAACTGTAGATTAAGGCTTATTTTCAGTAGCTGTGAACTACAGTAGAAAAGCACATGACAGACAAATGTATTGTGACTTCTCTACAGTTAAAACAACATTTTTTTTAGGAAAATTATCAAATTGTCAAGCTTTTTATCTTCTCAAAACATTGCAAATTGGAAAATCATACAAAAAATGGTCATAGGAAAGGCAAGCTGAATAATTATTATCTAAAGTATTATGTAACATACATGGTAAATATTAATGCAAACAAAATCTCAAATTCATCTAGCTGCCCAACATATTTAAGAACTTCATTATTCATTAGCCTTAATTTCTTGTTTTGCAGCTCAGCACCATCATAATAAGTACACAACAAAATAGTAATTCAAAGTGATGTGTTTAAGCAAACAGCACTATCAACATCACCACTGTCAAACCAGCATTCACTTACTGGATAACTTAACAGCTCTCACATCCAGCACCTGTCAGCCAGCAGAACAGCTTATAGCAACCAAAAACAGAGGCTGTGGCTGCTTATTTAATGGACAGATTTGGGAGTAACATGAACATTATCATCTAACACTTGCTAAGCTGGTGTTACTATTGGAGGCACAACTGGGATAAGTGAAGTCAAATGAGAAAGAAAATAAAAGAAAAGCCAGTGTTATAAATTAGTGTGAATGTTGGTATTTGTTCATTTGTTTTTGCATGTGTGCTTACTTTGATCACTGATCAGAGCGCAGGAGTACCTCATCCTAGCGTGACTAAACTCAATTTGCTCTGGTGAAGTGTAATTAAAACAAGCTTGTCTTTCAACATATGTTGGCCAACACTGCTAGGGTTCAAACCCATCTAGACAAAGACCTCCAGTCTCCCCTCTCTTGCCACTTCTCTCACACTCTTCAGGAGTAAAAGTTTGGACCACCACATCAAGTAGCAGCAATAAAAAAAATAAAACAAACAAACAGAAAAAAAAAACAAAAACAATCAAGGATCAGTTATGAAATAATAATCCTGCATTTTTAAGTCAGATGAGAGCATCGGCATGGGTAGAGTTCCAACCCAGAGAAGGGCTGTTGTTGTTATTCTTTGATCAGACCAGCAGGAATAACAATCTATAATTCATAATGCTCAGTCTAGTCTGGGAACACTAAGCACTGCACCTTTAATTATTGATCAAACAGAACAGATTTAATATCAATCACTGAAGCATAGGCAGAAGTGAGCAAAGTAGAAGAAATGAAGGAACCTCATGGGTTCTGCTGTCTGACTATCTAATGAAAATAAAAAAAAGAAATATACTACGTTTAATACTGTAGTGGTGGTGTGCAAACAGGAACTCAGGCTTACTTGGACACATATTCAATGAAACTAGAACTCACAGTCTACAAGGTCTATGAAAACTGATGCTGACCATTTGGGATGTAAGCCTGTGGTACTTACTACGTTTTACAAATCAGACTGCATTATTAAACTTTCTCTGTGAATGTGATTCCACACAAGATAGAAAAACCTTAAAGTGTGTACCCAAAAATGAGTTTTTTCAGCTGTAAACAACACAGAATTACTTAAATGTGATGAAAATCCCATATACTGTTAATAAAATTTGTATATATATATTTTTTTTGTTTGTTTTTTTTAATTCTTTATTTTTAACAGGATTTTGTGGGTAAAAATGGCTCATAATGCCCTCTACTGGGTAAAACCAGGTTATGTTTTTTGTGACACAGAGCTGTATCTACGTCACAGGAAATAAAAAAAAAACCCACAGCCCCCTCCCTTCAGATGCAAACACACAGCTCAAATCGTAGCAGCGGTAACTTACAGCGGCACTTCCTGCAGCTGCCACAGTCTGCTGCGAGTCTCCTCAGCTTTCCAGAGCTGCTGGAGCTGCTGACAGGCCAACACAACAGCACTAACCGATCAGATTGATACGGTTCAGGACCACCGCTCTGTGACGTGGTGCTTTGTGAATTTCGCTTTCCATCTTCCTAGTGAGCTGAGCTGCTGTCTGTCAATCATTTCTGCCTGTGTATCCCAACCTGCCCACTCTCCGCTCCCTGATCACCCCAGACCTCCCACCCCAACCCTTGCAATTTCAGGCATTTTTCAAATTTGGCAGTGGGTGGAGTTATGCAACAAGAAGGTTGTGCAGTTATTCTTTAAAGACTTTCAGGGTTAGGCGCTAAGACAGCACTCATAATGCTCATTGCAATTTCCTACTGGGGTAAATTAAGTATTTTTATGTTATGCCTAAACTACCTGAACAAACAGGAAATCAAATGTCACTGCTGTACCTCTGTGCAACCCAATATCTGAGCCGCTGGTTGTTGTTTGCCGCATGCATGCATATATCCTCAATTGTAAACATCTCACCTACACAGGAACAGCTAGCTGTTAGCTGCATCAATGCTCATATTGCATTGCAATATGCATTGATATTAAATGCTGAACCAAAACAGCTGAGCAGATGTGCAGTCCTCCAAAAACAGCAATGCAGAGCCCATGGAGCTAATGCAACACGTTGATTGAATGTTGATTGGCTGACAGTGAACTCGAGCTGGAGAGACCCAACTTCAGCCAACAATGGTCAATTTCACAACGAACAGGATAAAGTATGAGAAATATCACCCTCATGATCACAAAAGCATTAGCTGTAAAGACGTTTTCTTTATTATCACCCAATTCTAGAGAATGCACTTACAACAACAGCAAAAACAAACCAGGCACCTGTGGTCCAGGCTGTTCCATATTTTGTGTACTGCCCCCATGAGGCAGTGAAAAGCTTAAAGAGAAGCCATTTAGAAGTAGCCTACTACTCAGAGCTATGCTCCAACCCTCTGTGTCATCTTTGCTTTGCTTAGGCAAGAAAACTACATAAAATCCAAAAAGTCATGGCCTTTTCCTGAACACAACCAAGTGATTATGATACTTCAGCAATGAAACAAAAGGACTACAGTCATAAATTAAACTTGCCACAACTATCTTCTTAAACTTCCCTATATAGATTGTTGTTGCTATTTCAGTGATTCGATAATATGCTGCATGTGGCTCGATGATGTGGCTGCCCTAAGGAGTTGTGGCATGAACATGCCTTCTGTGTTTAAATATTCTAAACTCAGAAATGAGAGCAATTCAAAAGCCCCTTGTAACATCTGCAAATTGAATGTTTCACGAGGTGGTGATATAGCTTCATTCAATTATACCAATCTGACCAGTTTAAACACTTGGTCAGATATGATGAATTCACACAGCTCACTGAAACAGAGGCTTGCTCAAAACAAGGCTGAGGTTGGCGTCTGATCTGTAGCAAGAAAAAGGTCATTTCTCTGCTCCTATCTGTCAAATCGGAAGCTATGAAATGGGAAAACTTTAAACTGAATCAATAAGTGGCTGCTGGTCAACAATATGGCAAAAGCAGATGTCAGAGATGGTGACTGAGATTGCGTACTGTATGTGAGTGAACAATTGATTTCTGTGGTTAAGACATATAGGTTTTTGTGGTCTTTTGGAGAGCACCCTTTTAAACTTCACATCTGACACCAACAGTGTAAGGTATCTGATCTGATATAACCTCTGTTGGCCTTTCTCCAGACATTTGAAGTTCTGATGTTAGCCTGATGTCAACGTTCACCCCCATGGCATACTGGATTTATTTTCCATTTGATCAAAAGATGTTGCATGTCCAGCACTTCCTTAAGTCTTTTACATCAGAGCAAGTACAGCAGGCAGATGAGGGGCTGCTGAACACATGTGAAACAGAAGCATTTCCTTTTCATTCTGCATGCTAATGCAAAATATATAAAATTTTCCACCATATTAAAAATAAAACTTAATGAAGGCATGAATGAGAACATACAGACATTGATTTTAACTACTTTAATGCAGTAGTGTGTAGTTTCCTGTAAGAAATCAAAGTAATGGTTTGACATTCTGCACTGGCAAATATTCAGTCTCAACTGATTTGGACTGGAGATCAAAACTCTTAGATTCATATTGACCATCTCAACAAGAAATATGTATTTTTTTTTATTTTAAGTAATTTAATGGGATTGTCATTATCAGTCAGAAGTAGTTTTTAATAGGCATGTATGTAAAAGAAAGAAAGAAAAAAAAACAACTGTAATCAAATCCAACAGTATGTAAGTGTACTGTATAACTAAGTCTGCATGAAAACATCAGTCTGGAGATTAACAAGGCAAAATGGTTTTAGTTCACTGAGTGAGAGAAATGTGCAGCTGGAGAGTACTGATTACATTGGGCCTGTAAGGGGCTTGCAGCTGTAGAAGCAATTGAAGACAAACATGCTTGCATACACACACGCCCACACACACTCACAGAGTTTAAAACCCTACCATGCTTGCAGCTTCCTGGTTTTTACTGTCTATTGTTATATTTAGAGACACAGCTCGAACAGACCACTTTCAACACTCAGGGTGCAATTAGAAGTGGGCATTTTCTCACACTTGTGTGTAGTTTGACACACACAAACTCAGGAGTCCCTGCAGTGTGAAGAGGCCCTTGCCTTCCACTCAGTACAGAATGCATGGAGAGAGAGAGAGAGAGAGAGAGAGAGAGAGAGAGAGAGAGAGAGAGAGAGAGAGAGAGAAATTAGAGTGACTGGGACTTTCCCCAGGATCCTAGAGAAAGGAGGGAGAGAGGAAGCAGACAGTGGGAGCGACGGAGGACAGGAACAAATACAGGAGGAGGGAAAATGGATGGGTTTTCTTGTGTATGGTCTTGTTTCTCTTTCCCACAGTGGAAATGACCCAGTTATAACTGTGCACTAAAATAAAGAGGCATTTCTACATGAAGGGAAAGAAGAGGATAAAAAAATATATATTTTACTGTAAAGTATACTTAAAAGTGGAGAACTTGTTAGAAGTTGAAGTTGAACATCTCAGCGTCCATGTCTCCCTATCAAATGATCCGTCTCTGGAGCTTACCTCAGTTGCCACCAATGTTCCCACTGATCCCACACACAGTCACCACCATTGCCTCCCACATGGCAGCGCTGAGGCTGTGTGATAGAGATCAGAACTCTTGATTGTGAGTCAGTTTGTTGCATGTATGTACAGCATGAGTGAGTGTGTGTGGTCTTCTCTGTGAGGCAGCTGTGAGCATTCTGGATTCTGTGTGTAATAGTAGAAGAAGTTCTTTGACTTTGCTAACTTGCCATGTCATATCAGCTCAGGGAGTCCTCAGTGTGATAAAAGAACAAGGAATCCTTCCACCCCATCACTGTGTGTCAATTAAATAGGTTTTTTCAGTACAGGTGTACACATCCACTGCATCTCCAAGTCATTTTGCGAATTTAAATGTGTGTGTGTGTGTGTGTGTGTGTGTGTGTGTGTGTGTGTGTGTGTGTGTGTGTGTGTGTGTGTGTGTGTGTGTGTGTGTGTGTGAATGCTGGCATGTTTGTCTGTGTGTGTATTTGCCCATACACGTCTAAATAGCAAGTGAGGGTGGTCTCCACCTGTGGATTAAAATGTAAACAGTCATAAAGTGCAGACCTTCATCTTTCTTGAACCCTCATTTCATCTCTGCTAAATGAAAGCCAAAACACTAAGCTAGCTTACTGCGGCTAACAATGCAGGAAAAGCAAAGAAAGGAAAGCCTGTTATTCTCCACATGCTAGAGTATACATTTTAATTCTGTTTGACAGAGTTAGCCGATTACAAATCGATTAATTCAGACAGAAATGTAGTCATTAGCCATTAGCTGCTAGCTTGTGGTTTGTGTGTTCGATGAAAATTCATCATGAGGACTGAGATCTGTGTTTAAGATGTTTTCTGTTATTCCGGTTAGATTTGATGATCTAGCACCATCTCCACAACCGTTTGCTTCTACTTTATGCCTCCCAAGAAACATGCTCATTAGAGTCTTTTCCTGGCCTCCGTTCCCCATCTTGTGAACTGAGATGAAGTCACAAAGTTCTTACATTCCCTCTACTAAATGTAAATTGGCATAATGCTAACACAATGCAGGTGGCTGCAACTCCACCAACCTCATGGTTTTAAGTTTGATTCCCTCAACCCCCTCCATTAATTTTAATGGAGCCACTATGCTCCCTACAGTAGCCATGTTTGTTTTTGTTTTTCCTGTCTTTGTCCTCTTCTGATTCTCCTGTGTTTTAGTTATTAGTTCCTTGTGCATCTTACCAATGTTTTCCCTTTTGTAGCCGCCAAATTATCTGCATCTCCCTCCTTTTGTAGATTTACTTTAATAAAGAAAACCTGGGAGAGATAAAGTAAGGCAAGCAGCTGCATTGCTTCTAGTGAATAAACTCAACAAAAGCCCTGTTTTATTGCTAAGACCTACATTAAGGTCAGTCAAACTCATTTTAAGTTTGTTCAACTTAAGATCAATAGTGAGTTTAGCAAAACTGGGAATTCATATATTGACCAACAGGTCCCAGGACAATAAAAGTATATTTTAATCACTGTATACAGTTTCATATAAACTTTCCAGATGGTATAGGAATATATTTTGTTGATGTGTAGAGAAACTGTTGCTGTTGTTGGAAAAGAAGACCAGTGGTTCAAACACCAGTCATGGTATATGTCCAACAACCTTGGCATCATTATTACAAGAATATATATACAAAGTTAGACAGCTTGAAGTTTACATAGTGAGTGAAGTTGCTAATATACATAGGTTTGCAAAACACAGGCCCGAGTTGATTTTATTATTAAGAAAAAAAAAAAGGTAGCAGGTTTTAGTTACTTTAATTATTTAATTTTCCATCTATTTTACAATGTTGTGGACAATGCATAACTATAAATACTAAATTTGGAACTGATAGTTTATTGTACATTTTCACCGTTTTCACTGTCAGGACCTGTTAAATGTTGGTCTCCTAAAGAGAAGTGTTGTACACATGTTAAAAAGTAAATTCTTTAACTGTTAATGACACAATATTGAGGAACCCAAAAAAGTGGAACTGAAAAATGTGGAAGTGCAGTGTCTGGACTGTTTGTGGCGGCCACATGAACAGGATGGCTGAGGATGAAATCTGACTGGCACCCTCTGCATGTGGAAGTACTTTGGGCTCTGTGGCGGGCTTCATTATCTCAGAAAGTCTGCTTCCTTTGGGGAGGTGCGAATATGCAAACAAAAATAAAAAAATAAAAAATAAACTCTGATGCAGATCAAAGAACTGAATTCTGGTCCACCTACAAACTTAACTCTCGGTTAGCCTCAAACAGACTATGACACAAAGGTTATTGGAGGTTCAACACAGGGCATTGTGGATAAACTCAGCCTAAACAAACATTTGTGCCAGACAATCTGCCTAGGAGAAATGTCCAGTGGAAGAACCTGGTTAAAGTTCTTTTTTGTTTGTTTGTTTTCTTATTTATTTATTTTCAGTTATGGAATTTATATAATCTTGCTAAACCTGATTGAAGGGGACAGAAAAAAGCAAAGTAGTGAACAGAAGTAAAAAAGGAAAGTAGAAAAAATAAAGGAGGAGACAAAGAAACAACAGATAAATAGCAATGACCCTTCAATCCAAACTAACGCCTGACAACCATCTGCTCCACCTGTACAGAATCACAGCAGAGTTTCCTACGGCTTTTACAGGTAAACAATTCTGACAATCATCAGGAGCTCCATCATCGTGCACATACGACTACACCTTTATGGAGGCTAGAGGCAGACTAGGGTGGTCCAGAAAACTGGGCCATCAACAGAAATCCCGGAGCACGGACCCAAACCCCCCCACAACAAAAACGACCCCATACCCCCCCCCCCCAGAGGGCGACAGAGGAAGGCCCCAGCCAAAGCCCCCTGTGGCCACGGGGAACAGGTGGGCCAAGACCAGCAGTCGCCGACTCCTCCGGGTACTGTCCATCCTGGGTGGCTAAAGCACAGGGCCCAAGGCCCCAAGAACCTGGAAGCGGTCAGCTCCCGGTGGTGCCCAGGAAACAGACGTGTGAGAGGACCCCATTGCAATCATTTTCCTCCACTCATAACTGTTTGTGAAGTGTGTGTTGTTTGAAATTAAAACTGAGTGGTAGTAACTGCAACGTGCTGGGAGTGAGGCTAGACGAGCAGCCCCGCCCGCCATGCACTGCATTGCACACCCCCTAGAAGTTGTTTGTGTGTTGTGTTTCTCGTGTATTGATGACTAAGTGTAATTAAAACTGAGAGGCGAGTCGCCACAGGGTGCAGCCAATAAGGCCACTTAGATGGCCCCCTCCACTCCACCCAGCATGACGTGCATGCCTCACAACACCCTACTTGTGTGTGTGAGAAAGCAGGGAAGGAGAGGGGAAAATGGAAAAAGTTCTGATATAAATATGGCCACCCCAAACAGCAAGGACCTGATGCAGCTTCCATTTTTGGTGTTTATATGGTGGAAACAGAAATTGCCATTAACCAATAGATGAATGCAGCAGAGAACAGGTGGGTCTTTAACCTGGACTAAAATAAGCATTTCAGGTGATCCGAGGCTTTCTGGGAGTTTGTTCCAGACATGTGGTGCACTGAAGCTGAATGCAGCTTCTCCATGCCTGGTTCTGGCTCTGGTAGGTTCATACTTAGTCAAGAGGGTCACTGATGCATTTTGGTCCAAAACCATTCAGAGCTTTATAGACCAGCAACATAAATTTAAAATCTGTTTTCTGACAAACAGGCATGGGGGAGTTTTCTACTTTGTCACAACAAATATGAGAAATCTTGTTACACATTCATACTCAGAAAGTAGTTGTAGTCAAGTAGTCACACAGGGAAAAAAGATGCATCAATGATCGTTATATAATCGCAACTTGGCCATATGAATCATAATTAAAGATTCCCACCCATGTTTATCATGCACATTCCTGGTGTTGCCCTGCAGCTTCCCAAGGCTAACATAACACACATCACAAACACACCTCACTTCTGTGTTCCAAACCTGGAGCATCGCATGATAGCTGCAGGTTGCTTTATAACATGATGTCACACAAGAGGACCTGGACGTCAAGACACTGGTCATTTTGGATTCGCACCATGAAGGAAAAAAAAATGCAAAAAGACATTATTGTAGCAAGTAAGAAAGGAGCAAAAAGAGAGAAAGTGACAGAGCAAGTAGTAAGACAAAAGTCAACATAGAACTGACTTTAACTTGGAGAGAGCTCAGGAAAGACAGGGTGTTAGACAGGTGCCAAATTAGGCTTCTTTAGGCAGCACTGAAGTGCGCAAATCTGCCAAAGTTCAGTAGTGCCACTTTCAGCTGTGTCAGTTCTTATGACATTGTTTATTCATCCAACCTATCTGCAAAGTCTGAAGTAGTTTGAAACATCTGCCAGAGGGCAGTGACGTGTTTAAACTGTTAGAAACAAATCCTTTAATCTCAACTAAGAACATAACTTTCATGAAAGTAACTTTTATGGTTGTTAAATGGCATGAAGCATTACTTTTATCTCACTCAGTGGATCAATGATCATCTCACCTCACCATCCACTAGTAACTAAAACTTCCTGGCATGTATCCACAATGCAACACAATGGTCAGATCCAATTACTGGCATAATTCAGATGTACACATTTCCATCAGAACTTTAAGAAAATTAACCAGCTTCTAGCAGAAAAAAAGTCATATGGATTGGTGGGAAGCCAAGCTCATCCATTCTGGAAACAATAACAAAAAAACTAAAAAAAAACACCTCTAGATCAGATCTTAGCAACTGAAAATTAAGAGCAATATATTAACCAGAAGTCAGTTAAAACTTTGCTTATTGTGCAATAGACAATCTTGACTGAGAAATTAGCTACTGCCTTTTATTTATTTCTAGATTTACTAGAGAGCCGTGGGCTGCCATGTCAAGGACCTTGATTGGGGATCCAGTGTGGTTCACCTCTGTCGCAACTTGAACCTGGGTCCTCCAGACCACCTCTGTAACTACTAGGCTACCACGTCATCTTTCCTATGTGTACAGAGATTCCTCCTGATTCTTTCTATGATATTACAGACTGGTGACATCTTCAAAGTCTTTACAATTTGACATTGTGAAACAAATTCAGGAAAATGTTCCTCAATCTGTAGGCAGTTTCTCAGTGAATGTCTGTCCAGCTTTGCATCTAAGAGGCTCTGCCTTTCTCGAATGTCCCTTTAATAATCGATTCATGTTACTGCCCTGTTTTCAGTTACCTAATTAGCTGTAAAATGCTCCTCCAGTTGTTTCTGATATGTGGCAATTACTTTTTCAGCCTTTTGTTGCCCCTCTTCCACTCTATTTTGAGAGGTGTTGCCATCAAATTAAAAGTCCTTACACTTTCATGAAATGGTAAAATGTCTCAGTCAACATCTGTTATGTTTTTTTATGTTTAGCTGGGAATAAATATGGGTTTATGAGATCTGTATTCTGTTTTTAAATTTGCATTTTACTGTTAATCCCAATATTTTTGTGAAATCGGGGTTGTACAGAATGCAGGGAAACTAATGATCCGAAAACCTTGGGGATGAATAATTCAAATTCAAAGTGAAAAGTTGAACGTTTTATTTACAATAGTGAAAGAGTAATGAATAAACTGGTTTCCTAGAGGTGCAGTCCAACAGGCTGTAAACGTGAACCTGAGATGGGAGGCAAGTGGTTGATGGGTCACTGAGGGGAAAGAGGTAATTAAAGATGGTGTCAAAACTGGTGAAGGGAGTGTGATGTATTTCAGAGAAGTGCAAAGCAGTTTAATAAGGGATCCAGACAATAATCCAAAAGAGTGATATAGGTGCCAGCAATGGTCAGTATGGGTGCTATAGGAGAGTCTGGTAGACTCGGTTAAGTTGAATTAGTTAAGTTGGTTGGTGTAATATTCTTCTGTGACCGAGACTGGGTTCATGCTGTGCTACTCAAACAAAGTTGGCACTGCACCAAGACACACATCGAAGAAGAAAACTCATTTATCAAGGGTTAAAGCAGAACAACTTCAGTTCCTTGTACATAACAGCTAAATATGGAGCTAAATCAGATCCTAGTGGTCTAGGGTTCATCAGATTTCTATCAGAACTTTTACTGAATTCTTCCACATCTAACCCCAAGTTATTTCTCCCATCCAAAGCCACCAATCACCCCACTCCTGCGGTTGTTTTGGTTGCATTTACCCTTGATGCTGTGCACTGCCCCCAACAATGCACTTTGTTTTGTGGTCCACTTGAAACGGACCGAAATGTGAGTTTTTTGGCAGACTGAATGTCATCACCTTCCTAACATAGTGGCCTAAGTAATTTTTTTACAAAAATTATTTTTTTTGCCTTAACCATTTTATTGTGATGCTGGCCACCTCTGATAATGTCACCAACATCCTCACATGAAGAGTTTATATGATCTGTTCATGTGTGGATGTTGATGACATTATCAGAGGTGGCCAGCATCACAAAAAGATGGTTTAGGCAAAAAAAAAAAAAAAAAAAAAAAAATTGTAAAAAATGACTCAGGCCATTATTTTAGGAAGGTCATGATATGCTTCTTTGATTTGAATCAGAATTCATCTGCACATTCACAATACCCTTAACGAAGTGGACTTTCCAAGCAAATGGACTAGGATTTGAATAAAAAAGGCGGGTGTGAATGCAACTTATATCTCAGAACAAACAATCTAGACTTACAAGGCTGGTAGTTGGCTTGCCAAAGTCAAAGCAGGCAGGCAAAGCCACCTACGTGAAGGCAAGCATCCAAGACAAATCCAAAAGGGCAAGACTGAGTCAGAAATCTCTGAGGCAGAAATGCAAGGTCAAACACTCTGTAGCAGAAAGGCTGTGGAAAAGATGCTGGATCACTGGGCAAACGGCAACAGGCAATCTGGCACTGGAGAAATGAGAAGAGGAGACTTAAATACCATGAGAAACAGGTGAGCATTTACCAGGCACAGGTGGACACAATCAGAAGCCTGGCAAGTAGAGCACCAGTCAGATCATGACAGAAACTAGCTTACAGAAATTACAGGGAGTAATAAAAGATAAAGCTGGGTTAACTAGGAAGTAAGCAAAGCACTCTTTCTTTGAACCTGATGTAATCTGTTTTGTCAGTATTTCCAACATGACTTTCTTGATCAAACAAGTCAGGCCTTGACAGTGACCTGATGTTAATAGTGGCTAATCTAGCTATAAGAATTGTCTCGTTAATATAGTTCTGCAGTGAATCATTCAACAAGGAAACTGAAATAAAGTGCCAAACCAGAAATATAAGTATTAGCATTCAAACTCCATATCAGTCTAACCCCAGATGGCGTGCGGATGAGGAAAAGAGGGAGACTACAAACCACATCTCAGCCTGCCAAAACTCACATTTCCCCTCCACAGTATAGCTGGTTTACATTAACTCTCACACATGCATAGCGAGGCCTGAGTCCACCCACTTCACATTTCATTACCAAGAAAAGCTCAAACTGCTATACCAGCCTCTCCAATAAAGCAGAATTCTCTAATGTGATTAGTCTTAACTTAACATGAAAAAAGATCTGGTAAAAATGGAGGTTTTGTGCTGGGAAGAGGGTACAGGAGGGGAGAGAAGCAATATAAATTCATCCCATGGGATTAGAAACTGGAAACTGGAGAATCTCCAACCAAACAAGGCTGTTACATGTGTGATCTAATGGCCAGAGCAGTGCAATAGCTTATGGCAGAAGAAAAGCTGAATATCAAATCCCACAGTTGTATTACAGTGTCCTCTGACTAAAGCAGTTCTTTACATGTAGGATGGTAGCAGGGACAGAAAACAGAATTAGGTTGTTCTCTAGTGATATATAAGGAACCCTTATAAGGCTTTATCTTGTATGTTTGCATGCTCTATGAACTGGAGAGCCAAGCATTTAATGAGCGCCTTAGAGCATCACATTTCAAAAGTGCTCTGAGATAACCTTGCTGATGTCATCATGGAGACAGTCCCAGATGATGTAATCAATGTTGTTTCAGCTTGAACTTCTAGTATAACATTTCAGCCTGTGTTACAAAGCTAAAACATGAATGCTTCCGTAAAGTCAGGATATCATTAAGGTGCTTTGGAGTTCATATAATTATAGGAAGAAAGTCTGCACTGCAACACTGGATGATGATTGCAGTTTGTAGGATTCTAAGATGAGTTTCTTTGAGGAGATTTATAGCTCACAACCCGTTCGTAAATGTAAGATTGGTTGAACTCATCATTTGTGTGGATAATTTAGTCTGTTTTCAGAGCCCGTATGGATCCGTTGCTTGACAGAGCAAATGGAGTAGTACCACCAAAAAAAACGTGAGGACAGTGTTGAGTAGTATAGCTGATGTGTGACCCCGCAAAAGAAACAAAGAAGAAAAAGCCACCACAATGTATTTAATGGCAGCACAGGCCACCATCGTCTATGGCACTGCCTCCTTCTATGTCTCTTTCTGAGGATGTACATTATCATAATCTCCTCCACTGTCACCCTGTTTGTTCTTGTCTGAACTCTGCTCTGTTCTCTGGTGGATGTATTTACGAACAACCATGACAACTTATGGGACACATGAAAGTATGAGAGCAGTGACGTGTGGAAAAGATATACCTATTCACTTCTGTTAGGGGAGGCACAAATGGGTCTTTAGATGTCTGTGATCATGCCAGTGTGATCAGATCCCGCAATGTTTTCAAACTGCCATAACAAAGAACTAGGTCACCTACAGAGATGCTGTCACTTTCACTCGAAAGTGCAGATTTGAAATTCTTCCACATTTTTTTTTTTTTAGCTCAGACCCTGTCAAACCTGTTTGTTAAAATTTGACTGAAAAAAAGTGGAAAGTATCATATAATATAATTTTTTTATAGACCATCTTGCCTTGTCTGTGTCTGACACTATTAATGTAATCCTACAGGGTAAATATCATTCATTGTGCTAAATGAAGGGATGCTAAACCTTTTTTCTCTGGGTTTATTAATGACTTTAAGATTTTTTTCATCTCTTAAAAAGCTACAAAGCAAATATGCCATAAAATTAAGTCTGGATTTTTCCCGTCTCCTGCTATTTTAAATCTCAACTTTCTCATTGCTATTCTGTTATTTCATTGCTCTTTATTAATTTAGACTTAAATGTCTGGTAAACTGTATCCCTTCTCCTAAAATATGGTGTGTTCTGCTTTCATGTATTTACTTTTTTAATTCCCTAATGTTATGTTATGCACTTTTGTGTATGCTATATACTTTTTGCACATCTGTTTAATTGTTTAATAAAAAATTGAAAAAAGGAAGAAAAAAAAGTGGGAAGTGATGGGATGGTCAGGCGTTTCATTTCTTTAGCTATTTCCATCATTTTCTGTCATTTTAAAAGTGGACAAAAGTGGCTGAATCAGCCTTGTCATACCTTTAGTGAGTAACACATTAATGAGAATGTCATTTGTTTTCATTAAGGGAAGTCTGTGTACAGGTAAATCCTTAGAGCTGTTTTTATCTTGCATATTTATTTGTTTGCGCAGCTCTCAGCACCCACATACAAGGCTTCTGGGTAATTTTTTCATGCAAACAGACAGATATTTAGTCCTTCAGGGAAGCTAACCATATCAATCAATCAATCACCATATGAAGCCTGCAGAGCTGATGCTACCAGCTGATCAAAATCTGACTGGTTAAAAGTTAACTTGAGTCAGAAAGGCCCAACTTAGCTCGTCAATCGTGATAAAGTGCTGGAGCTGTCAACCTCATGAGAACAAAAGCATCACCTGTATGGTATTTTGTGATGGTGGTCATATTTTTAAGCACACAATTTTACAATGTCTACTTTCACTACAAAAACTAATGGGTTCTTTTCCATGTCAGAGCAAAGCAGGTAGCTTTGATAATGCTAAGTGAACATGAATAAATGAGGGAACAGTTTGAAATGGATGACTGGTTTTAGTGAGGTGAGAACTCCTGGGGTCAATTTTTCTATGCTTCCTCTAAATAGGGTCCAAGGTTCATGTGCCAAGTTTTGTGTATGACTAATCAAAGACTAAATCAGGTATGAATTACTTCCAGTTTGACTGATTTGCCTGGTTCATTGTCAGTTTTAATGGATTGTAAAGGATGAATGCTTTTAAAATGGAAAAATCTATGTTTAGGGCCTAGAGATAATATGCGAACAATAGTATGCGGTCTGAAAGAAAGGAAAGGAATTTCAATATGGTCAAAACTGACATAACATGTTGATTTAAACTCAACCAGGTCCAAGGAATTCACTACCCCACTTCATAATTTAGTCTCTCAATCAGATATCTTGATTTAGGAGCCTCAAAGTTCATTATACAAACAGAAGGCTTCTTCAACTTCTATATGTGGTGCAGCAGTAACCAAGTTGCTCACTCCAACTTGTATAGATTCTTTCATAATCCACAAGATTTTGCATTATTTTACACACAACTAAAGAAATGTCAACTAAATTAAACCATCCTTAGCTGGAGTAAAAAATAATTAAATAAATCTAAACTGAAAAAAAATATAAAGTTTGGTAAAAATCCCCCCCCCCCCCCCTTTTCTCTTTTTTTAAGAATATTGCTCATGGCTCTGACTTAACACCTGGCAACATAGCAACACGCGGGTTAAAATTCAGTTTGGTGGGTATATAAAACTTATTAGTTTTCGATTAATTAGTGATGGATCTACCAAACATGAAGCACTGACTCCAATCATAGAACCTAAACTTCAGCTGCTCAGCTCTGTTGAGAAACTGTGCAGGCAGGGATGGGACATGTGGATATACCATGTGGCCAATCACATGCAAGGACAGACTAGAATCATCCCATTATGTAAAAGAAGAAAGGAGATCATCTGAAGACAGCTAGTGTAGTGGTACAAGCCAGATACAGAGGGAGACAGAGTAGCCTGATTTAAATGCAGGTGCATCAGGGAAAATGGTAAAGAAATGAGTAAAAACTATAAAAGAAGAAGCATCTGGTTGCATTTCACGGGTAATGGAGACTGAAAAGCTGAGAGCAAATTTGTAAAAGGAAAAAATATGTCCCTTTATGAGTGTCTGTGTTCAGACTTTGTCTGTTTGCTGTGGTTCTGTATCCAGTTGTTCATTTGAAGGTTTTATTGAAAGGTAAAGAATGGAAACCATATGGAAACAGATATAAAAGAGAACTGCAACAATTGTGTAACCAAAACAGAAAAACCAGGTACACCTGTAGCAAACCCTTAGAAAAAAAACAAAGCAGACAATCATTGGGAGGACCTATAAGAAGACAAACTGAGAAAAACATTGACAACATAAAAAAAACTAACAGCATCAGCAAAAAGACTGCAAAAGTAAAGGCGGATTTATGCTTGCGCGGCTTTTGCATGTGGTCAGCCACAGCGTAGCTGATGCTGGTGAGTTTGCTCCTGCACTCGAGTGTAGGAGGTACGTGTCGTTTTGGTGTTGTGTTGCAGTTTCTCCTCCTAATCTGAAGGGGGCAGCAGGGGTGGTATTGGTTGGTAAACTCACCAGGTTGGAGTTCTTTTGATGGTTCACTTCAGTTCGGTAGGTGATTTTTGTTTTAAAACAACAATGGTGTCTAGAATGGTTCAGTGTATTTATTAGCTTGTGGAAGAAAATGAAGAAATAATCTGATCAACCTCTCATCAACTTGATCCACTGGTTATTGTTTTAAAAGCGGTGGTTACTACACAAATTCAGTGAAAAGATTCAGATATCAGGCAACATGTGATCCCAAACTGAACAATCACAAGGGAGGACCTCCACGTAACCGTCTGCGTAGCAGGGGTGCACGTAGGAAGAGGTGCCATTAAGTCTCTGCGGAGTTACGCCAAGCCTACATCATGACTATGCATGTAGTTGCACCTTTAATCTACTTTTTTTTATCCTACCCCAGAAATAAAAATTGGCTGGTAGAAATTCTGATTGGTTGTTAACTTTAGGAATCTATCAGCAACATTGGCTGTGATCAACTTACACATGAGACCTGCTCATGTGCAAGTTAACAAAACACCTGGTGTGAACCTCAGCTTTGAGCTTGGGTCCATAACAACATGACTGGATGGAAACAATAACAGGATTGGCTGGTTAAAGCAGAAGATTGTGTTCTTGCCAGGAAGGTGGTTAGAAATATTCTATACAGTCCCCGTATTTGGCATTATTAAATTGTACCATAGACTTCTGTTTAGGTTTATGTGGTTTTTTTCTCACAAATAACATCTGTGGATTTCTGGTTTTAATCAGAAACACCACCAAACAGTGAGCATATCCTAGTGTTAAAAAAACAGCATGCACCAGTTAATACTATACTGCTATATTTCAAACTGTATTAAGATGGTGGCATTTCTGTCTCGCTCTCTTTTCCACCCCATATGGACCAGTTTAAACACACTATAGTTTGGCCCACTTTCAGCATGTCACAGGACATTTATCTTTATTCCCTTCTTCCTCTTCTTACCTTATAGAGAAATGGCTTTGACAGATGTGCTCTACGCACACTCATCTACCTTTTCCTCTCTCTCTTGCATTTTACTGACATTGTTTTCTGGTTTGTGCCTCACTCTGCGCCTGTGTACTCTTATGTAGCTTTCCATCTGGAAAATCTATCCTTTTCACTTGATGTACAGAAACAGTTTTTTTTTTTTCACTTCACCCCTTTAATCCCTTTCTTTGCCTTCTCTTGTAATCAGAAATATAAGGATGTGTGAAGAAACTACCAGTGTATGGAGGAATATGTCCAGCAATTATGTGAAATTGTTTTGGTGAGCATCACTCTACAGCTACAAGGAAAGGGGTCGGGGGGTAATATTCTGTATGAATAAATGTCTATTTTTGCCTCAGTCTCTGCCAAAAAAAAAGTAACTCAACCAGCAGCTACGTCAATAAAGCTTTTTGTTAGCACCACTTCTGGCTCTTAGAAAAAGTTTTTCTTTTTGTCCCAGCTCAACAGAAACAAGCAGCATACATTTGTTTAAAGTGTCTAAATATGTTAGTTTCATCAACAGAAAACCCAGAAATAGAAATCCACTCTGTTTGATGGTCAGATGATTGCATGTGGCAAAAACACCTTTGCCATGCTTTTTCACTCTGTTTGCTGGTCTTATATATATATATATATATATTACAAATACTCTGGTGTGTTTACTCTAAAATATAAAATACAGGAAATCTAAAAATGTCTATTACAACACATAGGTCAGTTTTAAGACTTTAAGAAATGCAATGAGAAATTCATAACTATGTTTTGATTAGACAAATTAAGGTCTGGATATTGGCATTTCCTCCTGCTCACCCTGTTAATGTAGTCAATAAAAATGTGACCTTTTTGCAAAGTTAAAACCTTACATTAAACCTCAAAATTTTCCCCACCTTTGACAGTAAAAGCCATGGTTCATAGAGGGCTTATAAAACAATTGACAGGCTCTCACTGTTCAAAGCTAGATGCACACAATTTAGAAGGCATTGGTTGTACCACTGAACGCAGCGAAGACAGTAATCAAAAGGTAAAGGAAATGTAAGACATTAACATTGCAAAAAATGGATGTTCCCTTCAAAACTGAAAAAAAAAAAAAAAAACTAGACCATAACTGGTCATGGAGAGTATTATTGAAGGAGCTGCAGGAATTTCTGATTGTGACAAAAATCTCAAGAATAGATCCAAATCAATAAAAGAATGTGTTCACCAGAAACTATTAAAGTGTTCAACAGATCTAGACTCTCTTAGACAAGGTTTCTTTGAATTTCTTTTTCTTTCTTTCTTTCTTTCTTTCTTTCTTTCTTTCTTTCTTTCTTTCTTTCTTCAGGAATAGTTAAGTTTTACTGAAGGTCCAGAAGCATCTCTAAGGACCTTGTTTCACTCACCACACTGTTTTCTTTTTTCTTTTAAAGATGCATTACGTAACTTTCCGACCTTAAAACTCTGCATTCCAGACTTGGTTGATGGTACAGTGACATCTATCATGAGCATTTCTGGAGCCGTTGCTGCACAGTTTCATTCCAAGACTGAAAACCCGCACGATACAACGTTTTCATCTGGGATGCCGCCTGATTTTACATCCAAGTCTCGCTTTACTCACCATGTCATGCACCAGCAAATGGGTATAAACACATGTGCCGTTTTGAATGAGCATTGTGGCTGATTCAACAAAGAAACACAGGAGGACATTATTGGAGGAAGAGAGAAAAAGAAAGAGAGAAGACAAAACTAGATAAGTCGAGTCAAAATGAAACTGCCATTTACTGGCTGGAGAGAGCTCACAGTACAGACAGGATGCAAGATGGATGCTGAATTAGTTTGTTGCTGCAGATTGCTCCATGTCACATTGCACGGTCCTGGATTGAGTGCCACACTTGATGGTGTGACAAAATAGCCCCTGATGACCTACTGTAGAGGACAAGTGCCAGTTGGTGACTGCGCTGCGATACATCTTGAGATCCCGGATCACCTGATTGGTTGCAGCTTGGCCTTGCAGTGCTGGATCACGTCTGCAGGAGACCACTGCTGCTTTGTTTGGGAGGATGTAGCTTTGGATAAGTCCTGCTTAGTTGCAACAATTGTTTGACTATTCTTGGTGACAGAGATAATCACCTGATTACCAGTGTGACTTTCGCCATTAATAGCGATCTGCCAATCTATCATGTGTGCATACATGCATGCGTGCCTGGGCAGAGGGAATTCTGTTTTTTGTTTAAATTGGTGGTCCCAAAATTTATTTGATCTTGTTTTATTTTTAAGTGTATTTTATAATCCTTTTTGTTCTCTTTCCCTTCATCAGGTGCTGAGCCTATGGTGGTGGTTTGGTATCTCTTCATGTGTTTTCTGGATTTAAGTTGGTTTGGTTTGTTTAACTTCACGTGTGGTATTCCTGGGATCCCCTCTTTTTTTCTTTTGTTTGCACCTAGCCAACCTGTGTACCCTGGGGAGTGCTATGGGAGTGCTCTGGGAATATGGAGTACCGCACAGCAGCTTCACATAGAGTGTGAAGATGGTAGAATGAGAATCAGCACCTCCAAATCAAAAACCATGGTTGTCAACAGGAAAAGGGTTGATTGTCCTCTTCAGGTCAGGAATGAGATTTTGTCCTAAGTAGAGGAGTTCAAGTACCTTGAGCACAGGTCCAAAATATGGACACCATGTCCAAAATATGCCAAGAAAATACCTGCCACACCATTACAACACATTCACCAGCAGCATGTTGTTTAAACCAAATTCTGAGAGCTCAAATAGAGACTCCAATCAGGCGACGTCTTTCCAAGTTTTTTCCAGTTTCCTGTTCTTAGCTAACAGGAATGGTACCCAGTGTGGTCTTCTGCTGCTGTATCCCATCTGCTTCAATGTTTGAAGCATGGCACATGCTAATGCCTTTTTTGTCAGTCCAACCAGTCTATTCTCCTCTGACATTAATTGTCATCCAGATAACTGCTGCTCGCTGGATATTTTCTCGTGTCAGATCATTCTCTATAAACCCTGGAAATTGATGTGTGGTCAAATCTGAGTAGATCAGCAGTTTTTGAAATACTCAGACCATTTCTTCTGGCAACAGCAACCATGCCATGTTTAAAGTCACTTAAATTCCCTTTTTTCCTCATCTTGATGCTCACTTTGAACTTCAGCAAGTCTGATTAGCTGTTAGTGTTAAAAATAAATTGAATGGGTCTCGCTAACACAGTAAGCAGGGCTCCACAGAATAATTTACCCTGAATAACCTGAATCTGGAACTGTTTGTTCACTCACCACTCTCATTTGAAACTGAAAAGGAGCTCTTACTGCCTTGTCTTTAGGATTAAACCCACACCAACTTGAAATTAATCTTTTGTTTTGTTACCTACACCAAAAAGACCTTTGAATTCAAGAAAACAGAGTTAAAAAACTGTCTTCTGATGTGACAGCAAGGCAAAATGTAAAGCAAAAACCTACAGGCTGCCTTTTCCAGGCATCACTATACAGATCAAATGTTGAAGTTATGAAAGCATACGAAAAGCTTGCACAAGGACTTAAAAACAGTTTTAGAATTGTACTTTATAGGCAGCTGTTTATCTGACAATGATATTTATGCACTAGAAGATACACACTCCAGCCATTTTCTTTATCAACTACACCTCTTGCTACTTTGGCTTCAAAGCTTTCTAAAATAAACTTGCCTGAGAAATCAGGAAAGTGTAAGGAGCATTCGTGTCAAGTCTCATAAGTTTGCCAATATTTGACCTTGATCAGTGTCTAGACGAGACAAACAAAACCTGCCTGCTCCTCCTGTGTGCACTGCATCAGATGGAGTGACCCCGCCTGCCTCCACTCCACTTATATAAGGATTACACAAGTATAAAAAACAGCACAAGGAGCAGCTGAATATAGCTCAGTGAATCTCTGTGTATGTTTGATCAAGCGTGTGAGCTACAGTATATGCGAAAAAAGCCTTTGAAAGACTGCATGAGTCTGTATGTCAAAGAAGGGCGGAGGCAGATAAATAGCGATGGAGGAGAAGGAGGCAGGGGAGGTTGAGCACATTTTCTCTGTGGTTTTGGGAGGAAGGGAGCAATTTATCACCTCAGCGCGGCTTCAAAGTGTAAACTGTTTTGGCTGTTGGAAATGTACATTTCATACAACTACTTTGGCAGCATTGTTTCTGATGAAAGTCACAGCAGTCAAGTTAATGCAGTGAATTCGGGTGAGGAGGGAAAAGGCAGCTGGGAGAAACAGCAGACAGGGAGATGAAGGAGGGGAGGGAGAGGAGGTGTGGGTTTGACTTAAACAGCAGAAGGACTGCTGGAGCTGCTTCCACACTTCAAGGGCTTTAGTGACAGGGAAGCTGCTTTATTCAGCACTGTCAGCAGTTTTGCTCATGCTTGTGTGTGCGTCTGTGTGTGTGGTACATGTGTGCCTATCCACTGGGAATGAAAAAAAAACTCCCTGTGTTGTTCCATAAAGCAAGGACACAGCTACATTGGCGCATAAGGGCAAGAGCACATATGCTCAGGACACAACAAACCTGTGCTGACAGATGAAAATACCAATGATTACATTCTGATGTTATGGTGACCTTTATCCACTCTAATGTTAATATTCAGGATTACTATAAATATGTTGTTATTTTTAATAACTAAATAATTCATTGGCAGTGTTTATGGAATCAAAACACATTTAGATGTATGACTGGCACTGTTCATTCCAGGTTTCCTTTTCAATGGGAGGTGATAGAACACTGGACCAAATGTAACCTACAAAACCTTAAAATGGGCTCATTTTGGGGCGGATCATAGGTGTTCAAATATTTTATAGCAGGTTTTGATGATCTCCATTTATTTACTTTGGGATCTGGTTTAAAAAGTTTGGGTTTTCAGGCTCCTAAAGCACCAATTCCATGTGAACAAAATGTCCAGATGATTTAAAAAAAAAAAAAAAAAAAGACAGTTGTCTCAGTGGACATGGTCTTAGTTTTTAATCATAATAGCTCTGAATGGTCAAAGCTCAGTTTTGTTGGTGGGGTGGAGGGTAAGCTTGTGGAGCACGGTTATTACCTGTTATTTATGCCACATATTTTCAGAGACATGCTCTCTCTCTGTCTGCTGGTGAGTGTGCCCACCTGCATGAGCACGCACACCTGTCTGCACATCAAGGTGGAGGAGGAGGAGCTAGCTTTTGATCTGTGATATACAAAAAGGGTGAATCATCTGCTTTTTGCAGACCTAGACTACATTAGACCAGGTTCTGGTGAAAAACTTTACCCTCGGTTTCTGCCTCTACTGGACAGGAACCAAAAGTGTGTGTAATGGAAAATTTCAATGGACAAAGGGGGCTTTGAGGTAAAATATAAAAAATGGAGATGAGTCATTAGGTTTTGAATTAGATCAGTTTTGTGATAATTGTGTGATAGAAAGAGGATCACCAGTAGACAATCTATTATATTATAATATGAAAAAAATGGAGGTGATAAGACAGCACAGCCATTTTTATTCAGATGTATGTGATGATGCTGCAGCTAGAAAACAAGGTTGTCATAGCTGAACAGCAGCCTGAAAGTGCAGTATAAGTGAATTCATGTTAACATGTAATTTTAATGGGCCACTTTTCACTGATCATTTCTGACTTGTTTTGCTGTGAAATGTCAGAAAAACATAAAAAGACAAATAACTGAATGAGAGTTAATTTATGTAAATTAGGCTGAGTCCTTTAACTTAAAGTTACTTCTGAACTTTTCACACTTTGGCGCCTCCTAATGAGGAATAATTCCACATCCGTCTTGCATCCTGTCTCTTCTCTGAGGTCCTTCCAGCCAGTAAAAGTCAATCCAAAGTTAACTCTTGTCTTATCTCTTGCTCTGTCGTTGTCTCTCTTTCTTTTCCATGCTTCCTTCAATAACAACCTATTTCATTTGAATTTCTATATACCCTAATTGCCAAAGTTAACAGAGAAAAATGTGTTATTCTACAAATGTATAAAGTCATTTCTATTATGTCTGTATCAAAATGAAACAAGGACACTTAAAAAAAAATGAACCACACTGTTTCATTGAATTAATTAAATTTTATAGCTAAATGCCAACATTTGAAGACTCATGTAGCTTCTTGGTCCATATTGTTTAATTAATTACAAGGAAAACAACCACCATGAACCCCGAAAAGTGTCAGACTCATGCTGACTGTTACTAAATGATAGCATAGAAACCATAAAAGAGCATTTGCATCATCAGAAAGCTATGAGGAGTAGAAAAGAATGAACAGAAAACACACACACACACACACACAAAAACTTGAGTCAGAACAAGTCGGTGTTATGGCGGCCGTGTAGCACCCTGCAATAAAGTGCAGCCATCCCTGGCTGGCACATAGGACACCCATTCACTCTGTGACAGGGTGTCACACCACATGATTTATGACGGGTAATTATGGTTATAGGGGTGACATCATATCCTATTCTCCAGCTTTCGCATGTATCCATGCTGTGTATATGTGTGCCTGCACTCGTGTATGAGTGCGTGTGCATGTACGTTTGCATGTGTGTTCCTCACTAATTAGTTCTGCTGTCTGGATCCAGCAGCGACCGTCTTTGTTTTTCTACAGAACGGAAGACAAGGCATGTCACAACAACATATCTCGCAGTTCCTCGAGACGTGCTGTAATGCACGCGCGTTCACACAAACACACTTGCACATGTGAGGCCCACAGGATATTGTCTCCACTGCGCTCTTTTGCTCAAAATTGTAATGTTTTGTTCTGTTCGATCCAAACAGGATTTTTTTTTTGTTAGTCTGTTTTTGTTTGTTTTTTTCTTCTTCAGGAATAGTGAGGGTGAGCAGAAAGTAGAAAGAGAACAGGGACAGAGATCACTGGTGCTCATTTTTGACAGAGTTAACCATCAGTTTGCCATGGTCTCAAATTGGCAGCAGGGAGAAGCATACAATTAGAAATCATTACTCTGCACCTAACTGCTGCTGACAGGCATGGACACGACAAATGAGAAAATGGAAAGATTATAACACAATTTCTCTCTCCTGCACACGCATGCTAATTCATTTGCCAACTCTAAATAAATGCATTCACTTAAACATGATTTGACAAACCATGCCTACCGCTTGGATTGGGGATGACGAGGTTGAAAAAAGAAGTAGATATTTATATATGTACATCTAAATATTTTCCAGAGGCTTTAACCAGTCATGTTAAATCCGCCGTCAACCTGAGACATATGTTTTAACCCATAATTTAAAAACATTTCCCAACACAAGAACAAACTTAACAGTTTGGAGGTTTGCAAACTCTGCACAGGTCACTTCCTGCAGCTAATGCACCGCGGTCACCGTGGGGCAGATGAGCGCATCCTTAATGAGCCAATTTGGAGGAAATAAAATGATTAAAAATAAAGCAAAAAATATTTTAGACTGACTGAGTCAGTCGGCATAATGAGTATAATTCCTTCTTCTTTTCCTTCTTTTGCCACTGAGTGGACCCATTACTGTTTACTGAAAAGCATGGTAATAGCCACAGGGGCCTGATATGGAAAAGGGCTTCAAAGGTCCATATTTGAACTATAAACTGCAATTAAGGCAGCAGAAGCTCTCAAAAGTCACTAGAGATAAACTTTACAATACCCTGTAAAACATGTATGTACCGCTTTGCTCCCTGACCCAGCAAATATTTTAACAAAAGTGACCTTTTGCAGCTTTTCACCTTTGGCTCGAGCATGAAAAGTTTACACTTCTGCCAGGGTACATTTGACATTGCACACATTGATCTGAATTTTAATTCAAGATTTTAAAAGTGTTTATATAACACGGATGGGCAACTGTCTAAAAATTCTAGTAGAAATAGCGGAACTGAATAAAACAAAAAAACAAACAAAATAATCTGTTAATCATACCTGATCCAGTCTGGTCCATCTTGCATTTTATCCTCCACCGTTTTGCTGTTGCACTTAAATGCATCACAGAGATGTTTTGCTCTTTCTTTTCCTCTGCAGCCTGAGCACCACTCTGTGCCTCCTGGAATGCTACCATCAAGCTGCGTAATTTAGTGGACGGCACAGCCACTGAGCAATTATTGGTCCGTGTGACACTGTGCTATACTTGAAGTGGTGCTTCTGTGGAACCTAAAGGTGCAAGCTAAGCATTGTCGAAAGAACACAATACCACAATATTATCATTGTTTTATTTTGAACTAAATGCAGTTTGCTCTTTATCTATTCTTTGTAGCAAAAGAAAAAAAAATCACCTGTTTTTCAAGGATCATATTGCATTTCAAGCATTTTATTCAAAGGAAAAGGACAGTGCCAGCAAGGAGGAATAATACTAATGATAATATTAATCACAGAGTCCGACATTAAAAACTTGCAGGAATCGTAACCATGGAGGACTGAGTTGTGGCAGAAACTGCATGCTCATCACTTCACAAATGAAGGGCTAAACAGTGATCTCTGTTGAATCTGTTTTGAAAGTCCGCCATCATCCCTCATATAGCAAGAGGACATCTTTTAAAGCCCACAAGAAGATTTTCTTCCTTAAGACCTAGAAGGTAGCTCGGAGCTTCAGAGGCAGTTCTCAGGTTTAATAATCAAAAGCATCTAATCATCCTTCATTCTTGTCTGCCTATGTGCTAAGCCTCGCTGCACTGCTGCTCAGTAGGACATCGGCTGAGGGAAAGGACAAGACAGATTGTCATCAAATCTCCTATTGCTGCGTTTCAAGGAAAAACTTTTATCTGAGAGACAGAGCTGATCCACTGAGAGCAAACCACAACACCTGAACAGGAGTTGTGGTTAGTTTCTCAGCCTCCATCTGCTACTGACACCCTTCCAAATACCTCAGACCCCCTGTGGAGCTGTAATCCTACTACTGGAGATTTTTTAGCATATCCTATTAAACTGGAAACGACTGCCACACCTTCTTGCCATCTATATAGCTGCTGCTTGTGCAGTCATGTGAAAAAGAAAGTACACATTGTATATTTTCTAAGGTTTTACATGTCGTGACGTGAAAATGAAACGATGATGGTCCTCGCTAGCTCTTAGAATTAGGTATAAACAAAACCTCAGATGATGCAGTGCCATTATTTATGAAACAAAAACAAAGACTTGAAGTAGTCATGTTCTACATGACGTTTTCAGTCTCTCAGATGGGTGTGGAAGAATTTTGATGCAATATTCTTTACAATGTTGCTTCAGCTCAATGAGCTTTGTAATTATCTGTACATGTGCAGCTCTTAACAGTATTATGCTGCATGTATCATATTTGATAAACACAGTTTCTGAGACCCTTTGCATCATTTTATGGTAAAAACTTTGTTCAAAACCCTGTTGTATATACTGTGACAGACTGGTGGCCTGTCCATGGTGTACCCTGCCTCTCACCTGCTAAAATGCTGGGATAGGCTCCAGCTCACCCGCGACCCATAATGGAATAAACGGTCAAGATAATGGATAGATGGATATATATATATATATATATATATATATATAGAGAGAGAGAGAGAGAGAGAGAGAGAGAGTCTTTGTCTTTGTTTTTTTTTTGTTTTTTTTTGTTAAAGGCCCAAATAAAGACATCAGATCAAAATAATAATAATAATAATAAGAATAATAATAATAATAATAATAATAATAATAATAATAATAATAATAATAATGAATCTTGACATTTTTTCTTGTGACAGGCTTCAAAATTTTAAGGTCTCACCACAGCATTTCAACCGGGCTGACATTTTGACTCTAACTGGATCATTGCAAAACCTTGATTGTTTTTCAGCCAGTCAGTTGTAGATTTGCTCATTTGTTTTGCTGGATCAGTGTCCTGTGGTATGGTCTTACTGATTTAACTTAAGCTGTTGGTCAGACAGCCTCACATTTGACAATATAAATACTTTGACAAATGGACAAGTTTGTGTTTATGTTAACAAACTAGTCACCCCTCATTAATCACTTGTTAACACAAATATCTAATCAGCCATTTACATGGCAGCAGCTCAGTGCATTTAGGCATGTAGACATGGTCAAGACAACTGGCAGAAGTTCAAGCTGAGCATCTGAATGAGGAAGAAAGAGGATTTACGTGACTTTGAGCGCAGCATGGTTGGTCTGAGTATTTCAGAAACTGCTGATCTACTGGGATTTTTATACACAACCATATCTAGGGTTTACAGAGAATGGTCTGATAGTCTTAGAACCAACCAAGATGACTACAGCAGCAGAAGACCACACCAGGTGTCACTCCTCTCAGCTACAAACAGGAGACAAACATGAAGGTTTTAATGTAATTAATTGAGCATTTGAACATAAAGCTGCTTTTGTATGATTTGAAGTCCACTGTGTGATCACTTATAGCCACATGTCACTTTAAAAATGAGAACAAATGGGTTGCATTGCTCAACTTTATTATTAAAATTAATTTCCATTCATTCTTTTGACAGTATTTTTTTTTTTTTCCTCATGTCTGTGTTGCTTTTGTCTCTGCCTGCGGCCCATGAGTCTCATGACCTTTTATAGGCATTTTCAGACATTTCCCTGTGGAAAGTAAGCACCAGCTGGTATGTCCTTTTAACTTATAGAGATTCATATACCGATCTTAGAGGAAAGGTACAATTTTGCTATCTACGACCATGTTTTGTAAATAAAAAAAAAAAGAAAAGAAAAGAAAAAAGAAAGACACTTCATAACAAATTTAGAAAGCTTTGTGAGATGTTGGTGAATGAGGCCTAAAAGTCTAAAAGTCTTGTGATTTTATTAGACGCCACTTTTGAAAGTAAAGCATGCAGCCATTCTCATATGGAAGAGAAGAAGCTTTTTTCTAACACTCAAGAAGACATACTTGTTGTTTTTTCTAATTGTACTATCATAAACCTTTAACATGCTGACTGAGGCCTGAAGAGTCTAATATCTACCTTGTGGGATCTTTGCAAGGGATGAGCGATACAACGATTTTTCCAGTCGACACAATAACATTAGGTACTTTTTCATTGATACCGATACCGATAGATACTTTTTGCCCATTCATGATTGTACAGTCTTCATTAATATCGTTATTGCAAGGATAATGTAAAATATAAACAAAACTTAAGATACTTGAAAGAAATGCTTTGAAACAATAATAAATTATACTGATGAATGAATTAAACAAATTAAGATAAAATAAAAATTTAAATTATAAAATAAACTACAGATTAATATAAGATTATTCACATTTATTGAATGGAAAATAAAAAAAATATATAATGTGTACTACTAATATGATAAATATAATAAAACATTAAGCACAATAACCTTTATTAAACCGTAAAAATATCAAAACAAATCCTCATCCTCACTAACCATGTCAACATCATCATGACATCATGCCATGTGATTGGCTACCATAGTCATGTGACAGAAGGAATACGTTGTTGGGCTTCACACTCAGTTATATTGATTAAAACTCTTAGGCATGAACACAAATGGCAGGTTTCAGCAGAGCAGTATCTCAATATTCAAAAAAGTATCAAATCTGATATTTTGACTGGCTGATATCGAAGTGTCGGCCATACCTAATTTTGAATGTCAGTACAAAATTACCTTAATCAATAACATGTGGCTGATTAAGTAAAAAAAAAAAAAGAAAAAAAGGAAAAAAAAGAAAAATGCAAGAGGACATTATCAGAGGAAGCGAGTAAGCGAAAGGGAGAAAGTGACAGAGCAAAAGATAAGACAAGATTCAGAATGAGATTACAAACATTAATATTAATATAATACAATATATTGAATTGAATTGAATTGAATTGAATTGAATTGAATTTTTTTATTTCGAATAAGCATGAAAGCAAATTAAAACAAAAGACAAAATTTAATACAATATAAAAAAGCACAATTACATATTCAAAAGGGAGTGGGAAGAAGTATAACTTATGAACTCCCACCCCACCTCCTTAAATAATAAATAAACCTGATAACCTCCTGATTTAGACCTGTCTAGAAGATAACCTGATATGATTAGTTACATGACGACTTAAAAACTTAAATTTTATATACCCATACTACATACATATTCAATGTAAATATACCCATACATACACCCTTACATACACAAGTCATAGATACCCGTATCCGTACCCAGTTAAAGTGACCAGTAAAGAAATATAACACAAGCACAATATCCTCATAATAGTACTACTTAACATTTTCCTCATCCCTATACCTCTGTGAGCAAAACTAGATAGAATCAATGTAGGGTACATGCCAGACCATTCAGGTCGCCTGCAAGTGATTTAGCAGCAGGCTCTCCACAAACATGCTGTGCGCATCGGGAGAGGGGCAACCATCCTCCGGCCGCCCCCCAGCCCCATCGCGAATGGCTTTCCGCACCGGCCGGAGCCGGCTATCCGAGACCAACCGAAGCTCTGTGGCACTTCGGTATTGTTACGTCTAGGCGGGATTCTTACTTAGAGGCGTTCAGTCATAATCCCACAGATGGTAGCGTCGCACCATTGGCTCCTCACATACACCTAATGTCTGAACCTGTGGTTCCTCTCGTACTGAGCAGGATTACTATTGCAACAACACATCATCAGTAGGGTAAAACTAACCTGTCTCACGACGGTCTAATCCCAGCTCACATTACCTATTAGTGGGTGAACAATCCAACGCTTGGTGAATTCTGCTTCACAAGGATAGGAAGAGCCCAGAGATCTCAGTACAGGTAAGATGCAAGTGGGATGGTGGATTAGCAGTCGATAGGGCTAATCCAGCATCGCTGAGAAAAGTTACATAGTGTGTCTTTAAACTGAGTTTTGTAATCAGCTATGTTGTGCGAGCAAAACTAGATTGAATCGACTTAACAAGGCACCTTTTCTTTCCTTTCATGTCATTATTCCTTTGTTGGCCTCTATGCTGGCACATGCTCTGACAAGCTGGGCATTGAAATTATGACAGGCCAAGAAGATGATGTAATGTAGGCTGTGTCACAGTAACAATGACACATTCCAGTTTGATCATCTAAAATTCAAGCTGCATGTAGGTCACCTCTCCTCATGGAGCAGTTTTATGTCTCAGGTCCATATAATCACTGTCACAATCATATGCACTACTTCTGTATCGCATATGACTTTTAGATGCATCCTCAATGTTTCCTTAAACAACACTGTCTGCAAAGTGTTCTGTTCTGCTCCAATCAGTCTGTGCAAGCCTCAGTGCATTCAAAACTTGTTCCTATTTTTTTTTCAAGCACACTAGAGTACAACACCTACCACTGTGACTCAGAAGTGCTCTGTTATGGTAAAATGTTTTAGCACAGTGCTGAACACCGAGTCCTCGCTGTGCACTACAGCAGGCCACAATGTCTGAACACACGCCGAGGCCTGTTTCTGGATGTAGGAGGAGTGATACTGTCTCTCGTCTGTCTCACAACATCTACTGACTGTGAAGGCCGGCTGCAGTTTGCTATTAAATGTGCTCACGACTTTATGTTCTTCTGCATCCTGTACTTGGCAGATAAAAGCTGAGTCAGACCACATGCAACCAGAGACTGTGTGAAAACTATTAGGTGGTTTGAGGTCATGGAGGGAAAGTTATGTATAAAGTACAAGAAGACATTTTGTCTTAAGACCATGGTCAAAGGATTTTAGTTTATTCTAGTTCAATCAGTATTATGAGCATTTTACACTAAGATTGCACATATTTGGCAATTATGGTTTACTGGGTCAATATGGAACCTGTAGACAGTATCATATGGGGCTTATTTTTAGCCCATTTATACCCACATCATTCTTTCATTCCCTCCTCCTGCTATCTTGCTAATAGAATCATCCTAACAAGAAGAAAATACATTTATTTTTCCACTTAGGTGGGATGTTTCCATCGCTTAAAGTTGGAGCTGGGGCCAATTAATACTGCAGTCATTCAACCCGTGCAAATATTCCATCAAGTCCAGATGTTGTTGGTTGATACTGGGGTTACAGAGCATCTAAATCCCTTTAAAGGAGTGAAATTAAATCTTAACTTTCCATCCCTACCCCATTCATTTTTGTGAACTTCCATAAATCAACACTACCGTCAGTCACAGCCTCAGCGTCAACATTTAACTGGCTGTGTTACTAACAGACGTGCTGATGTATGCAACGACGTGAACATAAAAATGTTTGTTATGAGAAGCAGCAGCCCACCATTAAAGAGCCACAGTGGTGTGTTTACAGCTGTCTTACAAGCTATGATCAGTCAGTTTGTGTCACTCAACAGTTCATCTGCTGATGGGAGTTTAATGGGGGCATTACCCTGTTTTTCTTGCCAGAAGCCCTGAGGGTAAACATGTCCTACACACACACATACACACAACCCTTCCTCTCTCCATCATCACCAGACATCATTTAACCCTGCACTGACTGTCCACTTTGTGGCTTTAATGGCATCTGTCCAATGAAGTCTTCACCACAAACACACCCTACATTCAGCCGCTGTCCAGCCCTCACTGTGCTGAAACAGAGCAGTCAGCACCACCAGTTCACTGTCAGAAAACTTTGCAGTCATGTGTTACTGTGGGTGCACAAGTTGCATTTAAAGTGTAGAAGCAGCATCACACATCCCTGAGAAAACTACCTGCGCAGCACTTTTTAATGCGACAATAAAGACGCGCAATCTCTCCTCTGAGACATTTCTTCCCTTTTCACTGACTTGGAAGCCAAAGCAAATGCTATTTTTTGAAGATGTCAGATCCCATCTTCATAAAAACAAGAAAATAAAGCGCTTATGAGCGGTTTATAGATGACGCTTACCCTTCCTGCCTCCTTTCACCTGTTGGTGCTCGCATGCATTTCTTTTCTCCAAACTTCACACGCCCACATCCCATGTTTCAACTTCTGCTTTTATTTCCCTTTTGTCTCCATTCAAACCACTGACACATGACTCAGGACATACAAGTTATTTCCTCACTTTTCAAACTTTTCTTCTTGGTCTTTCAGATTTCCGTTGTTTTATTGGACCCCATGAAGCAGCAGCAGCAGCAGCAGCACAGAGACAACAGGAGCAGCTGAGATGAATAAGATCAAATTATTGGGCTCTGCGCCACAAACAGCGGTGTTTGTGTGTTTCTCTCTCTGCTTGTGCTTTCTGACTTTCTGTTCCACCTTCAACTTCACCGTCAACATATGGGGGGAAAAAATAAATAAATAAAAAAATACTGGAGTGCTCCTGGATGACTCTGGGGGGGACCCTGAATGCATCTGTGGCATTCAACAGCATGATTTATTGATTTAATGCTGTTTATTTATGTGTTTTTTTCATTTTTATCTTTTATCAGCTGCCATATATGATGCTCCCGTAGGGCCTCACTATAGTGTGTAGTGTGTTTATCTTTCTTCTTTGTAATACTCCAGCAGGATTTTCATCTGCTTCTCATAGAGTGTAAATAAGTACTGGAATACATTAGCACATTACCTGGAAGTGTAAACCCTACAGGTGTCTGAGACTTATACATGAGATAATACACCTCATTCATACAGCTGCATAATGTTTTATTATAGGAATGAAATTCACAAAGCCTGTATTGTCTAGATTTTAGTAGCTGATAATGTTATTTTACAGAAAAACGTAACATTAACTTATTCATTTACTGTGGTTTGTTTCCCAGGCTGCTGTTTCTCACCTCAACTTCAGGTCACAGGTTAAATCTGAGGGATATAATTGTTTGTTCTCTGGTGGACAAAAAAAAATAAATAAAAATAACTCTAAGTGTAAAATAGTAAAATGAACACATAGGCCGATTCTCTATGAAACCATTGACACATATCATTGCTCATCCTGTTGAATAAAGGGTGAAGAACTGAAGACACCTTTTGGATGAGAGGTGAAGCGTCTTTATGAATCAAAAAAAAGGAAGTCCAGTTCCCTCTTTTCAAGCTCTTACTATGACCTGGATGTCCGAGAATCTACATCAGCATTCTGTTTCAATAAAAGGTTCTAGGGGAAAAAGAACTACATACTGATATTCATACAGCAGTATTGCTCTGACTTGCCACCTATTCACCACCTAAATATCACCAACAAGGTTTTTCTCAAAGAAAATTTGGAATATATTAGCATGGAGTGCAATGTGTTCTTAATAAATAAAGAAAATGGACAAGAGGAGGAAAAAAGAAGAACTGTCAGGTCTGCGATGGCATTTTGCTTAACTGACTGCTTGGTCACCACATCTTCAGAAGCTGAAGCTCCTTGCAGCCGGCCTGGTATCCTAGAAAGGGGACCTATGCTGTATGTCATTCCCTCTCTCTGTCTAGAAGTGATGTCCTTAAATAACAGGAGAGAAATCCAACCAAGACCTCAATCAGGACCTCAGAGAAGCATCTGGACTTTCAACTAATGTGTCTATCATTTCCTAAAACCTCATAAGGAATATTTATTAATCAATCATTCTTAAGGGACAGAAACAAAATTATACAAAAACTGGACTGAAAATCGGTGGCAGCAGGTTTGATGGAGTGATAATTCCTCCAGAGCTCAGACTGCAGTATTAGTACTGCAGTGTGGGATCATCTTGACAGAACAGAACAAAAAGGCAGCAACATCCAAAGAAGAGCTTTGGAAAGTCTGTCAAGAAGCCTGAAGAACTATTCCTGACTGGTTAAAAACATAAGAAAGCTCATCTTCAAACTGTGTTTAAGAATGAAGCTGCTCAGATCAAACACTGACTTTTTAGCTTGTTAGAATTCAGTTTTTACCTTAAATATTGTATTTATATTAACGTTTGCACATATTTAAATAAATTACCTCTTCTGGTCCTAGTTTCCCTTTCTATATAAAAAGAAATAACTACAGCCTAAAATGTTAGTGATGGTTGCTTTTAGTTAACGGTGTGTTTTATCTCATAAACTACTGTGTACACAATCTAAATATGTAAGATAATGACAATTATATGATGAATGCAGCAGAATAAATAAAATATTGATTTTTGAACTGCAGTAAAACAGGGGTGTGTAGCATATCGTAAATATGGTGTGAATAAGAACAATAAATTACTGAATTGCTGCATATTTGCTTAAGTGCCGTTTACTTTTACTTCGCGTGTTAAGCTGACACTCTGACTCAATCTTGTCAGACTCACTCAAGTTCAAACAAGACACAAACAAACTGCAGTAATCAGCCATGAAGGTTAAGTGTGCAGTGCTGCTCACGCACATGTCTTTATGTGGGTCAGTGTGTGAACATGTGAGCCTGGACAAGGAGGGCAACCTTTTTTTTTTATTATTTCCTCCTGAGCAACCCTCCTTCCTGAAAAACAGGGACACAGCACACAATTTATTTCCTGTGTGATGTCATGTTTATTGCAGATATGTTGGGGACAGGGGGGGGGGCCTGGTGTCTCGTCTTTGGGATGGTGTGTAATGACCATGCTTTATCTTTCTCATTACCGAGCTGGAGATGTCAGAGGAAAGCTGGAGACGACCCTGCTCTCCTGACAGAGAGAAAGAGATGGAAATAATTACCAATGTCTCTTGTGGAATAGGGCGTAAATTGATACACACTAAATACTGCACCTTAGGGGTCCCTCTCTGGGTCTTTCTCGTCAGATGTACCAGACAAATGAATGCATCCAGAAGGAATTAATTGGATTTGGGAGCAGTCTCTTGCACAATCCACCAGGACAGACAAACATCCCCCCACTCACACACACACACACACTTCTCTCTCCTCCTACTACCTCCCTCTCTTCATTTGGCACATGCACACCCACAGACAGTCACATACGCCTCCTCCGCCTCCTTTATTCCAGTCATGCCTTGCAGAAATGTCTGCCACCCCTCCAAACACACACCTAACCATCCACCCCACCCTGATGGATCAGTCTGTGTCCCTTATCCCACACACACACACACACACACACACACACACACACACACACACACACACATAAGTCTGCTGTTCCCCAGTGGATTGCAACCTCTCTCTTGGATACAGTGTTTCCATGGCAGCCACGTTTTCTGCACGTGTAGAATCAGGTGGCCTGTGATAGGGGGAAAGAAGCCACTCCTATCATTCATATCCCTACCTATTGATTCGCACCTTGGGAGTAGAACAGAAACAGAAAATAAACATCTGACTATTTTTTTTTCTTTTAAGATAAAGGCTGCAGTTGTGAAAGAAATCTTTTTGTGTTTTTTTTTTTTTTTTTGGTTTTTGTTTTTTTTATATTTTCTCATATTCTTCCGGTGATTGTTATCTTACAAGATGATGGTGTTTCAGCTAATGGAAAGAAACAGAAGTTAAACAATTTGCACATTTCAGTTCCAGCTGATTTTATTTCCTTCTCAGAAGAAGAAGAAGAAGAAAACAAAACAAATAAAAAAAGAGAAAAAAAACAACAATCTGTACAGAGGTCTGAGAGGCAGTGATTGACCCAAACATTGGCTGGTTTTTGAGCAAAAGACATCAAATGATATTGGCATGATTGGACAAAACGTGATCATACACAACATATTGCACAAATGAATGAAAAAAGGAAAATTAAAACGGGAAAGGGATGATAGAAAAAAGGTGTCGAAGTTAAAAAACAAAAAAATAAAAAGAAACTCCTGGACCACAATCCTCTTTAACATAAGAATGTCCAAAGATGGCTGTCCTAGTGCCTGTCGTTGATCATCATCGTCATCATACATAAAAACACACAATCTTTGCTTATAGTACAGTCAGTTTACATAAATATCTTCATGTTATTATTCTTTTAAAAATCTTAAACACAACAGCTATAGCTACATATACCTGAATCTGAAATACAAATGCTATTTGCCATGCCATAATATAGGAAAAACAATTAGCCTGCTATACGTAGCCAACAGGTACAGAAAGGTTAAATACTATTTTTTATGCAATTTGCGCAATAACAGATGAAGCACTTCATACATCTCCCTCCCTCCAAAGTCTAGGCAAAGTGGAATGAGTGTGTAATTCCATCCAGTGGTTCAAATAAAACTTATCTTGATATAAAAAAGTAAAACAAAACGAAAAAAAAAAAAAAAGAACAACAAAACAATAAGCACACAGAGGTATTAGCTCTATTCAAACAGAGACTCTGGGATCTTTCACTCAGAAACCTTTAGGTTTGTGTGTAGTGGAAACACAAGTCACCACTCAAGACTTGGAGCTCAGTGGTGCTTTGTTTACTTGGCTGGTGAAACTGGAGTCACTGCGCCATTAAGAAGCATGTGGGTAAATACTGTAAACACTGTGTGAGGTCAGATTGTGCCAAACAAACCCCCCTCTCTGCACTAAAAAACACCAATGTAGATGCAAACAATGTAGGCTGCTCCACATGTAGGAAACAACCGCCCCCCCCAGAAAAACCCACCCACCCATTTTTTTCTATAGATTTTGTACAAAAATACAAGTAGAAAATCATGACACACTCAAATCTCCTTAAAAGTGAGAGAAGTCAGACATTTTTTTTTAAATAAGAGACACTTCTAGCCCTTCCGCGCTGGATACAGACAGGTGTTATGTGCACAAACACAAACGAGACCTGTACGAGAACAATACTTCTATGTATAAAAAGTTTGGCCGGTATAAATACATCGATATAAAAAAAGAAAGAAGAAACTGACACAGGAACTAGAAAGTTGAAGCACTAGGCAGAAAGATGCGCATCGGGGAACGTTGGTCCTGAATTGTGCACTGAGTGTTTAAAAAAGGTTTTGAGTCAGTCTTTTAAGTCCTGCCGTTGAGAGAGAAGCTGGTGATCGTGAATTGTGTCCTATGGTCACACACACACACACACACATAATGCGTAATTACGCAGCAAATGAACATTTTTTACGCATTTAATAACAACAAAAATCCTCCTCATCATGGAGGGCATGCGTGTTGATGCTGAAACTGTTGACCTGGGAGAGGGGGGATCAAAAATAAAGAGAATCTACACCTGGACTTCAACTTCGGTGGTCAGTGTGAATTTGTTGCATCTTAAAACATGAAGCCCAAAACATGATGACCTCTCCAGCAAGTGTCCCACTTTCTCTCGACCAGGAATAACATCAAAGATTCAAAGTTCAGTCTCAGTCCTCATCCTCTGCGGATTCGCGTTTGAGTCCGTGTGTTTCTCCGCTCTTTGCTTACATTCACTCCTCCTCTCTGTCCAAATGCAAACTAAGCATTTCTCCCCCCACCAGTCTGCGCGCTCCCGTCAAGCGCTGTCCAAGTCTGTCAGCGGCGCGTACCTGGGCTTCAGGCCACCTTTTCTTTCCTGTTTTCACTCTTCCTCGTTTAGTGAAAGAATTGCGGAAATATTCTGGTATACACGTACACGCCTGTCTTGGAATGGGGGAGGTTTAGAAGAGTTCAAACGTGGGAGGGGGCGTCACGGTGCCACTCCGCCGTGGTTCCTTCAGTAGGTGAACACCAGGTTGGAGATGAACTCTCCTGAGATCATCTCGCTGACCTCCGGGGTGCAGTAGTCGGAGAAGTCGAAGTGAGATCCCGCCCCGCACTCCCCGAAGCTCCAGTCCAAGTCCCGGTCTAGCTCTGCGTCGGAGAAGCCCATGCCGCCCAAAGACATGCTCTCGAACCCGGGACTCGGGTTTGGGTCGAGCCGCTCATCTTCAAACTCCTCATCTGATGATGTGGATGAGACAGAAGAGGAAGAGTGAGAGGCTGACGGTGTTGGGGAAGAAGCGCGAGCGTACCTGAGGCGCGCGGTATGTGTTGACTCGCTGGACCCGGGGCTCTGCTCCTCATATAGGCTGAGCGGGTCGCTGGACTCCGCTGAGCTGCTCAAGGTGGGACTGGCCGGGACACCAACGGAAGGAGGCCCACTCTCCAAGCTACCGGTCCCGCTTAACGTGTGGGCGCGTCTCGCCTCTCCCGTGCGCTTCTCTGGGATTTGCCTAGCGCCGGACACTGACCTAGATTTGAAGAGCGACTGGTGGTCACCGGGAGACGCGTGGTCATGCCCCGGAGCGCTCTTGCTGCTCCCTTGCTTGTGCGTCCTGCTCACTCCCTTGGACGCGGGGCTCCTTTTCACGCCGGTTTTTGAGCTGCGCTCCCCGCTCTTCTCCCCGCGCTCTGCCTGCTTACTCGCTCCACTCCCCGACTTCACCTTCTTCCTGGGCCGGTACTTGTAGTCAGGGTAGTCGGCCATGTGCTTGAGCCTGAGCCGCTCCGCTTCGCGGATGAACGGGATCTTGTCTGTGTCTTTAAGTAGCTTCCAGCGCTTCCCAAGCCGCTTGGAGATTTCCGCGTTGTGCATGTCCGGTGACTGCTCCATAATCTTCCGCCTCTCGATCTGCGACCACACCATGAACGCGTTCATGGGTCTCTTGATATGCCCCGTCGGAGTTTTGCACCACGCCAAGTCGCTGCGCTCCCCGGAGGAAGGAGATTCTGAGATCGGAGAGGCATCCATCTCCAAGTCCATTTCTCCGGTGTCCGTGGAGTCCCCACCGGGAGAGTGAGCGTGGGCGCTCTCTGTCTGGCTCATATGCTGCACCATCTCTTCCTCCAAGTGTCTGGAGGCACTCAGCTCAGTGCGGTGCTCTAACAAAGTTCAACTGCAGAAAAGAAAGAAAAAAATATTCCTCTCTTGTTATTTCAGGCGATTTGGAAGCAGACTGCTGGGTACACGTCTAAGAAAGTTCATCCAAGTTTCCTCTGTCTCTTTTCAGTTCAGCCCGTTACTAGAGAATCTTAAGTCTCTTAACTTTTACCAGTGAACCGATCCCAACATTAACTCTCAGCTGCCTGTACGGCTGAAAACTCGCCCTGTAATGCTGAAAACGCACCGTTGTGGGCAACAGCAGTCCCTTATGTGAACCTGGCTGTCTGCAGCGCAGCTTGTCTGTGCGGTTGAGGAACCATGTGGTTGAATGAAGCAGCTGCGCTTTCTCATAGTCTCCCTGTTTCCTGTGCGCTCTGTAATATTACTGTAAACACAACAACGAAAACCCCGCCTTTATATAATGTTCATGCGAGACCTAAAAGCCAATCAGCGCCTGTCTCCATCCTGATTTTCCCTCAAAACACACCCCCTCACCTCGTATTGGCTGAAAAATAGAAAAAAAGGATGGGTAATAATAATAATAATGTGCAATGAGGATCCGTGCGTCTGACCTCATTCCTGTCAGACTCCAGTGGAAGAAAGAGGAACTTTGAGTGTGTGTATGTATGTGTATTCTTTAAAGGAACACGCTGTAGCGTCCTTGTCCCGGCTGAAGCTTACAAGGATAAACTGAGGACTACATTGGTTTCATGTGGATGAGTCCTGACTAAAATTAGGCTGTACGTAATGTGCGGTGTCAAGGAAGTGCTGAGGAAACATAAAAAGAGGAGCAACATGTTGTGTCAGTCATGGTGCATAACTCATCCAAGCCTGTTATTTACCAATCATGACATCACATGAGGCTAATGCATGTTTTTATTTACCCCCTCCACGTCAGCGCAATGCGGTGTACCAGTCACACGCACGAAAATTATTAGGAGTTTTTAAAAGAAGCTGCGCATCAGTGGCTCGAGATTCCTCCTCCTTTACAGCCCCTCTTTTATGTTAACATGTCAGTGTCATGTAAGATCACATTGCAGCCAAGTCGCTAGATGTCAGGCTAGAGCCAACAGGGAAAGCAGGCATACATTGTTTTTACGTGTGTGTCTGTGTGTTAAGTGTACATCAGATTTATCTCCGTCCTGTAAATCATCTGCTTTTGAGCTGTTGTCATTAAATCATGAGGGGGATGTCATTATCTTTTAGCCTAATGTACAACAGACTGACAGGTGATCAATAAATAAAAAAAGGCAATGAAGAGCAAAACTCATCACATTAGCTGCATTTTTGTTTATTCTTACGATTTATACTAAAAAAATATTATAAACTCCTTAAAAATGGACACTCAACCTCTTTACCCCCCTCCCCCTCCCTTCCCATTCAATGCTTACATAAATCAAAATAAATAATAATGAGCTCCTTCCCCAGTCTGTATCTTTAGCCGCCCCAATTACAAGTGTGCACCTGCTGCTGGATTAGTCTGCTACCTCTGTCTATCCCCTTAACACACACACGCGCGCTCGCACACACAAACATAGTGGCGTGCATGAGGTAGGGGTTTGTTTAAACAGGTGTAGCAGGTATACCTGTAATCTTATCTGATATGCTGGAGGCAGCTGTCAGGCAGATGCTCCACCATGCACGGGCCATGTGCTCAACTCTAAAGAAGTCTCAGCTTTTTGTCTAGAGCTCTGTTGACGCCTAAAGGGATGGTGTCACCGTGAGAGTGTTAAGAGAGTGTGGCACTAAGCCTGAGTTAACCTGGTAGGGGGTATCCAAGGATGTTTTGGAGTATTTTCATAAAAAAGGGCATGAAAAATGTCAAATTGCATTGATTTCATGGTGGGGTAGCATTTTTGGCTAACCATGAGATGCTTAAATCTTGGAGTGGTTTCTTGAATAAAAAAAGCAGTTAAAATGACAGTTTTCATTATTTCTAAGAAGACTGACACAGTGTTTAATATGCAGCTTTTAATAAAACATAAACATTAACCCGAAATGTCTGGCTAACCCTGGAGCAACCTCAGGGCTAAATGAGAAACCAGCATGTGACTGCACTCAGAGTGTGTAAGTGTGCTTCTTCACATGCAGTTTTATTGTAACTGAGGCCTTCATGACTGCACTGGGGTGGTGGTGTGAGGCGGTGTTTAACACAGTCGTCATAGGGTGTCATAAAAAGTAAGTTATGAGATTAAGGATCTAAATACCAGAAAGCAGAGAAACGGGGGAACGGGAGGACAGAGGTACTTATTACCATATACTTGCCTTTTGTGACTGCCTTGGAATGACGCGACACTTTGACCTGCCTGATCGTCATCCGGAGGGTCAAACACAATGAGGCTCTTGTGTGTGAGTGTGTGTGCACATGTGCTAGCAGCCCTAACTGAATTGGACCATTTCCAGGGATTGAAAAGTTTGAAAAAAACAGTGGGAAGTCCCCCTCCACCCTGCAGTTAAACAGAAAAACTGAAGAGTAAGCACTGATTTGCATTCTCTCTCTCTCTCTCTCTCTCTCTCTCTCTCTCTCGCTCTTTCTCTCTCTCTGACTCATCCAGTCAGTCTGTCCCCTCTGTGTTTTGTGTGGATGTGGCAGACAGTGCAGGTGGCCATCTCGCCATATCACCCACCTACTGCTGTCAGCCCTTACACAACACCAACAAAGTCGGTTATTTTTAAGTTGCACTGGAACGTACAGTACCTACTACTCTTTGTTTCTTCCTCAAGTTTGATAACCAGAAATAAAAACAGAAATAGATGTTAGATAACTGGCTTCCTTCCTTCTTTAATCATATTCAAAATAACAGGAACAGCATATAACTTATTGTAAACTAATAAAAAAGTTTAAAATAACAGCTGCTGATTTACTTTTTTAAATAATTAATGAGGCCTGCTTTTGGATTTTATAACACCATGGAGGCTATTTTTATATTCTACCACACCAGAAAGTTTGGAAATCATTCATTCAAACTTGTGTCTGGCACTGCTTATATTTCCATTTAGAGACAGTAGAAGTAGGTAGAGTAGAAGACAGAATTCAACTTCTCTCCCTACTACTGTCATCCCCACATCCTTCCTTTTCTGGCATTCTAAAATCCTTAAGAATAAATGTCACATGGATGCATGATGGAGACAAACAGAGCATTCCTTACAACATGAACAAGCCTGAGGCAAAACAGAGTGACATTATGGAGCAGGAAGATGAAAGAAGCTGAAAAAAAACAAAAAAAAAAACAAAAAAAAAAAAACCCCACAAATGTTAATGCAGTCCTCGCTTCGTATCTGGATGGAATAGTGAGGGTTCAGACAAACTAGGGGTTAAAAAGCGATGAGAGTCAGATCAAGGGAAATCTAAGGTGTGGTCAGACCAGCGACGCCACGCCCCAGGAATTCCCAACCCATCTCTGGGTGGTGACGCTGCAGGTCAGATGGTTGCTGTGTCAAGGCGATGCACACAAACTCACGGCTAGACTGAGCCAGCCAAGTGCCAGAGTACCCACTGCAGGACCCAGACGTGCTGCAGAGACATATCGAGAGCACAGACACACATCCAGACACTGTCGCAGCAGCTGCACTCTGATAGAACGATCATTTTTTGTTTTTTTTGTTTTTTTTGGGGTGGGGGGGTGGTATTGTCTAAAAGCCAGAGGAGTGAGAAGGAGTGGAGAATGAAAGCAGAGAAGAAGGAGAGCAGAATAAGAAGATGCTGAAGTCGTCAACGGAGCTTTATGCACGTTTGGAAAAGTCATCATCCATGCGCTTGTTGGTCTCTGTCAAACGGGACGTGGGGATACAAGAGTTGGAGGACACTTGTGGTTGATCCGCCTTTTTGGGATGCGGGACACTGCATCTGTAAGGAACAATATGGCAATGAAAATGCTGCAAGAGAAGAAAGAACGGACACAGCTGTTAACGCTTTGTTATGGAGTCTGGAGTTTGCTGGGTCGCTGTAGTTTTTGCAGAAATGGCGATGGCAGTAAAAGAACTGCATAACACATCATGATGAGGTTAGGCTGCGAGAAAAGAGATGTGAAGACAGAGTATAGAGTGAGTGTTTGACAGGGGTTGTAAAGGCGGCATTACATGAACATTTTCCCACAAAACCTAGAAGATGGAAACCCAATGGTGATGCTCGTATCCCCTCAACCTCCTGCATATTTACGGTCTGCTCTGCCTTGCTGTGTCATTCGTTTGCAACAACATATACTAAATAAGCTCTCATGAAGTACACAGACTACATAGTTTCACCCTGCATACCCCCCTTCTCCTGCTTCCTCTTTTCCCCCTCCTCTTCTACTCATACGGCAAGCACATCCTACTCCAGGGCAAGTCAGGTCAGGCGGTGGCGATCCTGTCCTCACATAGCCCAGTAAGCACTGTCCTCAGCTCGGGCGGCGGAGGCAGCCTTCACGGGGGTCGATGAGGACTAGGCTCTAAGGCTCTCTGCAGCTCCAGACAGGCTCCAGACGCACTGACCTACATCAGCCTCAGTCAGACGATGAGAGAAACTGAGGGAGAGAGAGGAGGTGTGGGGGGAGGTGTGGGGGGGGGGGGGGGGGGGGGCATTAGAGGATGGGCGGGAATGATGGAGAGATGGGTAAGCAAGCAAAAGGGGAGGAGAGTCTGGGTTGGAAAACAGCAATATTTTTCAAAAAAAAAAAGAAAAAAAGCAATATGAAAGGATGAGGAGGAAGGAGGCGAGGAGATTTTTTTAAACTTGTTGGATTAAATCCATAACTAACCCTCTTCTCACAGTGAGAGCGACGGAAAAAGAAAAAAAAAAAAACAGGTTTTCATCCTCACCTTTTGCTAATCTGCATCCTCGCTTTACTTTTACCCTTTAGCCTTCCGTCCCTCCCCATCCAGCCTCTCTCTCTTCTTTGCTCATCCTCTCTTTCTCTGTCAGTTCAGTTTGATTTTCATCACCTTCCATCCAAAACGTCTCTCACTGTGGGAGGATTAGTCCGTCTCTGGCCGCCTGCTTATCTGTCTGCTCTGGCTTTCGGCTGTATAGAGAGAGAGGAGGAGGATGCGGAGGTGGAGAAGGAGGAGGAGAGGTGTGTGTCTGTGTATGTGTATGTGTGGAGGAAAGGTTTTGGCATCTCTTGTTTAGTTGTTGTGTCTGCATCAGCTCCACTCAACTTCATGCCAGTGTTTTTTTTTTATTTAGTTTTTTTTTTTTTTTTTTTTTAAATCAGAGTGGAGTGGAGGAGGAGGCTCTGCATTGCGGTTTTCTAACACTGATCTACTGTATGATGAGGCAGCTTTGTGTGTGTGTGTGTGTGTGTGTGTGTGTGCGTGTAGCTACCTTCGGTGGATCTGCTTCCATGTGTGGACCAATTGCATCATATGTGAATCCACATGACGGTGTCTGATCATTTCCCCCCAGTGCCAGTATCGACAAACACAGATCAATAGCAATAGTGGAGCAAATATGTCTGGCTAACATTATTGTGGCTCCCTTGGGACCATCTGTGATCGTTGAACTCGCTCTCTAAAGCAACATACTTCAGTCACACTAACAATAACTTTGTCCTGAGGTGAACATGTTGGCCCTAAGGGTTTAAAGAAAAATCAAGAAGCTAGAATAAAATCCAGCTGGGTCAGTGTATGTTATGCAGTTTGATGAAGATTGAAGATGGTTCTGGCACTTCAAGAGTTAGTTTAGTTTTCTTTCTGAAAGATTTTATGATTTATTGTCACTTGTCAGCCTTTGCTTATGGCTGTAGGCAGATTTTAAACTGAGATTTTAAGATTGAGGAGCATGGTGGCAATCAAAGCAAACAATGGTGGTAAAAAAATCCTCCCAGACACCACAAGTACATCCAGTGCAGATCTTCTCATATAATTTAACCAAAACAACAAATAAAACTTTTACTTTTATCTGTTCTCTTATTTATGTTTGTAAATGAACTAACAGAGATGTAATAGTAAGTAAGCTAGTGAAGTTTGCGATTTAGCTAATTTACTTACGAAGACCTAGCTAGTTCCACTTACATCCATCAGCTGCTTTGAATAACATGTTTAAAAATAATGAAGCTATGAAGAAGAGGATGTAGAGGAAGATTTACTTTCTTTTCCTTTTTTACTCTGAACAGAGCCAGGTTCAAGTTCACATAGCTTTCAAAATTTTGTTACGCTAATATTAATTACCTCTAAACCGACACACAGCACAGAGGAATTATTAATTTTTATGGAAGCATATGTCTCATTCCCCTAACAACTAACACATTTTTTGAAAGTCACAGATATGCTGTCATTTAAAAGAATGCATTTTTAAATATGACACTTAATTATGCATTTAACTGTTAGCCTGGCTAACTAGGACACGTTCCCATGTTCCTATCTTAGCCCTCAAACAATGTAAAAGCATCCTCCCCTGATATTGTAAGTATACCCAGTTTACACAAATTACACATAAGCAAAACAAAAAATAAAGGACTACTATTCTTGTTTTTAACTGCTTTCTTATTTATATGAGATTATAAGCTAACATTGATGGAAAGGGAGAATGATAGGTTTTCAAGCTTGCTAAGCTAGTTTGCCAGCTAAGACTGATTAAAAAATAACTCAGATCCTGTCAGGTGTGGTTAACCACATGGTTTTAAATAATCCAGCTCTTCTACAGCTCTTTTTTTAAGCCGAGGCAAATTATCAAGTTCACATATCTTCCAACGTTTTGTTATGGTGAGTATAACTGTGTCCATGCTGTAGCTCCATACACAGCACAAACAATGAATTTCATGGAAGCATATGTGAAACTCATTTACCTAAAGATGTAACAGATTTTTTGTAGGCAGCTGTCATGTTGGCATTTTAAAGAACACAATTTTAAGTGTGAGACTTATCATAGTTGTAACCACTAACCTGGCTAACTAGGCAAATGTCCAAATGTGAACTCTTCTTAGCCCTATTGTTTCAAACAATGGTATGTATGTATATATATATATATATATATATATATATATATATATATATATATATATATGATTTATTTACAACATTATATAGAGAAAATAAGTTTTATATATGTTTTTGTTGTTTGTAAAACAGGTTCTTCTGAAGCTATGTATAGCTTAAAAATAGGGATCCACTAATAGTCCTACTCCCGATATTACAAGTACCCAAAACAGATCTTTTCATATAATTTCCCCAAAACAAATAAAGTTGATACTACAATTTTTTTTCTGACTTTTTTTTAACATTTTTTATTTTATTTTATTTTATTTTTTTCATTTTTTTTATGAAATAATCAAAATTCATACGTAATAGGAGGTTGGAAGGTTTTCAAACGACAAGTTAAGACCATGATGAAAACAATAGCTCTGCTCATTTTAGCTTAATAAGATTCACTTTCTTTTCTCAATTTTTTCATTTTCTACTTTGAATAGTCAGATTAGCTAGTTCATGCAGCTAGTTTTGTCAAGCTAATGGTAATCACCTTCATGCTTCGTGCTCACCTTAACCATGTGCTACCAGAAATTAAGGGGTTAACATGTGATTTACAGGTGTAACTTCAGGTCTGTAAATGTAAATGTAAACATGTGTGGTATTCACAGAAAGTCCAGAATCTCAGCTAACAGTTTAGTAAAACAATTTCTATGACCATCAAACACAGTTAAGACAAAAACAATTAAAAGACCATAAAATGTAAGTTTGACCTCACTATGACCAAGATTCACCAAACCAAATGCAAAAGAAGGCCCAATTCATGTTTCATGTTTCTAAAACATAGTCATAAAATGCCTTAAAGTTATCTGATGGAATGCAAAATGCCAACATCCACTGAGGTGCACAACCAAAAGATAAAAAAAAACCTTCAACTCCAATATCACTAGAGCTTAGGATTTTTTTACCCACATCTTACTCCATTTACATCAAGCATAGCCTCATTTTTCTTTCCTCACCATGTATATAAAGGCTATAGCCACAACCATTCAGTTACAAACACAGGAGTATATTTACAATTGTGACCCTTAAAAAACATTCACTACAAGCTAGCTCTAACCACTGTCCCACAAAATAGAAAATTACATCCCACCTTAACCATTTACTTACATCAAAACAACTTATACTAATAAAGCAAAAAAAAAAGAAAACTTAACTATTACTTCCCCAATCTCCCCCTCTCTTCCAGCCACTTTGTTAGTGCCATCCAAACTAATTAAGCACACTAGACCCTTGTTAGCAACACTCATGGGTGTGCCTCCATGATAGCGCTGATCTCCAAAATCACCTTAGGGAGAGAGAGAGACGAGAGGCAAACCAAAACATGTATGCAAAATAAACAAAACCAATGAATTAACCACTAAATAGGATCCATCTTTATGGGACCAATACATCAACAAAAGCAATGAAACAAATAAATGACATCAGAGTGTATAGGGTGTATGTATATGTAACCACATACTGAGCACCCGATTAGTGAGGGTGTGTCTGCATCTCCCTCACATCTTATCTTTGCCGTCTTGCCACAAAGCTTCAAACTATATATCCACAAGGATGAAACCGCATTCAGTTTAAAAAGAAATAATAATAATACGTTTATCATGGCCTTTGGGAGCAGTTTCTCATCCACAAATCACAATTTTCTGACCATTTGCATGTGTTTTGACAAAGAGAAATGTTGGCTCTTTTTCTGCTTTCTTAAGTGTCAGACAGAAAATGTCTCTTCATTTTGAAAAATCTGCACTCCCCTGATTTCATGAGACACACCGCTGCAGCAGGATGAGACATGGAGGACGAGACATGGACTGCAAGCCTCTGCATAGTTTTACTGTGTTCAGAGCCAGTGAGGAAAAACTTAAACAAAAACAAAAAAACTGTTAACTGCGTTAATGTGCGCTAAAATAATTAACAAGGTTAATTAATCAATGTGTTAATGTGATAATAATGCAGTAATGTGCTGACCTTTAATATATATATATGGTTTTGTATGTGCTAAATATGATAAGTTCTTGAGACTATAATCCTTAATGCAGTTACTTTCATGAGTGTATGCACATAAAAACAAGAAATGTGTCCTCACGCAAACATTAGTTTTCCTGTCAGCTTTGTGATGCTGCATTATTTGTTTAAACCTGAGAATTTATGACAAATAAAGCAAGTAAACATGAAACAGGTAGAGTTTATTCTTTGATTTAATTTTCCTCTCCTCTTAATTTTTCTTTTCAGCCACTGTTTGGTTGGGTTCATGCAAGGGACTTGGTTTTGGGAAAAATGTTGAAAAATGTTGCACCTTCATTTGGTTTGGGTTGCTTTTACACTAATCTTTACTCAAGTGGACCAAACCATCTGGACAATGTCATGCAGTTACAACAACTGCTCACTAGAGGCAAAATTCCCCAAAACAACCATTGACCAGGAAGAAAAAAATAGAAAGAAAAATAAAACCCAGCTCATTGACTGGCTAAGACCAAAAATGTAAAACCTTCCCCTTCACATGGCTGGTGAAGCAAACAATAGAGAAATACCAATTTTATGCAGTCTTGTTTTAACGTAATGTTCAAATCTAATGTAGGTTTAACAAGAAATTGTACAGTATGAGCTGCAGGAGAGGCAGTGAGCATCCCACCATTTTACGCTTTGATTTGCTCTACGTCACTTCTTCTCTTTGGTTCACTGGATCGTACGTTTGCTTTCACACTGTAAGTGAACTGCACCAGGGTTCACTTGAAACCTGGTCTAGCTTTCAAGGAGACCAGTTTGCTTCTTTCTTTTACTCATAGATTTGTAGTTTGAGTCTCGGTGCTGGTTCCCCGAGATAAATTCGGTAATTTAATATTTTCTCATTCGCAGTGTCACATATTTTACTTTTGGCAAACCAAAATTAATCCAGTTCCCTTTACGCAACCCCACATACAATTAAATGTATAAAACACAGTAGGACAGCCAACTTTTTTTTTTTTTTTTCAAAAGAGTGATGCCTCCCATCAACAGATAACATGCCTTAAATTAGAGTAAATGGAACTCAGATTCTCCTCTTGAAATCATTTCTTCTAGTGGATTTACTTGCAAAAGCAGATTAAGCTTTGGTAAGCTTTTTATCTAAAGTTTAACTATGATATAATTCTGACACAGATTTTTCACATTGACAAGAAGCAAATTGTCTTGACTGCAGTGACCTTTACAGGAACAAGTGAGCCAGTGAGGGAAGCTATCACATTATTTTGTCCAGTTGTTTTGATGAAGCCTAATTCTTGGCCTTTAATTCTTGAAAATGCTTTTGTGTGCTGGAAGAGACTTACAGATCTAATTGGAGATCCAAACTTGACCAGATGAGGGAAAAAACTTATGGGAAAAGTTTATGACAGAACTGTTTGGAGCTTTGACAAACTCAATATCTTTCCCAAAAAGAAAATTTGATTATCTGGACTGAAATGCTGCATTCAAGTTTCAAAGTGAGTCCAAATCAAGATGGATAGAGACGTCAATGTCTAGATTTCCTCCCAACTGCTGCTGTGGAGCAACCTTATCAGGTCCAGATGCAAAGAAAAGTGGGTCACCACACCAAACATGAGCCAGGCTCTATACTTCCCTCTTACGTACAGAGACCCACTGCTTATACTAGTGCACATATTTACTCTTGCCAAGTCAGACCGTTTTCTTCCCTCAGTCCCAAAATAGCTCAGAGCAGACTCAGAATGAGTGTGTCTGTCTGCTTCCATCTGGTGTATATCTTACATCTGCCCATACATCCCTGGCTGCATGCAGTAAATCTCGCAATTTTATCATAACTACAGGGTGTGTTTCACCTCCCCTTTCAAGTCTGCCTGTTACCATGAAGTCTTTGTCTTAATGTCCTTCTCATGTGACATCCAAACTAGTAGCTGCATTAAACCCCCTGACCCTCTCATGTTGTCCCTCTGCCATTGCAAACAACAGCCATCTGACAGCAGTGGAGGAGTGTGGTTTGGCCCACAGATCTTTTTAATGGGGAGTTTATAGGGGGTTTTGTGCGTGGGGCTGGGATGATGCCAGTTTGATTTCACGGGGGATTCATATTCTGAGAACCCCCCCAAAAAAGTGTTGGTTGGGAAATTTAAGGCTGTTTGTTGGGGCTTTACTTGGATTGCAAGCTGCTGTATATCATCAAAAATGCACAAAGCCTGAAGCAGAATACTATTTATAAGCATTAATGTATTTTAGGCCAAGACTGCACTCTCAAAGGCCTCATAGAGTTTTCTGAGTACAGCCCAGCACGACCTTCTTCTTAGAAAAACAGGAAAGAAAAACTAAAAAAAAAAAAAGAACAAGCTACCCGGTCAAAATCCATGACACACTTTTTCTCCCATCCTGTTTCCCTCAGCTTTCTTCCTCAGCTTTACACTTTACATGTAGTGACAAATTACACTGCTAAAAGCACCACAAAATAACAGCAGAATCTAGATGAACTCAGTAAACACTCGGTTGCAGACAAAAACAATGCTGGGCTGGCTGGGAAGGGTAAAGTGATTGGAGTGGACAGCAAGTGTCAAGCCATGGGGCAAATCAGCTGTGTTATGATGCGTAATCGGTCGGCCGTCTGAAGAGGCGTGTGCTTGTATTTGAGTTAATGTCACACTGCTGCACACATGGGTCAATCTCTAGCAATGCCCAGGGTGGATCGTATTGATTGGCCTCTGAGGGGTCGTCAGATTTTAAGCCAGCAATGTACACTCTCTTAACTGGGGTACCCTTAAAGAGGCTTCTTATTATTATCATTGTGTTATGTAACCCGAGTCATAGCAATTTTGCACTAGCAAGTACTAACATTTTTTTTTTTATTTTTGTAGCTTAGGCTATGTTTTCAATCTGCTGTGTTGAGATTAAGTTACATAGTTAAGTTGTTTGATCTGAAAAACTTGGTGGAATTGCAAAGGTTAATCAATTATGAGTTATGCACTCCTTGGCTACTTTCTTACATAAACCTGTTGTTTGTTAACACAAATTGCTACTTAGCCAATTAAATGAGAGCAACTCAGTGCATTTAGGCATGTAGACATGGTTGAGATGACTTGCTGTATTCAAACTGAGCATCAGGATGAGGAAGAAAAGGGATTTAAGTGACTTTGAACAAGGTTTGGTTGTTGGTCTGAGTATGTCAGAAACTGTGGCCCTAATGGGATATTCACACAAAACCGTCTCTAGGGTTTACAGAGAATGGTCTTACAAAAAGAAAATATCCATCCATCCATCCATCCATCCATCCATCCATCCTTCCATCCATCCATCTATCCATTGTCTGCCACTCGTTGGGAGTCGGGTTGCGGGGGCAGCTGCCTAAGCAGGGAAACCCAGACTTCCCTCTCCCCGGCCACATTCACCAGCTCATCCAAAGGGATCCCGAGGCGTTCCCAGGCCAGCCGAGAGATGTAGTCCATCCAGCGTGTCCTGGGTCTTCCCCGGGGCCTCTTTCTGGTGTCCAGGAGGCATCCTAGCCAGATGCCCGAGCCACCTCATCTGGCTCCTCTCGATACGGAGGAGCAGTGACTCTACTCTGAGCCTCTCTCGGGTCACCAAGCTTCTCACCCTATCTCTAAAGGAGAGCCCTGCCACCCTGCGGAGAAAACTCAGTTCGGCCGCTTGTATTCGCGATCTTGTTCTTTCGTTCACTACCCACAGCTCATGACCACAGGTGAGGGTGGGAACGTAGATTGACCCGTAAATCGAGAGCTTTGCCTTTTGGCTCAGCTCCTTCTTCACCACAACAGACCAATGCAGGGTCCGCATCACTGAAGACAAAGCACCAATCCACCTGTCGATCTCTCACTCCATCCTTCCCTCACTCGTGAACGAGACCCCGAGATACATGTACTCCTCCACTCGGGGCAGGACCTATTGCAGACTACTGAGGACCATGGTTTTGGATTAGGAGGTGCTGATTCTCATCCTAGCCGCTTCACACTCGGCTGCAAATCGCTTCAGTGAGAGCTGAAGATCACTGCCCGATGAAGCCAACAGAACCACATCACCATCACCAAACAGGATACCTAGATGCGCCTAGAAATTCTGTCCATAAAGGTTATGAACAGAATCTGTGACAAAGGGTAGTGTTAGTAGAGTCCAACCCGCACTGGAAACGATTCAGATTTACTGCCGGCAATGCGGACCAAGCTCTGACACTGGTCGTACAGGGACAGGACAGCTCGTTCAAGCGGGTCTGGCACTCCATACTCCTGGAATACCCCCCACAGGAATCCCCGGGGGACACGGTCGAATGCCTTCTCCAAGACCACAAAGCACCCCCATGTCCCCTCAAAGACCCTGAAGAGGGTGTAGAACCGGTGTAGGGCCTTGTCACCGAGGAGCTTTTTAACCACCTCAGTGACCTCAGCCCCAGAGATGGGAGAGCCAGCACCAGCTACCCCAGACTCTACTTCCTCATTGGAAGACGTGTTGGTGGGATTGAGAAGGTCTGCGAAGTATTCCCTCCACCATCTCACAACGTCCCGAGTCAAGGTCAGCAGCCCCCCATCCCCACTGTACACAGTGTTGAAGGAGCACGGCTTTCCCCTCCTGAGCTGCCAGATGGTGGACCAGAATCTCCTCGAAGCTGTAAGCAAGTCATTCTCCATGGCCTCTTCAAACTCCTCCCATGCCTGAGTTTTTGCCTTATCGACCGCCGAAGCTGTGCTCCGCTTAGCCTGCCGATACCCATCAGCTGCCTCTGGAGTCCCACAGGCCAAAAAGGCCCGATAGGACTGTTTCTTCAGCTTGACGACATCCCTTACTGCCGGTGTCCACCAACGAGTTCGGGGGTTACTGGCATGACAGGCACCGACAACTTTACGGCCACAGCTGCGGCTGGCCGCCTCAATGATAGAGGCACGGAACACAGCCCACTCGGACTCAATGTCCCCCGCCTCACCCGGGACATGGTTGAATGTCTGCCAGAAATGGGAGTTGAAACTCTTTCTGACAGGGGACTCTGCCAGACATTCCAAGCAGACCCTCACAACACGCTTGGGTCTGCCAGGCCTGACCAGCATCCTCCCCCACCATCTGAGCCAACTCACCACCAGGTGGTGATCAGTTGACTGCTCCACCCCTCTCCTCACCCAAGTGTCCAGAACATGCGGCCGCAAATCCGACGATACACCTACAAAGTCGATCATTGAACTGCGGCCTAGAGTGTCCTGGTGCCAAGTGCACATGTGGACACTCTTATGTCTGAACAAAGTGTTTGTTATGGACAGTCCATGATGAGCACAGAAGTCCAGCAACAAAACACCACTCGGATTCAGATCAGGGGGGCCGTAAACCCCAATGTACAGGCGCCAAGTCAGGGGCGATGAGCATGCCCACACCTGCTCGGCACCTCCAGAATGGAAGAGGGTCCAGCCCCTCTCAAGGACAGTGGTTCCAGAGCCCAAGCCGTGTGTCGAGGTGAGTCCAACTATATCTAGCTGGAACCACTCAACCTCACGCACCAGCTCAGGCTCCTTCCCTGTCAGAGAGGTGACATTCCACATCCCTAGAGCTAGCTTTTGCAGCCAAGGATCAGACTGCCTGGGTCCCCGCCTCCGGCAGCCGCTCAGCTCACACTGCACCTGACCCCTATGGCCCCTCCTGCAGGTGGTGACCCCACGGGAGGGAAGGCCCATGTCACACCTTTTAGGCTGAGCCCGACCGGGCCCTATGGGCAAAGGCCCGGCCACCAAGCGCTCACCTCCGTGCCCCACCTCTAGGCCTGGCTCCAGAGGGGGGGCCCAGTGACCCACGTCCGGGCAAGGGAAACCCTGGTCCTTGCTTTGTCATCATCATAGGGGTGATTTGAGTCGCACTTCGTCTGGTCCCTCCCCTAGACACCTGTTTGCCATGGGTGACCCTACCAGGGGCATGAGCCCCCGACAACATAGCCGCTAGGATCATCAGGACGCACAAACTCCTTCACCTTGATAAGGTGGCGGCTCAGGAAGGAGAGAAAATATCCAGTGAGCAGCAATTGTCTGAATCAAAATGTCTTGTTGATGTCAGAGGTCAGAGGAGAATGGGCAGATTGGTTTGAGATGAATTTAATAGGCAACACAAAGTCTAATAACCACTGGTTCCAAGCAAGATATGAATTTCTGAATTTGCAACCTTAAAGCAGATGGGCTACAGCAGCAGAAGACCACACAGGCTATGGTTCACACAAGATCACCAAAACTGGACAATAAAAAAATGGAAAAAAAGATAGCCTGCTCCAATAAGTCATGATTTCAGCTGCAACATTCAGTTGGTAAGGTTAGCACTGGGTGTAAAAAACATAAAAGCATGGATTCATCTTGCTTCATATCAAGTCGGCTGGTGGTGTAATATTGTTAGGGATTTTTACTTGGCACACTTTGGACCCTTAGTATCAATGTGGCATGGTTTAAACACCACCTGAATATTGCTGCTGACCATGTCCATCCTTGTATGACCACATTGTAGCATCTTCTGATGGCTACTTCCAGCAGGATAATGCACCATGTCACAAAGCTCAAATCATCTCTAACTGGTTTCTTGAATATGACAATGAGTTCACTGTACTCCAATAGCCTCCACAGTCACCAGATCTCAATCCAACAGAGCAGCTTTGGGATGTGGTGGAACAGGAGATTCTGTCATGTCAATATGGAGAAATATCTCTGAGGAATGTTTCCACCTTGTTCAGCTTTTGCCTCAAAGAATTAAAGCAGCTCTGAATGCAAAAGGGGATGTCTCTTCTTTCTCCATGTTTGGTCACCACTAACTGCCAGGAGAAAAATGTTCCACCAGACAATGATAAACTTTTTGTCTATTGTTTTGTGCCAAGCAGATAAAAAGTGGGGTTTTAGCATATTATTTGAAGAAGCATCTGTCTATTAATGTGACACAAACAAGTTCAACCAGCCCAAAGAAGCACTGCAAGCAGATCCAGTTAGTAAAAATAAGCTGCCGTTGCTGACTTGTACCTAAAACCCATCTGCCAGCATGGGTCAGAACTTTTGTAATTTTAGAGGCTGGGAAGAACCTGTAGTGATTATGTTCTCTGGAGAAATCCAGTGGGTGTTCAACATAATTTAAGCTAAGCACATGAACAAGGGTATTTTTAACAACAGGGATTTCCCCTCTTCTGCTCCTCAAATTAACATCTCAACAGCCCCAACTGCTCAGAAATCTTCAAATGACAGCACACAGCTTTTCGAAGCTTTTTGATGGGGCTGACAAGTGATCCTGCCATTCAATGTATAGGTGAAGCAGCTTAGTTAAATGCAACAGAAGGCATAGGACTACACATTTTACTCACTGTTATCCAAATGTCTGGAGATCCCAGGTCTGGTTGTTATTGGTGTCGGGAGAGTTTTTTTTTTTACTTGTTCTCCATAATTCATTCTGTCTCTTCAGTTGTTATGTAAACAACAGGGGTGATCGGCATATATGAGATGTCCAATCATTGTACACAATCTGGCGTTTCAAGCTAAAACTCTGGTTATCCATTTCAAATGTAAACATTACAGTCAGTCAATGAAAATCTTCAACCTGGAAGATGTTTTCCAAAATGTTCAGTTACAGTGCCCAAAAACTGTGTTCTGCATGTGGATAATGGATACAAATGTATGAGGAAAAATCAGTGGTCTGATCTTTTACACAATTAAACAGAAATTAAGACGTGTTGCACAAGAAAAACTCTAACAGAGCTATGAGGAGTGCAATTAGTGTAAAAAACTGTGTGAGTTTGAAGTATTTGTTAGATTTCTTTCAATTTTATAAATAATTTGTTTGTAGCTCAAATTACAGAAAACAAAAAAAAATACAAAGAAGACAGTAGTTGATATAAAGTGAGATTGGCATTTATTGAACTGCTCTAATTGAAACATACACTTTTCTATATATTCCCTAAAGAACTGAACAATTTTCCTTTACACATGAGTAGATAAATAAATAAACAAATACTTTTGGGTAAATTGATTTCCCATTACATAGGAAGGCGTGTAGCACATGATTGTTGAATCATGTGCTACAAGCCTTTCTGTATTCTAAGTAATGATAAATTGAAAGAATCCCTGAAGCAGTTTTCCAACCAAAATGAAAACAAGAGCAGTCAGAGGCTACATACCTCTAAAATGAATGAAGGAATAAATAAATTTTTTGAAAAAAGGGGGAAAAAGCCTGAATGCAGATCCCGACTGACATAAAAAATTAATCTCTTCTAAGCTGGGTCATGCCCCACATCTGGTAAAAGATGCATGCAAATCCTTTCAGAACTTTTTGAGGAATCCTGCTTACAAACAAACTGTCCCAACACTGTAACGGCCTTAGCACAGGGAATAAATGTGACTCTCCCACAAGGAGTGTTATAAAACAGTATTACAAAAGCATTAAAACAGATTCTTTAAATAGACATTTCTTTGAATTTGGTTTATTCAATAGGTACTCACACGTACACACACACACACATCTATCTATCTATCTATCTATCTATCTATCTATCTATCTATCTATCTATCTATCTATCTATCTATCTATATAAATACACATCATATACTATATATATATAATTCATTGTTTTGATTAAACAAAGATAAGATGGTTTGACAGCTTTGAACAAATTCAGCTTTCACCCAGGCAAGTTAATTAAGTAATGACTTTAATGCTGTTTTGTTAAACAGCTGTACTTGTTAAAAGTTAATTATTAAAAACTCCCTATTTTCTTCATCAGTTGTGTTGAAGTGGTGTTGGTCCGTATTAAATAACAGTCTGCCATTACTTAAAGACATAAAGGAAGGTCAGTCTGTTTGTGTTTTTTGCAAGAACAAGATGATAGCCCAATGAAAACTAATGCAAATTTCTTGCTTTTGCAAGGCTTCAACCTTAAAGATGCCACAGCTGTCATGTTAATATTATTAATGAATGAATGAATGAATTTATTGTCATTGCACAACAATTACATCAGCAATCATTGGCAATGAAATTCTTAAACCCAGGCTCTCCTAACAAGGCTAAAAAAATATAAACCACAATAAAAAAAGTCACAAAAAGAAAGAATATTACAAATAAGCTATACATTAAAATATATAATGAGCAATAAGATGATGCTATTATTTAAAGGTGGTGTTGTTGCTGACAGCATTTAGAAGTCTTATGGCCTGTGGTATGAAGCTGTCCCTGAGCCTGGTGGTAGGGGCTTGAATGCTGCAATTCGATTGTATGGACCATTGTTGAATGGTCTGCGTCACTGGTTCGTGACACTTCAATTTCTGTCTATAGGAAGGCAGTAGCAGAACTAAGAAGTGATCCGATTTCCCAAAAGTAGAGTGAGGGAGGGCCTTATACGTGTTTGCATAAGGGGTGTAAACATGATCGAGTGTGTTCTTGCCACGCGCAAAACAGCTGATGTGTTGGTGGTATCTTGGCAGGACTTTCCTCGGGTTGACGCTGTTAAAATCCCCGGCTACAATAAATGCAGCCTCTGGCCATGAAATCTTTGCCCTGTCAGTAACTTCAAACAGTTCTTCCATGGCCTCGTTGGTATTAGCGTGAGGCGGAACATACACTACTGTCATGACAACCGATGTGAATTCACATGGAAGATAATAAGGCCGGCATCTGATTGTGAGGTGCTCCAGGTCCGGAATACAGCCTGTAGAAATAATTCCCGCATCTGAGCACCACTTGTTGTTCACCATGAAACAGTCACCACCTCCTTTGCTCTTTCCTGAATGTACGACCTTCAGCTGAGTGTGAAGCAGCTGGGACGAGAATCAGCACCTCCAAATCTGAGACCATGGTCCTTGGCCGGAAAAAGGGTAGAGTGTTTTCTCCAGGTTGGGAATGAGGTCCTGCTCCAAGTGTAGGAGTTTAAGTATCTTGGGGTCTTGTTCACGAGTGAGGGAAGGATGAGGCGGCAGATCGAGAGGTGGATCGGTGTGGCGTCTGAAGTGATATGGACTCTACATTGGTTTGTCACGGTGAAGAAGGAGCTGAGCCAAAAGGCAAAGCTCTTGATTTACCAGTCGATCTACGTTCTTACCTTCACCTATGGTCAGGAGCTGTGGGTAGTGGCCAAAAGAACAAGATTGCAAAAACAAGCGACTGAAATGAGTTTTCTTCGCAGGGTGGGCGAGAAGCTTGGTGATCTGGGAGGTGCTCAGAGTAGAGTCTCTGCTCCTCTGCATCTGGAGGAGACAGATGAGGTGGCTCGGGCATCTGGCCAGGATGCCTCCTGGACATCTCTTTGGTGAGGTGTTCCAGTCATGCCCCACTCGAAGGAGACCCTGGGGAAGACCTAGGACTCGCTGGATGGATTACATCTCTCGGCTGGTCTAGGAGCACCTCGGGATCCCTGAGATGAGCTGGTGAATGTAGCCGGGGAGAGGGAAGTCTGGGCTTCTCTGCCCAGTTGGCGCCTTTGTGTGTGGCCTGCTCTCTGACTCCGCGAAACTTGTTTAAATTAATAGTAGTTTTGTCTATCATATTTGCAAAAGCTAACTCTCTACTAGTGTATGATCGCCAAACTCTTTTAAACCTGCAGCCAGCTTTTAAAATCTTGGCCTATGTGAGTCAGGATGGACAAGAAACCTTCTGCCCCCCTTTCCTTTCAGGTGTTCCACTTTACCTCTGCCGGTTACCCGCTCCACTTTACTTAGAGCCCACAGATGCCGAAACGAGGTGGCAGGCTGGTAAAGTTGAAGGTCAGCCTGGCAGGTCCTCTGGGCGGGTTCTCTAGAGGAAGTGGATTGGAGTGTAGCTGTTTCATCTCCCAGCGTTTCCTGGCTCCGATCGACTCCTGTTTGGTTCCTTTGGCTGGCTCAGACTCTGGACAACAGACTCGTCGCCTCTCCTTTCCTTACTTCAGTGGACGCGGGGCAAATCTTGCCAACCGGAGGCCACTTGATTGGTCCTTGCAGGCAGCTATGTGCGGGTGCCACCCCCTGCCAGGATGGCCTTGATGAATGCTAGATCCCTGGCGAACAAGACTTTCATCCTAAAGGATTTCTTTTTATCCCACAACTTAGATTTTATGTGCATCACATCGACTTGGATGAAGATGGGTGAGTCCAGTGCCTTCTGTGAACTTTTACTACCTGGTTACACATATTTTAACAGTCCAAGGGCTTCTGGTTGTGAAGGAGGAACCCCAACTATTTTTAAGAAGAATTTTGCGTGTAAGGAGGTCACACTGACATCTCTTTCCTCCGCTTTTGAATTTAATTTATTTGAGATGTGCTTCACCCCTCGAATGGTGTGCGCTGTCATTTACACTTAAGTACTGTAAAGATTTTATCCATGACTTTGTAGAACTTCTGGCTGAAATAATGCCTAAATATGACAGAATTTTAATCCTTGGAGATTTTAACATCCATGTGTGCTGTCTTGATAAACCGTTGACCAAAGACTTTTTAATTTACTTGATAGTTTTAATTTTTCTCAGAACGTGTCGGGTCCAACCCATGAGTGTGGACATACCCTTGATCTTGTACTATCATATGGTTTTGATGTGTTGAATTTGGAAATTCATGATGCTGTGTTTTCAGACCATATGCCTGTTGTTTTTGATATATCGTTGTCTTGTCATGTCATTGAATCCTGCGCTCCGGTGCGGCGCTCTCAGTTTATTAACCCCTTTATTGCTACTAAGTTCTCTGCTGTTTTTGTTGTCATGATTCTGTGTCTTCTTCCACTTTTAATGTTGATACTTTTACTTCTCACTTTGACTTTGTGTGTAAAGCCACATTAGACATAGTGACTCCATTGAAGACAAGACGTCTCAGACCCAGGCATGAGCCCTGGCTAAATGACATTACACACGCTGCCAGGCATGTGTGCAGGAGAGCTGAAAGTAAATGGAAAAAGACAGGTTGCAGGTGTCTTTCCAAATACTAAGAGATAGCTGGCAATCTTACCAATGTTCTATGAAAGCTGCAAAAACTAAGTATTTTTCCGATGCCATTGTTTTTAACAGGCACAACCCCTGCATTCTCTTTAAGGTTATTGACTCTGTTTTTTGTGCACCACAAGCAACCTGCCTGCAGAACTCCACCAAAATATGTGAGGATTTTAAAAACTTTTTTATTAACAAAGTGGTGAGCATTAGGGCCCTTATCACCCCGTCCTCTTGTGATCCCTCTGTTGCAACTTCAGGCTCTGCTGTTTTTCACCAGTTTGTGCCTGTTACCGTGCAGTTTCTGGCTGATCTAGTAAGACATATGAAGCCTGCTGGATCTCCCAATGATACTATTCCACCTCGTCTTTTTAAAGAGGTCTTCCCCACCTTATCTCCTTATGTGCTACATATTATCAATGGCAGCTTGACCTGTGGGAGTTTACCTGAGAGTTTTAAACACGCAGTGGTTACACCACTTATTAAGAAGCCTAGCCTGGACCCTTCCATCCTTTCAAACTTCAGGCCGATCTCCAAACCTCCTTGTATTTCCAACGTGCGGAGTTCCTCAGGGCTCCATTCTTGGACCGCTTTGCTTCTTCTCAGTACAATTTTTAGAAAGCTGGGCATCCCCTTTCACTTTTATGCAGATGACAGTCAAATTTATTTCCCCCTGAAAAAAAGTGCACCCTCAGTGAAACTATTACTCGGTTGTATAGAGGAAGTTAAGGCTTGGATGTCTTTTAATTTTCTTCATTTTAATGACAGAAAGGCTGAGGTGTTGCTGTTTGGGCCCAGGGATGCATATAAGAGACCAGCTGACCTGGGATTGTTGATGGATTAGTTGAAGCCGACAGCAATAAACCTTGGGGGCGTTTGGATGGTAATCTTAGACTTGACTCACAAGTAGACTCGGTGGTCAAGTCTAGTTTCTTTCAGCTAAGACAACTGTCAAAGGTAAAATGATTTCTTTCTCAACATCATCTTCACCTATACACCGTCACACTCTCTTAGATCGGCAGACAGGTCACTTGTAAATGTCGCCGCAAACAAGAAGAAACTTAGGGGTGACCGAGCCTTTTCTGTAGTTGGCTGAAGCTGTGGAACCAGTTGCCTCCTCACATTAAAGAGGCCTCTTCACTAACTGTTTTTAAATCACTGCTTAAAACAAATTTTTTCTCTTTGGCTTTTAACACTGGTTAAGATGTTGGTTTTGACTAAATATTTTGACTGTTTATTTTGACTGATGGGTATACATATTTACTATTTACTGTTTTATACTGTTTACTGTTTTATTGTATATGTTTTTATATTCTCTTTTTATTATTTTATTGTTTTTATTTGGTGTGAAGCACTTTGGTCAACCTTGTCTGAAAGTGCTATATAAATAAAGCGGAGTTGGAGTTGGAGTTGCTTAGGCAGTTGCCCTGCGACCCGACTCTGAATAAGCAGAAGAAAATGAATGGATGGATGAACAATAGACTTGTAAATTTTAATGTGGGATGGTGAGTTGCAAGCATAGATCACAGAGGTGAGCCAAGGGGGCAGAGTCTATAAAAGGGGGACAGAGAGTTCACTTAGGTCTTTCTCCCTGATGGACCACACTTGAGAGCAGCAGAGGCTTTTGTGGGGTGGAATTTAATGTTCAAGATAAAATCTTGAGTGGTGGCTTCAGAAAAACAGCCAGGACACAAGTTATGCTAAGCAGCAGCAGCATATGACCTCTTTATTAATTAGAATGTTTAACATTGTTTTAAACATCTTTCAGTCACCTGCATGCGTCTGCATGAGTGAAAGAAAGCAGTGGGTGCCTGTACTTCTTTGACCAGGTATATATTTTTTTCATTTAACATGTCTTGAAAATTTAAGTTTTATTTGTTGTTAATTACTTTTTCTCAGTAGCTCTTCTATTAGGACCAGTATCAAGGTGCTAGCCACTGTTTTTCCCACTCTTAGTTCCTCTCAGTATTTGTTCAGCTGATCCACTGGGAGAGTAATTTTTGTGTGTGTTTTGTATTTTAATAGTGCTGGGCAACGATTAAAATCTTTAATTGCCATTAATTGCATGAAATGTTGCAATTAATCACACTGTTACACACAACATGTCTTTTCCAATCTGTTTTGGGCTTAGTGTGACCATTGTGTGTTTTCCAACAACCAAAAATACAGCTTCAGGCTTTTGAGTGGTTAATTAACATAAAAGGACAGTGAAGGAGTGCTGCATCAGATGATCTGACCTTCACAATCAATTAAATTAAAAAGAACTACAGAAATGTATAAAAAGTATTATTGTTTTTGGCAAGAAATGTTTAGAAGAGTCTAAAATATTAAACATATTTAGTTATTGTTTTGTTTTTTGTTACACTACAGAAATATTACAGAAATATTGATATTGTTGTCTTAAACAGATTTCATATACTCTTCATAGAAAATGTAGAAAAATGTAGAAAAAAAAGTGTTCCAAACTTTGAAGTGATTCTGTATATACATAAATATGTTGTATGTATATATAATAAGCAGCCAACGAGTTCATGTGGACCCAGACTAACTGAATAAAAATAATACTATAACAAGTGAAGGCCTCCAGGGATTCCTCAAATAGAAAGTTTTTCCACTGGGTAGGAGGAGGAGTTGACAGGATGAATACAGATCAGAGAAGAAAAAAAAATCTGTCTGTATTTGTCACCCGTATAGTGCGTGCGTTTCTTTTTTCCTTGCCTCTGTACTATTCACTTGCTGAATGCTTGTGTCGGACTCTTTTCTGTGGTCCCTTTGTTGCTTTTCTTGCCCAGGTGGTCTTATCTAACCAGGTCTCCTGAGAAAACACAGTGGATGGCATGAAGTTAAAATGATGTTGACTGTAGAGAATTGATGAGGGTAGTGGAGGAACCAAAAGTCAAAGTAGCAGTTAAGCTTGGATGGGAAAAGAATTATCTTCATGAATCCTTGGCAGTGTTTGATTATCAGCTAGTTCATTCACTCATCCACAATATAATGTTCCCTGTACAGAGCATTGTTGCAGTCAGTTGTTGATGCATTTCAGATATTCACAGAAACATGTCACATAATCAAATCTCAAATCTGAGGTGAAGGACAGTATAAGTTCACTGTTAACAACTCTGTACAACATCAAACTTTAGCATTTCACACCCATATTTTTTCAAAACATTTTTCACCCATACTGTATTTGTATAAAATCATCTTTTATTAACTTTTGATTTAATATAACCCATGACAAGCAATATACCAGAACAACAAAAAAAAAACTTTTAGTGAGCAATTATTTTAGTCCCATGGTAGTCCCATTGTTGTAGCTAGCATGCCATTATCATTTGTGCCAACTTTTCAATAATCCCTGGAGTGATTTGGCAGCAAGACATAAGAAACATTTTGTCTCATTTTGTGCAGGTTTAATCATAAAATATAGCACTCAGGAGTAACAAAATAAAATAAAATAAGGTTTACAAATAGTTTATTAAAAGTACCAACAGAAACTTCAAAATAAAACAGGAAACAACTCAACTATACACCCCCCTGCAGTTATCCCCACCCCGTCATGGACGAAGCTTCGTGTGGAGGATGAAATGACGGGTCTAATGCAAACTTTTTGTTGTTATTTCAACTAAGAACAAGAATGAACTTATTGCTTCTTGCAGAGTATGTAACAAGTTTTACTCTCTGCTACAAGGCAAACGAAAAGCTGATGAAAGTGATGAAAGCTGAGAATGGTCTGTACTGCTAGTCCAATTCAGGGTAGTGGAGAAGCTGTTGCCCACCCCTTGTTCTTTTTTTTTTGTTTGTTTGTTTTTTTTTTTTTTCTGATATCCAGACTTCACTTTCTTTGGGAAATACGTGAATTTCTCCTCTGGCTGTCTCTCTGCTCTTTGTGTGTAATTCAGTTAAACCGACTATTGCTGGTGTGGACTAAACCATTTTGCACAATGTCAGATAGGGCCTCTAAGAACATCCATCATTATTATAATGCAAAATTCAGTCTGTCTGCACCTCGATTCAGGCAAACGGACTTTGATTATAATATGAATTAATTAGACATTTTAAAATGGAACACAAAAAAACTTTGCATTTCAGGATTTTCAAGGGCCCCCACCCTGCAGTGGGCCTAGGTAAATAGTAATGTTACCATTTTCTTACTCAAATCCACATGAATTTATACATTTGATTAGATTATAAACTCTCTATTTGTATGTTTCACTTTTGTTTGAAAACACACAAAAAGGAGAATTTTTTTTTTTTCCACAAAGTCTATTACAACCTATTATTATTATTTATAATATTTATTGTTTCAGTAGTAGTTGTTTGGAAGCAACATGAACAGTCGGGTTAGCAAAGGGAAATAGATAGAACACTGTTCATTTCATAAACATAGCAGGTCTTTATAGTAATAAAAAATAAATATGATCTGAGTAATGGGGGGCCTGGGCACGTGTAAAGCCCTATGTCTAGCAACGTCCCTGGCCTCACAGTCTCTGCAGGCATAACTTATGGATCACAAGTTTTTTTCAGGTTCAACAGCTAGATCCCAAATAAACTCAGCTGTCAGCAATGCAGGAGTGTGGCTGATATTTATCACTGCACATTTGAATAAAACAGGAAGCCTTAGTTTTAAGATTGCCACACCAGGAATCCTCCCAAACTTTCCAATTAGCCACTCTGGCATTGCTCTTGATGTATATTTCAGCCTGAAAAATGACATGAGAGTGTGTGAAGCCACTCAAATGCGTGAGTCTCATGTCCAATGCGTGAGAGTTGGCAGCCCTGTGTTAGCGCTAGCAAGTATTTGCACTTGAAGCGAGCACATGTTTTAGATGGCTAATACTTAGTATTCATTGGGCATTCTCAACAGATAAGAAAATCAAGCTAGCAAGCATTAAATGTTAGCGCTAGCAAGTATTTGCACTTGAAGTGAGCACATGTTTTAGATGGCTAATTCTTAGTATTCATTGGGCATTCTCAACAGATAAGAAAATCAAGCTAGCAAGCATTAAATGTTAGCGCTAGCAAGTGTTAGCACTTTAAATAAGCTACAATCTCTAGGCTACAACTTTGATGGTCCATGTCAATTAATAGAGTGCATCGCTTTAGTAGACTACTTTTGGTGTACCATATTACATGATACTAATGGTGAATGAAAAGTTTTAGTTGAAATTCCAAACACTGATATAAAATGGCCATTTCAGTTTGTAGCAGAATACATATTGAATGGATGGATAGTTTAAATGCAGTAAGACTCTAGATTAGATCTTGAAATATAATCTTAAAACAAAAACTCAAAACTTATTAACTTCTTAGACAAACATAATTTTCAAAACACCATGAACATTTTTGCATAAAACTACTCAAGCTTAACTGCTTTCATTATTATGAACAGACTGCCAGGAAAGCAGGAAATTCTGAATGTGGCAATTTTTGTGCTTTAAACAACAAACTGTATTTCTGGAAGCAGACCAATCAGCTTGGAGCTAAATATCCACCTGAGAAGCTGCCAAACAAACAGCAGTGATTCATTAAAAAAATGCTTATGGAAAGAAGTCTGTTCACACACAGGTGTGAATGGAGCTGCAGGGCATACTGTTGATCCAGAATACATTACACGCTATCACAAATAATCATTGTGTTTATCCACTATGAAAGTCACAGTGAAAAGTGGATATCTGTGAATAACGCTGGTCACGAATTATTATTTTACTTCAAATCTGACATGCACAGTACACAGCCACTAATGTAGTTTGATTAGAAGTCTTCTTATCGTGGGGCTGCTAACCCTTTATCTAACCTCTAAAGTGAAATATGGTGTCAAAATAAGGAATGAGCTGCTGTGTCCCAATTACTCTTCATACGATTTTGTGCAAATGTCACAATTTGCCGAGGCAGAGATCACTGGCTTGGAGCTAAAATCTTTTTGACATATGCACCAATAAACATGTCAACATTTGAGTCTTATGTTAACAGGAGTTAATAAGAATGGCACTCTGATACTATTGTCCAACTCATGATGAATAGCGAAATGAGAGGTAATTTCTTTTTTTCCTTGCATCATTTTTCTCTACAGTACAGCTCCCATCCTACCCCTTGCAACAGCTGATGTGGCCTTGAGGCATTCTAGTCCTAAGCAGACATGAGTAGCAGGCTACAGCATCTTGGTGAGCTCATGTGTTTCTACACCATCTTTTTTTTTTTTTAATCTTTCATTATATTCAGTAGACACCACCAAAGTGAACTCAGTTAACATCACTTGTGGAAAATTGCAGCCACAAAAGGCCCAATTATTTTCATATGTGCAGTGTCATTGGCCAATGATGTCATTGGCTAAAACAAACTAAGAAGTGATAAAATTTTGCGATAAAAACAAACATAAGCTGACATTGTCAGAGAAAAAGAGGTAAAGAAAGAAAAGGAACTGAGCAAGAAATAACATGAGTCAACATCAAACTGTAGCTTACTGGCTAGAAAGCTAGTACAAGTAGTGCAAGTAGGAAGAATAAGCACAAGTAAAAGAAGTAGGATGCAAGATGAATGCCAAATTAGCCATTATTAGGGAGTGCCTCCCTGAGAAGAAAGTTTACACATAGTCGTGTGTTTTTCCATTCAGTTTATTTCAGGAGCCAGCGATCAATGTAAGATGACATGGCATGCTGACTTTACACTTTGACTTATATTTTACAGTACCAGTCAAACATTTAGACACAGATACCCAATAACTTTGAATGTGTCCAAACTTTTGACCAGTAATGTATCATAATAACCAAGGTACAATCTGACTGTATTAATATACTGATTTGTATTTTCCCTCTGATTTCTAGATCAATTAATCATTGAATCAATGTACCATTGTAGGCTGATGTATTGTTACACCTCTAACTAAGACCTTATGGTGTAAGGATGGGCACATTTACACCAGGATAGTCCAGAGGACTCAGTTCGATTGGGAGGGAAATTCATAAAGATTTTACATCACCCTTTGATTTGATTTACTCTCACAATGTACTTTATTTAAGCTGACTAAATAGCCAGGACAATGACATGCAGTTACATTAACTGCTTGCTAGGGGCGATATTATTGCAACGATCACTGACTTAAGAAGACAAAGAAAATCCGGCTCTTTCATTGGCCAATTTCTAAAACAGCCTTTTCACTACAAGTAAACAATGGAGCAACAATAAATTTATGCAGTCTTCTGTGTTTACTTTGGTGTTAAAATCTAATGTGGTTTTCACAAGAATCTGTCCAGTAGAAGAGGCAGTGAGGTATCCAGCACGTTGTGTTACAACGTACTATACATCTCTTCTTCTCTTTGGTTCGCTGGATGGTCTGTTTGCTTTCATGCTACCCAAGTTTGCTTCTTTTGTCCACACCACAGTTTGATTGAGCATTCATACTACTCCTAACAAACCATACTATCAATGGAAGTGGGCAAGGGCTAATTTAAAGAAGACCAAAAAACACAAGTATGAATTCACCATAAGACACTTCCACGCAACAAACATTTTTAAATAAACTTAATACGGGGACTTGGATATGAAGAAAACTTTGAATGAGGGCTTACATTGCAGTAGTGAGGAAGAGTGTAACATAGTGTGAGGAGAGGGTGTGTTAAGTAATATGCAAATGGATATATAAATGAAATTTGTGCCTCATATAAACACATCCACTGGAATATTATCATATTTAGAAAAAGGTCAAAAGTCAGTATATTGCTTTGCTTGTAAACACAGCCACTGCACATATTTCTTTTATGCTTGAGGGGAAATTGGATTATCTCAACAGAGTGAAAAAGGGACTCTTTGACTTGGTGGGATGGACACACTTATGCAGTGTGTGTGCGCTGTAGGGTTGTGAGGTCAGAGCAGAAGTAATCAGACAGCTATCACATGCAAACAGCTCCAAATATCCACACGTTCCCTCCTCCTCGCGCTGAGATGCACATTTATGTTAATGCCACACTACTGTGCCACACTGTTGCCTCGGCATCACATTACTGGAGCGTGATGTTCCCTGCTCCGGGGCCAAACTCTCTGACTCCCCTTGTGTGTGTGTGTGTGTGTGTGTGTGTGTGTGTGTGTGTGTGTGTCCTCCAAATCTGTTTGCAAACTGCTGAGCACAAGCCAGGGAGTGGGTTCACACTGGATTAGCTCTGAGTTGGCTAAACACCAGATAGCAGAGATAACAGTGTTTGTGTGTGTGTGTATATAAGTACATGGAATATATTTTAAAGGAAAAGCAGGAATAGAGAAGAAACTGATAAGGCTTTTTCAGGATCTGCATTGTTATACTGTTAGACGTTAACGGACAGCAGCCATGTTTATTGACGGTTACAGAGAAATTTTATTTACAGAATACAAAAGAAAGAAAGAAAGAAAGAAAGAAAGAAAGAAAGAAAGAAAGAAAGAAAGAAAGAACATGTCAGTGGAAATATATGTTCTCATATTTTCTTCCTCCCACCAGCTGGAGTAAGACCCTGTGGGAGGAGCCTGTCATCTTCACTTTACCTCCTTTCTCCTTCCTTTCTTTCACCTCCACTCCATCTCCATATTTTCTCCCCAGATTTAAACCCATCAAGATCAGGCCTCATCCCCGTATTTCGTAGGAGGGGAAGGTGAATCTATAAAGACTTTGCCTGTTACCCAGCCGATAGATTGATGTTGAAGTGTTTAACTCACAAAGGGCTGCATAAACACTCGGCAGCCAGTGCTTTTTGCAGAACGCCAGGCAAATCTTTTACAGGACTCCATTGATGTTGCTTGTTTTACCTGAAAAATAAGACATTAATCCCCTTGATGCGCACCAAAGGGAGAGGAGGTTAGATGTGTGGGGGCGAGAGGGATGGACCTCCTGTCTGTCACCTAAATATAAGACAAACAACCCTGTCTCTGCTTCGCCTCAAAGCCAAGCCACATGGGCCAGAAAAAAGAATACCGACAGATCTCCTTGAAACCTTTCAGTGGTAAAGGAAAATGTAAAACAAAGCCAAAGAGGATCCTGAACATCCTTACTGACACATAAATTGTGGTACAGAATTTATGGCACTACTTTTTTAACCCAACAAGAGCATCACTAAGAGGATTGGCAGGCTCTACCGACCGATGTGGAAATCTGCCTTATAGCTCAAAAACAGTTTGATGCAGTTTTTAAAGATAGAAACAGAAGAAAACTTTATCTTAAGGCGAGACACTGCAGGCAAAACTGCTGTTTATTTACAACCTGGTCAATTTTTACATTTCAGTTATTTTTTTTTCTTAACAGGTCTTCTTTTAGACTAGTGTAAAGAAAATGTCAAAAATATTTCACTACTCTTTGACTGCATGTGCACCCAAATCTATTTTAAATTCACCTATAGTTTGCCTTTTTACACAAAGTGCAGCACCGCAGAGGCTACGTCAATTTAAGCATGTCTTTGGGTAATATTGGTCACATGACATGCTCTGGCAAATTCCTGTTGGGACTTATGAAGACGACAGACAAAGAAACATGTCTAAAAGGTTTTCACAGATATATACATACACTTGACTGACTTTTACTGAGAAGAGAGAGCTCAGAGTGCAGGTAAGATGCAAAATGGATGCCAAAATAGTCATCACTAGAAGATTCCTCAGTAAAAGAAATCTTCCAAAGTTAAGTAGGACACATTGAAATAAAGGTTCACACCAATTCAAGAGTTCAGTTATTGTGGCATTTTAGAAAACTTGTCTCAGAATAAAGTTTTTAGTTCAGGGAAATCTATGGTAGAACTCAAGAAAACACAACACTGTGTTATCAGTCCAGACCTTGTTCATAAAAATGGTTGTGTTCAAAAAGCCTCCACTGGTGTCTTTAAGAGAGGGAATCAGGAAGAAGCATGACCAGCCAAGGACATTCAACATTTCAAGCTAGTTTTTCTTTATCTTTCTCAAACCTCACACATGACAGTGATCTATTCACAGCCTAAACACAAGTTTTGGTTGTCTATCCTTGATTTAAATCCTTCAAAGTGGAGGTACCAGTTCCACAAACCATTCATACAGGTCATTAAAGAACTGTAAGATAAATGCAAATTTGTCAGTTAAATATGTGGGACTTTTAAGCAGCAGTGACATTAATCGGAAAAGCAGTTTTAAATATTTAGAGATGTAACTACTCGTTTTCAATGCTAGCTGAAATCGTACTGTATGTCTGTGTCACCTTCAGACACTTGCATGCACATACCCAATACTCATCTGTATGTGTGAGGGTGGGAAGAGAGAGGGCTTGAGTCTCCACCAAATCCCCTAAAAGCTGTCATTGACTTCAAACACTTTGAATTCTTCACAGTGGAAAGCCTCTGCTGTGTGACAGTGCTGTCTGTCTTTATTTTTCTAAAGGCTCCTCTAGATATGGCTTTTTTTTTCTTAATGAACACAATTCCAGGGACAGTCTAATCTCAACTGGAACTTTTTATGGCATTTCTTAAGATAGAACACACATATTAATGAAAAATTGAATATTAATCTGGCAGAAAGAGAAACTGTATGTACAGTACAGTGCATATCTGTCTACAGAATGAGCATTTACCAATTTAAACAGTATATTAATTTTCATGAATCATATGTAATTTATGAGTGGTGTGTGATTGCCTGCATCTATCAGTGTCAGAGTGACATGTGTGGGGTGATAATCTATTCTGTGACCCAAATTTATGTGTTGAAAGGCTACAAAACTGCACTCCAGCCCTCCCATACGATTTCATTGCTCATCACTGTCAGCACAATGCGCTGCGTATATATATGTGCGCCTCTGTGAGGGAGAGACTGATAAAAGGGCCGTGTTATCCATCTTATCCAGAGGAGATGTTTTGAAAGAAACTCTGTTATTAATAAATGCATGAGAACCACCAGAAAAAGGAACATTCTGCAGCTTTGCAAAAATAAAAAGAGAAGAAGAGAGGGAGAAAGAAAATGCTCCTTGTTAGCATTCTCTTAGACACTGCATACGCTAGGAGCTACGTTCTCAATGAGAGACGTATTATCTCTGGTCAGCTTTCCTATCTATTATTCACAGCTCTGTAAGAAACACTGGTGGCGAGATCAACAGCAGTCACTTACAATATATCCCCCAGCAACTGCGTCCTATTCATGTGCAAAAAGAAACCTTAATAACTGCGGCTACAGATAGCAGAGAGGCTGCAAAGTTCGCCAAAGCTTGTGGGGGCACACAGCTTTGATTTTCAGCACCGGTATGAACACAAACCAGATTAAGTGAGAAAAAAAGACAGTTTTTGATGTATTATTCAATAGCAGGTAATGCATGAGTATTGTGTACCGAAGGTGTTCAATAAAAGAGAATATTGTTTGTCCGTTGGGGAGAATTTTTTAGTCATTTTTTCTGCCATCTACATTAATCTAGCTGACTTTAAAGACAACAAACAACTTCAAAAAGCTTATTGCTTTATTGAAAATTCCCAACCTGCAGGACACACAGGAAGCGCCAGTAAGTCCCATTCATACGCTGGTGTTGGCAGGTTGAGGATTCACGTCTGAAATGTTAATAAATTCAAGGAGAAATTGCTTTGTGCTGATGTGAAATATGACAAAACACCTTGACTTTGATCCCTTGTGGATGTTGTAAGCTTGCAAACACACGGATGGCATTTCAAATGCAAATTCTCCATTGTGTGTGTGGCTTAATAGATAATATGTTAACACAAAGCAGGCCTTCTGAGTGGACTGCTGAGTGGAGTTGAATATTATATTATGAGAAACCTGCTGTCTTCTTAAGATGTAAACAAGTTTTTTTTTTAAGTTGATTGTGCTACATGTTTATTTTACTGGACTGAAAGGTGAATAGAAAGATGAAGAAAGGAAAAAACAGATGGATTGTTGGTTTTCTCCCACCTTGTGTGCTGTTTTTAAAGCAGCATTTTTAAATCAGGATTTGTGGAGAAGCATTCAGCTTTGAGTGTCGTCCTGGCAGGCAGAGAATATTTAACAAGCCAAATAGCCTTGCTTTTCTTTTCTTTTTTTTTTTTTTTTTTTTTTTTTTTTGCTTTTTAGGTACTTGGCTGCTGTCTGTTGCTATGCAACCGCATCCTCAAATTGTCAGGTTCAGGGCCACACACCCCTCCTTTCTCTCCCTTTTTCTGAAAAAAAAAAAAAAAAAAAAAAAAACGGCAGAAGGGAAGGTACTTTGTACGTGAACTGAGGCGTGCACAGCGCAGTACCACCCTCAGGATTTCTCATTTAAATAAATCTCTTTATTTCAATATTTGAGCTCTCTGTAAATATTAGAATTTTCCCGAGCTGGTTGTATTTTTACTGGCTCACCTTTGTTCAGCACATATCAGCTTTACTCTGCATTCACTCACTCAAGCCTTGCAATTTCTCATCTCCCCTCCCAACCCTTCCACCTCCTTTTCTGCTGCGTTCTTTTCATCAAAAATAATTTTCCTTCACTGTCCTCGTCTTTGTCTCACACACATTCGTATCCACGCCTCTCTTTCCACCAGTTTTTCTATGTCTTTGAGGCAGACTGTCTCTGTAATTGGGTTATTCGTCTCTTCACCGGTCTGATGCACTGAGACACACAAGTACAAGTGGACGCACACACACTTACACACACACATTAGCGCACACATACACACTAGTTTGATATGCGGAGAAGGTTTTCTACAAATTGTTGCTGAGGTAGTAGAAGTGTAGTCATGCATGTGTTTTATTCAGATCTATAAGGGAATGCAGGGCCTGTGTTTGATTGGATTCACTGATATTAGAGACACCACACACACACACACGCACGCACACCCACACACACACACACGCACACGTACGCTTTTACAGCTAATGCATTTAGTTCTAGTAAACCCTTTTAAATGGTAACTTTGAAGCCTTTCCAAACAGATCAACTCAGCAGAACAGACTTTGTCATGACTTTGTACAGTATCTTTTTTTTTTTTTTTTTTCCCGCACACCAGGAACACAAATACATATGGACAGATGCATGTGGGCATGCAATGATGATGAAAGGGCACATTTTCACAAGGTATGGGAAAGAAGGTGCACACACATCACCCCCTCCTTCCTCTCCCTCTGCACCTCCCGACCCTCCTTCCTCTCTTCTCTGTGTCGCTCTCCCCCAAACTTGCATCCCAGTGAGGTGACCCTGTTTTAATGTGAGCTGAAAAGGTCGCTCCGGTCCTGTCCACTGATTCAGAAAGGCCCTTCTAGGCCTGTATGCATGGCTGCGCTTCAGTGTAATACCTCCAGACACCAGGGACATTCAATGTTTACACTACTGACACTTCTTTCTTGCCCTCACACACACGCACAGTGAAAAAAAAAAAGATAAAATCAAAGGTGATGGCATGCCTGAGTAGGTGTCAAACCTGACAGCCCGGGGAATTCAACCTGTTTGAGATCATCCTGACAGAGTGAACTGCACTGTGTGATGGTCTATCTTCTACACCTCTGCTTACAGTTAATGGGAAGGAGTAAAAAAAAAAGAAAAAATGAGGCAAATGCAGCTGAGCCAAGATGTGTTTGGGGTTCCAACAAAGTACACATGGAAATCAAGATGAAGAAGATGAAAAATCCCAGTGCGCACTTGATGGATGGCAGCATACTGTAGCAGGGGGGTGGCCATGCTCAAGCTATTAGGCATGTATGATGCTCCAACAACTAAAACAGATTCAGAAACTGCTTTAAATTCACATCAACAGGACATGATCTGAGAAAGTGATGCCTGCAGCACAGACACCTGCAGAGTCCTGCTACTTTTGTATTTTGCTGTGTATTTACATGGATTTGCTGTTGGCTGTGGTGTCAACAGTTTTCATTATGTTTTCCAGTCCGGCTGCCTGCTTGGATTCCCCACACTCTTGTATTTCAGTAACAGAGCGTCGCGTCTGCGTCCCGTGGCTTTGATGGTGGCTGTACAGTGCGGTAGGAGCATTAGTATGTATTAGCTGGCAGATGGGCTGCAGTGCTCCCCTGTTGCTCTCTGTAATGATGAGCCATGTTACCGTTTATCAGACAGGACACTCTCAACTCTCCCCCTCTTCTGCTTTTGTCTCAATCACCTATTCTTCTTTCTTCTGTCTTCATCTTATACTACACACTACACATACTGTGTCTCTTTCAATTCGTCCTTCTGGTAGGCACTGCTCCACAGGAATTTCTCCATCTTTACCTTCAAAGGCAGTCATCATGCATACATGTACTTGTGGGGCCTTCACATGCAGCTTTGGTTGCATGACAGCTTTTGCAGCACTCTGGGGGAAAGCCAGGACTGCACCACCAACACGGTACGGTGCGTTAATTATCGCCTGAGCTTGATGCGTCCCGCCAATATCTGTCCCCTAAGGTAAGTGACAAAGTCTGTACAGTTGTGTTACACAGATGGCTGACTTGTCTTAAGAATTACAATAAAGACAACCGTGATAGCTTTGCTGGCTTAGGTATCATGTTTCTGTGCTGAATCTGCCTCATGGATCAGGGGGATTGACAAGTTGTTGACAAATGTGAGCTTTCAAAAGCTAAATCTTACGTTGAAGGGTTTATAATCAGCATTTCCACAGGGTGTAATGCAACCTGGTTTAAAACATCACTGTAGTCATTTTAAACATATTTTACATTTTAAGCCAAATTTCCTTAGGGTGTTAGCAGGTCAGCAAGCGAGCAATGGAAGATTTTCACTGCAGATTTTAAACCTTCACAGCAGATCAGAGGTCAAATGTCCATGCTCTTCAATCTGAAAAACACAGGTGAAATGTATGGAGGAATAAAGACACGAACCATGTATTTCTCTTCCTGATTTTCCTCTGATTTATTACAATGTATAAACATGAAATAACCATTCAATATTTTCCTTGCATCAGTGTCTCTATTTCAATGTCCAGAACTGGATAAAATGTCCTTGCTTTGCTAAAGTAAAGCTCATAGTTTAGTTTCTTTTCCTTAACTTTTACATAAATAAACACTTAGTTAAAGCTACAAGTTGCAGCTTATTTGCATCTTGATGGCTTTGCTAACCAAAATAATGCTGTTATTAAACAGATCTGCCAATGACTGACACTCAATCGATTGCACAGGAAATATTAATTAAGAACTAAATGAATTAATTCAAAGAATCAAGTGAAAATATAAGGGCTCTGTTTTTCTCTACTAAACCTATTCACTCATCTCTTAAGCTCATTATTAGCATAAAAGAAAAATTCACAATGCACTGTCAAGTATTCAGGGCCAGAGCAGTTAAATAGTGCTTTTCTAATGTAAACAGCAATGCTAATGCTGTGCACAGAGGTTCAAAGGAGTGTCAATGCAGTGTTACGCACGCCACGTGAAAACTGCTACCTTTTACAGCGGCGACTCCATGTGGCTCCTTTCATTTGCTTTAAACTCAACATTTAACACTGCAGTTCACTATTAACACTGCATCATTGGTTCCACTTTTCAGTTTCTCATTAATTAATGTTGTTTCACCTTCAAAATATTAAGTGAATTGATAACTTTATGCAAGATACAGGTATGGTTTTACACACTCACTAATCAGTGGACAGTTATCCCCTGACAGAGGTGAAAGGTAATCACAAGAAGGGAATTCAAACAAAAGCACAAATAGAAAAGGGACTGCATCTTTTGAGGTTACCATAGAAATATAATTTTTTTGTTTTTTAATTTATAGAAAAAAAAATGTCAAAGGTAGCACAGTTTGACAAATATGAAAGACCATTTTGTACATACAAAGTATTTTCCACATAAGTATTAGCTAAAAACATAACATATTTTAGCTTAGTGTATAGTGTGCACTGCAGTTGCCCCAAAATAAATATTTTCACAGCAGACAATCAGTATCAGAGAGTGATGTCCTTAAGAAATTAAAGAGAAATCCACCAAAGACCTGACACAGGACTTAAGAGATGCATCTGGCCTCAAATGATTCATCTACCATTGGCTGAAGCTTCGTCAGAGATGGTCTCCATGGAAGAGCTGCTGTCAGTGAATAATTCTTTTGGAAGGGAAATTGTGAGAAAAGGCTGAGACATGCCAAATGACACAAGAACTGGACTGAAAATCAATGACAACAGGTCTTATAGATTGATGAATCCACCCTAGAGCCTGAACCTTGACATTATTGGGGCAGTGTGGGATCATCTTGACAGAGAATGGAACAAAAAGGCATCCAAAGCAGAGCTTTGGCAAGTCCTTCCAGAAGCCTACAGAACCATTCATAAAGACTGTTTAAAGAAATTACTGCAAAACTTGTCTAGATCTTACTGTATTGTAGATAAATCCCAAATATTGACTTTCAAGCAGAACCGCACAAACTCTGTTTTTGCCATCTTTGCATTTATGTTGGGAATCATTTCAATAAATGACTACATCTGTTTTCCATTTTCCAGGCAATAAAGTATTTAATGAAATGATGGTTTGCTCAAGACTCAATCACAGTGCTGTCACTAATGTAATCTTGTAATGTAATCACATACATCATGTCTGACTGACAAGCAGGTATCAGTGAAAGTATACAAGAAATTACCCACAAATTAAACTGATAATAATGCTTGACAGCTCTTAAAAACCCTTCTGTTTTTAAAAGTCATATTTAGCAATTACTTCATGTCCATAAACATCAACCTTAATGAAGAAAACACTGCTCCTTTGTGTCATCCTGTTATCCTCTTTCACACGGGTTTAACACTCTGCTCTCACATGTGAGTTAGTTTACAGATGGGAAAGAAATTATGGAAAAAACTGAAAAAAAACATGGAAAACTTTGACTGCAGGTGCTCCCACTAGCAATAATTAATTAATAATAATAATTACAATCCTCGTGCGTTGAATGCCATGTACAAAAAAAATTGCAAAGTAAGCACAGATGACTCTGATGATTCTGTATCAAGGTATCAAGAGGAACAGATCTAAGTGACTTTGAAAGCGTGTTCACAGTGATGGAACAGACAAGTTCAGTTAAAAAAAAACTGCTCAACTGGGCTGCTTGTCTGTGGAAACAATGATTAAAGGGACATCTGCATTCAAAGCGCATGTTTGATGTTTCCTGTGCATTAATGTCAAACATGAGGAAAAACAATGAGGCAACTCTTCCTCAGATGAAGTCAGTGGAGGATGGGATCCAACTCTGTCAGCAGGATAAATAGTGAAGTGGATAAAGCTTTTATTATGAAGATCTATTAATGTTTGAAAGTTGATTGGTATGAAGACTATACCATAGGAGTATGACCAATACCTACTGTTACGAAGGACCTCCAGAGACACATCAGGATTAACAGGTCTTTAAGTACTGGGAGGAAGATCTTATGCCAAGGAGTGGAACTTGAGGAGCAGATAGCTCAGCCAGGTGAGTCGACTCTGGGAAGCGGAGGAAGGAGAGTCCAACTATGTGGAAATGAGGTCCGACAAGGTGTGAGTGTGGAGTTTAAGTATATAAAGCTGGTTGATAGGATTGATTGCAGGTGTGAGTGATTAGTACTTCGGAGATTGAGTGTAGCTATTGACCATGCAGATATGTGTTGTGTTATTCCAGTGGTATTATACTCAATTTAAAATCAAAGAATACCAAGCAGAATTGCAGTCTCATTATAGTAGATGTGTGTATTTCTGAATGAATAATATTTTCTTTATATTTGTGTATTTTGATGCTAAAATCTAAAAATGAACAAAGACAAACTAAAGAAGGTGTGCATAACTTTACTAGATATGTTTTTATGCACTTCAGCAGGAGAGACAGACGTGGAGACGGGAAGTACAGAGAGAAGACGAGTGCAAAAAGAAGAGAAAAGGACAAAGACAAGAAGTCATGAGAGACGACACATGCACATGAGGCAGCCTTTATTACATCCTCAACATTGGGAGGTTGGATGTGTGATGTACACAAAGTTGAGAAGATATAGGGATACTATTATGCTGTTTGAGGGAATTTTATTTACCTGTTTTAGTCTCTTATTGTAAAAGAACACTGAAAATTAATATCTGGCAGTTTTAATTTAATGAACTAATTACTTTCCCCATAGCTTTAATCAAACTCTATATGTTAACCACATAAAAAGTAATGACAAAAAATGTACACTTTGGCTATGAAAAAAAAAAAAAAAAACACAGCAAGCCAAAAATTTTCATCAGACCAGATTCAATGAGACTCGATTTTGTTGTGTGGAAAGGCAAGTTGGGAAGAGAGTTAATTTCTGTGTGTGGTAAAGAGGTAAAGATGCACATATTAAATCATGCAGGAAAGAAGGTCCAACTAGCTCAGATATCATGAAGCCAATGTGGCAAAACGTAAACACTTTGGAGAAAGAGAAGAGCAGACTTGTAACTTGTAACGTGTAACATTTGGTGTAACATAAAACATGACACTTTGTAAATTCTGTAGAGCAACTATCCCTAAAAATGCAACAAATTTGAAGCAACTCTTTAACCATCGTCATGAAATACCTACAAAGTTAACCATGCTAAACCGAAGGTTATGAGTTACGAGTGCTTTAAAAGGCTGCAATCTTAAAGATGCCAAATTGTTATGTAAATGATACTTATTGGAAAAGTAAATGAACCATTAATCCGATGTTGTTTTCACACCAACTAGTCTGCTAAACAAGGTACGACTGAGGACTTTATTCACTCTGGGGTTGCAACATCCAACCGGTTTGTATTCACACTGCACCTGATCAAACAAGCTGAATCCTTTAAATAATGTATTCCCCTCCTTGCCTGAGGCAGCGCTGCAGGAAGAATCACTGAAGGAGAAGACAACACAAACAACCAGCAAGAAAACTCTCATGTACTGGTCACTGCAGGGAAACATCCGTTTCTGATTCAGAAATTGTTTCATGAAATGCCCATTTATACTCTTCACAAAAGATGAATACGAAACTTTTTGTTCATATTCTGTCATCTATATGCATAATATGGTTCGTTTGTTTTTTAAGGGCCATTGTGAAGCCATATCCTGATGGAACAAACGCATCAGTAAACCGTGGGGGCAGTGTTGAGCAGTTCAGCTTATGTGTAATTCACAAAAGGAACAAATAAAAAGAAGGAAAAGCCACAATTTAATGGCCACACGAACCACCGCTGTCTACGGTGCTGCCTTTTAATATGTGTCTTTCTGCATGAGCATTATAATAACTTCCCCCACTATCACCACGTTTAGTTTTGTCTGAAAATGACATTGGAACTCAGAGATGAACTCTGAACTCTGCCTTCTGGTGGGTGTATTGGCTAACAACAACGCTAATGCAAATAGACGTTAAAAACTAACTAAGACCTGCCTTTTTAGATAGAACAGACATTGTTTCTTTGATACACATCTGAGTTTGTGCTTTCACACCTCCAAAAACCAGACTTTCCAAGCAAACAATCTAGGGTTTAATTAAGAAAGGCTGTGTGTGATTGTACCCTGAGATAGCAATCAGCATTCACACCGTACAGATGACAAAGGGGTACGGAGTGTGGCCCATAACAATCTAATAGATATTTAATTTCACCAAGCTGTACATAATGACTTCATAAATTTAAGGGAAACCTTTAAAAACATATTGCCTTCCCCTTACACATTACCTACTCATTTGACTTAATCTACTGTAGATTTAGTTGGCTGATATTTGTTTTAGTTGACTGAAACTCAAATGATGCAGACAACTAAATTATTACTAAAAAAAATGGCAATTTAGTCAGAATAATTGGACTAAAACTAAACTAAAAATTGTTATCAAAATTAACACATCATTTAAACTTCTTATGACCAGACATTTGTTTTCTGATGAACATGGTCTCTTTCAGAATAATAAAGACCCCATCTAGGAGCCTAAAGGCCCATTCATGCACGAGGCAGAAGACGGATATGCAGACAGACAGTTTCGTCCATCTTCTGCATCGGTAATGCACGTATTTTGGTCTGTATTTATCTAGCCATTGCTTGACGCAGAAGATGGAGCAATACCACCAGAAATTGTGGGGGCAGTGGTGAGCTGAAAAGCTGATTCAGGAAGAAAACAAAAAAGCAGAAGAAGAATGAAGACGAGCACAACAAATGTGCAAATTGCACACCTGTGAAGTTTTTCTTTACATATCTGAAGTCTTTCTGCCCGAAACATTCACTTGCTTTGTGAATATTTCGGGCATGAGGGGCCGTTGGAGACAACTTTATTGCAGTGCATTACCGCCGCCAAACAGTGTCTGAAACTGACGTCAGCTCGGGGGAGTGAACCCTGAACTCAGTACTGCCCCCTAGTGGAGGAATAGACTTCACATCCATGGTAACGCAAAATATGCATGAAAGTATGAGAATGTTTGAAATGGATGTCACTATGTACACATGTAAGGGAACATAAATGGGCCTTAAGGGGGACCCGGAATGGTCTGTTAACAAAAATGATATGAATGAAAATTCTTTGGCTGACACAGTCTCCAGTTTTCATCCCAACTGAGCATCCAGTAAAAACTTTGTACTGCATACTCACTTCACTTTTCCTCTTAAAAAGTAGGTTTCACTAGTAATAAAAAGGACACATTGAAAACATACATTTTAAAAAATGATACTACACTGTTGTACAGTAGTTCATCATTAATTCACAAAGATAACTATACAATTTCAACTTATCTGTTGTATGTTAAAGGTACAGTGTGCAAGAATTATTATCTAGTGGTAAAGATGGACACTAAAATTCCTTCAAATGGCAAGTACAGTTGTGAATGGATGAAAGCGTCAGTGGCCAAAATTCATCCAGACATAAACACTTCTTCTATGTGCCTTTTAAGGCATTACCAATCCCAAATGGAGTTCTAGCACCTACCAACCACAAAGCTGGTAGTTTTAAAGTTTTTGTCCATTTAGAGACTCCATAGTAAAAATGGTGGCACAAATATGGCAGCTACCATGTATGTGGACCCAGACAAAGTACCTATTAATGGCTCATTCTAATAGTATAAAACATAATAGTGGTGTTGTTAAAGTCATGAGATACCAACACAAACATTTTGCACCTTTAAAGTGGTTTTTGTTGTCTGTAATGTTTGAGTAAACTATACCTCCTTGGTTTTAATTGCCTGTACGTATGTAAAGACCTACAATACTCTTTCATCCAACACTTTTGCAATCTACAGCAGGTAAAAGAATAGGAGGTTTACAAATGTTTGCAAACTTAACTTTAGGCAGCACTGATATAGATGAGATGGAGAATCACTGGTGTGTTGCATTAAAGCTCCTCTGGAGGCTTTTTGTGACACAGCTTTCTATGTCATTACAAGTTGAATTTTCCTTTAATTTGTCACGTCTTTGCATGTTTACATGCAGTTTTCACTGTTTATTTCCCAGCAGGCCTTCACACTGCACAGTGAAGACACCTTTTTGTCCTCATATGCATGTGTCATAATTTTACTCAAACTGGCACCTCTACAAATATGCCCCCATGCACGCACATTCTCTCACCCCTTTACCCTCTTGACCTCTACAAACAAACTACTTTGCAGATTTAGTCCGCTTCTGCTGCCCTAAGCAGCAGGTAAACAGCCCAGCTTTGAGTGATTATCCAGAGAATATCCTGACATGCTTCTGTGGGCTATGCTTGAGACACACCACATAAAGGCTGAACCCATGGCTTAAACCTTTCCACCATAACAAAGACACCACCCTAAGGGCTCTCACTTCTAAGCACCTGTACTGCTTGCAGGAGCATCTAGTAAGCAGGCTGGCAGTGAGTGTTTAATGCTGGTACAGCAATCTTCAGCAACCAAACAAGCGATTGCAGACAGTGGGGAATAAACTGACAGTCGATTATGACAGGAGAGCTAAATTAGCATCATACTGAGACAGATGGTGAATGTAGCTGCAGGTTTTAACATATGGACATGCAAAAGCTGAAGCTTTGGCCATCAATTCAAACACAACCTGCGCCGTGGTTCCAGCTTGTACATAAAGAGCTTGTGCACACACAAATGTGCACACACACATGCATAAAAACACATCCACACAGTCACCGTCTGTCACTATAGTTATGATTGCCTGAGGCCCTGAGAAATGTTGGCTGGACAGATGATGCAATAATGTCAAATTATGGATCACAGTGATAAATGTAGGCCATACAGGCTGATATCTTTGTTTCTACATTGGAATTACACGTGATTTATATGTGTCAGTGATCTCTAAATAAAATGGGGTGAAGGGGGGACAAGTTCTATTATCAAGAACTGAGATTTTTCCTTCATTTTCCCATGTTGAACTCAATTCTACATCAGCCTTTTCTTTCATATAATTGAGAGGAACTGACTTTAATCTGCGTATCTCCATGACTGACAGAATTTCCCCCCTAACATGCCTTACTTACAGACATAAATACATTCACTCACTTAATACACAGGACCCATATATGTCAAAACGGCTGAGTGCTCACTTTCAACATATACAGTGGGAGTTGGAAGCAAGACAGGCTTCACAGTTGGCTATAGGTAGCACAATGAAATAGCAAGGGGTGCCATAGATTGGCATGTACTCGCAGCACCGTCAACCAACATGCCTTGGACTCTTGTTGGGGAGCGGGAGATGATGTCTTTCCCTGAGGCCTGGAAGATGGGGTGGCCCTCGGGTCAAATGGCAAAGTTCCTCAACGTCACATAACCCCACACTGCTACAGGGACATGGAGGAGATCTGACATTTCTTTCAGTGCTTAGGTATTTGAATACGTCAGAATCCTCTCTAAGAGCCATGACATGCACATGACAAGAAGTGGGTGTTGGCTGACAGAAGAAAGAATGGGAGCAGGGGATGAAGGGGATGATAAAGCCAGAAAAAAAGTGGGTTTACTTGCCTTTTTTCTTCCTTTTAATTTGCTGGAAAAGATTTCACCAACCTTTAAAGTGTTGCCATAAAACCCCATGACCTAAATTCATGCAACACATCAAAGAAAGAGGCAATGGAAAGCTGTATCAATACCTGATGCATGTTATATGAAGATGAGATGTCTTGGTGGGCATTATTAATGTATATTTGCTAAATTGATTGATAATTTTTAGCCATTTGTTTATGACTGAGAGAAGGTCATATATTGAAATATTTAGATAATCTGCTATACATTGAAAAATTGCATTGCATGCTATGCTATTCATATCAAATGGCAGCTACTGCAGACATAAAGGTTTAAAAAGGTCCATCTGTTAATGGAGCTGATTTGCTTTAAAGGATATTCTTAAAGGATCATTGAACAACACAAGAAATCTCTCCTTCACATCTTTTTCCCCGAGGAGTTGGGGAGTGGTGCATTAAACTTTTAAAACTAATAATTTATCAAGTTATTTCACTTCATACATTGATCTCCATGCTAAAACAGAGTTCGAACATCAGCCTTGTTTAATTATTTTTTTATTTTCATGTTTATGTTGTGTTAAGAGGTATAAAAGTGTAAGTTAGAGAAGTATAACACAAAATGTCAGCAGCACTGATTAGTTAAATAAACACAGAGATACAGAAGCACAGAGGCGGAAGCATGGAGCTGCCACCAAGGAAAAAAGACACGGACATTGTAATAATAATAATGGATTAGATTTATATAGCATTTTTTGAAGGCAACCAAAGCACTTTGAATTGTATTCATTATCCATTCACTTCTCAGTCTTTCTTGGTGATAGTAAGCTACATGTGTAGCCACAGTTGCCCTGGGGCTGACTGACGGAAACGTGGCAGCCAATCCACGCCTACGGCCTCTTCCACCACCGAACGTTCATCATCCACCAGCGAAGCGACACTGGAGGCATAGAGGGTGAAGTGTCTTGCCTACACAACGACAGATGACTGGGGGGAGTGGGAATCAAACCACCAACTTATTGATTATTGGATGACCCGCTCTGCATCTGAGTCCCCGCCACTTCAATTATCACTTTATAATGTGATAGTTTTATTGTAAAACATAAAGTATGCAGAGTATGCTGCCATAACCTAGAAATACTGGGACACAATACATCAGGGCTACTCAATTCGGTCCTACGAGGGCCGCAATCCAGCAGGTTTTCCATGTATCCCTGCACCAACACACCTGAGTCAAATTAGGTGGCTCTAACAGCCAATCAGGTTCTACACAATAACTCATTTATTTAACTCATTAAATTACCAGGAATACATGGAAAACCTGCTGCATTGCGGCCCTCGTAAGACCGAATTGAGTAGCCCTGCAATACATCTACTCTGATTTATTGTTGTATGAACAGTAGGAATTTAGGACAGTTACAAGCAACATGGCAAATCACCTGCCTGCGCACGGTTAGATGGTGCGTATGTGTGTACCAATATTTGTGTGTTACTTTTGGTCAACATACCGTCCTACCAATGATTACGCCTACGTTCTAGCTGTCTTCTGAAAAAACAGAAATAAGATAAATGCTTTGGTCATAAACTGACAGTTTAGACCACAAAAAATAACAAACTACTGTTGTGATTCTGAAGGAATAGATAAATGTTTTAGGCATTAATTTATTTAGTCTATCTGTTTGGGGATTTCTGAAAAGTTGCCTGTTAATTAATCATTAATTTATCATTAATGAAGCCTAAAAAAACATGAAAGCACCGCAGTAAAGATGAAAGGTGGTGCTGCTAATTTTAGAGAATCTGTGCTGTGACTGATTTAAGGTATTTTTAATTTTAGGCATTTTATGTCTCTTAAACTGTCATGTTTTCCTGTTGTGGTATCAAAACTTTAAAGCTAATCATGTATTTTCCTGGTAATCACTGTCACATTTGAAATTCTATTATCAAGTTAAAAACTGCTTCGTGACGTACAGTTGAGCCTGCTCAGCTGCAATAATGTCCTGGATATGCTAAAATTATTTAGTAGTTTTGTAATAAAAAAACTAAAAAGCAACCCTGGTGTCTGATTCTGAGTCATTAGAGTGTTTTTATGTGACAGTCTGCTTCATAATGTATTCTGACACCTCTGTTCCTCAATGTAATTAGTAAGTAAAGGTCATTACATACTCCACAACATTAGAGAACTTTCTTCTTTTTCTTCCGGCGACAAGAACAAAATGACATCATTTTGTTCTTGTTGCCCTGGTTTAGGAGTTTGTCTAGTTTGCTCTCCACACATCAGCGAAATAGAACGTTTTTCTCATGTGGCTTCAGAACAGTTGTGTGATTGGTCAGATATTTTGTATTGATCGTGGTTGATCTGGAAACCCATGAGGCAGAATGATGTCGTTTTTGTTTTTTAGCTGATGCGAACGATTCAGCTGAGTTGAACTAGTAGTTTTAATGAACAGCTGGTCGAGTGATTAAGATAAGTGATAAGTTATCGATAAGCCACGTGCACAACCCTATGGACAAAGTTTCTTATGAAGTATGAAAATAACTGAGTAATGCAAATAAAGACAAAGGCACTGGCCCACGCTAATCCCTGCTCTATGGCAGTCGATGCTTCTTGTGAAGTATGAACTAACCAGGACAAAACTAACTTTGATCCTCTCTGATCGTCAGTTTGGTTGGGAATACATTGAAATACCATATATATATATATATATATATATGTACATACACACACATACATATATAAACATATAATTATAAATATATAGCAATGTTGATGGTTTTTAATGTATTGAGGACCCACAGGTGGCAATCTTAGTTGGTCCCCAGGAAATTCGATGGGTCCTCAATAAAAAAAATAAAAAAAAATCTATCTTTTTATATTCCTCTATTTCCTAAAGTGTAGCGTTAAAACTCCTTTAATGGTGATATGGTATAACATGGTAATAATTAACATATTTATATTCATGTATGTATATGAAATAAAAAAAATAAAATTAAAAATCTGAAAAGGTCACATACCAATAACAAATACTACTGCAACTGATGTTTTATTAATACAAATCAATCATACCATATACCAATTCTGAGTATCACTCTTCTTGTAACGGATGCAAATGTTATTTATATTTTTATTTATTATTAAGACAAACAGGCTCCATAAACAACAAATTATGACTTACCAATATGTACATCTATTTAGTTAGACGTGTCAGTGACACACTTTGCATTCTGGCTGTTGGCATTTTATCTTATTATTTCCGATGCCATGTGCCTCCCCTGCTCCCCCTCTTGACTCTCCTGCTTCCTTTACCTCACCTGTGTCACGCTGCTCTGCACCTAACCTTTGGGTTACTCCAGCCTGTCAAACATTTAATCCAGATTTGTAGGATGGAGCTTTTTATCAGGAGCTAGTTTAATGTGGTCTAGATTCCCAAGAATTCAGTGGAACCGCCCTTTACACATATGGCAAATCACAGAGTTGTTTATTTATATATTTCTATTTATATGTTGACAACACTTTAAAAAGTTCTTTCTGACATTCGCTCTGTTGTCAACCAGAAACCGACACAGCATATGTATATAAAATGTTGGCCATGCATCCAGGGATCAAACACACTTCCTTACAGACATGAACACGCATGCAAGCACACTGCTGTATGAATTTTGACAGCCAGCCCTAAGCATGAGGGGAAAACATGAATAAAGAGATTGATAAATTAAAGCTTAAATGAAGCTCGACACTTCTTTTTCTCACAATCTTTTCTCAGATGGGGAACACCAGCTCCATTAAATCACCCTGGATCTTTCCACTGCCACACAATGTAAGCAGACACCAGCAGCAATACTTATTTAGCTTCTTTCCATCTGCCACAAACAAAAATGCAAACCATTGCTGACCTCTTGTACAAACTCAGAGATCACTCAGCCATAAAAAGAATGAAAGACATATTTTTTTAACCCACTGGACATGGACATGTCTGGCTTGTTTATGCAACTTAATCCTCCGAAATTGTTAAGATAGAGGAAAAGTATATAGGATTAAGAAATAAAAAATGAAACGAGGCTTTGGCCTTGCAGTGCTCACCCTTACAGATTATGGCTTGACATTTGTAGTCAGGGTCAGTGAAATGTCAGATGGGTTATGACAGGAATGGTGATGGGCAGATTATGACCGACCTCTGACCTGGAAGTTCTGAAAGGTCACCACTCGCTCCACCGTCTGTGGGCTGATGTGCTTTCAGATCACGAAAGGGAAAGAAACCGATCCAAACAAGAATACAGAGAGACATTTACCAACATCAATATTTCACTGCAGATTTTTTTTTCCTACAAGTGACATTATATTGAAAGCCAAGACTCACCGACTTCCAACCCCCTCTGTTACAGCTGCTGATGTTTCCACGAGCTATCTTTGATTGTACAAGACTATGACACCATGACAAATCTTTGCAATTTTTTTCAAAAAACAGTGGGTGTTTGACTTAAAACAGAGACAAACAAGTGAAAATTTGAAATCTCTGACCAGTAAAAAAAACCTTTTAATGTTTCATTACCTAAGAAAAATTAAGTTGTTGAGACACTGATTTGTCACAGCGATTACCCAACAAAAAACCACTTTATCCTCCTTATTTATGAAGATTCTGACATTTTGCCAGCCTTATATTTAGAGGATGTTGACCCATCTGATATATCACAAAATTAATCAGTCATCGCCTGGAGGAGGGTGTTGCGAACGACAACATATGTTCTCTTGGGGGGTTGTGGCTTTAAAAGTTTGAGAACCACTGTGCTAGAACTATGGCTGGAAGAAGATTTATTTTCTAGCAAGACAATTACCAAAGCAAACAGCTAATGTTACGCCGAAATTGTTTGAAGATAACAAGGTGGATGTGGCTGGGCATTGACTGGAGTGGCCCAATCAAAGCCCAGACCTCAATTCGATAGAGAATTTGTGGATGGATCCAGCGGCAACCTCCGACTGTCTATGCGGAAGTGCAAAAAATTGCAGTTCATCTCTCATCCACTAGGGGCTGGCTCCAAAACAGAGCAAATCCCGATAGACACTCATGTTAAAAAGGCCAACTTCACAGCAGAAATAATCATGTTTAAAGCCTGGTACAAAAATCCATTTTAGGATTAATAGGTCAAGTTTACCTTCATGGCAACTGTGAGAGGGGTGAATTTTTTTATAACTAATCTGTTTGGATGTTATTTAATCTTGAAATTCTGCATAATTAGGAGCGTGTCTTTTTGATTGACATGTATCCAATATCTGCGGCAAGAAGGGAGAGTGTAGCACAAATGCGATTTGTAGCCGGCTAACAGCGCGCTTTAGCGTTTGCCCGTTAGATCCGAGTTGGCTCAGTTAGCTCTTAGCTAAAGGCAGCTCGGAGTTTGATAGACATCAATCATCCACCCCCACACTCACAGCCCCCTTCTCAGCTCCGCCACTTTGCCCATTTTTCTAATTTCCCGCAGCGACGGCAGATGGCGATGGTGGGAATTGCCCAGTGAGCTTCAGTTTTGCTCTTTAGAAACCTCTGTCCATCTTTTATATACAGTCTGTGGGATGGACCTGAAAAAAGCTGTTCACACCCGATCCCTACGCAACATGAAAGAGCTTGAGCAGATTTGCAAGGAAGAATGGAATAACGTTGCAGTGTCTAGATGTGCAAGCCTATGAAACCTATTCACACAGACTGTGCTTTGATTACAGCTTTTCCTGCAATAAAAAAAAAAAAAAAGCTTTTCACACAGTTTGCAAACATCACTGCTCTAGTCCGCTGCACTCCAGTGTGGCAGCCTCCTCCTCGCCCCCTCCTTCTCCTGTCATCGTCATGTCAGCTGATCACCTTTTCTGTCACTAGTACCATCCCTCTTATTGCGTTTGTTTTTTTATTCAGCTGAGAAAGAGGAAATTAGCAGCTCATCTTTAACACACTACAAATTTACCCAAATGTATTCTTCTTGGACGCAGTAGCTAAAGTAAGCAAGATTTATCAGTCTCATGTGAATCAGATCTGTGTCACTGTCTTGGAAACAAGGGGACGTCTTCTCTAAATCATTGGTGCTGTGCAGATGTTTGAGACACAGCTCTGATTCTGAGATACAAATCAGGGAAGTTCACCTATCTAATAAAGTAGTTGACAGGTGGTAGAAAGGATTTATGTTTCAGATATGCAGGAGCGGGTCTAGAAAAGTTTGGATGGGGGCTAGGCAGGGGCACTGACCAGGAAAAGGTTGGCACAAATGAGATATACTTTTATTAGCTCTTGATTTTATGTAATATTGACCTGATTATTAGAAATAAAATCACTCACACACAGACACATATACTCTTCCTATTAAACCACTTTTCTACTAAATCTAATGGGAAAGTGCATCTAAAATTTGACTGATACTTATACACGTATGTTTTACTATAAACCTATGAACATTATAAGCTTAAGGCACTGACTCTTGAAGCATGCTTATCAGTTTATAACCCATGCCAAAGACATGCAAATTGCTCAATTGCTTTTCAGAGCAGAGATTCATTGTATAGAAATTGATTCTTACTTAAATACTATAAGAGCATGATGTGCCAAACAAACAACCAGAGGATCTTTTAACCATGTTAGGTTCAGCAGAGTTCAATTTACAGGCCCTAAGTGCCATAACACTAAGCAGATTACCCAGTGCAATTACGTCAGCTTCCAACGATCAATATGTACCATTAGTGCTAATCACTCTTTAATTAATGTTATATGCAAGGCCTTTTGTTTGCCTTGTGTGCTTTTTATTTTTTTTGTGTGTTCAGTCAGTGTGTGTGACAAACTGCTGCAGCCAACAGTGGTCTTGCCATTGCGATGAAGTGTAACTCACTATCAGATTACGCGTCACAGAGATCTGAAGCGCTACCTGTTTCACCCGAGGCAGTGCCGCACTTTTATTTATAAAGCAAATTAACAAAACCCACAATGCTCCATCATCCAGCTGAGATATCTTCTTTCTTGTGATGTGGTATCATAAGACGCTGAAACAAGACGCAGCAACAAAAAAGGTCGTGGAGAAGAAAAGGAACACGTGCAGGTTCTTCCTATTGCTCATTCAGCCAGGCATTAACAATCTCTTTTATACACTATGAATGATCCTCCGCACAGACCAAGAGAGGAGAAACCATTCGCCTTTGGGCATGAAGATGGTGAGCTTTGATTATTGATTCACTGTCTCTCTCTTCTTTACACATAAGGTACCAGTTCGACCTAAAAGAACTCTCGAGCTTAAAAAAGAAAAGAGAATAAAAGAGAAAGAGGTGAGTCCTTAGAGGGAAACACTCATCTTGGGATTAAAACCCAGGGCTGAATTGAAATTTAACAGTGAAGTAAAGAAGAAAGCAAGACAAAAACTTTAAGCTTGTGTTGCTTAAAGGAAAAAGCAGAAACATGAAAAAAAAGAACTAAAGAAAAGGGAAATTCATTCATTCAAATTGGCCAACTTACCCAATGTGTTGTTATAAACAGCCTCGCCTTTATTTATTACGCCTTTGAAGAGGCTTTAATGGTCTTGAGTTTTCAGATGTTGTTTGTGAATTTACATAATATACAATGCCAGAAGAAGAGGAAATCTGCTGTTTTCTTTATTTTTACAGCCTTGACTACAAGTAACGAGCATGTTGCAACACACCGGCAACACTGCGCTGTTTTTGATTGTCAGCTTTAGCTAGTTTCAAATTGATGGCTGGGACTAGTTTTCCCTTTAAGAACTAACATCCTGAAGAAAAGAAGAGCAAAAATTTCCAAGTGAGATGTCCACATCATGTATCCATTACTTGTTTTATGATAAAAAAAAAAACATCTTAGATGGTGGGCTGTGATGGCACCAGTTTACTACTGAAGTTGATATACAATGAGTTTAGCATCATCTTTAACACACGTATCTTCTGATATTGTCAGATAAACAAATGCAGGCCTACGTTCTGCTTCTTTGACAGTGCTACTATAGGCCATGCTGTCCTACTTGAAGAAAATGGCAAATTAGATTTGCACGGGTAGAGATATTGTGTGTTATTATCATGGCCTTGCTTGTGTTTATCTCCTCTGCTGATGGTTTCATTTGCTGTGGCTGAAGGTCATTGTCTTCATCAGCCTCTTCACAGGAGGATTATTGGGAATTTCTCCTTGTTGTAGGGGTGTATGTATAAGCTGGTCACTCTTTGTTTGTGTGTATGTGTGTGTGTCATTTTCAAACATACTTTCACAAAGGTATCAACAGGGGCTAAATGTGAGTGGCGAGCAAGCCATGTTGCTGAGCAGAACTCTCTGTTATGGGCATGTTATGGGGGGGGGCATCAGTGCAAAACCCATTAGTGTGTCTGAGTCTGCATCATCAAATCTTGTTACCCTGAACTGATGCAACAGGAATGCAATGCAAACTCTCTCTCCTAGTCTCCCTCTAGCTCTCTCGCCCACTTACTGGCTACCTGCGTTTCTGCTGCTGCGCTTCTTCCAATCCCCCCCTCCCCACTCGGACGCATTCTCCCTCTCACCAGCCTTTCAATTCCCCGCTGAACAACCCTCCCCCCCCCCCCCCCCCCCCCCCCCCTTCTCTACTTCCTTCTCTCAATCCGAATCACTGTCTCTGGGCACCGTCTAATCTATGTTTCTGCTTTTCTCTCCTCTCATTCCTGTGGCTAAATATTTCTCCTCTTTGAAATTGTTTTGTGTTTGGAGTTGCAAACGTCCTAAAAATAAAATCTGCCTCTTTGATCTCACGCCTTTTATCTCGTTTTCACAATTACGTTATTGTTTCTCAAGCTTTGTTGGTTACCAAAAATCCAAAGGAAATATATGCTTGTTTTCAGAGAAGCTCAGCGATTAATCCCAAAGAATATCTGTAATTTCCCATATGTTTAATAAAGGTGATAAATTAGAACCAGGGACAGAATTAGCTAAATTCAGGCAAAGAAAATGAAAACATTTACATTTTCTGCTTGCTAGGCAAACATGACCTGGCTGTCTTTAGTTTACAGATGCCACATCAAAAGCTTTTTTGGAGAACACAGTCCTTGATACAGAAAAAATGAAAAAGAAGCAGCAACAACAAATAAATGAAACAGCTGACTGAAGCTTACACAGTGTAGTGAAGCGTAAACAGATCTAAGATGTTCATTCATGACTGATCTGCAGGTGTTCAAGTAGTATAAAAATGCCTGATAATGAGGTTTTGTTCAACTTCCTTAAATTTGCTAGTGCCAAGGGAAACTTGTTGGTCACTTTTTTAGATACACTTGTTCAATTGTTCAAAACACAAATAGCTAATCAGCCTGCAGGGCAGCAATTCAATGCATTGATGCAAAAAGAAATGGTCAAGATGACTTGCAAAAGTTCAAAGCAAGCATCAGAATGGGGAAGAAAGGGGATTTAACCCATTGGTACCAGACCAGTCATGTGTGCGAGAAATGACAAATAACTTTACTATCCTTTCCAAGTACCTACACATGTTATAAACCATTGGATAAGCTAAGCTAAGATTCTTGAGATCTGAATTATGTATACCATTCCAGACTACAATAATAACTCTAGATTAAGAATAAATTCCAGGGCAGTCACAAATGCAATTTACCCTTGAAACCATACTGTACTCCAGTAGCAGATCCTGCAACAAACCCGGTTCTCTTACATTAACAGGGGTCCAATAAAAGTAGTCTAGTGAAACAGTTGGTCCTCAGCAGGTGTTTTGTCCCAAAAAAATATTTTAGGTAAAAATTGCATGATTTTAAGGGGTTACATCAATGATCCCCAACCTCGATCCTCAGCAGGTCCCCTGCAGGTCTGCTGAGACTCTCAGCAGTTTTAAATCAGGGTTAAAAACTATTCTGTTTGCTGCCTTTTATCAGAGCAACTGTTAAATTCCCCACACTGGAATTTTATTTTGTACTTTTTATCTGTTTTAATTTAGGTCTCTCCTTTTTTTTTCTTTTATTTCTTTTTAAGTTTTTTTTAATGCACTTGTTATTGCTTCTTGCACCCCACTGTAATACTTTTAATGTTTTATGTAAAGCACTTTGAATTTTTTTGTACATGAAATGTGCTATACAAATAAATTTGCCTTGTCTTGCCTTGCCTCAGGGGCCACTATTCTGCAGGTATTAGATGTTTCCCTGCTGCAACACAACTGATTCCAATTAAATGGATCTCTTACAAGTTCTAACAAGTCAGCTATTGAGCCAATAATTTCAGTCAGGTGTACTGATGCAGAGAAACAATCAAAGTCTGCAGAACAGTGGGCCTTGAGGAGCAGAGTTTGGGAGTTTGGTGACTTTTAAAGTGGCATAGTTGTTGGGACCAAACAGGCTGTCCTGAAAATGCTGATCTACTAGGATTTGCACACATCATTTTCTCTAGGATTTACCAGCAATGGTCTGAAAAAGAGAAAATATCCAGTGAGCAGTAGTTGCCTGATGAAAATGTCTTGTTGATGTCAGAGGTCAGGTGAGAAAGGGCAGACTGGTTGGAGATGACAGAAAGACAACAAGCATACTAATAACCAAGGTATGCAGGATACCACACACAACACGTCCAACCTTAAAGCAGATGGGCTACAGCACTAGAAGACCACATCGGGTGCCACTCCTATCATCCAAAAGCAGGAAACTGAGGCGACAATTTACACAGACTCACCAAAACTGGACGATGGAAAATGGAAAAACATTGCCTGATCTGATGAGTCTCCATGTTAGCAGCAACATTCAAATAGTAGGATCAGAATGTGGTGAAAACAAGATGAAAACATGGATCCATCCTGCCTTGTATTAATGGTTCAGGATGGTGGTGGTGAAATGGTGGGGATATTTTCTTGGCACACTTTGGGCTCCTTAGAACCAAGGAAGCATGCTTTCAACAGCCGAGTCTACCTGAGTATTGTTGCTGACCATGTCCATCCCTTTATGACCACAGTGTAGCATCGTCTGATGGCTACTTCCCGCAGGATAATACACCTTATCACAAAGCTCAGATCATCTCCAACTGGTCTTAAACATGACAATGAGTTCACTGTACTCTAACGGCCTCCACACTCACCAGACCTCGATCCAACAGAGCATCTTTGGAATGTGGTGGAACAGGAGATTCTCAGTGTGGATGCACAGCTGACAAATCTGCAGCAACTGTGTGATGCTGTCATGTCAATATGGAACAAAACCTCTGAGAATGTTTCCAACACCTTGTTGAAACTATACCATTAAGGCAGTTCTGAATGGAAAAGGGGGTCTATAACTCAGTACTAGAAGGTGGGCATGATTAAGTGGCAGTGAGTGTGTGTTGACTTGTGCAAGTTTGTAATTTAACAGTCATCCCTGCCTAAATGTTCGTAACTGTGGTTGTAAAGATTAATTAATACAAACTGAAACCTAATTTTACCATTAAACATGTAATT